>NC_133710.1:5794630-6994630 GCF_048934315.1 Petromyzon marinus | reverse complement strand
CGTTTTTACATTCGCCCAGGCTTTTGAATTAAATGCTTCTGACCATAAAATAAAACCGCGTTGCATGGACTGACCCTCGTCGAAAGTGACATTATCGCTGGCCTTCTTGACTGTTCATCTGCTTCCCACCCCCTCCCCCCCCCGTGTGGCTCCAGGCGTTAACGAGTGTTTGGTGAAAAATGGTGGATGTACCTCGATTTGTCGGGACCTCCTGATTGGCTACGAGTGTGCCTGTCAGCCGGGCTTCAAGCTCATGCCCTCTGGGAATTGCATCGGTGTGTGGTTTTTTTTTTCCCCCTCTTTAAAAACAAGCACATCTACGTTGCTGTTAGAAACGTTGACTCTCAAAGTTGACTGGGCACTTTGTGGCCTTCTGCAATAGTAGTTTCAAATATAAATATATATATAGCTTTGCAGTGTTTTACTTGCTGTTTTTGCATGATTTGCCAATGGGAAATGTTAAAGCGTGTTCAGGAGGGGGGAGACATGGAAGGAAGCGGTGTCTTGACAAAAGAGATTGGTATCGGAAAAATGTACGCTAATGAAAAACCAATGTACAGTGGACACCTCATGGTGCTATCTGCCTATGCATTGTGCTCGTTTTTGTGTGGGTCTCCTAAACACCGTTTTTACCCCACCCCATGACCACAGCTGAAGACTGTGAACCGGACCAGTTCGTGTGCGGCAGCAAGGAGTGCATCGACCCCGCCAAGGTGTGCGACGGCACCAGCCACTGCAGGGATGGCTCTGATGAACCCAGCAGCCAATGTGGTGAGTGCTGGTCCCTTGTTTCTCACCGCCCATGTACTGCGGCGGCACTGGAATGGCAAAAAATATCTGCTCAAACAAAGTGTAAAGGGGGTGGAGAGGATATGTAGCCAAATGTGACTTGGGGGGGATGGGTCGTGGGTGCTATTATCCTGCTGCTTTGATAGCAAACAGCTTGCCCCACTGTCAGCTGTGGCCAGGAATTGTGTTTGTGCTTGGCTGGTTCGTAGTTCAAAGTGAACAATTTCAGCGCTGCGCCTGCCTCCCATCCTGTAGACTTCAGTAAATTATTTTGTGCCCAATCAGTTTTGTCTGTTCTTCCCCCTACGCAGGGGTGAACGAATGCCTGCACGACAATGGAGGATGCGCTTCGATCTGCCAGGATCTCAAGATTAGCTACGAGTGCCAGTGTCTGCCGGGATTTCAGCTCGTGGATGGGAAAGTCTGCGTAGGTCTGTATTGTGTAGTCTCTACTGAAATGCTTAAGTGCAACTTTTTACTAAAGTGATTGAAATCTTATTTTTATATCTGTCCATGCTGCCAAATTGAATTTTTTTTCATGTGGTATTTATCAGTCCTTGATGTTTAAGGACTTGTTCAATCGTGGTATCAGAGGTTTGCATGGCTTTCTATCGCTTGGCTATATTTTATTGAAGCCTGGCCTTCAGGCGGCCTTGCACGAATCCATTGTGGCTACCGCAATGAACACTCATGTGTAACCCCCACCAGTATGCAATTGGTGTTTTTGCAGATGTGTTTTGGATAACATTTTTATACGAGTGGTTATGGTGTTTATTTTCTGGGTTTCCATAATGTCCTTAACATTTGAATTCTATGATGGTGTGGGGAAGATAATCAGAAGCTGATTAATTTTTATATACCAAATGAGGCCCCTTGATCTTCTGAGGTTAAGGCTCCATACTTGGGGTGATTGGACTTTTGCCAGTACAGCTCCAAGACTATGGAGCACTTAGCCTTTTTAATCAGACATTCAGAATCTAATGCTATTCACATTTGCCATGAATTTGCCACCTTTTCTTAAAATGACCTTTTTTCCCCCATAGTTTTGGTCTCTTTTGCATCATCTTTCCTGCTTTTTAGATGAACGGCGCATTGGAATCCTTTGTAATTGGCATGCATCCCGTGTTCACGTGCCTGTGCCCACCCCCACCTATGGCTGCTGGCGCTCAAGACGTGGACGAGTGCCAGCGTGTGGGCACGTGCAGCCAGGTGTGCGTGAACCTCAAGGGAGGCTTCAAGTGCGAGTGTCTCAACGGCTACCTCCTGGACCCCAAGACTGGCGTCTGCAAGGCTCTCGGTGCGGGAGATTGCTGCACCTTAACTTATTGCTCCGACTTATAGCTGTGTAGGCAGGTGATTTGTTTAGAAGCGGTAGGGTAACACATTGCACTACGAACCCAGCGATCGTTTTTGATTCTCACTCGTGGCCAACACCAGTGACTATCTGGACTGGTCCTAAACCTCCCCTAGATCGACTTGGCCTGAAATGTGTACCTGGTGCAATATATAAACATTGCCACGAAGGAAACAAGTGGTTGGATGCAGTGCTACCTACCTACCATGTACCATGCTGGCCTTCATAGGCACATGCTATAACAGTACTTGCCCCAAAAGTGTGGTAAGGCTATGAGGAGTATTTTTCTTTTGGATGTGTTGAAATGACTGGTAAGGAGAGAGGGGGGGGGGGGGTTGGCGTAACATGTTGGTCTTGTTGTGTCCCAGTGTCCTCATCTGCGTGACAGTTCACCCTTCTCAATATTCACGCCGAAGATCATTTTTGGGCTTTGTCCAATCTCGACATATCACAATGACGCATCTTGCCCATTTCTACTCGAACGTTTCTGCATTTAAAACAATCTTGTGAATCCACAAGTCCATTTTTAAGATGACCTGGTGTTCCTCACGTGCATGCGCTCCACAGGCAAGGAACCGTACGTGATCTTCACGAACCGCCACGACATCCGCAAGCTGGACACGGCACGCAACGAGTACTCGCAGGTGGTGCCACGCACGCGCAACGCGGTGGCACTGAGCGTGCACGTCTCCAACAACACCATCCTGTGGTCTGACCAACACCAGAAGCTCATCCTCAGGTGTGTGTGCACACTGCTGTTGTGGTCCCTGGGATGTTACGGAATTGCTCCGTGGTTCTTTGATCTTTTTCTGCCACAAATTGCTAGTGGGTACCAGCGGCAGTGGCCAAACATTGTTTTTTCTGCCCTGCTTGGAGTGGTTGGCACGCTACGAACCTGGCAAACCAGAGTTCACTTCCTGCTCATGACCACAACAACCCAGTTGAGGATTAACCGGTCCTTGGTCGACTCGGCCAGAAATGAGTTTAATTGGTTTTTTACCCTTTTATCTGAAAGCAAAACTGACACTTTTTTTACAAGGAGTCATGTTTACATTGACCACAATACCTGCGGTCGGAACGCAAACAATTGTGCATACATTATCAGAGTTTTTTGTTTGCGTTCCGACCGCAGGTATTGTGGTCAATGTAAACATGACTCCTTGTAAAAAAGGTGTCGGTTTTGTTGCCAGATAAAAGGGTAAAAAAAACAATTGTCATATTTTTACTGGCAAATGAGGTTTCCAATGGCAGAAATGAGTTCCTGGTGCGATTTTTGTTTTAAATGGGAGGACTAGACATGAAGATGGCCACACAATGTTGTACGCCACCCCATCTCCTTGCGTGCCATGCTGGCCTTCATGAATGCTCTTTTAACAGCACTTGCCCCAACAGTAAGGCTATATGGGGAATTGTTTTGCTGTAAACCCACTGGCGGTGCAAGACCCCGACACCTAATGAGGCTTGTCAATATTTAGCCACGTTAGGTGAAGTGGCAGGCTGCTGATCAATTGTGATGTGCCAGTGTTAGCTGGAACTCTGGTTACCCAATTCTTCAGTTCCATGCACGGACTGCATCACTATCCTCACACCTGCTGTGTCATCTCTCCCAGTTGATGTGGTTGCTAACATTCTCTGCCCTGACCCAAGCAGTAACTCGACACTTCCCCTTTAAGTCAAAGGCGTTTGTTTTGAATTCGAGTCGACCGGTGTGCCAGACGAAGTCTTTATCATTGCCGAGACTGAGCATCTCTTGGTCATTTGCCCTGCCGTTCAGAATGGCAACCCCCCCCTGCCCTTGATAATATCGGCTCGGTGACCTGGCCAAGTGGTGGCGCAATTGCCACTTGTGGAGTTTGGCTGTTTAAACCCCATGCCATACATGTTTAATAATGCAAGTGTGTTAACGAAAATACTTGCTCGTCCCTCTTCTGTGAAGTGACGAGTTAAAATGGGCAATGTGTGCCATCAATTACATTGGTATAACTTGCCAGTAGGGGGCAATCTGCAAAATACTCCTCTATATAAGAACGGCACTTTTTTGGCATTTATGCCAGCAATTTATGGACCGTAATTTTCGTACAATCATTGCTCGCATGACCTCAATTCTCGTTTTGCCCGCGTGCAGCGCTGTGATCGGCAAGGCCAGTGACTCGAAGAACCACGCGGTGGTGATTGAGCAAGGCTTGAGCTTTGTGGAGGGATTGGCGGTGGACTGGATCCACAACACCCTCTACTGGTCCGACTCTGGCTTCAAGACCTTGTCGGTGGCCACGATGGACGGGCGGCGGCGCAAGTTGTTTGACAGCGGCCTGCAGGAGCCGCGTGCTATCGTGGTGGACCCCATCGCTGGGTCAGGGCCCTCCCTTACTGCCTCCCACTTGTTTGCATATGTGGCATTTTATTCCTGCTATTTTGCCCCTTTTTTACCTGTGGCGTTTCAGTAATTTTGTGACCATTAGAAATTGAATTTCACGCATTGTTTTTCTTTGGAACCACCATGGCAGATTAACTTTTGAAGCTGTTTTTTATTGGGCCTTCGCCATGTTTAAAACATTTACCATCTCTGCCTTGTAGCGTACAGCATGTGAAAATGTTCATCTGAATTTATGGATTTTAAGTAAAATGTGTTATTATAATACCCCAAGTGGTTTGCTCCAACTCTCCACGAGAAACGCCGCTTTTGGTTAACGCCTGCATTGGAGCCCAGGTGATGATCATGACACGGACCCATTAGCTGCCTGGATGCATCAAATTCAGCACCCTGTTTAACACGGTTGATTTTAATGCCTCCTCCTCCCATTTTTAGATGGCTTTACTGGTCTGACTGGGGCGAGCCGGCAAAGATTGAGAAGGCCGGAATGAATGGCGCCAACCGGCACGCGATCGTCACCCACGACATCCAGTGGCCAAACGGCATCGCTCTCGGTACACTTTGCGCACTCTCTCGCCCGTGCACTCGTGTCCACTCGCAGAGGGTTGATGTTTTAGGCCTTGAAGTGTTTTTTGTTTGCGAGGGAGGAGATCTTTGCCCCCTTTTTCTTGCAGTTCTAAGGTGTGCGTGTTTTTGGAACGTGTCTTTTTAACGAGCTGCTTTTGAGATGACTAAAGTAATTAAATTTAAACGCATTTCTGCACCTCCCTTGATGCATTCTGTTCCTCTATATTGGGTTTCTGCAAAAACTCCCTGGGTAACTGGCTATAATTAGATTTGCCATGTAACAACAAACATTTGCCTTGGTCAAACCTTTAACTGTGAGGGTAATTTAACATTACCTAAAGGGGGGTGGGGGGGGACAACCGTTCGCTTGAATATTACTCCTGCTTTTTGTGCAGACTTGGCAAACCGCCGTCTCTACTGGGTGGACTCGAAGCTGCACACGCTCTCCAGCGTCGACATGTCTGGGCAGGACCGTGTTACAGTGCTCGCATCCTACAGTGATCTCCTGCACCCGTTCTCGATTGCTGTATTCGAGGTGAGAGCCATCTCTGCCGCCCCCCCCTCACTCGCTCACCGCATGGTTGAATCCGTACATAGATGTGCAGAAACGGGCCTTTACCCCCTCTGGTTCTTTATAGCCTGCTTTGCATACAGTGGTGCATTGATGGAAATCTAATGGATGAAATGCACCACTTTACAGATGTACACTTTCATGATTCATGTTTTTTATAATTGCAAATTTGTGGCACTCCTTTAGAGTGCCTGCTATGCTTTGAGCAATTTTACAATTGTGCCGCATTATACCTGTGACGGTAAGAATGGGCGTTTTCAATTTTACCATCGCACCCCTTTTTAATCTGAACCTACCATGGGTGGGGGGCCCCTCTGCTAGATTGGAACAAGTAGTTTAATTTGTTCTGTTCACGGAGTGAACGCGAGGGTAATTGCTTACCAAAGGCAACCTGGAGCCACGATGCCGTCGCCCCACCCGTCTGCTCCGCTGCTCTGTACGTCCAGGACAAGGTGTACTGGACGGATGGTGAAGAGGAGGCCATATTCAGCATGAACAAGTTCACAGGCAGTGGACGGCGTGTGCTTGCTGAAAACCTTCACAGCCCCCAGGACATCGTGGTGGTGCACCCCCTCGTGCAGCCCAGCGGTAGCCACACGCCCCACCACTCGCGTCACGTGTGCTGTGCTGCCACCCCAGCTTTTTTAACTGCGATTTTTTTTTTTTTTACATTATTGAACACTGATTTGGACTGGCTCGTTATAGTGTTCCAGATGAAGGGTAGCTCGGTTCAACCAGTGGGTTGGCACTACAGAGTTCCATGGATTCAAATCCTGGTCTTTGGCTGCCTTGTGAATTATTTTTAAACAAGGCTCTCAAACGAAATAAGTTGTCTGCCGAATCGCCAATGAGTGCATCAAACAAACACTTACATTTGGTGATACGCTTAACGTTGGCTTTAATTTCCTCGTGAGGTGAGACGTTGGTTGAAATGCATGCTTTTGCAGGGTGGGTGTGCAAAGTGCTTTCCCCCTTACTGCGAGATTCACTTGAAGGACTCCTGCTGTGATTTCTGTAGCATTGCTTCCATGCGAATTTCCAAAAATATTAAATGCGTGTGCTGCCTTGCAAAAGATCTAGAGAAGTTGCTATTTAATGGGTTCAATTGGGTTCTACATGGTTGGCGCCGAATTAAACTATT
Source organism: Petromyzon marinus (assembly GCF_048934315.1). Classification (NCBI taxonomy): domain Eukaryota; kingdom Metazoa; phylum Chordata; class Hyperoartia; order Petromyzontiformes; family Petromyzontidae; genus Petromyzon; species Petromyzon marinus. Next base: position 6,987,837 of record NC_133710.1, on the reverse strand, counting down.
GATCACTGGTGAACATTGCACATGAAGCAGTGCGTATGGGAACGTGCTGCTCTGCTAGTGCATGGATCAGCATGTTTTGAAGGCATATATCAGGGATAGCTCTATCTGGTTCCACAGACTTGTCCTCTAATTGCGCTGCAGACTTCATCTTGTGCTATCACTGCCACATTTGGAAAATTTGGGAGTAAAAATGTCTAAGGTATTAAATGCGCGCGCTTCCCATCCATCGCCTGCTCCCTGTTGAACAGAACCGCAATATGTTCGTTTTTTAAGCACGGTCGATTACTGCTAATGTTGCTTGCGTCTAATGCCACCGTTGAGTGCTAAGAAACAGCTGGCGAACAGGCCAGTGCCAACGGCTTGTTTCGTAATATTGAGCAGCTGCCAGTGCTACCAGTTAAAGCGCGTATAAAATTCTTGAGGTCCAATTTAAAATTTTGATTATAAGTGTTGACTTGCTTGTCTAAACCAATGCTTCCCCAGCTCCTGCAGTGGTATGCAATTTGCCAGTGACCATAATACGCCATCATATTTGTGTCGCAGCAATATGTTTAGAAGCTAAATGCCAATGTTTGCTAGCTACAATGAGGGTAATTTAGCTTTTCTCCCTAAAGGAGCGCACACTACAGTCGTTTAGTTTATGGTTGGTCCATAGTTCAGGTTGCATGGCCACCGTTGCACTACCATGGCTTTTTAGTTTTACCATTTTATAGACCAGATGTTCTGCATCGGCCTATTGTTCTGATGCGCTGTGACGTTGCCCCTGAAAGGGATGCTGGTGGAACGAAGCCAAGAGGTACGATTTTGATTGAGTCTTGGAATGGGACGTTTTTATTTTTGTGCATTAGTCCACTGTTTGCCAGCTTTTCCAGATCTGGTCGAGATTGTAATGATGACGACGCAATTTCTGCCATGGAGTCAGGACTTTAAGTTGGCAGTAAGGAACACCTGAGATCTTGTTTGGGTAATAATTTTCATTACCAAAAAAAGTGAACTCCTAATTTGCAATTTACACTTTCCTGCTGATATCGCTACCAACTTTTTTTTTTCGTCCCTAGGTAGCAAGTCTTTTCTAATTGCTTATGCCTCCCTCCAAAGTACAAAAAATGCCTATTCCCCACAACTTTGCTTTTGACCAGGACAGTGATATTTTGACATTTACCTATTTTTTAATGAGAAGGTGTGCTTTTGTCTTTCGGTCAATCCTGGTCACAAAAGCAACGTTTGGAATAATAGCCATTTTATAAGAACAGGGTTTTTCCCCTTTCTGGCAACAAAACTGAAACCTTTTTTCAAGTATTCATGTCTGCATTAACCACAACCTGCAATCAAAATGCAAACAAAAAACATACTATGATAATATATGCATTGTCCTTAACTGATTGGTCCACACCAAGGGACGGCTTTCAGTTTCGAGGACAATGCATATATTATCATGGTATGTTTTTTGTTTGCATTTTGACTGCAGGTATTGTGGTTAATGCAGATATGAATCCTTGTAAAAGTTTGTTTTGTTGCCAGAAAAAAGGGGAAAACCCCTCCTACATTTTGGTACTGGCAAAGGAGGTCTAATGAAATAGCCATTTTTCTATACTTAGGCATAAACAATTAAAAATAACACTACCCAGGGACAAAAATCGTGTTTACATCGTTTATTCGAACAGCTTCAAGTTCCAGTTATGCGCATTACGTTTTTAGTTGTGCCCTCTAACAGTTGTGGTGGAGGGGGGGGGAACTCCCTAGAGTGCAGTAACTTCCACAGTAGATTAAGAGGGCAGCAGTTCACAGCATCTTCAGCCCAGCTGCCCCAGGTAAGTTCTGTAAATTTCCATCAGTATTTCATATTTTTTTCAGATGCGCAGCATTTAAAAGATCAGACCTCTATCCCATGATCCATCCCTCTATCTTCAGTGGTATCGTTGTGCACTGTGCTACTACAGAAGGACACATCGGGCTGCTATCTGCTGCAAGATTGTTCAAATGCAGTGTCTCAAGCAGACATGCTTCTCAAAGTTAGACTGGCTCTAGATTTGAAGCATTCTTGACTGCAAGGATTCATACTCCTTGGGTTTTTTCGGTAAGTCATGTAGGTAAAACATTTTAAAATAAATTTAATTTGCTAAGTTATCCCCACCTGAAGGACGCTTGTTGCGCCTGAAATGTCGTGATTTATTTAAATGTTTTACCTACATGGCTTTACCATAAAAAGACTGGCTGTTAGTATATTGACAACGTTTGAAGTTTGGTCTTTCTTGATTTGAGGTTTGTGCCACACTTAATGATATACATGTACTTTGCATCAGGTGAACACACCTGTGTACATTAAGATTTTACACGATGTGTTGTTTTGGGCAGGGTGCACTACCTGCATGTTCAAATGTGCAACATTGTGTTGCATGGTATAGTAATGTTGGTTTACAAATGTCATGCAGTACATTCATTGGACAGCTTTCAATATTGGAAGTTGCTTTATAATAAGGAACTGCTGGTCTGGAATTATACACTTTGTAACTCAATGTTTTCAAAACCACCCCTACACACCCCGCTTGTACACCTGTAGGCCCCAATCGGTGCGAGGGCAGTGGCTGCGAGTATCTCTGTCTGCCGGCACCAAAGGTCGATGCTGCATTGCCGCTCTTCTCCTGCGCTTGTGCCGACAATTCCCATCTCAACCCCGACGGAAAAACCTGCAGCGCCGGTACCCCCTTGCTACATTCGTGCCCCGGCAGACGTTCTCTTGTATTTTTGTTTTTGAAGAAAGTAAAAACACTTGCAATAAAGCAGTATGGAGAAACACTATTTATAAATGATGCTAGTCTTGTGCAAATTTTAATTTGGTAATCCTCAGCCATCTGGTCCCATGGACCAATTCACCTACACCTGGTTTGTTGGAAGCCAAGCAGGTTTTTAATCTTGGGTATTGCTTGACTCAGGGATGGCCAAGGCTCTTAAACAGGTTGCGTATTGCCCGAGGGGCTCTGGGACGCTGACTGCCAATGGCTCAATCCGTTTTACTTGTGCTCCCACCCTAACCAGTGGCTTTAAAGATAAAACTCAATAATGGACATCGTATATGGAGGCCCTCATCTGGCAACTGGCTTGTCCAAGGGCTGTACACGTACACCAAATAGTTGTTTTTTTATAACGGACCCACCCCACGATAATCCTCATGCTGACGCCTTAAATTTTTTTTCTGCCTCCCCACCCCCAATAACACGAAGCCGTCGTGGTGTCCACCGCAGCGCGACCAACCATCAACGCCGAGAATGCGCCAATCCCAGGTGCCGCAGTTGGCCCAGGTAGTACGGCTGCCATGCCCACCATGGAAACAACTGCCCCCATCATCCCCACCCTGCGTGAGCATGCCTTGCTTTTTTAAATAATTGACCGTTTTGAGTTGTGGTGCTTTATGATTGCATGTGTAACCCCCCCCCCCCGCCCCAACCAGTTAATGGCATTGTCATTTGAAGGTGTTGACTTCGCCTCGCCTGTTTATACATGAGGTTGTGAATTCGATCATGACCTTGACGCCTGTATTTGGAGTTTGCATGTCTCCTAAGATTCCAAATACAACTACCCCTCATGTGGAGGGGGGAGGGTTAGTCTTGAAAAACGGCGTATATGAAACTTTAAACGAGGCCAAGGTTCACGCGGACCATCTTTCAAAATGGCTTGTGGAGCTGCTGCTTGCAGTTTTATTACTGCACCTCGGACACCACTACTGAACTCTCCTGCCTGACAATGAGCTCGCAGCACGTTCCTTACACACAATGGCCAACACGCTGTAGCGCTATTGCTATAATGGTGTGCGCATAACAAGTGAAAATAGATCTTGCGTGCCACTTCAAAATCTCGTTACTAAAACTTGACTTGTAAGTGTGCCCGTTTGATCATGGTGCACCAAAGTGCCCAGTGAGCTATGCCTTGTCCCCCCCCCCCACCACAAAGCCACTGCTTGTCATCAATGCTGCCTGCAATAACACAGCCAGTTTGAAACCCTTGCCAGTTTAAGTCGCCCTTGGCCAAGAGCCAGATATTTAAAGTGCCGGTGGCAACTGGTGGGAAAAAATTCTGCTTCAATTGCTTCAAAAAAAGGGAAATGCCACTGAAGCAGTTGGTGGGTAATGAGCGAGGACTTGCCATCCCCTGGCTCGAAGCCCGTGGAGCTAAAAAATGTATTTTGTTGCCTGAACTTTTGGCTTGTGGGGCAGTCCTAGAACTAAAAAAGAAACCACGTTGCAGCTTTGTTTTCACATGCAGAAATGACTGGTGCTTGCACGTGCACCACCACATTGCCTGAAATTTTGTATATTGTTTTTCACTAAAGCATCTCCTGCCAGTCGTCACTTTCAACCGAGAAACCTTTTGACATCAGTTTGACTCGTGCCCAGGTGGTTCAAAACTGAACCGGTGGTTTTCCAGCTTGGGGGAGTAAAATGCTGTTGAAAACGTTGGTGCAGTCGATGCACGCATTGTGTGTCGGGATGCAACTTTCCCTGCTTCTGCGGAAGGCCAACTTTTTATTTCCTGGGTGCTTGTCAAATGAGGAGGGGGTGGGGAGAGAGGCGGGGCTCCACTTGCCATCTTGCCCATGCTTCCACTGCCATCTCGGACTCCACTCATAATTCAACTTGTCCCATCTCTCGCCTTTTCTCATGATTTTGAGGCCTGCACATTGCCACGGTTGCTTTGGCTAAGGTGCATAGGCTGGTTTAAAAAAATTACATAACCGAGATGACGCTTGTTGCTTTGTTTAAAACATCTCCTTGTACCCTGCCACTGATTACGAATATTTTAATCTTTGTAAGCTACAGGCAACAGGGGCTGGCTGGAGGCCTGGCTGTCGACGGAAGCTCCGTCAATTGCCACCAACGCGGAATCGGAGGGTGGCTCTGCCTCCACGGTGGTCGGGGTTCTCATCCCGTTGGGTGAGTGGCTGGCTGCCCCAGTCTCCCTCCCCCAAGAGTACTTCCCCTCCTGCTATTCTTGAGCAGTGAAATAAGCATCCTGCTGCAACATTTGGTATGATTTGGCACATTGTGAAGAAACTTGGAGTACCCGGTGGTAAATTTTAATGCGCTCCACAAATGCATTTCACAAACTCCATTACATTGCCCCCCTTTTGGATCTCTTCTTGACCAACACCTCCCACGTGCATGGCCCAACAGTTGCTTCCCAAACCTGGCTTTTACTTCTGAAATCGGACACCAGGGTTGATGTGGTCATGGGCATATAGCAGCAGCTTATTTGACTAATTTTTATCGTGCAGACTTCTTGACCCCCCCCCCCCCCCCCCACATTCTTTATCTTGATGCCTTCTCACCCTGCTGTGATATTCATGTACATGAGATTCTTCCGTCCACCCCTTGTTGGGTTCTGTTCCATCCATCCTCCGGTGTCTAACAGCAAGTCTGGTTAAAGTCCGGTGCTACCCTAATGCAGTACACCCCCCCCCCCGCCCCAACTGCAGCGATCTTGGCCATGGTGTGTGTGGCTGGCTTCTACCTTTGGCGGAACTGGAAGTTGAGAAACACCAAGAGCATGAACTTTGACAACCCCGTGTATCGAAAGACGACCGAGGACGACGACTTTGCGCTGGACCACAACGCGTCGCTCGGCCCCTCTGTGGGCCACGTCTACCCGCCGGTGAGGCTCCCCCCCCCGCTGTCGGAGCCGAACTCGCCAGAACAGACGCCGACCGAAATTACGTAATAGCCATCCAAACGTTTGCGGGGGAAAACGGGAATTGAATTGCAGGTTGTCTTCGTAATTTGAGTTTTCAGGGCATTGGCTCCCAAAAATGCAGTGAACCACAACCGTTGCTTTTGTGTGTGCGTTGCAGCTGCCCTGATTGTCGCTGCTCTATTCCCAGCTGATGGCGGTGAGCACAGAAGACGACGAGTGAAGAGCGACGCGTTCTCCTGTGGCTGTCGGCAGTGAGATGGCCGTATCGATTCAACCCCCCCCCCCCCCCATACACCTCCAACCTTAACAACAAAGCACTGGTGTTTGTGTTCATGTTTTTTTATGTTGCACTAGCAGGAAGGAAGTTTGTCCCTTTGTTGAATAACTTGGTTGAAAAAGGAACTTGGATTCGGGTAAATCTTCTCCATTTGTTAATGTCCTGCACAATTTGTCTACCAATTATATATATACCCAGCTGGCTGGAACATTGACGCTGTGTAAACTAATTTCATGCAACAAAAACAAATCTGCCTCTTTCCCCCAATTGTTTTTTTTCTTTCCAGGTAAACAAATTGTGCAATTTGAAGGCTCCGTCAGGTGCCTTTCTAGGGGCTGGGATGCAAGGTGCACGAGTTCTGAGCCATGTCCACGAGGAAGGGGAAAAACTTTAAATGCCACCGAACCAATCCCACACGAAGAGGGCAATTCCAATCTACAGCAAACTCGGTCGGCACATCCCATGCTAGAGAATTTAACTCCTGCATAGGTTTTCACTTGGGCCTTGTGGCTCCTGCGTGTTTTGTGGCTTTTATTGGATTGAACCTTGTGCGTTTTTGGCACTGTCCGTTTCACTCAGTATGCCTGTGAGCCTCTTTTTAATCCATTCTGGACGCTTCCCAGCCTGTGGGGGTGCATTTGACATGAAATCCATGTGGTGCAACCTAAGATCACGAACTAAAAGCATGCCAATGCATCTTCTATTGCTAGTTTACAAAAATACAATTTCTCCCCCCCCCCCCCCCCCCCCCCCTTACGTTGAGGTTGATTCTCGTTTGGTACAGTATTATGAGACTTGTCTTGCAGTAGCCTCCTGAATTCTTGTACCTCCCTTTCAGCTATAAATTGAATGGCTTGTCTTTTGCTCTCAAATGCACGTAGTTTTTCTGGTGCTAGCATGTCCCTGTGGCACCCTCCCCTCCTGATGCCAATGCAACAACAATCTTACAACTGGAGAACCTTTCTCAATTACATTGTTTTGTACACACAAGCTGCAAATGCCTTGGGCTGGTACACCCCAGTGTGCATTGCAGCGGTCAACCCCATCATAATTGCAGTCAGTGGTGGCTTGCAACTTCAGGTTGGGAGGCTTGGTCGTTCTACCTAGAGGTTTTTACAGCCTCTGCAGAAATAGGTTATTAACGTTAAAGTGCTGGTCTACCCACTGGATAATTGTAAGATTATTTTTTTTTAGCTGTGTATGTCTGCAAAGCCCACTGTGCTTCGCATGCCTAAATTAATCCACCTGCGCGGATCTGCAAGACGGTGATGGCTACATGCAGCTTGTAGCCTCAACCTGACGCCACGTGGCCCATCTTAAACCTCTGGTGGTGGTAAATCGAGGTCTCTTTGAGCAGTGGTATGCATGGTGGAAGTAATAGGGTTGGACAAGGGACGATAACTTTTTTGTACGAAAGTGAAAAAATAAGCGACTTGGTGCTTTGCTTGTGCAAAAACAAATTTCATTTTCTGCTGTACATACAAACGTGGCTTGTCGCCGTAATATGTTCTGTGAATCACTGAAAAGTTTGTGGGAATTTGATAAACGGGTGGATTTTGCTTTTTGCAAATATTAATTCGCCATTGACTTGAGCCAGAGTATTTATTTGTGCTTTGTATACGGTTTATTTATAATTTTTGTCCTGCCATGATTTTTGTGACTACTGGAATCTACAGACTCCCTGTGCTCCCCTCCCGTTGGTCCGAAAGAAGCAAAGCGGCGTTGCGCACAATGTGAAATTGACACCCCATGTCTGTCCTTCATTCGTCAACTGTACAAAGCTCTTATTAAAGAAACGGTTTTCACGTCTGTGGTACGGTGATTTCTTTTTGGGCTTCACCCAGAAGACTGCACAACCTGGAATATTATTAATTAAAAACCAATCTCTGCTTTTTTTATGGGTGGCCTTTGCACCACCACCATCCGGAATTAGAATATTTTATATTGGAGGAATCCGATTTACTACCGAGCCAAGAATGTCTGTCCTGCGCGTGACGTCACTGCATGTCGATCAGCCCCCTCATTAATAATCATGAGCAGGTGACGCCCTCCAAATGGGCACCCGCCATTAATATTCATTAGTGGGTGACGTCACCACATGTGGGGGGGGGGGGTGCCAAGGCGCCTCCCTCTTCGGCGGCAACTCAACCCTCGCTACAAAGACGGAACCCTCGCGTCACGTGATCTCCGTAACGCTGTTGAGACGTCAAAGTAAAAAGGACGTCGTGATGAACAAGGGATTATAAACTTAAAATGAAATAAGTGTCACCGCGCCCTTATAAGTTGCGCACGCATTAATGCAATGAATATCACGTGGCGGTCTGCTTTTCGCTTGCAAGTTTCAGATATACTGCAATACACCCGTCCTTGGACGGGCAAAAGGCTAGTGCTACATAATGCTCTTCAGATGATCAGGCATCATGCGTCCTGAAAGCAGGAACGCTAAGCCCGACTGGTGGTACAATGGCACGTTGCCATTGTTTTTGGTCAATCCACCAATTGGTCGTGCAAATTTTTTTTTAATTATCTTTCCCTGGTGATGGCCATTTGAGCCAATTTTATATTGCCATATTTAAACTTTTTTTTTTTTACTGGATTGGCCATGCAGATGGATATCACGTGGCGGTCTGCTTTTCGCTTGCAAGTTTCAGATATACTGCAATACACCCGTCCTTGGACGGGCAAAAGGCTAGTGCTACATAATGCTCTTCAGATGATCAGGCATCATGCGTCCTGAAAGCAGGAACGCTAAGCCCGACTGGTGGTACAATGGCACGTTGCCATTGTTTTTGGTCAATCCACCAATTGGTCGTGCAAATTTTTTTTTAATTATCTTTCCCTGGTGATGGCCATTTGAGCCAATTTTATATTGCCATATTTAAACTTTTTTTTTTACTGGATTGGCCATGCAGATGGCCTACTTGATCTGAGTGGTGACTCCGCATTCCTAAAATAAACCAACGCTGGATGCAGGGGAGGGTATGGAGCGTCAACATTTTATTCAATTCACTTTCCCATGGGTATTGGTCTCAACCCTGACTAGCCAGGATCGGGTACAGCAAAGGTATAGACGCCCATCGGAAGCATGGTGCTGCCTCCTTGCCCTGCGTTGGTGGTTATGGTTGCGCCCACAATCGCTATTTTCTATTGGCTGTCTAAAACGACTACAGAGCCTGGACAATTGTTGGAAGCATGCATGGCTGCCTTCCAATCTGGCCCCGTGTAGTTTCGCCAGATCTACGATTACCATGAGGTGGGAGGGGGAATGTGAATGAAGACCCCCCCCCCAACAGGTTTGTAACGCGATTTTTAAGTGGTTAGAAGGACGCGTCCCAATTACATTCGTGCAAGAACGCGTGCACGGATTGGCGTGCCCCAGGTAAGTCTTGCTGCTTGCTACAAACATTTCTAATGTGGGGGGGGGGGAACTTTTAAGTGGTACAAATAGAACATTGGGAGCAAATACGCAATAATACAGATTTGTCTAGACGGTTAAAGTGGGTGGGGGGGGGGACCCGATGCCAGAACTCTGCTAAGTGCAGCAGGGCTTCCCAGGCTTGAACCAGAGAGCCGAGGTCCGGACCTGGGTTGGAGTGGCCCAAGAACGATGTGCGTCTCCGTTCTGACAGGAGTTTGTCCCGTTGCAAGCTGAGACCAGAGTGTCGGATTCGTGTGGTTGACGAGACCCTGCCATAGGAATGTGACATTTTCTCTGGACGGTCCATTGTTGATAAATTGCAAAAACTTTGCCTTGCCACACTTTGTTTTTATTAGAGCGTGACCCAGGCAAACGGGGCGGGGGGGGGGTTGAAAAAGTATTTGTCACACCTAATGAAGATATTTTTTGGGATGCGCGGCTTCAACCTGTGACGCATGCCCATCGAATTGCTGAATGTGACCACCTTTTTTAATGTTGGAGCTCCCTTTGAGGATTGTAAGTATTTGTGTGCAGGGGTGGTGGTGGTGGTGGGGCGGGGGGAGATGTGCGTTTTTATATTTAGCCGAGGTTCGAGGCATGTTCGCGTACAGAGGTGTCGGGTTCGTGTCCTGCCCCAGCGCCAGCGAAGGTATCGAGTGAGAGGCGCTGCGCCTGTGCCGAGCAAGTGGCGGCTCCTCCGCGGGGTTTTCGTGAGCAGTCAAAATAGACCACGCGAGGTATTTGGGCACTTCGCGTGCACGTGGTGCATTTTTAACGTCGCGCAGTGCCGGTGGTGGTGTGGATTATCAAACCTCTCTTGCCTCCACCGACCCCGCAAGCATTTTAACGGTCGTAGTTTAAATGCTTTAAGTTGGGCGGTGCTCAGCACGCTGTGCAACGAACCCATTGAGTTGGCTTTGCTGTGGCTAATAACGTAGGTGGCGAGTGTCTGAAGCGGTTCTGCCCCCATCCTTCCCCCCCCTCGCTATTTGACACCGACCAGCAATGTGTGTAGCCAGTGGAATCGTACGTAGCCGACCGTGCTAATCGGAGGTGCACGTGCTTGCGTTTGGTCAAACAGGACCCCCCATGACCAAGAGTCACGGGGAGGCCTTCAATCAGCAGTGGATCGACAGTGACGCGCATTTAAGCGAGTGTGCTGCAAGTCCATGTTGCTTTCACGTGTTTTGGTAAAACAAAAGTTTAGGATATTTTTGAAGGTATCTACCCCAAAGCCGTAATTATAATATATTGGGGGGGGGGGGGGGGGACACATCCCCTCCCAATATTCGAATATGCTCAAAATGTCCCCCCCCAAAATATTGCTATAAAATAGATGTCTGTTTATATGATTGTGGTTATGGTTGTACTTTATTAATCCCTAATCTCTGCCATTACATACAATGAAACAAGAAAAGGTAAAAAAGTAAAAAGAGCAATGTAATAAAATACACTTAGATAATGTAAAAAATTAATAAAAACTCTATCCTATGTTGGTGAATTTTTTTATATTTTAGGCAGGAAAAAATATTTTCAAATTAAGATTTTTTTCTGGGGGGGGGGCGGACCCCCCAGACTCCCTGGAAGATTTGGTCCCCCACAATGTTGACTCCATGGCTACGGCCTTGATATACCCCCCCCCCCCTCCAATTACATTTGTGCTATGGGTACCTTCGGACAATTTGACATTTTGAAGTCTTCCGTAGACGGTAGTAGTGCACCACTTTGTGCTGGGAAAGTGCAGACAGAAGCAGTGGCAAGCCGTGGACGTAATGCCCCGTGAACCTGGTGACCTGAATTTGAGTTCTGGCCGTGGATTGAGCCAGGGTGGCGAGTGAGATCGGAGCTGGCCCCGTGCTGCTGCCGCACCAACCCACCCTGGCGAGAGTGAAGCATTCATGTTGAACTTCTTTCGCACCATACGTAGCCAACCGTGCTAATTGGAGGTGCGGGGGGGGGAAGGACAACAAACTAAACACAAGTAGGATCAAACAATCCCCATGACCTTAAGGCATGGGCAGGCCTCTATCCAGCAGTGGATTCGGGATTATAAATTAACTTATACTTAATTATTATAATGCAATATTTCACATTTGCGTAACGGTGTTTCTAATGAGGCTAAATGGCATGTAAGTACCATATGGTGTTGGGATTGAGTTTCTTAACATCGTTTTGTGGGTGTCAAATTGCGCCACCACTGGTAATTTATTATCACATTTTATAATCGGTACAGTAGACCTTTTTTAGTATTACAGCACACCAACATTCACTCAAGAGCACTGCCCTGCAGCGGGATGTTAGCGATGGATCTTCATAGCCGAGAGATTTCGCTGTGAAGGTGTCTAATTATATTAACTAAAGGTTCCTGGCCGTGTGGGCCCTCATCTACAAAGTCCTGTGGAGGGTTTTGGGGGCCTTCGGGCTTCAGTTCTAACCAATTGAACTTCGCTTCAGTAAGAAAAATGACGACAAGGATTTTGTTTGTATAACTTCAACATAATTTTAAAAATTCTCTTTATAGACCATATTATTCGTGTATTTCTCCCATCTTCGTTGGCTCAAAGCGGGACTTTTACGTTCCTGAACACGGGCTATAGACACCACATTTTTTTCACACAGGCGAAAAATATGGGATGTTAGTCCAGTTGTAAAGTATTTGAAATGCATATTTCTAAATGGAGGAGAAAAAAAACAGAAGGAAAAATCCACGCGACCACGGGGAGAACATGCAAATAACATTCTGGGCGAAAGATGTAACACTCGTAGTAGCACAAATTGAAAAACGTTCCAGCAATGTTAAATGAATCGTGTCCGTCTTCTGTGTTTGTTCCTGCCAACTCTTCAACTATTTGTCTTGCATCGCTTCGGTGGTAACGGTTTGTCAGTCACTAACAGAGTATGGGGGGCCACGGTTAGCGAGATGTTAACGACCTCGCATGATATACAGGAGGTCGTGTGTTCGATCCGGACTCCTGACACGTGTATACAGTATTTTGAGTTTGCACGTTCTTCCACCTGGCCGCTTTACTGAGCGATGTAACTCCTTTTCTAAGAAGCGACCTGGCCACGAACGATGGCTCAACAAATTTGCTTATGTGGACATTTATAGCGGCCAAATACTCGAATCGCCTGGAATTGTCTCCAGGAGGACCTGGAGACAATTCCAGGCGATCTCGGGGGGGGGGGGGGGGGGGAGAGAGAGAGCGAGCGAGAGACGCGCAAACTCCACATATACAACAGGCGTCCAAAAGCCGGGATCGAACCCACGACATCCTGTAGACCAGGCGAGGTAGTTAACACCTCGCCATTCTGGAACCATCCCACCTTGGGGCGTTTCTAGACCCCCCCCCCCCCCCCCCCTTTGGCGACGAACGTTGCCACTGAACCGCTTCTCGTCGCCAGTCCTGCGAGACAGAAAAACAAAATGTATATATTGTTTTAGTTTATGAATAAATAAAAACGCACTGATGATGAAGATAGCTGGCGGTGCTGACTGACAGGCGGGCTTGTGTGTGACACAACCACGGCTGGTGGGGGGGGGGGCGCGTGGTGGTGGAGCTGGGGGGGGGAGGGACTGATGCCAAACGCCAGGAGGCAGCTGCTATTGTTGCCAGCTATTTAAAACACCCGTCCGCCTGATTAAATTCCCGGGAGCGTCTATGCAACTTCGTGAATCTCACGGCAAATTGTAAAATGACGCAAAGTACAGCGCTGCACGCGCGCAGGCGAGCGATGGAAAATAAAAACAAATCTGGGTTCATTAACACTACCCTGAATGTTAGGTATGTAATGTTGAACTTCTCTCGCACCGTAAGTAGCCGACCGTGCAAAGTCCTAAACTTGCCGAGTACAACGTCGCATATCCGACTCGCTGGCAACTGCGAGACGAGTCGGATTTGTGAATGGTCGGATTTATGAACTGCTTATACAAAATAATTTAACTCCACGCACAAATAAATGGGTCGGTGGACAAAAACAAAATGACGCGGGGATTCCTTTTAAACGGGGGGGGGGGGATGCTTGAACGTTCATTATAAGTCGGCGAATGTACGCTAAGAACTCCGTGGCTGTGTGTGTGTCGAGGTTGGATGTTGGATTCAGGCTCACGGTGTTGCCAACACGAGGTCACGATTATTCCTGAAGCGGTCGTGGGCCTCCCCCCCCCTCCCCCAGGCCGACTCTGCCTCAAATGAGTACCTGGTGCGGTGTGTAGTCAACATCGCCACTGGGGGAGACGAAGGCGGCCGGGCGCGGTGCTGGCCAACCCACCCCGGTCCTTGCGAACCGACCTTAATAGGTGCTACTCGCCAAACAGCACTTGCCCCAGCAGTCTGTTGAGGCTATACGGGGGATCTTTGTCTTTGTGTGAAGCTCTCTAGAGAGGGACGGGGTCCACCATGCCCCACCACACAGCCAGTGGGGGGGGGGGGTGTTTGGGCAGTTGCTGGATTGGTCCCAGTATCGCATGCGGGACGACTTCGCTTCTTGACCTGCCTATCTCAGTTTACACAATTGTCGCGCGATTCAGAGAACGTTGGTTCGATGGAGAGAACACAAAAACAATGAGCGAAGACTGAAAAGTGTGCACAGAAGCTCCGATAGATGCTCTGCGTAGAATCGCAATGGTGCAGGGAAGGAAGGAAGAGGGACGATACGCAAATCAGAAATGTATTTAAAGTTATAAAAAAAAATAGGCTTTATCCTTTCGGCAAAATAATACAGCAGGTGTTAAGATGATTAAACACAAAATCAGACAGCTAGTATCTGCATTAACCACACACGCTTGTGGTAAAACACCCAAACAAACATGCTCGATCCGAGCTATATTGATGCGTTGATATTTGCATTAGCTTTGTGTCGTTCGCCTTTTGGCGTTGTTCTCCGGTCCAACGCGACCGGCGGTAAAGTCACGTAGGTAGAAAAAATAAATAAAATAAACAAAAATATCACGACGTTTCGATCGCAACACAAGCGGTCGTCCTCAGGCAGAAAAAAAATCCTGCCTGTGAACGACCGCTTGTGTTGTGATCGAAACGTCGTGATATTTATATATATTTTTCTACCTACGTGACTTTACCGAAAGAACCAAAGAGTATGGATTCCTGCAGTCACGAAAGCTTCAAATCAAGATTAAAGCACATTTGTTTGCATGCTTTACCGCAAGCACGATGGGGGGTGAATGCATCCTTGATGCCTTGCAATGCGCGTGTTTATTTGGTGTTTGGACATCTGTATTCTTGCCAGGAAGTGTAAGGTCTATTTTTTTGTTTATATACCGGCAAAAAGGGGGTCGCCATTTGGATATATAGCTACGGGAATTTGGTGGATTCGGACCGAACGAATCGTGGCTAAAAGGGACGGCCGTTGGATAAGACGAGCGATGGAATGACAGCCAGAGGACACAATGGACTGCATGCTATAAACTAAACAGTTTTTATTTTATTTTAAGTTACGGCCCCCTGAGCTGTGTAGCTCTTTTTAGATGCGATCTGACCACAAATGACAGCTCAACGAAGTGGCTTATCACGTGGAAAAGCATGGCACCCAAATACACTAAACGCGTGGTGACGTTGATTCTAAATGTGGGGTGAAAAACCGAAGGACCCGGAGAAAAATTCCGCACGACCACGGGGAGCGAGAGAGACACCACAAACTCCAAATATACAGTAGCAGCAGCAGGCTTCAGGGTCGGGATCGAACCCACGACCTCCTGCATGCCAGGCGAGGTAGTTAACATCTCCTAGCCACCGTGATGATGATGCGGGAGAGAGAGAGAGAGACACGCAAACTCCAAATATACAGCAGCAGCAGGCTTCAGGGTTGGGATCGAACCCACGACCTCCTGCACGCCAGGCGAGGTAGTTAACATCTCCTAGCCACCGTGATGATGTTTCGGGAGAGAGAGAGACACGCAAACTCCAAATATACAGCAGCAGCAGCAGGCTTCAGGGTCGGGATCGAACCCACGACCTCCTGCATGCCAGGCGAGGTAGTTAACATCTCCTAGCCACCGCGGCACCCCTACCTCCATTAACATACGATGTCCCCTAATACGAGTTAGAGACATGGTATGTGGACAATATGTCGTCCGAACAGTTGAACCTATCATTATTTTTTATCAGTAGTTGACTATAAATGATCTGGCATCCCATCTCTACGCTCAAGCCAAATCAAATCGATAGGCGATGAGAACATTTCATAAGAATAATAACAACATAATAAAAAGTGCAGGCTGGAAAACCACACGTTTAAAACAGGACACAAAAATGTGTACGGGCTCGCGCACATCCTTTGTGCATAAGCTTTCACAACAACAACAACAAGAGAAAACAACCCATCAGCATTTTCCCGAAGAAGCGCATTGTGATCTCATCTTGTGGCCACCATCAAAATGAATTCGAGCAAATGTGTGACCGACTGACAGCGGCTGTCTCGAGCAAAGTGATGGATCATGGAAGATGTGACGTGGATGGAACAAAGCCCATCCACTGCCACCCCCCCCCCTACCCATTCCTCTCGCCATCCCTAGGGGTATTACGGACGTCCAGAAATGTAAATAACACACGAGCGCGCATGAATCGCAACAAATCGCCGGGCGCACTTCCTACAGCATTCCTTGAAATTCAAGTGACCACAGGGGCCAGGGCCCCGACAAGAACAGCTGAGTGCCCTGCGTTCCCGTTCATTCCACCGTGTGCTTTCCGTGGCTTCATTTATACATATTGATGATATGTGTGTGCGTGCGGTGTGAGTGGGTGACTGCGTGGGGAGGGGTGGTGTAGCGGTTAGCGCGCTGTGCTACGAACCCGGCCACCCGAGTTCGATTCCCGCTCACGGCCACCAACACGAGTGGCGATTATCTGAACCGGTCCTGGGCCTCCCCTAGGTTGGCTCAGCCTAAAATGAGTACCTGGTGCGGTGTGTGAACGTCAGCACTTGGGAAGACAGAGACGGCCGGGCGTGGTGCTGGCCACCCACCCGCTAATGTGCCGTGCCGGCATTCATTGGTGTTCGCGAACAGCACTTGCCCCAACGGTCTGTTAAACACTATACGGGGGATCTATGTCTTTGGGGGTGACCGTGCGTGTTTGTTTTGCTTGGTATTTATGGTCATGTGCGTACATTGAGTGCGGCCGATGGCTAATTCTCTCGGTATGCCACCCGATCTTTGTCAGGTCTCAGAAGTACAACGCAGGGTTCATACTGGACAATGTTTTAATTGGTGGACACCATGCGAAGCGGAATATTTGTAGGCTGTCGTGGCTAATGTGGTGGGGACATTCTGGGTAATTTAGCCGTGAGCAAATATATAAGTATACTGTATATATACACGCTTATAGTTAGCGACTTTTTGATGCCATTAGTTGGTTGGCTCGTGTTCACAGCAGAGTTTGGAACGTTATATATATTTTAAATAGTGTGAAATGTACAACTATTACACACGTGGCATTTTATTGCGCGCATTCTTGAAGTTCTAAATTTGTTCACGTTGGTTTTCTTATACGTCGGACGGGTCCCTGCCATAAGAACGTGGACATGCCCGACAATCTCGATCAAGTGTTTTTTCTCAACTCCAGTCCTCGCAACCGCCGGGTGCGTGCATCGTGTTGCGGCTTAATGTCTACGAATATAAACGTTTGGTAATCAAACGAGGAGAGGTGGCGAGCGGGGGGCCCGACTCACGTTGACTCGTCTATGGAACTATAACAAGAGGGGGGGGGGTTTCACAGATAATATTGTTCGCGACATGCATACGTGTTAAATAGCCCGTGGATATTTTGATCGATTTCTTTTCAATCCGCTGTTTGTGACAATTTTGCAAGATTGCGCGCAACAATGCACTTCACTGGCGGTTATCAAAGCAGTGGCGGAGGTGATGGTGCTAGTGGTTATGGATGGTCTCAGTCCTGGGCCTCCCCTAGATCGACTCAGCCTCGAATTAGCACCTGGCTACGATGTGTAAATATCAGCACTAGGGAGACAAAGGCGGCCGGGTGTGATGCTGGCTACCCAAACCCCTCGCGTATCTTGTCGGCCTTCATAGGTGCTACTCGCTAACAGCACTTGCCCCGACAGTCCGTAAAGGCTATATGAGGAGGGGGTGGTGGGGGGGGGTGTTTTTTGTCTTTGATTGCAGTAATAGTGACATGTTCCTGATACCGGTGCCAATGGTGGCAGTGATGGTGGCGGTGTTGCCGGTGTCATCGGCGAAGGGTGACAACATCAGGGTAGCGAGCGATGGAACGATATTTGAGAGAGCAGACACAGGGATTTGTTTGTTTAATAAATGAATCGACGTCCACGTGCCACACGCCCCCTGCGCTTCCTTCTGTCCTCCCTTCCCCATGAGCCAACGTGCAACTCTGCAACTCTACACGAGGGCCATCCGCGTTTAGACCTCGCTGCCAAGCCAGTGTCTGATTTCCAGGCGAGAATTTTGCTTAGTTGGGCATTTTTTTAAAAAAAAAAGTGTTCTAACCTCTCATCGACCATGTCCCCACTTACCTCCCCAACCTCATCATTGCCGTGCGCAGCCCCCTCTTTACCTCCAACTCCTTCCCGACCCCCTGGCCCCATCCACCTCTTACCCACCCACTCTCCCACCCCCTCCCCCGATATTTTTATGTACGCGCTTATTTATTTATTTACTTATTTAAAACTGCCCAAACAGCTGTGCCAAGCAGACGCGAATTGAGTCAGCTGTACCAAGTGGGATGGATGGAGACAGGAGGCTGCGCATCCCCTCGCATTTTCTGCTCGCACTTCTCGACAGCGTGCCGAGAGCCGGCGGGGAGCGTGAAGCGGGACAACAAAACTGGGCGCGCGCGCGCGCGGGGACGACGCAGCGGCTGTCAAGAGCCGCCGACGCCACCGCCGACGCCACCGCCCCGAGAAATATTCGGCGTGGCGCAATTTCTCGCCGTCAAATTTTGCGGATAAATTTTTGCGGGTAAATTTTTTGCGCGCGCGCCCGCTCGCGACGTGGGCCTGGGAGTGACAACAGTTCTCTTACTCGACGGTCGGCAAAGGCGTAGGGCTGGGGTGGGGGAGGGGGGAAACTCTTCACGGGACAAAACAGCCCTCGGTAAAATAGGTCCGTATCTCAACAAAGCGCTTCCCCGTTGGACAACCGCGCTTTTTTTTTACTCCGGCAAGGTGGCCCAGAAAGCGAGAGGCGGATCGCAGCGGAGGCTGTGGCAGGCGTCGTTTGGAAGACGCCACACGTTTCCCCTAGGTGAGGTGTCTTCTTCTCTCGCTCTCTCCTACCTCGCCTCTCCTATTGTGCGCGCGTGTCCCCCGCGTGTGTCGCTTCTGAGGTCCTGCGGGCACCAGGGTTTTCGGGAGCTGTATCGATGCTTCTGTCTCACCCCTAAATGTCTGCCTGCCTGCCACGTCTGTTTGCGCGCCTGTCCGTGAGTTTGCCCTTCCCGTCCGACTCAGCCTTGCGATCGCCAACGCTTTTTCGCAACTTGGTACAATCGGCAGAACCGTCAAAAGTGACTAAACTGACACGCTTCGCTCTTCTCGTCCCTTTCCGCACGTACCATTTCTAAGGGTTTTGATGGCAAAGAGCGTCGTAGGTCTTGTTTTCTTGCTTTTTTTAATCTCTTTTAATCTCCCCCCCCCCACCCCCAACTGCCCGCCCACCACCTTTTCCTGCTGGTTTTGCCCGGGGAGTTCCCGGAGCGAAAATTTTCACTCTCGCGTGAGCCACGCGCCGGTCCTCGTTGCCACGCTCGCTTTTTGCTCGCGACGATCGTCACGTGGACGCGACAGTGAGCGCTGGAAAACACTGGGCCGATGTTGAGCGAGCGCGGCTTTGATTTACTGAATATAGGCACAAAAAATCGTGACGCTGGCGAACGTCCGAGCCAGCGTGAAGAGCGGCGCGTTGCAACGCAGCCGCAGTTTTAGCGCAATTACAACGGATGATAAATAATCGTTGCGTAGAAGTTCGTGCGCAACACGGCAGATTCCCCCAATGCCACCGACCCCCCCCCCCCTCCTCCTCCCCCGAGTTTGATTCCTGGCCATGGTTGACGGTGGTGGCGAGTGACATCTGAACCGGTCCCTCTGGTCACCCAACCCCCGTTCACCAACCCGCAGTGACCATGTGGTCAAGCGCCACACACGATCGACACAGCATGTGGGGACGCCTTCATCCAGCAGTGGATTGACAAATGTGGTGCATATTATTTTTGATTTAAATTCAACATCCACATTTTTTTTTTCACAGAGCCAGCGACATTATCAGTTATTTGCCTGCGCACGGGCCATCAAACAATGTAAATACAGTATTAAAAATGGGCAATATATATTTTTTATGGCTGATATTTTAATTTATGGCTAATATTTTCTATAAAAGACTGAGAAAGCCAGTGTAATCGTTTGCCATGGGTAACGGTACTGAAATCGAGAGAGAAAGATACACTTTTCAAGAAAGAAAAACATACAAATGATCGGTTTTAACCCGCACAAACACTCACCCGTGCCAAATTAGCGAGAGCACAGAAAACCCATCATCTAATCCCACGGAAAAGGATAACGTTGCAGCCCTGCCTGTACTTGCTCAGGGCCCTGCTGGCAGAGGAGCCTCCACTTGACAGAGCTCGAGACTGCCACTCTAGGGGGCACTTTGGCCAACTCTTCCACGCTGCCCAAACGACTGGGATCTAAACGATAAACTATTGATTTTATTTGACCAGAAAAACAAATTATAGTCCAATGAGGTGGCTTACCATGTAAAAATGTATAGCAGCCAAATACTCTAAACGCATGTTTCTAAAAACCAGAGCACCCGGAACAAAAATCCACGCGACCACAGGGAGAGAGAGACGCGCAAACTCAGGGTCGGGATCGAACCCACGACCTCCTGTATACCAGGCGAAGTAGTTAACATCTCCTAGCCACCGCAATAGGTGGCTATACCCACACTTTTTTCTTCTTTTTGACCCACACCACTACACGTGATCTGCCGATCGACGAACCGTGTGATGCGTTAACGGGGTACCACCGGAGTCAGTTGATGGGAAGAAGGGATGAACAGGATGCTTGACCATCTCGCATCAAACGTTTCGGCTTCCGCACCGGCAGATCGAACACGAGCCGGCGACCTCCGCGTCGCGAGCCCCGTCGCACCGCTGCAGCGGCCGGCCGGCCGACCGGCCGGTGGTAGCGGCGGCGGCGGCGGCTGCGGCAGCATAGCTCCGATCACATGGAAAGACTAAAAATGCGCGCGCGCTGCCAGCATTGTGAGAACAAGTTGCGTGGCCCCTACGATTGATGTGCGTCACGCCCGTTGTATTTGTGTCCGCTGTCCCAAAGGACACGGCGAAATAGTCGCCGCACGGTTCCACTGACGAGCAAAAAAAAACAAATTTAAATTCGAAACGGCTCCCGCTGCTGTGGTCTATCTGCCGCCCGACGGGACGGCCCACGGGCAGCGCTTTCTCGCCGAGTGCAACGCAGCGAAGGCGCTCGCGACGCCGCGCTGCCTGGCGCGTTCGCGACCGTCGGCCCCGCTAAAACCATGGCCGCCAATAACCTCAAAATGTTTGCTGCCGTTTCCAAGTTCCTGGTGACAGCCCACCAGATGATGGACAAGACGAAGAAGGCAAGCCGGGGAAAGAAGGTCAGCAGGGCCACCTTCTTCGAGGTTGAGATCAAGGATGGCCTCAGCAAGGATCAGCTCTGTTTCATGGACAAGGTAATTGTCAGATTTTTTTTTTGTTGGTCACCCGTTGGCTTTAGGAGGTGCGGGCAACCCCTCTCGATGTGTTTTTTTTTCCTTTTGGTGCGATGTTGTTTTTTAACTCGTTTATGACACGCTGCGTCGCGCTCTTCTTCATTCGGTCGCTTGCAAATGTTGGCAGAGGTCTGCCAATTGGGCCGTATTGTGTTTGGCAGTGTCACTTTTTTGAAACTGCGAGCAAAAATTGGGTAGCAGTGATTTTTGTCGCTTTTGTCACGTCGCATAAATGCTTAGAAGGGCTAAAATAAAGTTAAAATAACTTACAAACAAAACTTTAAGCGTGATTTTCTAGTCACGCGGTCTCCTACATTCTCCAATAAAAAAATACGGCCCAAACAGTAGGAATTTTGCTTAAGAAAGTTAAAACTCGGTACTGAAGATTAAATGTAATAGTGCAGTCGCCTCCATATCCTCGTGGCCCCTTGGCTTCAGCATTGCATGATGAAGCCTCCCGATAATGCAATTTCCATGTTTTTCCGTTTGATTAATGAGCTTAATAACTGTCCCTTCGACCGGCAGAGTCCGTCTAATGCAAACCGAGGGTCGATTGCCAACATGGTCAGGTGACGTTCAAAAATAACTTTCAATGTGCAAGGCCAATGAGAGCCAACTTTGTTGGATTTTTCAAAATCTCCTGCTTATATAAACGTTTTTTTCTCTTTAATTGTCATCATGGGCTGCCGCAAATTATTATTGAATCGCACCTTCTCCTTACGGGCCCTGTCAATCAAAGCGCCCAGCCCGGGACGTTTTAGCAGATTTTGTGAATGGGCCATCCGCCAGAGTCCACGAATGAATTCAGTGGTGAGTGCCATCTGGTTGCTGTGCGCTCAACTCACGGCTCAAAAAGGCCAAGTGGCCAGCAACGAAAACAGCACCGTCGAAGTTGTAAAAGATAAGTGGTCGATACTTTTTTTAGTTTTACGAGCAAGGGAAAAAGACAGACGACGATGGTCAGCGATTCTAAAGTCGACGCCAGTGCGAGGGAAGACACGGGAAGAGAAGAGTTTGTGACCTGCGGTGTTGTGGTTGAATGCAGTGCAGATGAGATGACCCAGTCAGTCTGGCAGACTGAGTTCTCAAAATGGGTGGAAGAATCGATGAGTTAATTTCAGGTGAACGGTAACCGTGTGATAGTAGCGATAGAAGAGCGACATGGAGGTGCCTGTCCGCTGGTGAGTGATATCTGGAACAGTCGTATTCTCCCGGTGTAGCGGCTCGGTTTAAACCTACATTTTTATTTTATTTTACCAGTTAAGGCCCACTGAGCTATGTGGCTCTTTTTTCAGAAGCGACCTGACCACAAATGATTGCTCAAAAAAGTGGCTTATCACGTGGAAATGTATAGCAGCCAAATACTTTAAATGCAAGTTTTTTTTTAATGTGGAGGACCCAGAGAGAAATTCAAGCAAACAAGGGGAGAGAGAGAGAGAGAGAAACATGCAAACTCCAAATATACAGGCGTCGGGGTCAAACCCACGATCTCCTGCATCCCAAGCGAAGTAGTTAAAATCTCGCCACCGTGGCACCCACGTGGACCATTACAGCACACGGAGAACCTTAATTCAGCAGTGAAATAACAAAGCGCTGCAATTTCATTTAAAAAAAAAATCCATCTATGAATATATGGTGTTTCATCAATGAATTCATTCCTTTACAATCCGGCTCGTCTCGTATATCCCTTCTGTGTTGTGACGCGCAGGTTGAGCCGACGGTCACCGTCGCTGAACTCAAGGCCATGTTCCAGAAATCCTGTGAGTTGACGTCGTCGTGCGCACGCGCGGTGTGGTGTGACGCGGTGTGACGGTGTGGTGTGACGCGGTGTGACGGTGTGGTGCGACGCGGTGTGACGGTGTGGTGCGACGCGGTGTGACGGTGTGGTGCGACGCGGTGTGACGGTGTGGTGTGACGCGGTGTGACGGTGTGGTGCGACGCGGTGTGACGGTGCGGTGTGACGCGGTGTGACGCACGGCCCCCAACGCGTTTCGAGTGAAGAGCGATAAATCCGGCGCGTGAGGCGGCGGGTGCGTTCCTCACACCGCCCGTTTACGGTTGGGTGGAGATGCTTGGCGTGCCAAGGTTGGCACAGGCCCTGGCGCTATCAATTAAATAGATGGGGGGGGGGGTGGCGGCTCTGTCCAATTACACCCCCACCCCCCCACGGAGCTGGGTACTGGGAAGTGTTTAATGTTTAGTGAAGCCGAAGCGTCAGGCCGAGTATCACAAGGAGACAACGGCTTGTGAAGTGTAGCCCAGTGTCTGGGCCCCCTCCGGGCCTGCCTGTGGGCTCCAGTGTAATCGCACCGCCTGCACACTCGATAGCCACGCTACGGGTTTGGGTTGATTTGTACGCACGTGTGGATATGTCCGTTGACATTTTTTTCGCTCCGCACTTATCAGAGATGCAATTTGGGGCAGGACGAGGTGACAGCTGCCTTCATTCGCAAAATGCTTCTCCCAGCCACTGCTGCTCAACTTGAGAGATGTAGGCCCAGTGTTTACATTCCAGAATGCATCGGGTTTTTTTCCCCCTGCACTAAAATTGTGCCTGCCTCTATAATGGTTGCCCCGATAGAATTGACGTCACGTGCTATGGCATTCAAGACATTTCTTCGGTGATCTGTTGACCTCAAAGTCATATCCCTATTCCTTTCACTGTGACGGGGCTACGTTGTGGGCAGCAGAGGTCAGGGCAGTAACATCTGCTGTTGTGCTGTACTTCTACGCGTCCACGTCTACGCACACCCGCCACCACCAACCCCTACTGACCGGCGTGGTGAAATATGGTAACGATTAACTCTCACAAACTACGAGACCCTCATCCCCCAGTGGGCATACAAAAATGACTGCACGTGCACTTCTGAGGAAGTATGGTCACACAACTCCCATGGCTGACATGGCGTGGGAAGGCCTTCATCCAGCAGCAGATTGACAAATAATAGCAGGGACCAGTCTCTCCAGGGAATCGATCGCTGATGACTTCCCACTAACTGGTGCTCATTCAAATGACTCTAGAAAGGAATTGAACCCACAACCTTCGTCGTGTTAAGAAGTGTTTTAACCTCGGAATTGCCACCAAACCCAAAGCGAGATCCTTGTTAAGACTTGGCGAGGCTTCCTTTGCCGGAGGGCAAATCACCTTGAATACACGCGATGTCATCAGATCTCTGAGGTTAAGTAGAGTTGAGCCTGGATGGTACTCGAATGGGGGAGATCGCCCGGGAATTACAACTGTATGTTGGCTTGCGTGATGCACAGTGATAAATATATATACACGTCAGAGCCAAAGTCAACAAATAAGGTTAGATGCGATGTGTCAGACAAAGCACTTTATCCTTTGATCAAATAATCATGAATGTGCCCGATCAGATCTGAGAAGCTAAGCAGAGCCAAGCCTGGTTAGGATGGGAGACTACCTGTCAACACCAGATGTTGTAGGCGAGGCCTGCGAGGTGAAACAGTGCCACAGCAATGGGATTCTTGAATCTAGCCGTGTGGAACTTTGAATGTCACATCCTGGAATGCACGTGTATTTTTCTCCGGATTCTCGAGCAACGTCCCAAACGGCCAAACATTCATGCGTGGAATTGGCCAAACGTTCCAATGCAGCAGGACTTTCCTGAAAACAAAAAGTATTTAGTCTCGGTAAGGCTTTTTGCTGGTTGAAGAAAGGTCGCTTTTAAAGATTCATAGGGGTTTTTTTGGTTAGATCGTGTAGGTAAAATTTCCAGTGATAACCCTCCACCACCCGACAGAGCCAATCAAATCAAGTTGTCATGTGATGGGGAAAATATGCCAATGGGTTTGATTTTCAGCAAAGATCAGTTAACGTTCAAAAGCAAGCAAAATGTTGACAATTGACGGTGGAGAGTTATAGTTAAACTTTTTTTTTACATTATTGATCATGGCATTATTAATATTGGTATCGTAAAAGTGGCCTTAACCCCCGAGTTCTGGCCGTTTCCCCTGCAGGTTCTGTTTATTGCCTGGCTTTCCATACAACGGTTGGCACATTGGTGGGGATCTACGGATGAAATTCGCCACTTTACAAATGTAAATTACCATTATTATTTTCGAGCCAAAGAGCTGCAGTGGGAGGTTAGTTTTTGCTTTTTTTTTTCGTCCCGCTGCGCCATCACTCGACGTCGCGATGCCCCGCGCGTTCGTCGCCCGAGAACCTTCACCAATTCAGACGTCCGTCGACCGGCGGCACACGCGATGGGGGGGAGGGGGTGGCGGGGGCCCTCTGGGTCGGCCGTCTTGCATCATCAGGGCACGAGGCTGCAGGAAACGATAAGTTTAGCCGCGGTGTCTCGTAAGGCCTCGGCGCGACAATAAAAAAAGAAACCCCCATAACCCAAACAACGACGTGAAAATAAAAATACGCTGAAAAAGCGATGGCAGCCGCGATTTAATTCTTCACCCGACGGTATCGCATTTCGCATTCTGTAACGTTGTGCTCCTTGTATTTGACACTTTCTTTTTTACTTTGCTTTAATAAGTTATTTACTTGAGTTTGCCGTACGTGTTTCTGATCGTGGCAATTAACAATGCGCCTGCCATCGGTTACACGCAAAAATGTTAAATGAATGACAAAAATGACAACGCAATGTGATCGCCATGCCGTCAGTTACCCCGGGCAACATTTTGTAAAGCGCTATTTAAATGTAAATAAAAAATACGCTGAAAAAGCGATGGCAGCCGCGATTTAATTCTTCACCCGACGGTATCGCATTTCGCATTCTGTAACGTTGTGCTCCTTGTATTTGACACTTTATTTTTTACTTTGCTTTAATAAGTTATTTACTTGAGTTTGCCGTACGTGTTTCTGATCGTGGCAATTAACAATGCGCCTGCCATCGGTTACACGCAAAAAATGTTAAATGAATGACAAAAATGACAACGCAATGTGATCGCCATGCCGTCAGTTACCCCGGACAACATTTTGTAAAGCGCTATTTAAATGTAAATATCCTTTTTTTTACAACGCAACTTTTAAAATGAGTTCGTCGTGTCTTCAATATTTATTTTGCCAGCAAAAATAAAACACGGATCAAGATTTAAGCGAGCTACGATAATAATCACGATACGACACTGTTTGCAACAACAACAAAAAACCGAACGATACAATTATCGTAGAGCTTGTATAATGTTACACATTTTAGCGCATTACGTCAACCCTAAATAGACCCCGAAGCAAAAAATATAAAACGTCAAAAATCTGGAGCGCGCGGTTCTGGGATTACGGGCCTCGGGATCGCGGGTTAAGAGCGGACAATTATGGACGGTTGCACCGCAACTGCTTGCTAAATGTGAATGGCTGATCTAAAAGTTAAAGGCGCAGTCCTGTAAATTGCTCACTCGGACCACTGCTGGCAAAAGGGCCTCCACTTGTGAGGGAGCTCTGGAGAGTGTTTGGCCTATTCCTCCATTGCTGGCGAGGCGACCTAGAAGAGGTGTGAGAGTCACCCACACTTTACCCTGACCACAAGCGATCTACTTGATCGATTGGCGTACCCATTCATTAATTCAGCCGGGTTTAATTTAAGAAACCTGCGCTAATTGTCGCTACTGCCGCCGCTGGTAGATCGGATCGGAGCGGTGACCTCTGGGATTGCAAGTCCACATTGCTCCAACAAAATCTACACCGGGCCCACAAATTGGAACGACGACAAAATAAAAGCAGCGTGAAGCACGCGGTTCCGGTAGACTAAAACTATTTTTTTAAAATTATGTTACCGGGTAAGGCCCATTGAAATATACAGCTCTTTTTCAGAAGCGACCTGGCTACCACAGATGATAGCTCAACGAAGTGGCTTATCACGTGGAAATTTAGAGCAGTAAAATGCTCTAAACGAACGCCGATTACAAATGCGGAGGGACACACGGGAGGACCCGGAGGAAAAAATTCCACGCGACCAGGCGGAAAGAGACTTGCAACTTCCAAACATACAGCAGGCGTCAGGGTGGACATCAAACCCACGACCAGGCGAGGTAGTTACATCTCACCACCGTGGCACTGGGACCGTGGATCAGAGTGAACTGTTACTTGCGGTTGGCCGCTCTGCGCGCGGCGCGTTCTATTTTGCGAGCGGCTGTCTAACCGGGAGAGAGAGAGGGGGGGGAGGGGGAATAAGCATAACTGCTGCTGTCAGCGAAATCCTCCGGTGACACGGAAGATGCGAGCGAGGCGGCTGGCGACCTTCAGTGAGCTCTTTGCCGAATGTTGCTGTCAGGTCTGTAGAGAGAGAGAGAGAGAGCGGGGGAGAGCAGAAAACAGAGTTGTCCGGTTACTGGAAGACAGCGCCCGTGTTTATGGAAATAGCCCGACGTAAACAATGATAATGTTTTACAGCCGCCTGTCGATCAATGCACCGCTGGATGAAGGCCTCTTCCCCCAACGCTTGCCTCCTCCGTGGGATGTTGTTTGTCCGCGGGTTTCGCCACCGAAAGATTCAATTATAACGACGTTAACGCTCGTCGGACTTAACGGCCTTCTGGGTTGAATATTTCCCAGCAGGATTTTGTTTTAAGCGGGCAAAGCCTGAACCAAGTTTCAACTCTCTGAGAATCATCAGCAGCACTTAGCCAGTTACAACAACAACAACAAAAACCACTTGATACCCAACGATGCTGCCATGGTTTAATGGTTTGCACACTGGACCTCCAATCAAGCGGGGAAATGTAAACACTAATCATTTTTTATTAGAAATGTAAATAGGTACACCGGTTAGCAGATTGGCAGAATGCACGTGGTGGGGTAAAGTGTGGGTAGTCCCACTTTCGAGAGAGGCTCGTAAAAGCTCCCCTCTAATGGTGGTGGTCGTGTGTCCTTGTAACTTCGGTTTTACTCAACTTTAAACACTTCCCAGCACCCAGCTCGGTTGTACAAATCCGCACTAGTATTGTACAGGGTGGTGCAGGTGTCTAGTGACCCCCCATTTGAGTTTGCGTGTCTCTCTCTCTCTCTCTCCCCGTGGTCGCGTGGATAATTCTCCGGGCCCTCCGTTGTTTTCCCCCCCGTCCACATTTAGAAACAACATCACCCGTTTAGAGTATTTGGCTGCGGCTACACATTTCCAAGTGACGATAAGGCCCTTCGTTGAGATATCATTTGTGGCCAGGTGGCTTCTGAAAAAAGAGCTAATACAGCTCAGTGGTAAAAGAAAAAAAGTGAAATAGTAAAAATACAGAAATGTTTATTTGAAGCTTTCGTGGCTGCAGGGATCCGTACTCTACGTGACTTTACCGAAAGAACCAAAGAGTATACAGAAATGTGTTTTGTTAATAAAGCCGGAGCGACTGAAACTAGCATTAGCCACTTGACCTGCGAACGATGGCCCAGGCAGAATCAGGGAGCTATGGATAGCGAACTCGATGAACCGAGTTCATTTCCCACTCACGGCCACAACACCGGTGACGATTATCTGAACTGGTCCTGGGCCTCCACTAGGTCGACTCAGTCTCAAATCAGTACGTACGTGGCTTTATTAAGGCTATACATGTATAGGGGATCTTTGTCTGTGCCCCAAATTCAAGAGGTGGTGTAGTGGTTTCCACGCTGCACTACGAACCCGGTGACCCGAGTTCGATTCCTGCTCACGGCCAATTACAGTGGTGAATATTTGAACCGGTCCGGTCCCCTCCCGCCTAGGTCGACTCGGCCTCAAATGCGTACGTGCTTGGTGCGATGTGTAAAACATCGCCACTTTTAGGGAGACAAAGGCGGCCGGGCGTGGTGCTGTGACCCCCCCCCCAACCCCCACGTGTGTCGTGCTGGTCTTCAAAGGTGCTGCCACCCGCTAACAGCACTTGCCCCGACAGTCTGTTAGAGGCTATGCGGGGGATCTTTGTCTTTGGGCCGCGTGAACTCCGGCCAGTAACGCGATCCCTCGGTGTACAGTGCACGCATGTGTGCGAGTGTGAATATAAATTTAGCAAAGTGTGGCACCTATAATTCTAGATGAGCGCGTGTCGCGCCGGCCTTAATAGGTGCTCACCAACAGCAGACCTTACCCTCCCCCCCAACACTTTCTGAGGCTAAATGTGGCACAATTTGAGTTTAACGTATCACAGTCTAAAAATAGGCAAAACCGTTCATTGGTTTAAAATCTAATCTGTAAATATTTGGGGGTGGGGGGGGAATCCATCACGGCAGGCTAGAAAACCACAGGTTTCAAAGGCACTCGGCCTTTGTGCGTCATGGAAAACCGTCAGCAGTTCCCAAATGACTACACTGTGTAACAAAAAAAATTGTTCCTAGGTAGTACAGTGAGGGAAAAAAGTATTTGATCCTCTGCTGATTGTGCACGTTTGCCCACTGACAAAGAAATGATCAGTCTATAATTTTAATGGTAGGTTTATTTGAACAGTGAGAGACAGAATAACAACAAGAAAATCCAGAAAAACGCATGTCAAAAATGTTATAAATTGATTTGCATTTTAATGAAGGAAATAAGTATTTGACCCCCTCTCAATCAGAAAGATTTCTGGCTCCCAGGTGTCTTTTATACAGGTAACGAGCTGAGATTAGTAGCACACTCTTAAAGGGAGTGCTTCAAATCTCAGCTTGTTACCTGTATAAAAGACACCAGTCCACAGAAGCATTCAATCAATCAAATACCAAACTCTCCACCATGGCCAATACCAAAGAGCTCTTCAAGGATGTCAGGGACAAGATTGTAGACCTACACAAGGCTGGAATGGGCTACAGGACCATTGCCAAGCAGCTTGGTGAGAAGGTGACAACAGTTGGTGCGATTATTCGCAAATGGAAGAAACACAAAAGAACTGTCAATCTCCCTCGGCCTGGGGCTCCATGCAAGATCTCACCTCGTGGAGTTGCAATGATCATGAGAATGGTGAGGAATCAGCCCAGAACTACACGGGAGGATCTTGTCAATGATCTCAAGGCAGCTGGGACCATAGTCACCAAGAAAACAATTGGTAACACACTACGCCGTGAAGGACTGAAATCCTGCAGCGCCCGCAAGGTCCCCCTGCTCAAGAAAGCACATATACATGCCCGTCTGAAGTTTGCCAATGAACATCATAATGATTCAGAGGACAACTGGGTGAAAGTGTTGTGGTCAGATGAGACCAAAATGGAGCTCTTTGGCATCAACTCAACTCGCCGTGTTTGGAGGAGGAGGAATGCTGCCTATGACCCCAAGAACACCATCCCCACCGTCAAACATGGAGGTGGAAACATTATGCTTTGGGGGTGTTTTTCTGCTAAGGGGACAGGACAACTTCACCGCATCAAAGGGACGATGGACGGGGGCATGTACCGTCAAATCTTGGGTGAGAACCTCCTTCCCTCAGCCAGGGCATTGAAAATGGGTCGTGGATGGGTATTCCAGCATGACAATGACCCAAAACACACGGCCAAGGCAACAAAGGAGTGGCTCAAGAAGAAGCACATTAAGGTCCTGGAGTGGCCTAGCCAGTCTCCAGACCTTAATCCCATAGAAAATCTGTGGAGGGAGCTGAAGGTTCGAGTTGCCAAACGTCAGCCTCGAAACCTTAATGACTTGGAGAAGATCTGCAAAGAAGAGTGAGACGAAATCCCTCCTGATATGTGTGCAAACCTGGTGGCCAACTACAAGAAACGTCTGACCTCTGTGATTGCCAACAAGGGTTTTGCCACCAAGTACTAAGTCATGTTTGCAGAGGGGTCAAATACTTATTTCCCTCATTAAAATGCAAATCAATTCATAACATTTTTGACATTTGCTGGATTTTTTTTTATTGTTATTCTGTCTCTCACTGTTCAAATAAACCTACCATTAACATTATAGACTGATCATTTCTTTGTCAGTGGGCAAACGTACAAAATCAGTAGGGGATCAAATACTTTTTTTCCTTCACTGTAAGTGTTATTTTCCAATTGCTTATGCCTCTAAAGTACAGAAAGTGGCTATTATTCCCCACAAACTTTGCTTTTGTGACCAGGACAGTGATATTTTGAAATGTACGTATTTTCAATGAGAAAACGTGGTGTGCATTTGTGTCATTCCTTCACGTAAAGTCCTGGTCACAAAAGCAAAGTTTGTGGGGAATAATAATAATAGCCATTTTCTATACTTTTGAGGCATAAGCAATTCGAAAATAACACACACTACCCAGGAACAAAAAATCGTGTTACATAGTGCTACAATGTGGTCCTCTCGTCATAATGTCACCATCGAAAAGCCTCTCAGTCGGTCACATTTTCTCAAATCTATTGTGACGGTCACCTGAGGCAAGAGGGCCACAACAAAATGCACTCCTTCGGGAACTGCTGATGCTTTTTGTTCGCACAATGCGCAGAAGCCGAGTGCTTTTTACACATCTTTGCGTGCTGCCTGGACAATATCATCATCATCATCCATGATCTATCCCACTGCGAGATGAAGGCCACCCAAAGCTGCCGCCATCTCTCGCAGCCTGTGATATAACAATTACTGATTTACGTTTGCGCAGTTCTTATTTGCTTCGTTTTAAGGAAACGGCACTTGTATGTCAAGTCGGTACACGGTAATTGGGTTGGCACGCATTGCTCTATTTCTCGTCAAGGAATTATTGCGGTGTTTAATGAATCCCTGCACATCCACCAAGTGTCTGTGTGTGTGTGTGTGCGGATTTAATTGTTTTGACTGAAGCCATCATATCCGGAATATTGCTTCTGGGCGATGTCCCCATTGAACAAAAATAAATTCTGCCAATATTGAAATTTTCACATCAGTGGCTGCCTTCTCCGTGGGATGGAACAAAACAACAAACAGAGCATTGGTTGTGGAACGAGACAGCAGTCGTGGGGAGGATGGGGGGGGGGCTACTCCAATATATAATTTGTACTCATGTCGTGTTTTTTTTAACGTTCTGACCCCGTGCCCCCACTGGAACTCTGTGAAAAAAGAGCTTCAGAGCTCATCGGATTCCCTCCGGTATGAATGCATTTTCTGATTATTCTGAAATCGGCTGACTCGGTGACGCGAACATCCGTGTGCCAGTTCACCCGGGCAGCTGAAATGATTTTTTTTTTAAATCGACTTTTTATAAATCAAATCATGAACGTGTTCTCGGTCATCTTGGACTCAGTTGGCACTCTGCTGGAGTCGCGGCCACTCAGTGGTGGGTGGTGAGATGCAGATGATGGACAAACCGTTTGGAGGTGGAGTACACGGGCCAATCGAATAATAATAATACTTTCATTATATAAGTCACTCATGCTACCAGCATCCCATAAGGCTGTACATTAATTATATATGAGGACCAAATCCCATTATACAGCCACGACCAAAGAGAATTAAAACCCCCAACTGCTTCCAAGCTAAATAAAAAGGAAACATACCAAACAAATTAAGGAATTGCACCAAACAACAATGCCAACTCAACCACACGTGACCCAAGCCAGCTTCCCAATCATCCTTTTGAATGTAGCCCTACTCCTAACTAGTTGATTAGTCCAGCACTAGCTAACCAAACAGCCGCTATTACTCACCCTTTCCCTAACCAACTATCTAACCAGCCTCTTAACTCTCCCCTTGACAAAATAGCCTGACAGCAACTAGCATTAGACATAACCAGCCACTAGTACTAGCCTTCACACTGACCATTACCCATCTAACTAGAGCTATCCAGCCACTAGTACCAGCCTTCCCACTGGCCATTACCCATCTAACTAGAGCTATCCAGCCACTAGTACTAGCCTTCACACTGACCATTACCCATCTAACTAGAGCTATCCAGCCACTAGTACTAGCCTTCACACTAACCATAACCCATCTAACTAGATAGAGCTAACCAGCCACTAGTACTAGTCTTCACACTGACCATTACCCATCTAACTAGAGCTATCCAGCCACTAGTACCAGCCTTCCCACTGGCCATTACCCATCTAACTAGAGCTATCCAGCCACTAGTACTAGCCTTCACACTGACCATTACCCATCTAACTAGAGCTAACCAGCCACTAGTACTAGTCTTCACACTGACCATTACCCATCTAACTAGAGCTATCCAGCCACTAGTACTAGTCTTCACACTGACCATTACCCATCTAACTAGAGCTAACTAGCCACTAGTACTAGCCTTCACACTGACCATTACCCATCTAACTAGAGCTAACCAGCCACTAGTATTAGCCTTCACACTGACCATAACCCATCTAACTAGAGCTAACTAGCCACTAGTACCAGCCTTCCCACTGGCCATTACCCATCTAACAAGAGCTATCCAGCCACTAGTACTAGCCTTCACACTAACCATAACCCATCTAACTAGAGCTATCCAGCCACTAGTACTAGCCTTCACACTGACTATTACCCATCTAACTAGAGCTAACTATCCACTAGTACTAGCCTTCACACTGACCATTACCCATCTAACTAGAGCTAACTAGCCACTAGTACTAGCCTTCACACTGACCATTACCCATCTAACTAGAGCTATCCAGCCACTAGTACTAGCCTTCACACTGACCATTACCCATCTAACTAGAGCTAACCAGCCACTAGTACTAGCCTTCACACTGACCATTACCCATCTAACTAGAGCTATCCAGCCACTAGTACTAGACTTCACACTAACCATAACCCATCTAACTAGATAGAGCTAACCAGCCACTAGTACTAGCCTTCACACTGACTATTACCCATCTAACTAGAGCTATCCAGCCACTAGTATTAGCCTTCACACTAACCATAACCCATCTAACTAGAGCTATCCAGCCACTAGTACTAGCCTTCACACTAACCATAACCCATCTAACTAGAGCTATCCAGCCACTAGTACTAGCCTTCACACTGACCATAACCCATCTAACTAGAGCTATCCAGCCACTAGTACTAGCCTTCACACTGACCATAACCCATCTAACTAGAGCTAACCAGCCACTAGTACTAGCCTTCACACTGACCATAACCCATCTAACTAGAGCTATCCAGCCACTAGTACTAGCCTTCACACTGACCATAACCCATTTAACTAGAGCTAACTAGCCACTAGAACTAGCCTTCACACTGACCATTACCCATCTAACTAGAGCTAACTAGCCACTAGAACTAGCCTTCACACTGACCATAACCCATATAACTAGAGCTATCCAGCCACTAGTACTAGCCTTCCCACTGGCCATTACCCATCTAACTAGAGCTATCCAGCCACTAGTACTAGCCTTCACACTGACCATAACCCATCTAACTAGAGCTATCCAGCCACTAGTACTAGACTTCACACTAACCATAACCCATCTAACTAGAGCTAACCAGCCACTAGTACTAGCCTTCACACTGACCATAACCCATCTAACTAGAGCTATCCAGCCACTAGTACTAGCCTTCACACTAACCATTATCCATCTAACTAGAGCTAACTAGCCACTAGTACTAGTCTTCACACTGACCATTACCCATCTAACTAGAGCTATCCAGCCACTAGTACCAGCCTTCCCACTGGCCATTACCCATCTAACTAGAGCTATCCAGCCACTAGTACTAGCCTTCACACTGACCATTACCCATCTAACTAGAGCTAACCAGCCACTAGTACTAGTCTTCACACTGACCATTACCCATCTAACTAGAGCTATCCAGCCACTAGTACTAGTCTTCACACTGACCATTACCCATCTAACTAGAGCTAACTAGCCACTAGTACTAGCCTTCACACTGACCATTACCCATCTAACTAGAGCTAACCAGCCACTAGTATTAGCCTTCACACTGACCATAACCCATCTAACTAGAGCTAACTAGCCACTAGTACCAGCCTTCCCACTGGCCATTACCCATCTAACAAGAGCTATCCAGCCACTAGTACTAGCCTTCACACTAACCATAACCCATCTAACTAGAGCTATCCAGCCACTAGTACTAGCCTTCACACTGACTATTACCCATCTAACTAGAGCTAACTATCCACTAGTACTAGCCTTCACACTGACCATTACCCATCTAACTAGAGCTAACTAGCCACTAGTACTAGCCTTCACACTGACCATTACCCATCTAACTAGAGCTATCCAGCCACTAGTACTAGCCTTCACACTGACCATTACCCATCTAACTAGAGCTAACCAGCCACTAGTACTAGCCTTCACACTGACCATTACCCATCTAACTAGAGCTATCCAGCCACTAGTACTAGACTTCACACTAACCATAACCCATCTAACTAGATAGAGCTAACCAGCCACTAGTACTAGCCTTCACACTGACTATTACCCATCTAACTAGAGCTATCCAGCCACTAGTATTAGCCTTCACACTAACCATAACCCATCTAACTAGAGCTATCCAGCCACTAGTACTAGCCTTCACACTAACCATAACCCATCTAACTAGAGCTATCCAGCCACTAGTACTAGCCTTCACACTGACCATAACCCATCTAACTAGAGCTATCCAGCCACTAGTACTAGCCTTCACACTGACCATAACCCATCTAACTAGAGCTAACCAGCCACTAGTACTAGCCTTCACACTGACCATAACCCATCTAACTAGAGCTATCCAGCCACTAGTACTAGCCTTCACACTGACCATAACCCATTTAACTAGAGCTAACTAGCCACTAGAACTAGCCTTCACACTGACCATTACCCATCTAACTAGAGCTAACTAGCCACTAGAACTAGCCTTCACACTGACCATAACCCATATAACTAGAGCTATCCAGCCACTAGTACTAGCCTTCCCACTGGCCATTACCCATCTAACTAGAGCTATCCAGCCACTAGTACTAGCCTTCACACTGACCATAACCCATCTAACTAGAGCTATCCAGCCACTAGTACTAGACTTCACACTAACCATAACCCATCTAACTAGAGCTAACCAGCCACTAGTACTAGCCTTCACACTGACCATAACCCATCTAACTAGAGCTATCCAGCCACTAGTACTAGCCTTCACACTAACCATTATCCATCTAACTAGAGCTAACTAGCCACTAGTACTAGCCTTCACACTGACCATTACCCATCTAACTAGAGCTAACTAGCCACTAGTACTAGCCTTCACACTGACCATTACCCATCTAACTAGAGCTAACTAGCCACTAGTACTAGCCTTCACACTGACTATTACCCATCTAACTAGAGCTATCTAGCCACTAGTACTATCCTTCACACTGGCCAGAACCTTGAACCGTCGAGGCCCTCAGCTCTTAGCCTCTCACCCTAGCCCACAGGCGGAGTTTGACGTCTATATTTGGGGGGTAGGGGGGGGCAGGAGTTCGCTTTGAATTGCGGGTGTATATAATTTATTTATTTTTAATCTTAAACTACTGAAAATAAATTAATAAGGGTGGCCAGTTTTGGTGGGGGGGGGGGCTTTGCCCACCAGTGCCCCCCCCCCCCACCAAACTCAGCCCATGCCCTCACCATCAATCAGTTACAATAGTTGCCACCTCAGAGGTACAACAACAGAAAAACACTTCGTGGGTGTATCATGGGAATAACTCGGGGAGGACCACGTACATGGACTGTGTTTAAAAAAAAAACATTTCTGAAACCCGAGGGAATGCTTTAATTGTCCTGGTGAAAGCCTTACACATTTATTTCCCAGGCCAAGCCTGCTCAATAGGAGAAGGTTCCTGGGAAAATCGGGACTGGGGAGTGCACTGAGGTGGGAGAAGCCACCCCATAGGTGCCGCGGTGGTGGTGGTGGCAGAAGAGGAGGTGGAGTGGTGGCGGAGCGGTTAGCACACCGCGCTACGAACCCGGCTACGACCTGAGTTCGATTCCCCGCTCTCACGGCCAACGCCGGTGACGATTACCAGAACCGGTTCTGGGCCTCCCCTAGCTCGACTCGGCCAAAAAAAAAATGAGTACCTGACGCGGTGTGCAAAAACACCGCCACTGGGGAGACAAAGGCGGTCGGGCGTGCCGCTGGCCACCCACCCACCCACCCTCTCGTGTGCCGTGGCGGCCTTCAAAGGTGCTGTACTCGCTGACAGCACTTGCCCCCCCCCCCCCCCCTCCAAACAGTCTGTCAGAGGCTATACGGGGGATCTTTGTCTTTGGGTAGAGGAGGAGGAGGTGGCAGTGGATCTGCTGCGCTGTGTGTTTCGGCCGTAACGCGACACGGGAATGCCGCGCGCTCAGCGGAAAATTCGGAACGCGACGCGTGTGAGCACTTGCAGCGTTGGCGGTGACTTCACACGGCCCCGGAGATCGTCCCGGAGACGTCAACAAAGAGCCGTTTGCGTGCTGCGAAGTGGCGCGCGTCGTCCGCTCGTAGATCCAAACCGAGACGCGCCGCCGTCGTGTGGAAAGGAGGGGAAATCAACAGAGCCTGCAGGGTGTTGCACGGCCGGAACTAGTCAGCGGTGGCGAGGGCCAGTTTAGGGATGTGAGTTTTCCGAGACAAGGGCTTCAAATATTCATAGTGAAGGTTTTTTTTTGGGTTCGATCGCGTGAGTATGAATGTGTCGAAGCCCTCCACCACCCGACACAGCCAACTAGTAAGGGATTTGTCACGAAAACACAACGCGCCAAATTGTTACCACTTCAGCCCACCGGTGTGTTGGAGAGTAAATCCACAAAGTTTACAATTTGAGTAGCGTGACGTTTCGCAGGTAATGACATCACCCAGCATCATCGCGCGATTTGCCAGAATAGCGAAGCCGTCCACCTGCTTCAGGTCTCAAATAGAGCAGCAGCAGCAGCAGGACGACGTCATCACTGAACCCATCAGGTGCAGAGGTCAGAGGTCAGAGGCGGAGCTATTGGTCGCGAAAGCCGACGTGTTAAATGGACTTCCAATACATCGGACGATTGCGATTGTCCTATTGGCGAAGGCGCAAAGCAGTGCCAAAGCTTCGTAGCTGAACAGTGGCAAAGTCCCCATCAGCCGAGCAAGAGAGCCTTGACCTCGGAGTACTAAGAAGGACGTGATCCGAAGATCTTAGGGACACCCCGTCGGAGAGTCAACACGGATCGGTTCCTGCGAACGTTTACTCCTTTCGTTCATTCACTCCATTCATTATTCTCACGGTCAACATGAGCCACGGTCAATCCACGGCTGGACGAAGGCCCTATCCCAAAAACAAAAACTACCGTCACAGATGCAACAATCTGCCGGCAAACCTGCCCCACGAATTTGCTCCATCTCCTTCGTAGACGACCCTCTCAGATACGTTCCGCTGCTAGGCAGCTGTCACTTCCAAGGAGTGGGGTGCCACGGTGGCTAGGAGATGTTATCTCCCTCGCCTGGTATACAGGAGGTCGTGGGTTCGATCTCAACCCTGACGCCTGCTATATATTTGTAGTTTGCACGTGATAAGCCAACTTCGTTGCGTTATCATTTAAGGCGGCCAGGTCGCTTCTGAAAAAGAGCTACGTAGCTCAGTGGGCCTTACCTGGTAAAATTTAAAGTTAATAGTTTTAAATAGTTTAACACGTAGGCTTTCGCGACCAATATTATTCATAATAAAGGTTTTTGGGTTAGATCGCGTAATTGCCGACATCTTTTGTTTGGCATTTGCAGAGAGGCTGTGCGTTTTTTCACGCAATTTCTCGCGTCCGGTATTTGTTTGAAACAAATCTGGGGGGACGGGGGGGGACGTGGACATGGTTGGGTTGACCCAGGCGAGTAGAGGACCCTAGTTTCTTGAACCCCCCCTTTTAGTCCATGCTGGCGTTCATCGTTTGTAAAATAGATGAACGTGCTTCTACCGACTTGACTTGTGTTCGTCCAACAAAAGCAACAACAAAAATGGTAGAGAAGATAAAAAAACGGAACCTCCGTTCAAATCGGGCGCTCGCTACGTCACGCTGTGGCGGTGTTTATTCATCATCGGGCGTGCACGGCGCGCAAATGACATTTCTGATTTTGTACGGGAGATGACTGGAAAGGAACGGTGCGACGCGAGGCCTTGAGTTTTGGGGGGAAAACCCTGGCTTATTGGAGCGTTTGAGCGTAATTTAATGTTCCAGTTAGATTCGCTAAATTCTAAAAGATGGCAGCAAAATTATGGTGACTGGCAGTTATCAGTGAGGCATATGCAAGTGGCTGAAACGACTACGGCTGAAATTATAATTAGCAATTGATGTTCACATAGCAGGCTTGCAATTCACATACTTTTTTTATGTATCGTGGTTTAAACTTGTTCGTTATTGTTTGCGATTTCAAGAGAACGTTTGTTCATGTGTATATACACATAATTCCCACAATGTGATTCTGTTCAAGGGCAGGATAACAACAACAACAACAATGTTCATGACCTTTGTATTTTTTCTCAACATAACCATATCCGATGCATGCCAGCAACATCGTATAACTGCACTGAACATCGGCGGTTGTTGTCTGTGCCGAAGTTGTGCATCACTGAACAAGCCTCTTGCCTTGTGTCACAGATCCTGGGATGTATCCGTCTCGCCAGTGCTTCAAGGTTGACCCAAGTAAGTGCCGTGCCAATCGATGTATTGTCCATACCACACATTTCTCCTCCTCGCGGTTCCTACTGGAAGCTCTCAACTCAGCCTTTGCTTCGTTTCTCAGGGACTGCAGCGCCGTATTTGACCGAGTTTGAGGGTTAAACTGGAGGGGGTGGCACGTGTGACGAGTAGCCACAGCCATCGCGAGAGGGTGTATACTGGATGCGGTGGTGTCGGGCGAATTAAAACCCTTCTCTCACCGTTCCGGCGCGGTCGAGCGGCGAGCTTCCGGCACGTAAAGCGACTAAATTTACAAACTGGAGTGGGACGATCTGACAATAATTTTGCCACCAGTTGATTTTCGTCAAAGCGGAGAGACCATGCCCGTCACATATCCGACCGTGTCCGTCCGGTGCTCGCCGAGCCTGCGTTGGCTTCCCGTTGCCGAACGGAATCATTGTGAGGTCGCGCTCGTTACGCACAAAGCGCTTATCCACAAATGAACCACGCGACACCTCGCTGATCTCGTCAAGGAGCGTAAACCATCACGAAAATTCGGGTTATCTTCTCAGCAGCCTTTTGGCTGGCCATTGAACAAAGACGTTGACCGCATCGCGCGCCTTCAGATGCGCTTCTACGGCCATTTGGGACGACCTTCCTTCCGATATCACGAAGTCACTGGAGCTGTGGCACCCTTTAAATGTAGATTGAAACTCATTTCCTTCGAACTCCTTTTTGTGTTCAGTTTGTTGTCCTTCTCCCGCACCTCCGATTAGTCCAGTTGGCTACGTACGGTGTGAAAGCAGTGCAACATACATACGTACAACATACAACAATAAAAAATAGGTGGTGGGGGGGTGGGGGCGGTAAGAAAATAAGCTAAGCAAAGTCGCTAATGGCCAGCTGAGTTATATTAATCAGCCTTTTCACAATTGAGATAGCAATTGTATGAGTTAGCGATTGTCTTCGTCGGGATAAGCGCGTGTTAGCCTTTACCAGCTAAGGGGGATAGGAGTTAAGCACAGCTTATATAAGCACGGTTCTGATATAAGCAACGCGTGCTAACATCACACTGGTGGGGGGGTGGGTGAAGGGTAACTTCTGATACAAGCACACGTCTCGTATAAGCACAGCTGGCCTGACTCCAAAGGCGGTTGTGCTGATATCCAGCATCTACAGTACAGGAGTCTCCAAGCTCAGCCGAGATAAATAGTCCATGAGCCCAGAGGGTGGCATAACTTTAGCGGTTCCAATGTCTCGACGTGGCCAATGACAGTGAGTTGTCAGTTTAACACGTAGGCTTTCGCGACCAATATTATTCATAATAACGGTTTTTGGGTTAGATCACGTTTATTTATAAATGTGTCGTAACCCTCCACCACCCGACACGGCCAATCAGCAAAAAAGTGTCACGTTGACAAAAGACAAATAATTCACTACTTTAGCCCACCGGTGTGTTGAAGAGTGAATCCACATTTACAGTGAGTTGTGCGATAACCCCGTGAAATGAGTGTGGGGGGCGGGGCCTATCGGGGTCATTTTCACCCCAATTGGCCACGCCAATAGAGCCGTGCCACTGAGATGGTGTTGTTCTACCTTCGGTGGTGGCGAGTTCTTCTGTGGCCGACCGACTGCAAGAGACAGTCCACTGCAGGGCACTCCAGATGTCTTGTGACCCGCACCCACCAATGAATTGACCAGAAATATTTTGTTTTCCTTTGACTATTAGTTTCTATTTTAAATTCACCTTACTTGCTAAAATACAAAGTTTTTTGAGGATTAAATTGGGGGTGGGGGGGGGGGGGTGGTCACGAGACATGTGGACCACCATGTACTGCATGTCTAGCTGTAGGCCCGAGGATAAGCTGAGGTGGGGGGGTTGGCCAAAGAGCCTACAGACGAGGGTCAACCACAGCTCACGCATTTCAACGACGCAGTGGGGAGATGTTAACTATCTCGCCTGATATACAGGAGGTCGTGGGTTCGATCCCGACCCTGACGATGCCTGCTGTATATTTGGAGTTTGCGTGTCTCTCTCTGCCCGTGGTCACGTGGATTCTTGTCCGGGTCCTCCGTTTTTTTTTTCCCCTCCCACATTCAAGAGTATGCACTTCCACGCGATGATAAGCCACCTCGTCGAGAGCTATCATTTGTGACCGCCACGTCGCTTCTTAAAAAGAGCGAAATAGCTCAGCGGTGCCTTACCTGGAAAAAAAAATACGAAAAAAATTGTTTGGTTAAAACAGTGAATCGTAGGGAGCGCGCCTCCTGGCACCTGCCCCCGTTCGGCCTGGGGAGGAGAACTCGTGAACGGCGCGGGGGATTTGCGGCGGATTTGGGGGCAGGCCTGCGGGAACTCTGCGCCGAATGCCCTCTGCAGTGCCGTGCAAAGCGATACTCGTGAGTAGAAATAGACGGCGCTTGGCCGTGGCGCTAGCGGCTAAGATTGGGCACGCGGTATTTTGGGGCTCGCGTCGAGCCAACTTCCCCCCCCCCCCGCTCCCCGTCCCCCCCCCCCCCCCGCTCCCCCACCCATTGAGGTTGCCCATGTTGGTGCCACCGTCCCAGCCACCGAGGCTCGTGGCGAGCAGTGGCGCAGCGGTTCGGAAGCTGCGCTGCGAACCCCGGCTACGACCCGAGTTTGATTCCCGCTCACGGCCACCGCTAACACCGGTTGACGACCGTCTGAACCGGTCCTGGGCCTCCCCTAGGTCAACTCGGCCTCAAATGAGTAACTGGTGCGGTGCGTAAATGTCGTCACCTGGGAGGCAAAGGCGGCCCGGGAGTGGTGCTGGCCAGCCACCTCCTCGTGTGCCGTTCCGGCCTTCGAAGGTGCTACTCGCCAACAGCACTTTCCCAAACAGTCTGTTAAAGGCTATACGGGGGATCTTTGTCCTTTTGAGGTCTGTAGAGGGCTCCCTGTCTGCGTTCAGAGGTCAAGTTCACGGACGCGTTCTGCTCATGCAGGGTTCTTCAATCGGTGTGGCACCAGGGGCCAGAAGTGGCTCCCAAAAGCCCGCTGAGCTGTGGCCCGGCAAGCTGTGGCCTACTGTGAGATAAGGAGCCTGCGGCGACGTAGAAGTGCACATTGGCGAGGTGAAAGCTAGGAAGGTGGAAACTTCTAATGTGAACTAGGACACAGTCGGGGTGCCACGGTGGCTAGGAGATGTTAACTACCTCACCTGGTATACAGGAGGTCGTGGATTCAATCGCGACCCTGACTCCTGCTGTATATTTGGAGCTTGCGTGTCTCTCTCTTATCATCATCGTGGAGACCCCCACTGCAACAGCCCCGAGTCTCCCCTTATATACGGTCCGAGGTCACGCCCCCATTCCCAAACATTCTCGCTAGCTCTAGAGGCTCACTCTACCAACAGACTCGACTGTCCTCTTCTGTCGCCTGGCCACGCTCCTATTCTCGATCATTCCCGTAGCCACCAGTCCATTCGTACTGCAGACTGATTCCCCTGCCATTACCTTTCGTGGCCACTAGTCCATTACACCAGCATGGGCGAAGAAGGGCAAACGCCCAGAGCTTCGCCAGTTATATACTTAAAACATTTTACTTTAAGGCCAAAGCGTCTTGAGTGATTAATCTGTTTGAGTTTTTGTTTGTTTGGTCGTTTGTTGTTGTTAAGAGCTAACCGGGAGAGATCTCTGTCTTTGCTGTGGGCAGAGGGCAAGGCGGTGAGGGATGAGGATGTCCTGAAGAGTCTCCCCGTAGGGACCACAGCCACCTTCTACTTCTACGACCTGGGACCCCAGGTCAACTGGACCACGGTGGGTTGGCGGCTGAGCCCAGCGGAGGGGTGGGCGGTTAGGCATTTTTGTATGTATGTGTGTTGAACGTCTTTCGCACCGTACGTAGCCACCCGTGGTAATCGGTGGGGCCTTGTTTTTTTTACCAGTAAATTTCTTAAGAAAGGTGCCTTTTTTAAAGACACAAAGTTTCGGTTGATCGATTGACACCGCCGCTGGACCCTCTCGCTCGAGTCCCCAGGTGTTCTTCATCAAGTACCTCAGCATCCTCGGCGTCTACTTCCTCTTCTACATCCGCACGCCGTTCCTCTACCCGTCGGAGAGCGACTTCACCCTCAGCGCGCACAGGGTGGTGCAGTAAGTACGCGCCGCCGGCGCCGCCGCCAGCGCCGCCACCTCCGCTGCCACCATCGACAGCTGGGGCCTTGCGCGAGCGAGCGCGTCCGCGTGTCGATTCGTCACGCGTAACGCCATCGCGATTAAGTCGTCCGCAATCCCACCGCCAATGAACCCCTTTCCCATTCCGATGACGTGCGCGATTCTTTCTTGTTGCGTTCGCCCACCCACATTAACGAGCGTTCGTTACGGTGTGATCGAACAGCCGCCATGACTGACGGTGGCGTGGGGGGGGGAATCCTTCATCCAGCAGAGGTTTGCCAGGACGCTGCTGGCTCTGTGGAGTCGTGAGAAACCCCGCCGTGCTGATCGCTTGCGTCTCCCCCACTCTGGACAGCTTGGCCTTTGTCTGCCACACATTCCACTACGTCAAGTGTCTCCTGGAGGCCATCTTCGTCCACCAAATCGCGTCCCGTGGCACCATGCCCCTGCGCAACATGATTAAGGCGAGTGGAAGCCGGTGGGTGGGATCCACCGATGCCTTGGCCATTTTCGTTTTGTAATTATATATATGAAAAATATTAATTCGTGATTCGCTTACCTTTCCTCTAGTTTACACTCTTGTTGTGT
Source organism: Petromyzon marinus (assembly GCF_048934315.1). Classification (NCBI taxonomy): domain Eukaryota; kingdom Metazoa; phylum Chordata; class Hyperoartia; order Petromyzontiformes; family Petromyzontidae; genus Petromyzon; species Petromyzon marinus. The sequence goes on along the minus strand of NC_133710.1, from coordinate 6,943,616 downwards.
TTTTGTATTGTTTGTTGTTGTTGTTATTGTGACGTTCTGACCTGCCTCTGCCGGGCATCTGTGAAAAAAAGAGCTTGATAGCTCATCGAAATTCCTCCAGTCTCAATAAATAAACTGATTCTGACATCATTGCTATGGCCGTCATCATCGTACGTACGTTGCACTTCTTTCGCACCGTACGTAGCCAACCGTGCCAATCGGAGGTGCGGGGCGGGGGGGGGGGAGGACAACGAACTGAACACAACTCCACCGCTGGATGAAGGCCACCCCCAGTGTGTCATCGTCACTCACGGTCCTGCGATTGGCCGAGGCATCGAGCTCCTGGGCCGCCCCTTGGACGCGCTACCTCCACGCAAGGCCGTGCACTAGGGGTGCATTGGCTGATCGATGAATGTCGATTATCTTTTTCAATTCCACCACCCCCCCTGCCAATTGTATTCCAATCTTGCTCACTCTGGGCGTGACGTGCGATGAAGAGTCCATTTCGGACTGTGGCAGAGCTGTGTGACACCCCCCCCCCTCCCCCCGTGTGCGCTAGAGAGCGGCGCACGGAAGGTGTTATTACAGAACTACTTCTGAGATCCCTTCAGGCACGAGAACGGGAGCACTTTCCCACGTTGTCAGAGCTAGAATGTATCCAAATTAAGTGAAAAATGAAATGTAATATGATGGGGGGGGGGGGGGGGGGTGGCGGGGTGCATAGTTGTTGACCGGGCTGAGACCATCGACTCTCTTACAGCTGGAGAGTTTGATGCATTCGGAGGCGGCTGAAAGCCAGGATCTCGGTCAGAGGTGCTGGCTCATCGCTCTAACGCCCTGAGCTGCCAATCCACCAGTTAATATCACCCTCCAGTTAATATCGCCCACCAGTTAATATCGCCCACCAGTTAATATCACCCTCCAGTTAATATCGCCCACCAGTTAATATCGCCCTCCAGTTAATATCGCCCATCAGTTAATATCGCTCACCAGTTAATATCGCCCACCAGTTAATATCGCTCACCAGTTAATATCGCCCATCAGTTAATATCGCCCTCCAGTTAATATCACCCACCAGTTAATATCGCCCACCAGTTAATATCACCCACCAGTTAATATCACCCACCAGTTAATATCGCCCACCAGTTAATATCACCCACCAGTTAATATCGCTCACCAGTTAATATCGCTCACCGGTTAATATCGCTCACCAGTTAATATCGCTCACCAGTTAATATCGCGCACCAGTTAATATCGCGCACCAGTTAATATCGCTCACCAGTTAATATCGCTCACCAGTTAATATCACTCACCAGTTAATATCGCCCATCAGTTAATATCACTCACCAGTTAATATCGCCCACCAGTTAATATCACTCACCAGTTAATATCACCCACCAGTTAATATCGCCCACCAGTTAATATCACCCACCAGTTAATATCACCCACCAGTTAATATCGCCCACCAGTTAATATCACCCACCAGTTAATATCGCCCACCAGTTAATATCACCCACCAGTTAATATCGCCCACCAGTTAATATCACTCACCAGTTAATATCGCCCACCAGTTAATATCACTCACCAGTTAATATCACCCACCAGTTAATATCGCTCACCAGTTAATATCGCTCACCAGTTAATATCACTCACCAGTTAATATCACTCACCAGTTAATATCGCCCATCAGTTAATATCACTCACCAGTTAATATCGCCCACCAGTTAATATCACTCACCAGTTAATATCACCCACCAGTTAATATCGCCCACCAGTTAATATCACCCACCAGTTAATATCACCCACCAGTTAATATCGCCCACCAGTTAATATCACCCACCAGTTAATATCGCCCACCAGTTAATATCACCCACCAGTTAATATCGCCCACCAGTTAATATCACTCACCAGTTAATATCGCCCACCAGTTAATATCACTCACCAGTTAATATCACCCACCAGTTAATATCGCTCACCAGTTAATATCGCTCACCAGTTAATATCACTCACCAGTTAATATCACTCACCAGTTAATATCGCCCATCAGTTAATATCACTCACCAGTTAATATCGCCCACCAGTTAATATCACTCACCAGTTAATATCACCCACCAGTTAATATCGCCCACCAGTTAATATCACCCACCAGTTAATATCACCCACCAATTAATATCGCCCACCAGTTAATATCACTCACCAGTTAATATCGCCCACCAGTTAATATCACTCACCAGTTAATATCACCCACCAGTTAATATCGCCCTCCAGTTAATATCGCTCACCAGTTAATATCACTCACCAGTTAATATCACTCACCAGTTAATATCACCCACCAGTTAATATCGCCCTCCAGTTAATATCGCCCACCAGTTAATATCGCTCACCAGTTAATATCGCCCACCAGTTAATATCACCCACCAGTTAATATCGCTCACCAGTTAATATCGCGCACCAGTTAATATCACCCACCAGTTAATATCGCCCACCAGTTAATATCGCTCACCAGTTAATATCGCCCACCAGTTAATATCGCCCACCAGTTAATATCGCCCACCAGTTAATATCGCCCACCAGTTAATATCGCCCACCAGTTAATATCGCTCACCAGTTAATATCGCCCACCAGTTAATATCGCCCATCAGTTAATATCGCTCACCAGTTAATATCACTCACCAGTTAATATCACCCACCAGTTAATATCGCCCTCCAGTTAATATCGCTCACCAGTTAATATCGCCCACCAGTTAATATCGCCCACCAGTTAATATCGCCCACCAGTTAATATCGCTCACCAGTTAATATCGCCCACCAGTTAATATCGCCCACCAGTTAATATCGCCCACCAGTTAATATCGCGCACCAGTTAATATCGCTCACCGGTTAATATCGCTCACCAGTTAATATCGCCCATCAGTTAATATCGCTCACCATTTAATATCGCCCACCAGTTAATATCGCCCACCGGTTAATATCGCTCACCAGTTAATATCACCCACTAGTTAATATCGCTCACCAGTTAATATCGCCCACCAGTTAATATCGCCCACCAGTTAATATCGCGCACCAGTTAATATCGCGCACCAGTTAATATCGCTCACCAGTTAATATCGCTCACCAGTTAATATCACCCACCAGTTAATATCGCCCACCAGTTAATATCGCTCACCAGTTAATATCGCTCACCAGTTAATATCACCCACTAGTTAATATCGCCCACCAGTTAATATCGCGCACCAGTTAATATCGCCCTCCAGTTAATATCGCCCACCAGTTAATATCACCCACCAGTTAATATCGCTCACCAGTTAATATCGCCCACCAGTTAATATCGCCCACCAGTTAATATCGCCCACCAGTTAATATCGCCCACCAGTTAATATCGCTCACCAGTTAATATCGCCCACCAGTTAATATCGCCCTCCAGTTAATATCGCCCACCAGTTAATATCGCCCACCAGTTAATATCGCCCACCAGTTAATATCGCCCTCCAGTTAATATCGCGCACCAGTTAATATCGCCCACCAGTTAATATCGCGCACCAGTTAATATCGCTCACCAGTTAATATCGCCCACCAGTTAATATCGCCCACCAGTTAATATCGCGCACCAGTTAATATCGCTCACCAGTTAATATCGCGCACCAGTTAATATCGCGCACCAGTTAATATCGCCCATCTCAGGGCTCACGAACACAGGGAGCGAAGGAAACAATGCGGGTGGGAAAACGACCGAGATAAGAAAATAAAAAAAATGGTACAAACAAGACAAGAATTATGAAAAATAATAAAAGGTTTTACCTTTTCTGGCAATGAAACAGGAGGTGTTAGGATGCTCAAACACCAAATAATTACCTTTTTGCAAGGATTGTTTACCTACGTGACTTTACCGAATAGAACCAAAGAGTATGGATCCTCTTCTTTGGTTCTTTCGGTAAAGTCACGTAGAATGAGACTGTCTGGTAGGACAGCGCTGTCCTACCAGACAGTCTCGTCCCTTCACCTGATGAAGGCCGCTTGTGTTGTGGCCGACACGTCGTGAGAATATTATTATGTTATTTTATTTTATCAATTTATTATTTTATTATCATTTTACGTGACTTTACCGAAAGAACCAAAGAAGATGAATCATTGCAGTCACGAAAGCTTTAAATCGAAAAGTATGGATCCTTCCAGTCACTAAAGCTTCAAATCTAGAATCAAGTCTGCATTAACCATATGTACATGCAAGCATGTTCACGTACTTGTGGTGAACATGTTTGCATGTTCACCACAAGTTCTGTGTGTGGTTAATGCAGACTTGATCACTCGCAAAAAAAGGTTTATATTTGGTGTTTGAATATCTTATCACCTGTTTTACTTTTGATACCGCCAAAGAGGTGCCATGAGACAAGATTTAGAATTTTTCACTATTGAATCAGACCGCCGTAATGGATCGCGACGATTCGTCGAGGCAGGGTGGGAAAGGGTGGATTTAATGATCGTATTAATAATTGACACTCTGAGAGCACCTTTCACACGGAGATCACAAAGTGCATTGGCTTCCGTTTGCCGAATTAATATATTATAAGGTCGTGCTCATTACACAAAAGTGCTCGCCACAAATGAACCACGCAATACCTTGCAGATCTCGTCAAGGAGCTTAAACCATCACGTGAATTCAGGGCATTCCCGCAGCGTCTTGTGGCTGGCCATCAAACAAACACAGTTACCGCATCGCGCGCTTTCAGATACGTTTCTGTGGCCATCTGGAACGCTCTTCCTTCCAATAGTAGGACGCCACTGGATATGGATTGCAAACTCATTCCTTTCAAACTGCTTTTTGTGTCTGGTTTGTTGTCCTTCCCCGGCACCTCCAATTAGCACGGTTGGCTACGTGCGGCGCGAAAGAAGTTCAATATACATACGTGCAGAATCGGTGACAAGGACACCCCTCTGAATGAACCCCTAGGGTGAAAACTAATATGCAGGAAGTGAAAAGGCATTTGAGAACAGGGGCTCGGCGCGGACGGACACCGAATATCTTGTGGAAGTGAATTCCAGAGTTCCTGGGGGCCCGCGTTGGGAAAAAAATTCCCGGTCGCCCATCGAGCGGAGGTTCGACCTTGGCCACGCACAGCAAGAGGCCAGAATGGCAAGGCTGGAGGGCTCTCGCCGGAACGTAGCGATGGGGGGATGACGACGAACATGCGAGGGAGCGGCATCACCAGGGTCCTTATGGATACGCAGCCACGCGTGTACCTGGATGTCTGCCACAATGTTGCTGTTGTTGTTGTTTTTGTTTTTTACTATACGACTTACACACGGCCTTGCGTGGAGGGAGTGCACCCAAGGGGAAGCCCAGGAGCTAGATGCCTCGTCCCATTGTAGGGCCGTGAGCGATATCTTGGGGGAAGCCTTCATCCAGCAGTCGAGTTGTGTTGTAGTTTGTTCTTCCCACCCCACCCCACCCGCACCTCCGATTAGCACGGTTGGCGACGTACGGTGCGAAAGAAGTTCAGCATGCATACCACACAACAACCACGTGCACCAGAAGGAGCGGTCACACATACTGAGTGCAGCACAACAATGCACACGCGGCTGTGAAGCTTATCTCGGTTCTAATCGTTGGCTCCGTGTCGCCCACAGAATTACTCATACTACATGCTCTTCACGTTATGGATGGCATTCTATATCAACCACCCTCTCTACACACCCCCTTGTGAGTACCCCCCTCGCCCCCCCCCTCCCATCGCTTCTCAACATTCCCAAAGACACGCCTGTGTTGGAGGACTCCCAGCTGCTTCTAAATAGAGTCCAATAATTGTTTTTTTTTTACAATATCGTTCCCATTCAAGTTAGTTCTCTTAATGTATGTGGACATTAATCAATTATCGGAACGTAATCGGTAGAAAAACTAAAATAAAATAACTTTATCGGTACCGAGGCTCCCACAAGGCCATGCGGGAGTGCGTGCGGCACATTTTGTCGCCAGCTATCATAGAGTGCGGTCGTGTCGCTATGGTTCTGTGCGGTGAGTACAGTGTCTTTAAAAGACGAAGGTGCTACGCCTCTCGGAATGAAATTAATGCTGAGATTCAGCGGCAAACGGGACTTCCCACCCACCCTGCAATTTGCAGACGTCGTCGGAACGGGAAAGGGTTCAGCAGACCCACCTGCACAATGAGTTACAAAGCATTTCAAACTCTCCGCGCCCGCGTTCCGTGTCACTGTTGGAGCCGTGGAGTAGTAATTGGCACTGCTGCGACGATGAACTCGGGAGGCCTGAGTTTGATAACCCGATCACGGCTAACACCGGTAGTGGGTGATATCGAATGTGGCCCCGGGTATCGCCCATTCTCCCCGCACCACCGCCTTCATCGACAAATTAAACAAAAACACTATAACATCTATTTTTTTTAATTTCACCAGATAAGGCCCACCAAGTTATATAGCTCAACGAAGTGGCTTGTTGTGTGGAAATTTGTAGCAGCTAATTACTCTAAACCGCGATGTTGATTCTAAACGCGGAGAGAAAAACCAGAGGACCCGGAGAAAAATGTACGCAACCACGGGGAGAGAGAGACACGCAAACTCCAAAAATACAGCAGGCGTCAGGGTCGGGATCAGGCGAGGTAGTTAACACCGACCAGCTTGCTGCAGTTCGATCGAACAACCTCTGCCGTAAATCATTTGCAACACTGGCACAACCGGTGGGTCAACTGAATAAGAGTAATAGTGAATAATAACAAATTCACTTTTGGATGAGGTTCTTCTGATGCTGTGTCGATTCAAATATTCCGGAATCACAGCAGCGTAATGCGCCCGAGTCCCCATTATCCTTTTTTTCCCCCTCAATATTTGGACTCAACGTCATGTGCTTTGAGTACTTGGCTCCCAGACATGTCCACGCGATGATAAACCACTTCGTTGAGCTATCATTTGTGGCAAGGTCACTCCTAAAAAAGAGCTAGACAGCTCAGTGGGCCTTATTTTACCTTGTAATATAAAACATTGTGTAGTTTCATATTCTTGGTTCTTTCGGTAAAGTCACGTAGAAGGGAAACAATAAAATAATAAAAACATAAAGCAATAAAATTCTCACGACGTTTCGACTGCAACACAAGCAATCATCATCAGGTGTGAAAACCACAGCAAGAAAATTTGAAAAAAGTGGCGGATTTTCTTGCTGTGGTTTTCACACCTGATGATGATTGCTTGTGTCGCAGTCGAAACGTCGTGAGAATTTTATTATTTTATATTTTTATTATTTTATTGTTTCCCTTCTACGTGACTTTACCGAAAGAACCAAGAATATGAATCCCTGCAGCCACGAAAGCTTTAAATCAAAATTGTTTAGTTTGTCGGCAGTTTTTTTTTTGCATTTGCACGGAGGCTGTGGGCTTTTTCGCAAAATTTCGCGCGCTACAGCAGTGAGTAAAACATGCAAAGGGACATCGTGGGACACGCTGTAAAATTTTTTTTTTAACAACGTTTCTCAAATGCCCCTAGCGTTAGCCTCATTTGAGTTGAACGCACGGACGGGCGTGACTTTGCTCCACACCTGGGCACGTGTGTCTCCCTACAGCAAACAAGCAGATGGGTGTGGGGCTCATGTGCTTCATCGTAAGTACGAACGCAAGAGGCCACGCGAGCCTCACCCGCTTTCATCCTCGCTCACAACCAGCCACCAATGCCCCGGGACTGCGTTTTCTGTGTGTGTCCTTGCGGGGATGTGGGGGGCGGTGGCGGAGCGGTAAGCGGGCCGCGCTGCGAGCCCGGTGGCCCTAGTTCAGGGGTGGGCAAATTTTTCTACTCGCGGGCCACAATGGGTTCTAAAATTTGACGGAGGGGCCGGGCCAGGAACAGATGGCTGGAGTGTTTGTGTGGAACTAATATAAATGACATGTAAACATCATTACATGAAAGGATTTGGCCTTTAACAGGTAGCAAAGCATTTATTTGCAAGGAAATTTAACAAATTGCACGAACATGAACAATACAAAAACATGTCGTAACTCCCGGTCAAAGTGCGCCATCTAATGGGGAAATGGGGGTATTACAGGAGAAAGGTAAAATTTAATTTAATAATAATATTTGTACAAGTTCGGCGGGCCGGATTAAAAAGCCCAATGGGCCGTACTTTGCCCATGTCTGCCCTAGTTCGATGCCCGTTCATGGCCAACATCGGTGGCGATTATCTGAACCTGTGTTGGACCTCTCCTAGGTCGGCTCGGCCTTAAATGAGTGGCTGGTGCGGTGTGTAAACATCAGCACTGGGGAGACAAAGGCGGCCCAATGTGGTGTTGACCACCTACCCCCTCGCGTGCCAACCTTAATTGGTGCTCCCTCACAGCAATTGCCCCAAAGACTATGAGGGGGATCTTTGTCTTTGAATGCGATCTGGTGCGAAATAACAGAGTACATTACAAATTGTCTCACTTATAATTTAATCAATCTTAGTGGGGGGCAGGTGAGGAGGGGGGCACGGGGGGGCGGGCGCTGTCTGAAGGCACCCACCTCGCGATCGAAACATCGTTCAGACCAAATCGAACGCGGGCGGGTCGGCCACACGTGCATGAAGCGCTTCGTGAGATCGCTCCGTCGCCACACTTGGCGAGTTTACTTGAGCTTCAAAAAACTTGACAGTGCAGGAGGAGGTCCAGTGAACTTCTAGCTGCTACAACAATGTCAGCAGAGGGCAGTGCAGAATCGATCATTGTTGTGCCCTACTATACTCCCCGGCCTCCTGCCCAATCTCCATCCCCCCCTCACCTCCCCCGTTGTAGCTCAGCACGTGGGGCCATGTGGCCCCACGTGCTCCAGTGCAGCGTTCCTCCGTGGCAGCGCGTCACGCGAGGTCACGCGTGACGAACAGTCCTGTTTATGAGAATCATGCAAGCCTGAACGTTCACGACTAACTCAACTCGGCTTCCGTGAAGTCTGTGGATTCTAAACTAAGCCATTATTTGTATTTTACCAGGTAAGGGTCACTGAGCTGTGTAGCTATTTTTTTCAGAAGCAACCTGGCCACAACTGAAAACTCAACAAAGTCGCTCATCGTGTGGACATTTACAGCAGCCAAAGACTCTAAACGCGTGGTGATGTTGATTCTAAATGTGGAGGGAAAAACCGGAGGCCCCGGGAGAAAAATCCACGCGACCACGTCGAGAGAGACGCACACTCCAAATATACAGCAGGCATCAGGGGCATGATTGAACCCACAGCCTCCTGTATACCGGGCGAGGTAGTTAACATCTCCTAGCCACCGTGACATCCTAATTCTGAAGCCGAGAGCGTGATAGTCGGTGGGGTTTGGGGAGGGGGTTGAGAGGGAGAGCCAGACTGGGCCACAGAGAGTGACATCCTTCACAAATGCTGTGTGGCAATTGATATTTGCATGCCTGATTTGACTGTGTGTGGAGCGAGTGGTGGTGTGTTGGAGTGTAACCCCACAACATTGCTGAAGTAGTAACTCATTGGCACGTTTTGTTTACGTGACAAATCTTTCTAATTGGCTGTATCAGGTGGTGGTGGGTTAACGACACATTAATATTGACGCATTCTAACCCCCAAAAAAACCTTTTTTATTGATAATATTGGTCGCGAAAGCCTCCGACGACGTGTTAAACTAAGCTCCTCCATCCCCATGGTGATTGCCGTGGTTTCCACGGCGGTTGCCACGTCTACGTTGCTTTGCGTGCAGGTGTGCGAGATCGGCAACTACTTCATCCACGTGACGCTCCGGGACCAGCAGAGTTCCGGTGAGTGGCGACCATACCCAGGGCTCGCCACCACGTAAACAACAACAACAACAACCACGTAAACAACAACAACAGCTGCAGCAGCAGCAACAGCTGACTTCCGCCCACTCTGGTGTTGCTCTCGCATTGCAAGAACATCACCAGGCCAGTGGAGTAGCTGGCGAGTGTACAGGCGGTGCAACTGGGGCGCCACGGTGGCTAGGAGATGTTAACTACCTCGCCTGGTATACAGAAGGTTGTGGGTTCGATCCCAACCCTGACGCCAATATTTTTTTTGTTTGCGTGTCTCTCAAGCTCTCTCCCCGTGGTGGTCGCGTGGATTTTTCTCCGGGTCTTCCGGTTTTCCCCTCCCGCATTTCGAACCAACGTCACGCGTTTAGAGTATTTCGCCGCAAGGAATTTCCACCCCATAGAAGCCACTTCGTCGGGCTATCATTTGTGATAGCCGGGTCGCTTCTAAAAAAATAATCTCATCATTTTTTTACTGCACCCGGGACGCACGGGCAGCAGGGGCCTGAGGTGCGAGACTACGGAGCGGGAAGGTGGGAGGGTGGGATGGAAATTGGACAAGAGGCCCCTCCATTGCATTCCCTTCGCCCATCGTCACCGTTGCCACCGGCGTGCTGAGCCACCTGCACCTGGCTTGGAAGCCGCGCGCCTGTGATGCGGCGCCGCCGGTGGGTTTTCGCGCGGGATTTGTGAAACTTTCCAGACCAGCTGGGACTGGCAGAGGTGACCAGCAAGAAGGCGGCACGCCCGTGTGGTCCTTTTCAGCGTGAACCCCTCTCGCAGCAGTTTAGCGCGCTGTGCTACGAACCCGGCTTCCCGAGTTCGATTCCCATTCATGGGCCAACACGGGTGACGATTATTTGAACCGGTCTTGTGCTTCCCCTAGGGCGACTCAGCCTCAAAATTACTACCTGGTGTGGTGTGTAAACATTGCTATGTGGAAGACAAAAGCGGACGGGCGTGGTGCTGACCATCCACCCCCTCGTGTACCGTTCCGGCCCTTCATAAGTGCTCGCTAACAGCACTTGCCCCATCAGTCTGTTGAGTCTCTATGGGGAATCTTTGTCTTTGTGTGTGGTGGGATTTTCTCTGCGAACTCCAGTTTCCTCCCACGTGCAAAAAACGCTCAATGAAAATGGAATCGGTAAAATATCCCAAAGCAGGACTCTCCTTTAAATAAAGCCATCGAACTCGATGAGTCCTTTTCGGATAGATACATAAACTATATAATTATTTTAAGGAATTGGCCAACCATCCCGCTGCAGTCAAGGTCACGGTCTCGAGGTTGTCAAGCTTATCGCCACTGATGCCACCGCATGTTGCCATCACGTCCTTCCCTCTTACAGATTCTGCAGCTGCCGCACAGCTGAAACCCGGCCACCAAGGTTTGCTCTTACAATCCCGTGATCGCCACCGTTTGGCATTTAGGTCTTGCACTTGACAGCCAAGACCAGGCTGCCACTTAATCTCCCGTCTCGGTGACCTGCCCTCCTTGCTCCTGCGTTGCGTGTAAGAGAAATAACATTGAGAGGCGGCTGAAAATGGCCGGTGATGACGGAGTGGTATGACTGCTAATTCCTTTCAATTGCCGCTGACCCTGTGTGTTCCGTGTGACCGCTCCTCCTGGTGTGTGTTGTTGTTGTTGTTGTGCTGCACACAGTATGTGTGACCGCTCCTTCTGATGTGTGTTGTTGTTCTGTGTACGTACCGATGTGTTGAACTTCTTTCGCACCGTACGTAGCCAACCGTGCTAATTGGAGATGTTGTCCCACACACAGTGTACAGGCTGCGTCAGTATCCGATGCCGACCATGAATCCTTTCACGTGGCCGTTCGTGTTCATCTCCTGTCCCAACTACACATACGAGGTCAGTGGTGGGCAAGGCCCATTGGGGGCCGGGAGTCCCCGATTTTTTAAAATTTATAAACTCCCAGCGAAGGCAAGACAGACGGTAAGAGGTGGTGGGTGTAGCAGGGCAAGAGAAATGCGGACAAAAAGTCACGGATCAGAGAGATGTGAAATGAAATGAGATAGATTTAAATTTCGATTTAAAGCTTTCGTGACTGCAGGGATTCATATTCTTGGTTCTTTCGGTAAAGTCACGTAGAAGGGAAATAATAAAATTTTCACGACGTTTCGATTGCAACACAAGCAATCATAATCAGGTGTGAAAACCACAGCAATATTTTTTTCTTTATTTCCCTTCTACGTGACTTTACCGAAAGAACCAAGAATATGAGAGAGATTTAATGAGGTGAGAAAAGAGGCAAGATAGAGATGAGAGAGATTAATTAGCACGTTTTTTACGTGATGGCTTTTTATGCTTATTAGGATCTAAACTCGAGTTGATATTTGGGCAATCGAAATTTTGTTCATGAATGCAGTGCCCATTGAGCTGTTTTAGGGCCCTGCGCTCTTGTTTAGGCTGCTTTGCTTAAAGCCACCTAATCCCTTACGCCGAAGCAACAAACTGGATTTCAAATTTGGATGTTGATTGCAAACTCAAACCACACGCATATAAAGAGGTAGAAGATTCGCTATAGACAGTGAATGACCTTTGCTTATACGTATCTGAAAAGCTCAGGATTCAGTTGAAAAAGCCCGAGGCCTGTAATCCAATTCGCATCGAGATTCGTGAAACTCCTAAACCCGGCTGGCTGCAAGGCGGCCAGTGGCTGGCAGTACAGCAAGCGGGTTAATGGGTGAGCTCATCAAGCAGAGATCTTTGAGCGTGAACCCTCTCGTACGATTGGGTTTTCTCCGTGAACAACTCCCAGACGCAAACCCCCCCCCCCCCCCCCAATAATTAATGAAATAGGTTCATCATCACGGTCTATATTACACCCAAATAAAACTACAGTCTTGAGACCCAACCATTTTTTTGGTACATAAAAGCCAACATTCTTAATGATTCATTTGACATAATTACAAAATATACATGGTCAGTGACTCCCTTTACTGACCTTGAGGTTGCAGCCTTGAACTTCCCCAAAGTGTTCCAATGGCCGGGCCCTGCTAGACCCCATATAAGCAGTCACGCGATTTCGCGTTCGCAAAAAACGATCACTTATTACGAGGCCGCGTAAATGTCACGAGATGCTACGTGTCCTCACGTGAAGGTTGCGCAAAGAGGGTGTCAACCGTGTTACCGCGCGCAGGCAAAAGTCATCTCGCTGCCCGTGTCCCCTTGGACCCGTGGCTGCTGCATGCTCGGGGTCGAGATTTGAAACCTCGTTTGCGCCCACCACCCCGTGATTCTACATCCCCACGAGTCTAAGCGCAGCAACGCAATCTGAACTCTCTCGTCTCAACGGTGGGGGGGGGGCGGGAGGGGGGAGGGAGGGAGGTGGGGGCGGGAGAAGGAGGGGGGCGGGGAGGGAGGAGGGGTGGGAGAGGGAGGAAGGGGGCGGGGGAGGGAGGAAGGGGGTGGGGGTGGGAGGGAGGGGGGCGAAGGAGGGGGTGGGAGTGGGAGGGAGGGGAGGAGGGAGGTGGAGGCGGGGGAGGGAGGTGGGGGCGGAGGAAGGAAGGAGGCGGGGGAGGGAGGAGGGGCGGGGGAGGGAGGAGGGGGCGGGGGAAGGAAGGGGGCGGGGGAGGAAGGGGAGTGGGTGAGGGAGGAGGGTTGGGGGATGGGGGGTGTGGGGGAGGCAGGGGAAGGAGGAGGGGGCGGGGGGCGGGAGAGGGAGGGGGCGGGGTGCGGGGGAGCAGGGCGGGGCTGGTGAGGGAGAGAGGGGGCGGGGCTGGTGAGGGAGAGAGGGGGCGGGGCTGGTGAGGGAGAGGGCTCATTCGAAGCGTTTGAGGTCGATCACACGTGGGGCCTCAATTAAAATACTTGAATGGACTCGCCACGTGGGGTTTTTTCTTCTTCTTCTCGCCGTTGTATAATCATTCTTATTATTGGCTCCGCTGACAGACGTTGCATTTTGGTGGCGGGTCTTAAAGGCGCTCGTTAACAAGTGGGCGAGCAAACGCATCGGGCGTTTATATTTTTTGTTTTGTTACGCGGCGGATGATCTGTTGGCCCTGGGGCATTTTTAACGCACCCTTGGTGGTGGCATCGGTATCGACTATTTCATGAGCACGGAACGATTTGGCGTTATGTCGACGGCCACTTTCGTGCAGTTGGGATGCTTGCCGTGTGCGCGTGGTGTCGCGGTTAGCACGCAGCCGGGCTTGCAAATCGAGAGGTCACCGGTTCGATTTGGCGGCACCGGGCAGTGGAAACAACGGCGCAGGTTTATTAAATCTCTCCAGCCTCAGCTCTGTCCCCCCACCCCCCAGCCTCCCGTCGCCCCTCCAGCCCCAGCTACCCCCCCAGCAAACTTTCTATGATGGGCTGACATTGTCCTCCCTACAGCGCCGTACAACCCAATGTATGCCTTGCACTCGGAGCCAGAAATTGCACTTACGCCGCAAAGAACCGGTTTGTCTAGCGATGACCAAGTGGCGAGGATTTATTGCGGCCTCGCGATTACACAAGGCGAAAGGCTGGAAACAAATGTACAGCAGGATGCTCCTACGAAGTTCTGTGCTCGCGTAATTTTTTCTTTTCGCTTCGTCGATGACGCGGTGGTGATTGTTGCTGGCTGCTGTGCGCTGCAGATTGGAGCCTGGTTTGGATTTTCCATCATGACCCAGACTGTTGCAGGTGAGACCTCTCTCTCTCGAGCGTGCGTGCGTACCCCAAACTACCGAGGCACACACTTTGCAATTATTTTCTTGTTCAAACAAAAAAAAGGGGGGGCAGCTTTGGTGTATTTTTGTGCTCAAAGGAATTCACGCATGAGATCATGACGGAAATTTGATGACAGAGAGCCACTCCGTGAAGCAGAGCATACAACATTTAACTGGGAGATATCATGAGTAGATGAAGTTTAAAACGAAACTATTTTTTATTTTAACCAGGTAGCTATATAGCCCTTTTTGCAGAAGCGACCTGGCCACAAATGATAGCTCAATGAAGTCGCTTATCGCGTGGAAATGTATCGCAGCCAAATATTCTAAACGCGTGATGTTTATAAATGTGGAGGAAAAACCCGAAGAACCCGGAGGAAAATCCACGCAACCACGGGGAGAGAGAGAGAGAGAGAGATGCAAACTCCAAACATTGTACAGCAGGCATCAGGGTAGGGATTGAACCCACGACCTCCTGCATACCAGGCGAAGTAGTTAACATCTCCTAGCCACCGTGGCGCCACGATAATATCTCACAATTCGAGAAGTGGTGAGAACAATATGTGAATGAATCGTCATGCGTGCTGTGTCAGCATTACCATCGTCATCATGATTAGACAACTCACAATAATCAGTACCTTGAATGTTCCGGAAAGACTCACGGACTTCCCAGGACAGCAACTACCTCCGCAAAAAGAGGAACGATCCTGGGGGGGGAGGGGGGGGGATGGGGTGGATCTTAGGACAGCTGGGTAACCTTAGTAAGCACCCACAATTGTTTTAATTTAGTTTGTTTACCCAGAGGGGGGGAATAATGCCTGCGCACCCCCGATACAATGTGGACAGAGATAAACGGCACGCAAGCGTTGTTCTTCGGGGTCGTGTATCCTGCCGAATATTGCTTCGAACAACGGCGTCAAATGATACAACGCTGGTTGACGGAGAGTTAGACACGTTGTTTAGCGAGACCCACGTATTTTTCGATTTAAAACTTTTATGACTGCAAGGATTCATCTTCTTTGGTTCTTTCGGTAAAGTCACGTAGAATGAGAATAAAATAATAACGTAAAATAAGACGATAAAATTCTCACGACGTTTCGGCCACAACACAAGTAGCCTTCTTCAGGTGAAAGAACAGAACTGTCGGGACGACAGAGCTTCAAATTGAAGCCGGGACGACAGAGAAATACAAAGGACGTTCGGCATGCGTGACGTATTTAATCTAGATTTGAAGCTTTCGTGACTGCAGGAATCCATACTCTTTGGTTCTTTGGGTAAAGTCACCAAGTGGGTATAAAATAAAATAAATCACGACGTTTCGGGCGCAACACAAGCGTCCGTCATCAGGTGGACGAACGCTTGTGTGTGCGCCCGAAACGTCGTGATTTATTTTATTTTTATACCTACGTGACTTTACCGAAAGAACCAAAGAGTATAGTGACGTATTTAGTTTGCGCCCGCTGGCTACTCTTATAAACCCGCATTGTTTAGGATGAACGCGTTTGTAAAGGTAGTTCATATCGTTGTAGGTTTAACCGTGTGGATTTACATTTTATTTTAATTGGCAAATTCATACGTGATTATTTCATCAGTGACTCTCTCACGTACGATATAATTTCACACATTTAAAAATCACCTCACCCATACCCCCTTGGACATTGCCACGTTACCCCCAGGGGTGCGCGTACCCCCCCCCTCCCGGTTGAGAACCACTGCTGTAGAGAACGGCCCGTGATATCGGATATCATAAAACTACTTCTGAAATCACTTTAGGTGACCTCTGTTCCACAGATTTAGGGGGAAGCTCTTTCACACTCGCCCTGCTGCAGAGAGCGCTG
Source organism: Petromyzon marinus (assembly GCF_048934315.1). Taxonomy (NCBI): domain Eukaryota; kingdom Metazoa; phylum Chordata; class Hyperoartia; order Petromyzontiformes; family Petromyzontidae; genus Petromyzon; species Petromyzon marinus. The sequence continues at coordinate 6,927,379 of NC_133710.1, read as the reverse complement.
CTCATCACACGACGGGCACACTGCTATTATTTTCGTTCTCAGAGCTGGAATTGATCGAAATTAAGCGGAGAAACCCGTTGGTATATCAAACTTCGTTCGCACCGTACGTAGCCAACCACGCTAATCGGACGTGCGGGGGAAGGACGACAAACTAAACACGAAAAGCAGTTCTAAAGAAACGAGTTTTCAATCTCGATTTGAAAGTGCACAGCTCCAGTGGCTTCCTAATATCGGAGGGAAGAGCGTTCCAGACGGCCGCTAAAGCGCATCTCAAAGGGCGCGATGCAGCCACCGTCTTTGTTCGATGGACAGCCAAAAGCCGCTGTGAGGATGACCGGAGTTCACGTGATGGTTTATAAGTGCGACCTCATAATGTCACGGTTTTTTGTGTGTGTTTTTTGTGTCATTGGTAATATTTTTCAATTGCAGGGAAATACATCCCCCCGCCCCGCCCCCACGTTAGAAAACGGCCCGTGGAAGGAGATATTACAGAACTACTTCTGAGATCTCTTCTCGTGACCTCTCATCAAATATGATGGGCACTGGACCTTCGCAAATTTCCCAGAAGGGACAAATGTGTGTTACCTGGAAGTCAAACTGATACTTTTAAATTGTCAAAGCTTGGAATTTTTCCAAATCAAGTGGGAAAAAAAAATACATTTAATTTATTTGACACTAATAATAATCACATTTATTCGTCCAGCGCCATATTTCAATTACAGTGTCACGAAGCCTGTAGCGATGCTCAAGTATAAGAGGCGCTGGTGACCTTCCATCTCGAGTGCCAAAGGCTACCCGAAACGATGATGTATTCATTGGTGAACGTCTTCAGTGCATCAATTGAGAACCCGATCTGACCTCTGCATCAACCCAGCCACCTCGACACGTGACCAAAATTATACCTCGGCTAGGACCTGCTAAACCTGAAAACAATTTCACCGTTTAAGGTTGGCATTACGTCGCCTGCATGTATGTGCGTATGTTCAACTTCTTTCGCACCGTACGTTGCCAATCGGAGGTGCCGGTGGGGGGGGGGGGGGGGAGGAATGACAACGGACTGAACTTCGTGCGCGTTGTGTCGCGCCCACAGCTGCCATCTTCCTGGTGTTCGGCTTCGTGCAAATGACCATCTGGGCTCGCGAGAAGCACCAGGTGTACCTCAAGGCCTTCGCAGACTACCCGCGCCTCCGCAAGCCCATCCTGCCCTTTCTGCTGTGACCTTGGAGCCTGGAGGCCAGCGCCAGGCAGTCGCCTGCACGCGCGACCAAAATTCGTGGTCACCTCGTTCCGTGCCACGCGTGTGTATCGGGTTATATGTATTGCTAGGAAGGCAAAGATCCTCCGTGTAGCCTTCGCCGACTGTTAGGGCAAGTGCTGTTAGCGTGTAGCGCCTATGAAGGCCGGCACGGTACACGAGGGGGTGGGTGGCCAACACCCACCCCATCGTGTAAGTGGCGATGTCCACACATTGCACCAGGTACTCAATTGAGGCTGAGTCATGTGTTCATCAAAATCTGCTCATAGTGTCTTCCCACTCCAGTGAGTGTGTAATGGTGCTCGTATCTTTCGGTGGGCCTAGAGCCAGGGGTGGAAATTCCACGTTCCTCTGGCGGAGTCAGTCTCTCCGTAGGATGGTGACTGTTGACTTTCGACTGAAGCAGTACCTCATTTTAACAGCCCTGCACAGGGGACGATGATGATGGGTTGAGTCGACCCCCGAACAGCATTTTGAACTTGTGGCCGGCTTGATTATGGGTCGCGCACTCCGCCCAAGCAAGACCTGACTTAATATTTCAGTACACATAGAGCAACAACAACAACAACGACGACATCACTCGGTGGCGGTGATGTGCCCATGGCGCCTGTGCGAGGCCATGTGCGCTTTAAGGCCACGTGAAGTGTCGAAGAGTCACCGGCAGGAGGCCATTGGAAAGGCACGTACACACCCAGTACACGCACGTACACAGCACACGCACACAAATTAACACGTGGAGACTACCTGTCGTATGGAGGCTGACACATGGCAATGAACGGAACGGAACAGATTTCCACGAAGACTTGGGAAATGGGGCATCTTCGTCTGCTGCCGTCCCATTCGTCTATTAGAAGCGGCTCCCGTGCACCGAGTGCGGACGATCGCTCCTTTCCCGTGGCCGTGGGTCACAGCGAGGTCACCGCCGCCGGAATGCCAACTTCAACCTGTCGGGCCGTCGCGGAATCATTCGGTTGCAACGCCTCCGGAGAAGCGGCGAGGACGTCTGGGCGGTGTGATTGCCGGACTGACCTGAAGGTGGCACGCGGTCCGTTGGGGGTTTTTTTTGTTTACTGCATCTGCAGCATCGTATCAGAACCTGTTATTATATATCGTAGGTATTTAATTAGCAGTGCATGGTGCAAAGACGCAAATATGCAATGTATGTGCTACAAAGCTCTCATTCGGTTCATATATTATCGGGCCAGGTTCAGCTGTGTTGATGTGTGTTATAAAAAACTATATATTTATTAGAAAGCGGCAACAGTTGAGAGGTGTTTTAAAAAGGCACTCGCTGTGTGGAACCGAGTGGAGCGGAGGGAGCGGTGGTAAGCGCACTGGCCGGTTACACTTCGGCGACTTGATTTTGACGATTCCCGGCCATGGCAAAATTTACCGGTGGCAAGCGGTTGCCCGAGCCTGGTCCCGGTGTCTCACCTCCTTCACCAACCACGTTGACCATCTGTGAAAAAGAGCTTCATGGCTCATAGGATTCCTTCAGTAGAAGTGAATATTCTGACTGTGATAAAGAGATGGTCGCAATGACCCTCACTGACCAATCCGGTGTGTGTGGGTGGGAAGCCTTAATTTAGCAGTGGTCTGACATGCTGAAAATATCATTCTCGTGTGTACGTATGTTGGACTTCTTCTGCACCGTATGTAGCCAACTGTGCTAATCGGATGTGCGGGGGGCGGAGGGGGGGGGCGGTGCCTCGTATAAACAAACAATAGAGCGTCCGGATGGTTGAACAACCAGCCTTCGAGAAAACGCCGCTCCTGTAAAAAAAGAAAAATCCCAGTGCAACTTTGCCAATTGTGATGCCGCCGACCCCGTGTTCCGCGAGTGACTGTGGCCTGTTTCCTTGTACATAGCGCAGTTGTTTATTTTAAGATTTTTTTTTGTTGCAATGACTGCTACCGTGGTCGCACGGGCTCGTTCGTTCATTTTGCAGGCCGCTACGTTTACAAAGCGAGATCTGTCCTACAGCGAGTTTTTATTTTTTTCGCGAGCAGCATGATGCTCTGCGACAAAGCGGGTTGTGTGGTTGGTACATTTTTGTTTTTATTTATTTCTGGAGACTGGCATGCACGCTGCGAAAACAACAACAACAACAACAAAACCCAGAAAACAGCTGATGCGCAGTCGGGAATACATCATCATCATCGCCTCGTTTTTTTTTGCCAGCGATACGTGCAGGAGATGCTCGTGAATGGCAAATTTCGCGGATAAAGATTTTTGCCGCACGAAAAACCTATATTTTAAATGAATGAGCTTAAATACATAAATATGATATTGAATACGTGAAATGAATCTCATCACGTGATCTCATCACTTACATTCTCTCTCGATGCAGTTGCGTAGAGTTCCAGGGGCTATTCGCGGAAAGCTAAAATCGCCGATAGAACGTTCGTGAATAAGGAGGGAATACTAAGACGAGCCGTTTATGGTTTTTATGGTTTTTTTAATTCCAGATCAGACGGTCAGTTAGGTGACTGCTGCTGCTGCTGCTGCCACAGGCAGTAGAACATTAATTTGTCTTCGAATCGCTGTTTCCGCATCCAAAGCTCAATATTGTATTGAGGGAATGGCTCATTTTAAACGGTTCAGATTTTTGGTGTTTATTTTAAAGCATTTGTGAGAGGAGATTTCAGGAATGTTTTTTATTGCTATGCTAGCCAACAGAGTCCATGCAAGCCAGCTGTTGCAATCGATGCAATCACTATTGATATTACAGGACTCTTATTTATCCCAGAAAGGTTCAACATCAAGATTCAAAATAGTTTTTTTCTTAAATGGTTATCATCTTTTTTCTTCAAATATTATTCCAACTTTGTGTCATCGGCATCACGAGACATCGTACCCATTCAGAACTCTCGCAAAGCACAATGCAACCGTGTTCGTGGACAGCCCGTGAACCAGCTATCGCAGAGCTACTGATGTTTCCATGGCACTCAATCCGATATACATGTACAGTAGTTGATGTGTTATAATTATCAGAGTTGGAATTTCGCCAAAATGAAGTGGGAAAAAAACAGATTTTAATGTGATGCCTTTTTTAGTGTAGTCATTGGTGGCGAGGCTGAGACCATCACAACTCACTTGAGTGATGTCACTGTTACATCGCAAGCTAATAACGTCGGTACGATGCCTCTCCCCAATGTCAACGTAGTGACGCTTACTAAATGCCTGCGGCAATATAGAATGCGTTACTTTGTGATATTGCGTCGGCAGTGGAGCACAAGTACAAATAATAATCAAAACATTTACACGTTCAATTTTTTTATTTGAAGCTTTCGTGACTGCAGGGATTCATATTCTTGGTTCTTTCGGTAAAGTCACGTAGAAGGGAAACAATAAAATCATAAAAAATATATTTTTATTATTTTATTGTTTCCCTTCTACGTGACTTTACCAAAAGAACCAAGAATATTTGCACGTTCGTTAATAACGCTGCTGTGAAGAAGGGCTACTGCTCCGAAACGTCGCCTATCGCCTTCTCTTTATTGAAGGCCATCGTGTGTTGGGGAGGGGGAGGGGATTGTGTTGCTGTTTCGATATTCGTGACGACGACGACAACAACAACAACAACAGCGTAGCCGCTTCTGAAGGGGTCTTCTCGACCTTCACGAAAAATGCGCAGAGGAATAAAAACGGCGCCCTCAACGCAGCAAGTAGAGGGACGACCATCGCCTGCGAGTTGCGACCATCGCTTCTTAGCCTTGGCTCAGCTACGCCCGGCGGTGGCGGCTACGCTGCTTGCTGGCACGCGGCTGCCTCTGATCCAACGCTGTGGCAGGCACCAGTGCGGGGTTGGTGGATCACCCGCACTGAATACGTCGTCGTTGAAAAAAATGACTCCCTTCTACCCGTGGGTGGGTGGGTGGGCGGGCGGGCGGATCGAGGAAGAGTCGTAACCCCTGGCTCGCCTAGCAGAATGCAGGACAGCAAAAGTGTGGACCGATCGCCGTCTGTCCCTTTCTGTATGGGATAGAGCGTTGCCCAGAATATAATTATTTTGAAACATTTTTAAAGGCGTGAATTTTTCTCCGGGCGCTCCGGTGTCCTCCCCACGTGTATAACAAACGCTCGCGCGTTGGCTGAAAACATCTTAATACGTAGAGAACTGCAGAGCGCCCGGCTCACCGGCTGGCAACCTCCCAGCTCGTGATTTGTGAGATTCAAACTTGCGCGAACGACAACCACATGCTATATATATTTTAGTGTTTTTTTTTGTTCTCAATTATCGCCCGCCCGCACCGCTTGTTCATTCCTCGAGGCGAGACACGAACGCCGAAGGCAAAGGCGCAGCCCTGCAAGTGCTTTGCTCGCATCGCCGCTACCGTCCAGCTGAAACGGCGGCAACGTTCCTGCTGCTGCCGCTGTCGCCGCTGTTGCGGGTGAGATACGTTAGCGGGTGTAAGGTTGTATTGAAGATAATTGCACACAATGTGTGCTTTAAAGGTGCTATTTTTAAAACGTTTGGTGATCGCGTGGTGGTAGGGGGGACACGTTGCATGATAGGGGCGGGGGGGGGGAGTGGGGGGGGATGCAAAGGGGGGTGGCTACTGTCACCTTTTGATTTGCCAGGTTTTGTTTTGCCTTTGATGTTTTGAGAGATGAGCCGATGTCTTGGTGCGCCAGACACGAAGTTAAGACGCAGAATAAAAACGGGGGGGGGGGGGTGTGGGGGGTATTGAGGGTGGATGCCTTGCCTTTTATTTTTGTGGCGCCTAATGTCGCCAATTTTTTTATTTGTTTTACATTTTGTGTTCCCCCCTCCCCCCCCCCAAATGTATTCTATTTATGAATCCTACGTCTCGGCTTGAGATGGTGAAGAAAACGTGTGTACTGTGTTTGGACATGGACATTTTTTTGTTGCAGAGAAATGCATCCGCCCCCCCCTCCCCCCATGTTCGAAAACGGCCCGTGAAAGCAGATATCACAAAACTACTTATCAGATCTATTGGAGTGAACTCTTATTAACGTAAGGGGCGCTGTACCTTTCCAAATTTCCCTGCAGGGAGAAATGTTTGCCACCCGGCAGTCAAGCTGATACTTGTAACTCTCAAAGCTTGGAATTTGTATCAAATTGTGGAAACAAAAATATCTAATCTTTTTTTTTTACACAAATAATGATCAAATTGTTTTGTCTTGCGCCATATTTCTGTTACATTATCACGAGGCCTGTGGGTGATGCTCAAGTATAAGAGGCGCCAGTGAGCTTCGGTCCCGAGTCCCAAAGGTTACCCGATTCAATGATGGGTTTTTGGTTTTTATTTTAACTCAATCATTGGGTTACCAGGCTGAGAAACGTCGACTCGCTGCAATCGAGACACCCGGTTGAATCGCGGGCCGTCTGGAAACTCGAATTGGAACCCAGAGGGTCACGGCGGAACCGATATCTGTCCCTCCGAGCCATGCGGCCACCATTGGCGTGGCCGCTTGGATCGATTAAACGAAGGGGGGAGGAGGGGTTTGCGACGCGTCTGGCGTTGATTAATGCCACCCAGCGCATCGGATGGGGAGGCTGTAATCTGTTCGGCAAGGCTTGATGGAGCTATCTCACAGACCGAGACAACAACTACAACAATATATATTTTGATTTTAAGCTTTCGTGACTGCAGGGATTCATATTCTTGGTTCTTTCGGTAAAGTCACGTAGAAGGGAAACAATAAAATTAAAAATATATATAAAACAATAAAATTCTCACGACGTTTCGACTGCAACACAAGCAATCATCATCAGGTGTGCAAACCACAGCAAGAAAATTTGAAAAAAGGTGTGGTTTTCACAACTGATGATGAGTGCTTGTGTTGCGGTCGAAACGTCGTGAGAATTTTATTGTTTTATATTTTTATTATTTTATTGTTTCCCTTCTACGTGACTTTACCGAAAGAACCAAGAATAACAATATATATAGCAAATCTTCCATAATAGAGGTTTTTTCTTGGTTAGATCGCTAAAATATGTGTGTCGTTAAACCCGCCAGCACCCGACACAGTCAACTTAGTAAGGGTTGTCACGTAAACAGAACGTGACCAATTCGTCACTACTACAGCACACCGGTGTGTTGGAGAGCCAAGCCACAACATCTACAATCTGAGAACGACGTTTCGCCAGTAATTACTAGTGACGAATTGGCATGTTCTATGGATGATATTGGTCGCGAAAGCCTACGTGTTAATTAGCAAATCTTAAAAAATATATATATACGTTTCTCAACAACAAAAATTTACTTGAACCTGATTGCATAGGGGTCATCTGCTCGGGTTTTCTCCGTGAGATTCGACTCCGTGCTGCTTCTATCGGCACATCCACTCTCCTCCTTACGTAGATATCCAACTACACGCATACATACACACACACATACAGACCCGTAGATTCACATACGCCTACACCACGTGAGCATAGACTCACACATTCAAACCGTAAGATCTGCGTCGTGTTCCATGCGAAAAGTTCCGTTGTTGCATCGGGGGGTCAGCCGTTCGGATTTGTCGTTCGCTCTGCTTCCATCCTTCCCACATCTCGTTCTCCCCACCACACCCTCCAATCTCCTTCTGCCCTCCACCGAGTGGCATCTCCACAGCGCCTCTCATGCCACCCCCCTTTGTCTCTTTATGAACACAAATTGCGATCTCGCCTCCTTCATTTTCTGGAACATATTTAAAGCCCCACACCCCCACTCCCCCTAATTAATTACTTGGCAAAACATTGATTGAAATCAATAAAAAGTGTCTCCCAACACTAAAATTTTAGGTGCGCGGCCGGTGTAGTGGTAAATTCCACATTCCTATGGCAGTGACCAGTTCTCTCCATAGCTATCGTGCAAAGGGATGCCATATTTGGCACAGCTATTACAGCATGCTTTTATTTATTTTTAAAAGGAACATTTCAAGAAAGGAATGGCTTTAAAGGCTCCCGCGTTAACTGTATTTTAAGCAACCGTGAGTCATAGGGGGTGGCTTTAGAAGGCCAGCTGTGAGTTCTGGTTAAAGGGAGCTTTTTACAAGTTTCGGCCAGGCACCTGCATGGATTTTTCTGGGTCGTGACAAGGTCGTGGCGGATAACGCGACCACTACCCTCCACTCCCTCCCCTCCCCGGCTTTTATTTCAGAAGGTATTCGTCTGGCCTGCCGTTTGACGACTCCGCTGGGTGGCACTTTTATTGCCATTTTAGGGTTTTTTTTACGAGTGGGCAAAAAGGTGGCTCGTGTTTTTAAGACTGTGAACTGCGAAACTAAAATGGATAATTACGGTCGTCGTAACATGTTCAGGGCGACGTTGAACGACAGCAACTGATCGTAAGCACCGCGCGCCAGGGGGCGGGGGAACTCGGACACACTTTTCAATTTGGGAGGGGAGGGGGGGTTACATCCTATCCGCGAAGAGTCCTCAGTGGTCATTGTGGGTGAGATTGCCGATAGGATCCGCAAAGTTTGCCCAGACCCCACTGTGTCAGGGACAAGAGGAGTTCAACTGCCACGAGAGCAAGTGGGTCACCAACGAAAATAACAAGAGCCATTTCTTTAGAAATCGGTAAAAAAAAATATTACAAGAGCCGCAATGCATTGTGGGTGGATACGAGACGGTGTTTTTTGATAAATAACTGTCACGAAGCAGTTCCTTTAATGGTTGCCCACGCCTGCCCATTGTGAACTGGACTTCCACGGTGAACTGGACTTCCACGGTGAACTTGACTTCAACGGTGAACTGGACTTCCACGGTGAACTGGACTTCCATGGTGAACTGGACTTCCACGGTGAACTGGACTTCCAGGGTGAACTGAACTTCCACGGTGAACTGGACTTCCATGGTGAACTGGACTTCCACGGTGAACTGGACTTTCACGTTAAACTGGACTTCCACGGTGAACTGTACACCCACGGTGAACTGGACTTCCACGGTAAACTGGACTTCCACGGTGAACTGTACATCCACGGTGAACTGTACATCTACGGTGAACTGGACTTCCACGGTGAACTGGACTTCCACGGTGAACTGGACTTCCACGGTGAACTGGACTTCCACGGTGAACTGGACTTCCACGGTGAACTGAACTTCCATGGTCAGGAGTCCGCAACCAAAACAACAAGACGAGCCACTTTTTTCGAATTCGGTAAAAAAAAAACCCTCAATATTTCAAGAGCCGCAATGCCACTGTGGGTGAATACGAGACGGCGGTCCCTTGATAAATAACTGTCAGGAACCAAGTTCCTGAATGAGCCAACGTGGTTTTTGCCGACCCCTGCGGTAAAATTATTTCAAGCCGGCGCTAACGTGGACTCACAATATACCATGATTCTTGTTCCAAAAGGTCGTGGCTGCGGCTGTCTCTTTGTCGTGTTTAATAACTTTGCAGGTGTTTTAATGGTTAAACATTGGGGCCCCACGCTGGCGAGATGTTACTGACCTCGCCTGGTATGCAGGAGGCTCTCGGTTCGATTCCGACCCTGACACCTGCTGTGTATTTGGAGTTTGCGCGTCTCTCTCTCCCCGTCGAGTGGATTTTTCTCCGAGTCCTCCGGTTTTCTCCCTCCACATTTATATAATCAACGTGCGTTTAGAATGTTTGGCTGCGAAAAAATGTCCACGTGACAAGCCGCTACGTTGAGCAATAATTTGTGGCCAGGTCGCTTCTGAAACAACAGCTATATAGCTCGGTGGGTCTTACCTGGTGAAATAAAAAAAAAGTTTATAGCTGTCGCTGAGCCGTGTGGATTAACATTGTCGAGTTAAAGTCCGGTCACTCATGGCACCCACAGTGGCTGCCCCCGCCCCACCCCCCACTGCCCCCCCACTCCCTCCCCCGCCCCCCACTACCCCCCCCCACTTCCCCCCCCCGCCCCCCAACCCTGCCTCATGCTGAAATGACGCCATCTCGGGCAGCTACTCTGAATATTCATTTATAAATAATAAGTTTTGCGTTGTTATTGGGGTGGGGGGTTCATTGAAACAAATGTGTATCTTACAGCAGCTGCGCGAAACACGAGTAAATTAAAAAAAAATAAACCTCTGTAAATTCAGATTGTGAAATAACATGTGACGACATCGTTTGTCATTTCTACATCTTTAACTGGGACATTCGTGATGAAAGGAGTGCTGGCAGGGGGTGTGTTGCGAACAGCGCCTCTCAGACGCTTCTGGAGGCCCAATGCACAATGCCAAGCGGGGGGGTGGGGGGGGGCCTCCGTCCTAACCAAGGGTGGTCAACAAAAGTAACAAGGGAGATTTTTTTTCGAATTCGGGGGGGAAAAAAACTCCTCGATGTTTCAAGAGTCGCGGTGAATGTGAACACGAGACAGTGGTCCTTGATAAATAACGTCAAGAAGCGGTCCCTAATGAGCCGCATGCGGCTCCGAGCCGCATGTTTACGACATCTGCCCATGGTAAATTTGACTTCCACGGTGAAGTGGACTTCCACGGTGAACTGGACTTCCGTAGTGAACTGGACCTCCATGGTAAATTTGACTTCCATGGTGAACTGGACTTCCATGGTGAAGTGGACTTCCATGGTGAAGTGGACTTCCATGGTGAACTTGACTTCCATGGTAAACTGAACTTCCATGATGAACTGAACTTCCATGGTAAATTTGACTTCCATGGTAAACTGAACTTCCATGGTGAACTTGACTTCCATGGTAAACTGAACTTCCATGATGAACTGAACTTCCATGGTAAATTTGACTTCCATGGTAAACTGAACTTCCATGGTGAACTTGACTTCCATATTAAAATGAACATCCATGGTAAACTGAACTTCCACGGTGAACTGGACTTCCATGGTGAACTGGACTTCCGTAGTGAACTGGACCTCCATGGTAAATTTGACTTCCATGGTGAACTGGACTTCCATGGTGAAGTGGACTTCCATGGTGAAGTGGACTTCCATGGTGAACTTGACTTCCATGGTAAACTGAACTTCCATGATGAACTGAACTTCCATGGTAAATTTGACTTCCATGGCAAACTGAACTTCCATGGTGAACTTGACTTCCATGGTAAACTGAACTTCCATGATGAACTGAACTTCCATGGTAAATTTGACTTCCATGGTAAACTGAACTTCCATGGTGAACTTGACTTCCATATTAAAATGAACATCCATGGTAAACTGAACTTCCATGGTGAACTGAACTTCCATTGCAAAATTGACTTGCATGGTAAACTGAACTTCCATGGTGAACTTGACTTTCATGGTAAACTGAACATCCATGGTGAACTGAACTTCCATGGCAAAATTGACTTCCATGGTAAACTGAACTTCCATGGTGAACTTGACTTCCATGGTAAACTGAACATCCATGGTGAACTTGACTTCCATATTAAACTGAACATCCATGGTAAACTGAACTTCCATGGTGAACTGAACTTCCATTGCAAAATTGACTTCCATGGTAAACTGAACTTCCATGGTGAACTTGACTGCCATGGTAAACTGAACATCCATGGTGAACTGAACTTCCATGGCAAAATTGACTTCCATGGTAAACCGGACTTCCATGGTGAACTGGACTTCCATGGCCAGGGGTCGGCAACCAAAATAACAAGAGCGATTTTTTTTCGAATTCCAAGAGCCGCATGTGGCTGCGGAGGCCGCAGATTGCCGAACCCCCTGGTCATGAGCAATATCATAAACAGGCCCATTGTGCGAGGCCACGGGAAAATGTTACTTCTTTTGCCCCCCTCCCCACTTCGTGTGCCGGTCAGCCCTGGTTGGCAAAGAGGCCAAGAGGCCAAGAGGCCAGACCATGCAAATTCTGTTGCATGGCTTGAGAGATCTTGCACAGTGTAATGAAAGCTCAAAGATCGGGCAGCATTGAGGTTGAGCCAAATACCTGGCTGTTGGGCGAAGGATTATTGAGTATACAAGGTGATCCGCTGTCCAGAGGATGTATCTATGTTGTACGTAGCCAACCGTAATAATCGAAGGTGCAGGGGAAGGACAACAAACTAAACACAAAAAGCAGTTCGAAAGAAACGAGTTTTCAGTCGAGATTTAAAATTGCGTAGCTCCACAGTGGCTTTCCTAAGATCGGAAGGAAGAACGTTCCAGACGGCCGCAGAAGCGCATCTGAAAGCCGCTGCTGCGATGGTTGACCGGAGCTCACGTGATGGTTTACGCTCCTAGAAGAGATTAGCGAGGTGCTGTGGTTTATTTGTGGATGCCTGCAATTGCCGTACTCGCCGCTGGTCGCGAAAAGAAACCAGCTGGTGTTCTAGAGTTGCAAGTCATGGGGTGACCGGTATTAATTTATTTATTTCACACACGATCACTCGACACCAAGCGTGACTCGGATGTTTTGTGCCTTGCGAGGGCGGTCGATGCCAACTCACTGGGCACAAATCGCACTCCCTCTTCTTTCCATCCCCGTACAAGTAATGGTTCAGCCCAAATATGGATTACGGTGAGCCTGTATACACTGTCCTGTTCGTGTGTGTGTGTTGTGGGGAGCGATAATGTAGCAGTTAGCGCGCTGCATTACGGACCCGGCAAACCCCAGTTCGATTCCCACTCACGGCCAACACCAGTGACGTATATCTGAACCGATCCTGGGCCTCACTTAGGTCAACTCAGCCTCAAATGAGTACCTGGTGCAGTGTATACAAACACTGCCATTCGAGAGATGTGGGCGGCCACGCGTGGTGCTGGCCACCCACCCTCTCGTGTACCATACCGGCCTTTATAGGTGCTGCTCGCTAACATCACTTTCCCCAACAGTCTGTTAAGGCTCAATTTGGGATCTTTGTATGTGTGAACGCTTTTAGAAGTGGTGGATGTTTAGACTGGGGCATTGCAGGTTCTACAAAGGTGCTGGTGAAATTTAACCCAGGTGTATATGTCTGAGTTTATACGTTTCTGTAATATACTGAAACAGATTGATGGCTTGCAATTACCGCTGTGGCTGGCCTTTGTAGATTACAGAAACATTTTTACTCGGGAGAAATAGATAGTCACTCAGACTCCCATAGAGGTCTAAAATTTAATATATAAATAATGACAATTTACTACCATCGAATAGTCTCAAACTTAATTTCGGAATTCACTGAGAATATCTCAGATCAGTGACTAATAGGCAATGGTGGAGCCAGGATTTTCAGGTGGGGGGGGGGCGGGGGGGGCAACCCCTCCAGCAATTAAAAATGATAGAGGAGTTGTTAGTAAGTAAGGAGTTGTTAGTAAGTAAGGAGTTAGTAAGTAAGGAGTTGTTAGTAAGTAAGGAGTTTGTAAGTAAGGAGTTTATGGTCTTAGTTCTTTCGGTAAAGTCACGTTGAAGGGAAACAATAAAATATATATAAAACTATAAAAATTCTCACGAGGTTTCGACCATAACACAAACGGTCGTCATCAGGTGTGAAAAACCAACGGCAAGAAACATCGCATCGATTTCGTTATTTATTTTAAAACCGTTTTAAAATAAATAAATGCGGACCGCCACTTCTTTCAAATGTTTCTTGCCGTTGGTCTTTCACACCTGATGACGACCGTTTGTGTTATGGTCGAAACGTCGTGAGAATTTTTATTGTTTTATATATATATATTTTATTCTTTTATTGTTTCCCTTCAACGTGACTTTACTGAAAGAGCTAAGAATATGAATTACTGCAGTCACGAAAGCTTTAAATCAAAAAGTAAGGAGTTGTTAGTAAGTAAGAGGAGTTGTCCCTTGCTTTTTAATCGACGCGTGTGCAGCGATGGCACAGCCATCGATCGAGGGTCGAGTTCGAACCGCGTTGTGTGATCGGCACCGCGCTCGCTGAAGGTGAATGCCTTCAGGGAAGTCGTGTACTGTAGACGCAACTGCGCACAATTCTGTGAGTCACTTATAACCGCTTTGCCGTTACTTATTGCCAATTATGGACTCAGACTATTGTCCTATCATCTCATAGAGTCCCTGGCACGTAATGATATGCTACACAGTGGCAGTGGGGGTCGCAAAATGCCGATTTATGACTAATAGACCCCAAAAATCCGATCGAAATGAGGGATTTCGATCGAAATGAGGGATTTCGATCGGATCATTGGGGGGCACGTGCCACCCCCCCCCCGGCTCCGCCAGTGCCAATAAGGATGCGTTTCATTCTTTAGGTTTCCATAAGCAAGATTACGATTGATAATTGGTTTATTTTGACTCACATCGTCAGGTAGGTATGCATAATGTAAATTTCTTAACTGTAAACTCTCCACCAGCCGACAGAGTCAATCGAAATCAAGTTTGGCACTCGAGTGGGAAAATGTGTCAAAAGATCGACTTTGTTTCTCAGCCAAACCGGTCGCGTTGAGAAATAAGTGTGCAGAACGTTGACGATTGTATCCGACGCCTACGTTGTAGATTTGCATCCCAGCATCATCAGGCGTTGGTTGGCAAGAGTTCAGCTCAAATCGCGCGATTACAGAATAACACATTTGCCAACCGCGTGACAATTATATATATTTTTTAAAATATATAATTACACGATCTAAGCCAAAATCAACAAATTAGGGAAAGCATTTCAGATGAGAAAGACACTTTTAAGGACAATTCTGGATATTTTTCGGATCATTGCCACTGCGTACAAATGGCACGCGTCTTCGTACTAACAACAGTGATGTCACCCCGACATCACGTGGTGGCGAGATGTTAACTACCTCGCCTGGTATGCAGGAGGCCATGGGTTCGATTGCGACCCTGACGCCTGCTGCTGCTGTATATTTGGATCACGACGTTTCGATCGCAACACAAGCAATCGTCATCAGGTGGGACAACCACAGCAAGAAACAACTGCTGAAGTAGGCGAGAGGTCTGCCGTGGCACGAGGTTATAGAGACCTCGGCAGTAGGGGGGGAGAGGGAAGGGGGGGGGGCAGAAAGTGGATTCCTACAGTCACGAAAGCTTCAAATCAAGATTGTATATTTGTAGTTTGAAACGTTCTCCCCGTGGTCGCGTGGATTTTTCTGCGGCTTCTCCGGTTTTTCCCTCCACATTTAGAAACAACGTGCAAAGAGTATTTGCTGCTATTAATGTCCACTTGAAAAAACACTTTTGCTGCGGCAAGCATTCGTGATAACCAGATCGCTTCTGAAATAAAGAGCTGTACAGCTCGGTGCAAAAAATAAACCAAAGTTTGTACTTGTTATTTTTTAAAGTGGTTTTGACTCCAGTCTGCCGGTGATCCGTACAATGTTCGGCGATAAGTCAAGCCTCGTTGGTCCAATGGAGGAAGACCTGCAGAAGCAGATGGAGTGAAATTCAGCAGAGACGTGGGCACAGTGAGATCGAACAAATAACAACAGCGAACAGATAGTCGGTGGCTGGAGAGAACAAGTGGAGGCAGCAACACCTAGGCAAAACACTCACTGTGCCCACCTGATTTAAACAACATTACAGGTATTGCATGGAGGTCACGTACACGACAATCACGGGAAATCCTGAATTCGAATAAAGCCCTCGTATCCATCCATGCGAATGGCTGCAATATAAACATTTGGAAATACAGTGAGGGAAAAAAGTATTTGATCCCCTGCTGATTTTGTACATTTACCCACTGACAAAGAAATGATCAGTCTATAATTGTAATGGTAGGTTTATTTGAACAGTGAGAGACAGAATAACAACAAAAAATCCAGAAAAACGCATGTCAAAATGTTAGAAATTGATTTGCATTTTAATGAGGGAAATAAGTATTTGACCCCTCTGCAAAACATGACTTAGTACTTGGTGGCAAAACCCTTGTTGGCAATCACAGAGGTCACACGTTTCTTGTAGTTGGCCACCAGGTTTGCACACATCTCAGGAGGGATTTTGTCCCACTCCTCTTTGCAGATCTTCTCCAAGTCATTAAGGTTTCGAGGCTGACGTTTGGCAACTCCATCGTCCCTTTGATGCGGTGAAGTTGTCCTGTCCCCTTAGCAGAAAAACACCCCCAAAGCATAATGTTTCCACCTCCATGTTTAACGGTGGGGATGGTGTTCTTGGGGTCATAGGCAGCATTCCTCCTCCAAACACGGCGAGTTGAGTTGATGCCAAAGAGCTCCATTTTGGTCTCATCTGACCACAACACTTTCACCCAGTTGTCCTCTGAATCATTCAGATGTTCATTGGCAAACTTCAGACGAGCATGTATATGTGCTTTCTTGAGCAGGGGGACCTTGCGGGCGCTGCATTTCAGTCCTTTACGGCGTAGTGTGTTACCAATTGTTTTCTTGGTGACTATGGTCCCAGCTGCCTTGAGATCATTGACAAGATCCTCTCGTGTAGTTCTGGGCTGATTCCTCACCGTTCTCATGATTATTGAAACTCCACGAGGTGAGATCTTGCATGGAGCCCCAGGCCGAGGGAGATTGACAGTTCTTTTGTGTTTCTTCCATTTGCGAATAATCACACCAACTGTTGTCACCTTCTCACCAAGCTGTTTGGCAATGGTGTTGTAGCCCATTCCAGCCTTGTGTAGGTCTAAAATCTTGTCCCTGACATCCTTGGAGAGCTCTTTGGTCTTGGCCATGGTGGAGAGTTTGGAATCTGATTGATTGATTGCTTCTGTGGACAGGTGTCTTTTATACAGGTAACAAGCTGAGATTAGGAGCACTCCCTTTAAGAGTGTGCTCCTAATCTCAGCTCGTTACCTGTATAAAAGACACCTGGGAGCCAGAAATATTTCTGATTGAGAGGGGGTCAAATACTTATTTCCTTCATTAAAATGCAAATCAATTTATAACATTTTTGACATGCGTTTTTCTGGATTTTCTTGTTGTTATTCTGTCTCTCACTGTTCAAATAAACCTACCGTTAAAATTATAGACTGATCATTTCTTTGTCAGTAGGCAAACGTACAAAATCAGCAGGGGATCAAATACATTTTTTCCCTCACTGTAAGCACTTGCGTTAGATTATTGGCACGCGTCATCTGCTGGAAATATAAATGGTGTGTCAGCATAGCAAGTGTGAGGCTGGGCCGGTGTTGGGTAGAGTGGGTGGGGTGCGATAGGGAATGGCGGGGGTGGACTGGGCTATTTGGGGGAGAGAGAGAGAGGAGCATTGAGCCGTCACGGAAACCGTACGTCCCAAATTTCGATAATGATTTTTGCTAAATCGATTTTTTTAAATGGCAAAAAGGGTGAACTAAAGTATCCACTTGCTTCAAAAGCACCCCGGCCCGTCATATCCAATTTTGTGATCCCACTGATTCGGCTACATTTCAACTTGTGCCACCGCTGCCAACGCAGGCAGCAGTAACATCATCATCATCAGCATCAAGATTATCATAATCAATAGCAGCATCATCATCAAGATCATCATGATCATGATCAACAGCCGCAGCATCATCATCATTATCAACAGCAGCATCATCATCAAGATCATCATCATCAACAGCAGAAGCATCATCAATATCATCAACATCATGATCAACATCTATTCTTTGGGTCTTTCGGTAAAGCCACGTAGATAGAAAAATAATAAAATAATAACAATATCACGACGTTTGGATCGCAACACAAGCAATCGTCATCAGGTGAAAAAATATAGCGGGAGAGCTGCTAAGGCAACGTCGTGATATTTTTATTTTTTTCTAGCTACGTGGCTTTGCCGAACGACACAAAGAATATGAATTCCTGCAGTCACGAAAGCTTTAAGTCAAAATCATGAACATCATCAAAATCATCATCAACATCATCAACATCATTGTAAACATCATCATTAAGATCATCGGCATCATCATCAACATAATTTACATCATCATCAACATCATGAACATCATCCTGAACATCATCATCAACATCAGCATCAACATCATCAACATCATCATCAGCATCATCATAAACATCATGAACAACAACATCAGCATCATCAACATCATCAACAGCAGCACACCAAATAACGAACCTGTTGTCATTTTTTTTTTTTTACAATAATCGCCCGCTGGATAATTGTTGGCATTGATGTGCCACTGTATGTTAGGGGCAGGAGGCGACTTGAACAGGTGAGGGAGGGTGGGAGGGGGCTTGAGACCCTTTGCTGGGTTCAGGTTACAGACACCAGGTGCGTCTCTCTCCCTCCCCCACCCCCCTCAATGTCAGCATCAGCAGGTGAGCCGGTCTCTCTTCTCTCCATCCCTCCGGTGTGTCTCTTTCCGTCGCATGAAACAAGAGCGGTTTAAAAGCTTCCATCTTCCTCGCTTTGATCCGTCGAATAAAATGAAAAGGGACTCCAAATGTACCGCATTCCGTAGTGTGGGGAATCTTGTGGGGCGGCGGCGGAGGGGGGGTTTGAGTTGTTTCATTTGTTGGCTTTTGTGAGGAAGACGCTCGGATATTGATCCGCTGCGATAATGGTTTTGTATGGAAGTGTGGCTAGTCTCCGCCAATTAGGGTTTCTTAACTAACCGAGAACGCCGTGAGTGCCTGCGTATTTATTTAACTGGAGATTCATAAAACTCAAACAACAACAAAATACCGTTGTTGTTGTTATTGTTGTTATTATCGTCGTCTTGTGTCACGCACATTGTGAGTCATGGAGACATCTCAACCGTTACGCACGCACACGTGCGTGACCAATTGTGGACTGTGCGCACATTCACGTTGGGATCCCCAGTGCTGAGACGGTAATTACTGTCAGTCATTACGGTGAGCAATGTTATTATAAATCGTCCGTACGTTGAATGCCCACCTGGCAAACCGATTTGGGCTCACCGTGTCTGTCAATGCACGGCTTAAGAGGGAGGACTTGTTAGTAATAACATCATTGCAGTATCTGCATTCGTAAGGCGAACGTGAAATATACTACTTTTTACAAAATGGAAGAAAAAAACCCTAGCTAATGGACTAAATTTGTTAATGTTGAGGTTAAATAATAAGCATTTGTACTGCGATAAATGTAAACTTGTTTCGAATCTTAATTTTGACATTCGTGGAATTACACTGAACGATATCACGGGGGCACATACTGTGGATCAGATAACATCATCAAGTTGGAGAGACTTCACATTGAGCGTTAATAAAGTTAAGCAGGCGAGGGCAAAACACATTTACAGGAGGTATTTTCTTTTATTTTAAACTAAACTGCTTTTTTTATTTGACCAGGTAAGGCCCAATGAGCTGTATAGCTCTTTTTCAGAAGCGACCTGGCCACAAATGACAGCTCAACGAAGTGGCTTATCACGTGGAAATGTATAGCAGCGAAACACTCTAATCGCGTTATGTTGATGCTAAATGTGGAGGGAAAGACTGGAGGACCCGGATAAAAATCCACGCGACCACAGGGAAAGAGAAAACGCACACTTCAAATATACAGCAGGTGTCAGGGTCGGGATCGAACCCACGACCTCCTGTATACCGGGTGAGATAGTTAACATCTCCTAGCCACCGTGGCACTCCAAATGATGGCCAGCAGGAGATATTGGTGATCTGAATTGGCAACCGAAGGAGAGAACATGCCAGAGAGAGAACGACCACTACAGGGATAGAAGGATTAGAACAGTTCCTTTGAAGGACACCTTGAGGGATGGTGAAGACGTGCGGGAGACCATCATCCAGCAGTGGATGAACCATGGCTGATTCATGATATTCAGCCCTTTGTGAATCTACTACTGGATGAAAGCCTCCTGGGCGCCTTATGTTTGTGTTTAGTTTGTTGTCCTTCCCCCGCATCTCCGATTAGCACGATTGGCTACGTACGGTGTGAAAGAAGTTCACCATACGTACAATTTAACATGCATGAATTATCAGTCGCGGGAGTTGTTTGACCATACTTAATCGTACTATCTAGCGTGGGTTGGTGAAGGTCCAGATATCAAGACCGGTTAAATTTGAATTTGCCACAATGTAAGTATTTTCACTCAACCCTATGTCATCGACTCACTCCGTCTCTCTGGCCTCTCCGTGTGCTATGAAGAAGGCTCCCATTGCCCAATATGTCACCTGCATTTATGTTTTAATTTTTAGGGCCACAGTGCTGTTGAGAAATACTGAAGTGGCATTGTTCACTCTTGATTGTTCCGAGGCTCTGGTGAAAAATCCCAGATAAGCATGATGGGTACTCAAATTTGTTAAGATTTTGTTGTCGTTATGTATTAATTAGGTGGGGAAAATACATTGCATTACTTTAAGTTAACGAGGTGAACACACAACGCCTTGGTATCATTGTTTAATCTACGAGCTGGCGAGGTATTTAATCTACGAGCTGACGAGGTGATTCATCACCGGAATGCCAAATGTCTCATCAGTTCGCTTGAAGGGCATTGCAAGCGGATAGCAGCCGAGTTGCGAGGAGGCGGCACGTGGATTCCACAGAACCCAATTCGGTAATAACCGGCACCAGGTGAGGTTCCTCTCCGAACCCTCCGACTCCCTCCTCCTCCACCCCCACGTCACCCCCTGCCCTCCCCACCTTGCCTCCTCCCCCACCCTCCCTCCCACCGGCCAGGTAATAAAACCCTTCCGTTTACCCGACCACCTTGGGTCAGGCTCGTGACAGCTGAGCGGTGCTCCGAGACAAAGGGGCTCGAGGCGATAATGGGAGGCCGCACGCAGCTCTATCTCCTGCTGTGGAAGAACTTCGCCCTTCGCAAACGCCAGAAGGTACCACGGCGCGCGCTGCTGATGTGGTACGCAGCCACTTGCTGTTGCTGTCCAGCAAGTCCACCGTGGGCTCGTGTGTAACGATGGTCCCGTGTGTGGGGCCGGTAAAACCTGCGGCTCTTTGGCGTCTTCATCCCCCCCCCCCCTCCTCTTTCGGCACTTTGGAAGCCGTTGTTTTTGTTGTTGTTGTTTAAACTGAAATCTCAAAACCATAATTTGAACGGGAAGTGCAACAGATTTTAAATATGGCAGGCAAATGGTTCGCGACGGAATGTCTCGGTGACGACAAACCGTACAGTGTTGTTTGAAAGAATAACTAAATGGGGGACGCACAAACTAAAGTGACCGCACTTCATTCCATCGCCGAGTCTCAATGTGCGTCGTCACCTGCTCGCTGTGTCCGTGTACAAGTGGCTCTCCGCGTGTGTCTTGCGGCTCTCGGCACTGTGTTTGGCCAAAAAACACACGGACCCAACGCAAAAAAAAATGCACCTGCTCCTTCTCCTTCTTCTTGGAAGGTTTCCCCCAAACCCTAAGTGCAGTGCAATCCGCGGAACAATTCGGACGTTGGTTCCGACCGAGGTAGAGGAGCTTAAGTCGTAGCCGTAGTTTTAAAGGTTTAACAAGCAGTAGGCTGCCAGGACCAATATTACTACTAATAAAGGCTTTATGGGTGAGGTCGCGTCAGCATAAATCTGTCGTTAACCCACCACCACCCGGCACAGCCAATCAGTAAGATTTGTCACGTAAACGAAACGTGTCAATTAGTTGCTACTGCAGCACACCGTTGTGTTTCCGTAAAGCTCGCTAACAGCAGCGAGTGGCTTGATAGCCCGACTCATTCTGTGATGGTTATCACAGAAGTCACGATTATTGGCCACATCATAGACATTAGAACCAAACTGCAGTTCTAGCCACCCCGAGTGATGTTGACAATTGATACAGCGTAGGGCTTGTGGATTATTGTCATAAAACATACAAAAGCTCAGCGGGTGGGTGGGTGGATGTGGGGGGGGTCACGCTGTCCTTGTTTAACAAACTCTAAACAAACGCGAATCTTGCCGCAGGATGAGTTGCCGAGATGACGCCGCCGTCTCGCGTTTTGCTGCGTGCATCTGACAAAACTGCCGAAAGAAAGCCCCCTCACTTCGTGTGGGATGGAGATTGTACCAACATGTTCTTGGCTTGATTACAAAAATATAGAGGGGAGGGGGGGTGTGAAGGGTGGCTACAGCCCCCTCCCTTCTCAACAGGGCTGCTATTGCCCCTCTGATCCCCTCATTACCGGCGGTTAATTTAGTCAGCATCCTCACTCCTGCCTTTTTCGTGTCGGTATAGTTGACGTTAGCCTGTGGAATATTCAGCGCGGCGCCGGCGTCTGGATGTCATGTGGCCATTCTCCGAGTGCGTGTGCGCGTGTACGTGGGAACTTCTTTCGAGGTGGACGATCAATTAGTCGCCCACTCTTTTGTCCGCGGAACGCTCAAATACGACCGGGCGGCGGGCGGAGGAGGAGGATAGTTTTGCAGCGATGGAAATCCCGTCCCGTGTGATCACGGTCGCGCATTGGGGAAACCTCAACGCCTCCCAATTTCAGACTCGGAATTTGTTTTATTTAGACCGCAGCAGGGGGGGGGGGAGGTGGAAATCCGATGAGCTGTGAAGCTCTTTTCGTTCACAGATGTCCGGTAGGGGGACACACGGGCGTCGCTCGGGCATTTCTCACGGCATTGAAGTCAGCACGTGGGAGCCCCCCCCCCCCCCCCCCTTTCTGCACACTTTCCGTGTGTGTGTGTTTTTAATAATAAGTTTACACTTTTAAAGCGCCGTTCACCCAGCGTCTAGCTTTTCAATGATTTGATAATAGGTAAATTAATTTCTTTTTTTATTATTTTAGCTCACAAGGCTACTTGGGGGTGAGTAAGGCGGCACCTGCCCAGCTGATGTTAGGCCGTGGCCAGGAATCCAACTCGGGTTTACCGGTTTTGTAACACAGTGCGCCATAACCACTGCGCAACCGCTCCACCAGCTCCCCACAATTAATTGGTAATACATAACAATTGTGACCACCGTATCAATATAATTAAAATAACAGTTACCTCCACCTATATGTGAAAAGAAGGATACCTCTGTAGCCGTGACTGTATATGGAGATGGGAGTGCCCGATGATCCATAGCTCTCTGTGCACAAACCTCCGCGCCAGCCACTCGCTTCTCTCTCTCTCTCCTCCCCGTCTTGTTATTAAAAGTTAAAGGCGCAGCCCTGCAATCCGCTTGCTCACACCACTGCTGGTGGAGGAGCTTCCACTCGAGGGGAGTTCTGTTGGGGGGGGGGGGTAATTGGTCTATGCTTCCTTCAAAGAGGTACCCACAATTTACCCCACCGCACGCGGCTCGCCAATCATCGACTAACTGCGGTGAACCCGTTTGATCCGCTTCCATCATGATACATGGTCAATGTTTTTTCGTGCTTTTAGTTTCTTGTCCTTCCCCCGCACCTGTGACGGGCGCTCTTGGCTACGTACGGCGCGAAAGAAGTCCAGGGTGCATAACAGTGCCAATCTGGATCCTTGTCCCCGTGATAATGATGCTAATAATTGCGGTGTTGATGATTATTTACTGCTAAAATACGTGGATATTCGGCGTCCCGTGGGATTGACCTGGGCTCCAGCAACTGAACCCTTGGATACAAACACCACTGCTCTGGTAACTGTCAGAGGAGAGTGGTGGGGGAGGGGTCTACATCTCGCATAGACCGCGTGCACAGTTCCATTAACACGACGGGCGTGGTGTAATGGTTAGCACCACGGTGGTGAGATGTTAACTTCCTCGCCTGATTTGCAGGAGGCGGTGGGTTCGAACTCAAGCCTGACGCCTGCTGCTGCTGTATATTTGTGGTTTGCGGTTTGCGGTGTCTCTCTCCCCGTGGATTTTTCTCCGGATGACCCTCCAACCCACCCCCCCCCCCCGGGTTTTTTTACTCAACATTTTATAAAGAACGTCACGCGTTTAGCGTATTTGGCTGCTATGCATTTCCATACGATCAGCCACTTTGTTGAGCTATCATTTGTGGCCTGATCGCTTTGGAAAAAATAATAATTTATCTCCGTGGGCCTTAATTTACCCGTTGAATAAAACAAAAGTTGAAAAGTTGTAATAGATTTAAAAACACTGGCCATGGTTATCCAATTGAAATAATAGCGCAAGTTTATTAAATCCCTCCGTCCTTCCCAGCAGTATATACGTAATCGACGTAGGTGGAGTTTGACTTACACGGGACTATCGTTTTTAACGGAAGAGCGGATAATACACTATAACATGAGAACAAATGTATGTTTAATGGATTCAAAAAGTCAAAGAGTCTCCCACTCGTTCGCCATCGTTGTCAACGCGTGCCTGAATCTTCTCCAGGTGGGCTCCAGAGCCTGGAAGGCAGCAACACTTCGCGTGGTGTTGTTGCAAATTCTCTTGAAGTGTTAACATTTTTTTCGAAGCACCCCTGTATTTGGGAGGGCCAGGGGTTTGCTTTGTCCCTCCGCATTAGGAATCGCGGGTGCACACAATTAATTTATTTTGTAAATCTTAATTGTAAACTACTGAAAATAAATGTAATAAAAGTGCTCACTTTGCACACTGACGCCCATGTTGATTGGGCAGACAGTCAATCGCCAGGTCGCGCGTGGTGGAGCAAAGTGTGGGTACTCCCACCTCGGCGAGAACATCGTCTCGAGGAGGGCTTCTCTCTGCAGAGCGCCCTCTATTGGTGCCCTACAGCCAGCAGTGGAGCGAGGCACAGCAATCGCAGGCCTGCGCCTTTGGCTTCCTTTCCAGTTGTACAACTTACGAGAAAGAACACGAGAACAGAAACGCCGTCAAAGAAAACAACGACTTTATACTCTTTGGTTCTCTTCGGTAAAGTCACGTAGGTAAAAAAATAAAATAACAAAAATCACGACGTTTCGGCCACAACACAAGTGGCCTTCATCAGGTGAAGGGACCACGCTGTCATGAGGACAAGGGACCGTGCTGTCATGAGGTCAGCACGGTCCCTTCACCTGATGAAGGCCACTTGTGTTGTGGCCGAAACGTCGTGAATTTTGTTATTTAATTTTTTACCTACGTGACTTTACCGAATAGAACCAAAGAGTATGGATCCTTGCAGTCACGAAAGCTTCAAATCTAGAAGAAAAAAAAACAACGACTTGTCAAGTGAGAGGAGCCGGTGGGGGCAGCGGTTAGCGCAACTTCCTTTACGAACCCGGCGTCCTGAGTTCGACTTCCCTGGGTCACGGCTATCATCGGTAGTGAGTTCTTGACCGGTTTGGGCCCACCTTTGCCAACGGATACCGACCAGTGTGGTGAAGTATGGTCAAACAACCTGACCGACAGAGCACGGGGTGGACGTGGGCCTCTATAAAGCAGTGGATTGATTCTCAAGAGCCTTTTCGGGAGGTTCTGCTTGCATTGTACAGAATAATAAAGAGGGCACCATTCGAGAGCGTACAGCATAACCGTGTGTGCTGTTCCCATGACATTGATGTACTCAACAGCCCAAATGAGCACTCTACGTCTACTGTGCAGCCTCTTTTGTCACTGCTGGATGAGGCCTTCCCCATGCCGTGCGGGTCGTGGCGGATTGTTTGACCATACTTCACCGGTCAGTGCCACGGTGGCTAGGATATGTTAAATAGCTCGCCTGGTACACAGGAGGTCGTGGGATCGATCCCGACCCTGACGCCTGCTGCTGTATATCTGGAGTTTGCGTGTCTCTCTCTCTCTCATCATCATCATCATCACGGTGGCTAAGAGATGTTAACTACCTCGCCTGGTACACAGGAGGTCGTGGGTTCGATCCCGACCCTGACGCCTGCTGTATATCTGGAGTTTGCATGTCTCTCTCTCATCATCATCACGGTGGCTAGGAGATGTTAACTACCTCACCTGGTACACAGGAGGTCGTGGGTTCGATCCCGACCCTGACGCCTGCTGTATATCTGGATTTGCGTGTCTCTCTCTCTCTCGCATCATCATCACGGTGGCTAGGAGATGTTAACTACCTCGCCTTGTACACAGGAGGTCGTGGGTTCCATCCCGACCCTGACACCTGCTATATATCTGGAGTTTGCGTGTCTCTCTCTCATTATCATCACGGTGGCTAGGTGATGTTAACTACCTCGCCTGGTACACAGCAGGTCGTGGGTTCGATCCCGACCCTGACGCCTGCTGTATATCTGGAGTTTGCGTGTCTCTCTCTCATCATCATCATCACGGTAGCTAGGAGATGTTAACTACCTCGCCTGGTACACAGGAGGTCGTGGGTTCGATCCCGACCCTGACGCCTGCTGCTGTATATCTGGAGTTTGCGTGTTCTCCCCATGGTCGTGTGGATTTTTTCCCCTCCGCATTTAGAATGAACATCACGCGTTTTAAAGATGAAATGCCTGCCATAAATGTCCACGCGATGATAGGCCACCACTTCGTTTGGAGCTATCACTTGCGATGGCCAGCCAGGTCGCTTCTGAGAAAGAGCCACACATCTCGGTGGGCCTTACCTGGCAAAACAAAACAACAAAAATAGTCAAAAGTTTCGTTTAAAAAGTCTCCCCGGGTGGAAACGGGGATGGTGGCAGTGTGACTCAGCTGGCTGCCTGTTGCGCTGCGTTGCAGGTGCGGGTTCTCGTGGAGCTGCTGTGGCCCCTGTTCCTGTTCCTCATCCTCGTGTGGGTCCGGACAACGACGCCTCCAAGCGCCAACGGGGAATGTGAGTGCGGCCGATGATGAGCGGAGAGCGCTGTCCCACGGGTTACCCGTGTTTTCGTTCGTAATGCAGGTTTTTTTCTTCTTCTTCTTCTCCAATTGTGACTTAGATCGCGTAAATATATAACTGTGTCGTTAAACCCGCCACCACCCGACACGGCCAATTAGTCAGGTGCGTCACGTAAACAAAAGCCGCCAATTAGTGACTACTGCAACACACCGCTGTGTTGGGGAGTAAACGCGCAACATTTGACAATTTGAGAACGACGTTTCGCTGGTGATTACAACCAGCTTCAATCAGGCGAGCTAACCCCCAAAAAAACCTCTCAGGGATACATACATAGCGCACCTCCGATTTGCACGGTCGGCTGCGTCCGGCGTGAAAGAGGTTCAACACACACACACGCACACGTGCGTGTAACTGTCTTCATAAGGAGCTCTGGGCACCTCCAACACAACCGTCTTGGCCAACAGCAGGCGGTACACGTTTTGGCTTAAAACTTTCGTGACTGCAGGAATGAATATTCTTTGGTTCTTTCGGTAAAGTCACGTAGATAGAAAAATAAAAATAAAGTGAATAAAAATAATACAAAATAAAAACAAAAAAACCACTAATGTAGACTGTAGCCTGGTTCTTAATCGGAGTGAGTGTACTAGCAGTCTATAATGTAGACTGTAGCCTGGTTCATATTCTTGGTTCTTTCGGTAAAGTCACGTAGAAGGGAAACAATGAAATAATAAAATAATAATTTATATTAAACAATTAAATTATCTCGACGTTTCGACTGCAACACAAGCAATCTTCATCTGGTGTGAAAACCACAGCAAGAAAATTTAAAAATTTTAAAAAAATGTTCTTGCTGTGGTTTTCACTCCTAATGACGATTGCTTGTGTTGCAGTCGAAACGTCGTGAGAATTTTATTGTTTTATATATGTTTTATTGTATTTTTTTATTATTTTATTGTTTCCCTTCTACGTGACTTTACCGAAAGAACCAAGAATATGAATCCCTGCAGTCACGAAGGCTTTAAATAAAAAATGTAGCCCGGTTATTAAGTTTGGTGAGTGTACTGGCAGTCTATGATGTAGACTGTATCAATGGTTATTAAGTTTGGTGAGTGTACTGGCAGTCTATGATGTAGACTGTATCAATGGTTATTAAGTTTGGTGAGTGTACTGGCAGTCTATAATGTAGACTGTATCAATGGTTATTAAGTTTGGTGAGTGTACGGGCAGTCTATAATGTAGACTGTATCAATGGTTATTAAGTTTGGTGAGTGTACGGGCAGTCTATAATGCAGACTGTATCAATGGTTATTAAGTTTGGTGAGTGTACTGGCAGTCTATAATGTAGACTGTATCAATGGTTATTAAGTTTGGTGAGTGTACAGGCAGTCTATAATGCAGACTGTATCAATGGTTACAAATCGTTAAACCCGAAAACTCATCGGACAATTGAACAGGGCATAGTTCAAGTTCAACAAACACGCAACGGCAAACCTGGTTTACATGTCGTCCCACACTCCATCCCAGGGTTCTAACGCTCATTTTTCAGAGCGGTGGTACACTTTCGCCGATAATTAATAAGACATCACCAGCGTTGGAGGGCCACTGCGTTGAAATGCGGTGGGTTTGTTTCTGGGTTTTTTTTTACTGGATTTTTCTGTTGCGTGCACGCGTAGTCGTATTTAAGACGTTTTCTTTGTTCGTGTTTTTGTTTTTGTTGCGGTTGCACCCGAGTCAAGAGCCACACGGCTCGCAGGGTTATACCTAGCAAATGAAACTGAAAACTGAAAAACTTATATTTGGTGGGGGGGGGGGGTGTTTTCACATTTTGTGTATGCGGCGGTGGGGGGGTGGCCACATGCCAGGGGCCCGCGAGGCCTCACAGTGACCAACCACCCTCGCAGCCCCATCGTCACCCTCTCCGTCCCATCGTCACCCTCTCCGCCCCATCGTCACCCTCTCCGCCCCATCGTCACCCTCGCCGCCCCATCGTCACCCTCTCCGTCCCATCGTCACCCTCTCCGCCCCATCGTCACCCTCTCCGCCCCATCGTCACCCTCGCCGCCCCATCGTCACCCTCTCTGCCCCATCGTCACCCTCTCCGCCCCATCGTCACCCTCGCCGCCCCATCGTCACCCTCTCCGCCCCATCGTCACCCTCTCCGCCCCATCGTCACCCTCTCCGTCCCATCGTCACCCTCTCCGCCCCATCGTCACCCTCTCCGCCCCATCGTCACCCTCGCCGC
This sequence comes from Petromyzon marinus, assembly GCF_048934315.1. Lineage (NCBI taxonomy): Eukaryota > Metazoa > Chordata > Hyperoartia > Petromyzontiformes > Petromyzontidae > Petromyzon > Petromyzon marinus. Next base: position 6,898,561 of record NC_133710.1, on the reverse strand, counting down.
CCCATCGTCACCCTCTCCGCCCCATCGTCACCCTCTCCGCCCCATCGTCACCCTCGCCGCCCCATCGTCACCCTCGCCGCCCCATCGTCACCCTCGCAGCCCCATCGTCACCCTCTCCGCCCCATCGTCACCCTCGCCGCCCCATCGTCACCCTCTCCGCCCCATCGTCACCCTCTCCGCCCCATCGTCACCCTCGCCGCCCCATCGTCACCCTCGCCGCCCCATCGTCACCCTCGCAGCCCCATCGTCACCCTCTCCGCCCCATCGTCACCCTCTCCGCCTGTCGTCCGTGTGTCGCCCAGGCCACTACCGCGTGCGGGCCCTTCCATCAGCGGGGCTGTTGCCATGGCTGCAGGGGACAGTGTGCGAGCTGGGAACCACGTGCGTGACGAGCCACACGCCGGGGGAGGCCCCGGGGGAGGTGAACAACTACCGCGACTCGCTGTAAGAGATGATGATGATAATGATGATGCATCCTCCACTCTTCCTCCTCTCCCCCCCCCTGCCTGCCTGCGTGCGTCCGTGTCGTCTGCACCGACACCGTCTGCTGCGCACGGCACCGTCGATGTCACCGCCGTCATCATCGCAAATCGTCGTCATAAAAATCATAGTCGAAATAATCATCGTCATCATCGAAATTATTATTATCATCGCAATCACTATCATCAATGTCTCCACCTCCCTGCCAGGTCTGTATCATCATTATGGCTGCAATCATATCGCAATCAATATCATCATAATCATCATCATAATTATCGTCACCGTCACTGTCTCCACCAACACTCTTTGCCACGTCCGTATCATCCCGTCGTGTTGTTTTGTGTGTGTGTTGTTGTCGTCACTTGCTGACCCGTCCCTACTGGACATCCGTGAAGAAGAGCTTTGTGGCTCATCGGATTTCTCCTGCAGTCTAAATACAGATTCTGATCGTCGTCATCGTGCGCCCCGTTGCCCCCGTGGCTCTACAGACCGTTTCCCTGCATGCAATTCTTCCTCCCCCCCCAACCGTATCCCACCCACCATAACAAGAAACAACAACAACCGCCATTCGCCAGGCTAGGTGCACGTTGAGGCCACCACGCGAATTGTCGAAGGCTCGCTGGCAGGAGGAGGCCACGGGACAGGCCCGGCAGGTGCCGCGGGTTGATTGCCGTGGTCGCAGTGCCACACAAACTTTGCCAACCCGTTGTCTCTATGCCCCATATCAAAGTAAGCCTTTGATTTGTTAATTATGGCGATGATGCCAATAATGATGCCATTATTGATACACGTGATGATGATTAATAATGATATTGATGACGACGGATTAGAAACATGATTATTGATAATGCCAGTAATGTTGATGACATTGATAATAAATTGCGATGGTGGCGATGGTAATGATTTTCTTTTGAAGAGAGAGTCAACCTAGGAGCAACATCAGACAGGTTATAATTGTATGCTGAGTGGACCTAGAAGAGAGCACACCCCGGGAACATATGGACTGTGTGTGGTTAGCCGTGTCGAGCCACGCTAAGTTTATTTATCTTAACCAGGTGATGACCTGGGGTCACCAAATAGTCAAAAGCAAAACAAATAAAATAAAGAACAATACCCTACAGCAATGCGGCCAATAGAAGTCGGAGTAAAAACAACTTCGTCACGTGAGGACTGAGTGGTTGACTGTGTGATTGGATCTGTGGTTGACTGTGTGATTGGATCTGTGGTTGACTGTGTGATTGGATCTGTGGTTGACTGTGTGATTGGATCTGTGGTTGACTCTGTGATTGGCTCTGTGGTTGACTGTGTGATTGGATCTGTGGTTGACTGTGTGATTGGATCTGTGGTTGACTGTGTGATTGGATCTGTGGTTGACTGTGTGATTGGATCTGTGGTTGACTGTGTGATTGGATCTGTGGTTGACTGTGTGATTGGATCTGTGGTTGACTGTGTGATTGGATCTGTGGTTGACTGTGTGATTGGATCTGTGGTTGACTGTGTGATTGGATCTGTGGTTGACTGTGTGATTGGCTCTGTGGTTGACTGTGTGATTGGATCTGTGGTTGACTGTGTGATTGGATCTGTGGTTGACTGTGTGATTGGATCTGTGGTTGACTGTGTGATTGGATCTGTGGTTGACTGTCTGATTGGATCTGTGGTTGACTGTCTGATTGGATCTGTGGTTGACTGTGTGATTGGATCTGTGGTTGACTGTCTGATTGGATCTGTGCTTGACTGTGTGATTGGATCTGTGCTTGACTGTGTGATTGGATCGGTGGTTGACTGTGTGATTGGATCGGTGGTTGACTGTGTCATTGGATCTGTGGTTGACTGTGTGATTGGATCGGTGGTTGACTGTGTGATTGGATCGGTGGTTGACTGTGTCATTGGATCTGTGCTTGACTGTGTGATTGGATCGGTGGTTGACTGTGTCATTGGATCTGTGCTTGACTGTGTGATTGGATCGATGGTTGACTGTGTCATTGGATCTGTGGTTGACTGTGTGATTGGATCGGTGGTTGACTGTGTGATTGGATCTGTGGTTGACTGTGTGATTGGATCTGTGGTTGACTGTGTGATTGGATCGATGGTTGACTGTGTGTTGGATCTGTGGTTGACTGTGTGATTGGATCTGTGGTTGACTGTGTGATTGGATCGATGGTTGACTGTGTGTTGGATCTGTGGTTGACTGTGTGGTTTGCGTGCTGCTAGGCTGTCCCGGGTGCTGGTGGACACGCAGGGCTTGCTGATGAACGACTCATTCTGGCGCAGCCTTGAGACCGTGTGGGTGAGCAGGGGGCTCGCCAACGTCATCATCACCGACCCAAGGGCTTGGACCGGTGGGTGGTCGCACACACTCGTGTGCGTGAGTATGTTTGGTCCAGTTTTTGGAGACAGACGCCCTTCAGCATAGGAGCAATGCTCACAACGAGCGGAGCGCCCTGCCGCTAAAACACAGCAATTTGGCATAGTAGGGGGCACAGATGGTGCATCGGTTAGTCATCTGAGTCGGTCAAGCCAGAGCACTTGGGTCTGTCCAGTGACCTCTTGCCAGCGGGCGTTTTACATTTTACATGGCCTTAAAGTACACCTTGCCTGGCACAAGCGCCATTGTGACGTCACCGCCACTTCGTGGGGAATGGCGGTTGTTGTTGTTGATGGTCCAGAGTGGGGAGCGGTAGTGCAACAGTTAGCACGCCGCACCACCAGTGACGATTATCTGAACCGGTCCTGGGCCTCTCCTAGGTCAACTCTGCCTCAAATGAGTACCTGGTGCGATGTGTAAAAATAACTTCACCGCTAGGGAGACAAAGGTGGCCCGTCGTGGTGCTGGCCACCCACCCCCTCGTGTGTGCCGTGCCGAACTCCATAGGTGCTCGTGGACAGCACTTGCCCCATCAGCCTGTGTAGGCTATGTGTTTGTATGTACATGAGGCATGTCTAGGTACGTGTATGGTCAAACAATCTCCATGACCAACACATGGCCAAGCCTTCATTCATTGGTGGAAGAATAGAGCTGTGATATATATATTTAGTATAATAAGAAGAAATTAAATTTTCATTTTTTGTAAAGCCATAATCATATATGCAACGCACACAACAGCTGTAGCTTAACATTGGTAAGAAAGTCATCAGCCTGATTCCAACCTAATGTTTTCTAAAGTTCAATAAAATAAAAAAATGTACAGCCCTTGGCAATCCACTGCTGGATGGAGGCTTACCCATGCCATGTCATGTAGTGAAGGTTTGTTTGACCATACTTCACCTACCTGGTCGGTGCACCTCCGATTAGCATGGTTGGCTTTGTACGGTGCGAAAGAAGTTCAACGTACATGCATACGTAAAGTTGTGTGCTCAGCAGCGACTCCGACATCTTTTGCCACTGACGTTGGCAGTCATGAAGTCAGCGGAGTGCGCTAACCGCTGCGCCACCACTCACTCCGTACACAGTCAAATCAGGCATGCAAATATCCATTGGCACTCACCGTTTGTGAATGAGATCGTGCTCCCTGGCCCAGTTACGGCTCTCCCTCTCATGCCCCCTCCGCAACCCCCACCAACTGTCACGCTCTCGGCTTCAGAATCCACAGACTTATTTCCGAACATTCAGGTTTTTCTCTTTTTTTTTTGTCTCGTCAAAGGCAGTCACGCAACCTCGCATGACGTGCTGCCGTGGAGGCACGCAGCTGCCGTGGCCTCGTTATTTTGAAACGACGCGCGACCTTACGCTTGATGTCAAATGCTCTTGTGCCGCATCACGACCCCGCCCCCCGCACCCGCCCAGTTTAACTTTTCCCGTACCCTTAACTCATTTTTCCCTTCTGGCTTCTACGGAGTGATTTGGCGCCATCATGTCAAGCCCCCCCCCCCCACCTTCTCTGTATGTGTGTGTGCGTATTTCTTGCGGAGCAGCAGTGCGGCGGTTAGCACATTGCGCGACCCGGGTTCGATCCCTGCTCGCGACCAATAACAGTGGCGAAATATCTCAAATCGGTTATTGCCCCCCCCCCCCGCCGCCCCCTGAGGTCGACTCAGCCTTAAATGAGTGCCTGGCACGGTGTTTACACATCCACCGCCGGAGAGACAAAGGCGTCCAGGCGTGGTGTCATCCTTCGTCGGTGCTCGCTAACAGCACTTGCTGCGACGGTCCGCGAGGGCTAAGCGGGTGACCTTTGACTTTGTTTCGTCGGCAACAGGTAACATCGTGCTACGGAATGTGCTGGTGGACAGCTCCCCGCTACAAGCCTACATGAAGCAAAACCTGTCGTTTCCGGACTGGGCCGTGTCGGACCTGATGCGCGTGGAGATCCGACCCCAACTGGTCAGAGACGAAGATAATGAACACGCGTACAGCCCGTGATGTCTTCCGTTCAACCGCGTGTGTCCCAATAACAACAGCAGCAGCAGTGGGCTGAGCCGTTCGCACGAAGGGCTACAATTTTGGCAAATCGCCCCCGATGAGGCTGGTTGTAATTGCCAATGAAACGTCACAGTACTCAACACACCGTTGTGCTGAAGTAGTAACTAATTGGCACGTTTTGTTTACGTGACAAACCTTCCTGATTGGCTGTGTCGGGTGGTAGTATATTTATGCGATCTAATCCAAAAAAAACCTTCTATTATGAAGCACTACTTTGATATTTCACCACGGCCTAGGTGTGCGTTCGCCGTTATGCCACTGCTGCCGCTGCTGCTGTGTGTATTTCTCCACCGTGCTTTCGAGTCATACCCCCGCGTTGCTCGGTACGATGTCCGACGTATCGCTCCACGGGCTGGGAAGCTTTTCGGGGACGCTGAACTCGGTTTCTAAAATGCTCGCGTTTCTACAAAAACTGGAAACGCACCGGAGAACTTAGAATCCCGGCACTGGTTCCGTGTTTTTCCAATCTGATGATTGTGAATCCCCTGAGTTACATGCGTCCCTGATGATCGTACAGTGTGTATAAACATAGGGCCATGGGCGGAGTTTGGGGGCACGGTGGGGTGGCAACGCCCCCCCCCCCCCCCCACGAAACTGGACACCTTCATGAATTCATTTTCAGTAGTTTACAAGTAAGATTAAAAAATAAATTAATTTTATGCACCCAGTGAGGGACAAAGCGAACCCTTACCCCCGCACCCACCCTCCTCAAATATAGAAGTAAAACACCGCCTATGTATAGGGCTCTATTTTTCCGGGTCGCTGATAGACTGGTAGTAGGTGGCACGTGACTCATGGCAACAGCCACAGCGAGTGGTCTCCTGGACGTGGTGTGCCGAAATATATTTTCTGGGTCACTGAACCCAGACACACCCGGCTGAACTGAAGCCCTGATTGTGGAGCGCTGTGTCCACGTTTGGTCGGGTGAACATTTTCCTGCTTTTTGGGGAAATTGAAATCTCTTCTTTTACGTGTTTTTTTTATTTTTCGATGTTGAGAATTTTTTTTTTAATACATGTTTCAGCTGCGACGTCGGCGTCGCGCGGTGAGGCGGCGTTGAATTCCGTTCGCAACTCTTACGGCGAGCAGTGTACCACGGCCTGTCAGATAATGGCCCCGCCAAGATGATTGCTGCCAAAGTCACTTCAAGAGACCTGTTTATCCGCACCAGGAAAACAACTTTAATATGGCCTGCCAGTATTGTTGATTGATGAACAGTGAAAGAGTTTTTTTTGTTCTCCTCCTCCTCCTCCTCAAAGGCGGAGTAGATTAAGTAAAAAACAGACTTGGCAGTAGCCACAGTTTGGATTTATACGGTGTCCTACTGTATATGGAATTGAATCTTAAGACACTGTCCAAACATAGTGGAATCATTTCATTTTGGGCAGGGCGAGGAGGGGGGGGGGGAGGAGTTACATCAATTGTGACCAGGCTGAGACCATCAGCTCACGACACTGAGAACCGGTTTAAGCACGAGTGGCCGATACTCAAAATTAGAAACCAAGATTCCAGCAGCCGCCGGCTCGGTGCTCTGACCCCAGAGCCGCCGTCACCTCGACACCTTTGCATCGTAATGCGAGAAACGGTGCTGCTGCGGCTTGGCAGATAAGGCCACGCACATTTGAAAGATGGACAATGATTTGTTGCTTTATTGAGGGTAAGATCTGGGAAAGGCGCAACACTGCAATTTATTATTCGTGCCACTGCTGGCACAAGGGCCTAGAACAGATGGAGCCCTGGTGAGCTCCACCTAGGGCAGTGGCTCTTAACCTGGGGGTGCATGCTGCACCCCCTCGGGGTGCGAGATCCCCTTTCTGGGGGTGCGAGACATGGGCATATTTTTTTTTAGAAGGCAAATCATCGAAAACACAAATTACGCATGGGCATGTAAGTGCAACGACTTTTGTTTTATTAAACCGATGTATTTATTCACGTTATTTAAAACAAAAATAGGACTGAGAACCAAAGGGGTGCAGACTTTAGTGAAGGTAAAAGAACCGCTGATCCAGAGGGTACTTGGCCTGCTCTTTCCCTCTGGCCAGACACCTTGAGATGCGGGGAGGAGCACCCTACGCTTTATCCCACTCCATGTGACCTGCCAAACAACTCGCTGTGGTGAACACAATTACACTCCTGCATTGGCACGGGGGCGATGCAGACTAAAGAAACTTGCCCCATTGTCACGCTTGCCATGTCCCTCAAGTCCAGCGTAGTAGCCATTACACCGGCCCTGCCGCTGGCCCTCTAGCGGATTCCGTCTCTCGCCGTCCCCGGCACGGCATTCGACCCCCGAGACCACCCAGGCGCCACCTTTTCCGTCCTCGTTTTGTAACGAGTCCCGAGGTGGCAGGGCATTTGTGCTTGCCAACCTGTGTACGAACGAGCCAAATGTCAAGAAAAGGAAGCCTTTTGCCCGGGAGGCCTCATCAAGACATGCCGCCGGAGTCGCCCGCTGCCCAACAATTAGCATAACGAGAGAGCCGATTGCCCCCTGTCGTGGTTTCATCGTGCGAGGGAGCCACGTACGATCGATCGAAACGTGCCGTGACTCGGCATCCTTGTTTTTCGAGCCGCCTCCCGCAAGGGTTTTGTTGCTGTGGTTGTTGTTGTTGTTAAGAGTGGCCAAGTGTGGTTTCTAGCTGTGAGTGTCATCGATTCTGACCAGGAGTTCACTCTCGCGGTGGCCTAAAGTGCATCGGGCGGACCAGAGACGCATCGGGGTGACAGCGGAAGAGCGTAATCACGAAGATAGCGTCACCAAGTTAAACCCGTGAAGGGGGAGGCAGGGACGCATGTGGGTGGAGTGGCTCGCCCACTGTGCTATATGAATTGAGCAGTCCTGAGTATATGTCCGACCCGTGGCTAATATCAGCGGCGAGTCATATCTGAACTGATCCTGGGTCGCGCACAATTTCTGGGCGACCCCTTTTGGTCAGTTTGGCCGGGGTTGTCACTTGAAGTGGCTCACTGCAATAGCAAAAGGCAAGTGCTGTGGATGATCCTCGCGAAATGGAATGTCACCCCCACCTCCACCCTTCCCGGTAACAGACGGACGGGATGGGCAGTCAAATCAACCTCCGTTGGAAAGCCTGCAAAATAAAAAAAACGTATTGTTAAACGTGTGGTCCGTTCGGGGGGGGGGAAAATAAATGGCATTATTCCTAAGAAAGCGTACAATAAAAAAACTATAATAATCCACGCGCGAGAGAGTACGTACGGCGGGTCTGCTTTTTATTTTTACATTCGTCCAGCCTCGAGAAGGAGCAGATTGCACAGTGCCACGTCTCTATTGTGACCGCGTAGAGGGAAAGGCGTCTTTGTAATTGAAGATGGGTGCTGGTGGGGAGGTCTAATGGCCACCATTGTGTGAGCAGCTTTAATTAAAGTGGGCTACGACTGACTCGTCGGCTGCTGCTTTTTTTCTCCCGAGCAGGCTTCGTTGTACGCACCTGCTCGAGCTTTCCAATGCAGCCCATTAAGTTAAATCGATAACTCGTCGATCGAGGTGGGTGATCGATCGTGGTGGCTTGTTTGTCTTCCCCCCCCCCATCCCGCACCTCCCGATTTAGTACGCTCGGCTACGTACGGTGGAAAAGAAGTTCAACATACGTGTGTGTGCAGTATGGTGTTTGTAGGGTGGTGCGTGTAGGGTGATGGGCGGTGTGTGTGCATGATGGCGTTCGCAGGATTGTGTATGTAGGGTGGTGTTTATAGCATGGCTCTTGACTAACCGTAACTTTTTTTTGCCGATCCTGAACTCGTGTCCAGCCACTCGTACCCTCGCAGGGCTGATGGCGCAACCAGTGCCGGATTATCCTAGTAGCAAAGTAGCTGCATATTCTACGGGCCCCGCACTTTAGCTTTCAAGCTATCAATTCCGGTTCAGTGATTCTGCACTTGCTCTATTACTATAGTACTATGCCGCCTTCAACTTTTATGAACGACTGGGTGTTTAAGGTTAGCGATTTGTCGTATTATCTGGCTGCATAGCAAGCTAAAAACATACATTTTCTTTACCATGCAAGTTAAAAATTTGTGTTTTCATATTTCAGCGTTTTATTTATTTATTTAGGGCCCCTGTATAACATTTGCTACAGGCCCCGCACTAGCTTGATCTGGCACTGGGCGCGATACCGCCGTTAGAAAGTCATACTTAACATGGCGCACGCGCGTTGAAGGGTGTCACAGAATCCGTGCGGAATGAGCGATTTTGTTTTTTGGTACAATTAAATGTCTCGCCGTCTCGTGTCGTTCACCGTCACAGTTCCTGGCACTGTCGCTGGCGCAACGGCTGAGTCCGCGCGCGCTCGCGTGCAACGCCTCCCTGCAGAACCTGGTGCTCTTCTCCCGCTCGAGCAACTGGAGCTCGCTCAACAACCTCACATGCTCGCTTTCCGATGAGCAGCTCCAGGGTTTCGCGGCCGCCGTGGCCACAAGCGTCAACGCGAGTCGCCTCTCCACGCAGGTGAACCGGCCCCGGGGGGGGGGGGGGGGGCGGTATTCGAGTGCATTTAAAATACATTGTATACTACATAACGGCATAAAATACATTATATGATACATAGCATGATTGTAGTTGTATTCGCTTGGTGTACGACGCTTTTTTCATGAATATTTTGCTGTTTTTTTCATGGATTTTCTGTTTGCGCAAAGTCACATAGTCGCTTTAAGATGTTTTCTTGTTCGTGTTTTTTGTGTTTTTGTTTGTTGTGGTTGCACCCGATTCACGAGCCGAAGGGCTCACAGGGCTATACCAAATAAATAAACTGAAACTGAATTTTCGTGCATTTAAAATACATTATTTACTTAGTAACAATATTCTCGTGGTATTATAGTGCGTCTAAAATACATTATGTACTACATAACGGTATTCTAGTGCGTTCCCCATGCATTATGTACTGCTCGAATTCAACGTGACGTTCTTGTGTGCTTTTATATATACGTTCACGGCAGCCTGGTTAGCATTGGTCCTGTTACAAGAATTTAAATGGTCATCAATCTCCTCCTCCGCCCAAATGAACTTCCATTTCCTAGCCCAGCATCAGAGCCCTCCGACCCGGTGCAGTTGCACCGCCTGCACTACACCAACTTATCCTTTATCGCGATTCAACGCCTTGCCCCCCGCCCGTTTGTGTTGCAGGTGATAACGTCGCTGAACATGACGGTGAGTAGGCAGCTCCTGGGCCTGGGCTCGAGTCTCGGGATTCTTCAGCAGCAGGTATAGTACAAACAAAACCTCTTCGGTGAGCCACACATCCGAATCCGAATATTTTATTGTTACACTGGAGGAGGAATGCAATGAGCTACATCGTTCTTTTATCACAGATGTCCAGTCGGGGGCACGGGGTAAGAACTTCACAACAACAAACAAAACCAAAAACATAATAGGAGTGCACAGTACAAGAAAGGTAAGCAATACAAATGAAGCTAAACCATTCTAATCCTATATTATTCTAATACTATCAGAAAAAGCCCACTGAGGCATTAACTTACTTTTCAAAATCAACCTGGCCACAAATGATAGGTCAACAAAGTGGCGTATCATTTGGACATTTATAGCAGCGAAATAAACACACACCTCGGCGTAAAAGGCATTGAATAACAAAAATAACATGCGCCATGAGAATAATAATGATTTAAATGTATAATGAGACCATCATTCTGAATGATTTTTGCCATTGTTTTGGTTATTACACCCACAGCTTTAACCGGTTCCCATTTGCGTGGGTTTTGAAAACTAAGAATAGGTTTTACCATTTCTGGCAATGAAACAGGAGGTGTGTTCAGATGTTCAAACACCAAATAGGTACCTTTTGCAAAGTCCGCATTAATCACACGTACTTGTGGTGAACACGCAAAAAAACTCTGAGAATGTATGGCATTGTCTTTGAAACTGATTTGACCTACACCAGAGACAGCAGCCTTCTTTATGGCCTAGTCTATCCACCAGTGTCAGACCAGAGAACGCCAAAAGGCGGACAGTAAAAGAGACAATGCACGTATCACAGCATGTATAGCTCAGGGTGCCAGCATCAATCCTGCTTCCGACAATATTGATACTGGCAAAAAGGTCCTGTGATACATGCATGGGTTTTGTTTTGTGTTTTTAATGCCCGAAACAGGTGATGGGTCTTGGCAGTTTGAAGACGGTCATGGCCGGACTGGGCGGCTCTACTGGCTTCTCACTGTCACAGCTGCTGTGCGGCAGCAGTGGGGGGCTAAGCTTCCTGGACAACTTGGGGTCCTCAAACACCTCCAGCTCGGGAACACCCGGAGCAACGACCGCCACAACCACCAAGAGCCAGAACTCGAGTTCCACAGCCGGCGCCGGCAGTACGAACGTTGCAGTAACTTCGTAATGCACACGTTCACTCGCCGGCAGTCACCGTGCTGTCACTCTTCCATCGCTACTGTCACGGTTCTTGCTGTTCTCGTGAGCTTCACTCATCGACTACTCCACCCATGCTGAGGACTCGGTCTTCTAGACAGGCTGTTACATGCCATCCACGCTGCGTTCAACCACCACTGCCACCGCCACCCTGCAGGTCACGACGCTTCCCTTACCCCTTCTTTTGTCTTCCCTCGCAGTGCCCAACTTTGGAATTATCTCCAACTGTTGCTTTCCCCAAGTTAAAAATAAATAAATTTCAAGTCTTATCTACATAATTACAACTTTAACATTTAATAGTGCTGATTAATGTATCGTGGATAGACCTAGTTTAGGCTTAGTTTAGGCCTAATAACCACTACAGGTCTGACCTATAGAACCACTCGGAGAGCTTGAACCCCAACGTGCTAAGAAGCTCTACCGCAGTGGTACGAATGCGTTGGGCGTAGCGTAAGGCAAGTTGGGACGTCAACTGAACACAAGCCTCAATAATCCCCTGCGAAACCCGGTCTCCTAAAGTAGCCCCACTTCCTGTTCCTCGGTCCCTTGGTGTTCACGACTATTGGCACACATCTGCTCCTGCCCTTCCTGCCTTCAAGCTGTGCTGTGCTGCTCTGTACTACTCCTCTCTTCTACTCTGGGGCTGTTCCCCCCGTGAGCTCCCTTAACCCTTTCCCGTTTCTGAGATGACTGCAAGTGGCAGGGTGTGGGCGTCCCGTTCGCCGTCGAATCTCGGAAACGAGCAAGTGGCTCGGCGTTCATTTTATTTGGAGACGCATAACACCGCTGCTTTTAAAGGCATTGTATGCACCGCAAAGAACCGAAGCAACATGACCGCCGCACTCTACGATAGCTGGCGCCAAACTGTGCCACATGCCCTCCCGCATGGCTTTGTGCGAACCTCGGTACCGATATTATTTTATTTCCAGAATCGGAAGAAGAAAAACGATTATGTAGACGTATGTCATGGGAAGGGGAAAGGGTTATGGTCGCGGTTTGTCTTCCACAGACTCGTTGTGCACAAACCTCATTAGCATGGCCGGGTCTTCGGCGACCACCAACATGCTGTGGAAGATGTTCAAGCCCTTCCTGCTCGGCAAGATCCCCTACACGCCGGACACCCCCGCCGTGCGTGCCATCCTCCAGCAGGTAGGCATCGTGGTGGCGAGGATGTTAACTCCCTCGCCTGGTATACAGGTTGTCGTGAGTTCGATCCCGACCCTGACACCTTTTGTATATTTGGAGTTGCGTGTTTTCTCTCTCTATCCGTAATCGTGTGGATTTTTCTCCCGGGTCCTCCAGTTTTTCCTCCCACATTTAGAATCAACGTGTGTTTTAGAGTATGTGGCTAATCTACACCTCCACATGATGATAATCCACTTTGTTGAGCTATTATTTGTGGTCACGTCACTTCTGAAAAAGAGCTGTATAGCTCAGTGGGCCTTAGCTGTTAAATAAAAATTGTTTAGTTTTAGGTAGACACCCCAGATGAGGTGGTGGCTTTTATTTTTATTTCATATATTTTTTTCGTCTTAATTTTTTTGAACGTTCTAAAATGTGTACACAGAATTTTTTATAGTTTTTTTGTTTAAGGGCCCCAATACCAGATTTATTATTTCGTACATTTTCTAACATTCGAGACACCGGCTGCCGCCTCGGCATGTGTCCTTGGTTGAGTCTCCCAAACATTGGGCAGCTTCGATTGGTCTAGGTTGTTGGATTTGATCTGCTTTGATCGATCGGTTGGGGCCTCTTGCAGGCGAACACGACGTTCGAGGCTCTTGCCATGCTGGGGAGAATGGGCGTCGCCTGGGACACGGTGTCGCCTGCCCTCTTCAACTTCTTCACCAACAGCTCCGAGATGCAACTGCTTCGGGTAACTCGGCTTCATTCGCAAGATTCTCACGGCCGTCCCCGGCCAACTCTCCGATGTGTTATTCGGCCCATGCCGCGTCTTGTTTGGCATGACGTTCTTGAAAAGAATGCCTGCTGCACACCATAACACCATACTATGCTCACACCGACAAAAATACAAAGGTCCCCCCGACAGCCTGAACAGACTGTTGGGGCAAGTGCCGTTAGTGAGCACCTAATGGAGGCAGTCACGGCACAGAAAGGGGTGGATGGCCAGCACCACGCCCGGTCGCCTTTGTCTCCCCAAGTGGCGATATTCACACACCACAACAGGTACTCAATTTGAGGCTGAGTCGACCTAGGGGAGATCCATGACCGCTTCAGATAATCGTCACTGGTGTTGTTGGCTGTTAGCGGGAATCGAGCTTGGGTTGCCGGGTTTCTAGCGCAAGCGCGCTAACCGCTACACTAACGCTCCGCTCCCCACACGCTCGCACTCACGCGCTCGTACTCGAACAACGTTTGTCCACCGCAGGGTGCCCTTGCCTCGCCGATGCTGGCCAGCATGCTGGACCCCGTACTGAGCGGCTCCGGCTTCACGGCCGCCGGCCTCTCCGCTTTCTTATCGGGCCGCAACGGGACGACGTGGAGGAGCCTCATGGGCAGCGTGGGCAGCGTCCTGCACACGGTGTCCGGCTACGTGCAGGTGCCCACCGCTACGGCCGCCACGGCCACCACCGTGCCCACTGCGATAACAGACGCACGTTTAAAGGCATTTGGCCGCTATACATTTCCACACGTTTACAGGCCAGGTGGCGAGTCATCTCATATCTACAGGGGCAGCTGCCAATGGGGGTGCCCTTTCATTATTTAGATTTATTTGGCTGCTTTAAATTTACACGCGATAAGCCACTTCGTTGAATTATAATAATTTGTGATAGCCAGGTCGCTTCTGAAAAAAGAGCTACATACAGTAGCTCACTGGGCCTTACCTGGTAAAATAAAAACATAGTGTAGTTTGAAATCGTTTTAGATCAGAATATTTATTTATACTGCAGGAAGAATCCGATGAGCTGTGAAGCTCTTTGTCACAGATGCACCATTACGTCGCCGGTCAGCGTGGCTTGGTGAAGGAGGTGGGAGACCGGGACCAGCTCGGACATCGCTCATGTAGGGGCACGGGGTAAAAAAGTTCAAACAACAATCGATATGAAAAGCATGATAGGAGTGCAAAGTGTAGGGAAGGTAAGCAAATAACTTCAAAATAATGAAAATAAACTCTTTTTTTATTTTACCAGGTAAGGCCCACTCAGCTATCAGCTTCTTTTTCAGAAGCGACCTGGCTATAACAAACGATAGCTCAACGAAGTGGCTTATCATGTTCACATTTATAGCAGCCAAATACTTTAAATAATGAAAGGGCAGCTCAGTGGCAGCTGCCCCTGTGGGTACGCGATGACTCGCCACCTGGCCGCAAACGGGCATTAGTCTATCGACGGAAGATCTTAACGCCTGTTTTACTGCCGGAAAGGGTAAAACCTATTCCTTTTTGTGCCTTAGTCCGCCACCAGTAAAGGGTGACGATTTCTACGTGTCATCCCAGTGGAGTAACCCTTGCATAGTAAGCGTTTAAGGATTTGCATTCATGGGGCGCTTTCATTTCATCTCAATCATTGCAACCATGCCAGGTCGCTTGCAAGCCACGCGCCAGTCTGTTAGGGCTGGCCCAAGGCAATCCGGACCGCCGGTGCCCCGTGCACACATCGTGATTGATGAGCAGCGGAGTGTGGTCGATATGCAAGGCAGTACTGATCTGAGTCCAAGGACTACTGCCACCATGGTGTACGTAACAAGCCGACTGGACAGGGGGCAGTTGATGAGCTGAGAGCGACAATTATCATTGTTATCATTCAAGTCTGTCTTGAAAACTCGCCTCTCTAAACTGGCCTTCACCCCCCACCCCACCCCCACTAGTTCTGGCCATTCACCCTGCAGGTTCTGTTTATTTGCTGCTTTCCATAACACGGTGGCGCATTGGTGGGATCTGCGGACGAAATGCGAGACTTCACGGATGTAAATTGTTCTTGTTATAATTGAAACGCGTTTTGCCGCCGCTGTTGTTGTCGCCGCTTGCCGACCGCCACCGCCGGGCTGCGCTCAGTGTCTGGAGCTGAACAAGTTTGAGGGCCACGCGAACGAGGGCAGCCTCGTGAACCGCTCGCTGGAGCTGCTGGCCAGCAGCCAGCTGTGGGCCGCTCTCGTTTTCCCCGAGCTGGGCCCCACCGACCCCGTGCCACGCCACCTCAAGTACAAAATCCGCATGGACATCGACTCGGTGGAGGTCACCAACAAGGTCAAAGACAGGTGCTGTCCCCCTCTCCCATCCCCTCCACATTCCCTCCCGTCCCGTCCCCTACTATCCCCTACCATCCCCTCCCCTACTATCCCCTGACAATGGCAATCATGATGAGGGTGACGACGACGTCGACAATGGCGGCGACGATGATCGTGACGATGACAATGGCGGCGACGATGATCATGACGATGACAACGGCGGCGACGATGGTCGTGACGATGACAACGGCGGCGACGGTGATCATGACGATGACAATGGCGGCGACGATGATCGTGACGATGACAATGGCGGCGACGATGATCGTGACGATGACAATGGCGGCGACGATGATCGTGACGATGACAACGGCGGCGACGATGATCGTGACGATGACAATGGCGGCGACGATGATCGTGACGATGACAACGGCGGCGACGATGATCGTGACGATGACAATGGCGGCGACGATGATCATGACGATGACAATGGCGGCGACGATGATCGTGACGATGACAATGGCGGCGACGATGATCATGACGATGACAATGGCGGCGACGATGATCATGACGATGACAATGGCGGCGACGATGATCATGACGATGACAATGGCGGCGACGATGATCATGACGATCACATTGCGGCGACGATGACAATGGCGGCGACGATGATCGTGACGATGACAATGGCGGCGACGATGACAATGGCGGCGACGATGATCGTGACGATGACAATGGCGGCGACGATGATCATGACGATCACATTGCGGCGACGATGACAATGGCGGCGACGATGATCGTGACGATGACAATGGCGGCGATGTCGTGTGCAGGGTGTACAGCCCGGGACCGCGCAACGAGTCGCGCTACCTCAAGTTCGGCTTCGCCTTCGTGCAGGACATGGTGGAGCGGGCAGCGGCGCGCCTCTTCGCCGGCGGGCAGCCTGCCACCGGCATCTTCCTGCAGCAGATGCCCTACCCCTGCTACGTGCAGGACTCGTGCGTGTGCCCTCGCGCCTTGCCCAACACCCTCGATCACTGTCGCTCGCTCGCCCGTTCGTCCGTTCATTCGTTCGCCTGCCGATTTGTTCTTTTTATTTTGTCACTCGCTCGTTCATTGTTCGTTCGTTCACCTGCTCGTTTGTTCATTTGCACGCTCATTCATTCACCTGCGATGCATTCGTTAATTCACCTGCCGATTCGTTTATTCGTTCACCCGCTCATTTGTTAATTTTCACACTCAATTGGTCGGTCCTTCACCTGCTGATCCATTCGCATTGCAACTCCCTGGCGCCACCAACAAGCTAAAACCAGGCCTACCCCAACTCCTACCACTACCTCTTTCACCACCACAACCCACTGCCACTATCATCTTATGTACAATTTTACGATTAGCTGTGGAGCACCTCCTTGGAATAAGGCACTACATAAGGCGCTGCTATAAAAAATAAGGCAAGATATGATTGCGTGGCTTGACCTTGTCCCCTGTCGACCCCCTCATCGCCCTTCCCCTGGCCCATCGCCATGGCAGGTTCCTGCAGATGATGACGAGCTCGCTGCCGCTCTTCATGACGCTTGCGTGGATCTACTCCGTGGCCATGATCCTCAAGGGCGTGGTGCACGAAAAGGAGGCGCGGCTCAAGGAGACGATGCGCATGATGGGCCTCACCAACGGGCTGCACTGGCTCGGCTGGTTCATCTCCTGCTTCGTTCCGTTTATCGTCAGCGCCATCTGCCTCATCCTCATCCTCAAGGCATGCTGGCCCGCGCGGGATGTCCGGGCCGGTGGGGGGGGGGGGGGGGAGGTTTTTTACCCTTTCCCATTTCGATGACGTACGTCATCAGTTTGTCCTCTGATCCCATTCCGATAACTTAGACGATGACGCACACGTACTCCTGGCCCAGGGCTGCAGTAATCGTGGAGATGAGGAGCGCAGCACACGCTCGTTTAAGGAGGAAAACCACCTTGATGTTGGCCCCGCCCACTACTCGACAAGCTCCGCCCACTACCCGCCAAGCCCCGACCACTAATCGACAAAACCCCCTCCCAGGAGCATGAGGCCAGAAATTTTATAAAGGATGGAGGAGGCGGTGGGGGGGGGACACCAGGAGACAGACAGTCTTACTGAGAGGACTCAGGGACGCATGGCAGATTTAACCACCGCCACACGATTTAGCTTTGGGCCCGTAAAAATGTCCGACCTTCACACCGATCTCACGTCCGCGTCTTCCCCTCCGCTCCCGACCCTCCGCCGCCAGTTTGGGAACGTGTTCCCCAACAGCAACTTCCTCATCCTGCTCCTGTACTTCCTGGCATTCACCGTGGCGACCATCATGCAGTGCTTCCTGGTCAGCACGTTCTTCGCGCGAGCGAACCTGGCGGCGGCCTGTGGGGGCATCCTCTACTTCCTGCTCTACCTCCCCTATGTGCTGTGCAACGTCTGGCAAGACCGCCTCACCTTCCCCATGAAGATACTCGCCGTGAGTCGCCCCTTCCCTCCCCTCCCCCTCCTCCTCCTCGTCCGCACGGGTGGTCTTGGCGAGTGGTCGATTTTCGCCTAAACACATCCATTGCGTTATGTAACTTCACGGTCGTGTACATTTTCGCCCCTTGCTGGGCTGTCATGCGATGCGCTTTTAAATCTTGATTGAAAACTCATTTATTTTAGAACTGCTTTTTGTGTTTTAGTTTGTTGTCAATTCCTCCGCACCTCCGATTTAGCACGGCCGCCTGCATATGGTGTGAAAGAAGCTCAACATACGTACACAACAATAATATTTCTCACCATCTGTCAGAGCGCTGCCAGATTAAGGCTTTCCTCCACACACCACGACGGTATATTTAACCATCCTTTTATCACAATCATCAAAATATTTATTGATACTGGAGGAATCCGATGAGCTAAAAAGCTCTTTTTCACAGATGCACCATTACGTCGCCGGTCAGCGTGGCTTGGTGAAGGAGCTGGGAGACCGGGACCAGCTCGGACATCGCTCACCACCGCTATTTTTTGCCGTGGCCGGGAACGGTCGAAATCAAAGTCATTTACCGTCATCTATATGACGCGTGCCTGTGCCACTCCCAACCCCCCCCCCCCTCCACCCCATCCCCTCGTCGCCGGCATCTCCGCTTCCTACCAGAGCCTCTTGTCCACGGTGTCGTTCGGCTTCGGCTCCGAGTACATCTCCCAGTACGAGCAGCTCGGCGTGGGCTCGCAGCCCAGCAACCTGCGCGTCAGCCCCGTGGACGGAGACCGCTACTCGCTCGTCACCTCCATCATCATGATGTTCTTCGACGCGCTCCTCTACGGCGTGCTCACGTGGTACATCGAGAACGTCTTCCCAGGTAGGCGCCCGAGAACGGAACGCCGGGTCTGGCTCGCCACGTCTTTGCCCAGCCGCACGAAGCCGAAGGCGGGGAGAGCAAAAGGTCTGGGTGTGGGCAGGAGGCAGAGGGATACTCGGCCGACCTCTCGCACAGATGAACAAGCTTCGGTGTACGTTGTGCGTCTGCTATTGGGGACTGTTGAAAACCGGCCAAAATTGACCGAAGCGTTGCCCAAAGCTTGGAGAGACGAGCAAAGCAAAGAGAACACGAAGTCCGACACCTCCGATTGACACGGTCGGCTACGTATGGCGTGAAAGAAGTTCAACATACATATAATGCACATGTACGTGACGTTTTCAATGATTGTGACATTTGTGATTATTGTGACGTTTGTGACGACTGTGACGACTGTGACGATTGTGACGACTGTGACGATCGTGACGACTGTGACGACTGTGACGACTGTGACGATTGTGACGACTGTGACGACTGTGACGACTGTGACGATCGTGACGATTGTGACGACTGTGACGACTGTGACGATTGTGACGATCGTGACGACTGTGACGACTGTGACGACTGTGACGATTGTGACGACTGTGACGACTGTGACGACTGTGACGATCGTGACGACTGTGACGATTGTGACGACTGTGACGACTGTGACGACTGTGACGACTGTGACGACTGTGACGATTGTGTCGACTGTGACGATTGTGACGATTGTGACGACTGTGACGATTGTGACGACTGTGACGACTGTGACGACTGTGACGACTGTGACGACTGTGACGATTGTGACGATTGTGACGACTGTGACGATTGTGACGATTGTGACGACTGTGACGACTGTGACGACTGTGACGATCGTGACGACTGTGACGATTGTGACGACTGTGACGACTGTGACGACTGTGACGATTGTGACGACTGTGACGATTGTGACGACTGTGACGACTGTGACGACTGTGACGATTGTGTCGACTGTGACGATTGTGACGATTGTGACGATTGTGACGATTGTGACGACTGTGACGACTGTGACGACTGTGACGATCGTGACGATTGTGACGACTGTGACGATTGTGACGATTGTGACGACTGTGACGACTGTGACGACTGTGACGATTGTGACGATTGTGACGATTGTGACGACTGTGACGATTGTGACGACTGTGACGACTGTGACGATTGTGACGACTGTGACGATTGTGACGACTGTGACGACTGTGACGACTGTGACGACTGTGACGATTGTGACGACTGTGACGATTGTGACGACTGTGACGACTGTGACGACTGTGACGATTGTGACGATTGTGACGATTGTGACGTGTCTCCCCCCCCACCACCACCACCGTGCACGCCCCAGGCCAGTACGGTGTGCCACGGCGCTGGTACTTCCTCTTCACGAGGTCGTACTGGTGCGGGGCTTCATCGTCCGACGGTCAGACGCTGCCGCACTCCTACAAGCCCCCGAGCTCCAGTAGGTCACACCGACACCCCCCGCCGTTATCGTCACCATCGCTTTTGTGTATTTTATATATATATATTTCCAATGTTTTTTTTTTTTTTCCCCCCACCCACAAATTTTTCCCGAAATTTGTGTTTCTTTATTTCGCTATCGGCATCTTTTCATTGGACGTGAAATCCATTTTGAGTCTCGAACGGAGCAGTGCGGTATATTTTGGCCGTCTACGGTGAAAAGAAAAGCCAGCCTGTTAAAACGTTGAAAGATAATGTCTCCAGTAAGTGAAAACATCGATATGTTTCGATTTAAAGCTCTCGTGACTGCAGGGATTAATTTTCTTGTAGACTGTAGCCTGGTTCTTAATCGGGAGTGAGTGTACTAGCAGTCTATAATGTAGACTGTAGCCTGGTTCATATTCTTGGTTCTTTCGGTAAAGTCACGTAGAAGGGGAAACAATAACATAATAAAATAAAAATATTAAACAATTAAATTATCTCGACGTTTCGACTGCAACACAAGCAATCATCATCAGGTGTGAAAACCACAGCAAGAAAATGTATTGTTTTATATATTTTTATAATTTTATTGTTTCTCTTCTACGTGGCTTTACCGAAAGAACCAAGAATGTCGATATGTTTCTTACTTTTAAGTGGTTCAGAGTGCTGAACTGGCACGGATGAGATCCCGATTTCAGCCAGCCATCAATGACTGCGCTCGCCACAAACGAACCACAACACCTCGCTGATCTGGTCCAGGAGCATAAACCATCATCACGTGAACTCCCCCGGTCATCCTCGCAGCCAACGACTTTTGTTTAGCGATTGAACAAAGACGGTCACCGCATCGCGCGCTTTCAGATGCGCTTCTGCCACCATTTGGAATGCTCTTCCATCCGATATTAGGAAACAACTGGAGCTATGCACTTTTAAATCTCGATTGGAAACTAGTTTCTTATCGAACTGCTTTTTGTGTTTAGTTTGTTATCCTTCCCCCGCACCTCCCATTAGCACAACATGCATACATTGACTGCACGCAAAAAAAGGCAACACTTAAAAATCGGCTCTGGACTTAATGCGGCTAAATTCCAGCTTCGGAGGATTAAATAATTAACAGGATCTCAGCGGTAGCTCTGTGATGTCCGCTTCCAATGTGCCGTTCTTTAACACACAATAGCCGCGCTGCTGTGCGTGCGATCCGAAAAAAAAATTTCGTGCCGGGATGCCAATCGCGAAATCGGTAGGAAGTTTGAGAAGAATGACTTAAAACAGGTTCCTTGTTTATTGACCCATTAGATCGCTTACAGATCACTTGATTGAATAATTTATCGCTTGATTTGAACTGAACGATGCGGACGATCATTGCCCCGCTTACTCCATCGCCGCGTTCAGAATCGGAATATTTGTTTACACCAGAGGAGGAATCCGATGAGCTATAAAGCTCTTTTTCACAGATGTCCAGTAGGGACACGGCGTCAGAACGTTTACAACATGATCGGAGTGCAAAGTATAGGAAAGGTAAGCAAATTTACAAAAAAAATGTTTTTACCAGCTCAGGCCCACTGAGCAACCTGGCCACCAATTATAGCTCAATGAAAGTGGCTTATCCTCATGTGGACATTTATAGCAGCCAAATAATCAAAATATATATTTTTTAAAGATACGTAAAGTGTTTTTTTTTATTGAGGAATGCAAACAAGTTCGGTACAACGCGCCGGAGATTTCTGCGGGAAAGGTGGGGGGCAGAAAAACCGCGAGGGGGGAAAGGGGGAGCGACCCAGCGCTCGAGCGAGTCGAGGAGTGGGGAGAACGACAGCCGCCGTGTGCCCCCCACTTACGGGGGGCGGTGGTTGGTGGGGAAACGGTAGCCAACATTCTCGAGGTAGATCGGGTGTAGGGATGGCGGGGGTGACAAGAATCTAAATGATCTCAAGCGTTCTCTTGGCCGCTCGGACCGCTCAAGGCGACAAGGAGATCCTGGAGGAGGAGCCGGGCAAGCTGCCCGTGGGCGTCTCCATCCAGGGCCTGGTGAAGGTCTACGACGAGGGCAAGAAGCTCGCCGTCGACGGCCTGAGCCTCAACTTCTACCAGGGCCAGATCACCTCCTTCCTGGGACACAACGGGGCCGGCAAGACCACCACCATGTACGTCACGCCGGCCTGGCGCCGGCCACCGTGCCACGCCGCACCACCTACCACCACCCGACCCCACGGCGCCGTGGCCTCTTCGGCGCGGACGATGAGGGCGGCCGGATTTGGTCCGTCTCTTGCCGTGACGTTGGTAGCAAACGATATTGATACATATACTGGCAGTCCACGTATCTTTTTGGATGTGACATTTCCACCCTTCTCTCCATCCCTTCCTCTCTCCTTCCAGCCGGCCAGCCAGTGAGCAAAACTTTTTTCGAATTTAGGGGTACACTGCGTGGGTGGGTGGAGGAGTGGGAGTGGTGGTGAGAGGGGGGGTTGGAGGGGGGAGTGGGATGGCGGGGGGGGGGCGTGACGTGAATGTGTTCATGGGGCACTTAAAATAAAAAATGTCAGATTTTCAGACTTTTCCTGTTGTTTGTGTCCTCAAAGCCACCCATGTACCACGTTTCAGCTTTCTACCTTGTCGGGAAGTACCCCGGAGGTTTTTGAGACATACGTACACAGATTCAGGTATTTATTTATATAGATACTACAATATGATGCACTAATAGAATTTGAATACGCTCTTACGTTTCTTCCTAACCCCTTCTGTACCCCCACCTCGCCCGGACAGGTCCATCCTGACGGGGCTGTTCCCTCCCACGTCCGGCACGGCGTACATGTGCGGAAAGGACATCCGCACCGACATGGACTCGATCCGCAAGAGCCTTGGAATGTGTCCGCAGCACAACGTCCTGTTTGAGAAGTACGTGGGGCAGCCCTGTCCCCCCCATCCCACCGTACCGCTGTCCCACCATCCCACATTCTGTACTCAATACCCTGTACCTCATAGCCGACACCCTGTACCCCACACCCTGTCCCCCACATCCCACCGTACCGCTGTCCCACCATCCCACATTCAGTACTCAATACCCTGTACCTCATAGCCGACACCCTGTACCCCACAACCTGTACCCCACATCCCACACCCTGTACCCCACACCCCGTACCCTATTCCACATACCCTGACGATGCCCACCGCCATCCTTCACCGCCGTGTTGACGCAGCCTCACGGTGGAGGAGCACATTTGGTTCTACGCGCGCATGAAGGGCTGCTCGGAGGAGCAGGTGAAGCAGGAGATGCCGCAAATGATCCTGGACGTGGGACTTCCGCACAAGAAGAACGAGCTCTCCAAGAACCTCTCCGGTACGCGTGCCCGCCCGTGCCCGCTCCTGCCCGCCCGTGCCAGCCCGTGTCTGCCCGTGTCGGCCCGTGCGTGCCCATGCCAACCAATGCCCGTGCCTGCCCATGCATACCCACCCGCATCCACGTGCCCGCCCCGGGTCGTCGACTTTGCAAAAAATATATAAAGTTGATTAATTTGCTCGCGGTAAAAATGTAATTGTTGTTGAATGCAGTTCGGTACGGTGTTGGCCGTTGAGACTACAAATGAGATTATTATTTTTTTTTAACGAGACTGATATGGTACAGTTGAGTGGCACAATAGAAATGAGGCAGATTAAAATGGACGGAATCAAGGCTATAATGAGGGATCATTGTTTTTGTTGGTCGTCATGATTGAGGTTTTGGGGATAGTGATGATAGTGTTGGTGATTATGGTGATAATGACAGTGACACTGGTATTGACAATGACCCCCCAACTTAGCCTTTATCAGACTTTGGTCGCGAAAGCCTACATTTTAACGTCGTGATTTATTATTTATTTTTCTGCCTACGTGACTTTACCGAAAGAACCAAGGAGTATACTTTATCAGACTGTTGGGGCAAGTGTTAGCGGGCACCTGTGCAGACTGGCACGACGCACGAGGGGGTGGGTGGCCAGCACCACGCCTGGCCGCCTTTGTCTCCCCAGTGCCGATGTTTACACATCGCATCAGGCGTTAATTGAAGGCTGAGTGTGTCCTAGAGGAGGACCAGGACCGGTTCAGATAATGGTCACTGGCGTTGGTGGCCATGAGTGGGAATCGAACTCGCGCACACAAAAAGACAAAGATCCCCCCTGTAGACTTAACACGCTGTTGGGGCAAGTGCTATTAGCAAGTAGCCAAGCACTCATTTGCGGCCGAGTCGACCTCAAAATTACGCGCGCTCACACGTGCGTGCCTGTGCGTGCGTGTGCGTGCATGTGCGTGCGTGCGTGTGCGTGCCTGTGCGTGCCTGTGCGTGTGCGTGCCTGTGCGTGCGAGTGCAGGCGGCATGCAGAGGAAGCTCTCCGTCGCCATCGCGTTCGTGGGCGGCTCGCAGATCGTCATCCTGGACGAGCCCACGGCCGGCGTCGACCCCTACGCCCGCCGCGGCATCTGGAACCTCCTGCTCAAGTACCGGCACGGTACGGCGCTCCCGCTGCACCCACACCACGGACAAAGATCCCCCCTATAGCCTTGAACGGGCCGTTGGGGGGGGGGCGAGTACCGTTAGCGAGCAGCGCCTATGAAGGCTGGCACGTGCGGCACACGAGGGGGTTTTGGGTGGCCAGCACCACGCCCGGCCGCCTTTGGTTCCCGAGTCCTCATCAAGGCTGAGTCAACCGACGTGGAGCCCAGGGCCGGGAATCCAACTCAGGTCGCCGAGTTTGCCACCGCTCCCGACGCACGCGCACCGTGTCCCCCGCGCGTCCCTCCCAACTGCCGCTCGCCCCACGTCTCTCTTGCCGCTGATTTAAAAGTGGCTTTTAAAACGGTGCCGGCAACGAGAATGTCTCCATGCCCCAGTATCTGCCACACGACTGTCCGCTGCTTCGCCACCCCGTTGTCCCGTGTCCCCTCCGTGTCTCCCCCGTGGTCCCCCCATCCCCCCCCCCCACACCCCGTGTCTCTCTCCCTCTCTCATGTCTCCCATTGTCCTCTTTCCCCTCACCGTGCCCCTTGCCCACCGTGCCCCCTTCGGTGTGTCCCGCGTCTCCACCCCATGCCCCCCCCTCCCCCGCGCCCCCCACGCAGGCCGCACCATCATCCTGTCCACGCACCACATGGACGAGGCGGACCTCCTGGGCGACCGCGTGGCCATCATCTCCCACGGCCGCCTGCGCTGCTGCGGTTCGTCGCTCTTCCTGAAGAACGCCTTCGGCGCCGGCTACTACCTCACCATGGTGAAGAGCGAGCCGGGGTCGCGCCGACCTTCCACGGGAGCCGCCCATCTCTACCAAAACCTCGATCAGGTCCGTCCCCTGTGGTTACGTTGTAGCGGCGGCGGCGGCGGCGGCGGCGGTGATAACGATGGTGGGTTCGACCCCGACCCTTACGCCCGCTGTATATTTGGAGTTTGCGGTGTCTCTTTCTCTCTCCCAGCGGTCGCGTGGATTTTTCTCCCGGGTCCACCAGGTTTTTCCCTTCCGCGGTTTAGAATCGACGTCACGCGTTTGGGGTGTTTGGCTGCTGCTGTCCATTTCCACGTGATAAGCCACTTAGTTGAGCTGTCATTTGTGGCCAGCTCGGTGGGCCTTACCTGGTACAATAAAAATAGTTGGTTGAAATTAGTGGTGTTGGTTTTAGCGGCAGTTAAGATGTTGACATCCATAATAGAGGTTTTTTTTTTGGGGTTGGATCTCGTAAATATATAAATGTGTCGTTAAAACCCGCGACCACCCGACACAGCCAATTAGTAAGGGTTGTCACGTAAACAGAACATGACAGTTCGTCGCAAATTGGCACGTTCTGTTTACGTAACAACCCTTACTAGTTGGCTGTGTCGGCTGGTGGCGGGTTTTAACGACACAACATTTATATATTTACGTGATCTAACCCCAGAAAAAAACTCTCTTATGGATGATATTGGTCGCGAAAGCCGTGTTAAAGATGTTGACAGTGACGGTAGTGATCGTTGCTGTGGCAGAGATAATCCCAGCGGCTGTCAGTGGTCGTAGTGCTAACTTTTGAGTTATTTGAGCCCAAGCCCTGCGGCCTCCTATATATATTAAAATGTTTTCGGGCTATTAATGAGTGTTTGCACGTATGGGGTTAAGTGTGGGAAGAGTTCGGCAATGTTTTTGTCACCACCAGGTGCGTTTTTAGGCGAGAGAAACGCTGAATGAGGACAAAGGAGAGCAGGGTGGGGAAAACGGTTCTCGATGGGATCGGAGTTTGGCATTCCCCCAGACGAGTTGTGTTATCGGAGTTTGCCGTTTGTGTTTACACCCTAGACGGAC
The DNA here is from genome assembly GCF_048934315.1 of Petromyzon marinus. Taxonomy (NCBI): domain Eukaryota; kingdom Metazoa; phylum Chordata; class Hyperoartia; order Petromyzontiformes; family Petromyzontidae; genus Petromyzon; species Petromyzon marinus. The sequence continues at coordinate 6,871,998 of NC_133710.1, read as the reverse complement.
GGTCAGTCGCTGAGCTCGGACGAAGGACTGGGCAGCGAGTCGGGCAGCCATGGAGACATTGCCGGTAAGCGCTAATGGGGAGAGCATTTATTGCTGATGAATGCGATGATGGTGATGATGATCGTGATGGTGGTGATTGTTACGAACATGCTTATTACAGCGGGGACAGTGACTGAAGATGGTGATAATCGTAACGACGATGATGATGATGATGACAATGGTGATTATGAAATATGATGATAACGATTAGAAATGTCGTGATGGCGATGATGATGACATTGACGATAATAATAATAATCATGATGGTGGCAACAATTATGATGATAACAGTGATGATGAAGATGATCGTGATGATGATGATGCTGATGCTGGCGACATTGGTGACAAAAGTGATGATGAACCTGATGAAAGTAATGATCATTACACTCATCAAGTTGGCAAATCGTGCTCACCTCTGATTAGCACGGTTGGCTACATACGGTGTGAAAGAAGTTCAACATACGTACATACACGATGTTCACAGCAATGATGACGGCTATACGACAGCGATGGCAATGATCGTGATGATGTCGACAATGGCAATGATGACAACGATGACAAAAACAATGACGACGATGATGACCATGACGATGATCGTGACGATGGCGGTGATGACGACGATGATCTCGACGATTGGCGACAATGACGATGAACAAAGCGAGGAAGGCGATGACGGTGATGATGACGACGACGACATGCCGCGTGGTGTGCAGACGTGAGCGCGGTGACGCAGCTGCTGCAGCAGCACGTGCCCGACGCCCGGCTCGTGGAGAACTTTGGACAGGAGCTGACCTACGTGCTGCCCTACCACGGCGCCAAGGACGGCGCCTTCGCGCTGCTCTTCAAGGAGCTCGACGAGAAGCTGGCGGAGCTCGGCGTCTCGAGCTACGGCGTCTCGGACACCACCCTCGAGGAAGTGCGGCACCCAACGCACGCACGGACGCGTACAGACGCGCGCACGTGCAGACACACACACACACAGCGGTTAGCGCGCTCTGCTTTGAACACGGCGAACTGAGTTCGATTCCCGCTCACGGCCAACACCAGCGAAGATTATCTGAATCGATCCTGGGCCTCCCCTAGGTCGACTCGGCCTCAAATCAGTGCCTGATGTGATATGTGAACATCGCCACCAGGAAAACAAAGGCGGCCGGGAGTGGTGCTGGCCGCTCACCCCCTCGTGTGCCGTGCCGACCTTCATAGGTGCTGCTGCTCGCTAACAGCACTTGCCCCTACAGCCTGTTGTGACTATACGGGGGATCTTTGTCTTTGTTTTTCCACTGCCAGTGCAAAGCTGAGCCTGACCCAGACGGAGGTGGAGTTTTGGGGTAGCTCTGTTGCGAAATCACAACAACAAACCTTGCATCTGTTTTGTTCCATCAGATCTTCCTGAAAGTTGCTGAAGAGACTGGAGTAGACACAGAAATTATAGGTGAGGCATTGGACGGTTGTTATAAACTGTTTTATTATAATTGTTTAAGTTTACAGCCCTTTGTCAATCCACTGCTGGGTGGAGGCCTTTCCACGCCGTGCCGGTCGTGCGGCTTGTTTGACCATACTTCTCCACCCTGGTCGGTGGAGGGGGTGGGGTTGGTGAAAGGCGTGCCCAGGAAATGGGCCGGTTCAGATGTCAGTTGCCGCTGATTTTAGCCACAGTCAAGAAGCGGACTCAAGTTGCCAGTTTTATAGTACAGCTTAAGCCACTGCAATGCTGTTCCCCTCCCACCTCATTTTAATACGCTACAGCCATCCTGAGCGGTACAATATAATTGATAGATGTACTGTATTGTGAACGGAGCAATCAATTAATCAACAAATCCTCGTACTTAAACATCTGCTGCTGAGCTGTTTCACACATTAGGTGCGATCTTCATCTAGAGTTACGCACCTTAGAGGCCACGGTCATCTATGCCCATTAAATATTGTGCACCTTATGAAACTGCATTATTATTCTTCAGTTCGTACCCCGTGCACCGACTCCCATTGCAACGGTATTGCTAGCCAATCGCAGGCAGCCACGAGTATCATCATGTGACCATGTAGGCGCACGCTCCAGTCATGTGACTGCGGGAGGCCAATCGAACTGAGCCTGTGACATCACTTCGCTGCCCCCGCCCCCCTTAACTGAATATCAGTGAATGTGACGCACGTGTTGGATCAGAAAGTAAATACGAATTCAAAGATACGTCTCGATAAAAGGAGTTCTCGAACCTCTTGCTTTCCTTGTCGCTCGAACGGATCGCCAACATTGTGTTGCGGAGCGAGCGGCTCACTCGGTTTGTCCTCCCCTGGCGCACAGAGCCGGTGGTGGTGCCGCCGCCGAAGGAGGTGCCGCGAACGCCCGAGGATTCCAACTGGGAACGTCGCTCCCTGCGCAGGAAGTCGAGCGGCCGGGCGGAACGAGCTCTGAAAAAGACTCCGGAAGGAGGTTCGTTTTTTTCTCTCCGCTCGGCACCCCCCGGGCGCCCCCCCCCCCCCCCCCGGTTTTTTAAACGACGCCAACGCGCCGTAGCTCTCTCTCGTTGTCGGCAGATCGTAATGATAGTGATGATTTCAGCTTTGTAAGACGCTCACACATGTAGGATGGACAACAACGGGAAGATTTTAAGTGTGTTGTTCGGAAAAATGGACGGAACCGCAAAGACAGCAAGACCTAACGGAGTATGGCTTGATGATGACACAAGAGACTGGTGCCAGAAAGACGTGCGCACTACTTGAGCATGTTGGCACAAGACAGAGGAAAGTGGAAACAAATGACGAAATGTGAAGTGAACACCTACAGGCTATCTGCCCATGGATCGTGATGATGATGAACACGCTCACCCTCGAGGAGAGAGGGCAACTCGGAGGCGCGAGGAACCACACGGGATTAGCAGGAAGGCGGCCGGGCAGTGAGATGGCACCAAATTCTCCCCGATCCAAGCTCTGCAGTCCTCTAGATATTAAGATGTTATCGGCCAATGAACAAGTGTTTTACATGTGGGACACAACTGGAGCGCCCGGGTAAAACCCACACGTGCGAGGGGGCAACACTGTATCCCATACAGGTAGAGTCCACATTTTATTTGTATCGAGCTTCTAGCGAGTCAGGGTTACGGCTCCTCCTCCTCCTAGATGTTCATGGGCAGAGGTACCTTCTCAACATCTGTGCGGTGATCCACGAACCATCACTGCTGCCTCCGCACGGTGCTGGGAGAGTAAATCAATAGGATAACCATTGTTGTTGACTTCCCCCCCCCCACAAAGTGGTATAATATTTTATTGACCCCGGAGAGATGATGGGCTGAGTCAACCCAATTGCGGTAATTAATCATTTCCCATTCTGATGACGCACACGAACGTGTGCATTATTAACGCTATATATTAGTTGCACCGATTAGAAGAATGTTGTACAAAGAACTTTCAAGCCATGATCTATAATCACACACTGTAAGTGGAGAAGAAAGTAAAAATATAGTACAGTAGAAATACTAACTAACTTTACTAACTTTTTACATTACCAGGTAAGATGCACTGAGCGATGTAGCTCTTTTTCAGAAGTGACCAGGCCGAAAATGATAGCTCACCGAAGTGGCTTATCATGTGGAAATTGATATCAGCCAAATACTCTAAACGCACGTTGATTCTAAATGTGGAGGGAAAATCCAGAGGACCCAGAGAAAAATCCACGCGACCACGGGGAGAGAGAGACACGCAAACTCCAAATATACAGCAGCAGCAGGCGTCACGGTCGGGATCGAACTCACGACCTCCTGCATACCTGGCGAGGTAGTTAACATCTCCTAGCCACCGTGATGATGATGAGAGAGAGACACACAAACTCCAAATATACAGCAGCAGGCGTTAGGGTCTGGATCGAACTCACGACCTCCTGCATACCAGGCGAGGTAGTTAACATCTCCAAGCCACCGTGATGATGATGAGAGAGAGACACGCAAAATCCAAATATACAGCAGCAGGCCTGAAGGTCTGGATCGAACCCACGACCTCCTGTAGACCAGGCGAGGTAGTTAACATCTCCTAGCCACCGTGGCACCCCAGACAAAATGCAGACAGGAGGTTATGGAAATCTGACATCGTGTTCTTCATCATGTGATAATTGATGTCGTATTGTAACAAAAAATGTACCTCACGGTTTCCCCTCTTAATAACGTCCGCCGCCATTATCGCCGCCGCCATTTTACCCACGGTGGGCGCGTTACCGCCCGTGCAGAGAAGAAACCGGCGTTTCGTACAAGAGGTACCCACGGAAATCTATGTAGCCATGCTTCCGTCTCGTGGTCCCGTGTCCTGGTGTCCCGCTTGGCGATGTTTGATTGTACGTCGTGTCGTCGTCAGCCGTGATCTATCGGCTGCTGGATGTAGGCCTCTGAGAGCTTGATTGTTGCACATGCCCCTCACACACACACACACACACTTGCAGACTCATAAATCAGATGCCGTGTGGGTAATTGATGAACAGGGTGGCTACGTGTCTTTTAGGGGATGGGGGTGGTTGGGTGTGTGTGGGGCTTGTGGGGTGGGTGCTGACGATGCGTATGTCAGGGCAATCCGTCATCACCACGTGAAGGCTAAATTCGATTCTGGCTTCAACACAAACTGGACCGCAGCGCACCTCCTAATTTATGCTACATTTTATTATGTGCTTTCGTGACTGCAGGAATTACTCTCTGGTTTTTTTGCTTTATATAGTTTCCAAATTTTTGCTAAACCCTGTTTGATTTAGTGTGCTCCTCCGTCTCTCTCTGTGTCCCCTGGTGTGTCTGTGTTAATTCCCTCTACTTAGGGTCCGTATATATATATCTGCGGTTATGTGTTTCCTCTCGCTCTTAAATTTAGCTCTTCTGTACCTGATGATGATTGCTTGTGTTGCAATCGAAACGTCGTATGCTATTATATAATTTTATTTTTTTTATTATTTCTACGTGACTTTACCGAAAAAAACAAAGAGTTATGCTACATTCCCAAGCGCCTGTTTTTCCGGGCCGTTCCTGGAGTGTTCACGATGATGGTACGGTGGTGGTACGATGGTGGTACGCGATAAAACGGCCCCGATCCTGGGATCCACGGTGGGCTTGGCCGTTTTGAAGTTGACCAAAAAAATTCGACAAAATTATTCCGTTAACATTCCACGTGCCCTCCTCCACCGTTGGCCGCGCGACGCCAACGACTGTTTCCGCAAAGGGAGCTACCGCGGCATGGACGCAGCTCGCAGGCTGCCGTGGGAATCCGGCCTAGGAACCCAGCGTCGTCACTCAAACCCTTGGCCCTGCTCTCAACCCAACCCATCCCACTCTCTATGGCCGATTGCATCAAACTCCGTCACCCTTTGCCGTTCCGATGACGTGCACGTACACGTACGTCATCGGAACGGAACCGGATGAAAAACTAAAATAAAATGACTTTATCGTTACCGAGGCTTCCACAGTTTTGGCGCCATCTATCGTAGAGTGCGGTCACGTCACTACGGCTCTCTGCGGTGAGTACAACGGCGCTATGCCTCCTCTAAATAAAATGAACGCTGAGCCGCTCGCACGTTCCGAGATCCCGCGGTGGACGGGACACCCACTCCCTGCGTCTCGGAAACGGAAAAAGGGCTTAGTGGGAATGTCCCCGAATGTATCCCCCTTTTTTATTCGGACGGACAACTACGGGGAATTCGAACTCGCGTGGTCTTTTCACGGGACCGATCGCAGGTCGCATGATGGGAGACGCGATGCCACGTCGGAATTAACGCTTTGAAGCCTTGAAAAATCGCGGCGGCCGCCTTTATTTTTAATTTGCTTTTATGCCGCCGTGGGTCCCCGTCGCATGTGAATGTGCAGCTGTGCGTCGCGTGAGTATAGCCCAGCAGGTTCACATCGATGATATCATCTTGCTCGATTTAAGACCGGAAGCCGGTGGATTGCTTCACTATTCCGGCAAATCACCCGATGATGCCGGTTGTAATTACGAGCGAAACGTCACGGTGCTCAAATTGTAAACGTTGTGGATTTACCCTCCAACACACCGGTGGGCTGAAGTAGTAAACTATTTGGCGCGTCGTGCTTGCGTGACAAATCCCTTACTCGCTGTGTCGGGTGGTGGGGGGTTACGACACATTTACGCTTACGCGATCTAACCCCCCCCCCCCCCCAAAACAAAAATTTGTTCGTCAATAATATTTGGTCGCGAAAGCCTGCTACGTGTTGAACTGAGGAGCCCTGTCGTGTCGCTTCACCGTGCGCTTGGTGTTGTGTTGTGTGTAATGTGCGCGTCGCGTTTGTCTCTCGGTTTGGGGGAATCTGCCAAGGGCCCCAGGTTTAGTTTCCGGCCTCTGAAACGGAAGGGACGAAAATGGGCTTCCAATCTGGCGTCCTTGGACGCGCGTACGTGTTGGTGTAAAAAAATAGTAATCAATTATGTTAATAATTAGTCGCTCCACTGCTGGATGGAGGCCTCCGCCACACCTTACGGGGCAGTTTGAGCCTCCTCCTTCACCTGCCCCCACACCTCCGATGAGCACGATTGCCTAAGAAGTGCAACATGCATGCGTATACACGTCACGGTCAGTGATGTGGGTCAGTGGCAGGGTAAGGGATCGAATCTGATTTTAACCGGGTGGCCCTCAGTCCAGGGGTGGAGTGACAAACGACGGCCCCGGTGTGTTGGAATGACGTCGTGTTTGGCACGGCGTGCGTGTGTGCGTGTGTGCGCGTGTGCGCGTGTGTGCGCGTGTGTGCGCGCGTGTGCGCGTGTGTGCGCGTGTGTGTGTGTGTGCGTGTGTGTGCGTGTGTGTGCGCGTGCGTGTGCGCGCGTGTGCGTGTGTGTGCGCGTGTGTGTGCGCGTGTGTGTGCGTGTGTGTGTGCGCGTGTGTGTGTGCGTGTGTGTGCGCGTGCGTGTGCGCGTGTGTGTGTGTGCGTGTGTGTGCGCGTGCGTGTGCGCGCGTGTGCGTGTGTGTGTGCGTGTGTGTGCGTGTGTGTGTGCGTGTGTGTGCGCGTGTGTGTGTGCGTGTGTGTGTGCGTGTGTGTGATCCTCCCGCGTGCAGTGAAACCCACCGGTGACGCCGTGGACAACGGACGGGGATCCTGCCAGATCACGGGACAGGCGTTCCTGCGGCAGCAGTTCCGAGCGCTCTTCATCAAACGCTTTCACTTCGCCAGGCGCAGCCGCAAGGGCTTCGTGGCTCAGGTCGGGTTTAACAAACAAACAAAAAACCGCTCTCTCATCACCTCTGTCCGTCCGTGTTTTTGTCTGCCTGTCTGTCTGTCTGTAACGCAAGGTCACGACAACACTGTAAAGATTACCCCCCCCCCCCTGCCCGCTCGGCGTGAGCGGAAACTTTTGGTGTCAAGTTGCGTCGCCGTTAGGGATTTGCCTCCTCCTCCGCCCCCACCCTCCCCGATCTTTAAAAAAAACCCGGGCTACATTCGTTAAAAGGGTCGCCCAGAGACCCGAACCGGATCGAAGAAGAGGATCGATCCCCGCCTCGGCGCCCTCGCAGCCGAGAGGCGTCTCCTCCCGTGGCGTTTGTCCGACCCGCCATTGCCTCGTCAGGGACTCCGGCCTCCTGCGCCGTTGTCGTCGTCGCTGCTGATAAAAAATTCGCCGGGTGCAAATGCGCGTTGGAGAGCGTCGCGCTAGAATCCGTGCGTGCGCGTGAATTTTTTTTTATTCCTCTTCGTCCCCTCTGTCTCAAACCGGCATGGAACATTTTTAAAACCCAGACAGAATAAACATTTTCAGGAAATGTTGCAGTACACTGGGGGACATTTTATAATCCTAACTCATTGGCGGTCTTGTCAGAAGTGATGGGCTCAGCGGAGTGTACTGCGCTACGAACCCGGCGACCCGAGTTCGATTCCCGCTCACGGCTAACACCAGTGACGAACCGGTCCTGGTCCTCCCCTAGGTCGACACAGCCTCAAATGAGTACCTGGTGTTGTGTGTAAACATCGCCACTAGGGAGACAAAGGCGGCCGGGCTTAGTGTTGGCCACCCAACCCCTCGTGTGCCGTGCCGGCCTTCATTGGTGCTCGCTAAAGGCACTTGCCTGTTAACGGCTATATGGAGGATCTTTGTTGTGCCAGTCATCTCAATCAAACCATGGCACCTGCGTCTATTCCGTATCCTGGCACAAGCGCCATGGTGACGTCTCCGCCACTTAGTGGTGAATGGCGGTTATTGTGGTGTGTGTATGCATGTGGGAAGCAGTAGTGCAGCAGTGAGCGCCCTGCGCTGTGAACCCAGCGACCCGAGTTCGATATTCGCTCACAGTCGTGGGTCTCCCCTAGGTCTACTCGGCCTCAAAATGAGTGTGTAGACATTGCCAGGGGAGATGAAAGCGGCCGGGCAGGCGTGGTTGCTGGCCACCCACCCCCTCGTGTGCCGTGCCGGCCTTCATAGGCACCGCTGCTGCTGCACTCGAACAGCGCTCGCCCCAACAGTCCGTGAAGGCTGCGTAACGTCCTTTGCCCCCCTCGTGTCTGCAGATCGTTTTGCCGGCGGCTTTCGTGTGCCTCGCGCTCATCTTCAGCAGCGTCGTGCCTCCGTTCGCGGAGTACCCCAGCCTGGAGCTGCACCAGTGGCTCTACGGAACGCAGTTCACCTTCGTCAGGTGAGGCGGCCTCCATGTGGCCCTCGCGTCCGCACTCCCCGTGCGCCTCGAGGTCGGGGCGGGGGGGGGAAGAGGGGCGGCAGTGGCCACCACTGACGCTGAAATCATCCCTTGCTTTGAGTCGCAGGTTCTTGTATGTGTAGTGAGTTCCGGAGACACTTTGTAGAGGCGACGCGTTTATTTTAATGCACAACAGCCACAGACCTTCGTATACAGACTAGGGACTCTGCCTACGTCTAGCGTGCCTGACACCGGCCACGCTCTCAGGTCCTCCGGCTACGGATTACCTAGGGGAGGTTATCCTGACCCGACCCAACCAAGGTGCGGGTCTAGACCACTGGCTTCCCCGGGCCTGGCCCTTACCAGGACGTCAGGCCGGGAGTCCCAGGGTCTCGCCGCTGGCCCGCACAGAGCCCCGGCCCTTACAAGGACAGCGGGGCTAGGGGGTCCAGGGTCCTAAGCTGGCTGGTCTTCTGGCTTCTGCCTTCGACTGGCCCCGAACCTCTGGAGAGGTCCGCTTATATACACCTTCCCTACTGAGGGGCGGGGCTGCGTGGGATCCTGGAACACCCCGCAGCCCCTCCCGTGGGGAGGGGCAGTGGGGGATCCCAGAAGACCCCACAGCCTCTCCTGCCTTTGGGCTGGGCAATGCAGCAACTCTCCTGCCGGTACGAGGTACCGCCCTTGATGGGCCCTGTCGTCCACTGCAGGCAAGTGTGGCCCATCTCCGGCGCTACATACGTATGGGTGTTGAACTTCTTTCGCGCCGTACGTGGCCAACCGTGCTAATTGAAGGTACGGGGGGATTGACAACAAACTAAACACAAAAAGCAGTTCTAAAGAAATGAGTTTTCAATCGAGGTGTAAAAGTGCATCGCTCCAGGTGGCTTCTTAATATCGGAAGGAAGAGCGTTCCAGACGGAATTGAATCGGAATAAAAGCTAATGACGTGCACGAACTTGTGATCGTACGTCATCGGAATGGGAAAGTGTTAAGTGGTGTGATTTTGAATGGCGTGGTGGTTTTAAGTTTGTTTATTTGTTTGCCATCATTCCCCACCCCCCCCTCCCCCGTCTCGTCCAACCCCAGCAACGACGCCCCCGGCGAGAGCCACGTGAACGCCCTGGCACGGTCCCTGACGGAGTCTCCCGGGTTCGGCACCCGCTGCATGAACACCAACCCCATCCCGTGAGTGTTGCCGGCCCGCCTGCTGGAGCTGGCGACCTTTTCTGGGAGGCTCAGCAGGGACAACGTGGTGCGGGCCGTCTTAGCGGCGTGCCCACGCTGACCTCCTTGAAGCATAAATGACTCAAACATTTGTCGATAACACTTGCATAGGCAAAGTATACGAGAGGGGACTGTCTGGGCAATGGGCCTTTGTCACAGCACGTGGCGAGATAGATTTTATTTTAATGATCAGTGCTTGCCGACCACTGCCAACGCAGCACTCGCGCCACGCCCGAGTTCACTCTCGTGGCGGAGGGACACTCGCGTGACGTGTTAATCGGATCCTTGCTCCCCCGTGTAGCGATTTTTTTTTATATATATAACGTGCCATTTTATTTATTGAGGGGGGACTGTGTGTTGTCTTGGTGTGGTCTGGGACTGTGTTTGTTGTTGTACTGCCTTGCCCAAGCTTGGCATTGAGTGTTGAAAAATCTGACTTGTGCACTTTATCCATGAACATTTGGTGACTTTTGCTTACCCATTTTGCACTCCCTTTTCCGTTGTTTTGTCTCGCGTTTGTTTCTTGTTACTTTCTGACCCCGTGACATTTGCGACGTAAAAAGAGCTTCATAGCTCATCGGATTCCTCCTCCAGTCCAAACACAAAGATTCTGATTCTGTGCACACACAGAGCGCTTCACTGTCCCTGCACTGCCCCTCTCTCTGGGTTCAAAACCTGGTGAAAAGTTTTTTTTTTAAAAAGGATTAAAAAAAAATTCTAAAAAACTGCCACTCTCCGTGTGCCCCCCCCCACCCTCCGCAGCTTGTACCCATGCCCAGGCGGCGGGAGCCCAGACTGGACTCAGCCGGCCATGAGCGCCGATGCCTCCAGCGTCCTGCAAAGCGGCAACTGGAGCATGAGCAACCCGTCACCCGCGTGCCAGTGCAGCACCCAGAAGCACCGCGTCATGTTTCCCGAGTGCCCCGAGGGGGCGGGCGGCGCCCCCCCCATGCAGGTGATTTGCCGCGGTCCCTTACCCGTTGTTTATTATTATTATTAATATTCGTTTTTAATATTCAAAATTTTCCCTCGCTGGTGCATCTGAGCTGCGCCCCCGCCCCCCCCCCCCCCCCCCAACTGGACGTTTCCCGTTGCCGAGCCGGAAGAAGCCGAACCGTGACGGCACGCCGGGCCTGGCCGGACGGCGTTTTTTTGTTTGTCTCATCTCCACGAGCGGCGTTCGTTCGAACGCGGGAGGTTTCGCAGTCGCTCTGCGGGCGATCCGAACGGATTTCCGCGCTCGCGCGAACAAATCGCTGTCACTCGGAGGTGGGCCAAGCATCCCGCTGTGGAACCTTCCAACAAAAAAAATAGGCGTTGGGACATTATTAAAGTCTTGCTTGGGCAGCAAATGGAGCAATATCGTTGTGATTGATAATACAGTAAAACCTTGGATTCCGAGCATGATTCGTTCCGGAAACGTGTTTGTAATCCAAAGCACTCGTATATCAAAGCACTCGTATACATCAGTTGTGATCACGTAACGCTCGGCAGACAAAGCGTCTACGTACTACTACTCGTATTGCAAGACCCTCACTCGTTTATCAAATTAATATTTATAAAAAAAATTTACTCGTCTTGCAAAACACTCGCAGACCAAGTTACTCGCAATCCAAGGTTTTACTGTATCCATCTGGGGGGATGGCTTAGTTTTATTTGTACGCGTTTGGGTGAATTGTTTACCTTTCCTGTACTTTGCTCTCCTATCGTGTTTTTGTCCTGTTTGTTTGTTGTAACGTTCTTACCCGCCCCGATTGGACATCTGTGAAAAAGAGCTTTATAGCTCATCGGATTCCTCCAGTATAAAGAAATATTATGATTCTGAATAAATATATATATACCTCATCGCCGTAACGCAATGCCAGCAGCAACGATCGGGGATACGATAAAAAGCAGAAGAGGAGAGCAGTTTCCTAGCGTGTCCTGCGTCCTTGACATTTTCAGAGACTGCAAAACAACACGGACACCCTGCAGAATCTGACGGCATTCAACATCACCGACCACATCCTGAAAACGCTGCCGAAATACTACAAAACCAGGTGCCGCGGAACGCGTGCCCACACAAAAATAAAACAAAGATCCCCCCGTGTAGCCTTAACAGACTGTTGGGGCAAGTGATGTTAGCGAGCAGCTATGAAGGCCGGCACGGCACACGAGGGGGTGGGTGGCCAGCACCACGCCCGGCCGCCTTTGTCTCCCCTGTGGCGATGTTTTTACACACCGCAGCAGGTACTCATTTGAGGCTGAGTCGACCTAGGTGCGGCCCAGGACCGGTTGAAATAATCGTCACCGGTGTTGGCCGTGAGCGGGAATCGAAATCGGGTCGCTGGGTTCGTAGCGCAGCGCGCTAACCGCTACACCACCGCTCCCCGTATGCACGCACACACACACACACACGCGTGCGTGCACGTGCAGATGGGCACCCGGGGTGATTTATGCGGTCCGAAAATATTTCCACGTTTAATTTAAATTTATTTTTTTAATCTCCAAGCATTCTCTGTGTCCGTAGAGAGGGAGACAAATCGCAAGTGATGTCCTCGGGAACTGACTGGCAAAAATTTCGTGGTTTAAATGACTTTAAAAAAAAAACACGCTTTGACAGTTAAGAAAGCGGAGTGGGCTTGAGCAGAACTCGTCACGAGATGGAATGATGACCAAGAATCTTCCGCGTCAATCGAAAACCAAATGTTTTTACGCGATGAGGTTTTCTTGTTTTTCGTTTATTGTTGACCAACCTGCCACCATCGACCTGCCGCGGTTTTCAAGAGGTCGTGGGTTCGATCCTGACCCCGACGCCTGCTGTATATTTGGAGTTTGCGTGTTTCTCTCCCCGTGGTCGAGTGGATTTTTCTCCGGGTCCTCCGATTTTTCCCTCCACATTTAGAATGAACATCACGCGTTTGCAGTATTTGGCTGCTATACATTGCCACGTGATAAACCACTTTTTTGAGCTATCATTTGTGGCCAGGTCGCTTCTGAAAAAGAGCTACGAGGCTCAGTTGGGCCTCATCTGGTTAAATAAAAATAGTTTTCTGGCCAAACTAAGTGCAAAAGCGACTGTAACAATGGTTTATTTTGTGGATTCATCAGTGACCAGGCTGAGACCATTAAACCCTTCCACACGTGAGAGGCCAGCTCATCTACAAGCGACTGATGCCCAGGATTAAAACTCAGGATCTCGCGTGGGGTTGTGTGGGGGTAGGGTGCGGTGTTGATTGTAACGAACAGCTGTCCCACCCCCCCCCCCCCCCCCGCGGTGTGGTGCAGACACGGCGGGATTTCTGTCGGAGACAAGAACGGCGTCGTTCGGATGACGGCCGCCGACCAGTCGCTCCTCCTCACGCGCTTCGGCAAGATGTTCAACTTGAGCGTGGTGCGTTCACCTCTCCCGCTCGCTCTCTCGCTCGCCCTCTCGCTCGCTCTCTCGCTCTTGTGCGGGGTGCGCATCGAGGTCAAGGTTGAGAGGTCATCTCGGCCAGTGCCGCTGATGCCACCGACACTTTGCCTTCGCCGCCTTGGGTGCGTGTCGATACGTGTCTGTCTGTGTGTGCGTGTGCGCACCGGTGGGGAGCGGTGGTGTAGCGGTTAGCGCGCTGCGCTATGAACCCGGCGACACGGGTTCGATTCCCGCTCACGGCCAGCACCAGTGACGATTATCTGAACCGGTCCCGGGCCTCCCCTAGGTCGACTCAGCCTCGAATGAGTACCTGGTGCAGTGTGTAAACGTCGCCACTAGGGAGACAAAGGCGGTCGGGCGTGGTGCTCGCCACCCACCTCCTCGTGTACCGTTACCGGCCTTCGTAGGTGCTCGCTAACAGCACTTGCCCCTACAGTCTGTTACAGGCTATATGGGGGATCTTTGGATCTTTGTGCGCACCGGTGCTGACCTTCATAGGTGCTGCTCGCCAACAGGATTTTCCCCAACAGTCTGTTAAGGCTATACGGGGGCGATCTTTTGTCTTTGTTGCGGTGGTGAGCGGTGGCGCAGTAGTTGGCGCGCTTGCGCTGCGAGCCGAGATCGATTTCCCGATCGCGGCCAACATCGGTGACGAATATCTGAACCGGCGCTGGGCCTCCCCTAGGTCGACTCAGCTGTATATGAACACCTGGTATGGTGTGTAAACATCAGCACTGGCGGAAGTAACGGCGGTCGGGCATTGCCCCAACAGTCTGTTAAAGGCTGTACGGGGATCTTTGTCTTGTATGTGGATGCCGCATGGCGGCTGTCGTTGTGATTGTTGTGTGGAGGTGTGCACCACATTTAGAAGATTGGCGAGTTGTGGTCCACCACCACCACCACCGCAACCACCGTCACTTGACTATCATCGTCACCGTCATCGTCATCATCGTTGTCGTCAATGAACACGGAATGTCTCTTGTGCAGCCTACCGTGGGCTCGTCAGGAGTGACAATCGAAGACTTCATTGGGACACGAAACAACCTGAAGGTACCAACACTACCGTCACCGTTCACGTGAACGGCATCGAATGACTGCTCACACCAAGGGAACGTACCGAAGTAGCAATAATAACACTGGAATCTCTGGACGTTACAAAAACGCGCGTTGGAGGAGAGCGGACTGTACGTGTTAACGGTTAGGTTAATAATATTTTATAACGTGCGGTGCGGAGAGGAGGGGGGGATGGCGGGGGGTGCGGCACGTTACCGTGGCGTCTGAGCGCCCGCGACCCGTGTCCGGCCACAGGTCTGGTTCAACAGCAAGGCCTTCCACGCCCCTGGGGCCTTCACGAGCGTCGCGAGCAACGCGGTGCTGCGCGCGGGCCTTCCCGCGGGGGCCAACCCCTCGGACTACGGCATTACGGCCTTCAACCACCCGCTGAACCTCACCAAGGAGCAGCTCACGGACGTCATCGCGTGAGTGCCCGCATCGTTTGCTCCGCTGTTCTGAGCGGCATTGCGCTCGCCGCGCGGAGAACCGTAGCGGACGCCGACGCTGCGCCATGCGCACTTTCCCGCACGGAGCTTTTACTTCCGATTCCATTCGGAATCGATTTTTTTTATTCCCGTTCCGACGACATGGCACGTACGCAATCGTGACGGGAGAGGGTTCAAAACGGGAGAGGGTTCAAAACGGGAGAGGGCTCAAAACGGGAGAGGGTTCAAAACGGGAGAGGGTTCAAAACGGGAGAGGGTTCAAAACGGGAGAGGGTTCAAAACGGGAGAGGGTTCAAAACGGGAGAGGGTTCAAAACGGGAGAGGGTTCAAAACGGGAGAGGGTTCAAAACGGGAGAGGGTTCAATACGTGCTTTGCGACGGCCGCGCCGTCTCCTTCGGCAGGAGGTCGTCGGGGATCGACGTGGTGGTGGCCATCTGCGTGATCTTCGCCATGTCCTTCGTGCCGGCGAGCTTCGTGCTCTTCCTCATCCAGGAGCGCGTGAGCAAGGCCAAGCACCTGCAGTTCGTGAGCGGAGTCAACCCGGCCATCTACTGGATCTGCAACTTCGTCTGGGATATGGTGAGGGGTGGGTGGGAGGGGGGGTGGAGGGCATTGGGCGGTGGGGACGCGGAGAGGGGGGGGGGCACTGACGTCAGCGCGGTGACGTAAGGGGGCAGCACTAATTTACTTGGAGAATGCTATGACACGTGACCGTCACACATTTACAGCGCCAGACATGTTACGCGTGAGGTGGACGTCAGCCCAACGTAGCCACAGAGTCGCGTTACAGCCGCCTCCTCTAGCACGTGCAGGGCAACAACCGGTCCGTGCCCGGCACGCCCTGACGGACTTCACAGCCGGAGACGACGGTGCGCCATTGGCCTCCTGCTCCCCACCGCATTCGCACAGCGGGGCTGCCGCGCAGTCGTACGATGCCCCATCCATGTTCGGGAGCGGCACACAACGCCATACCCTGGTCACACCGGCAGCGGTTCAACTGAACCCTGGGAGCACGAATGTCACGGTGACACTCAGGAGGGCGCCGGTGAGAGAGGGGAGGCGGCGGTGGTGGTACTAATGTAGCGACAGCGCTCGTGAGGGAGGGAGGGGGTGGGGGGTGGGGGGCGCTCGTGTCACGGGATGTTACCGCCTTAAGAGTAACGTGACAGGGAGGGGGGATGGGGTGGGGGGGGGCGTCCCAAAGTTGTCGGAGCGACATCGTCCAGCACCATTTGAAGGCGTTCGTTACGAGAGCGGACACACACTCGTCGTCGTCGTCATCGAGCGTGCCTCCCTCGTGGCGTCTCACCCCCGCAGTGCAACTACGCGGTCCCCACCGTCATCGTCATCGTCATATTCCTCTGCTTCCAAAAGCAAGCGTACGTGTCTGCGGCGAACCTTCCCGTGCTCATCCTGCTGCTGTTCCTCTACGGGTGAGTCGCCCCCCCACGCGGTCGCCCCCCCCCCCTCGCCTCGCGTCTCCCCAAGTCGCCGTGGTCGTCGTTTGCAACGCGCTGTTTTCCTCCCCAGCGATGTCCGCTCACCGAATGTATGTTGAGCTTCTTTCTAAACTTTTTTTTAGGGTCAGGATCAAACACATGATCCTTCTGCATACAGCGAGGGAAAAAAGTATTTAATCCCCTACTGATTTTGTACGTTTGCCCACTGACAAAGAAATTATCAGTCTAAAATTTTAATGGTAGGTTTATTTGAACAGTGAGAGACAGAATAACAACAACAAAATCCAGAAAAACGCATGTCAAAAATTTTATAAATCGATATGCATTTTAATGAGGGAAATAAGTATTTGACCCCTCTGCAAAACATGACTTAGTACTTGGTGGCAAAACCCTTGTTGGCAATCACAGAGGTCAGACGTTTCTTGTAGTTAGCCATCAGGTTTGCACACATCTCAGGAGGGATTTTGTCCCACTCCTCTTTGCAGATCTTCTCCAAGTCATTAAGGTTTCGAGGGTGACGTTTGGCAACTCCATCGTCCCTTTGATGCGGTGAAGTTGTCCTGTCCCCTTAGCAGAAAAACACCCCCAAAGCATAATGTTTCCACCTCCATGTTTGACGGTGGGGATGGTGTTCTTGGGGTCATAGGCAGCATTCCTCCTCCAAACACGGTGAGTTGAGTTGATGCCAAAGAGCTCAATTTTGGTCTCATCTGACCACAACACTTTCACCCAGTTGTCCTCTGAATCATTCAGATGTTCATTGTAAAACTTCAGACGGGCATGTATATGTGCTTTCTTGAGCAGGGGGGGCCTTGTGGGCGCTGCAGAATTTTAGTCCTTCACGGCATAGTGTGTTACCAATTGTTTTCTTGGTGGCTATGGTCCCAGCTGCCTTGAGATCATTGACAAGATCCTCCCGTGTAGTTCTGGGCTGATTCCTCACCGTTCTCATGATCATTGCAACTCCACGAGGTGAGATCTTGCATGGAGCCCCAGGCCGAGGGAGATTGACAGTTCTTTTGTGTTTCTTCCATTTGCGAATAATCACACCAACTGTTGTCACCTTCTCACCAAGCTGCTTGGCAATGGTCTTGTAGCCCATTCCAGCCTTGTGTAGGTCTCCAATCTTGTCCCTGACATCCTTGGAGAGCTCTTTGGTCTTGGCCATGGTGGAGAGTTTGGAATCTGATTGATTGATTGTTTCTGTGGACAGGTGTCTTTTATACAGGTAACAAGCTGAGATTAGGAGCACTCCCTTTAAGAGTGTGCTCCTAATCTCAGCTCGTTACCTGTATAAAAGACACCTGGGAGCCAGAACTCGTTCTGATTGAGAGGGGGTCAAATACTTATTTCCCTCATTAAAATGCAAATCAATTTATAACATTTTTGACTTGCGTTTTTCTGGATTTTTTTGTTATTCTGTCTCTCACTGTTCAAATAAACCTACCATTAAAATTATAGACTGATCATTTCTTTGTCAGTGGGCAAACGTACAAAATCAGCAGGGGATCAAATACTTTTTTCCCTCACTGTACCAGGCAAGGTAGTTAACATCTCCTAGCCACCGTGATGATGATGAGAGAGACACGCAAACTCCAAATATACAGCAACCGTCAGGGTCAGGATCGAACCCACGACCTCGTGCATACCAGGCGAGGTAGTTAACATCTCCTAGCCACCGTGATGATGATGATGATGAGAGAGACACGCAAACTCCAAATATACATCAAGCGTCAGGGTCAAGATTGAACCCACGACTTCGTGCATACCAGGCGAGGTAGTTAACATCTCCTAGCCACCGTGATGATGATGATGATGATGAGAGAGACACGTAAACTCCAAATATACATCAAGCGTCAGGGTCAGGATCAAACCCACGACTTCCTGCATACCAGGCGAGGTAGTTAACATCTCCTAGCCACCGTGATGATGATGATGATGAGAGAGACACGCAAACTCCAAATATACAGCAACCGTCAGGGTCAGGATCGAACCCACGACCTCGTGCATACCAGGCGAGGTAGTCAACATCTGAGATATTGGCCGTGCGAGAGCCTGCGCTCGTGCGTGGGATCCGCCCGACGTGGACTCACCGTGCGCCGCTCCCCCGTGTGCTGCAGGTGGTCGATTACCCCGCTGATGTACCCGGCGTCGTTCGTCTTCTCGGTGCCCAGCACGGCGTACGTGGTGCTCACCTGCATCAACCTCTTCATTGGCATCAACGGCAGCGTCGCCACCTTCGTCCTGGAGCTCATCAAAGACCAGCCGGTCAGTCCCGCTCGCGTGCCGTCATGGCCTTCATAGGTGCTGCTCGCCAACAGCACTTTCCCCAGCAGCCTGTTGCAGGCTTTACGGGGGACCTTTGTGTCTATATTTATGCTTATTTTTACGTGTGTGTGTGTGTTTGTGTGTGCCCGCGGGAGACGTAGTGTAGCGGTTCGCGCGCTGCGCTACTGAAGCCAACGCCCCGGGTTCGATTCCCGCTCGTGGCCAACACCGGTGACGATTATCTGAATCGGCCCTGGGCCTCCTCCTCTAGGTCGACTCGGCCTCAAATGAGTACTTGGTGCGGTGTCTAGTAAACATCGCCACTCGGGAGACAAAGGCGGCCGGGCGTGGTGATGGACACCCACCCCCTCGTGTGCCGTTTCAGCCTTCATAGGTGCTCGCTAAACAGCACTTGCCCCAACAGTCTGTTGAGGCTATACGGGGGATCCTTGTTTTTTTTGTTGTGTCTTGGACTTGTGTATGTACATCCAAGCACACAGATGTATGTCTGTGTATATATATAGTGTGTGTTTTCATCTCGGTCACGTGGCCTTGGAGTGCACTTGGGCTGGCACGAGCACCGTGTCGTCGTTGTTGTCCCCGTCGCTGCGGCCCGGTGGAGCAGGACCTGCAGAAGGCGAATGACATCCTCCGTGTGGTGCTGCTCATCTTCCCGCACTTCTGCCTCGGCCGTGGCCTCATGGACCTCGCCAAGAACCAGCAGCTGGCCGACATCGGCGCGCGCTTCGGTACGACGCCGTGCGCACGCGCACGCACGCGTACGTACGTACGTACATCACGCGTGCGTGCGTGATGTACGTACGCGTGATGCACGCACGTACGCGTGCTGTGATGTTCTTCTTGTGCCCAAGGACTGCGTGGGGGGCGGGGAGGGACGGTTTGCCCCCCTACGGGTGGTGGCCGTAATCCGTCCGCTGCTATCGCGGAAACGTGCGGAGATGCCCCCCCCCCCCCCCCCCCCCCCATCGTGGACGTCACAGATCATCGGCAGGGCGTGAGCCACACAAGGGAAGGGATTGAATGCGCGGTGGGGGGAGGTGGGGGGGGAGTTCCAAAAAACTATAACAGCCCCGTGCCCCCCCCCCCCCGCCCCTCACAAACTCAATGCAGCCCTGAGCGTATCCCGAAACACAAATCCCGATTTTAATTTGTCTTTGCAATGAGTTTCCTCGTGACCCTATGATCGCGGACAACCCCGTGACCCCGTGACCCCGTGCGACTCCTTCCTCCCCCCCCACCAGGCCAGAACTCGTTCAAGAACCCGTTTGAGTGGGACGTGGTCGGGAAGAACCTCTTCGCTATGGCCGTGGAGGGAGTCGTCTTCTTCACGCTCACGCTGCTCATCCAATACCGCTTCTTCGTAAAGCCCAGGTGAGTGGCACGGCGAGTCCTCCGCCGCTCTCTCCGATCTCTCTCTCCTCTCTCTCGCTCTCCTCTCTCGATGATTTCTCTCTCTCTCTGAGCCATCACCATGGTGCGTGCCGCCACCCCCCCACCCCCCAGGCCCGTGAAGATGGAGCTGCCTGCCACGAAGGATGAGGACGAGGACGTGGCTCGCGAGCGGCAGCGCATCGCGTCCGGTGGCGGCCTCACGGACTCGCTCCGCATCGTTGAGCTCGTCAAGGTGATCGTAAACCCGTCCGTGTGGCTCCCCCCCCCACCCCTTCTTCTCTTCGCCCCCCTCCCCCCCCCACTGCATTATTGCCCCAATTGCCACAGCTCTTTGCCCACCTTTCAAGGGGGGCTCCATTGGCAGAGGTGACAGAGGTAAAGGCGCAGCCCTGCAATTGCTCGCTTGTTCCAACGAGCCTCCCCAACCGGAGGGAAGCTCTGGCTGCCAAGCCCATTGCACCGTAGTAGAATCCCTTGCCGGAGGCGCGGGACACGTAAGACCTGGAATTGAGCGCGGTTGGCTACGCACGGTGCGAACGAAGTTCAATGTCCATACGTACGTGTGGGTCGTGCCTAATCAGAGGGAGGTTAAATCCAGGGGTCACGCCGTGACCCCTGGACAGATCGACGCTCGCTGCGTCCCCGTTGGCGGGGGATCGAAACGGGGACCTTGCACCGTGGCACCACAGCACCATCCAAATGATGTCATTGGTGATGTCACGATGACATCAGATTCTTTCCATTGGTGGTATTACAGTAGAACCCCTGTTAACGACCACCCCTGTTAACGACAAATCGCTTAACGACGGGCCTCCATAGAGCCCAATGTGAAGTGTATAGTAGTGTAGTGTATAGTTGTATATAGTGTAGTGTATAGTAGACGGGCCTCCATAGAGCCCAATGTGTAGTGTATAGTAGTGTAGTGTATAGTGTAGTGTATAGTTGTATATAGTGTAGTGTATAGTAGACGGGCCTCCATAGAGCCCAATGTGGAGTATATAGTAGAGTATAGTGTAGTGTATAGTTGTGTATAGTGTAGTGTATAGTAGTGTAGTGTATAGTAGTATACTGTAGAGTAGAACCCCTGTTAATGACAAATCGATTAACGACGGGCCTCCATAGAGCCCAGTGTATAGTAGTGTAGTGTATAGTGTAGTGTATAGTAGTATAGTGTATAGTTGTGTAGTGTATAGTGTAGTGTATAGTAGTATAGTGTATAGTGTAGTGTATAGTTGTGTAGTGTATAGTGTAGTGTATAGTTGTGTGTAGTGTATAGTTGTGTGTAGTGTAGTGTATAGTAGTGTATAGTAGTGTAATGTATAGTAGTGTATAGTAGTGTAGTGTATAGTTGTGTATAGTGTAGTGTATAGTAGTGTAGTGTATAGTAGTGTAGTGTATAGTGTAGTGTATAGTTGTGTATAGTGGTATAGTGTAGTGTGTAGTGTAGTGTATAGTGTAATATATAGTTGTGTTTAGTGTAGTATGTAGTGTAGTGTATAGTGTAGTGTATAGTAGTGTAGTGTATAGTTGTGTATAGTGTAGTGTATAGTTGTCTAGTGCCTCCAATAGAGCCCAATGTGTTCGCTTACCGACCATTCCCCTGTTAACGAAGGACTGTTGTAGGTACATTAAATATAAATTAATGCAATGATTAACCATGTTTCTTTTAATATTATGTGCTTATAATGTTAGTATATTTTATGTATCAATATTATAAAGTACGTTTTTTGGCTGAAAAAGGGGTAACTTTTGATGCTATCGGAACGAATTAAGCCTTTAGCGTGCATCTGCTATACTCGCTTAATGACCAAATCACCTAACGACCGGTTTCGTGGAATCAATTACCGTCGTTAAGAGGGGGGGGGGCGGGGGCGGGGGCGGGGGGGGGCAGTTCTACTGCATTGCTTTACCGACTGCAGAACTCACGGTCGCTTTGGCGCGCCTCTCCCGCGTGCAGATTTATCGCGGAAAGAAGAAGGCAGCGGTGGATCGCGTCTCCGTGGGCATCCCGCCGGGAGAGGTACGCCATGTAACCAAGCGCACGCCCGTCGGCCGATAGACGCCTCGACCCTTTCCCGCTCCGAGACGTCTGCAAGTCGCAGGGTGGGGGACGTCCCCGTTCACCGCCGAAGCTCGGAACACTCGCAAGCGGCTCGGCGTTAATCTTATTCAGGGAGGCGTAGCGACGTCGTTTTCAGAGACATCGCCTCCGTTACATTTTTCATGAAGTTTTCCTCCGGGACACCCCCCCCCCCCCCCCGTCCCCCTTCTCACAGCGCAAAGCGGCGTGATGTCCAAAATGTAACGTAGAGCCGTTAATGGCGAACCTTGGCGAGCTTCCTTTTTTTTTTACATCTGCGTACCAGCCGTAGGCACGGCCAGGTGGATGACAGGCCTGCGTGCGTACGCGCGAGTAGAGGGAGTCCTCGTTGTAGTGCGCTAGGAGATGCGTGCCTGAAAAGCGGTAAGCGAACAACAGTTTCCCCCATAAATAATGCGGGGGACGGTAAAGTTTAGCGAGATACGACGTACTACTGCGCACGTGCGGTGAGATGGCGGGGACAAATAACTGAGGGTGCGCCGCCTGCGTTGCTGCGTCATTCCGCGTACTGTATCACTCCGCTCAGCCGAGTAGCTCGAGAGAGTACGGTAGTTTGTCTGAAACCACGCGATAATGGGGGGGCGCGTTCTGCATTGTGCAAAAAAAATGCTCCCGGAATAAACCGCGTTATAGCGATAGCGCGTTGCGTGAACACCGGGCGCGATGCGAGGAATTGCCGTACATACTTAAGTGCATGCATACGAGCACACGCACACGCGCGACGGTACGCGTCTGTAAACGGGCGGACGGGCGGGCGGGCGCGTCGTCTCTCTCCCCCGCAGTGCTTCGGCCTGCTAGGCGTAAATGGCGCGGGAAAGACGACGATGTTCAAGATGCTGACGGGCGACACGGACGTCACGAGCGGGGAGGCCTTCCTCACGGGATACAGGTGACGGGCGGATGCACCGTGGCACGTGGCAGAGGCCCAGCGGCTCGAGTGAAACACGAGAAGAGGGTATCGTGGGATGTTCATAAGTCGATTTCCCACCGAGCAAAGCACCGTAGAGCTAAGAAACTGGATTTTTTCAACGGTGACTCGGCCACAAATGAAAGCTCCAAGCGAAGTGGCTCATCACGTGTAAGCTTACAGCAGCCAAATGATCCAAAGGCACGTTGTTGATTCTAAAATGTGGAGGGGAAAAAACCGGAGCACCCGGAGAAAAATCCACACGCCCACAGGGAGAGCATGCAAACTCAAAATATACAGCAGGCGTCAGCGTCGGGATCGAACCCATACCTCCTGTATACCAGGCGAGGGAGTTAACATCTCGCCACCGTGGCAGCATGGAGTCTTTAATTTTCCATTCAGGAAGGAGATTTGATTATTCCACAATTTACAGATTTAAAACACAAACAAGCTTAATCATTGCAATTACGTTGTAATATTGACCTTTACACTTAAGCATGAGTCCGTTTAGAATAAAATAATAATAATAAAGACTCTACCTTTTCTGGCAATAATGCTGGTGTTAAGATGTTAAAACACAAAAATAGACACGCTATTCCAGGAAGGCCCAAAGCCTTGTTTCATCTTAATACAGTACTGGCAAACGGGTCCCATGGTGATAGCAGCACCGTGCCTGCACACAGCTGCTTCCTGCCGTGACCATCATCATTGTTTGTCCTGAGCGTCTTCACAAACGTCGGGGGACTCAGTGCGTGGCTGCCCCCCCCCCGTGTGTTTCTGTTCTCCTCCATGTCCCTCCTTGCTTTGCTTACACTCCTGCCCGGTCACACGGCGGACCTGGGTTCCCGTCATTGTCGCTCGTCCGGTTTGCTGGTCCAGCGAAGTCGTACCGTGAAATGTCAGGGCGCAATTACGATGGAACGGTTCCGCGTGCGTCGCGTCCAAATGCGTCGTCATGTTCGTTGTAGAGAGACCGTCTGAGATCTACTCTGGACCATGATCGTCTTTGTCTCTAGACCTCGATGTTTCCCGTGGGAGGCCAGTCGGCCGAAATTTCGAGATATCCCTTTCGTCCCCAGCGTACCATTGTTCAAAAGTATGTTGTGATTTTTTTATTTTTTGTATTTACGTAACCCGAGTTTGTGTTTTAATTTCACACTCCTGCCCGTGCCGCCCCTGGCGCTGTTCACCCGCCCCCACGTGCCAGCATCCTGACCAACATGCGGGAGGTGCACCAGAACATGGGCTATTGCCCGCAGTTTGACGCCATCAACGACCTCATCACGGGGCGGGAGCACCTGGAGTTCTACGCTCGCCTGCGCGGGGTCCCCGAGAAGGAGGTGTCCACGGTAGGTGCCCAGTTCACGTGCGCAAATCCACCAATCGCGGCCATCAGACCGCAGAACTTGACATCGTCGCCCATTCTATTTCCGTAGCCCCCCCGCGC
This sequence comes from Petromyzon marinus, assembly GCF_048934315.1. NCBI lineage: Eukaryota > Metazoa > Chordata > Hyperoartia > Petromyzontiformes > Petromyzontidae > Petromyzon > Petromyzon marinus. The sequence goes on along the minus strand of NC_133710.1, from coordinate 6,847,643 downwards.
CCGGCGGTAACCCCTCCCCCCCCCCCCCTCCCCCGTGACCCGTGGGCCACCGGAGGTCGTGGTCGCACCGCCCGCACGCTCGGTAACCACGAGAGCTGTTTAATCCCCAACGCCCCTCCTCCCCCGCCCCCCGCCCCGCGTTTCCATTGCCGGCGGCGCCTCCCTTGCGGCAGGTGGCCGAGTGGGGGATCCGCAAGCTGGGCCTGATCCGCTACGCGGACCGCTCCGCCGGCAGCTACAGCGGTGGCAACAAGCGCAAGCTGTCCACGGCCATGGCACTCATCGGCTGCCCTCCCGTCGTCTTCCTGGTGAGACGCGCCGCGCGCTCGGACACGTGCTCTTCGCGTGCGAGGGGACGATCGTATTGGTTTTATTATTATTATTACATTTCCCCACGCTTGTTGAGCACAGGCCCAAAAGGCCCGCCCATAAAAACGCCGGGCGGCCAGCGATGATAAGAGTTGATACGTTTGGCGAATTTGGTGGGTGTATTGGTGTGTGAGTGGGTGTATTGGTGCGTGATTGAGTGAGTGAGCGGGTGAGTGGGGTGGGGTGAGTGCGTTGTTGAGACCCGCAGTGTGGTGGTGGTGGTTGCACACGGTACAGGTGAGATGAAACGGTCGGTGTCTGGGGCACCGAGTGCTTGCCACGCGCGGAGGGCTCGTCACGTGGAGGCTGTGGGGGCGGACGCTCGAACGGTTTTTGTCTCCGCAGGACGAGCCGACCACCGGGATGGACCCGAAGGCGCGGCGCTTCCTGTGGGACTGCATCCTCAGCGTCATCAAGGAGGGGCGGTGCGTGCTGCTCACCTCGCACAGGTACCGCTCCCTCGCCTCGCTCGGCCGCCCAACCGCCCACTCGATCACTCGCACACCCACTCACTCAATCACTCAGCCACTCACTCACTCACTCAATAACTCACCCACCCACTCACTCAATCACTCATCAGCTCACCCACCCACCCACTCACTCAATCACTCATCAGCTAACTCAACAATTCACCCAACCACCCACCTACTCACCCAATAACCCACCCACTCTCACCAACTCAGCCATTCACTTACCCACTAACCCAATTACCCACCCACTCGCTCACCCGCCCGCTCACTCTCCCGTGTGCCCGTGTGCAGCATGGAGGAGTGTGAGGCGTTGTGCACTCGCATGTCCATCATGGTGAACGGCAGATTCCAGTGCCTGGGCAGCGTACAGCATCTCAAGAACAAGTGAGTGCGACCTGCATGTGACAAAAGACAAAGATCCCCCATATAGCCTTTACAAGTGCTGTTAGCGAACACTTAATGAAGGACGGCACTGCACACGACGTCTACATCGCTGCCCCAGGTACTTATTGTAGGCTAAGTCAACCTAGGGGAGGCCCAGGACCGGCTCAGATATTCGCCACTGGGTGTTGGCCGTGAGTTGTAATCGAGCTCGGGTCGCCGGGTTCGTAGCGCAGTACACGCAGCTTACCGCTACACCACCGCTCCAGCGCACACTCACAAAGACAAAGATCCCCCCCCCGTATAGCCTTAACAGACCGTTGGGGCAAGTGCTGTTAGCGAGCAGCACCTATGAAGGCCGGCACGGCTCACGAGAGGGTGGATGGCCGGCACCGCGCACTCACAGCACCGTTTGGTTTCCCTGATAACGTCGCTGGGCGGCGGCGGCGGTGGTGGTGTTGCCGCTGCAGGTTTGGCGACGGCTACACGGTGACGCTGCGCGTGGCCGGCTCCCCTCCGGTGCTGCCGCCCGTCGAGGAGTTCATCGGCTCGGCGTTCCCCGGCAGCCTCCTCAAGGAGCGCCACCACAACATGCTGCAGTACCAGCTGCCCTCCGCCGAGTCCTCGCTCGCCAAGATCTTCAACCTGCTGGCGCTGCGCAAGGAGGAGCTCAACGTCGAGGACTACTCCGTCTCCCAGACCACGCTCGACGAGGTGAAGCCGGCTCCACTGGCCGTCGCGTTCGCGATCCCCGATGCCCGCCCTGATTAACGGTGGTTGAGATGCTAACTGCCTCGCCTGGTACACAGGGGTCGATCCCGACTCTGATGCCTGCTGTCTTTTTGGAGTTTGCGTGTCTCTCTCTCTCATCATCATCATCACGGTGGCTGGGAGATGTGAACTACCTCGCCTGGTCTCCAGGGTTCAATCCAGACCCTGACGCCTGCTGTATATTTGGAGTTTCCACGTCTCTCTGTCTCCCCGTAGCCACGTGGATTTTTCTCCGGGGTCCCCCAGGCTTTTTCCTCCACATCTTAGGATCAACATCACACGTTTACAGTAGTTGGCTGCTATACATTTCCACGTGGTGATCAGCCACTGCATTGAACTATCGTCTGTAGCCAGGTCACTTCTGAATAAGCGCTATATAGCTCAGTGGGCCTGGTAAAATAAAAATTGTTGATTTTTTTTAGTGGTGACATGGCCGAGCAGTTGCTCGTTTTGCCGCTCCTTGCAGAGGATCGCTGACCGAGTCCCAATGGCCGCCCTGGTTAATACTGCGGGAGTGTTTCCACAATTGGGGCTGTTCAACGGCTCTTCCTTTTTGTTACTTCCGCTTCCTCCAAGGCGCTTTTCCACTGGCACATCTGAGCCGAGCCAGAACCAAACCGTGATGCACTTGGGCTCCACAGAGGTGTCTAAATCTGGCAGCGGGGCCAGGGGCCTTGCTCGAACACCGCTCTCACCGCTCGAGTCGTCCCTTCAGTGCGCACAACTCAAACATGGCGTCAACGACAAAGGTCCCCCGCCCGCCGTGTAGCCTCAACAGACTGTTGGGGCAAGTGCTGCTAGCGAGCAGCTAACGAAAGCCAGCACTGCACACGAGGGGTTAGGGTGGCCGAGTAGCGATGTTATTACGCACCGCCGCACCAGGTACTCGTTTGAGGCCGAGTCGACCAAAGGGAGGAGGCCCAGGACCGCTTCAGATAATCGTCACCGGTGTTGGCCGTGAGCGGGAATCGCCGTGTCCTTCCCACGCGCGACGACTTGCCCGTCGCTCGTGCGGAGCTGCAAGGCCCCTGGTTCTGCAGTGGGGGGGGGGGTGGGGGGGGGGAACAAGAAGCTCACGCCTCCCTGAGCCGCGCCGCGCCACGCCGGGCTGGCTCTGCGCGGGCCTCGCCCGCCGCTCGATCACCCGGCCGCGACAGGGGGACCTCGGTGACGTGCGCTGGAGACCCGCGCGACTGATCGCCGTCCCTCCCCATCCCGCACCCGCCCTCCCCAGGTGTTCGTGAGCTTCGCCAAGCACCAGCACGATGGGGAGGAGTGGGAGTCCCTGATGAACCAAGCAACGATGCAGCAGCAGCCGAAGGTCAAGGAGGTGTGAAGGCGCGCGGCCCTTCCCGACGGCTAACCCGCGAGTCGACCCCCTCCCCACGTTTTTATTTTGTCCCCTGATGCTCTAACCGTGGGTCACCCACGGCGGTCATAACTTCTCACCGCCGTTCACCACCGGTTCGAAGGCGTCCCTGGGGGAGGCATTCCTAGATGTTCGGTGTGAGGTGCGGGTATAGGGTGCCACGGTGGCTAGGAGATGTTAACTCCCTTGCCCGGTATACAGGAGTTCGTGCGTTTGATCCCGACCCTGACGCCTGTATATTTGGAGTTTGCATGTTCCCTCCCTCTCTCTTTTCCCGTAGTCACAAGGACTTTTCTTCGGTATTCCTCCGGTTTTTCCCTCCACATTTTCAACTCAACATCATGCGTTTTAGAGTGTTTGGCTGCTGTAAATTTAAACGCGCTTAATAAGCCGCTTCGTTTGTGGCACTTCTGAAAAGAAGGCTATAGAGCTCAGTGAGCCTTACCTGGTCAAATAAAATAAAAAAAATAGTCGAGTTCATCCGGGTCTGTTTGGGTTGGCGAGCCAGAAGATATTACTTACAACCTGCACACCACATCCAGTATATGTCTCGCTCTCGCTGGAGCTACAGTGCGCGTGCTTTTGCCAGTCTACCAAGTGACCCAGAGCGTAGTCGGTGATAAATTAAAAGCTTCGCTCCCGAGACATCTAGAGTTGGCTTCCAGCTTGTCCGAGATGGATACCAACTCTTTACATGTCCCCCCCCCCTCCACGCCGTCCATACGATTGTTGAATCTCCAGGCCTGGCTCGGGGTTTCAAACAGGAAATGAGAACTGCGCACTCGCCGACCTTAGCGCTAAAACAACGTGGATCCCGAACCTAGCCGCTCCAATTGGTGAAAGTTGACACTGCAGAACCAGAGGCCTTGCAGCTCCACGCACGCGAGCCACGGGCAAGTCGACGCGCGTGGGGAGAACACGGCGATTCCCGCTCACGGCCAACACCGGTGACGATTATCTGAAGCGGTCCTGGGCCTCCTCCCTTTGGTCGACTCGGCCTCAAACGAGTACCCGGTGCGGTGCGTAATAACATCGCTACTCGGGAGACAAAGGCGGCCGGGCGTGGTGCTGGCCACCAACCCCCTCGTGTGCCGTGCAGGCCTTCATAGGTGCTCGCTAACAGCACTTGCTCCAACAGTCTGTTGAGGCTACAAGGGGGGGGGGGGCCTTTAGAAATAGAAATACGGCCTCGTGTGCTGGAGATGTTGTTGCGTGGAGCAGTATAGGCATTCGGTGAGATTAATTGTATTGTTATTGCTTGTGTAGACTTACATGGACTTTCGGTTTAATATAAATATTGTTTATGCTACAAAGTAATGGGCTCTGTTCCTACGCAAATGACTGAGACATTTTAAATGAGCCTCGTCATAACACATAACGCATAAGCAACCAACACCCAATCCACAATTTCAATTGTCGCCACGAGGCGATTCGTTGTTACGTGATCACTGGGCAGTGCCGCTTTTTCAGAAGGGCTGCGTCCTGAAAGATACGAAAAAAAATCCGAGATTTTGTTTCTGGGGGGGGTTCACGCTCGGCTCGCGATAGATAACAAAGTCGCGTGATCGGCAGAGGAGCGGTAGATTGGGTGGCCGTGGCTATGTGCAAGTTGGCGGGGCTGCCAACTCGCCGTGTATCCCGGTTGAGCCTCCCAGGAATGTGGTACTGTGAAACTACTGGCCATCTGTGAAACTACTGGCCACCTGTGAAACTACTGGTCATCTGTGAAACTCCTGACCATCTGTGAAACTCCTGGCCATCTGTGAAACTAGAACTTTGCAGCTAAATCGGATTCCTCCAGTATAAATAAATAGTCTGACTCTGGTACCCTCACGTTGTTCACCACTACCCCCTTTGCAACAGAAACGCAGCCCGTACGCAATAGCACAGTGGAAGAAATACAAAATCCTCTTCCAGTGGAATGTTTTCTGTCACCGGGCAACTTTAATTACGAGAGCGAATGAGGTGTTGCCTTTAGGCAGCGCGAGACTTCAGAAGAAAAAAAACGCCGACTTAAAGAATGTTCTCAAAGCGTCATCATTTTGCACTTTCAGATATTTTACACGTATATATTGGAATTTATGATATAAAATACTGTTATTATAAACGAAACTGATATATGTACGTTGCGTTGTATTTTTTTTATGGTAAATTATTAATCTCTTGGGGGATTTGACCGTTGAAAATCTTGTGAAATGTGAAATGTGTGCAAGGATCTTGAGTCCACGTAGCCTGGGGTTATAACTTGCGCCATAGCTCAGTGGGCCTTACCTGGTAAAATAAATAAGTTTTTAACCACCAATCCATTGCACCAGAGTATAGCACCGGTGATATAATGCCGTCCACATGCAGTCCATCTCTCTATCCACTGCTGGATGAGAGCCTCCCAACGCCATGGCGGGTTTCTTGGGGGCTCTTTGGCCATACTTCACCATGCTGGTCGCTGCAGGTTGATGAAGGCCCGGGAGCATAGACGTGGCAACGTAGGCATACAGTACAACAATGGATTGTGCTACACTGCCCTCTGCTGCCGACGGTGTAACCCCGCAGCAGCCGATAACACCTGTGGTGTGTGGTGGTCGCCTATCGAATTCACGATCGAACAATGATTTGTCCATATTCTTAGCTCTTTCGGTAAAGTCACGTTGACTTTACCGAAAAGAGCTAAGAATATGAATTACTGCAGTCACGAAAGCTTTAAATCAAAAAATGATTTGTCCGTTCCGCGAAGTTGCAAATTTTTTAATGACAATAACGACAAGAGCCGCATTTATAAAGCGCCTCTCATTGGAGGATCTTAAAAGGGCTGCACAAGACACAGCGGCAAATATTCGGCGTACAAGTAACTCGTGAAACAAAAAAGGAAATAAATGTTAATATGTACGGCTACTATTTGATGAGATCTGGTGCATTCTGGGTGATTTGGTTATAGGAGTATCTCTGAATAGCATTACATATTGCTTCGGTTGACACAAAAGTGTCAGCTATTGGTGGTCCCACTTTTAGAATCAATAGCTGATTGTGCTCCAATGTGGCGTTTGTGCATTATCCGTATTTAAATAATAAATATATACGTTGTGTAAAACTTTGTGTGACGCCGTCGTCGTCATCATCATCGTGAGCCATGTTCCATCCACTGCTGGCAGGCCTCTCCATGCCATCGCCCTCCTTTCGCGGTCTTGCCATGCCCCAATCAAGCACTTGCATGGCAGCCCTTCTGAATGAGGGCCTCCCCACGCCGCCGTTCACGTTGTGGGGGCTATTTGACCATACTTCACCACGCTGATCAGTGCGGCATTTGGCAAGGCGGGAAGAGCGAAGACGTGGGAGCACAGAAGTACAACTGCACAGTAATTCCTCGTTGAACGCGGTAGGTGCGTTCCTGAAAAGTGCCACGTTAAGCGAAGACTTGGCCCATAAATAATGTTAACGATAACATTTGGCTGGATTACGATGTGCTACTATGGTGCCACCGCAGTGGGGCAACTCGGCTGGCACTACCCTCTCCTCGCACCACCCCCCCCCCACCCCCCACGAACGCACGCACGCCCCACTAAACACTCGCATGCACCCCCCGTAGGGTCTCGAGGAGGGATCACGTGGTACGATGGGTTTTCACCCGAGGACCCCGCTAGCAGGGACGTTCCACGGTTTCCCCGGACCAGGAAATTGGCTGAGCCCCCCAGACCGGATTACATGGCGCCCCCCCCCAAAAAGGGGGCGTAGAGCTTTCCAGGCCGGCCGCGATGAAGCACACACAACACGGGGGGGGGGGGGGGGGTGGGACCTTCAGCCAGCACCCAGCAGCAGGGTAAACAGTGGGGTGGGAGGGAAAAGCCCCTAGGCAGATAAGAGTTGATTTAAGTTGGAGGAAGCGAGGGGATTATCGGTGAGTCAACAGCGAGGAACGCAGGTACAGAGACAATGGGAAGGGGGGGGGATGACGCGACCCCCCCCCCCCCCCAACGGCCAGAGCGCTCAAAACGGCCGAAAAAGAGGATTCGATTTGATGCGCAGGATGACGTCATATGACCCGGGGGTTAAGGGGCTTTGGGGACATAAGGGAGCCGGAGGGGCGGATTAATTTCCACACTGTTATTGCGCTTGGCACGCGAATGTGGAACTTCCAAGCACTGGCCCTCGGGTGGTGCCCCATTTGCCACCTGGCGGAGCAGAGGCGCGGGGGGCTCATCACGTGGGGGAGAAAGGGGGGTCGACTAATGACCTACGATGTCAGGTTTTGGAAAAGCTGATTTTTTCACCCCCTGGACTGCGGTCACCACCTGCCCTGGTCCCCCCCTCCCCCCCCCCCCCACGTCACCCTCTTCTTGTTGGGGCCAACTGCTGTGCTTGAGAATGTTTCTCCGCTTGTCAATAAAAAAAATGCAATATTTCACCCCCTCCTAGAAGCTCGGCCAACCTTACAGCTACTAAGCTACTACTGGGCAAGATTAATTAGATATTTTTTTGAAATTGAAAGAAATAAAAAAAATGTTTTAACCTTTCGGATCATCAAATAATACATTATTTAAATGCATGCCGATACAGGCCACCATACTTAAATAGGGATTACCGTTGCTACGGTTATTTTAACACACGATGGACAGGAAGGCCAAGATCAAAGGGCTCGCATAATGCGCATGCATCATGTACGTTGACTCAAGAGCGCAGAAGTGTGGTCACCACATCTACGCCTCTATATAAGGAACGAAACAGGAGGACTTCTCCACAAATCTGGCTGTCGCCTGATGAAGCTAGTTGTAAATACTGGCGAAACGTCGTACTCAGATTGTAAATGTTGTGGCTTGGCTCTCCAACACAGCAGTTAGTGCTGTACTAGTGACGAATTGGCCACGTTCTGTTTACGTGACAACCCTTACTAGTTGGCTGTGTCGGGTGGTGGCGGGTTTTAACGACACAACATTTATATATTTACGCGATCTAACCCAAAAAAACTATTTTTAACCTTACGCAATATTTTTTTTTACATCACTGGCTCTCGCTAATGCTTTATCCAATCCTCGGCTGTTCCTGAATTATTTTGATAGAATTTGAACCTTATGGCGGGACCCCGTGGTCCCGAATAGTCAAAATCGAATGTATTTATTTTTAGCGACTCCGTCCCACCGTGCACATCAACGCCGCGACCCGCCTGGCCGCGGATCGTTCTGATCGTTCTGTTGTCGTGTCGTCCAAGCGCAACGGCGAGGACGAATGCGCAGAAGAAACAAAACTTTGAAACTTTGATTAGCGCATCGCGTGGAGCTCGTCGAGAGGAATACATTGCCGCGTCGTTCGCCTTCAACAGACATCAAATGACGTCGCAACGCAGTTTATGAGAGAGCCGGGGGCTTATGGGACCCCGGGGTCTAGCCATAAGGTTCAAATGTCGAGGCCTAGGCCTTGCAACCAATACCTCCTACTACCAATAAACTGTTTCCACCAAAAAACGTTTCCGAGTAACGCAACTCATTTTTGTCTCCCTTGAAATGCAGTCTTTTTTTATGAATAAGCTTGGACAGCGACGGAGAATTCACCTCGCTCCTCCTTGTCGACGAACTCCACTCGCGATATTTGACCTCATCCCGACCCTTGATGGGCCGAGGTCTCTATTTCTTAACCGCGACCCCACGTCTGACATTGTTAAGAAATGAAGTTACGTAGGTAAACGTTCCATTTTCTCGTTATTAAGTTTATTCAATCCTTCAACAACGACAAAAACAATCAAAACATTGAGTAAGTTTGAGTATAAATTGATTGAATGTAAACTTTGGCACGTTAACAAAAAAATTGCGTTTGCGTTTTGGAAGAAATGTATCGCATTATATTTAATTCTGACCGTGCAGGTTGCTATGTTGACATAAATGGACCGCAGGAATGCACTATGGATAGTATTCTTCAGGGTACGGGGGTAGAAGATTAACTGTTCTTTGTAAGGTTACGGTAACCCAAGGTATAGCCAACATATATCATTTAAAGTATTTGTTCAACCTTTCTCTGACTTGAAACCTTCCCTACGTTTGATGCAAATACAAACAAATTTTTTTACATGCGTTAACACAGCATATATATGTAAACCACACAATTTTAGAAAGTAAAATCATTCATCACAGAGAGAACGGTAGTATTTTAAATGGGCCCTTGCTACCACACTACCCTTGCAAAGGCAAACGAAACCCTGAAATGTTATTTGCTAGACCACGCATCTCCTCTCAACAGCGGCCAACTAACCCCTTGGCCAAGTTCACTTCACTTGCCACACGTTTCACGTCGTGCGAGGTGGTTGACACCTGCAATCGTCGTTTTTGTAGTTTTTTTTACGGAGGATCTCTGGAGACGTGACCTCGCGACCCCGACGGCTGTGAAGCTCTTCCAAAGGTGAGGAATAATGCCGAAAAATGAGCGCAAGGACACGGTGGGAAATGCAGCGTTGCCCCCAAACGGGGTCAAGAAAATCAAATGTAATAACTGGAAAGGCTACGGTGACTGCAGCTAGCTAGCACTTTTGTGATTAATGTCTAAATGTCATTATTTAATAGCAAAAAAAGTGTTCTTTTTGAGTCGAACAACTAACGTGATCTTTTATGACATCCTGGGTGTACGAAGGGACCGTCTACAGTGGAAAGTCAAAAAGGAACTGCATTGCTTGGCTTTTTTTGGTGACATTCCAATGTACTGACTTCGTAGCAGCTGGCAAATCCATAAATATAGGTTTTTGGGTTAGATGGCGTAAATATAAATGTGTCGTTAAACCCACCACCACCCAACACAGTCAGTTAGGATTGTCACGTAAACAAAACGTGACAATTCGTTACTCGTACAGCGACGAATTGGCATGTTGAACCCAAAAACCTCTTATGGATAATATTGGTCGAAAGCCTTTGTGTCAAACAGCTGGCAAATGTCTAAAGTCCTTGCATGATGGTCGGCGAGTTTTGTGGTCGATGCGTGGAGCAGTTCTTGACCTTGCGCATTGTAAACGATACATCCACCGTGTCCACGCAGGGGTGTAATGTGACAACAGCCCGCAGTTATTGTTTGTTTCCTGTTCTCTTCTTTAGCAAAGGCGCTACTATATCTGATAGTCATTAATCACCATGCCACCCCGTAAATCTCCAGAGCTTGTACCATATTTAGATGTGAACTCTCGCAAAGGTTTTGTTGAGTTTCACGGTTTAAAATAAGACAATTACATTCGCCTTTCACTTTCTATTTTTGTAATTCTAGGACTCATTCACTGTTTTAAGATACTGTACTGTAATTATAACACTTATTTATTTAAACAGGCTGCGTGGTGATGTGACAGATCACTTTACTCAAATTCAGAGGGTTACATTCAAATCCTGGCCGGGAGCGAAATCGACCAATCATCCCTTCAGGGGGGTCATTAAAATGAGCATCGCTTTTTGCGAGGAAAACTGAAAGTCGTTGTGTCCACGGAAGAGACCTTTAGAAGTGTGGACTTGCCACCACGTGGCTCGGGGCACGAGAAAGGCATTTCCACAGTCACCGAAACAAATGCACACGTTGAATCATCAACCTTTATAAACACTCTCCTTGAATGGCACAAACCAGAGCACGGTGCCTGCGCTGCTAATATCAATGCTAACTTTGGCACCGATGGTCGCTGGCACGTGCCGCGTAGCATATGACGCACAGCATCCCCCACCCCCCACCTCTTGTGTTTAACCCTCTCGTGCATCATGTCCACTATGGTGGACTGCGATGATTTGTTGGAATTTCAGCCGTGGTGACAGCACGCCTCCCAAAGCTCTCGTTTGTGCGTGCGGGTCCTCCTTCCGCAGGACGTAGCGTAAAGCTATTCAGTGTTGCCACCTGGCGGTGGCAAGTGTGATCCTATGGCAGGGAGATTTAGTAAAGAGGTTGGCATTCATGAAGGCGGTGTCCAGAGGAAGCTCAGTGTCTGCTGTAATGTAAATAATCGTAATTTTGTGATAAATTACGTGAAACCTTCCGCACATTTGGAGTCGGTCCCTTTGACAAAAATCACATGAAACCAAAACGCACAGGCTTTGCTTTTAATAATTAGAGAGGGTTAATAATAATCAGCTGTGTTGAAGTGTAAAACAAGAAATACTTAAGTACAAGGGAAATTAGAGGTAGTAGGCAGCGGAGGGTGACCCGCGGGGTCTCTGTGTGTTGTCGTGCGGGGTAGCGAACTTTCCCCAGCGTTGTCTGCCAACGATGTTCGTGGCCGCGCTCGGGGGGGGTGGACTGCGTGCGCGATCGCCCCGTTGCCCGTCAGTGGCTCTCGCGAAAAGTGAGGCGGTGCGGAGACAAACTCCTCCTCTCCAGGACTTCCTTGACCTCCCACTCCGTCGCCCCCTGCAGCACAGAGCATCGTCTTTATGCCTCCTTTTCCACTGCGCAACCGAGCCGCGCCAGGGCCACGCCGAACCAGTGGAAGCAGAGCCGTGCCACTGACGTCACGCACGATGAACGAGTCCGGGGCGTGTGTGTAGAGGTTATGCGGTGATGTGTGTGCGGAGGTGATGCGCTGACGTGTTGTGTGTAGAGGTGATGTGCTGCAAGTTGGCACAGTAGGGGGCACAGTTGGTGCATCTGCCAGTCATCTCAGTCAGTCGATCCATGGCACCTGGGTCTGCCCCGTGACCTCCTGCCGGTGGATGTTCAACACTTCACGTGGCTTTAACGTGCACATAGCCTGGCACAAGCGCCGTGGTGACGTCACCGCCACTTAGTGGTGAATGGCGGTTGTTGTTGTTGCGCTGATGTATGTGTGTGGTGGTGATGCACTTACGTGTGTGTGTGTGGCGATGCGCTGACGCTGCACTAAATTTTTCTGAATGACATGTTTTCTTTGGGGGGGGGGTTCATTGAAGTGTTTTTTTTTTTAACTGAACCAACCGAGTCCCCTGGCGCGGGCGTGCCACTTGTGCGAGCTCTTACCTTCCACAGCCTGTCGCGAGCACGGTGAGTCGTGAGCAAGTTTTTGACCCTCTCGTGAATTTTCTCCCAGGAGTTCACCGGCGAGCTTTCACGCCTGACAAAACCCCACGGCAAGCCGCGTGGGTCAGTGAGAAGAAGACTGCGCGTGGGTGCCTCACGATGAACCCCGTTCCTCAAGCGAACGTAAAAAAAAACACCGCGCAATTTTAAAGCAACGATGTTGCTTAAAACAAAGTTGCTCTAGGTGTCGTGCTACTTTAAAACGTGGACAACGACACGGCAACTTTGTTCAAACCTGAAACGAAATGCCGCAAAAGCAACACGCACTCAACTGGATGAGGTCACAAGGTCATCACAGCCAAGGTGAATCCAACACGGCTGGCTACGTACAGTCTCAACTAGATACATAGCGCGGCTGGCTAGGTACGGTGCGAAAGAAGTTCACCATACACACGTACGTACAAGCGGCGGCACTCACCCATCCAGCAACGGCGTCCGCCGTGACATGGCCGTCGGGGCCGACAGCGGCCGGGCCGCCAGCGCCCCCACCGTGAGGTCATCGTCGTCACCTCCGTCATCGTCATCGTCGTCGTCGTTGTCGCCGTCTTCGTAACTGATTGTGACGTTGTGCACGGTGGCCACCTGTGTGCATGTGCACGCAAGATGACGGTCGCGTGGTCACGTACGGACCGGCCCGGTCACGGTGACAAAGTTTAAAGCAGCGAGGGCGTGTGCGAAAACTTAGGGTAGTGCGGGGTGGGGGGGGGGGCACAGCACTATCAATGTCACGTAAACTTTAAACAAACGTTAAAACGCCAAACGGAAAGAGTTACACATGGCTTGATCTGAGTTTGTCCGCATTCTACTCCAGTTCTCGCACCCCCTCTGTATGTGATCAAAGGCTATGCCAATATTTGTTCACTTAGACTCTAAGAATCTAGGAGGGGGATGAGCCTTTGGCAAAGGGAATTCGGCCCCCTCCAGCCCCCCCCCCCCCCCACCATTAACCATGATCTAACCCTTACTGCATGAAGGCCTCCCCAAGCCGTTTCCACCTCTCAATATTCTGCAGGCAACAGCCTCCAATAATGTATGATCTTTAAGTAGGTTCCAAGTTGCATAGGTCGATAGTTCCGTCCGTCTCATATGCATGAACACTTTCAACCTCAGTTGGAAAGTGTTAAAAAAGGGAATAGCCGACTTCCCAATGCAAAAGCATGCATGAAGCATTCTGAAAACTCAGGGCTTCCTGGATGAATGGCAGTGCGAGCACACCGGCACAAGGGTAGACACACCTTGCCAGACCAATTGCCTTGGCCTCTGTTGGGCGTAGCTGAAAAAAAGACAAACAAAAGTTCCAAGCAATTGTTACACACACACACACACGGACGCAGGAGGGTAAGGGGGCCCAGACTCAGTTCAGATCTCACTCGCTACTAAAGTTAACTGTGGCCAGGAATCAAACTCGGGCCCTGGGTTCATGGCGCAGTGCACTAGACACTTCGCCACTACACCACCCCATTCAAACCCGTGTACGGTTAACCCTTTCCCATTCCGATGACGTATGCGTACGTCATCGGAAACAACTAAAATAAAATGACTTTATTGGTACCGAGGCTCCCAAAAGGCCATGCGAGAGGGCGTGTGGCACAGTTTGGCACCAGCTATCGTAGAGTGTGGTCGTGTCGCCACAATTCTCTGCAGTGAGTACAATGTATTTTAAAACGGGGCTATGCCTCTCTAAAATAAATGCTAAATGCTTTTGCGTTCCGAGATTCAGCGGGTGAACAGAACCCACCCTGCAACCTGCAGATGTCTCGGAATGGAGAAAGGGTTAAATTAACAGAAAATTGGAGGCAATTAAATAGTCAATTCTTTTACGAGGTGCATTATCGCGTGCACATTTTACCCGAAGGCGAGCTTCTGGTCCCTGGGAAGTATCCCTGGCGGGGAGAGGTGCTTCTGGCACGTGATCCCACCTGCGACAATACAACGTTCTCCGCTCAGTGTTGGCAAATGTCAACACAGCACTTGTGCCAGGCCAGGTGTACCGGTACTTTGAGGACATGTGAAGTGACGAAGACACGCTGGCGAGTCACCCAACATTCAGACGTTACGAGCTAACCGACTGTAGCACTACACGAGGCACCAACTCACTGTGTTCTAGCAACTGAAATGCTCCGCTTGTTGTTGTAAGCCCCAGCTCAAAACAACAACAACCGGATCGACAGTGTAGGGCTCTCGGCATACGAGTGTTTTTTTTCCACTGGCTATTTTCCGGGCCTAGCCAAGCCGGAACCAAACTATAAACACCTCTGGCCTCAGAAGGCATCTGAATCCGGCTCGAGGCCAAGCAGGGCTGGCGGCGGTGCTAACGACGCATTCATTGCTCATGGCCATCGGCGGGCACGACTGCAGTACTGCGGCGGTAAAAACCCGGCGCTTCCTTCAGCCGCACTGCAGTGGTGTAGCGGTTGAAGCGCGACGGCGCCAAGAATCCAGTGACCCGAGTTCACGCGGAACAGCACCGATGACGATTATTCGAACCGGTCCTGGGCCTCCCCTAGGTCGAACTCAGCCGCAAATGAGTACCCGGAGCAGTGTGTAAACATCGCCACCAGGGAGAAAAAAGACGGCCAGTGCCGGCCTTCACAGGTGCTACTCGATAACAGCACTTGCACCGACAGTCTGTTACGACTATACGGGGGGATCTATGTCTTTGGTGCCAGGTATTGTAGTCGCCGATGACCTCGAGGTTGTCGACCACTCACGGCAGCGGCGGCTCGCGACACGCTACGTCGCTTCGCCGGCCTCGCAGCACCGCCCGCCGAGGCCCTCTTCGGCGACGTCCTTGCGACTGGCGAGCGCCCGCGTGGCCTCCTCGTCGTCATCGCCGCCGCCTCGTCGGCGTCGTTGCCGTAGCAGCAGAAGGAGCAGGGGCCCCAGTGCGCATCCTCCTCCCCGTCTGCGCGTCGCGACGTCTCCACGATGGAGGTCCGAGTGGAGAACTCCAGCTGAGGAGCGATGCCCTTCACCGCAAACAGTCAAGTTATTATGAGCCAAGTTATTATACGCGCGCACGTGAATCCAATGCCTCCCCAAAGGCGTGCGGCAGGTCGCGGCTGGCTGGCCACGCTTCGCCCGCCAGCTGGGGTACACAACACACGGCAAATGTCTGCAGCAACAGCAGCAGCAACAGCAGCACTAGCAGCAGGCACTATTTTACCAGCCCGTTGTGAGACCGAGGGTGACTGCCAATTATAAACACAGAAGACAATACAATTAAACACGTGTGTACATGTGCAGCCTGTTGTCAATCCACTGCTAGATGAGGGCCTCCCCACGTCACGTGATTTACTTCACCAAGCTGGTTCCAGTGCACGTTGGTGAAGGTGGGGAGTATAACCATGGGAGCAAAAAAGTACCGTACAGTACGAACGGTGAACTTTTTCTGCAATGCCCTCTGCTGCCCACAACATAGCCCTGCATCCTATAACACCTGTGATGCACGATGGTCGCCATTCCAAGCACGATCCAGGGCTCGACACCGCTTCAGCTTCTGAGACCTCACAAGGACGGCGCATTCTGGGTGACGTAGTCAAAAAGCCGTGTATTGTATGATGTCTAAAGCGCACCTGCATTGTTAAGGAGCTTCTGCGTTATGAGAGAATGCATGAATGTGCGAAATCTGTGATTGCCCGTGTGCGTGGCTGCCATGCATAAATTGTGTTTTTAATATGTACAACACAATGGTGAGCCCAGCTGCACTACCACGTTTTCAAAATGCACACGAATGTTAACCAACAAAGCACATCGCGTTTATATTGACCTAGAATCAAATTAGGGTATGGGATTCATAACCGTGCTATCAATTACCATTTCTCAGAAATTAGCCCTCGCTTCCTGGCATTTGCCAAGCAATGATAATTAAAGATGGCCCCGTAAGCTGTGGCCCTCGGCGTGACTGTTAATTCGTCCATACTTTATTTTTAAAATCATCTTTCACGTCAGTTGCAAATCGCTTATAAAATCTCATATATATAAAAAAAAGAGCCAGGTGTGGCGACGCACACCAATAGACCAGCATTTTGGCGGTGGCGTTGAACGATTGAACGAATCGATCGATGCGCGTTAAGACTCAAAAACTGACTGAGCTGCGAGGTGACCAATAAGTAGCAGCACGGCAAGTGCGTTCCTAACCCATCTGTGCTGACTTTAGAATGACATACCTCTGACCTCTGGTTCAGTGATTATTAACCTTCACTGCAGCCTGCACCCCTTTGGTTCTCAGAAAGGGCATCTCGCACCTCCAGGGGGTGCGTGCACCCCAGGTTAACAACCACTGCTCTAGTTGGATACCAAGTTTTGTTATGTATGTTGAACTTCTTTCACACCGTACGTAGCCAACCGTGCTAATTGGAAGTGCGGGGGAAAGGGTAACGAACTAAATGCAAAAAGCAGCTCTGAAGAAATTAGTTTTCAATCGAGATGACTTAAAAGTCCATAATAGCTCCAGTGGCTTCCTAATATCAGAAGAGCGTTCCAGACGGCCGCAGAAGCGCATCATGCCCAAACATGCCAATAGAGGACCCTCTTGAAAAACTGTCTATAAGACTCAGCGAGACTTTTCCTGATTTCAAAAAATATTTAGTTTTTTTCTAATTTGCAACACACATTTCTACGTGTGTTGCAAAATGTGTGAACCATAAATGCAAGATTGAGTTACTTATCAACAGCAGGCCGATGGAAAACAAATACATAAACAATATAAAAAAATTAAACTTCACAATTCAGTGCTATTCCCTGGCATATGCCTCTATCAACAAAACCCCATCGAAGAAATCTTGGGTGAGTCTACACACATGCATTTTTATAGCCAGCTGAAAACCATTTGGGGACTATTTTCTTATTGCAAGGGAGAGTTTGGAGACCTGGCAGGAGACCTGGATTCTATCACACACTCATGAACAGATAAGATGTTCCAATATATCAGTGGCACGAAATTGAAGCAAGCAGTTACAAAATTCACAGTAAATTCAGGGATTTGAAACAAATTTTCCAATGCCGCCTAGATAACTGTGCCTGCACGTGCCCCCGTGGTGTCCGTGTGTGTGGGAGCGGCAGTGTAGCGGTTAGCACATTGCGCTGTGAACCCGGCGACCCGAGTTCGATTCACGCTCACGGCCAACACCAGTGAGGATTATCTGAATCGGTCCTGGGCCTCTCCGAGGTCGCCTCAGCCTCAAATGAGTACCTGGTACGACGTGTAAACATCGCAAACTACGGAGTCAAAGGCGGCCGGGCGTAGTGCTGGCCACCCACCCCCTCGTGTGCCGCTCCAGCCTACATAGGTGCTCGCTAGCAGCACTTGCTCCAACAGTCTGTGCAGGCTACACGGGGGATCTGTCTTTGTGTGCGCGCGTAGGGCGGTGGTTGCGTACAGGGTAGTTGTGCGCACGGTTCAGAAGGATCTGCCCGTCGGAACCGTGGGCTGGTGGGGTGAGGCGAGGCTCCGGGAACAGGAAGCATCGAACGTCGCCTTCGTGGGTGGCCAGGGACTCTCCGCCTGGCCGAGTGAGCCCACACAGACACACGGACATGCATGAACGACTTGAACTCTGCCCGTTCGTTTGTCCGATGAGCTTTCGGGTTGTTACCGCCTGTTGTTGGCCGTGATGTCTGACGGTTTGTTCGAGGTGCTGAGAGCTTCTCGTGAAGAGTTACATGTACGCTTGTATGTATGTTGAACCTCTGTGGCACCGTATGTAGCCAACCATGCAAATCAGAGGTGCGGGGGAAGGACAACAAACTACACACAAAAAGCAGTTCTAAATAAATTAGTTTTCAATTCAGATTTAAAAGTGCATAGCTCGAAGTGGCTTGAAGGAATAAATACCTGAAGGAAGACGGTTCCAGACGGCCGCAGAAGCACATCTGAAAGCATGCGATGCAGTGAACGTCTTTGTTCAACGGTTAGCCATGAAACCTATCTACAACCGCGAAACCTATGCAGTGGCATGCTCATTTGTGTTTCCTGATTTATTTATTTTGCCCATCGTGTGTTTCTGGAGTTATCTGCAACTCTGCTGGTGACGGGCCCCTCCGTTGACTAGACATTGGGTTACATTTGCGCAAATGTCTACTGTGGATTTGGAAATTTACTATTTATGATCAGGGTTAGGGGGTTAGGAAACGTATGAATTAATCATTGCGAGTTGGAGCCAGGGGTCACGTCCGTTCTAGCAATCTGTAATCAGTTAAGAGTCAGTCACTAAATCGAGCGTGTCATATTTTTTGATGTTGCGTCACGCCCCTAGACGTGACATGCACAGCAGCTCCCTTGGGAGTTTTGAATGCTGTCGGAGAGGCCTGCATATACAGGCCGAGTGCAGTCTTTTTTACCTGGCAGAGTAAGCTGTATCAGTTCGATGCGCACACATTCCTCTGCGGATAAACACGCACACACACAGAGTCATCAGGATAGAACCATATAAAGATTACTTACAGATAATGTACATAATATCCTGCATGTGCCGGTATATAAAGCTTATACTGATATTTTTGCGACATGGCACGTTGAGTCTGCTAATAATTACAATCCCAAGCACCGATACATTCATTATAGCCACTTCACTGCAGTTGTTCCGGCCATACTGCACCACGCTGCTCAGTGCAGATTGGTGAATGAGGGCCAAGCACTGGTTCAGATATCACTCACTAGCCGTGGCCTCAGGTCAACTGGTTCATACAGCATTGTCCGATCCGCTGAACCACAAGTCCCTTTTGTTTTAATTAACTTACAGCTATTTAATTTAAATGCAAGTTATTTTGTTCTTCGTGGTGGGTTAAAAACTGTTCCTCATTTTGGTTGTATAGTGATTTACATCTATTGCTTAAAATCAGTGAAAATATCCCGACCTCCTGAACTACATTTTTGATATCTTCTATTTGACTGGAATAAGTTTTGTCTGCTGTTATTCACGCTCGTGACTATAACCGTACCAAGCTGTAATCATCTTCCGTATTAAATTAACAGAGGACAGAGACACCCCTGACATTTTGCTGCTTCTGTGTTAGAAATCAGAATCAAGAAACGTTTGTATTTGCTACATCTGGGATCCTCCACATCCACGTGTTTTCAAAAGGTGTTCACAATGTTCATGTCCCTGCTGGTTGTAAAATCTGGTAGACCGTTCCCTTGTGTTCCTCTTTCCAACGATACATTTACCAATCATCCTTTCATCTGTTTCTCATTACCTTTGCACTTACGTATTCCATTATCATGGTGGAATGTGTATTACCATAATTTTAAAGTTGAATCAGGAGGATACTGAGCAGGTGCATTCATTATTTTCCAAATACAAAGTGTGGCATGCTCTCTTGTTTCCTTCTAACAAAGGGAAATTGCAGGCGAATGGTGATTAGGTTGTGCGAGAATACTTTTTCAACTGGAAGAAAAAAGGAGCAGGTGGCACCTCACTTAGATCTGATTAAGAACACTCCCTTAGTTTGTATTTGTGGCGAGATGTTAAGTACCTTGCAAGGTATACAAGAGGTCCTGGGTTCGATCCCGACCCTGATGCCAGTATATTTGGAGTATTCGTGTTCTCCCCGTGGTCGCGTGGATTTTTATCCGGGTCCTCCGGTTTTTCCCCTCCACATTAATAATCGACGTGCGTTTTGAGTATTTCGCTGCTAAAAATTTCCCCGTGATGAGCCACTTTGTTGAGTTATCATTCGGGGGCCAGGTCGCTTCTGAAAAAACAACTACTGTAAACAGCTAAGTGGGCCTTAACTGGTAAAATAAAATAGTTTATTTTAGCCAGGTAGAGTGGGAAGGCACACAGCCGTGAAGATCTGCATCAGCAGACTTGAGTCACAGGCAGGACTGGAGAGAACAAATTGCTGCTGTGCAGATGTCAGTCACTGCAATCTCCAGACAGGGTGGACACCTGGCCTGATACTCTGGTGTGACTCCAGGCCACGCCACCTCGCTGATCTCGTCAAGGAGCATAAACCATCATCACACGAACTCCGGTTATCCTTGCAGTGGTTTTTGGTTAGCCAATGAACAAAGACGATCACCGCATCGCACGTTTTCAGATGCGCTTCTGCGGCCATCTGGAACGCTCTTCCTTCTGATATTAGGAAGCCACTGAAGCTATGCATTTTAAAATCTAAATTGAAAACCCATTTCATTAGAACTGCTTTTAATATTTAGTTTGTTGTCCTTCCCCCGCACCTCCAAATAGCATGGTTGGCTACGTACGGTGTGAAACAAGTTCAACAGAAGTACAAGATACACACCACACATGGAGTGTGGTATATCTTTGGACAGGTCAAGACGCAAAGATTATTTGAACAGGAACCATGAGGATGGCGTGGTTGAGCGGCCACACCATTCCCTGGTGATGTATATTGAACTTCTTTCGCACCGTACATAGCAAGCTGTGGTCATCGGAGGTGTCAACTCCTTGACAGTAAGAAGTGCATCTTGGGCTGCTACACAACGCTGCTGTAGCAAGGTGCTGTGGCAGCCATTACCCATCAGACACAATGCAGGATTAGAAGAGCAAGACCCCCCCCCGCCCTAATTTATGTAGAGGAGGTGGTTTATCTTCTGACAGTCACCTCAAGAAAGTTAACCCTAGACACCTGTTCCATGACCTCCTTCCATCGAGCCTTTGACACTTCACGTGACCTCAAGAAACCAAACCTGGCACAAGCAGTGTGGTGATGTCACCGTTGCTTAGTGTTTGTAGGACGCGATCAAGTGTGAATGTTGGTTACCAGGTATGTGCCTTTATTTTAAAGAGATAACACCCAAAAGGCTGCAAGGTGTTCACTCAGTTGTATTGCTCCTGTATCCACTCTGCCATAAAATGTTCCCACAGGTAACACCACGTTCCATTCTATGTGGCGACCGAGGTCTGACGAAACTGGGCACATTCCAGGTGTCGTGGTCATGGGCCAAAAGTGCAATAAAATTATTGCTATATGGTGATTAGTAGGTTGTTGGATTGTCACCGTTTATACAACTGCCTCGGATCTTACCTTCCAGGAGCTGAGCAACATCTGCCGGGTCCGTTGCTCTAGGGAAAACCTGGGGCGACATCGCAAATTTCATTGTCATAACCATCACTCCTAAACACATTTCGTGAGCAATTATAACATAGTATCCCGCAAATTACAGATATATATATTTAATTTAATGGGGGAGTGGTAGAGTATTGGTTTGCCCACTGTGTTGTGAGCCCGACGACCCGATTCCAATTCCCAGTCGTGGCTAACATTAGTGGCGAGTGAACATTTAACTGATTCTGGGTTTCCCTTAATGAACCAGCACTGACCAGTGTGGTAGAGTCAAACAGCCCACGTGACCAACATGGCATGCATGTAAAAGCTTTCACCCAGCAGTGGACTGACAAAAGGCTAAAGTAATACGATAGTCAATCTTGATATTAAGCTTTCGTGACTGCAGGAATCCATACTCTTTGGTTCTTTCGGTAAAGTCACGTAGGTATAAAATAAAATAAATCACGACGTTTCGGGCGCAACACAAGCGTCCATCATCAGGTGGGAAAGCATAGTCTGCTGCTGAGAACAGTCTGCCTCAGCAGCAGACCTGAGAACAGTCTGCCTCAGCAGCAGACCATGGCTTTCCCACCTGATGATGGACGCTTGTGTTGCACCCGAAACGTCGTGATTTATTTTATTTTATGCATACCGAAAGAACCAAAGAGTACAATACCATAGTCCTTCATTTGTATAGAAAAGAAAAGCCTTATCGGGTCTCAAGACTTTTAGGAGGTTCCTGCATTGGGATTCTTGAACAGTTTCAATATTGAGTTTATTGCATGTGGAAATCTAAACACACACATGGTGATAATACTCAAAGTATGCAGATGGATTCAAGAATCCACTTTCTGTACTGCAATCTCATGGCCACGTAGCAGCCAGGCAGGTATGAGAGTTGTATAAATGTGTGCTAAATAAACCCTTGCCTCTCACACGCTGCAATAAAGAAAGCTCCGCAACACCCTGGCAAGAAATTTGCCTCCTGTGATTCTCTCTCGCCTTGTTACGTTGGCTCATTTATCTATCGAGCATCTCAGTGCAACAAGAGTGAGGCACAACACTGGCTAAGGAGAGACATAATGGGTGGGGGAACTGAATATGCCGGATGAGGTTAAAAACACGTGGGAGGTGAGGGGAGGGGAGGTTATGGGGAGAGAGCAACACAACAGCATCGCCCAACAAAATAATATTTTGCGGATAGCCTCGGCTACCGTCCAAGAGATGCGAGTAAGTAAATCAATCTTGGGTATTATTGATCCAAACTTTAATCACTTAACTCTAAACCCGACATAAAAAAAACTAAATAAATTACGTCCCGTCATATTTTATCAACTGAAAGATAAAAAAATTGGAAACTGAAAAGGTTTGTTAGTTGCGCAATAACCCTTTGGGGCGCTGTACTCGTCCTCCACAATGTTGACGTTCGTGTCTGTTTTTGTTGTTGCTGCTGCTGCTGTGCTCACTCACCACGGATGTCCCATGTAATACAGCTGGGCAAATGGCCAAACAGGATCATCCGTGTAATGAAGCTATCTGAATGGACATTATCTCACGTATCTGTTATTAGACTAAAATCTGTGGGAATAGAAGTGCCCGTTTCTTTCCCTGTATCTGAGTCGGTCTCTTTGCAGGCTTTCATCCCCACCCCCGTGACGCCACCACCACTGCCACCACCACCACCACCTTCTGGAAGCGCAGACGCTCATGCACAAGCAGAGGGAAGACGGCCGGGATGCAGCGGCACTTGCGGTACTGGCCGAACATGCAAACGCTCAGGTAGATGTCGTCCTTGTTGGGCAGGAACACACCTGGACATGTCACCTGTGCAAAGGCAAGAGAGAGTAAAGTAGATAAAGATACCCCGTGTAGTCTTTTGAACAGGTTGTTTGAATAAAGTTCTGAGCACAAGGGGCTATCACCTCTCCGGGCCATTTTTTTTAATTTGCCCAATGCTATGTTTACAGACCGAAACAGATACCGTGGCCGGGAATCAAGCCCAGGTCGCAAGTTGCATAGTGCAGTGTGCTAACCACCTCACTACGTTACCTGGGCACACGTACACTTTAAATTATACACAAGCGAGTTATAGACAAAAGGCGCAATTGTGACGACAGGATCGGTCCACCGCCTCATGCCGTGCAGGTCAGGCGCATCACGCACGCAGCCGCGTTTTCAAACCGCGAACTCAAAGGAGCAATACATTTGGCCTTAGACAGCGACAGCAGCACGGACAATGCTGATGCGGGTTTTCAATCCTGCTTAGGATTCGTCAAGTACGGTGTTAGGGGCCGTTCATAAATGACGTCACGCGATTTTTGACAATTTTTGACCCCCCCCCCCCCGCCAAAGTCACACGGCGTCACAAAAAAATCAGACCCCACCTCAAATATGACGTCACAAAGCTCTGCCCCCCCCCCCCCCCAAAATATATATAAAACATGCTTCAAATCGCTTTAAACTATTGTCATTGTAGTGAGTATTTAATGTGGGCGCTGCACTCTGATGTAGGAGAAAATATTTATTTAAAAAGTCAATTTAATTTAGTAGAACGTGTTGTCTATATTTATTTAAAGTTGCGCATTTTGATGTGACGCACATTTCTCAACCCCCCCCCCCCCCCCCCGTCGTCACACATCGTCACAAATGTCTAACACCACCCCCCCCCCCTAGGTGCGTGACGTCATTTATGGACGGTCCCTTATAACCATTGCCAGCTGTTGCCTTGCGCCTGAGGGACTTTGGTGCGGGCAATCCTCCCCTAGCCCCTGGGCGGAGGGGAAAGAGTTCTAAACCGCCTCAGAGCGACAACGAACGTATGTCATCACTTTGTGTAAATGATGAGAAACGTGTGAGCACTGTGTACAGTACAGTACATACACCGGCAACGGATCAAAATGCATGAAAATAAATAGCAGTACTTGCGTGCCATTTAGACTCCTAACTGAAGCCACAAGAATACTGTGCCCTACACAGCTATGCATTTTTTTTTTCAAAATGCTGTACACATAGAGTACTACATTTGTAGTAACACGCACAGTAGTCGTGTGCGTGTACCTTATGTTGAACTTCTTTCGCACCGTACGTAGCCAAACCGTGCAAACAGGTGAGTGAACCACAAACTTGCAGCGCCTGCTTCGCCGCTTTGTACACCGAAAACGAGGTGGCGTAAGAGGGGTGATGAGGATGATCGGCGGCAACGAAGATGCGCATATACTGCTCGACTAGTGGCTTAAGCCCTCTCTAAAAACAGAAGCTCCACCCGAATAAAAAATAAAGGTAACGAACAGCTGCTGCGGACGTGAGAACACAAACCCGGTGCAACAGCGGACATGGGAGGGGGGGGGTACCTGGGTTCGAATACGAGTCTTCAGCAGCCCGTGATTATACCGGATCCCCATGTGCGGCGAGGTAAATGATTACTGTTCTTACATCGTTTTTTATAGCTTTATTTTGGGGTTTTATCGAAAGCATATGGTGAAGCCACGTGTTATTGCGGAAGTGCGGAGTTGGCCTGATAACTTTAATCTAAATTGTCTTATGGTTGTTATTGTTTGAATTGCATCACACTGGGATTTTTGCACGCAGCGTTGTGATAGGGTGGTTTGTTTTTTTCTGGAAGATTTGCTGGTTTATCCCAGGATGTTTCTGTTGCGCGCCGTCGCTTTAAGATGTTTCTCTGTTGATATTTTGTCTGTTGCGGATGCACCCGACTCAAGCGCCGCATGGCTCACAGGGCTATACCAAATAAATGAAACTTGAAACTTGACAAGAGGCTGGTGAGGAGTGTGTGGTTGATCGTGGTCACGGTGGAACCGAGTGAAGCAACGTTCTCCATCGCAAGGCCCCGCGGGTCACTGGCGGTCCCTGGTGGCCTTTAGTGCGGCCCCCGACAACACACAACGCGTGAAAACATCCCCCACCACCACCATCATCATCATCGTGCTGCTGTCACAACCCCCCAATGGCTTCAAACGTGTGGCGGCCCTCACACTGATGGTGTCTTATCGGCGAAAGTCAAGGACGCCGGCGTAAATGAACACTTAATTGTTTCGAAGCTGTACGCTACCGCGAAGCTATGCTGTACTTTGTAGGCATTAAATAAACATCAACTCACAAGTTTTTTTAAACAAAAATCATTATTTGGTGATGCTTCGCTGGCAGTGGTCCACAGGCACAATATACAAACTCGGAACACACTCGTCAACAAACGCCGTGGCCTCAAAAGAAAAAAAACCAATCGCCGACGTTTCGGGCAGTGGGCCTTCCTTTCACAGTGCATTCAACACTTCAATAGGCGGTTCATAAAACGAGCTGCACCGATGTTTACAACTATGAAACGTGACAATCATTTTATTTGCGATACATTATTCGATGGCCTCGGGAAACGGAAAACGAAACCTTGGATTCATTTTTAAAAAAAAAAATAAGACTTCAGAAGTAAAGACGCCGCAACATCGTACAGTGCCGAGAGCCTCCGGTACAGGGCCGCGAGCGTCGTTATAAAACGTTATCGTTTAAAGCGAAACAAAATCGCGCGTTGGCAACAACGAAGCGTGTACTCACCGCCTGCACGTCCAACTCCACCGTGCATTTGAACAACTTTCGCGGCATCTTCGCGGTTTAAATTCTTTTTTGTGCCTCAGAAAAAAACTAAAATTCAAAGTCGCGCCTCCGCCAAGCGGCGCTCCTCCATGGGGGCCGCGTCCCGGAACCAACGACGCTCGTCTCCATGGCGACAGCCAATCACGGTTGCCTGGAGCGATCGGACAGCCAATCGGGGCGCGCCGCGGGCGTCTCTGCGGTGACAGCCAACTGGGGGGGGGGGCGTGTCACCGAGCGTGGCCGCGGCAAGGGCCAATCAGCGCGCGCCCCCACCCCCTACACCCCCCCCCACCCGTATCTCCATGGTGATGGATGTCTTAAAGGGACCGTACACGTGGTTTGTGCTGGGAGGGATGCGGGATAACGCCCTACATTCAATATTATGTAGTGAACTGGCTCCCGTCATAGGAATGTGGAATTGTCGTCGCTGGCTAAGGGCCCGCAGCGCAGATGAGCACTGCGAGGAGACTCGACCTTGCCTTTGACAACTGCCATAGTTATTCAAACTTTTAGTTGGTCTGTGATTTGACATTTTCTGACACGCTGGGATGGTGATGGTTCGTTAAGTGTATTGTACGTTGTCAATCAAACCTCATGGTAATATTTGATGATGCTGCTGCGTTGGCAATGGTGCACAAGCACAATTAACAACAAACTCCACGCATTCGTTAATGACACTGTGGCCTTAAAAGTACATATATATCTCATTTCGACGATTATATATTTCTAGAGGCATTTAAATATAGTTCTCCTTCTAGGGTAGTGTCACTGACGAATTCGTTGAACTTTCCACAGTCTCTCAAACAGCAGTCGCCTTCAAAATGACACTGTATGCAACAAAGCCGTAGCCATGGAGTCAACATTGTGGGGACCAAATCTTCCAGGGGTACCCCCCCCCCCCCCAAACAATATAAATTTGAAAACGAATTTCCTGCCATTTCCTGCCTAAAATATAAAAAATATCACTAATACATAGGATGGACTTTTTCTATTTTTTTACAATAATGTCTAATAGTGTATTGTATTACATTGCTCTGTTGTTTTCCTTGTCTTGTTTCACTGTATGTAATAGGGGTTAATAAAGTACAACCATAACCACAATCATATAAACATAAATCTATTTTATTGCAATATATTGGCGGGGGACGTTTTGAGCATATTTGAATATTGGGGGGGGGGATGTGTCCCCCTCAATATATATTATAATTACGGCCTTGGTATGCAATAACAAAAACATCGAGGACCACTTTGAAATTGGGACTGGCGTTGCTTAATTTGTTGAACTGTCCAAGGAACAACTCGCACACCACGTCAATGGTCACACACTCCATGATGTGCAACCCACATGGACAGTAGATGGCAGTCTGATCACCAGTATATTCCTGTGCAAGTGCTTCGCCTTCACGCTGAATGGCTTCCTATCCGCAGCGGCTACGCCGAGGGTCGGCAACCTGGGGCTCCGGAGCTCGCATGCGGTGGCTCTTTAAGAACAGCAGTGGCGGCTCTTGAAATTCGAAAAAAGTGGCTCTTCTTGTTATATTGGTTGCCGACCTCTGACCTTGGAAGTCAAGTTTACCATGGAAATCCAGTTCACCATGGAAGTCCAGTTCACCATGGAAGTCCAGTTCACCATGGAAGTCCAGTTTACCATGGAAGTCCAGTTCACCATGGAAGTCCAGTTTACCATGGAAGTCCAGTTTACAGTGGAAGTCCAGTTCACCATGGAAGTCCAGTTCACCATGGACGTCCAGTTCACCATGGAAGTTCAGTTTAAAGTGGAAGTCCAGTTTACCATGGAAATCCAGTTCACCATGGAAGTCTAGTTCACCATGGAAGTCCAGTTCACCATGGAAGTCCAGTTCACCATGGACGTCCAGTTCACCATGGAAGTCCAGTTCACCATGGACGTCCAGTTCACCATAGAAGTTCAGTTCACCATGGAAGTCCAGTTCACCATGGAAGTCCAGTTCACCATGGAAGTCCAGTTCACCATGGAAGTCCAGTTCACCATGGACGTCCAGTTCACCATGGAAGTCCAGTTCACCATGGAAGTCCAGTTTACCATGGGCAGGCGTCGGCAACCTGCGGCTGGAGCCGCATGCTGCTCACTAAGGACTGTTTCATGACGTTATCTATTAAGGACCACCGTCTCGTATTCACCACACAGTGCACTGCCGCTCTTGAGATATTGAGGAGGGGGGGGGGTGTTTACTGAATTCGAAAAAAATGCCTCTTCTTGTTATTTTGGTTGCCGACCCCTGGGCTAAGCAAGCTTGCCAACAAACCCTTCCCCCCGCGGTACCAGTTTTACGCAGATGATCAACAACAAACTCCATGGCACCTGCGCACACGATCTCATTTCAATCGTGCTCTCGGGACGCGTTCCATCCTTTGGCTGCCACTCCGTTATTAATATTGACCATCGGCGATCACCCCGTCTAGCGAAGCGCCCAGTGACTTTCCTTAATAGCTGACATTATTAGTACTCGCACCTTAATGTCCTCTTAATCTATTATTTTCCCTCTGTCCATCCCTCGGTGTAATTCCAGTCACGCGTCTCTCCATGCTTCTTTGAGCAGTTGTTGTTGTTTCTCTGTGTATGGTTCGTTAATGACCGTGTTATGAAAGCTAATCGTACCGTTTCGTGATAATTTCTTGAGAACATATTTTTACGAAAAATAAGCTCGGGTTCGGTTAAAAAGGGTTTAATAATCAGCTTGCCAGATGTCTTGGAAGAGGTGGTAGTCCCCACACTTTACCCCACCACACACACCTGCTGATGGATGAGGTGTCAGTCCCCACACTTTAGCCCACCACACACACCTGCTGATGAAGAGGTGTCAGTCCCCACACTTTACCCACCACACACACCTGATGATGGAAGAGGTGTCAGCACCCACACTTTACCCCACCACACACCTGCTGATGAAGAGGTGTCAGTCCCCACACTTTACGCCACCACACAGACCTGATGATGGAAGAGGTGTCAGCACCCACACTTTACCCCACCACACACACCTGCTGATGAAGAGGTATCAGCACCCACACTTTACCCACCACACACACCTGCTGATGGAAGAGGTGTCAGCACCCACACTTTATCCCACCACACACACACATGCTGATGGAAGAGGTGTTAGCACCCACACTTTACCCACCACACAGACCTGCTGATGGAAGAGGTGTCAGTCCCCACACTTTACCCCACCACACACACCTGATGATGGAAGAGGTGTCAGTCCCCACACTTTACCCACCACACACACCTGCTGATGGAAGAGGTGTCAGTCCCCACACTTTACGCCACCACACAGACCTGATGATGGAAGAGGTGTCAGTCCCCACACTTTACCCACCACACACACCTGCTGATGGAAGAGGTGTCAGTCCCCACACTTTAACCCACCACGCACACCTGATGATGGAAGAGGTGTCAGTCCCCACACTTTACCCCACCACACACACCTGCTGATGGAAGAGGTGTTAGCACCCACACTTTACCCCACCACACACACCTGATGATGGAAGAGGTGTCAGTCCCCACACTTTACCCCACCACGCACACTTGATGATGGAAGAGGTGTTAGCACCCACACTTTACCCCACCACACACACCTGATGATGGAAGAGGTGTCAGTCCCCACACTTTAACCCACCACGCACACTTGATGATGGAAGAGGTGTCAGTCCCCACACTTTACCCACCACACACACCTGCTGATGGAAGAGGTGTCAGTCC
Organism: Petromyzon marinus; assembly: GCF_048934315.1. Lineage (NCBI taxonomy): Eukaryota > Metazoa > Chordata > Hyperoartia > Petromyzontiformes > Petromyzontidae > Petromyzon > Petromyzon marinus. The sequence continues at coordinate 6,817,933 of NC_133710.1, read as the reverse complement.
CCACACTTTAACCCACCACGCACACTTGATGATGGAAGAGGTGTTAGCACCCACACTTTACCCCACCACACAGACCTGATGATGGAAGAGGTGTCAGTCCCCACACTTTACCCCACCACACACACCTGCTGATGGAAGAGGTGTCAGTCCCCACACTTTAACCCACCACGCACACTTGATGATGGAAGAGGTGTCAGCACCCACACTTTACCCCACCACACAGACCTGCTGATGGAAGAGGTGTCAGTCCCCACACTTTACCCCACCACACACACCTGCTGATGAAGAGGTGTCAGCACCCACACTTTACCCCACCACACAGACCTGATGATGGATGAGGTGGCAGTCCCCACACTTTACCCCACCACACAGACCTGCTGATGGAAGAGGTGTCAGTCCCCACACTTTACCCCACCACATACACCTGCTGATGAAGAGGTGTCAGCACCCACACTTTACCCCACCACACAGACCTGATGATGGATGAGGTGGCAGTCCCCACACTTTACCCCACCACACACACCTGCTGATGAAGAGGTGTCAGCACCCACACTTTACCCCACCACACAGATCTGCTGATGAAGAGGTGTTAGTCCCCACACTTTATCCCACCACACAGACCTGATGATGGATGAGGTGGCAGTCCCCACAATTTACCCCACCACACAGACCTGATGATGGAAGAGGTGTCAGTCCCCACACTTTACCCCACCACACACACCTGCTGATGAAGAGGTGTCAGCACCCACACTTTACCCCACCACACAGACCTGATGATGGATGAGGTGGCAGTCCCCACACTTTACCCCACCACACACACCTGCTGATGAAGAGGTGTCAGTCCCCACACTTTACCCCACCACACAGACCTGATGATGGATGAGGTGGCATTCCCCACAATTTACCCCACCACACAGACCTGATGATGCACTGGCTGTGGTGAACCCTTTCACACCGCTGGGTGGACAATTACTGAGGGTGCGTGCGTTGATTTACGAAACTTGGCCATTTATTTTCAAACTTCGGCGCCTGGAGATCAATCCGACTACGACGTAAAATGTGCCTGACCATTACACACATTGCAGCGTCCCCTCCTCTAGGTAGACTTGGCCTAAACTCTGAATTTAGTACAGACATAAACATCAACCATGTGGAGGGGTCGTGGCCACACCAGCAGGGCTGACTTGCCCTGCTGATCGAAAAGCCTTAGTAAGTTAAGTGTGTGTGTGCGCACACAGACAACGATGAAGATCCCCCCGTATAGTCTCAACAGACTGTTGGGGCAAGTGCTGTTAGCGAGTAGCAGCAACGCCTATGAAAGCCGGAACGGTACGCAGGGGGGTGCGTAGCCAGCACCACGCCGGACCGCCTTTGTCTCCCCAGTTTCGATGTTTACACACCGCGCAGATTATAATCGGGAATCGAACTCGGGTTCACCGGATTCGTAGCGCAGCTCCCCAAAACTCAGCGCCTTTATTTTCCGTGCACACACGCGCGCGTTTTGGTCACATTTGAGAGTCGAACTTACGCCGTTTTCACTATGGCCAAATGATAACGAACATTCATCAGTGCAACGCGGTCGAGATGAAACTGCTTTCCTGACCGTGAAGTTCCATCATCAGCATTCAACGAACGCGGAGTCCCCTAACTAACACGTCCGATATCCACCCCCACCCCCCCCCCCCCCATTTTTTTTAACGACGCCAATTATGAACAAAACAATTTATACAAATGACGAGAGCGTGGTCGAGCTATTTTTTTAAAATCGTAATTGCCTGGACCAGCAAAGTTGCCCGCTTTTGCCGCTAATGGGTTCGTAACGAGCGCACGTGGTCGTGAATTTATCAAGCAAGGGGGTGGTGGGGTGGGGGTAAGTGTCAAGGGGGGGGGGGCAGGGAAAGGGAATCTCGCCAGCCGCATAAATTGCACTCTCGTGGAACTCTCAAATTAACTCGAGATCCATCTCCTTAGACGGACGACCAATGGCCGGTGTAGGGTTTGAGTCGTCTCCTTTGTATGGCCCATGGCTTCCTCTCTTCTTCGTCTTCTTCTTCTTTCTATATCTTCCTTCTTTATTATTCATTCTTTCTTCCTCATTCGTATTCCTTCTTTTTCAGTCTAATTATTTATTCTTCTTCCTTCTGCCTCCTTCATCTTCCTCCCTCATCTGCTTCGTCTTGTCGTCGCATGGCTGATGATTCAGATGCAGACCAACAACCTTACAATTTTCACATTCAGGTGCGTCAAGCGCAGGCACCCGCGTCACGATCAGTGGAGTGTCCTACCGCCGTGATGATATCCCCTTCGTAGTTGTAGATCGAGGCCATCGCGTCGCTGCACATTCCACGATCCGTCACAGAAATATGTCTTATGGTTGTTACGTGTTCGACTCGCATCCCGTTGGGATTTTTTTTGTTTGTTTAATTTGCAAACAGCGTTGATGTACGGTGATTTTTGTTTCTGGAAAAAAAAAATTTACTGGTTTTTTTTTTTCCCGAGCTGTTTCTGTTAGCGAAACGTCACTTTAAAGATGTTTCTTTGCTCATGATTTGTTTGTTACGGTTGCGCCCGAGTCAAGAGCCTCGTGGCCATACCTAATAAATGAAAGTGAATGAAAAACAAAACCTGAATGTCCCACGGAGAGAGACGGATGCTTTCACGGACACTTTCGCGTTGTCTTTTCGCGCATCCGCCACGCCCCGTGTAGTGGATGCGGCGTTCGAGGTTGTGGCCCAGGAGCTTTGCAAGAAGATCGAAGCCAGGGATCTTTTGCGTCGATGGGGGGGGGAGGGGGGGGGTCGTCTTTCGCGAGGACGCGTTTGTGTTTTGTGATTTCACGTGAACTCCATTCGGCTTTCCAAGCATCATCATCGTCGTCGTCAATCGTCCGGGTGGTAGTTGCATTGCCTTGGCAGCTACCTACTTCGACTGTTCGTAGAAGGTTCGCGTGCGGTGCAGCTCCCCACTCGTACGTAGATCGGAGTGGGGTCGTGTTGCCGCAAAAGGACACGTACAGGGTGTCTCCCTCGCCTCGTACGCAGGAGGTCATGGGAGCGGTGCAGCATGGGGCAGCTGTGCAGGCTGAGGGAGCTGTGTAGCACCTGGGAGCTGTGTAGCACGTGGGAGCTGTGCAGCACGGGGCAGCTGTGTAGCACGTGGGAGCTGTGTAGCACGTGGGAGCTGTGCAGCACGTGGGGGCTGTGCAGCACGTGGGAGCTGTGCAGCACGTGGGAGCTGTGCAGCACGGGGCAGCTGTGTAGCACGTGGGAGCTGTGTAGCACGTGGGAGCTGTGCAGCACGTGGGAGCTGTGCAGCACGTGGGAGCTGTGTAGCACGTGGGAGCTGTGCAGCACGTGGGAGCTGTGCAGGCTGAGGGAGCTGTGCACCACGTGGGAGCTGTGCAGCACGTGGGAGCTGTGTAGCACGTGGGAACTGTGCAGCACGGGGCAGCTGTGCAGCACGTGGCAGCTGTGCAGCACGTGGGAGCTGTGCAGCACGTGGGAGCTGTGCAGCACGTGGGAGCTGTGCAGCACGTGGGAGCTGTGTAGCACGTGGGAGCTGTGCAGCACGGGGCAGCTGTGTAGCACGTGGGAGCTGTGCAGCACGTGGGAGCTGCGTAGCACGTGGGAGCTGTGCAGCACGTGGGAGCTGCGTAGCACGTGGGAGCTGTGCAGCACGTGGGAACTGTGCAGCACGGGGCAGCTGTGCAGCACGTGGGAGCTGTGCAGCACGTGGGAGCTGTGCAGCACGTGGGAGCTGTGCAACACGTGGGAGCGGTGCAGCACGTGGCAGCTGTGCAACACGTTGGAGCTGTGCAGCACGTGGGAGCTGTGCACCACGTGGGAGCTGTGCAGAACGGGGCAGCGGTGCAGCACGTGGGAGCTGTGCAGCACCTGGCAGCTGTGCAGCATGGGGGAGCTGTTCAGCACGGGGTAGCTGCGTAGCACGTGGGAGCTGTGCAACACGTGGGAGCTGTGCAACACGTGGGAGCGGTGCAGCACGTGGCAGCTGTGCAGCACGTGGCAGCTGTGCAGCACGTGGCAGCTGTGCAGCACGTGGCAGCTGTGCAGCACGGGGCAGCTGTGCAGCACGTGGGAGCTGTGCAGGACGTGGGAGCTGTGCAGCACGTGGGAGCTGTGCACCACGTGGCAGCTGTGCAGCACGTGGGAGCTGTGCAGGCTGAGGGAGCTGTGCAGCACGTGGAAACTGTGCACCACGTGGGAGCTGTGCAGCACGTGGGAGCTGTGCACCACGTGGCAGCTGTGCAGCACGTGGGAGCTGTGCAGCACGTGGGAGCTGTGCAGCACGTGGGAGCTGTGCAGGCTGAGGGAGCTGTGCAGCACGTGGAAACTGTGCACCACGTGGGAGCTGTGCAGCACGGGGCAGCTGTGCACCACGTGGGAGCTGTTCAGTACGGGGCAGCGGTGCAGCACGGGGCAGCCGTGCAGCAGTGCGCAGCGGGAGTGGAGGTGCCGCGCTAGGAGGTACCCGTGCCATCCATCTCGCTGTATTACCGCTCGCCCTGCCTTGTGACAACCCATTTCGCACGTGACAGATGGCTCCACTCCTCCACTCGTACGCGAGTTCATTTCAACCACTCAGCTCTGCTGCACCTGCTCTGCCTCGCTAAAACATTAACGCCATCATCATCATCATTGTAGTCATCACCATCATTTGAATGACAGGTTTTGTGCAGTGGCAACACTCGTGCCTTACAGCAAGGAAGGGATAGCGTTCGATTACTGACTCGAGCGCCTTTCTCCCCGTGACAGACAAAGACAAAGATCCCCCGTGTAGCCTTAATAGGCTGTTGGGGCAAGTGCTCTTAGCGAGCACCGATGAAGGCACAACACACGAGGGGGTGATTGACCAGCACCACGCCCGGCCGCCTTTGTCTCCCAAGTGGCGATGTTTACACACAGCACCGGGTACTCATTTGAGGCCGAGTCGACCTAGAGGAGGCCCAGGACCGGTGCAGATAATCGTCACCGGTGGTGGCCGTGAGCGGAAATCGAACTCGGGTCGCCGGGTTCGTAGCGCAGCGTAGCGCTAACCGCACAACACCCTTCCACACAGTCACAACAACGCGTAAGCAATGTCCGTCTAGAGCTCGTGGAGTTTAATGTGGGCAGGGCTAAGGTATAGAGGAAGTCCTCGTTTAACGCGGTAGATGCGTTCCTAAAAGGCGCCGCTCTACAGAAGAAGAAGAAAATAATTCCCCTTGGATAATAATGTAACGATACATTTGGCGAGACACGACCGACTTACGCACACGCTGCGAAATCGCGGGACAGACCACCGAGGCTACGCCACCGCGTGACTGTATCATTCCGCGTACTGTCGACTACCGACGCAGCCCAAGAAAGTAGTCCGACTGCTGGTCTCGCGTTGTAGGGGGCGCGCGTTTGCGCGTTATAACGGGCGCGTTGTGCGAAACGCGTTCCCGATATGGGAGAGCCGCCTCGACCCTGCGACAACGCGTTGCAGCGTGAACACCACCACGCCTCTAGAAGCGACGATAGTGCCGTGTTGTTGTTGTTGTTATTGTTGTTGTTCAACCTCGGTTGTTGCGAAGTGGGGGCGGCAGCGGCGGGATTGGGGGGTCGATATCTCCCCCTGCTCCCCTGTGACACCACCTGTGACTCACAGCAACAACCCACCACTGACACCCACTCAGTCGCTATAAATACGGCAGCGAGTATGCGTGCGCGCAAAGCCAAAACTGCAGCAACACTCGAATGCGTACGACAGACTGCCGTCTACTTTCCAACGGCGTAAACAACAAAGATTCACCACCCCCCCACCACCACCACCACCCAGCCCACAACGTGTAAAGTAGCCTCTAACAAGCTGTTGGGGCAAGTGCTGTGAGCGAGTATCACCATCCATGACGACCTAGCACGGCACACGAACGGCACCACGCCCGGTCGCCTTTGTCTCCCCCGTGGCGATGTTTACACAGCGCACCAGGTACTCATTTGAGGCTGAGTCGACCTAGGCGAGGCTCAGGACAGGTTCAAAATAATCGTCATCGGTGTTGGCCCTGAGCCGGAATCGAACTCGTGTCGCCGGGATCGTAGCAGCGGCAGCGCGCTAACCACTACAACGCCTACCCACAACGCGTACCCACAACCCCTACCCACAACCCCTACCCACAACGCGTACTCACAACGCCTACCCACAACCCCTACCCACAACGCCTACCCACCACGCCTACCCACAACGCCTACCCACAACCCCTACCCACAACCCCTACCCACAACGCCTACCCACAACGCGTACCCACAGCGCCTACCAACAACGCCTACCCTCAACGCGTACCCACAACGCCTACCCACAACCCCTACCCACAACGCCTACCCACAACGCCTACCCACAACGCGTACCCACAACGCCTACCCACAACGCCTACCCTCAACGCGTACCCACAACGCCTACCCACAACGCTTACCAACAACGCGTACCCACAACGCGTACCCACAACGCCTACCCACAACGCCTACCCACCACGCCTACCCACAACGCCTACCCACAACGCCTTCCCAGAACGCCTACCCACAACGCATACCCACAACGCCTACCCACAACGTTTACCCACAACGCGTACCCACAACGCCTACCCACAACGCCTACCCACAACGCCTACCAACAACGCATACCCACAACGCCTACCCACAACGCCTACCAACAACGCATACCCACAACCCCTACCCACAACGCGTACCCACAACCCCTACCCACAACGCGTACCCACAACGCGTACCCACAACGCGTACCCACAACGCGTACCCACAACGCCTACCCACAACGCGTACCCAAAACGTCTACCCACAACGCCTACCCACAACCCCTACCCACAACGCTTACCCACAACGCCTACCCACAACCCCTACCCACAACGCCTACCCACAACGTGTACCCACAACGCCTACCCACCACGCCTATCCACAACCCCTACCCACAACGCCTACCAACAACGCCTACCCACAACGCATACCCACAACGCCTACCCACAACGCCTACCCACAACGCCTACCCACAACGCGTACCCACAACGTCTACCCACAACGCGTACCCACAACGCCTACCCACAACCCCTACCAACAACGCCTACCCACCACGCCTACCCACAACCCCTACCCACAACCCCTACCCACAACGCCTACCCACCACGCCTACCCTCCCACGTATCCAGGCAGTGCACCCATTCACCTGAACCCACCCAACGACCCGCCCCACGCACACATCCGTACAGGCGAGAAGGGAGAGACGTGTGTGGAGGTCAACCCGCTTGCTGTACTCGCCACCTCTAACAACTCACGCCTAACCTCCCTTCCCACTGCTTAAAATTCCCCGTTGTGCGTTCGGAACAAACTCCCCTCCCCTCCCCACCACTGCCACCACCACCCCCCCCACCAATCTCTTCGTGTGTCTGCCTCCCCCGTCTATCGCCCCCCCTCCACCCGCTATCCCGTCTCACTCTCCCGTTCTCTGATTGATGACTTGCTCTTTGAATATTTTTTGTTCGCAGCTTTATGTAAATACCTCTGAGCGGCAAGGCGAACACAAAATCCATACACACGCAGAGAGAGAGAGAGCCCGTCCGCTCGCTCGCTCGCTCGCGTAGAGAGCTTGCATGGCACAATCAATCGGTCATCAATCATCCGAGCTGCCTTCTCGCAACTCACAGGTGTGAGCCGGGTAGCATGCAGTCCGTGTGTGCGTGCCGACGTGTGTGCGTGTGTGCGCGTGTGTGTGTGCGTGTGTGTGTGTGTACGTGTGTGTGTGTACGTGCCAACGTGTGTGTGTATGTGCCAACGTGTGTGTGCGTGTGTGTGTGTGCGTGTGTGTGTGTGCGTGTGTGCGTGTGTGTGTGTGCGTGCCGACGTGTGTGTTTGTGCGTGCGTGTGCGTGTGTGTGTGCGTGTGTGCGTGCGTGTGTGTGTGCGTGTGTGTGTGCACGTGCCAACGTGTGTGTGTGTGTGTGTATACGTGCCAACGTGTGTGTGCGTGTGGGGGGGGGGGAGCGGTAGTGTAGCGGTTAGCGCTACGCTGCGCTACGAACCTGGCGACCCGAGTTCGATTCCCGCTCACGGCTACCAACACCAGTGACGATTATCTGAACCGGTCCTGGGCCTCCCCTAGGTCGACTCAGCCTCAAATGAGTAGCCGGTGCGGTGTGTAAACATCGCGACTGGGGAGACAAAGGCGGCCGGGCGTGGTGTCAGCCACCCACCCTCTCATGTGCCGTGCCGGCCTTCATAGGTGCTCGCTAACGGCACTTGTCCCAAGTCCATTAAGCCTATACGGGGGATCTTTGTCTTTGTGTGTACCTGTGTGTGTGTGCAATGGTTATCGTGCAGCGCTACGCACGCAGTCACACAAGCTCGATTCCGGCTCACGACCAATTACAGCGGTGAATATTTGAACCGTTCTTGGGCTTCTCCTCTAGGTCGACTCAGCCTTTAAATGAGTAACTCCTGCAGTGTGTAAACATGGCCACCCACCCCCTCGTGTACCGTTCCGGCCTTCATAGGTCCTCTCGAACAGCACTTGTCCCAACAGTGTGTTGAGGCTATATGGAGATCTCTGCTTTTGTTTGTGTGCGTTTAATCTCATAATTAATTATGAAGTACGCCTTTTGGCGTCATCTGGTCGAGCACCAATTGGGTCGAGGTTCAAAAGAAAACCGTCCCTTGGTGTGGACCAGTTTAAAGAAAAATGCATATATTATCATAGTATGTTTTTTGTTTGCATTTTGACTGCAGGTATTGTGGTTAATGCAGACATGAATCCTCATAAAAAAAGGTTTCAGTTTTGTTGCCAGAAAAAAGGGGAAACCCCTATTATGATGATTATTATTATTAAATAGTGACTTAAAGCTTTCGTGAGTGTAGGAATTCATATTCTTTGGGTCTTTCGATAAGGTCACGTAGATAGGTTCAAAGTAAAATAACCAAAAATCTACGATGTTTTGATCGAAACACAAGCAATCGTCATCAGAAAAAATAAAAACCTATGTCCGTGACTTTACCGAAAGACCTGCACACCTACCAGCACCCCTACCAGCACACCTACCTCCCTGCACGCCTGTCCACGTGCCAGCACGCCTACCTGCCTGCCTGCCTGCACCCCTGCCTGCCTATCTGCCTGCCAGCACGCCTACCTGCCTGCCTATATGCCAGCCAGCACGCCTATCTGTCTATCTGCCTGCCTGCCAGCACGCCTACCTGCCTGCCTACCTGCCAGCACGCCTACCTGCCTGCCTACCTGCCTGCCTGCCAGCACGTCTACCTGCCTGTCTACCTGCCAGCATGCCTGCACGTCTGCCTGCCTGCACAGGCTGCCTGCACCTCTGTCTGTCTGCACGTGCGTCTGGTCGTTCCGTGCGTTACCATATGTCATCCTGACCACTTGTCCATCTGTCTTTGCGAGCAGGTGGGGAAGACGTGGAGTGCCCAGAGAAAGCCCCCCTTAACAGTGCGAGAGGAGACTATTTCTAAAACTAAAAACTATAAGCCAAATTGGATTGTTATTTCTACCAGGTAAGACACCACCACTAAGCTACGTACATTTTTTTCAGAAGCGACCTGGCTTTCACAAATGCATGGTCAACGAAGTGGCTCAATCACGTGGACATTTATTGCAGCCGAATACTCTAAACGCGTGATGTTGATTCTAAACCGGAGGAACCTGGAGAAAGATCTACGCGACCACGGGGAAAGAGAGAGAGAGAACACGCAAACTCCAAATATACAACAGCAGGCGTCAGGGTCGGGATCGAACCCATAACCTCCTGCATAACAGGCGAGGGCGTCAACATCTCGTCCCACCGCCCCTCCTCTGTCCACCTCCTGACCCGGATAGTCAGAATCGATGCACTGTGCGTCAGTCTGTCCGCTGCGGAGAGATTGATGATGCCGAACCCATGCGTAACCCCGTCTGTGCATCCCCTCCACACACCCCGCCATCAGAGCGCATCAACCCAGAGCCACCACGTCACCATATCCCTGCCCCATCTCTGCTCCACCGTACCAATCCCATCGCCACATCCCATCACGACATCACTATCCTCCTCCGCCCACCAGTACACACATCACCACCCCTATCACCAGATTACCACCCCATCCCCACCCCCATCACCACATCACCACCCCATCACCGCATCACCACCCCCATCACCACCCCATCCCCACATCACCACCCCCATCACCACCCCCATCACTACCCCCATCCCGACATCACCACCCCCATCACCACATCACCATCCCCATCACCACATCACCACATCACCACCCCCATCACCACATCACCACCCCTATCACCACCCCACATCACCACCCCCATCACCACCCCCATCCCCACATCAACACATCACTACCCACATCCCCACATCACCACCCCCATCACCACATCACTATCCCCATCACCACATCACCACCACCATCACCACCCCCATCCCTGCTCCCAGCTCGCGGATCTCTTAACCTCTGTGTCACCTCCGAATGAATGCATCACTCTGGGATCACAAGTACAGTAGCATGGTCAAGTTAATAATAATTATATATTATTCATGATAACACTTTCGTCACAATTGTAATAGATTACTTTATCCAGAAAAGCCTCATTTGGTCTCAAAACCCTTGTAAATGTCTGGTGCAGGATATTTGGATAATTCATTATCGAGTTGCAGTACACATGGACATGTACACCACTCTTGTTAATCCACTGCTGGATGAGAATCTCTCATGCTGGTCACGTGGTATCATTTGACCATACTTCACCACGCCGGTCGGTGCATGTTGGTGAAGGTGGAGGTCATAGTTCTGTGTGGGTGCATTGGGCTGTATACAGTGGGGAGCGGTAGTTGTAGCGGTTAGCGCTACGCTGCGCTACGAACCCGGCGACCCGAGTTCGATTTCTGCTCACGGTCAACACCGGTGACGATTATCTGAACCGTTTCCTGGGCCTCCCCCTCAGTCGACTCAGCCTTAAATGAGTGTCCGGTGCAAAGCATAGTAGACACGGCCACTAGGGAAACAAAGGCGACAGGGCGTGGTGCTGTCCACCCACGCCCACCGTGTGCCCACTCAGCCTACGCAAGTGCTGCTCGCTAACCAGCACTTGCCCCAAACAGTGGCATGAAGGCTATACGGGGGATCTGTGTCTACACATGAATAGGAAGAAAAACATTCCCTATCCGCCAAGGACCAAGCTGAGACCTGCTTAGCTTCGGGTGCAATCCGGGTGAATCGGTCACGGGCTTTAGGAACAGTACGCTATTGATTGTTGTAATTGATGATGAATAATTAATTGCTCATGGGCCTTCTCCACTGGTTTAAATAAGGGGCACGTAGTGGTGAGCGTGGTATGGGGGAGTTGTGGTGCTACGGTGAGAGCGCTTGAGCCCGGCCACCGGAGTTAGATTCCACCACGGCTGCTGACAATCGGCCAACCTGCACTGACCCAGGGTGGTGAAGTATGGTCAAACGATCACCGACACTTCGTGGGGTGGTCTTCATCCAGCAGTAGATTGATAAAGGGGCATGTAAGTAAGCAGAAGTCATGCTTAACACAAAGTGTGTATATATATTTTTTAATGTGGTGATAATTGTGGCTGTAAATTATTGACGAGTAATGTCACGTCGTCACCTTGGACAAGTGTGAAGTTAAAGATGATTTTACAATTAACCACCACTATCACTATCTGCCATCACCACCACCATCACCACTACCATCGCTACCATCCTCACAATCACCACCTGTACAATAACCACCCCTACCATCACCACCATTATCTCCACCTATGTCATCACGATCATCATCACAATCACCATCTGTACATCAACCACCCCTATCATCATCACAATCACCACCTCCACTATGGCCAACACAAGCAATCATTGCCACCACCACCATCACAGCCACCATTACCACCAATACAACCACCACGATCACGACCATTAACCACCACCACCAACTCTACCACCACCAACTCCACCACCGCCGTCACTACCATCACCAAAGACAAAGATCCCCCGTATAACCTGTGGGGGGCAAGTGCCGTTAGCGAGGACCCATGCAGGCCGGCACGGCACGCGAGGTGATGGGTGGCCAGCAACCACGCCCGGCCGTCTTTGTCGGTGTTTATCACGCCGCATCAGGCACTCATCGGAGGCTTGAGTCGGTTCCTGACAATTGATCGCCACCCCTTGTGGCTGTGAGCGGGAGTCGAACTGTGGTCGCCAGGATCGTAGCTACAAATCGCCGACGATGGAAAAAAAAGACAGCCACCATTAACAACCACCACCACCACCACGGCCAGCAACAAGCAGCATCAACCAACTCGGCCGATGACTGCACCACGGTGTACCCATGACCACGGCAACCGTCACCGCACCAAGAGAACAACAACAACAACGAGGCGGCGTATAAACGATGGCCTGCAATTATGATGTATAAACAATCATTGCTCCTTCCCCCATCATCGTCCACCTCACATCGGCGATTCTCAATCCGACGGGCAGTTGTATAATTATTTATTACCCCGCCACCACCACCCACCCACAACCCACCACCACCCACCCCCCACATACCACACACCACCACCACCCACCCCCCACACACCACCACCACCCACCACCACCAACCCACCCCCCACACACCACCACCACCCACCACCACCAACCCACCCCCCACACACCACCACCACCCACCCCCCACACACCACCACCACCCACCACCACCCCACCCACCACACACCACCACTACCCACCCCCCACACACCACCACCAACCCACCCCCCACACACCACCACCACCCACCCCCCACACACCACCACCCACCACCACCAACCCACCCCCCACACACCACCACCACCCACCACCACCAACCCACCCCCCACACACCACCACCACCCACCCCCCACACACCACCACCACCCACCACCACCCCACCCACCACACACCACCACTACCCACCCCCCACACACCACCACCAACCCACCGCCCACACACCACCACCACCCACCCCCCACACACCACCACCACCCACCACCACCAACCCACCCCCCACACACCACCACCACCCACCACCACCAACCCACCCCCCACACACCACCACCACCCACCCCCCACACACCACCACCACCCACCACCACCAATCCACCCCCCACACACCACCACCACCCACCACCACCAACCCACCCCCCACACACCACCACCACCCACCACCCACCACCACCCCCCACAGACCACCACCACCCACCACCACCAACCCACCCCCCACACACCACCACCACCCACCACCACCACACACCACCACCAACCCACCCCCCACACACCACCACCACCCACCACCACCAACCCACCCCCCACACACCACCACCACCCACCCGCCACACACCACCACCACACACCACCACCAACCCACCCCCCACACACCACCACCACCCACCACCACCAACCCACCCCCCACACACCACCACCACACCGCCCCCTTTTCAGTGAGCAACCGGATCTGTAATGTAATTGATTTGGGAGCGATATTATATTTGAAGAGACACGTGATCCTCGCTTCGCCTTGGCTCTGGATGTGATTACTATTGAACGAGTCTCGTCTGAACGTGCGGGAAGGAACCTCACGGTGACCCCCACCACCACCCACCCACAACCACCGGCCCCGTGTTTACCAATCCTTTACACCAGCACCGTTGTCGATCCTTACCAAACACAGTAACCACTCCTTACCAAATACAGTAACCACTCCTTACCTAACACAGTAACCACTCCTTAACAACCACTCCTTACCTAACACAGTAAATACTCCTTACCTAACCGCTCCTTACCAACCACAGTAACCGCTCCTTACCCAACACAGTAACCACTCCTTACCAAACACAATAAACACTCCTTACCAAACACAGTAACCACTCCTTACCAACCACAGTAACCACTCATTAACAACCGCTCCTTACCAACCATAGTAACCACTCCTTACCAAACACAGTAACCACTCCTTACCAAACACAGTAACCACTCCTTGCCAACCATAGTAACCACTCCTTACCAAGCACAGTAACCACTCCTTACCAACCACAGTAACCACTCCTTAACAACCACTCCTTACCAACCATAGTAACCACTCCTTACCAAAAACAGTAACCACTCCTTACCAAACACAGTAACCACTCCTTAACAACCACTCCTTACCAACCATAGTAACCACTCCTTACCAAAAACAGTAACCACTCCTTACCAACCACAGTGACCACTCCTTACCTAACACAGTAACCACTCCTTACCAACCACAGTAACCACTCCTTAACAACCACTCCTTACCAACCATAGTAACCACTCCTTACCAAACACAGTAACCACTCCTTACCAAACACAATAACCACTCCTTAACAACCACTCCTTACCAACCACAGTAACCACTCCTTACCAACCACAGTAACCACTCCTTACCAACCACAGTAACCACTCCTTACCTAACACAGTAACCACTCCTTACCAACAACAGTAACCACTACTTACCAACCAGAGAAACCACTCCTTACCTAACCGCTCCATACCAAACACAGTAACCACTCCTTAACGAACACAATAACCACTCCTTACCTACCACAGTAACCACTCCTTACCAAACACCGTAACCACTCCTTACCAAACACAGTAACCACTCCTTACCAACCACAGTAAGCACTCCTTACCTACCACAGTAACCACTCCTTACCTAACCGCTCCATACCAAACACAGTAACCACTCCTTACTTAACACAGTAACCACTCCTTACCAACCACAATAACCACTCCTTACTTAACACAGTAACCACTCCTTGCCTAACACAGTAACCGCTCCTTACCAACCACAGTAACCACTCCTTCTCTAACCACTCCTTACCAACCATATTAACTACTCCTTACCTAACACAGTAACTGCTCCTTACAAACCACAGTAGCCACTCCTTACCTAACACAGTAACCACTCCTTACCTAACCGCTCCTTACCAACCACAGCAACCACTCCTTAACTAACCGCTCCTTACCAAACACAGTAACCACTCCTTACCGACCACAGTAACCACTCCTTACCAACCACAGTAACCACTCCTTACCTTACCGCTCCATACCAACCAAGTAACCACTCCTTACCAACCACAGTAACCACTCCTTACCTTACCGCTCCATACCAACCACAGTAACCTCTCCTTACCAACCACAGTAATCACTCCTTACCTAACCGCTCCTTACCTAACACAGTAACCACTCATTACCTAACCGCTCCATACCAAACACAGTAACCACTCCTTACCTACCACAGTAACCACTCCTTACTTAACACAGTAACCACTCCTTACCAACCACAGTAACCACTCCTTACCTACCGCAGTAACCACTCCTTACCTAACACATTAACCACTCCTTACCTACCACAGTAACCACTCCTTACCAACCACAGTAACCACTCCTTACCAACCACAGTAACCACTCCTCACCTACCACAGTAACCACTCCTTACCAAACACCGTAACAACTCCTTACCAAACACCGTAACCACTCCTTACTAGCCACAGTAACCACTCCTTACCAACCACAGTAACCACTCCTTGCCAACCACAGTAACCACTCCTTACCAACCACATTAACCACTCCTTACCTGACACAGTAACCACTCCTTACGAACCACAGTAACCACTCCTTACCAACTACAGTAACCACTGCTTACCAACCACAGTAACCACTCCTTACCAACCACAGTAACCACTCATTGCCAACCACAGTAACCACTCCTTACCTAACACAGTAACCACTACTTACCAACCACAGTAACCACTCCTTACCTAACCGCTCCTTACCTAACACAGTAACCACTCCTTACCTTACCACGCCATACCAACTACAGTAACCACTCCTTACCAAACACAGTAACCACTCCTTACCTAACCGCTCCGCTCCTTACCAACCACAGTAACCACTCCTTACCTAACCGCTCCTTACCAACCACAGTAACCACTCCTTACCAACCACAGTAACCACTCCTTACCTAACACAGTAACCACTCCTTACCTAACCGCTCCATACCAAACACAGTAACCACTCCTTAACGAACACAGTAACCACTCCTTACCTACCACAGTAACCACTCCTTGCCAACCACAGTAACCGCTCCTTACCAACCACAGTAACCACTCCTTACCAACCACAGTAACCACTCCTTACCTAACCGCTCCTTACCTAACACAGTAACCACTCCTTACCTAACCGCTCCATACCAAACACAGTAACCA
This sequence comes from Petromyzon marinus, assembly GCF_048934315.1. NCBI lineage: Eukaryota > Metazoa > Chordata > Hyperoartia > Petromyzontiformes > Petromyzontidae > Petromyzon > Petromyzon marinus. The sequence goes on along the minus strand of NC_133710.1, from coordinate 6,801,643 downwards.
CTCCTTACTTAACACAGTAACCACTCCTTACCAACCACAATAACCACTCCTTACTTAACACAGTAACCACTCCTTACCTAACACAGTAACCGCTCCTTACCAACCACAGTAGCCACTTCTTACCTAACACAGTAACCACTCCTTACCTAACCGCTCCTTACCAACCACAGCAACCACTCCTTACCTAACCGCTCCTTACCAAACACAGTAACCACTCCTTACCAACCACAGTAACCACTCCTTACCAACCACAGTAACCACTACTTACCTTACCGCTCCATACCAACCACAGTAACCACTCCTTACCAACCACAGTAACCACTCCTTACCTAACCGCTCCTTACCTAACACAGTAACCACTCCTTACCTAACCGCTCCATACCAAACACAGCAACCACTCCTTACCTACCACAGTAACCACTCCTTACTTAACACAGTAACCACTCCTTACCAACCACAGTAACCACTCCTTACCTACCGCAGTAACCACTCCTTACCTAACACAGTAACCGCTCCTTACCAACCACAGTAGCCACTTCTTACCTAACACAGTAACCACTCCTTACCTAACCGCTCCTTACCAACCACAGCAACCACTCCTTACCTAACCGCTCCTTACCAAACACAGTAACCACTCCTTACCAACCACAGTAACCACTCCTTACCAACCACAGTAACCACTCCTTACCTTACCGCTCCATACCAACCACAGTAACCACTCCTTACCAACCACAGTAACCACTCCTTACCTAACCGCTCCTTACCTAACACAGTAACCACTCCTTACCTAACCGCTCCATACCAAACACAGCAACCACTCCTTACCTACCACAGTAACCACTCCTTACTTAACACAGTAACCACTCCTTACCAACCACAGTAACCACTCCTTACCTACCGCAGTAACCACTCCTTACCTAACACAGTAACCACTCCTTACCTAACCGCTCCTTACCTAACACAATAACCACGCATTACCAACCACAGTAACCACTCCTTACCTAACACACTATCTGCTCCTTACCAACCACAGTAACCACTCCTTACCAATCACTCCTTGCCAACCACAGTAACCACTCCGTACCAACCACAGTAACCACTCCTTACCAAACACAGTAACCACTCCTTACCAACCACAGTAACCACTCCTGACCAACTACAGTAACCACTCCTTACCTAACACAGTAACCACTCCTTACCTAACACAGTAACCGCTCCTTACCAACCACAGTAACCACTCCTTACCTAACCGCTCCATACCAACCACAGTAACCACTCCTTCTCTAAACACTCCTCACCAACCACAGTAACCACTCCTTACCTAACACAGTAACCGCTCCTTACCAACTACAGTAACCACTCCTTACCTAACCGCTCCTTACCAACCGCAGTAACCCCTCCTTACCTAACCACTCCTTACCAACCACAGTAACCACTCCTTACCTAACCGCTCCTTACCAACCACAGTAACCACACCTTACCGCTCCATACCAAACACAGTAACCACTCCTTACCAACCACAGTAACCACTCCTTACCAACTACAGTAACCACTCCTTACCTAACCGCTCCATACCAAACACAGTAACCACTCCTTACCAACCACAGTAACCACTCCTTACCAACCACAGTAACCACTCCTTACCTAACCGCTCCATACCAAACACAGTAACCACTCCTTACCTAACACAGTAACCACTCCTTACCAACCACAGTAACCACTCCTTACCTAACCGCTCCTTACCAACCAAAGTAACCACTCCTTACCTAACCGCTCCTTACCAACCACAGTAACCACTCCTTACCTAACCGCTCCATACCAAACACAGTAACCACTCCTTACCTAACACAGTAACCACTCCTTACCAACCACAGTAACCACTCCTTACCAACCACAGTAACCACTCCTTACCAACTACAGTAACCACTCCTTACCTAACCGCTCCTTACCAAACACAGTAACCACTCCTTACCTAACACAGTAACCACTCCTTACCAACCACAGTAACCACTCCTTACCTAACCGCTCCATACCAAACACAGTAACCGCTCCTTACCAACCACAGTAACCACTCCTTACTTAACCGCTCCTTACCAACCACAGTAACCGCTCCTTACCAACCACAGTAACCACTCCTTACCAACCACAGTAACCACTCCTTACCAACCACAGTAACCACTCCTTGCCTAACCACTCCTTACCAACCACAGTAACCACTCCTTACCAACCACAGTAACCACTCCTTACCAACCACAGTAACCACTCCTTACCAACCACAGTGACCACTGCTTACCAACCACAGTAACCACTCCTTACCAACCACAGTAACCACTCCTTACCTAACACAGTAACCACTCCTTACCTAACACAGTAACCACTCCTTACCAACCACAGTAACCACTCCTTACCAACCACAGTAACCACTCCTTACCAACCACAGTAACCACTCCTTACCAACCACAGTAACCACTCCTTACCAACCACAGTAACCACTCCTTACCTAACACAGTAACCACTCCTTACCTAACCACTCCTTCCCAAACACAGTAACCACTCCTTACCAACCACAGTAACCACTCCTTACCAAACACAGTAACCACTCCTTACCAAACACAATAACCACTCCTTACCTAACACAGTAACCATTCCTTACCTAACACAGTAACCACTCCTTACCTAACACAGTAACCACTCCTTACCAAACACAATAACCACTCCTTACCTAACACAGTAACCACTCCTTACCTAACACAGTAACCACTCCTTACCTAACACAGTAATCCACTCCTTACCAACCACAGTAACCACTCCTTACCAACCACAGTAACCGCTCCATACCAACTACAGTAACCACTCCTTACCAACCACAGTAACCACTCCTTACCAAACACAGTAACCACTCCTTACCAAACACAGTAACCACTCCTTACCAACCACAGTAACCACTCCTTACCAACCACAATAACCACTCCTTACCAACCACGGTGACCACTCCTTACCAACCACAGTAACCACTCCTTACCAACCACAGTAACCACTCCTTACCAACCACAGTAACCACTCCTTACCAACCACAGTAACCACTCCTTACCAACCACGGTGACCACTCCTTACCAACCACAGTAACCACTCCTTACCAACCACAGTAACCACTCCTTACCAACCACGGTGACCACTCCTTACCAACCACAGTAACCACTCCTTACCAACCACAGTAACCACTCCTTACCAACCACAGTAACCACTCCTTACCAACCACAGTAACCACTCCTTACCAACCACGGTGACCACTCCTTACCAACCACAGTAACCACTCCTTACCAACCACAGTAACCACTCCTTACCAACCACAGTAACCACTCCTTACCAACCACAGTAACCACTCCTTACCAAACACAGTAACCACTCCTTACCAACCACTCCTTACCAACCACAGTAACCACTCCTTACCAACCACAGTAACCACTCCTTACCAACCACTCCTTACCAACCACAGTAACCACTCCTTACCTAACCGCTCCATACCAAACACAGTAACCACTCCTTACCAAACACAGTAACCACTCCTTACCAACCACAGTAATCACTCCTTACCAAACACAGTAACCACTCCTTACCAACCACAGTAACCACTCCTTACCTAACCGCTCCTTACTAACCACAGCAACCACTCCTTACCAACCACAGTAACCACTCCTTACCTAACCGCTCCTTACCTAACACAGTAACCACTCCTTACCTAACCACTCCTTACCAACCACAGTAACCACTCCTTACCAACCACAGTAACCACTCCTTACCAACCACAGTAACCACTCCTTACCAAACACAGTAACCACTCCTTACCAACCACAGTAACCACTCCTTACCTAACCGCTCCTTACTAACCACAGTAACCACTCCTTACCAACCACAGTAACCACTCCTTACCTAACCGCTCCTTATCAACCACAGTAACCACTCCTTACCTAACACAGTAACCACTCCTTACCTACCACAGTAACCACTCCTTACCAACCACAGTAACCACTCCTTACCTAACACAGTAACCACTCCTTACCTACCACAGTAACCACTCCTTACCAACCACAGTAACCACTCCTTACCTAACCGCTCCATACCAAACACAGTAACCACTCCTTACCAAACACAGTAACCACTCCTTACCAACCACAGTAATCACTCCTTACCAAACACAGTAACCACTCCTTACCAACCACAGTAACCACTCCTTACCTAACCGCTCCTTACTAACCACAGTAACCACTCCTTACCAACCACAGTAACCACTCCTTACCTAACCGCTCCTTACCTAACACAGTAACCACTCCTTACCTAACCACTCCTTACCAACCACAGTAACCACTCCTTACCAACCACAGTAACCACTCCTTACCAACCACAGTAACCACTCCTTACCAAACACAGTAACCACTCCTTACCAACCACAGTAACCACTCCTTACCTAACCGCTCCTTACTATCCACAGTAACCACTCCTTACCAACCACAGTAACCACTCCTTACCTAACCGCTCCTTACCTAACACAGTAACCACTCCTTACCTAACCGCTCCTTACCAACCACAGTAACCACTCCTTACCAACCACAGTAACCACTCCTTACCAACCACAGTAACCACTCCTTACCAACCACAGTAACCACTCCTTACCTAACACAGTAACCACTCCTTACCTACCACAGTAACCACTCCTTACCAACCACAGTAACCACTCCTTACCAAACACAGTAACCGCTCCATACCAACGACAGTAACCACTCCTTACCTAACACAATAACCACTCCTTACCTAACCGCTCCTTACCAACCACAGTAACCACTCCTTACCAACCACAGTAACCACTCCTTACAAAACACAGTAACCACTCCTTACCAACCAGCGATTTCGCGTGATGGTTGATGCTCCCTGCCAAGACCGGCGTGGTTATGGCGCTTTACTTGTGGCGAGTACAGCAACAATGATCTCGTGTGCACCAGGCGTTGTGTAGTTAGTACATTTGTAGTGTTCGCACTCCACTACACATGTACCGCATTGGGAAGGGTTTTGTTGCAGAACGCTACCGTGGGGCCTTTGTCTGGCTCAGCGGCACGTCAAGTCGGGGGGCCTGAGAAGCGCCACTTGCCATCGTCATTGCAGCGGTCATCATTGCAGCAGCAGCAGCGGCTTTTGGCTGGCCGTCTGGAACGTTCTTCCTTCCGAGATATATGTTAGGAAGCCACTGGGAGCGATGCGCTTTTAAATTTAGATTGAGAACTAATTTCTTTAGAACTGCTTTTTTTGGCTGGCCATTGAACAAAGATGGTCACCGCATCACGCGCTTTCAGATACGCTTCCTGCGGCCGTCTGGAACGCTCTTCCTTCTGACATTATGAAACCACTGGGAGCGATGCGCTTTTAAATTTAGATTGAAAACGAATTTCTTTAGAACTGATATTTTTGGCTGGCCATTGAACAAAGATGGTCACAGCATCGCTCGCTTTCAGAGGCGCTTCCTGCGGCCGTCTGGAACGCTCTTCCTTCTGACATTATGAAACCACTCGGATCAATGCGCTTTTAAATTTAGATTGAAAACTAATTTCCTTAGAACTGCTATTTTGGCTGGCCATTGAACAAAGTTGGTCACAGCATCGCTCGCTTTCAGATGCGCTTGCTGCGGCCGTCTGGAACGCTCTTCCCTTCCGATATTAGGAAGCCACTGGGAGCCTCGCACTTTTAAATCGTCATCTCGATTGACAGCTCATTGTGTCGCACGGTCTCTCCGAGGTTATTACGTCTCGCGGCAATTCTTGCCCAATCACTTCGTCACGCTCACGCAAACGTCACCGCTGTAATTAAATGAAAATAAAATGTGGAACGTAAAGGAAAGCATTTTCATCATAACAAAAATTTAACGGCGTATTAAATAGGTTTTTTGTTACGCTGTTGTTGAAAACACATCTAATGGTGGTTGTCAAGGAAGGTTTAGAGGCAACCCATAGCTTTGGCCACCCCCAACCTCACGCTAAGTTACGCGAACTGCGTGAGAATGAATGAACCTGTGCGCGCCTGCGTCTCCCATTCATTCCCTCTCGGCAGAGAGACCACCTCGCCTCGCCGTGCAGATCGTCGCTCACGACACCAAACTAAATCGTGCTATTACGCCCGGGGTGGGAGAAAGGCAGGCAGGCAAGGAGGGATGGAGGGACTTGTCTGTATCTCTAAGATAAGCCCCTGGAAGAAGCAAGGCGGGGGAGGGGGGAGCGTGAAATGATGGAGAGATGTAGAACGATTGTGTGACACAGGGAGGGGAGGGGAGGAGGGGTTGAGTGTGGAAAGAATTTCAAAGAGTTTGTTTTAATCGCAGAGCTACTTGCACACTGAGCTACTTGTATACTGAGCTATTTGTACACTGAGCTACTTGTACACTGAGCTACTTGTACACTGAGCTACTTGTATACTGAGCTACTTGTACACTGAGCTACTTGTATACAGAGCTATTTGTACACTGAGCTACTTGTACACTGAGCTACTTGTACACTGAGCTACTTGTACACAGAGCTACTTGTACACTGAGCTACTTGTACACTGAGCTACTTGTACGCTGAGCTACTTGTACACTGAGCTACTTGTACACTGAGCTACTTGTACACTGAGCTACTTGCACACTGAGCTACTTGTACACTGAGCTACTTGTACACTGAGCTAATTGTACACAGAGCTACGTGTACACTGAGCTACTTGTACACTGAGCTACTTGTACACAGAGCTACTTGTACACTGAGCTACTTGTACACTGAGCTACTTGTACACAGAGCTACTTGTACACTGAGCTACTTGTACACTGAGCTACTTGTACACTGAGCTACTTGTACACTGAGCTACTTGTACACAGAGCTAATTTTACACTGAGCTACTTGCACACTGAGCTACTTGTACACTGAGCTACTTGTACACTGAGCTACTTGTATACTGAGCTATTTGTACACTGAGCTACTTGTACACTGAGCTACTTGTACACTGAGCTACTTGTAGACTGAGCTATTTGTACACTGAGCTACTTGTACACTGAGCTACTTGTACACTGAGCTACTTGTACACAGAGCTACTTGTACACTGAGCTACTTGTACACTGAGCTACTTGTATACTGAGCTACTTGTACACTGAGCTACTTGTACACTGAGCTACTTGTACACTGAGCTACTTGTACACAGAGCTACTTGTACACTCAGCTACTTGCACACTGAGCTACTTGTGCACTCAGCTACTTGTACACTGAGCTACTTGTACACTGAGCTACTTGTACACTGAGCTACTTGTACGCTGAGCTACTTGTACACAGAGCTACTTGTACACTGAGCTACTTGTACACTGAGCTACTTGTACACTGAGCTACTTGTACACAGAGCTACTTGTACACTGAGCTACTTGTACACTGAGCTACTTGTACACTGAGCTACTTGTACACTGAGCTACTTGTACACAGAGCTACTTGTACACAGAGCTACTTGTACACTGAGCTACTTGTACACTGAGCTACTTGTACACTGAGCTACTTGTACGCTGAGCTACTTGTACACAGAGCTACTTGTACACTGAGCTACTTGTACACTGAGCTACTTGTACACTGAGATACTTGTACATTGAGCTACTTGTACACAGAGCTACTTGTACACTGAGCTACTTGTACACAGAGCTACTTGTACACTGAGCAACTTATACACTGAGCTACTTGTGCACTGAGCTACTTGTACACTGAGCTACTTGTATACTGAGCTACTTGTACACAGAACTACTTGTACACTGAGCTACTTGTACACTGAGCTACTTGTACACTGAGCTACTTGTACACTGAGCTACTTGTACACTGAGCTACTTGTACACTGAGCTACTTGTACACTGAGCTACTTACACACTGAGCTACTTGTACAAAGATCCTGTGGCTTACAATGTGGCCAGGTTCTGGGCTTATGAGGAATCGTGTGGGTGGTGGGGTATGATGGGACGAGAGGGGGTGGGGTGCGTTTCATTCGTTGCACCAACAACAGCAGCAGCCGCCAATGCGCTGCTTGTACCAGGCTAGGTGCACTTTAAGGCCACGGTAAAGTTTGCCGAACGCCGCCTGGCAAGGGAGGTCACGGGATGGACCCAGGCAGGCGCCGTGGGTCGAACCCACTGAGATGATTGGCAAGGAACACGCGCGTCTGGATTGAGATAATTTTTGTTGGGGCTTTAAATGCCCACGTAACACGACGCTTCGCTTGTGGCCAGGTCGCGTCTGAAAAAGAAGCGAATGGCTCAGTGGGCTTTGCCCAGTCAGATGTAAATAGTTTAGGGACCGTCCATAAATGACGTCACGCGATTTTGGACGATTTTTGACCCCCCCCCCTCTATCGTCACACGGCGTCACAAGAAGTCAGACCCCCCCCCCCTCAAATATGACGTCACAAAGCTCTGTACCCCCCCAAAAAAATTAAACATGGTTCAAATCGCTTTAAACTATTGTCATTGTAGTGCATATTTAATGTGACGTCATTTATGGACGGCCCCTTCGTTCGATTTGTGTGCATTTAAGTGACGTATTGACCTTTCTATACTTTCCACTCCTATCGTGTTTTCGTATTGTTCGTTGTCTTGTGAAGACTTGACCTGCCCCCTACTGGGCATCTGTAAATAAAAAGAGCTTTATAGCTCATCAGATTCCTCCAGTGTCAATAAATATTCTGATTCTGAATGCCATCTTTGTTAGGCGCCCGTGATCAAGTTCCGTTCAGCAAATACAGATCAAGAAATACGAGCCATGAATGCAGAATTCTAAGAATCATAAAGTTACTTTCGTGCGACTTCGTCGAGTCTCCGGCACTTAAACAGAACCTGAAGGATCACAAAAGTCCCTCTACCCCACCAACTCCGCTAAACAAAGACAAACATCCCCCGGATAGCTTTGCAAACTTTTGGGGCAAGTGCTGTTAGCGAGCACCTATGAAGGCCGGCACGGCACACGAGGGGGTGGGTGGCCAGCACCACGCCCGGCCGCCTTTGTCTCCCCAGTGGCGAAGTTTACACACCAGGTACTCATTTCAGACTGAATCGACCTAGGGGAAGCCCATGACCGATTTAAAACAATAAAGACCCCCCCATATAGCCTACAGAGGTTGTTGGTACACGTGCTGATAGCGAGTACCTTTGAAGGCCGGCACGGCACGCGAGGGGGTGGGTGACCAGCACCACGCCCGACCGCCTTTGTCTCCCCAGTGGCGATGGTAGTTTTTTACCGCACCAGACACTCATTTGAGGCTGAGAGTCTATCTAGGGCAGCGTTCTTCACACATTTTCAGAGGAGAGAGCCCCTTTCGCCGATAAGACATCATCAGTGTGAGGGCTGCCACACATTTGAAACCATTGGGGGTTTGACAGCAGCACGATGATGATGATGGGGGGGGGGGGGAGGAGGTGTTTTCACTCTTTGTGTATTGAAGGCCACCAGGAGTTCCCAGTGACCTGCGGTCCTTGCAATAAAGAGCACTGATCTAGGGGAAAGCCCAGCACCGGTTCAGACAATCGTCGCTGGTGCTGGTGGTGGCCGTGAGCGGGAATCGAACTTGGGTGACTAGGTCCGTAGCGCAGCGTAGCGCTAACCGCTACACGAGCGCTCCCCCGCTACCAACTCTGTCGCACACAGACCAGAGACACAAACGCAGCCACTCGCTAACGGAATATGATAGTGGAGGCGAGGGTTTAAGCTGCTGGTGAGCAATTGGGAGGCATTAATTATTGAGCGCTCCGATATGTATTGCTCGCAGCTACGGCGAGAGTGACTGCCGTATGTATGCACGTTGAACTTATATTCTTAGCTCTTTCGGTAAAGTCACGTTGAAGGGAAACAATATATTTTATTATTTTATTGTTTCCCTTCAACGTGACTTTACCGAAAGAGCTAAGAATATGAATTACTGCAGTCACGAAAGCTTTAAATCACGTTGAACTTCTTTCGCGCCGTACGTAACCAACCGTGCCGGTCGGAGGCGCCGGGGAAGGACAACAAACTAAACACGAAAAGCGGCGCTCAAGATGTTAGTTTGTCAATCTAGATGATGATTTTAAGGTGCATAGCTCCCAGCGACTTCCTAATGTCAGAAGGAGGAGCATTCCAGACAGCCGTGAGACGCGCATCTGAGGCCGACCCTCTTTGTTTGATGGCCAGGCAGACGCCGCTGCTGCGAAGATGACCAGAGTTCGGGCGAAGGTTTATGCCCCTTGACGAGATCAGCGAGGTGTTGTGTGGTTCATTTGTGGCAAGGGCTTTGTGTGTAACGAGCGCGATCTCACACGGTCAGATCTTGCAGTAACCCCATCACGACACTCACCTGACCTCTTTTCGCACGTTTCTCCATCCCTTTCCCATCGTCTTCCTCTTAGTTTGTTATTTTTATTACGAAATGTCTCACGTCGTTATTTGTTGTTTTATTTATTTTCTTTTTATTTGTATTGTCGTCTTATATTTCCTTATTATTTTCATATTTTCCACCACGTCACCGCTCTTTCCCGTTCAATTTCATATTTTCCCCGTGCATTACATCCTCGACTCCTACTACCCTGTCAGTTTCCCCGCGAAATCATTTGAATAATTTGAAGGATTCATTTGTCCTCGAACCACTGTGCTGTCAATTACTCTGAAAATTTAAAAAAGCCATCTCGCAGACCAGTTGATTTAACGGCTAACAGCTATTTATTGAGAACTCTTAATTATTGCGTGTCAGTAATTTCATAAATTGTTTGTCCGGAAGTAAAATCGTAAATAACAGGAAACGGGCCACCAAAAGTCACGATACAATTATGTTTTGCAAATCGGGCGATACGATTAACTTTGCAACAACATTTTTTTTTGTTTCTGGGTAGTGTTATTTTCTAATTGCTTATGCCTCAGAAGTACAGAAAGTGGATATTATTCCCCACAAACTTTGCTTTTGTAACCAGGACAGTGATACATATTATTGGTTATTTCGGTGAAGTCACGTAGAAGGGAAACAAAATACTAAAAATATAAAACAATAAAATTCTCACGACGTTTCGCCTGCAACACAAGCAATCATCATCAGGTGTGAAAACCACAGCAAGAAAATTTGAAAAAAGTGGCGTTTTTTTAACGTTAGCAACACGGAGAACGATTTGGCAGTTTGGTCAGATGGCTCGAGTCCATCTATGTTCGGAAAAGAGGAGGGGGGAGACGAAAGAACCAAGAATATGAATCCCTGCAGTCACCAAAGCTTTAAATCAAAATTTCAGGAGAGTGATATTTTGAATTGTACCTATTTTCAATGAGAAAACGTGGTGTGCATTTGTGTCATTCCTCCACGTAAAGTCCTGGTCACAAAAGCAACGTTTGTGGAGAATAATAGCTATTTTCTATACTTTTGAGGCATAAGCACTTAGAAAATAACACTTACGACCCAGGAACAAAAATCGTGTTACATAGTGAATTATCATCGATTATCATCGTATCGCCATATTGCAGCAGCAGCAACTGCACACCTAGAATTATTCACACATTCGCCAACAACAGTGTGGCCTTAAAAGGAACAAAATATAATTGTCGACGTTTTGGGCAGTGGTCCTTCTCCAGATTATGCAAGGCACAATACCCGGTTCACGTGTGCGAGGAAGACCAAGGATGACAATGGATGGATAACATCAAAGTGTAATGACGGCTTGACACACGTCTCTTGAGATGGCACTTTATTGAAGACGCGTTCACGTGACATCAGCCGGAGTCCCCCACCGCGACATCCCCGAGTCCCCTATGCGTCTCCCTTTTATATACCGACACAAGGCCACGCCCCCTTCCCGAACCTTCTCGCCGACTCTGGACACTCGCTCCACCGGCAGACTCCACGGTCCTCTTCCGTCACCTGACCACGCCCCCTTCTCGAACATTCCCGTAGCCACCAGTCCCTTCACACTCACAACTGACTCCCTTGTCATTACCTCCCGTAGCCACCAGTCCCTTCGCGCTCACAACTGACTCCCCTGTCATTACCTCCCGTAGCCACCAGTCCCTTCGCACTCACAACTGACTCCCCTGTCATTACCTCCTGTAGCCACCAGTCCCTTCGCACTCACAGCTGACTCCCCTGTCATTACCTCCCGTGGCCACCAGTCCCTTCGCGTTCAGAACTGACTCCCCTGTCATTACCTCCCGTGGCCACCAGTCCCTTCGCACTCACAACTGACACCCCTGTCATTACCTCCTGTAGCCACCAGTCCCTTCGCACTCACAGCTAACTCCCCTGTCATTACCTCCTGTAGCCACCAGTCCCTTCACACTCACAACTGATACCCCTGTCATTACCTCCCGTGGCCACCAGTCCCTTCACACTCACAACTGATACCCCTGTCATTACCTCCCGTAGCCACCAGTCCCTTTGCACTCACAGCTGACTCCCCTGTCATTACCTCCTGTGGCCACCAGTCCCTTTGCGCTCACAACTGACTCCCCTGTCATTACCTCCCGTGGCCACCAGTCCCTTCACACTCACAGCTGACTCCCCTGTAATTACCTCCCGTGGCCACCAGTCCCTTCGCGCTCACAACTGACTCCCCTGTCATTACTTCCTGTAGCCACCAGTCCCTTCGCACTCACAGCTGACTCCCCTTTCATTACCTCCCGTGGCCACCAGTCCCTTCGCGCTCACAACTGACTCCCCTGTCATTACCTCCTGTAGCCACCAGTCCCTTCGCGCTCACAACTGACTCCACTGTCATTACCTCCTGTAGCCACCAGTCCCTTCGCACTCACAGCTGACTCCCCTGTCATTACCTCCTGTGGCCACCAGTCCCTTTGCGCTCACAACTGACTCCCCTGTCATTACCTCCCGTGGTCACCAGTCCCTTCACACTCACAACTGACTCCCCTGCCATTTCCTCCTGTAGCCACCAGTCCCTTCGCACTCATAGCTGACTCCCCTGTCATTACCTCCCGTGGCCACCAGTCCCTTCGCGCTCACAACTGACTCCCCTGTCATTACCTCCTGTAGCCACCAGTCCCTTCGCACTCACAGCTGACTCCCCTGTCATTACCTCCTGTAGCCACCAGTCCCTTCACACTCACAGCTGACTCCCCTGTAATTACCTCCCGTGGCCACCAGTCCCTTCGCGCTCACAACTGACTCCTCTGTCATTACCTCTCGTGGCCACCAGTCCCTTCGCGCTCACAACTGACTCCCCTGTCATTACTTCCTGTAGCCACCAGTCCCTTCGCACTCACAGCTGACTCCCCTGTCATTGCCTCCCGTAGCCACCAGTCCCTTCGCACTCACAGCTGACTCCCCTGTCATTACCTCCCGTGGCCACCAGTCCCTTCGCACTCACAGCTAACTCCCCTGTCATTACCTCCCGTGGCCACCAGTCCCTTCGCACTCACAACTGATACCTCTGTCATTACCTCCCGTGGTCACTAGTCCACTCACACTGCATGCAGGCTTTATTGTCATTACAAAAGCATGGACGAGGCTCACGCTGGAACAGACAAATGAGGATAGCGAAAGACAGAAGTCAGTGGCGAAGGATTTTGCCCATGGTGCGGCCAACCCTCGGATCGAGGATGGCCGAAAACAAGGCAATACCGTCTCCAAAGCACGTTTAGTTTCATTCAAAAGTGTGATAACGAGAAGACAGGAGGAGTAAGCTTGCCACGGTGGTGCAATGCTTAGCACGGGACTTGCGATCCAGATTGCGCCCGATTAGATTCCATCTCCCGGCGTGGCAGCTGTGAATCATTGGGGCAAGTTTCTGAAATCTAAACCCCCACACCTACCCCACCCTACCACCTCGGTAAACTCAACAGCATAAATGTGTTTCCCCACAAATAGTCCATCGACAGTTCGCGTGTGGTATAGCGGTAATGTGGTGGATGCCACCAAAGAAATCTGGCCACTCGGAAAGAGGAGGCCCAATGCTGTCCAGAGGAGCGCACCTTGCGCTTTCAGATGCGCTTCTGCGCCTCTGCGGCCGTCTGGAACGCTCTTCCTTCCGATATTAGGAAGCCACTGGAGCTACGCACTTTAAAATCATCATCCAGCTTGAAACCTCATTTCTTTAGAACTCGTTTTTGGTGTTACGTTTGTTGCCCTTCCCCCGCACCTGGCAACGTACGCTGGGAAAGAGGTCCTTCCGCCAGCAGTGGCGTGGGCAGGCGATTGCAGGGCTGCGCCTCTACCCCTTTACCTGTACCTAGAATTATAAAGAGCGGGATGTGAGAAGAGAGCGGGGAACACAAATGAAAGTGTGTCGCCTGGAGGGAGAAGGGAGGCGAGTGGGCGGAGGGAGAGGCGCACTGGAATTCGGAAGCTATCAGAGAGCTACATCAGACCTTGGCTTCCCAGGAAAGTAAATAATTGATAAAGGAGAAGCTTGAAGGGTCTAGAATCGAGCCGGAGAGAGTGTGTGAGAAAGTGAGCGAGTGTGTGTTAAGCACGCGCGTGTGTGTGTGTGTTACAAAGAGCGAGAGAGTGCGCGTGTGCGCGTGTGTGGGGAAGCGGTGGTGTAGCGGTTAGCGCTACGCTGCGCTACGAATCCGATGACCCGAGTTCGATTCCCACTCACGGCCAACACCACCAGTGACGATTATCTGAACCGGTCCTGGGCCTCCCCTAGGTTGACTCAGCCTCAGATGAGTACCTGGTGCGGTGTGTAAACATCGCCACTGGGGAGACAAAGGCGACCGGGCGTGGTTGCTAACCACCCACCCCCTCGTGTGCCGTGCCCGCCTTCATAGGAGCTCGCTAACAGCACTCGCCCCAACAGTCGGTTAAGCCGATACGGGGTATCTTTATCTTTGTGTGCGTGCGTGCAAGAGATAGTTTCATTTCTTTAGTGGGAAGCGGTAGTGTAGTGGTTAGAGCACTACGCTACAAACGTGTCCACCTGCGTTTGATTCCTGCTCACGGTCAATATCCGTGACGAATATCTGAATATGGCTATGGGCCTCTCCTGGGTCGGCTCAGGCTTAATTGGGTACCTGTGTGCTGTGTGTAAACATTGCCACCCACCGAAACAGAGGTGGTTAGGCGCTGTGTCAGCCTTTATAGGGGTGGTCACGAACAGCACTTGCCCCAACAGTCTGCTAAGGCTATAGGGTGGCTTGGTGGGTGGTTCCTTTGTGTGTTCGAGGGAAGTGCGCGTGTGCGTGTGTGTGAGATGGAAAGTGAGCGGTGGTCAAGGTTTGCTGGGATGGGCGGTGGCCAAGATTTGCTGGGATGGTAGCTGCCTCAATATCCCACGATCACAAATCACTCTTTAATGTCCCCAAAGAGTCCACTCGCAGTGAGTTCTCCGATTACCACCGTTAGGGGAAGAATGGCGATCCAGTCTCCGACCCTCAGGATCAGGCCTATGTGGCACAGTGCGTCTCAATAGGCACTAAAAACAAGACCTGCACGTTTCATCTTGATTTGAAGCTTTCGTGACTGCAGGAATCCATACTCTTTGGTTCTTTCGGTAAAGTCACGTAGGTAGAATTTATCCATCTACGTAGATAGAATTTTTCAGGTTTTTCGGATTGGTGGAGTTCCTCGACCCGCGAAAAACAAACCTCCTCGGCTAACCCTGCGATGATGGTAGCCACCCTCTCCGCGTGGCCGGCTGCCTAGGTGCGTGAAGAACAATCCAGAGCCTGAGACCAGACAAAGCCTTGGGCAGAGATGGGGTGCGGAGCGACGGTGCATGGCGAGTATGTGAACCCGCGACCCGAGTTCGATTCCAGGCCACGGTTAGCGTCAGAGGCGACCGATGTCTGAACCGGTCACCGACGCACACTGAACCAGCAAGGTGAAGTATGGTGGGACGACCACCTCCCCCCCATGACCGACATGGTCTTGGGAGGCCTTCAACCAGCAGAAGACTTGTGAAATGAATGTAGATTTGTTGTTCAAAATCTAGGAATCACAGAGACGGCATGCCATGATTTCAGACACCTATTAAATATCTGTACAGGTTTTTGTTTTTAAATGAGTGTTGGTAGTGGTGGTAGGGGGGGGGGTGGAGGGTGGGGGCGGGGGGTTTGAGAATATTTTTAAGGTCAAGGGCACGTGCGAAAAGTGTCCGGACATAACAGTACCATTTCTAATGAGACCGAGGCATTTCGAATGAGCTATTGCTCATAAAAATCGATCGAGTGAGGCGTCGGGGAGAGGCGAGTGGCGACGCAGATTAAAACCTGGGCCTGGATATTCCGGGAGATGGACGAGCTGGCCGGACCTAATGTGTTATTAACGCCGCTTCAGCACCACCGGACAGCGACCGGAGGAGAAGCACGAGCGCCCCCCGTGGCTCCGACGCGCCGGATTCGCTCTCGAGCAAAAACTTTGCCCGAGCGAGGGCCGTTGTCGTCTCCCTGCAGGGGGAAGGGGGAAAAAATGGTATTATCCGCGGAGGGTCAAGGGGGCGTCGTCGCTTGGCTCGTCGCCTTCTTCCCTCTGCCAGATCTCGCCGCTCCAATGTCTGCCCGCTTTAGCCCTCTCTCGTCGTTATCGTCAGACTCGTTGTCGTCGCCACCACCACCTGAATGCTCTTTTGTTTTTGGCCCACCCTTTTATTCGAGCAAAGGTTCGGGTGCGTCTTATAATCCGGTAGGTGTTGTATGAAGCGTCTTTGTCACCGGATTTGCGTCTGTCACCAGATTTGAGCGGTAGTGCAGAGGTTAGCGCGCTGCGCTACGAACTCGGCGAACCCGGGTTCGATTCCCGCTCACGGTCAACGCCAGTGACAATTATCTGAACCGGTCCTAGCCCTCTCCTAGGTCGACTCAGCCTAAAAAAAGTATCTGGTGCGGTGTGTAAACATCGGCTCTGGGAAGACAAAGGTGGCCGGGCGTGGTGCTGGCCACCCACCCGCTGTGCCGTGGCAGCCTTCATAGGTGCTCGCGAACAGCACTGTCTCCTACAGTCTGTTCAGGCTATAGGGGGGAACTTTGTCTGTTTCACCAGAATTGTATAACTTTATTCACACCGTTCGGCGCGTGTATTGTAATCCGGAGAATATGGCAGGTGTCTCTCCCTACTTACGCAGGAGCCACTTCCGCCAAAAGGGCCACTCTCACGGTCTTGCCACCACCACCACCAGCCTGGCTTGAGGTCTTCTCCTCGGCTGACTCGTCGTTCACGCCTGGCAGCAGCGGCAACGCCAACTCATGGCAAAAGTTGTTGTTCCTCTTGGAGCATCTTTACGAGAGTCATTACGACCTTCTGCTACGTACGGCAGAGCTAATGCATTAACGTTTTCGGGCTTAGTTGAAAAGGATTATAAATAATAATTCATTTATTTTAAGACCACGCCTTCCCTCTTCGCCGGGGTGTCTCGGAGAGCTTTACACATCTCCTCTCAGCACATTTGAAAGGGCACCCCCAGTGGCTGCCGTCCCTATGTGACACAGAGTGACTCAGTACCTGACCTCCAAACGGGCATTAGTCTGCCAGTAGGGGGCAAAGATTTCCATGTGGTCTAGTCGAGGGCACCCCCAGTGGCAACTGTCTCTGTACGGCACAAGGTGGCTTGGCACGTGGCCTGAAAACGGACATTAGTCTGCCTTAATTAATTTAAATAAGTATTATCTGGTGTGTTGTGGCCATAAACAATTAGGACTGGGAAAGACAAAGACGACCGGGCGTGTTGCAAGCCACATCACCCCGTTGTGTGCCGTGAATTTATTCGTAACACGTATTTGGCGCTCTCGTCTTTTAAGTCCCCAACCCCCTCTCTCTTGCTCCGAGTGTCTCAAATACTCCCGCTCTTGTGAACTTTGTGTAAAACCTACCGCGCTAATGACACCGTTAATAACGACGCCATTAATCACGTCCCGGTTACATCGATGCCGGTTCGAGCTGCTGGCACCGGAGCCTCGCACCGCACGCGAGGCTCCCTGCGCGAGCGGGGACCCTGGGTTAAGCCCAGGGCGATTCGGGGGCCTCTCGCCTGCAGGGAGATTAAGTTACAAGAGGGAGTTGGGATCAGGGACGCGGCCACTGATGGGTGTCGCGCGCGCGTGTGTATCTCCAAACGCCCCCGAATGTTTTAGATGCGGCTAAGATACTTCTCCAACATGTTTAGATATGGCTAACATGCTTGGCTACGTACGGTGCAAAATAAGTTCAACGTACATACACAAGAGACACCCATAACATGTTTAGATGTGAAGAGACACCCGTAACATGTTAATATACGGCTAAGATACTTCCCCAACGTGTTTAGATGTGGCTAAGAGACACCCATAACATGTTTAGATGTGGCTAAGAGACGCCACCAAATTATGGACAAATATCCTGGTGGTTTTTTTGAGACCGTGTGTTTCTCCCTTCATCTACAGGGCGACGTAAATGCCGATTTCGCTGACGACGGAACCTCCACTGAACTACGTAGCTATTTTTCAGAAGCGACATGACCACAAATGAGAGCTCAACGAAGTGGCTTGTCACGTGGAAAATTTATAGCAGCTAAATATTCTGAACGCTCGTTGATTATAATTGTGGAGGGAAAACCCGGAGGACCTGGAAAAAAATCCACGTGACCATATACAGCAGCAGGCGTCAGGGTCAGGATCGAGCTAACGATCTCCTGTATACCAGGCGAGGTATATGGTCCCGTGACAATGAGTCAGATAGCAGCTACATAGATTTAGGACAACCATAGTGCGGCAGAACTCCTCTTCTGCGCGACGAATTTGTAGGGGTCGGGGGGGGGGCGAACCTCACGGATTCCGTCTGTAGTCTACGCAGGGCCTAATTCGTCACTACATTTTCCGGAAGGCTCCTAGCCCGGTTTGGAGTCGGTATTATTGGCATAAGGAACTACCACAAGAGTACAAGATATGTACCTTCGGGACAATTTAATAATACTGCAGTATTATTGTACCCTATCTTTCCTATAATCCTGGCACAGATTTATATATACATATAAAAATAACAGGAGAAAGTAATGGATGGGACCTAGCAATATAATTACCGGAACAGCGTTCCGACTGCAATTAAGCACTGAACATAACCAACAACCAACCGGTCAACGATTCGCCAATCGGGGGACACCTTCAATTTCCAAAGTGTGTCCGCACCTCTTGGTCGAAATGAATGAATGAAGGAGTTCTCGGGCGGTCGGTTCGATATGGGAGTAGCGCGAGTCTCGTCGGATTTACTCGAGAAGGGGGGCTCTGTGGAATTTGTGCCATGCGCGACGGACAAGCGGGAGGTTTGTGTTTGCCGTGAGGGTCACTTGAAGTGCTCGCGGGGTCAAGTGGCTGCGTGGAATGGGCCAAGGGGGTCCAGGTGAAAAAGAGGAGGTGGGGGGGGGGGGTTATAGGTGGAGGGGGGGATGGGTTAGGGGTTTGAGGTTAGGGGGGTGTAAATGACAGGCGTGCAGGCGCGAGTGCTGTCTTTGTATTTATAAAAGCGAGACACCATCTGTTCCGGTTTTCTCTCCCTCCCGAGATGTGTGCCGCCATCAGCCTCACTGCCCCAAGTGAATTCCCCAGACCAAGAACACACGGCCACCACCATCATCATCACCCCTACCCCACCCAACGCCCCTCCACCGTCTCCTGCAATAACTCCCACGCGCCCGCCACCACCACCACCACCACTCCCCGCACACACACACACACTCTGACACGGTAAACCTCAGCTGCTGTTGCTGCTGCTAATGTCCCCTTGCTAAAAGGGCTCCTCTTCTTGACCTTAAAACCCCCAAGGGCCATCTGCCCTAAAAGACCCTTCGCCCTCCCCCCCCCCCTTTTTATAGGGAACTTTTTGGGGTGTAAAATATTGATGTGTTCACGATTGTCCGATGAATATGAAAATCGGACCTTGATATGAAACATAGGTGGTCCGAATTTGATTTTGGATAGTTCAGAAAATCTGTCGTGACAGGTAGTAGCGTCACACCCCGTCACGGCAAGAGTTCCGTGATGACGTAAATTTTGCGATGTGCAAATTCGCTTTTGGTTATTAAAAGTATTTTTTTAAATGTACATAAAAAACACTGTTTTACTCATTAAACTTTATGTAAAATGTGTTTTATAATGCACTGATTTATATATAAAAAAAAACTAAAATGATTCAATGCCGTGAAGAAGCAATTACATTTTTAAAACGTTATAAATTTAATCCAAAAGAGTAGGAAACTACGAAATGAAATCCAAAAGTAGGCCCGAGAATCCCAAGGTCTGCTTTCCAAAACAATTACGTTTGAATTTTATATTTCTTGTATAGAATTTTGAAAGAGCCCTTCATATTCTCAGGGCACTCCAACACAGGTTCGTGACCATATTTAACCTTTGACCAGACATCTTCTGGTCAAGGTCATTCTGTCAAACATTCATCTTAACCTGGTTATAAATAAAGGCCATCTCATTACAAAGGAGCGGTGGCACAGTGGTCAGCACACCGCGCTGTGAACTCGGCAACGGAAGTTCAATTCCTAATGAAGGGTTTTTTTTGGGTTAGATCTCGTAAATATCAGTGTCGTTAAACCCGCCATCACGAGACACAGCCAATGAGTAAGGTTTGTCACGTAAAACAAAACGTACCAATGGGTTACTACTTCAGCACACCGGTGTGTTGGAGAATAAACCCACCCCATTCAAAATTCTCGTACGACTATGGACTATATTTATTATAGATAATATTTGTCGGCAACCTAAGTTCAATTCCTGGCCAATTCACACGGCCCAGTGTGGTTTAGTACTAAAAACTATTTTACTTTTTTTATTTGACCAGGTAAGGCCCACTGAGCTCTATCGTTATTTTTCAGAAGCGACCTGGCCACAAATGATTGCTCAACGAAGTGGCTTATCACGCGGATATTTATATCAGCCGAATACTCTAAACCCACGTTGATTCTAAATGTGGAGGGAAAACCCGGCAGACCCGGAGAAAATCCCACGTGACCACGGGGAGAGAAAGAGACACGCAAACTCCAAATATACAGCAGGCGTCAGGCTCGGGGATTGAACCCACGACCTCCTGTATTCCAGGAGAGGTAGTTAACATCTCTTAGCCATGATGATGAGAGAGAGGCACGCAAACTCCAAGTATACAGCAGGCGTCAGGCTCAGGATCGAACCCACGACCTCCTGTATACCAGGCGAAGTAGCTAAGATCTCCTAGCCACCGTGGAGCCAAGTATGGTCACACAATCTCCGTGACAACACAGCAGAGGGGCATCTTCATCCACAGTTTGACTGCTGACAAGAAGGGCTGAAAATGTAATTGAATTTTCAATTTAATTACGAAGGCAGAGGGGAGATTGCAATGCACTCCTCTGGCCAAGACGGACGCTGCTCTGGTGTAATGGGTAAAGGAGCAGCACACCACCGCAATTTCAACCCAGAACTTGCCGATTCAGTTCCATCTCCCGGTACAGCGATTGAAACAATGGTACGATCTTTTTTTTTTAAATCCCCACCGCCACCTTGGTCCAATCTGCAGTGTGAATGGGATCACCGCGGTGAGTTGACGGGGAGTTGGCGCGCAGTGGGGTGAAGTGTGGGCACTCCCACCTCTTCCAAGCAGTCTGGCCCAGCGTGGAAGAGGAGGCCAAATACAGTCGAGAGGGGTTCTCTCTCTCTGAGCTTCCTCTAGTAGAGGCACTTGAGCAAGCAGTAACGTCAGCAAACAATTTGAGAGCCGTACCTTTAGCTTTAACTGGACATCTGTGAACTATTGGGCATGTGAAAAAGAGCTTTATAGCTCATCTGATTCCTTCAGTATAAAATTTTTTTGTTATTTTTTGGCTAAGGTTCCAGTATAATATCTTCAATCCATACTCAAATCTCTGAGCCACCAGGGATTACGTCTGTTAGGGCTGTGGTCTCCTTCTCTCTTAGGGCTCTCTTGATCACAAGCAAGGCGAGGTCGGCTATGGGTATCTCTGTGGCGTGACTTTATTTAATAAAGGTGGCGAATGGTAGCGTATCAAAAGTCAGCAGTGTGGGGGGGGGGGGGTGCAGTCAATGTGAAACAAACCTTAAACACAAATGTTAAACGCTGAACAGAATGAGTAACAGCGTGATCTGTTATCGCTGTCACCACCACCACCTCCCCCCCACCCCACCACCGTGTGTACGAGGGAAAAGGCTGCGGTGGCCCATAGCCTGAACGTACTAATTTGCGTGTTGTGTTCCAGCCCCCGTCCAACCACTGCAGGCAGGTTGCGTGTCACCAAATGAAGCCTGCAAATTAAAGTGAGACACCACCTCAGATCAAGTGCGATTTGTGCCAAATTTGGTGTGAACAAAAATATTGCACCAACATTTCCTTACTTGAATTAAATTACATTAAACTATATTACAATTTTTTTTTTTACCAGGTAAGGCCCACTGAGCTGTATAACCTCTTTTTCAGAAGCGACCTGGCCACATGATAGCTCAACGTAGTGGCTTATCATGTGGACATTTATAGTGTTGTTGATTCGAAATGTGGAGGGGAAAACCGGAGGACGCAGAGAAAAATCCATACGACCACGGGAAGAGAGAGAGAACATGGAAACTCCAAATATACAGGTGTTAGGTCAGGATCGAACCCACGACCTCCTGTATGCCAGTAGAGGTAATTAACATCTCGCCCCCTCCAGCATCTGCCTCTCCCCAAGGGTTCATTCATTTTGCGATATTTTCCGGGAGGCCTCCACCTCCAACCTCACGGACCCCACCTCCTCCCAACAATAAGGAGCAAGGCGGGGGGGGTGGGGGGAAATTTCCAGAGCTCAGCCCCGGACAGGTCCGGCCGAAATTAAGCCCTGGATATAAAAGTAACGGCTCTCCTGGCAGCGCTCGTGACATGTGCATTAGCCTGAAAGCGTCTTTGCCAGTACAAGATCCTCTCTGCCTTAAAAAAAAACACAACCACATGTGCACACACACACGCGTGCACACTCACAATCGATACAAATTTGCTCATTTTGCAAAATATATAATGCATGAGACGACAGGGATTTAAGAACATTGCAGATAGGAGATGTAGAGTGGTGACAGTGGTGGTGGTCATGCTGATGGTGGTGATGCTAGTGATGGTGGTGATGGCGGTCCTGCTGTTGTTGATGGGACTGCTGATGATGGTGGTGGTAGTGCTAATGATAATGGTGCTAATGATGATGGGAGTGATGGTGGTGATACTAGTGCTGTGGTGTAATTGTGGGGAGCGATAGTGTAGTGGTTAGCGCGCTGCGCTATGAACCTGGCGACCCGGGTTCGATTCCCGCTCACGGCCAACACCAGTGACGATTATCTGATGATTGATGGAGCTGTTCACGATAATGATGGTGATGTTGACGGTACCGATAGTGCTGATGGAACTGGTCACGTTAATTATGGTGATGTTAATGGTACCGATGGTGTTGATGGAGGTGTTCACGTTAATGGTGATGGTACCGATGGTGTTGACGAAGCTGTTCAAGTTAATGATGGTGATGTTGATGGTACCGATGGTGCTGATTACGTGAATTATGGTGATGTTGATGGTACCGATGGTGCTGATCACGTGAATGATGGTGATGTTGATGGTACCGATGGTACTGGTCACGTTAATGATGGTGATGTTGATGATACCGATAGTGTTGATGGAACTGGTCACGTTAATTATGGTGATGTTGATGGTACCGATGGTGCTGATCACGTGAATGATGGTGATGTTGATGGTACCGATGGTGCTGATCACGTGAATGATAGTGGTGTTGATAGTACCGATGGCGATCACGTGAATGATGGTGATGTTGATGATACCGATGGTGCTGTTCAAGTTAATGATGGTGATGTTGATGGTACCGATGGTGCTGGTCACGTTAATTATGGTGATGTTGATGGTACGGATGGTGCTCATGATGATGATGCTGTTACCACAGTTGCTTGAGACTTAATAATAACTTACACTTCTAAAGCGCCTTTCCCACCGGGGGTCATTGCAAAGATCGAGACTCTGTAGTCGCTCGTAAACACAACCAAAGAGACATCGAAACGAAAAAATATCTTTCAATTATTTGCTTTCGCTGTGGAATTCCACAGATTCACTTCCACCGTAGATTCGCCACCCGACAAGGGCCCCCAGTGCTCAGTACGGCCACAAC
Source organism: Petromyzon marinus (assembly GCF_048934315.1). Taxonomy (NCBI): domain Eukaryota; kingdom Metazoa; phylum Chordata; class Hyperoartia; order Petromyzontiformes; family Petromyzontidae; genus Petromyzon; species Petromyzon marinus. The sequence goes on along the minus strand of NC_133710.1, from coordinate 6,777,543 downwards.
TCCGTGAACGGACAGCAAGAGGGAGGCCTTCATCTAGCAGTGGCTTGACAATGTTGGGGGGGGGGGGGCTGGGGATGACAATCTCATCATTGTGAACGGCGGACAAATCCACGGGAGGCGATCTTCGCGTGAGGAATTTATTGCAGTTCTTCAAACCACAGCACATAGCCCCATCACGAGAGGCCTTCATCTGAAGCCTCGGGCGCACGTCACGCACCCCCTTGTACACTAATAAAACTATTTTTTTTTATTTTACCAGATAATGCCCCACTGGGCTATATAGCCTATTTTTTCAGAAACGACCTGGCTATCGCAAATGACAGCCCAACGAAGTGGCTTATCGTCGTGTGGTAAATTGATGGCAGACGAATGCTCTTTAAACGCGTGACGTTGATTATAAATGTGGAGGGGGGGGGGGAAATCCCGGTTGACCCCGGAGAAAAATCCACGCGGTCACGGGGAGAGACACCGCAACAGGGGTCAGGGTCGGGGTCAAATCCACGACCTCCTGTATACCCGGCGAGGGAGTTAACGTTGAGGACGCCACGGTGTCACGAGCATGAGTATTAAACTAAACTATTTGTATTACCAGGTAAGGCCCACTGAACTACATAGCACTTTTTTTTTCCCGAAGCGAGCTGGTCATCAGAAATGATAGCTCAACGAAGTGGCAGTTAATCATCATCATCATCGTCGTCGTCATGTGGAGATGTATAGCAGCAGCCCAAAACTGTTAAACTCGTGATGTTGATTCTAAATGTGGAGGGAATAAACCGGAGGTACCCGGAGAATAATCCACGCGGCCACGGGGAGACGCGCAAACTCCAAATATACAGCAGCAGGCGTCGGGGTCGAACCCACGACCTCCTGTATACCAGGCGAGGTAGTTAACACCTCGCCATCGCATACCTGCCAACCCCTTATCAGTGCCCTACCTTATTACAGACCAGTTCAGACCTTATTGGTCACTCCATGGACCTTATAAATCTCAACGTTCATCCTACAAAGTCTCTCCATCACAAGGGAGAAACACAAACAAATAATACACGGGGTTTTTTTGCCCGTATTGAAACGGCTGTACGCCGTGTGGATCTGAAGACTAAATTTCCCTGTTCAAACTTTTTGGTTCTTTCGGTAAAGTCGCGTCGGTAGAAAAACATCTAAAAAAATAATAATAATAAATCACGACGTTTCGATCGCAACACAAGCGGTCGTTCTCAGGCGGAAAAAAATATAATCCAGCAGTGAAACTGCTGAACCAGGCAGAACACAGCTCAAGAATACGGGGTAAACCGTATGGGTTGGCATGTATGCTAGTGTAGTGTAGGTTATAGTAGTGAAGTGTATAGTGTTTAGTAGTGTAGTAGAGATAGTCCCCGACTTACGATAGTCCCCGACTTACGATAGTCCCCGGCTTACGATAGCCCCCGACTTACGATAGTCCCCGACTTACGACATTTCGATCTTACGATAGCGATATGACAAAGTTGTAAAAAAAAAATATTTCGCGCGGCAGGCAAACGCAGCAGTGTACGAGGTACGATACTGAAACGTTATCATCGCCATCCTACTCTTCCGACAACTAAGTTAATGTAGCCATCAACAACCTAACATCGTTCAAGTATGCAGACGACGGACAGAATCTTGGGGAGTACAGTAGAATATGATACGTAACGATACGTTCAATGCACGTATGATACATAGCTTTATCGATTTCATTTTAGGGTTACCACGATACGATAAATACGTTCAATCCATGTTAAAAGTTTTTTTTTATAGCAGATAGGAGGATTGTTTCCTGAAAAAAAAACTTTCTATGAAATTGCAGTTCATATAGGTAGGTTAAGAATTTATCTTGTTTTTTACTTTAAATTTTACTGTGCAATACAGTATTGTAATTAATAAATACATACACTATATAGTTTATACAGTACGGTACTGTAAATTGCTCTGTTTTCCTTAATTATTAGTGTAGGGTAAACTGTATGGGTTTACACGGTATGATAGTGTAATGTATAGTGTAGGGTAAACTGTATGGGTTGACACGGTATGATAGTGTAGTGTATAGTGTAGGGTAAACCGTATGGGTTGACACGGTATGATAGTGTCGTGGATAGTGTAGGGTAAATCTTATGGGTTGACACGGTATGATAGTGTAGTGTGTAGTGTAGGGTAAACTGTATGGGTTGACACGGTATGATAGTGTCGTGGATAGTGTAGGGTAAATCTTATGGGTTGACACGGTATGATAGTGTAGTGTGTAGTGTAGGGTAAACTGTATGGGTTGACACGGTATGATAGTGTAGTGTGTAGTGTAGGGTAAACCGTATGGGTTGACACGGTATGATAGTGTAGTGTATAGTGTAGGGTAAACTGTATGGGTTGACACGGTATGATAGTGTAGTGTATAGTGTAGGGTAAACCTTATGGGTTGACACGGTATGATAGTGTAGTGTATAGTGTAGGGTAAACTGTATGGGTTGACACGGTATGATAGTGCAGTGTATAGTGTAGGGTAAACCGCATGGGTTGACACGGTATGATAGTGTAGTGTATAGTGTAGGGTAAACCTCATGGGTTGAAACGGTATGATAGTGTAGTGTGTAGTGTAGGGTAAACCGTATGGGTTGACACGGTATGATAGTGTAGTGTATAGTGTAGGGTAAACTGTATGGGTTGACACGGTATGATAGTGTAGTGTATAGTGTAGGGTAAACTGTATGGGTTGACACGCTATGATAGTGTGTAGTGTAGGGTAAACCTTATGGGTTGACAAGGTATGATAGTGTATAGTGTAGGGTAAACCTTATGGGTTGACACGGTATGATAGTGTAGTGTGTAGTGTAGGGTATAGTAGTGTAGTATATAGTGCATATCTGTCAACCCCTTATTAGTGCCCTACCTTATTATAGACCAATTCAGACCTTATTGGTCACCCCGTGCCCTTATAAATCTCAACGTTCATCCCACAAAGTCTCCATCACAAGCGTGAAACAAACAAATAAGAAGGAAAAAAATGTGCCCCTATTGAAACGACTATACGCCGTATGGACCTGAACACTCAATTTCCCTGTACAAGAATAGGGGAAAAGCGTGTGGGTTGGTTGACACGGTCTGTCCACCGTGGCACCCACCCACTCACACCATCACCCACCCACACCATCACCCACCCACACCATCACCCACCCACACCATCACCCACCCACACCATCACACATCCACACCATCACCCAGCCACACCATCACCCACACCATCACCTACCCACACCATCACCTACCCACACTATCACCTACCCACACCATCACCCACCCACACCATCACCCACCCACACCATCACACACCTAACCATCACCTACCCACACCATCACCCATCCACACCATCACCCATGCACACCATCACACACCTACACCATCACCCATCCACATCATCATCCACCTACACCATCACCTACCCACACCATCACCCATACACACCATCACCCACCCACACCATCAAACACCCACACCATCACCTACCCACACCATCACCTACCCACGCCATCACCCATCCACACCATCACCCACCCACACCATCAAACACCCACACCATCACCCACCCACACCATCACCCACCCACGCCATCACACACCCACACCATCACCCACCCACACCATCACACACCCACACCATCACCCACCCACACCATCACCCACCCACACCATCACCCACCCACACCATCACACACCCACACCATCACAAACCTACACCATCACCCACCCACACCATCACCTACCCACACCATCACCCACCCACACCATCACCCACCCACACCATCACACACCTACACCATCACACACCCACACCATCACCCACCCACACCATCACTCACCTACACCATCACCCACCCACGCCATCACAAACCTACACCATCACCCACCCACACCATCACCTACCCACACCATCACCCACCTACACCATCACCCACCCACACCATCACACACCTACACCATCACCTACCCACACCATCACCTACCCACACCATCACCCACCCACACCATCACACACCCACACCATCACCCACCCACACCATCACACACCCACACCATCACCCACCCACACCATCACCCACGCACACCATCACCTACCCACACCATCACCTACCCACACCATCACCTACCCACACCATCACCTACCCACACCATCACACACCCACACCATCACACACCCACACCATCACCCACCCACACCATCACACACCTACACCATCACCCATCCACATCATCATCCACCTACACCATCACCTACCCACACCATCACCCATACACACCATCACCCACCCACACCATCAAACACCCACACCATCACCTACCCACACCATCACCTACCCACACCATCACCCACCCACACCATCACACACCTACACCATCACCTACCCACACCATCACCTACCCACACCATCACACACCCACACCATCACACACCCACACCATCACCCACCCACACCATCACCTACCCACACCACCACCCATACACACCATCACCCACCCACACCATCAAACACCCACACCATCACCTACCCACACCATCACCTACCCACGCCATCACCCATCCACACCATCACCCACCCACACCATCAAACACCCACACCATCACCCACCCACACCATCACACACCCACACCATCACCCACCCACACCATCACCTACCCACACCATCACACACCCACACCATCACACACCCACACCATCACCCACCCACACCATCACACACCTACACCATCACCTACCCACACCATCACCTACCCACACCATCACCCATCCACACCATCACCCACCTACACCATCACCTACCCACACCATCACACACTTACACCATAACCCACCCACACCATCACCCACGCACACCATCACCCATCCACACCATCACCCATCCACACCATCAAACACCCACACCATCACCCACCCACACCATCACCCACCCACACCATCACACACCCACACCATCACCTACCCACACCATCACCCACCCACACCATCACCCACCCACACCATCACCTACCCACACCATCACCTACCCACACCATCACCCACCCACACCATCACACACCCACACCATCACACACCTACACCATCACACACCCACACCATCACCTACCCACACCATCACCTACCCACACCATCACCCACCCACACCATCACACACCCACACCATCACACACCCACACCATCACCCACCCACACCATCACCCACCCACACCATCACACACCCACACCATCACACACCCACACATCACACACCATCACCTACCCACACCATCACACACCATCACCTACCCACACCATCACCTACCCACACCATCACCCACCCACACCATCACCCACCCACACCATCACACACCGCCGATGTTTCTAGAAACTTCCTGAAACTCCTCAACCTCATTTCCCGCCAAATCTCTCCCCCACCTCACCCCCACCCCCCGCCCTCTTCCCGCCACTTTCATTGCTCTACTTAATTATGGACGTCCACCCCTCCCACCTCGTGTGTCACCTAACACCAAAAAATATATAATTCTGATTCTTCAAACATGTCCCTTACAATTAACGTACTGCACTGTATATATATTACGTAGATTCACACCACTGCAGTAGCGTCTATGATAATAATAAACAACTCTATGTAATTAACGCATCACCGTTACTTATGTAGTTTCTACGATGAGTCGCGGTGGTGAGATGTTGACTACCCCACCTGATGTGCAGGAGTTCGTGGGTTCGATCCCGAGCCTGACCCTTGCTGTATATTTGGAGTTCACGTGTCTCTCATCATCATCATCACGGTGGCTAGATGTTGACTACCTCGCCTGTTGTACAGGAAGTCGTGGGTTCGATCCAGACCCTGACCCTTGCTGTATATTTGGAGTTTGTGTGTCTCTCTCTCTCTCATCATCATCACGGTGGCTATGAGATGTTAACTACCTCGCATGTTGTACAGGAGGTCGTGGGTTCGATCCAGACCCTGACCCTTGCTGTATATTTGGAGTTTGTGTGTGTCTCTCTCTCTCATCATCATCACGGTGGCTATGAGATGTTAACTACCTCGCCTTTTGTACAGGAGGTCGTGGGTTCGATCCAGACCCTGACCCTTGCTGTATATTTGGAGTTTGTGTGTCTCTCTCTCTCTCATCATCATCACGGTGGCTATGAGATGTTAACTACCTCGCCTGTTGTACAGGAGGTCGTGGGTTCGATCCAGACCCTGACCCTTGCTGTATATTTGGAGTTTGTGTGTCTCTCTCTCTCTCATCATCATCATCACGGTGGCTATGAGATGTTAACTACCTCGCATGTTGTACAGGAGGTCGTGGGTTCGATCCAGACCCTGACCCTTGCTGTATATTTGGAGTTTGTGTGTCTCTCTCTCATCATCATCACGGTGGCTATGAGATGTTAACTACCTCGCCTGTTGTACAGGAGGTCGTGGGTTCGATCCAGACCCTGACCCTTGCTGTATATTTGGAGTTTGTGTGTCTCTCTCTCTCATCATCATCATCACGATGGCTATGAGATGTTAACTACCGCGACTGGTACACAGGAGGGCGTGGGTTCGATCCAGACATCGACGCCTGCTGCTGCTGTATATTTGGAGTCTGCACGTCCCCCTCTCTCCCCGTGGTCGAGTGGATTTTTCTCCGGGTCCTCCGGTTTTTCCCTCAACATTTAGAATTGACATCACCACGCGTTTAGGGTACAGTATTTGGCTGAGATAAATGTGCACATGATAAGCCGCTTCATTCGGTTATCATGTGTGGCCAGGTCTCTTCTGGAAAATAGCTATATAGCTCAATGGACCTTACCTGGTAAAATAAAAAAAATACAGTTCATGTTTATGAACACTACCGTAGTAGCAGTGTAACTAATAATTCACACGAAATTGAGTCAAATTCAGCCATTCTTAATCCACCAATCGATTAATTAAGGCCCCCCCCCCCCAGCGCCATCTCGGTCACGTGAATTATTTTTGACCATACTTCACCACGCCGGTCCAGTCAGTGGTGGTTAGCGCGACGTTGATAGCTTCTGATATCGATCCCCAGTGACCTTAGCCACCGTCGGGAATCAAACCCAGGTCACTGGGGGTTATCAGCGCAGCGAGCGCGCTAACCACTGGACCACCGCTCGTTTACCTCATGCTCATTGTGACAATGATGATTGGTGGTGGTGGTTAGTGGTGTTGGTGGTGGTGGTGGTTAATCGTGGATCGCGTGCGGTTTCACCATCGCGGCGGACACACCGTGAATATGGATGGGACCCGATGCTCCCAGCCAGCCACACTGTACCTGCAGTCACCACTGCACCCCCCCCCCCCCCCCATTGCAGACGCAGCTCACGTGCGTGAAGATGTGGCGTTTCCTCTCTGCTTTGTTTGCACGGATCATTAGACCCCCGCTCCAGTCTCTCTGTCTGCCCCGTGCTCTCACTCGCTCGTCACTCTCCCGCTCTCTCTTTATAACCCTCATTAAGCACACCTCTTTCTTCCACCACCCGCTCCCCCCTTTTTCTTCCGCGTGTTCTGCTTTATTATCCGTACTTACCTCTATCTCTCTGTTCCTCTCTGGCCGTTGTTGTCCATCCCTGCCTCTCTCCCTCAGTTCCTCTCCATTGTTCTCCATCCCTGCCTCTCCATTGTTCTCCATCCCTGCCTCTCCATTGTTCTCCATCCCTGCCTCTCCATTGTTCTCCATCCCTGCCTCTCCATTGTTCTCCATCCCTGCTTCTCCATTATTCTCCATCCCTGCCTCTCCATTGTTCTCCATCCCTGCCTCTCCATTGTTCTCCATCCCTACCTCTCCATTGTTCTCTATCCCTGCCTCTCCATTGTTTTCCATCCCTGCCTCTCTTCCTCAGTTCCTCTCCATTGTTCTCCATCCCTGCCTCTCCATTGTTCTCCATCCCTACCTCTCCATTGTTTTCCATCCCTGCCTCTCTCCCTCAATTCCTCTCCGTTATTCTCCTGCGCCTCTATTCCTGTCCCACTCGCTCCTGTATTCACTGTCTCCCTCTCTCTCTCGGTCCCTCTTGTTGTCTTATTCTCCATATATTCCTATTCTCTCTGTTGCTCTCCATCCTTTAAATCGCCACTATTCTACATCATTTACCTCTGTTCCTGTTCCTCTATCTCCGTTATTCCCCGACTCTTCCCTCTATTTCACACTCTCCTTCCATCTTTCCCTCCAACCTCAATTGGTCACCTCACCCTCTTCTCGATTCTCTTCCTAATTTTTCAAATGCCCCCCCCCCCTCTCTCCACTATGGTGTACTTTCTCTTCCTGTCGTATTTTTAGACCATCAGAGATATTTACACATCATTAATTTACGTGAGAAGACATGTGTCTCGTATACTGTAGTGATGTGTTATTTGGTGTAATGCAGTGGAGTGAAGTTGTGACACAGTGCTCAGTGGTCCTGTATGTATATGAATTTCTTTCGCACCGTACGTAGCCAACCGTGCTAATCGGAGGTGCCCTGCCCTAAGAACACAGCCACCTAATGTTCGATTCCCAGCCACGGCTCACATCAGCGGCGAGTGATGCATCACTGCCGAGCACGGTGAAGTATGGTCAAACAACTGCCAGACCTGCACGGCATGAGGAGGTCTTCATCAGTGGATTGACAAAGGGCTGTCAATTATTCGTCTCTGTATATTTTGACACCTCTTTAATTTGATTTAGAAAACATTTTAGGATTACTATTGGTATGAGTAGCAATTTCTCCAAAATATTGCATTATTATGCTCACATCAATTTATGCCTCTCCACCACGACTCTCATCTCTCCATCTCTAGACTCTACCCATTTGTAATTCCATCCTTTCTCCCATTTCCACCACACCCTGGCTATCACTCTCTCCCTCCTCCTCCTCCGCACTCTCCATCCTTATCCTCCACCATCTCTCCCTCTCTTCATTTGTAATTCCATTCCACCATCCCGAGGTCGCTCCTCCTCACCGCAACCCTCAGCCTTGCCTAAAGCCCTCATCCTCCATCTCTCTGTTTCTCTCCCTTCTGCTCACTCTCCTCCTCGTTTAATTTTTACCAATCTCTCCCTCCATCTTTCTCTACAAAAGAAGGCTAATATGCATTTGTTCAAATCGAGCATAAATGATTTTCTGTTTCAAGAGTATGGGTGACAGTGTGTGTGTGTATATGTGTGACCGGTGCTTGCAATGGTAATGCCGGGTGGGTTCTGTGCTGCTGCTGCTGTGCACGGTGCAAGTGACATTGATAAGCGTCTTTGTGGGGTCGAGTGAGGGGGCGGTGCAGGGTGAAGACTGACAGTTGAAGGGATGATGCACACACACACGCCATGCCACGTCACAACAAGTGCCCCTGCCTTACAGAACACCCATCACATACTAAACTTTATTTTATTTTACAAGCTAAGGCCCACTGAGCTATATAGCCCCTTTTTTCAGAAGCGACAAATGATAGCCTAATGAAGTGACTCGTCGTGTGGAAATGTACAGCAGCCAAATATTCTAAACGCACGTTGCATTCTAAATTTGCAGGGGAAAAATCGGAGAACCCTGAGAAAATTGAGATTTAACCCACGACCTCCTGTATACCAGGGGAGATAGTTAACATCTCGCCACTGTGGCGTCGACATACAACACACCACAACCCCACACACAGAGATCCACATATCACCTCGGTAACTGTTGGGGCAAACCTACAAAGACATCTTCTTATCCCATGACCGTATTTCCTGTGACTCCCCTGTTATCTGCAGAAGCTGCGGGGTCTGCGAAAACTCCTATTATCCGTGGCCCCTCTCTTCCAATTATCCGCCATTTCGCATGGAATTTCCCCGTCCTGCATTGTGCAACAGATTTCAGCAAAAAGCATGCTGTTATTTACATGATCAGAGTACATTTTTGTTGTTGTTTGCATTCTGACCACAAGTATTGTAGTTAATGTAGACATGATTCCTTGTAAAAGGCTTGGTGTTTTAACATCTTAACACAGCTGTTTTGTTGCCAGAAAAAGGGGAAAACCTATTATCGTGCTGTTATCCACAATTATCCGTTTTAAATTCGCGGATAAACCCAGCTGATTTTAGGAATTCGTGATGTTGGTTCTTCCACATGAATGTAGTATTGAGTTGTTGCGTGCAATAAAAACACGTGGCTATCTCTGGACTAAGGCTGCCTGGAATTTGCACTTAGAAGTTGATATGACAACAGTTTTATGTAATACATGCTTTCGAATGTGTTATGTAATTTCGAGTAAAGTGGACTCGAACACGTTAGAAAGTGTATAATGCATCATATTAGATCAAATACAATATTTATAACTTCCAAGTACGTAACGCGAAATTACTTAATATGTGAGTGCAGCACACAATACTGTGCTGTACAAAAACTCAACCCATTCGTCACTAACACCGCATGTGGCCTTAAAACGAAAAAAATATAAAAGACGACGTTTTGACCAAAGGCACTTCTTCATAGCACATAACCCACTGTTTGGCATTTGTCTCCTCTTATATATGTTAAAGGCAGTGTTATTGATGACTGTGTTGAGTTGTTTATGTCTGTACACTTCAACACATGTACAGTGAGGGAAAAAAGTATTTGATCCCCTGCTGATTTTGTACGTTTGCCCACTGACAAAGAAATGATTAGTCTATAATTTTTATGGTAGGTTTATTTGAACAGTGATAGACAGAATAACAACAACAAAATCCAGAAAAACGCATGTCAAAAATGTTATAAATTGATTTGCATTTTAATGAGGGAAATAAGTATTTGACCCCTCTGCAAAACATGACTTAGTACTTGGTGGCAAAACCCTTGTTGGCAATCACAGAGGTCAGACGTTTCTTGTAGTTGGCCACCAGGTTTGCAAACATCTCAGGAAGGATTTTGTCCCAATTCTATTTGCAGATCTTCTCCAAGTCATTAAGGTTTCGAGGCTGACGTTTGGCAACTCGAACCTTCAACTCCCTCCACAGATTTTCTATGGGATTAAGGTCTGGAGACTGGCTAGACCACTCCAGGACCTTAATGTGCTTCTTCTTGAGCCACTCCTTTGTTGCCTTGGCCGTGTGTTTTGGGTCATTGTCATGCTGGAATACCCATCCACGACCCATTTTCAATGCCCTGGCTGAGGGAAGGAGGTTCTCACCCAAGATTTGACAGTACATGGCCCCGTCCATCGTCCCTTTGATGCGGTGAAGTTGTCCTGTACCCTTAGCAGAAAAACACCCCCAAAGCATAATGTTTCCACCTCCATGTTTGACGGTGGGGATGGTGTTCTTGGGGTCATAGGCAGCATTCCTCCTCCTCCAAACACGGCGAGTTGAGTTGATGCCAAAGAGCTCCATTTTGGTCTCATCTGACCACAACACTTTCACCCAGTTGTCCTCTGAATCATTCAGATGTTCATTGGCAAACTTCAGACGGGCATGTATATGTGCTTTCTTGAGCAGGGGGACCTTGCGGGCGCTGCAGGATTTCAGTCCTTCACGGCGTAGTGTGTTACCATTTTTTCCTGGTGACTATGGTCCCAGCTGCCTTGAGATCATTGACAAGATCCTCCCGTGTAGTTCTGGGCTGATTCCTCACCGTTCTCATGATCATTGCAACTCCACGAGGTGAGATCTTGCATGGAGCCCCAGGCCGAGGGAGAGTGACAGTTCTTTTGTGTTTCTTCCATTTGCGAATAATCGCACCAACTGTTGTCACCTTCTCACCAAGCTGCTTAGCAATGGTCTTGTAGCCCATTCCAGCCTTGTGTAGGTCTACAATCTTGTCCCTGACCTCCTTGGAGAGCTCTTTGGTCTTGGCCATGGTGGAGAGTTTGGAATCTTATTGATTGATTGCTTCTGTGGACAGGTGTCTTTTATACAGGTAACAAGCTGAGATTAGGAGCAATCCCTTTAAGAGTGTGCTCTTAATCTCAGCTCGTTACCTGTATAAAAGACACCTGGGAGCCAGAAATCTTTCTGATTGAGAGGGGGTCAAATACTTATTTCCCTCATTAAAATGCAAATCAATTTATAACATTTTCGACATGCATTTTTTCTGGATTTTCTTGTTAGTCTGTCTCTCACTGTTCAAATAAACCTACCATTAAAATTATAGACTGATCATTTCTTTGTCAGTGGGCAAACGTACAAAATCAGCTTGGGATCAAATACTTTTTCCCCTCACTGTATACCACACACACCGAAATACAATATGTATTTAACCTAGCGTAGTCTACCTCACTGGGTGCCTACCCTAGTGGCCTACCTGACTGCCTACCATAGTGACTACCTGACCACCTATCCCAATTGCCTAGGTGACTGCCTACCACAATAGCGACTGCCTACCCTGGTGCCTACGTGACTGCCCTAAGTGAGTACCGGACTTACTAGCCACCTTAGTGCCCAACTGACCATCAACTCTCGTGCCTACCTGACTGCCTACCATAGTGCCTACCTGACTGCCTACCGCAGTAGCTAACTGACCACCTACCCTTTAATGCCTCCCTGACTTCCTACCTCATTACCTCGTGTAATCCTACATGACTAAACACCTGTGTGCCTACTTTCGAGTGGCTAGCGTTTACGGGTGTCTACCGCAGTGCCTACCTGACTGCCTAACCCAGCACCTACCAGGCTGCCTAGTGATATTAATGCCAATACGGTACAATATACTATGTGGTTACTGTGCTATTGTACGGTAACCATAGTAGTGTAAATAAATAATATTTAAAAAATATTTTTTTAAACACGCTTTAATGAAATGTACCGTGCTAGTAATGGAAAAACTCCACGACTCCAGGAAGTGGCCCCGAAGCGTGCCACAACATAAGGGGCCGTGGCCAATTACAGCCAACGTCAGTTGAGCGTGGACAATTCGACCCAAGCCGAAACATCTAACCTATAAAAAATATTGTTTAAAAATATATTTTTGATAGAATATAGTATTGTCATCAGTATGACATAAGTATACCAAGTTTACAGTCGATACCACATTGGAAAGTGGGTTAAAATTGAGTTACAGAATTTGAAGATACGACAACAACAGAGTGAGTTCATAGAAAGCGTGTAAAAAGAATGTTTAAAATAATTATTTTTAATTTTTTGATAGAATATGGTATTGTCATGAGTATGACACAAGTATACTAAGTTTGCAGTCGATACCACATTGGGAAGTGGGTTACAATTGAGTTACTGGATTTGAATTTACAACAACAGACAAGAGTGAGTTAAATAAAAGCGTGTACTAATATTAAAATAAAATGCTTAAACTCTCGCAGTATAACGCTACGCTATATAAATATATGCTGTAGTATTTAGGGCTGCTGTATGAATACAAATAGCACGTTGTTGTAAGTTACATGCGCAATGTATATAGGGGGATTATATAAAACGTAGCAGCAACTTAAAAAAACGAATTGAGAACAGGTGCGTCTTATATTCGGGAAAATACCCAATTGTTATTACTATATTATAAAACTAGTTTACAATAGGATGATGTTAAAAAAGGTTTATATTGTAGTTGTAAAGTACTGTAGTTTAATCCTCTACCTGTTTAGTTTGCTCTTTATGCTTAATGCTAGTGTCTTATTTGTAAGTACAGTAATGTATTACAGTACAGTAGGTGCACAGGCTGGTCCAGATGTGCCGTGACGCCATTAAAATTTTTTAAAACTTAGTTAATTTTTTTTAAACATAAATTAATTTGCAAAGGGAAAATAGTGTTTAGGGGTTAATTAATTGGTTGTCACTGTACCACCCTGTACTCTGTATTACAGTTACTTTGATGCTTGACTGTTGTAGATTATTGGTACAGTATTTGTTAAAGTAATACGGTAATAAAAACAACAACAGAATACCGTTACTGCCTTTTAACCATACTTCACCACGCTGGCCGAATTGTTAAAACAGGTGCGGTACATTAAAAATAAAGTGAATAAAACGATGGATTGTTAAACATATTAACAATTACAAAAACCAAAAGATAACGCCGCTAAATGTGGAGCCGTTATCCAACAGTGGATTAGCAAAAGGCCTTTGTAGACTTGTTATTAATTATTGGTTAATTATCTAACATTATTTAAACAACGCCTCCGTAAATTAATGTTGGTATACTACCATAGTATGTGATTCTAATTGGAGTTTCAATCGAGTTATAATTAGGTTTATTAAGTCTTGTTGGTGGTGTATTACGGAGACCATTAAGTTAAGTACAGTTTATAATAATACAGGAGTGAACTTTGCTGTTAAGATTGAGCTGAAATAGTAATTAAGTAATAGTTTATTTTTTGTTGCACTTTTACATGAGCGATGTATTACTTTGTTGCTAGTTTATTAATTGTGTACTGTAGCTTGCATTTAAACACCAATATGAACCGTTTACAGTATTATTAAAGTTATAGTTTATAACGTAGATGGATAAATATTGTGAATAACAGATTATTTGGTGATATTTCTGCTACGTTGACACTTAACAAACTTAACATATTCGCCAACAACAAACACTGCGTGTAACCTCAGCACAATCGCATAATCGGCGACGTTTCGGGCAATAACCCTGCTTCACCGCGCATCTGCATCGCACGTGATGCGCTATGAAGAAAGATCAATGGCCGAAACGTCGGACATTATGCTCGCTTTTTACGGCCACGGCGTTATTGACAAAGCGCTCTTCAATGACCAACGTGAAGTAAAGCAGGAGGTGGTGTTAAGATGTTCAAATACCAAGGAATTCAAGTCTGCATTATCATATATGCATATATGACCAAATACTCTAATGTGTATATATGCATATATTATTACCAGAGCATGTTTGTTTGTGTGCTCACAAGTACAGTGTGTGGTTAATGCAGTACATGATTCCTTACAAAGGGTATCTGTTTGGTGTTTGAACGTCTTAACACCTGTTTTGTTGCCAGAAAGGGTAAAACCTTTCCTTTATTATTTCATACTTTGATACTGGCAAGAACGGGTCCCATTTGATTGTTGAATTTGTTATCTTTAACCCCCCCCCCCCGTCGCACGGTGCGAAAGAAGTTCAACGCACACACATCGCACAGTAACATTGTTTTTACTCACATTGTCAATCCGCCACTGGATGAAGGCCTCCCTCTAACCTTTGTACACAGTTTCGCGATGTCAAATAGTCCACCTCGGAGTCACCCACCCATCCACCCACTCTGCCACTCCACCACCCTCTTACCACCTTGTGTCCTGTGCCCCATAGCCCCACGCTTCTTCTTTGGTTCTTTCGGTAAAGTCACCACGTAGAATGAGAATAAAATAATGAATTAATAAAATATAATAACAATAAAATTCTCACGACGTTTCGGCCACAACACAAGTGGCCTTCTTCAGGTGTGTTATTTTATTTTTATTAATTTATTATTTTATTTTCATTCTACGTGGTGACTTTACCGAAAGAACCAAAGAAGATGAATCCTTGCAGTCACGAAAGCTTTAAATCGAAACCCCACGCTTGTTCACAGTTGGAATTGTGTGTCATTAGCCACGCGAATGTTCCACAAATCCACGTGTTTCCGTACATCTCAGTGAAAGCACCAAGCATTCATCAGCTTCTCTGTGCACTTTCTCTCTCTCTCATTTTGTTAAAGTTTATTCTTATTTTTGTGATGCTTTTTGTAACGGTGGGGCCAAGAGCACTCCTACTAACTCGGAAGGTTTAGTAGCACCGGTTGTTGAAACGTCCTTCTTTAGCCACATTTGCTACGTTACATTTCATTATCAAGTAAAGCTTTTTTTTCAAACCCAACACAACCCGCTCTCTATTTATTACGTATTGAGATGCGATTGCATTTAGTTACATTTTGGCTCTTGAAATACCCATTGTTTTTAAAACCTTGAAAGTATCCGAGGCGTGTCTTTATAGTACGTATTCGTTAAAGTGTACTGTACTTCGGAGCACAAAAATACAATATTTGGAAGTGTTCCAGAAGCCGTGTGTCGTATATGTTTTGTAAAAATAATATTGAAATGCGATTGGAAATTATACTTGTTATATCTAGATCTGGGGCGATTATCTACTGCTGGACATCTGTGAAAAAGAGCTTTATAGCTCAAAATATTTTGATTCCGATCTCATAAAATCCATTGATCGACCATAAATTGTAATCCACGATTTTCTTTCATTTCCACCTATTGGTTCTCACGAACATGAGCGAGAAGTCGGGCTTGTTAAACACATGCCGCTGGGATTATATCAGCTGTGATCGGTAAAAGTGGACTCGGGCCGTAGGACAGAAAGGGGCCCTACAGTAGTCAGTCGGTGGCCAAGGACAACGAACGGCAGCCAAAAGGCGAAGCAACTCGTTCGAGAGGACGAAAAAAAAATTACGAGATGGGGGAAAATTGAAATCAGCGCCCGTGCAAGGCGTTGGGGGGTCGGATTATTGCGTCGCAGGATCGTGAGAGATGGTTTGCCCGGTGGCTTTGAGGAGGCATTCATCCAGCAGTAGCTCGACCAAGGTCGATTCTAATGATTAATTCATGTTAAAAGAGTGCAAGGGCACTCAGTGTATAAACTAACACTGTAAGTGGGTGGTGGTGGTGGTCGGGGCGGGGGAACTACTTTTTTTATGGACCTTTATTTTAACCGCGGAAGGTGGCTGTGTCCTCGTGCGCGAATGTTGGCGGGCGGGGGCGCGTGAGCGGGAGAATGGCGGTGAAGTGGCTAATTGTGCTCCGCCGCGACTACATAAGCCCGCGCACAGCGCGCGCCCGTCCCTCGCGTGCGCGCGCAGTCGCCCGTGATTGATTCCGTTTCCCCTTAGTTTTCATTTATTAAATTTATATTGTTTACTTATTTGTGATCGTGAGACGATACCAACACAATTCTTTTTTTTATTGTTCGTCCACCGCAATTTTTCTCGGCCTTTTTTTTCTTTTGTTTGATACATTTTCGTGTTAATTTATATCCCTACACGAAAAAAATAATTTCGCGGGTTTTTTATGACCCCCCCCGCCCCGTATTGTAATTTGAATACAGTCTTTATTTTTTTTTGGTTTATTTTAGTTGTGTTCCGGTCATAAACGTACATTTGAGAGAAAATCTTTGACATTTCTCAACGTCAGACAATTCCAAGTAAGTAGGCGGTGCCAAGGCGATTTCGCATTAAAAAATTAACAATTCGTACAGTAAGTGTTTTTTGGTATTTAGCCAGCAAAAGTATGAAGGATAAAAATATAGCACAAATCGTGTAAACTATTTAAATATGTACAAAATATAGATATTCTATTAAAAATAATGCCTTTTACAGGTTTATTGGCGATGTGCTTTTGTTTCCTTGGCTATTGGGAGTTATATTTAAAAAAATAATGTAATATTTGTAAGTATATTCCATAAAACTTGTTTGAAATGTTGACATTTAACCGTCTCCTTGATTATTTTTTACATGCAGCTATATTTTACATTAATTTATTGGGATCTCCAGATGAAATGCGTCTTAGAAATGTGAATTATTATTTTACTTGCCGACGGGTTCCCTTAAATTGTTGGAAATAGTAAAATGTAATGAATACGTATTGTTTTTTTCATTAATCTACTTTTAGATTTAAAAAAAATCGAATCGTCTTTTGTTTCAACGCCTATTTGTAGCTCTCTAAACGTAATATCCATTGTTACAAAATAACCGTGATATCTCTTAAAAAATGCATTATAAACGAACTACATTACAGAATACATAGACGATCCACAATGTGTATACAGTACGGTTGAATTATGCATGCCATTTCAATATGCAAGTGATATACGCAATAACTGTATACTGTGATGCTTATACAGTATTTTGGTGCATTATGTACTGTATTGTGATATGCAATATTGCTAGTATAGGTTAGCGACTTTTGTGTAAAATACGAAGCGGCGATCTTGTATGGACCAGCGTGGTGAAGTATGGTCAAACACCCATCGACGTGTGTCGGAGAGGGCCTTAAATCTAGCAGGGAATGGACAAAAGACATTTCCATTCTCATTCATATTAAATACACCCTTGTACGTCTTGGATAATTACAGACTGTCTTGATCGGGCCCCCGCCCGCCCGCCATGTCAGTCCACGTGGCAGTCCGAGAGATTCTCAATAATTTCACTAAGCAGAGAATAGAGAATGGCGTGATATTGCCAGCCGTGCACGATATATAAGAACACTCTAATAGATTGCGTGGCTGGTAAATAACCTGCCCTGGGGCGAGAGAATGGCTTCTATTTGCTGCTCTAGTTAAGACCATCTTCCCCCTCCAACATTATCAGGGGTTTTCTTTAGCAGAGACCAACACAAATAAATGCCAGTGCTTTAGGTTAATATGACTCGCTGAACGTGTACTGGAGTGGTCGGCCTTTTGTCAATCCACTGCTGGATGAAGGCCTCCTCCCCTCCCCCACACACCGGTTGTGGTCACGCGACGTTGTTTGATTATACTTCACCACGCTGGTCAAGAGGTGGGGTAGGCGAATATAGGTGGAGGATCGATGCGAATTATCACTCGGTCCGCAGACATTAGCCCCGTGTGTCTGGCCATGCAATGGGGGTGGTGGGCGGACCACGCTCAGCAGCGCACTGCCCCTGAATATCACTCGGCCACTGATGTTAGCCGGGGGGGGTGGGGGGTGGTGGGAATCTACACTACTCATCCGTCGTCTTGCCAGGGTTCAGAACTCGCCGCACGAACCCACCGTGTCAAACGGCTCCACCCACAAGCAGCATCGAGGTACGTTAACAATTGACGTTCATTTAAAATCTGGCCACGATAAGAAGCCCTGTGCGTGCTTGTGTAGCAATTTTTCACGCGCGAAGAGGGGGCTGTGTGCGGTTGCTGCGGGGCCGCCCTTCCTACACGAACGCTTCCTCAGCGCCCCTAGTTGGTATACGCAGCACGTATGGTACACGGTCACACGGCGTGTGTTAGTTAACGCGTGTACAGCCATGTGTGTGTGTGTCATTCACAGTGGTGTGCGCGCGCGCCTGTACAATTGGGGGGCAGTATAATTTTGTGCCTGTTGGGGGGGGGGGGGTTTGGAGTTTTAATGTGGTTGGTGTTTCTCCTATTTGCGGTATGTATGGTGTGTAA
This sequence comes from Petromyzon marinus, assembly GCF_048934315.1. Lineage (NCBI taxonomy): Eukaryota > Metazoa > Chordata > Hyperoartia > Petromyzontiformes > Petromyzontidae > Petromyzon > Petromyzon marinus. The sequence continues at coordinate 6,758,458 of NC_133710.1, read as the reverse complement.
TGCTGACATTGTGTCTGGTTTTCTCGTTCGAGAGTATAGATCGTGGTTCGTGTGAAAAGGGGTGTGTAGTGTTCTTGGTTCTTTGGGTAAAGTCACGTAGAAGGGATATAATTAAATAATAATATAAACAAACACAAATTTAAAGGGGTGTGTAGGTTGTGTGTCAATTTGTATTTGGCGTTGTGTTCCGGTGTGTGTGTGATGTTTGCTTTGTAGGATTTATGGGTTGTGTGGTGGGGATGGGGGGAGATGTGTGTGTTAGTACATGGGTTGTTGTGTGGATGGGGTGGCGTGTATTGTGTGAATTAAGGTGGGTGGTTGCGTGTACTACGCCATTGTTACCGTAATGTATGCATTGTGCATTGCGTTGTTGCCGTGACGTGGGTGGCGCGTTTTGTAGTACGCGTCATTGATGTGATTGGTGGTATACGTGACTTGGGAGGCAGTGGGGTTGGGGGGGGGCGGTTAGTACTTTACTGTGGTGCATGGTAACGTGCTGGTACCGGGTAGGGGGGGGGGATGGTAGGTGAAGGTGGACGTGATGGCACACGCTGTAAATGTCAAGTTGGCTCTCTTTGGCTCCTTGATAATCGGTCCCGCAGCGAGAGAAACCCCATGCTTTTGTTGGTGGCTAAGTGTGACGTCGGTTGGGGTGAGGTTGTGCTGCTTTGTTGCGGTTTCGATTGTGCTGCTTGTGTTGTGTGGTTGGGGTGTGGTGTTTGTAGGATATGGTTGTGCGTTTGCATTGAAGTATTGTTTCCCGTACTTGGGCTGTTGGGTTTGTTGGGGGGGGTCGTGGTGTCAGGATTTTGGTATTGCTTTGTTGGGGGTTGCTGGTGAGGGGTGGTGTGGTTGTGATGAGTCCGGTTGTGGAACGGTGTTGTTGGGTGTGGTTGTTGCTTCTCATTTGATAGTGTGGGGGTGGGTGGCGTGGTCGGGTCGGCCTGTTGTGCAAGTCGTGCCCACTTGCCACGCCTTACACATCGAGAATTCAGCAGATCGCGCCGAGGGGAATTGATTTAATTGAGCGCAGCTGAGCCTCGGTGGCTGGGGTTGGTGGGTACGCCTTTGGACGGGTGGGGGCGGCGCGCTCGCCAACAATAGGCTCAGATTTTCCAAGAGGCATAGACATTAAATTCGTTTGGCTCCCCTTATACAGTATTCGGATCAAATTAATCGGCGACCGAGGCCAATGTTGCCTCTGTGCGTCTTTACAATAGTCGACAATGAAGCGGTTTAAGTCTCCTAACCCTTTCAGCCGTCCTGTCAACGTATGTACAGCGTTTTGTCAATCCACTGCTGGATGATGGGGGCTGAGGAGGCTATTTTCGTCGTTAAAGAAGCGTGGGTTTTATTGACAGTACTTAACGTTGCTCGGTGGAGGTTGGTGAAATTGGGGAGCATGGAAGCACAGTACAATACCTGCCATTTGCTGCACTGCACTCTGCCTTTTGATATCCTGGTGTGCATGGTGGGCACTCATCGAGATTTCAACCTCTGCTCAGCTTCCAATATATCGGTGGTGTTGGGAATTGTGATGTTTATTTGATTTGATGGTTCTGTGCTTGGTGGCTGGAGTTGCTAGTGGAAATCATGATGATATAGTGGTCGTAGTGCAGTTTTAGTGATAGTCAAAGCTATTTCTGACTTAAATGTAGAGGTAGAGGTTCATCTATTTACAGTCCCAAGTCGGTGGTTAAAATTACATTCCTATGGCATGGGTGAGTCGATTAATGAGGACCAGCATTTTGGAGACTTACCCTCAAGTGAGTACTAATTTTATCAGCCCCGGAGGAATGATGGGCTGAATCAACCCCGAGCCAGGATTGGAACCCATTCCGACAGCGAACCGCTTGGGTGTTCCCGCTGAATCACGTGGCCGGATTATTACTATGGAATTATAAGTTTTAGTTGCGGGTTTAATGTTCCTCTATATTGCGGTAGTTGGATTCGTTTTTGTAGAGAAAATGTGGCTGTGTAACTGTTTTGCAGTTATATCTGTGGGTGTTGTGACGGTTGATTTTTTTAAAATGATTTGTTCAAGTTGGAAGTTGTAGTTAAATCGTTGTGGTTGGTGGGTTTTGATTATGGTCGTTGCGGCGGGTGGCGGTGTAAAAGAAAGTTAGCTTTGTTTTTAGATTGAATTAACCTGCGCTCTCGTTTGATTACGGTACTTCAAAATGAATCGGCTGCTCACCCCCCATTGGCCGCGCGTGCACGTGGATGAGCGGTGCACGCGCATCAAGCGATGGCTAAACGAGACTCACGTGATTCATTAACCCGCCCCACTGCCAATCCCCCTCATTAACCCGGCTGGCTCCCAAACACGTGCGCACAATCGACTATTGTCTGCGTTTATCACCTGCATTTGAACACGATTCAATGACGTTTTCACTGGAAACCGGTCCTCGAGTCGAATTCGCCTGAATAAAACGTGAGGGCGCTTTACCTGATTGCTTAGTTGTGAAACGCACGTGACTCGTGTGCACACCTTTGCAGCTAACGGTACACGAATCGAGTAATATGTACAACGCCTTACGCGTGGTTACTGTATTGTTTTTTCTAGTTCGGCAAACAATTGTGTGGAACGCTTTATAACAAGTGCCAACGTAAAGTAGGCCCTACTGCAGTAAATATTTCAACAATAGTGTACTGCAGTAGCACCAATGCTTGTAAAATAATGTAAATGTTTTTGTTATACACTGCTGGATGCAGGCCTCCCCTCTACACGCCCATGTCTTATCATGGGAGTTTGTTTGATCCTACTTAACGTTGATTTGTGTGGGCTGGCGGAGGCGGATAACAGACTTTCAGATATCACTTGCCATCGGAAAATCATTTGGGCGGCAGTTGTTGGTCTTGTCGGTGAGGGGGGGAAAAAAAATTGAAACCACCACGCCCCCACCCCGCAGTGTTTGTATATCCCCTTTTATATACAGTGTATCCACTGCTGGATGAGGATCTCCCATACACTTTGTCGTGCAGGGTGGGTTATTTGACCCTACTTCCCCACGCCCGTTAGACAGTGCTGCTTACTGTATTGATAAAAACAATCGTGGAATATTTTTGAGAAGACGATTTTTTGATAAATAAAACTGCATTAACTGCACAGCAAGCGCAACGGCTCTTTGCAAATTGCCCAAGGTAATAATTGTTCTTTATTAAAGCCAAATGCGCAAGCCTTGAAGTTTATGTTGCTGGCTATTTTCCCTTTTGCCGATGTGGTTGTAGTAGTTGGCTCCTCTTGGATTATGGTCCACTGTATTTTGTTTTTTCCTTCATCCTGAAGACTAATATGATTTTGATGTCACCCAATGTTGTAGCACCTTTTCAATATAAGGCCATCATGCTCTTGCGAGTGTTGGTAGCAGTGTTGGTTTGTCATGGATGGGGTGATGTAGCTGGGTTTAATATCGTTGGTGCCGCAGGCGACTTGCAGCGGTGACATGGCCCACTAAATGACTTTGAGCAATTGGTAAACACGAAGAGCAATTCTTAGCAACACTTTGATGAAAAATACTCCACCAAATAGGATGTAATGTTTTGGTGCGTGTGTGGATTGTGTTTTTGTTATACAATTTCCAAGATAAATGTCCAGATTCAAATAATGAGAATGCCTTACGAGTAAAAGTGAGCACCATTTTATTACCACGCTCAGTGGTTCGTTTGTACATGTACTGACTGCCCTATTAATCCACCTCGTGAGCGACCTCCACACCTCATGCGTTAAAAGCACGGTAAAGTATGATCAAATAATCCTCGCGACCCACAGTTTGTTTAGGCTGCATTAATTTTAGTGGACATGCAAAATGGCATAGTAGGTGCATTCATTTGTAAGTTTGGCGAGATGGTGAGTAGTGTTTTTAGCTTCGTTGTGTCTGCTTTCGATAATTAGAGACGTAGAGTGGCCGTAGAAACGTGATGTATTAAAAAAAACTTGACACTGACATTCAAATTATAAAACATCTTGGTGTTTTTTTTAAGGAAAAATCTCACCGTATGTAAATGTGCCATGTGTGAAATGAGATACGTGTAGAGTTTACCAGTTCAGTGCGAACGTGAATCCCTCTTTGCCAGATTTTCCCAAAACCTTTGACCCAGTCAAAAATCTTGCCTATGGCCAGTTGCTGGTGGCCATTATTTCCAAAGCCGCTCGTATCCGATGAGCGGGTTGCTGTTGAATCTTAAGAGGAATGGTGGGACAGTGGTTAGCACTCGGCACAGTGAGCTTTGGTAACCTTGTTTTCAATTCCTCGTCGTGGCTAAGGTCAGCGGTGAATGATATCTGAACTCGTTTTGGGTTCGCCTGCTGCACAGGCGTTGTAAGGTATGTTCGGACTACCCCCCCCCCCATGATTTAAAAAAAACTAAATATCTATAACGTGTACACTTTCACGTGCATGTTTGCCATTTTATTTATGTTGATACAAAGCTTTGTAATGTAAAATAAATCCTTTGACAATCCACTGTTGGATAAAGACCTCACACTGTGGCGTTGTTGGGGGGTTGTTTGACCATACTTCATCACGATGGTCAATGCAGGTTGTTAGGGGAGGGGGGAAGTGTGGAGATGCAGGACAAGTTCAGATATCACCACTTATGTTAGTCATGTGCACTCACCTTTTTACTTGTACACGACAGTCAATGTTTTTATACTTTATTCACATACGCAGAAACCCGTATAGGCTGTGTACCATGTATAAAGCCCTCAAGCTACACGGCAGCTGATGGATGGTGCAGCCATTAATAATTTTGACTAGAGAGTGATGCATCACAACCATCTTAATGCAATGTAATGTAATGCGAGCTGGGGGTTTTCAGCCATGAGCTGTGGGAGTGCTTGGCTCGATTTTGTGCGAGCAATTAACTATGTTCATTAATGGGGTCAAGAAGGGTTACCCTTACCTGAGGAATTATTGAGTAGGTGCGAATATGTACGTGTCAATGTCAGCGTGCTAGTATTAGCATACGCGTTTGCATATCCATTTACATGCACATGTGCTTTGTTTGGGTGGCTGCCGAGTCTGCACAATTTACTCCGCTCTTGGATGAATCCTTGGGATTTTACGTTGCGCCTTCATTCGGGAATCGATACTTTTTTTATCGTCGAGTTTATATTTTACAGCCACGTTTGGCTTATTTGTTGACCATAACTGAGCATGTAATTTGCATACATCGTAAATATTACAAGCCCATTTCGATACATTGTAAGTGTTTCAATGTATTTTAATTCGAATCAATACTTGGAGACTGCTCGGTGACCTTTAAGTGCATTTGCGTGGCCTGTGTACTTTTCTGACATAGCTTGCTTCTCTTCCCAGAAGTGGCTGATTTATTATTTGTGGAGGAGAAAGTTGGGGGGGGGGTGCTGGCAGATAAGGTTCACAGTTTCAGTGACTCGAATAAAGAGGACAACTATTCAGTCTTGTGCATGGCAATATCGAGAGACATGCCAATGTTGCGAGGTCTGCTTACTACAAGAGGGCTTCTTCAGAGTTTGTATGTTTGCCGTTCCTTCATTGAAGGAGCGCAGACTACAGTGGTTTGCTATAATGTGAGTCCATAGTTTGGTGGTTGCATGGCTTGTCTCGCAACGTGCATAGCTTTAATGGTCCACTTATAAAGGAGATGTGCGCATCGATCGGCCTGTTCATGTTGTGATTGTGGTTGATGGTTACACAAGTGTCTTCCGAGAAAAGTACTCAACTTGCAGCAATTTCAGTTGTACAATTATACTGTTTGCGATGAACTTGGGGGGGTGGGAGGTATTTTTAGCTGTACAGTGAAATGATCAATTTTTGGACGCTTGTGCAGCGGTAGGCACGATCTCTTTACAAGGCATCAATAATTTACAGCCTAAAAAGCCTATTCTGCCTTGATGGCAGGGCCATCAGAAACGGTCTTAATTGTCAGACCACGCCTAGCAGATTCCCAGGACTCGTAGGGAATGGTGGTGGTAAATTGTCTAACCTTATTAATTTTATATTTTTCTGAAGAGGAAACGACGACCCCGTTTTTAGGATTATCGAGTGTAGTGACAGTCTCAGGTTGGCCACCAATTATTGAGGGTACCAAAAAAAATCCCATTGCTTAAAATTCGCCTTTTTTAACTTAAATTGGCTAATTTCCAGCTCTGATAATTAAGCACCGGTTTCATTGTCATGCGACAAACCTTTTTTCTCGTATACAGAGTAGGTAAGAAAGTGTTTATCTACTGTGGATCAGAGGTCACTTGAAAGGATCTCAGAGGTGGCTCTCTAATATCTGCTTACCTTGGTTGTTCTATAATCACATTTTATTTCATGACACCAATAGAACATTCAGGATAACATGTGGGAAAAATAAACTTTTCAAAAAATACGACAGTTATATTCCGTGACAAGTGCCAACTCAAAAAAGTTAAAACATTGGGAGTTTTCTTTTTCACGTTTAAACGTGGACGTGCACATTACTTCCTGCCTCTGCGCGTGTTGCTGTCCAGGGTACTGAAACATCCATCCCTGCATGCCGTCCAGGGTACCGAAACATCCATCCCTGCGTACAGTTCAGGGTTACTGTAGCATCCTTCTTTGCCTGGGTGGAATTCCATTATGGTGTGCCAGTATTGTTTGGGTGGGAGATGTTTGCCGGATTTAGGGGTGGGGAAAAAGCAATTCACCTCTTGTCTCGTAATAGGGCTCGCTGCTAAGCACTTTGGGGTTTCTCAAATAAATTCATGTCATGAGAAAAAAGTGTTTTGTGATACATTTCATTGGTCCAGTGGTGCTGTCTCTGCTGCATCGTTCAAGTCCCTTTTTGGGGAATGGGAGGACATCACTGCTCAACTCGTAAAAGGCCACCCTTGGACATCAGAACTTAAGCCATAGTGATTATGGAGTTGATTTCAGATCCTGATTGGGGAGTGTCCACACTACTGCCTATGTCTGCATTTTGTCTTGGAAGGAGTCCCTGACTATTTAAGATTCTAAGTCTCACGAATCTTAGGCACTGTACATTAAACCAGTTCCACGATGTTGCAGCTTAGGGTATGCTAATAAACAATCACTCAGGCAAGTTCGCAAACCCCTCGGCTGTGACATGTCCATCTTTTGAAGTGTTTGCGTGATGGTGTACGTCATGGAGTGGCAGCACAGTAAGTGGTGTGTGGACTGCACCATACCCAAGCGACCCAAGTTCATTTTCCGACTATGGATAACATCAGCAGCCATGTATCTGAACCCAACACAGGCCCTCCACCACGTGATTGAGGACTGGTACCTGATGTACTGTGTAAACATCAGCACTGGGGAGGAGACAAATGGCCGTGGGGCGTGGTACTGTGGCCACACATCCCCTTGGCCTCGAGCACTGTGTGGGCCTTCGTATTTACCAGCTAGCAGCATTTGCCCCCATCAGCCTGTGGAGGCTTTACGGCGGGGATCTGGCGTGCGTGTCTGCGTGCGTGTGTGTGTGCCGGTGCAGTTCTTGTGGTCCGTCTATCGGAAAGGCGCTTGATGGATTTTCGCGAGTACGGGCGCCGGCCTCGTGGGCTCCTGCGCACTCGTAAAAGTGTGAGCGTGCGCACGTTGCGGCGCTGATGTATTGCCTGGGTGTGGCGGGCACACTGCAGCACCATGTAACGCGCGTCAGCATTTTGGGCCCCCTCCTCCTTTTACGATTGCAAAACGCGGGGTGATTATTGAGTGGCTCCACACAATTGTCGTACTCAATACGCAGTTAGTCCAAACGTACGTGCCGAGCAGAGGACCCCTTGAAAGAGTTGAGACTGAGGCTTCTGTGGGTAAATAAAGGACATTGTTCATCGTTTAAACGCAAACTTGGCAAACAAGGACGTGTTCTGAATGTGTTCACGGGTATGTTACATTGCCGTAAAAGGTACGCCGTATTGTCAATCCTCTTATGTAACTACTCTTTACACGTCCTAATAAGCCGCTAATGCTTTGCAATTTGAAATGGCTTATTTAGACATGATTATAATCCAGGGAAAATTAGACAAGCCAGCAAAACATTGAAGTATAGATGTTAACACTGGCTGAAAGAGATAAAAATGAGTTGTATGCTTTCATGCTGGAGGAACATAGCACAGTCATCTAATTTTAACTTCTCAAATTGGTTGTGTGTTTGAAGAAGAGCGGAAATATGTTTAAAACGTTGTAGCATGCTTTATCCACACAAGCTTGCACTGCACAGGCAGGCTTCACATAATGGGTTATTGCTTTGAAGCCTTTCTGATTCAAATGTTTTTGTCGTCTTTTGGCTTCCATATTTTAGGCTAAACGGAAGGAGTGTGGATGGTTGTCTCAAAATTGTCTCGCTATATTGAGGATCTCACGGAAACGTACAACATTTTTTTATATTATTCAGCATCGCCGCGCCCTAAGGTTATTTTCGCAAAAAAATTGACCTTAAGGCTTGTGGTCATGTTGGCTCATTTATTGCTAAGGTCAATGCACTTAACGTCGCGCAAGTTTTACGACCGAGACTGTGTGATGTTAAGCGTCTCTCCTTTCGCTGTGGCGCATACACAGGCAGTGCATTATGTACGCTTCTACATGCGTGTTTATATACACTTGCATGTAATATACATTTTGGTTATTGTTATATTTTGTAACGCGTTTTGGCGGTGTTTCGTGTGACCGCTCCGTTGAAAACCAATTTTAAAAAAGGGTGCGGGGGGGGGTGGCCCTGCGTTGGCTCGCTGGTAATTTTCCTCAAGGTCGAAGGAACGCATCGCGTGCGCGCGCAGCTCCATACGTCGCGCCTCCGCTGGCTTCTGAAGGTGCACGGCTGTCTGCTGCTGCTCTATTGTTCGGCCCCGTCGTGGCGAACTGTAACAGACGCAGCGTCGCGCCCCTTCGTTCCTTTGTTGCCGCTGCGCCGAATGCCGCTTTGATTTGGCATCACGAGCCGTCAGCGGCCGCCGCGCGGCTGATTTATTTACGCCAATGCCCTCTGGGTGTGGCCTGCCGCTAGTATTAATCGTGAATCGCCGCGCCTTACAGCTGCCAATAAGGGCGGATGTTGCTTTTTACTACACTTGACGTGAGGGCTGAAAGAAAAGGCCTTCGGTGGGCTGCGTTAGCAAATGATAGCCGCGTTTAATATTCCTTCCTTGTGGGGCGTGGGCGGTGGCTGCGCTCATTTGTATTAAAAAGCAGAAAAAGCCCCATTTTAATTGATAAAAGGGATAAATGGAAATTATTTAACTCTTCGGATGCTTCATAGAATTGGTAGGTGCTTTTTTTTTACTGGTGTGCGTTTTTATATGTGGATTAAATCCCGTTGGGTTTTCCCTGTCAAGAAGCGGCGCTTAAACTATAAATATTGTTTATGTAAATGTATTGTTTCGTGTCATTGCGTGCTCATTTAATGCACTTGACTAGTATTTGGGAAAACCATCCGAAGGCAATATATGTTCCAGTTCAATTTAACTCAAGTTCCCTGCAGGGATATGGCAGTGTGCTTGCTCCCGCTTATGAATGCAGCACGCATATATTGTGCATGGGGTGAATATGGTTCAGTTTGCATCGGCGGGGTGGGCACCAGACCTGAGCGGGCTTTGCGTAGACTATAGTGCTTGACACTTTTATAAATATGGCAATAATGGCCTCGGTGACTTAAGATTCAGGCTGAACTGGTCTGCAATCCTAGCAGATGAGTTGCAGCATATCAGGTCTATTCATCACATTGCGTGTACAATGGGGTATAACCGTCATTTCCGAGTCATCTTTCAAAGCCACATATAAGATCTAGTTAATACTTCTGTCAAATTGAGGAAAATAAGTCTTGGCCAAATTGGTCATATCATTTAACAGCCCAACCCAGTCCTGCACGGAGCCGAACAGGGAAAATAAAATTTCAGAATTTGACCATTGCCGACCCCTTGTTTTTCCTATGGTTCAGTAGATCACGCGGGGTGTCGGGGGTCGTCAGGTTGATGATCTCGCCGTTTCTCGCCCTCCACCGCTCTCTTCTCAGTCTTGTCTGCAGCCCGTGTGGGGTCCTCTGTAAGAGAGGCGCGTTGGGGTGCGTGTACGGCGCACGGAACGAGGGAAAGCGAGCCAAAGCCGTGCCACCCGCACGATCCAGACAGCAGCAGAGCGGGCGTGTTTTTTTGAGAGCGGCACGGGATGTCTCTCCGCGTGAGTGAGGAGCCGTCGGCGTACGCCTCTCCCAGCGGGGGCACCTGGGACTCTCAGGGCTGGAACACCGTACGCGACCCAGTAACAAAACCACACACCCACCCTGCACTGTCGAGGTTAATATCTGCATAGCTGCTGATGTAGGGCACATTCCCGGGTGATTTTGGTGTAAGGCCAAGGCTCTGTCTATGTTGGCATGCGTGTGTTGTTCTTCAAGCACTGTTTATGTAAACAAAAATCACGTACATTTGTTTTTATTATTAAAACTCTGGAAAGAATAATTTAATGTGGTAGGCATTTGGGCATATTTCCCTTGTACAGATAACTTCTGCTCTATTCATTACCACAAACCAGACGCTCGTGCCTGAGCGCGTCCAATCAGAACGTGTTCACAAACCCGGAGTTAAAACATTGAATTTAAATCCCTCGTGGTGGCGTCCTGCATCCTACAATTAAACTATCCCTGCTACGTGGGCACCTCTGCCTCTCCACCTAGCAGTATAAATAGGTATCCCATAGATAATTAATCAGTCGGCAAGTCACATGTGGTGGCATAAAGTGTGTGTACTCCCACACCTTAATATGTCAAGTTCAAGTTTATTTTGATGAACCAGGATAGTCTCATTTGCACGTGGTGACCTGGGTTTCCAAAGTGGCAAAAACTTGAAGTACAGCAATGAAGTATATAGAAATCGGAACAAAAACATTTATCTGAGAAATTGAAAACATTGCACAAACATTAATCAATGTTAAATCAACGTTACCTATTAAATTCCGTGAAGCATAAGTCGGGACGGGCAGATTATTTTAACACTGATCATAGTACAATTACAAAATTAAGTTGAAATGTTAAATATGTTTAAATGTAACTTAAGTAGGTGTGTAGCCAGCGTGGAAAAGTGAGCCAATTATCCCCTGAGGCTCTCGGTTTAATCTAGTGCAGGTCCTTGGGCCAGGCAGTGGTGTGAACAAGCACTTGCAGAGTTGTATCGTTGGGGGCCATCCATCGATTTAGTACGTACACAAAAATCTGTCAACTTGACCCCTCCCCCCACCTGCGTACATACGCTTGACTGACCCCCCACCCCCCCCCCCCGAATCCTATAGAACGGCCGATATTTAATCCACGCAGAAACTATCAAGGATGAATAATATTAACGTGTTTAAGCAAATAGTCCACCGCCGGACTAATCTAACTAATTTGAAGGCCAATGTAGACAAATTATTATCGAGGCTTCACCCCCCACCCCTCCCGTTTCCTATGCATATGTACATTGTCAGTAGACCCCCATACGCAAGCTACGCATTTGGCTTCACCCCCCCCCCCCTCCATGCGTACGTACTAAATGGATGGCCCCTTACCTCCTTTGAGCCCTCCCCTCTCCCCATCACCACTGTGGTGGGTAACCTATTCTTGTTGCAAAGGTTCGCAGTTGAGCCCAGCAGCCACCCTGGTTAATATTTTATCATAAGAATATGCACCTGCTTCACAGTGGTTGTTTAACGATCCCATGGCATTCACAAAAGAATATCCATTTGTGCCTTAATCCAAATTTGCCACATTGGATAAATACCTGTCAAATTACCTAATTGGTAGGCCACATCACAATAGCGCCCACTTATTGGGCAGTGCAGTGGTCATTAATATTCAGAGGGGAAGGGCACTTTTGCTGATAAAACATTAGCGTGAGGACCGCCACACATTTGAAACCATGGGGTATTTTCATATTTGTGTATTGTCAGGGGCAGCACGTCATGGGCCGCACTAAAGGTCACCAGGGGCTGCCAGTGGCCCCTCGGGCCTTGTAATGAAGAACACTGACCTAGTGCCTTACAGGGACAGCTGACATCTGGCTTCCCCTGCTACTACTGCAAGGTGCCTCAGCGTACAGCATGGGAGGCACGGTATGGATTTTAAGTGATGGTTAATGATATCCCTCTCAGGTCTCGGACCCCATGGACTCCCCTCTGTCCAACGGGATCATGTGCGGCGTCAGCGGCGGTGGCGCTCCCAATGGTGGCGGTGGAGGTGGGGTGGTCACAGGGAGCACTTCGCCCATTCCAACCGGCACCAGCATGGAGGACAGCAAGACCAACCTGATTGTGAACTACCTGCCGCAGAGCATGTCCCAGGAGGAGATCCGCTCGCTCTTTGGCAGCATCGGCGAGATCGAGTCGTGCAAGCTGATCCGTGACAAGTTGACAGGTGATAAGGCAATTGCTGGCTGGGATGGGGGGGTTTAGAAGAGGATGGAGGTGGGTAGTAGTTGTGTGCATTGTTGCTGCAATGAGTTTCCGATTGGCAAGCAATGGCTTCTCTTCCTCAGCCAAATTTCCCATTAATGCATGGGATCTGCTGCTCAAGATTTTCGCGCTATTTAACTCGCTCTCAATTATTTTCTTCCCCCCGCTCCCTCGCATTACGGACTCGACCATACTGTGTACATCCACCATAGATGGTGCAGATCAAAGCACTTAATGCTTCTTTCCTCGTACTCTTGACTTCGTCTCTGGAATTTGCTCCCACCATCTTTTCCCAATTCTACCTTTTCTTGGGTCAAGAAACAAACTCTAATTCCAACTTTTTTGCTGTTTGTTGCTGGCCGCATGTTGTTTTGGGCCTGTTGGGTAGAAACCATGATAAATTACGCACACACAAGTATTAAAAGGTGAATTTTAAACCTCTTCCATTGCAATGCAATATGCTTCTGTGCATCTTGTCACATTTGTATCTTGTTCCATTGCATCCTTCCATCTCGTCCCTCAGTCTTCCCTCATGTTCAGGCTCAAACTTTAGTCATTCCGCCTCCTTTCCTTGGAAATATTCCCAACATCCATCTTGCCGTTCACATCGCTGCCCTTTCAAGCACTCAGCCTTCTTTCTCCCGTCATGTCCACGTCGGCACCATTTAACAGCACTGGACGTATATCTCTTCATATCCCCTTTCCATTTGACTGTCATTTTAGCTTGTACAAATACTGAAACCTCTCAATTATTCCATCCTGCCTCGACTTCTTACCTCCCAACTCACACCCTCCCTCACTTGCTATGTTACACCAAAATACTTAAAACTGCTGTCCTGTTTTTGTTGCCCATCCTGTCCGCAATCGACTCATACGTTCAATTAGCTTCCAAAAGCTTTTGATACATCTATTTTGTTTGTAGCAGTCATTTTGGGGTTTTTAATCGAGCACATTTATGACTGCCTATTCATTCAGGTGAAGGGTCAGGACATGACTAGATGGACAAAGCGAGATGGAAAGAGAGACGGTACACAATGTGGGATGACGGTAAACGAGATTGTAAAGATGTGGGTTAAAGCAGGACAAAACAGTGGCTTACTGTATTAAAGTCTTGTCCGTGAATCTGTTGAGTGGCTGAGTGGGGAATTGTTACGTGCATGCATACTTCAATTGGGAGGTTGGAAACATTAATCAACTTGTACTGAATAAAAAATGTCATCTCGTTTGCTGAATCCTAAATGCATTTGATAAAAAAACTTTTAAGATTAAATTATTTGTTGTGCCTCTAATGGGGTATTTTTCTAAAGAAATAATTTGTCAAGTACATATTACAAGCCTCTTTTTATTCAACAGCTCTTATTTAAAGTAAAAGCTCAAATTGCAAACGTATTGTTAGAAGTCACTGCACGTAGCCTTAAACGGGTGATGCCACTGCTGTTATTGCCTGCGTTTGTGTGTGCGCGCCTGTGTGTGTAAGAAGTGGGAGTGTTAATTAGTTAATGCACTGCAATCCCAACGGCGTGGGTTCAGTTCCTGATCACGAGACAGAAATTGGTTTGAACTTGACGTGGAAAAATGGCCAGTCGCGTCAGTGCAGGGTGATCAATTTATAGATCCCAAACTAAAATATTCCACCGGAATTAAAGGAAAAACATTTTATTTTAAAGCCTGTGCACATCTCCCGCCAATCTCGGTACACTGACGAAACCTTTTCCTAAAATAGAGCCATCACTTTCACGATATTCAATCACCTGGTCAGCCGTGAGTAATGAAAAAATCAATGGGGGGTATCTGTAAATGCATCACCCTGTATATAAACTTGGCCTGACTGTATATCAACTTGGCATGCTCAAGTCCGAGGTTAATTCAGCCAAAAATGAGTACTTTGATGAGGTGTGCTCTGCATCGGCAATGGAGAGATGCAAAGGCATCCGCTAACCACACAGCCACCACCACCACCCTCGCCCCACCATAGGTGCCAGCAGTCACTTCTAAGGCTGAAGTTGCTAACATGTGCGGCGTGGTGTTGCGCTTCTTTGTGTGTGTGTGCGTCCGACCAGCAGGCCAGAGCCTGGGATATGGCTTTGTTAACTATGTGGACCCCAAGGATGCTGAGAAGGCAATAAACACCCTCAACGGCCTGCGCCTGCAGACCAAGACCATCAAGGTGAGTGTCGACATGTCCTTCGCGTGCCGAATGATAGCGCTGGGAATTTCAATATCAAGTAAAACAAAAACATTGGGTGAAGCGGCTGAGTTAGCTCAGAGGTCGTAGACTTCTCAGCGGCACTGGCAGAGCCAGTGGGGGGGGGGGTGGCACGTGCCCCCCCCCCCCCCATGATCCTATCGAAATCCCTAATTTCGATCTTATCATTGGGGTTTATTAGTAATAAATCGGCATTTTGCGACCCCTACTGTCACTGTGTAGCTTATGTGCCAGGGACTCTGAGATGATAGGACAATAGTCTGAGTCCATAATTTGCAATAAGGAACGGCAAAGTAGTTATAAGTGACTCTCAGAATTGTGCGCAGTTGCGTATACAGTACACGACTTCTTTGAAGGCATTCACCTTCGGCGAGCGCGGTGCTGATCACACAACACGGTTTGAATTCGACCCCTCGATCGATGGCTGCGCCATCACCGCACACGCGTCGAATAAAAAGCAAGGGACAACTCCTCTTACTAACAACTCCTCTATCATTTTTCATTGCTGGAGGGGTTGCCCCCCCCCCCCCCCCCCCATTGCTCAGCGGTTCCTGCTGAGATCCCTGGGTGTGAATCTTTGCAGGTATCTGTTTTTAAACACGTTTGTTGAGTATTTGTAATTTTAGTGAACTGATGGTCTTGGCCTGTTGACAAATGGATTCTCAAAAAAAAGCATTGCATTATATTCGGTTCTTCATTTGATGGAGTTTAATTTTAACTCTTGAGAAATAATAGCAGGGACTGAACGGTACTTTTGTGACAAAGAAGCATACGACAGTGCTGCCTCCCCCCACCCTCTACTTTGTAGACTAGCAGTCTGCAAGGGATTTCAGAAGCTCTTTGTCGTTATCAGCTTCGCTAACACACAAGAGGAATGGACTTCTCCAATTGAAATGGAATGGATTGTTTTGTTTTTTTACAAGACATTGAAAGCACAATTGGGAGCTTTCACTTTTTTAAGGGATTCCGAGACTATTCTTTCCACGTGAAAACAAAAAAAAACCACTTAAAATAAAATAATACTTCGCATATAATTATGCTGTGATGGAGCCGACAAAATATGACCCTTGAAAAAAACACGAGCACGCAAATAAAAAGCAAAAATATCGTCAGCGTTGAATGATAGAGCCCTCTAGTGACCCTAGCTGCGGCAGTCTGGATGGAAGATTCGTCGCACACACGTCCCATAAGCCCACACTTGCTATTAATAGTGATTTGCAGCATAATGTTACTTTTTAAAAAATAAAACGTTTTAGAAGTGTGTTCTTACGACACTATATAGCTTTTCACATTGGTGTCAGTAAGGTGCGTATTACATTTCATAGCGATAGCGCTCGGGGTTTTGTTATCTATAATAGGTGATGTGAAGGGAAGTGACACGTACACATCGTCTTTGCACTATTCACATTGGTTACCGCTAGGCATGTAGCCATTCATGGATTTTACATATTTTCTTATGCCCACGATAAACATTGAATTGTGATTGTAAGAAGCAAATAGTTGGGATGTATACAAATGATATATTCAATGTTTTGCACATTACATTTACATTAGTTAAAGACAAGTTCGATGGTATAAGCGAGACAAAATATTTTAAGTAAAATGGCCACTCCCAATCATTAAATTTCATTTAATCGTGAGGCGTTAATGGGTACTTATAGGCTTCTATCTATACCATATGTATCGTGACACATTTCAATAGTGGTAAAATTAATAACACAACCTCGAACGAGATTGGGTTTAACCGGACTAACATCCTTCATATCCCTGTCTTTCCAGAAAGGACCGTGCGCTCTTATGCAGTATAAGTTGTGTGCACCCTTTATATCTATTTTATATATGTCATCAAAGAAAGTTGGATAGTCTATTTTCTTGTAATACGTACACTCCATCAAAGATAACACATACATTTTGCCAGGGATTCGAGAGAAGATAGAAGCAATACGAGTTTAAATTGCATTGAGAGTGGAAAGTGAGGAGGCTTGGTCACAAGTGGTGGGTACACACAGTACTGCAATATGGAGGTTAAATCCACCGGGCTGCATAACCCACCCCGTGACATTTTTACTTAAAACAAACTCGTAACGTAACGTAGACACCACTGCTGCTTTGGTGCTGCGAGGGTTTGTTTGCTATTGTGTGCTCGGAAGAATACCGAGCCGTGGAGAGAGCCCACGAGTTAGATGTACACTATAACAATCCAGCAAACCAAATCTTAAGGGAGTCTTAACACAAGTACATGTTAGCTACTTTCTGGCACTGACATGCACCTGCTTATGCTGATGGACAGCGCTGACAATTTTTTTAAATATTTTTTTAATGTTAAGTTTTAATTTCCAAAAATGACTGGCAATGTTTTTTTGGTAAGTTGCATCGTAAGTTTTGTTGCGAGTGGTTTGGTGGTTTTGTTTTTATAAAAATGTTAAATGTTCTGCATGGACAGACGATGAGTTACTACTACTACTGCAATATAAGCAACGAGTATGCTAAATGATCTCTTGAACATTGTCGAGTGTCCTGTTTGGAGTTAATGCTTGTTACTTTAGTCATCTAGGTTGCTGCTCCAGTGCAACATCAGAAGAATCCTGTTTTTGTTCGGATTTTGTAAGCATTTGCATTAAAATGAAGCATTGTGTACTGTGTGGGGGCTTTTCCCTCTATGCTGCTCTGCTGGTTGTGATAACCTCCAGGCTTTGTCTTTTGACAATGACTTTAGTTTACAACTGGTCATAAAATTAAAAGTGCATGTATTTCGTGATTGGTAAATGTCATCGAATAAAATTGTAATTTTGTAATCGTAACAACTTAATTCTAATTGTCATATTCCAGAGTGATTTTGTTAAATAATTCAGACAGGCTTTAACCCACATGGGCATCGAGAAGCTACAGTTAAACACATCACTTTTCCAAGGAGTATTATAACACCGAAATAGATTTTACATAATGAGTAGACGTGTAGCCAGAGTTGATTAGTTTATCAATTAAAACGGATAAATGTAACAACACCAAGCCGTGCATCGCGTGCACAACCAACTCCAAAATAATTGAATGTGTGGCCATTTTGTTGTTTAGATAATCCATTCCAAAGGGTTGAAAAAATGTGGCCATCCCAACAGGCGACTGAGCAGGTGGTCCACATGACAAAATGGCCACACATTTAGTTTTGAACCGGTCGTTTGGATAAAGGCCGAGTTTAGTTAAATCTTATTTGTCTCCTGCCTGCATTACATTTTTAATTGTGGGTTTTATCGGCATTTACGTATCTGGCTTCATTAAACTAATTTTATGTATGCAGGATACATCCTTCAAATAGTGGGCGTAAAACATCCTTTTGACGATTTCGGGAATACTGAATGTTTACAGTTAATAAATCTTACCTTCGTAACTGTAGATTACACATTGCACCGATGAGGAAAAGTTGACCTCTAAGTATGACATTTGAATTGTGGATGTTGTTTTTAATCCCAACTGGTTGCTTTTTTTTGAGTGCTACATAGTAGATAACATCGTAGGGGTGTAATTATATATTGATTATTTTAATCTCTTAATGCATGCATTGAATCACGCATGTAAGCATCAAGGGTACTTTTTTTATTAGCATACATTACAGACCTGGGGTTAATTAATTACAGCAGTAGTCTTAGCTGTAATTGCAGTTGCATGGTTATTTCAGTTCATTAAGAATTAAACAATAGTAGTTGACCCCAGGTCTGAATATGTATGTTGCGTGTGACGGCTTCACGTGACCCCCTCCAGTCAGCAGAGGTCAGCTTGTCGGGTTCAGAGCACAGTGCGTGAACCGCTCTTCCACCACTCCACCCCATATTTATATATCTCGCACGTGAAATATATTTAAGTTATCTGGTAATATTTAAACTGATGACTCGTTTCCCATTTTGTTTTATCGCTCATTATTTATTTTATCTTCCGCTTCCCTCTGCTTCCCTTTTTTGCCTTAGATCACAACTTGGAGCTCCTTTAGATCCACTCAATTATACTGGTGGCGGTGATCGTTTATACCATGCTTCTGTATTCCTCTTGTTTGCTTTGTTGGGGGTGGCTGCAGCAGCGGGGGGGGGGGGGGGCACGGGGGGTTACAAAAACCGCCTACATAGCCTTAATAAGCTGTTGGGGCAAGTGCCGTTGGTGAGCACCTATGAAGGCCAGAACGGCACATGAGGAGGTGGGTGGCCAGGACTATGCCTGACCGCCTTTGTCTCCCCAGTGGCTATGTTTACACACTGCACCAGCGGTACTCATTTGAGGCTGTTAACCTAGGACCGCTTCAGATAATCGTCAGTGGTGTTTGTCATGAGCGGGAATCGAACTTGAGGGGCATGTTTGTTCCACACAGCATGGGATTTTTGCCAGTAATGACCGCGGCGTATGTGTGTGTGTGCGCGCGCAGGTGTCGTACGCGCGGCCCAGCTCGGCCTCGATTCGCGACGCGAACCTCTACGTGTCGGGGCTGCCCAAGGGCATGGGGCAGAAGGAGCTTGAGGGACTCTTCTCCCAGCACGGCCGCATCATCACCTCGCGCATCCTGCTTGATCAGCTCACGGGTACTAGCACGGGGTGGGGTGGAGTGGGGTACACGTGGGCATGGTCCAGCGTTAGATGGACGCTCGTGTGGATTGAAATACGTGGCCACCGTTGTCATTGGATGTTGGGTTCTGAAATGTAGGCATGGCTTGGAGGTATGTGCGGGGTCCAGAATTAGGTGTTGATGGGGTGACAGCACGAAGTCTGTCAGACATTTATCGAGGGTACATTTGGCGTCCAGCGTTAGAAGCCACTGACGGGGGGGGGGGGTACATGCAAGGTCTATCGTTGAGGGCTACACTTAATCGTCCAGAATTGTACATGAATAGAGGTATGTTAGGGTCTAGCACTTTGGACTTCAGTGTTCGTTACAAATGGTGTCCTGCATTGGATATTTATGGAGGTACACTTGAGCAGTCCAGAACTCAGAATTTCTGTATTGGGTAATGGGGGGCACTTCATATTGGGGCATTCACTAGGTAGCACAAGTGGTGATTATTATAATGGTATTTACTGCCCCACAATGCCACTATTGGCGATGTCCATGTTTAAAAATCTCCATTCACGAGGAATGGGATTCTCACAGGGTTAGCTTGCCATCTAGTGGTCGTTATTGGAATCCCCACTAAGTCCATTGATTTTAATGTACACAAGATTTGCCATTAAATTGAATGGGGAATTTTTGACAACCTTGGAATTGTCCACTTGATCCCCATTAATTTCAGTGTGGATTCCGTGATAATCCATTATGGTTTAAGCAAATTATATTTCATTTAGGGTCATTTGGCGAACAAGGTTGGCAACATGTGACAAAGAAGATGCTAAAGTGATACAGGAATGGGTTGTTGACTGGAATTATAACCCAGAATCAAAATCTTAATTTCTGAGCATTGGGATGGGGGTGAGGGGGAGTGAAGGATCCTTTTTATTCCAACAAAACTGAATGTCACGGGTACTATAAAGTTGTACTTCATCCTATTTGATTCTGGACGATTGACCATGGGAAATACCCAACACTTTAATGGGTTATTTAATAGGGTCCAGTGTGAGACTTTACATTTCAGCTTATAAATTGGCCTTGTGAATGGGGCGGGGGGGGGGGATTAAACATTAAACATTGGGTTTCAATACCGTGGTGTTTCTCAGCCGTTTGCACGTTGGGGTGGCGTGCAGTGGGTCGCGCACAGCGCTGTACACTAACATGGCGATTCATGGCTACGGCTGTAATCGGAGGAAAATTATGTTTGAAGCAATCCTGGGAGTTTCACCAGCCATTGTGAAATAAGTTAAAACAATGTACACTCCCCATCCTGCAGTGGATTAACAAAGAACTGAATAAGTAGGATTGTCATTGAAGTTACACAATGTACATTCCAACCAAGGTGAGGAATGAAGTGAATTTACTCTGGGGGGTTAAGGGGTGTGTGAACAGTTATCTTTTTTTTCCCCCCAAGCCAATATTTAGAGGGTTCTGTGAAATATTGCTGGATGTAAGAAAATGAGTGACATTTCCCACATGGAGACTATTGAGTAGTTATTCCCCTGGTGTTTGTGTGAAGCCATGCGCTGAGCAAGGCTTATTGTAATTCAGTAGGACTTTAGCTGCCCCGCACGCACGCAGCTGCTTTTTCTGCCCCTGCCGTAATTGGTGCTCCCTGCCGTAATTGTCGCTCACAGTTTTGGCTGTTTCACTGTATAAATTTTTTTTTTATTTAAAGCTTTCGTAACTGCAGGAATTCATATTCTTGGTTCTTTCGGTAAAGTCACGTAGAAGGGAAACAATAAAATAATATAAATATAAAACAATAAAATTCTCACGACGTTTCGACTGCAACACAAGCAATCATCATCAGGTGTGAAAAATTTTCTTTGCTGTGGTTTTCACACCTGATGATGATTGCTTGTGTTGCCGTCGAAACGTGAGAATTTTATTGTTTTATATTTTTATTATTTTATTGTTTCCCTTCTATGTGACTTGACCGAAAGAACCAAGAATATGTATAAAAATTGTTATTAGCTGTTTTGTTCCAGGGAAAGACACCTTTTTAGCACTTATAATAATATTTATAAAGTGCTTTTCATCAAGGATCTCAAAGCGCTGTACAGGTTACAGCAGCAGCAAACACTTAGCATACAAATAATTATAAACGAACTTCCCACGGTCTGCCAAAAGGCAGCCATAAGAAGTTTTTATAGAGTTGTGCAGTGTAATGTATTGCGGTCCGCGCTGTTTGTGGTGGGACTTCTTGCCTGGAACGCCAGTTTACCCAGCTGATGATTTAGAAAAGATAAACCTTGTCCAGAATTTCCCCGTTGCCATGAATATTGCTGGGAAAAAAGGTGGTCAAGAATGCATGTTGGGTGATGGATTTTATTTTACTTTCGTCGTAAAAGGGACTCGTTTTATTTTAATTCAGACTTCATCGCATTGATTGTAAATCCAACTATTTACACTTCATTTTTGGTCCATAATATAGGTTTTAGGGTTAGATCGCATACATATATCCAGTAAAACCTTGGATTGCAAGCATAATTCGTTGTGGAAACGTGTTTGTAATCCAAAGCACTCGTATATCAAAGCACTCGTATATCAGTTGTGATCACGTGATGCTCGGCAGACAAAGCGTCTACGTACTACTCATATTGCAAGACCCTCGCTCGTTTATCAAATTAATATTCATTTAAAAATTTTGTTCGTCTTGAAAAACACTCGCAGACCAAGTTACTCACAATCCAAGGTTTTACTGTAAATGTTGCTAAACCCGCCCACCACCCGACGCCAATTAGTAAGGTCTGTCACGTAAACAACATTACGTGAAAGCCACGTGTTAAACTTCATGTTTGGTATTAAACCTAAAATATATATTTTTTAATAACCAGGAATTATATGTCCCCTTATATTGGGCAACAGGGATTTTAAATTTGGAAATACAATGTTGAGATTTTATTACTTGAAACATTTGTGTCGTGGGCATGCATGCAAATCTCTGTGCATCACACAATACGCTTGTGACTATTTGCAGGAAGGGTCATCGTGCGAATACAAAGGTTCTCCAACATTAATTTACTTAAACTTTCATTTAACTAGGATGAATTGGGGTACAGAGACTACTCAAACACTCACCAATGCAATCCATCATGCATGTTTAATAAAACACAGGATTTCGATTTAAAGCTTTCGTGATTGCAAGGATTCATCTTCTTTGGTTCTTTCGGTGAAGGCCGCTTGTGTTGTGGCCGAAACGTCGTGAGAATATTATTGTGTTATTTTATCAATTTATTATTTTATTCTCATTCTACGTGACTTTACCGAAAGAACCAAAGAAGAAAAAACACGGGATGTCTAGGTGTCGTTCATTTAAGAATCATAATTAAGACTTGTATGGTATGAAACTCATCACGGCGATCGGGTGGGTGGGTGGAACTGAACAGGCCTGTCTCGCGGCGTGGGCTTCATCCGCTTCGACAAGCGCGTGGAGGCAGAGGAGGCCATCAAGGGCCTCAACGGGCAGAAGCCGCCCGGGGCCGCCGAACCCATGACGGTGAAATTTGCCAACAACCCGAGCCAGAAGACCAGTCAGGCCCTGTTGTCGCAGCTCTACCACTCGCCCACGCGGCGCTTCACCGCTCCACTGCAGGCCCAGAGGTTCAGGTGTGTGCGTTCGTTTGTGGCGTGCGTTCACACTTGTACAGCTTTTTGTATAACCGGCTGGATGGCGTGAATTAACATAATATTAATTTTTGAGTCGCGGCATTCTCTTAAGTACAAGGTTATCACGAGGATGCTGTTTGAGACCAGGATAGCGTTGCCATTTAGGAGGGTGATGATGCTATCTGTTTTTGTGAGTAATTTGCTAAATTTGAACTGAATCCCCAGCACACCTGGCCTACTCATTCAAAGGTGGTCACTGAATTATTTAATGACTGCTGTGGAGCAGACGCGTGTGACGGTTGTTGTGATTAATACATCCAGATAATTGAGGGGTGGTCAATGGGGTTTCAACCGGAGACTTTCGCAACAAGCGGTAAAACGTGCAAACCGCCCTGTCGGTACCACCACTGCCCGGGTTGTGGCACGAGACTCGTGAACAGATCCACTTTTGGCGACAGTCCATTCCTCCCAAGGGTCTCTCCGAAATGAGTACCACCTTGTGGGAAGTCTAACTGCAGCTTTTTATTTTACCAGGTGTAAGTCCCACTGAGCTACATAGCTCTTTCAGAAGCGACATGGCCACAAATTGTAGTTCAACAAAATGGCTTATGTCGAAATGTATAGCAGCCAAATACTCTAAACGTGTGATGTTGATTCTAAATGTGGAGGGAAAACTCGGTGGGCCCGGAGAAAAATCCACGCCACCACGGGGAGAACATGCAAACTCCAAATATACAGGCGTGTCAGGGTCGAGCTCGAACCCACACACTCCTGTATATTAGGCGAGGTAGTTAACATCTCGCCACCACAGCACCGCAAGTTGGCAATGATTGCCTTGCTGATTAACATGTCTGCGATATAGGAATGTGTCATTTCGACCATTGCCATAGGGCCCTCATCAAACAAGAGTTTGAGATTGGGAAACATTTGAACTTGATTTTGATTTAAAGCTTTGGTGACTGCAGGGATTCATATTCTTGGTTCTTTCGGTAAAGTCACGTAAGAAGGGAAACAATAAAAGAATAAAAATATAAAACAATCAAATTCTCACGACGTTTCGATTGAAACACAAGCAATCATCATCAGGTGTGAAAACCACGGCAATAACATTTCTAATTTTCTTGCTGTGGTTTCAAATTTTCTTGCTGTGGTTTTCACACCTGATGATGATTGCTTGTGTTGCAGTCGAAACGTCGTGAGAATTTTATTGTTTTATATTATTTTATTGTTTCCCTTCTACGTGACTTTACCGAAAGAACCAAGAATATTTGAACTTGATGTTTTGTGAGCTGGTGAAACTTATGATTTCTTCTAAGGCACGTTTAGAAACCAAGATAAACACCCGCGGGTCTTAAGCACAACTTGTGGGGAGGCTGGATCGGACGTGTTGGCAAAATGTAATTTTTTTGTCCTTTGGTGTGAAAATGTCTTACCAACAATGCGGCAAATTGCCAAGGCGATGCTTTTGGGCGTTTTGTCAACATGCGCCATTCCCTTGTCAAGTTGGCATGCTGTTGCTTATTCAGCGACGACGTAGATATGGCTTGTGTTGACATTTGGTGTTGATATTTGGTGTGTGTGTAATGAGCTTTGGTTGTCTTTTGTGTAGAGGGTGTAACAAATCAATTGAAATATGTTATTGGATCACGCACATGAATTTTAAATGCATGTTTATACTACATCCTACAAAAAATTATATTTGTTAAGCAAACATTGTTTTCCCTTTGACAAGCCAATTATATTTTTTCCAGCACACTTTTGAAGTGGTCATAATGTTACCTTAAAGCAGACTGCCTGATTGTAATTTGTTTAAAGCTGTGATTGAAGTGTATAATAATAGATGTGCATCTTCCTTGTGCAGGCTGGACAACCTGCTAAACATGGCATATGGAGTGAAGAGGTGAGCTTGGCTTCAATTGTCTACCTTCCATTAACTCGTGTCTGATCGCAAGTAAATTAGCGCGTTAGCTCTTATCTATTTACACCTTACATTTGCTGCTGGCTGCTTGGCATTTTTTTGTGCCTTTGGATCTGTGTTTAGCAACTCAAGTTAGCTTTTCAAGTGTAAAACAGGTTTCCCTTGCTGTATACGGGTTTGGTTTGTAGATTTTGCTTATATGCGGCTAACCCAGTGCTCGACACTAATTTTAAGAGCGGGCCTATTTTGCCGTTAATGCAGTGTGAGGGCCTGCTACACTTTTGAAACCATTGAAGTTTGACAGCATGATGGTGGGGTGTTTTCACATTTGTGTATTGTCGAGGGGCCGCACTGCAGGGGTCGTCCTAACGGCCACCAGGGGCTGCCAGTTTCCTGTGGGCCTTGCAATGAAGAACACTAGGCTAACCTATTTCAACCCAAATGTTGCCATATGCGGTCTTATTTCACTCTTAATATGTCTATGTGATCGGATGTGGAACATAGCATGGTTGACATATAAAATTGTGAGAAAATATATTTTTTAATCTTTTGCATGCTTCAGCTTGGCACCTTCAGACTGACCCCAACCCCCCCCCCCCGCCCTCGTGTAATGTGTGCAAACATCACCACAAATCTCTCGCCCCCTCCACCTTGCTTGTCAATCTCCCCCGGGCATCAGCAGGTTCTCCCCGGTCACAATAGACGGCATGGCCAGCTCCCTTGCAGCGGGCGTGGCGGCCGCCCTGCCGGGCCACCACCACCACCAGCATCAGCACGGTGCCGGCGGTGCGGGCTCGGCGGCCAGCCCCGGCGGGGTATCCGGCGCCGCCGCCGTCGCAGCCGCTGCTGCTGCTGCCGCTGCGGCCGCCGCTTCGGCCGGCTGGTGCATCTTCGTGTACAACCTGTCACCCGAGTCGGACGAGAGCGTGCTGTGGCAGCTGTTCGGTCCGTTTGGCGCTGTGACGAGCGTGCGCCTCATCCGCGACTTCGCCACCAACAAGTGCCGCGGCTTTGGCTTCGTCACCATGACCAACTACGAAGAGGCGGCCATGGCCATCGCCAGCCTCAATGGCTACCGCCTGGGCGACCGTGTGCTCCAAGTCTCGTTCAAGACGAGCAAGGCGCACCACCACAAGGCCTAGGCGTGCGCGCGCATCCGTTACACTCTCTCCTTTGCCTGGGTGTCTTGTCCTTAACTTCCAGTTCCCGTTGCCCTCATCCCCCCCCCCCCCCCCCAGGCCTGAGCTGTGTATGTGTGTGTCTGTGCGTGTGTCGGGGCGAGCATGTGAGTGCGTTTGGCGGGGGGTGCGTTCGTGCGTACTTTGGGTGCACCCGCACGTGGGCGCGTGAGATTGTCCACGGAAGTTTTTCGGTAGCCCCCGTGGGATTTGAATGAAAAATCCCGCGGCTTGAGACGAGCGGCAGGGACGCGAAGTAATGCGCCTTGCCCGCCGGGTGGCTTTTGGATTGGGGACGGCTCTTACGCGCTCGTGCGACGCGCACGCGATTTTCTTGCGTTAGGTTGGGCGGCTTTCTCGACGTGTGGGGAGGGGTGATAAAAATTAAGTGAACCAATTAGGCGATTGATGCTGTGAAAAACACGAGTGTTTGGGAAATTCAAGCGAAGGTGCCAGAAGTCCTCTCCCTCCATCCTCGGTGGTGAGAAAAGCAATAGTGGCGCGTGCTACCCGGGGTGGGTGCGGGGAGTGGCACACTCGTTTAAACTGCAGTGTGTGGGGGGTGTGTGTCGATTTGGGCACTTGCCGAGTAAATAACAGCGTCTCGGACAATGTTGGCACTTGCATGTTTGGCTGTCAAGTTCAATCTGCAATACAATAATCAGGGGGAAGGTAAAGTTGTGCGCAGTAGAATTAAGAGCGGGCTCACAGTAGTTGATGAAATTGCGAGTAAACTTTTGAGGTAAATTTGTATGGGTTTATAAAGACTTGAGTGGACACTGCCAGCCCATTGTTTCTTTGTTGAGAGTTTTTGTTACTTTTTGTTAACGCACTTGTACTCCTGTACGCACTCGCATGCAATGCTGAATTGTAAACAGCCTATGTGTGGGGTGGTCACGATTGAGTTCAGATGGGTCATGGTTAACAGGCATTTAAATCGACCTTAACCTTTCCCTTCCCAGTTAAAACAGCGAGCCGTCGTTGCTGCTGTTGAGACTGAAACATTTATGCATTTATTCAAAATTAGGGAAATTAGTGAAATTTACAAAGAAAAATGTTTGTAATAAATTAGCCTAAACGTTGAGAGGAAGGTGGTGGTGGTGGTGAAAAGAATTGTGCGTGGTTTGGCAGTCGGTCCGGTTGAACTGACTTGCGGGGGGGGGGGGGGGGGGGATGGGTGAGGGGGTGGCTGGAATTGAGCCCTTTAAAAAGCTGTTAAGGGATAGAGCTTACCGTTAAAATGAAAGTCTTTTATAGCTTTTTATTTTAGGTATGATCTTAATGCATCACTTTGGTTGCATTTGGCAATTATTTTGATTTCTTTTTCTCCCCCCCTTTTGTCTTGGGATGTTGCAGAACTTGAAGTGTGCCTGGATAAATATTACTTGGCCATCTGCGTAGTTTGTGATGCTGCTGCTGCGGGAAGGTTACGTGGGTAATGATTTTGGAAAGCTTTGTTGGCTGTGTTTTAAAAGAAAAGAGGTAATTTTTTGCTGAAAAAATTTGCTACGAATTCTTAAAACAAAACTAAAATGAAACAAAAAAGGTTTAACGTTTTTTATGACGGATCAAGAACAAAGGGGGGGGGGTGGATCTGCACCGTTGGGAGGGGAGGCAGTAGCCGTTGGAGCTTCTTTACCCCAGCTTGATCTAGTTACGTTATTATTCTGTTGCGTTGTGCAAACGATGCGATTTGCGTTAAAATTTTGATCACCCAAATGACCTCGGGTTTGATTGATAAGACGACTTTCCACCGATTGGGTTTCGCTGAAGTTTGTTCGTTACGTTTTTTTAGGTTTGCCGAAACGTCGTACTTTTTTGATGGACGAGTTTGTGTTTTTTGTTGGTGCGGGATGCATGATTTTCCCGCAGTTAGTGGTTGAAAACTTGCCATATCTCGCCAACAATATTGAGGGGGCATTGTGCAAGGTTTTATTTATGGTTATTTATATTTTTGCTGTCATTTGTTTAGATGTTTACATTTGCGGAAATGTGAATCGTCGCTGTGCGGTGGATACTGTTCTCTTGATCGACTTCAACAGATGTTGGGGATTTTGCCAGATTTCTAATCCTTGGCAACATATCATAAAAGCATTGTTTTTCTTCCATTTAATGACTTTATGTTATAATGCCTTTTTCTATTATTTATTATAAGTATTCCCTCCAGCCTTTGCAGTTTTGCCAGATGTAGTGTTTGTGATTACAACAGCAGTGCAATTTAAACAAAACAAAACCAAAAAGCTAAAAAAAAAGTTTAAACATTTCCCAAGTTTGTTTTATTTATAATAATCAGTACATTTTTGATAGTGTACCACTAAGCACGTTCTGCTACAAAGGGTGATCAACTTTGCCAAAGAGAACAAGGAAACTCTTTGCTTATTGCCGTGTAAAATCTATTTTTGTAAGCGCAAACATTGGGGATGTTTGAAACCAGACTTAAATTCAGTGTGGGGCTGGTGGCGTCTCGAGTGGTGACCTGGGGGGGAGAGGACTGTGGGCAGCAAGGTCAACAAGATGTATGCGAATTTAGTTTTTTTTTGTAACTGCCCAGACTTAACAAAACGACGGCCAACTGACTAAATTATCAAAGTTTAAAAAAATCGGCATGTCGAAAAATTATGCCTGGCCCCCACCACCACTCATTCAGAAATTTTCTTATTCTCAATACACTGATTCCCCAGATTCTGATCCCTCGGTGTGAAAAAAAAGCCCGTTTTGTTGGACACAGCTGTGCATGTCAAGAAGTGTGGTGGCGAGCGATGGTCCAATTAAAGCCATTTCGATAATAGCCTGCTTGGAAATTGGTCTCTTTAACAC
This sequence comes from Petromyzon marinus, assembly GCF_048934315.1. NCBI lineage: Eukaryota > Metazoa > Chordata > Hyperoartia > Petromyzontiformes > Petromyzontidae > Petromyzon > Petromyzon marinus. The sequence continues at coordinate 6,729,759 of NC_133710.1, read as the reverse complement.
CAAAGGAAGGAAAGATGGCTTTGTTTCAACTGTCTTGCAGAGTGCACAGTTGCACGAAACTTGCTGACTGCTGTCTTGAGAAGGGGAGGGGAGGAGGGTTGGTGTACGACGCATGGGTGGGAAAACGGCTGGTTTGTTTTGGGGGGGGTGTTGCCCCGGTGTCCTTTGTGTTGCAATGGTTGAAGCCTATGGATAGTTTGTCACAATGCTGCCTTGTTGCCCACAATTTTTCCCGAGGTTGGGGGGGGGTCAGCGGTTGAGGTTTGTCAAGCGGGTTACCATTTGGGAGGATGAAGTGCAGTACTCATTGGGCAAGTGCTCTCTCGGCCATATAAAGTTTCTACGGGTTTCGTCTGCTTGTACTCTTCATAGACCAGACGTTGCCATGTAGAATTCTGGGTAAAAAGCGTATAAGCAGAGCTCTGTTCTGGGTCTCTGCATGTGAATAAAAAGTTTTAAGGTCTACGTATTGAATTTGTTGGTACTATTTGTTTTAAGAAAACCTGACTGCTGATGAGGCCCAGAAGATCGAAACTGGTTCAGAGTTTTCTTGATTAAAACAAATACTGCCCATTGTTATCAGTCTGGAAAGCTGGGCTGATGGACTAAAGTGATTTTTTATTTATATGCAGAGGCCGAATAGAGGTGTGCATTAGATGTGTAATGAGTCGAGGGAAATGCGGAGTGTCAAATCTGCTGCCAGTTTTGTTTTTGAGCCCTTAAGAGGGCATGGACAAAACCACCTTGCACATTTGTGCACGTGTATCGGTGAACGTGTATTCGCTTGCAAGGATGATTTGTTTTCTTCTGGGTTTTGTGCTTTTGTACCGAAGATTCGGATATCATTATTTTGTGAGTTTCCATATCTTGCATTTTCAATAGTTGATGTAAACTTTTGCTTTTCTTAATTTGTTTTAACAGTTTACAGATACCGTGAAGACTTCGTTTTGTAAAATGAAATTGCAATTCTCATTTTGTATAATATTTTGTTGCTGTGTACATGACAATGTTAAGTTACCTTTCCCAAGTTAAAATTGCTTGAGCCAAATGTGGTTGGAAGGTATTTTTTGTGTTGCAGGCAAGAGTGGTCTCGACAGGATCTTCTCTCTCCTCTCCGTGTGAGGCAGCATGCGAATCGACTGATTGGGGGCAGCCAAAACATTTACAGAATGAGATGTGAACCCTCGCACCAGACTGGTCAGTCTTAATACATTTTAATTGGCATGAAGGCTCAATTTTCCAGTCACTAATTGCTGTGTGGCTTGCTTGCCCACGACCACATCGCCCAAAGTGCCCGATCGATTGGTGGGCGACGTCCATGCGTAACTGGTGTCGGGCTGCTGTGGGGCCTAGGTGGTTGGTAGCAAGAGGTGGTCCGTGCAGCAAATTGTTGTGCACTACGCCTGTGCTCCCCATGTCGGTGTTCGCTGACCAATGTGAAGTATGGTCAGGTAAAACCCGCACGACGTTGCGGGAGAGATTGGACCCTCATCTAGCAGGCTATTGACAAGTTTGTGCGAGTTTCCAATCGTTTTGGCTTCCCATTCTCAACGTGTGTGGGTGCTGTGAAGAGGGAAGTGTTGGCTCGCAACTGTCGATTCTTTCTGAAGATGGCCCCCCCCACGGTGGCGTAACGTTGACGTCTTACATTCATCCGTCCACACCTGTGGTGCGATTGGCGCAGTTATGAGCTAAGCAACGGGTTACACGGTGCAGCTCTGCAATTCCTTTGCTCAACACCCTCCCCCCAACTGCTGGCAGGAAGTGCCTCCAACTCGTGGGAGCTCGAGAGAGAGAGCCCCCCCCCCCCCCCCCCCGTAGAGGGTATGAGCGGGTAGGCAGAATTGTTTTTGGAAAATACTGTGACAGCAGGCCCGAGAACTCAACCGTCAGACTACGTCAACCCCCCCCTTTCCCCCCCCCCCCCCCAATAGAATTGTTGCCATTGGCCAAGCGAGTTGGGTGGTTGCAGGTGGGGAGCAACTCGTGCTGCTTGTATGGATGGTCGTCGGCATCCATTGAACAACAGTTCGAGGTGTTGGTAGGAGTTTCGCGGCTCCAAACACAAGTTCCTAAAACACACTGTTGTGGCACAGTGATCTTAAAAAGGCGAGAACTTGTCGGGTAATGTGTACACCACTGCATGGGGTTTGCGTGGTTGTGCCGTACAGCGCTCTGCTGCAATGTTTTTCCGGGAGTTTTTTTTTTACTGCGCGTGGTGCAACTCTGCGCCCGTGTCAGAGTTGAACTATCGCACGAACTTTATTCAGGCACAGCGCCAACAAAGTGGTTTTGTTTACTTTTTTTGTTGTGAAGCGAGAGATGGATAACTTGGCGATACGCACTAAGCGAATGTAGGGCGTTGTACTTTGGCCAAATTAAAAACAAAATTGATACAAATGCTTTGATTTACTTTTTTGAGGTCACTTTTTTTTGAGAGACGGGGTGCGGCAGGGTCGTAACGAGGCATAAACAGCTCTTACAATCTTGATCTTCCTTTAATAAAATGAAATACAATAAAATATATATTTAAATGAAGCCTAATAATAGCTGGGGGGGGGGGTGAGGTTGGTGGTGGATGTGGAGGGTGTGCTTGGGTTAATGGTGCCCCACACCTCCCCCCTCGTGCTCTCTCCTGCCCCTTATAAGCTGGGGTTAACTCTTTATCGAGTGTGCCTTTGTGCCACGTCAATGTACCTGTGTGCATTTATATATTCACGAATGGTGGTGGTGAAGCAATGGCATGGGTTTTTTTAAGACTGAACAAAGACTTGGTGGCTGAATGGGGAGGAAGGGGAACTGCGCCACGTCAATGTGTACCTGTGTGTATTTCTATACATGTATTAAACGAATGGTGTTGGTGACGCAATGGCATGGGGAGGAGGAGGGGGGGTTGACTGTGAAGAAAGGCTTGGGTTGCTGAATGGGTTGGAGTGCGCGCTTGGTGAATTTTTGGGCTGAGGGTTGCGCTCGGCGGGGTGCGCTCGACGGTTTGCGCGCGGATACTCGCCCGGAGGTCCCAACTCGCCCCCGATGCATTTTAAACCGAGCGGTGGTTCGCGCGTCACCTGGTCCGCCTAGCCGCTCGTGGGGATAAAATGTGTGCGTCCTTTGTTTAACTTTCCGAGTTTTCATGAAACATTTTTCACCGAGAGAATCCACAAACTGCTCGCTTTCAAATGAAGGGGTTCTTGTTTTTCGGTACTGGCGTGGCTTTGGCAGAGAAGGGGGGGGGGGGGGTGGTGTGTTTGGGAGGTACCTGCCGATGAAATAATGCTTTAAAGGATTATTATTTCTGCCGGGGGGTGGTGTGTTTGGGAGGTACCTGCCGATGAAATAATGCTTTAAAGGATTATTATTTCTGTTGACATCGGTAATCGGTTGGTTTATTTGCAACAACAAATACATCTGAAATGCTTTTGTAAAGGCCAGGACACACGCGTGTGACCATTTTTGTAGGCGTGCTTGAAGAACAAGGAGAGAGAATGCTGCTCATTAAAAACAATTTGTGATTTCTAGCGGGGCTGCTTCCCAAAATGTATTTGACCCGAGTTTGGTGTTTGAGCAATGAACAAATTGGTATAGAAGTGTACGTGCTTCCACTGAATTATAAGCGTGGTTCCCACTCTTGGTGCGTTCGATGAGGGTGGTGGTGGTGGTGGTGGGGTAGGGGACTCACGTAATGGTCCCGTTAAATATATAAATTGTAGGGAAAAAATGGAGGTGGTTTGCGTAACGTAAGAATTTCTCAAGACGTTTAAAGTAAAGCTCCAACACGAGGTCGACTTTATCGTAAGCCAGGTCTTGTATCTCCCGTGCAAAACAATCTGAACGCAATGGGGTGGGGGGGGTCCCTCGTGTAGTTACGCAAAGTTAACGTTGGGATTAAATTGCAGTTCGTCTTGAACGTTTGATGTTTTAACCGCGAGAGGTAGCATTACTTGCCGCGTTTTGCATCGAGTGAAACCAGGATCATCTTTTCATACTTTCAAAAGTGGGGTGGGGGTGGAGGGGGGCAGGAGTGGGAAGACAACCCAAATTCAGTCATCCTTGAGTTCAGCTGGTTATTATAAAAAAGGGCCTTTTGTACATGCCTTTTAATTTCGCTTCCTGCCCAGTGTATGCATTATTGTTGTTGAACCCCCGTACCTGTTAGTCGGTTTAAGTGACACCACATGGTTGCGTGTTATAGTTACTGAAATAAACTAACAAAAAAAACTACAAAACCAAAAAATACAAAAAAAATAATTTAACAGCCGTTATTGATACAACAAAATGTATTTTTTTCACGCCTGTCTTTATACAGCGTTGAGGCGTTGTCGAAAACAATAGCTACTTTAACGACACGCTATCATATCACTGGTTTACTGAGGTGGGGGGGGGGGAAACAATCTGTGACATCCGCTCGTTATTGATAATCGCCGAGTTTATACGTTTTGAGCCAGGTGTGACGAACCGGGTATGTCGGTGTCGGCCTCCGCTAATAGTGTTGATGTGTACCCATTTAGCTGTCCCTCCTGGGGTGGGGGGAGGTCACGAGTTGTCGGAATAGTTGGACACGTTATTTGCCGACAGTGTTACCTTTGCAAATCGTTTGTGTCTGGGGGGGGGAGATGGGGCTTCGGGGAGGGAACATTTTTTTTGGGTTGGGAGGGGGGGGGGCGAAACCCGCTGCCTGCCACCACCACCCCTATTTCACTTGAGGTCGGAGTGATGATCACTTTGTTACGTGTTTGCAGTGTCCCACAGTAGTCTGTCAGTGTCTACGGGGGGGGGGAGGGGGTGCGGCGGCGGTGGCGGCTTTAACTCTATGCAAATATCAAATCTGGTTTACCACCTTCATCCTTCCTCGTGTTATAAGTTGGACTCCCCCCCCCCCCATACCCGAGTACCTCGCGTGATAATATCCCATGCGTCGACCATCCTCTTCCCCCCCCTCTCACTCGGCCACATTTGGACCCCACGTTAATGTGCTTGCCCGCCACCACACCCATGGCTGGATGGGGGTAGGACCCTGCTTTTCCATACACTGCGTCACTGTGAGTTGTCCGTCAAGGGCAGCGATGATTCCACTAAAATGATAACCTTGGTGGGAGTGATGGGTTCGGTTTGGGGGGGGGGGGTATTATAATAAGTAATTCTCGACCAATGCTTTTTGTGTGTTTAGTGTCCTGCGTGCCCAAGACCACTTGCAATGCAGCAGTTAATTCAGTGACGGCTGGATTTGGTGCCGCGTTAGAGAAAAGCGTCAAACATGCTTCAGGGTACAGATGTCTATAGTGTTATAAACTGTTAAGCCCCCCCCCCCCCCCCCCCCGGACCTGTACGGAGTTGAACCTACCAATTGAAGCCAATTCATGACTCTTAGAGGTTGAAACAAGTGAACAAATTGTCACTCGTTGAATTTAACATCTTTAGCCGGGGCCAGCGATGGAGTGATTTTTTTTAAAAAATTTCCGGCCTCTTGAATGTCCATAAAGTGTAACGGGTTTGTCCCTTTTTAATTGGTCTCAACAAAACATTTAAAATAAATACTTTTCCAAGAGTCTCTTTAAATAAAGGATAGCCGTGTTACCGATGCCTTAAAATGAAACCGTATATTTTGAGCAAAGCTTTCCAGTAAGGTATATTGATATACAAGCACATATATTTATGTAATTTCCCACCCAAAACAATTATAAATTTCTTGACTCGCTCGCCTCATTGCAAAGACCCAACTGAAAATATTTTAAAAGAAGCTTAAATTTAATAATTCAATGTCCCGTGTTGGCGGGAAACTCCGTCACTTTGCCACAACTTGTTTTCCTGCCAACATTTCTTAAAGACACGTGAGATTTGGGGGGTATCACCAAATGTACAATTTACACACAGCGCGTTTTCGACTACTACCCGCTCCATGGACAACGACGCTGCTGCTACGTGGGGTTGGTGTGGAGTCGTTTTGAATTTCACCAAATTTAGATTTTTAGTTTGGCCTCTGAAATATGTGTACTCTTTTCCAGGCCATGAGAATTGGTCCAGGTGTGGTTGGTGTATAGCGAATTACTACTGCATATGCAAACAACTGTTTTGGGGGTCTGGTTCAACAAAACTGGGACGTGCCTGTGGGGCTTATCCTCTTGCGGTTGTGGATTCATGTGTAACATGTACAAGGCAGCCCTTTCACCGAGGAAGGGGGTAAGACCACTTTCTCCAGGGCGATCTATTTTAAAGATACGCCACTTATTTCTAATAACCGTCTTAAACAGATGATTGAATAGTGTACAAGCGGATGGGCTTCATATCCTGCGGGGGAAACTGAAGGGGGGGGGGGATGGAGGTTTGGTGGTAGTTGCGGGGATGTGGGGGAGACATTAAGAGGCTTTGAATTAAAATGTTGATTTCTAGTTTATCTCGATTACTTTGAGTGGCGTTATCGACAAATGGATCGCCCTGTATCAACGTGCGTTTTATTTTCTCAACGCAATGGGCACTGAAGTCTTATTGGCAACCCCAAGGTGTTACGGTGCAGAAAACAATGTGGTCCATTTTAACCTCGGCCCTTGGCTGGTGCAACGCATCTAACTTTTGCGTTGCAAAGTCAATAGCCCGACGTTATTTTCAATTAAAATAACCCCCTTAGACCTGCATAATACATAGAGTACTACATGAGCGGGCTTACAACGCCGACACAGTTGAGTATAATTATTATCTTGACTGCTTGTGTTGAGTTTCATTGTTGTTAACGTGTGCGCGTTAATGTCCCGGAGAGCCTCGGTTCTGTTCAATGTGAAGTCGGGTTTTCACACGGCGCTCTGATGTACAGTATCTCTCGTTCTATCGATATCTTGTTAATTGTGTTGTGTTACATATATTCTCTTTTTCTTTTGTAAAGTTTCGTCTTGTTGCGTACACTAAATAAACCAGTATGCAAGATCCATTGACAATGTGCCTTCTGTGTGCCATGCTGACCTAAGAGTAGACCGTAAGCCGTCGTGTGCTACTCCACTGCTGGATGAGAACCGATCCAGGCCCTGTGGGTCGTTGGGGGTGGGGAGGGGGTTATTTTACCACGCCTCACGCTGCTTGGAGGTCTTGGAAGTCTGAAGCATGGACGAGTGTGCAGTGCATCACTACAAGGATTTATTTATCTGCTCTGCATTGTTCATGACAATGCACCGTGGTGGGGCGGATGGGGGGGGGTCACCCTAGTAAACACGCTCCAGGTTCAAGCCTGCTTGGCTTCTAATTCAGAGGTCTGACGAGACCAGACATTCCGGGTGATATTGGTCATTGGCTTAATTTGCAGGTCTGTAAGGAGCACGTTTCAGAGCCCCCCCCCCCCCCAACTATGGTCTATAATGGTAACCTTCAACCTACCAGATCGTCCAAATACCTCTGCAGCAGCTTTGCTAATTTCTGCAAACATCCTAATGACCAATTTACGTATTGATGCAAAGTGTTGGGTCATCAGCCACGATCAATCCACCGCTGGATAAAGACTCCCAAAACAGTCCCCCCCCCTCCCCCCATCTCTTACATTTACAATTATCCGACAACCCACTTAGCAACCTGCAGACGAGATGGAAGTCATGGACGGTCCTCTGAGTCGCGTTCCGAGCGAGGAGTGAGAACGTGGCACGTGCTGGAGAAGAGATTTTGTTGCGTGAGGCCCTGCAGGGATGAGGTCCGTGAGAAGAGAACGAGAGCTCGAATGAGCCCGTTAAACCCTCCTGGTAATTCCACTGCTGGATTCTTTGCCCCATGAGTATTGCTTTTGATGTTGATATCGTTTAGGAAACTCGAAGACGGCGTGACAGGGCACTGAAGTGACCATTTAGAACACCTCGCCACCGCGACATGCTATTTAAGAGAAATATAGCAAGATGTTAACTACCTCGCCTGGGGTATACAGGAGGTGTGGTGGGTTCGATCCCGACACTGACGCTGCCTGTATATTTGGAATCTGCATCTTCTCCCTGTGGTCACGTGGATTTTTCTCCGGATCCGTCGGTTTCCCCATCCCCCCCTGCACAGTTATAAACATTCGTTATTTAGAGTGAATAACCATGCATTGAGACGACGTTTAACCATACTTTGACCGCGGTGGTCTGTGCGGGTTGATGAAGAGGTGAAGGCGATGCAGGTTTTTATTGTCACCGTTTATTTTAGCCGTGGGCCAGGAATCTGTACTCGGGTGGCTGGGTTCATAGGCGCACCTAGAGTGTCACTCTCCTTCGAGCCAGTCGAGACAATTCCACATGGTGGGGACCAGAATGTCCATACGAGAGCCACCTCCGAGTTGACGCGACTGAGTGGCAGTCAACGAGCCCGGAGAAATCCGATGGGCGAGTTGGACCCAACCGAGCGGGAATTGAACTTGGCTCCCTTCACAGTGAGAGGCAAGCGCTCAGTGTGGCCACAGGGCCAAGCGTTATGGCGATCACCACGTTCTCGCGGTTCGAATCCAGCGGCCGCCCTAATTAATAGTGTGGGTTTATTGATTCAACAAATAAAGATCACGTAACGTCATTCGCAATAGTAGGCAATTGTGTATCGGCATTGTTATCCAAACATACACCAATGAGGTTGATATACACCAATTATGTCCTTGAGACCTGTTTTTGAGTTGTACGCCTTTTGGCGTCATCTGGTCCAACACCAGTGGAGACTAGGCTCTAGGAAAAGCCGTCTCGGGCGTGGACCAATCAATTTCAAGGACAGTGCATATCATGATCAGAGTTGTCTCTTTTTGTTTGCATTTTGACTGCTTGTGTTGTGGTTATTGCAAACATGATCCCTTGTATAAAGGTGTCGGTTTTGGTGCCAGATAAAATGGTAAAAACCTATTACTGAACCTTCTGAACTCCTAAGTATTCCGAGGTCAAGGCTCCGTTCCTGGGGTTATCGGGGCTTTTTTGGCAGTGCTGCTCCAAGGCTATGGAACGCGTTGCCTCTGATTATAATCTAATACTAAGACGATCAAGAGTCCAGAGATATTTAAATTTGCCCTGAGAACTCGCCTTTAAAAATGGCCTCCCCCCCCCCCCATAATTTCGGTTGTCTACGCTGCTGGATCAGTCTTGTTCCCTGCGTTGCATACACGTGACGCATTGGGATCCTTGGATGAAATGCGCCTTACAAAAGTAAATTTTATTATTTCTACCTTTGCAAAAAATCGCACCGCTAGTTACTCCAGTGTTGGTTATTTGGGATGAAATCATAGCTGCAATCATTGCTCCCCCTCCCCCCCCCCAAACCTCCCTGCCCCAGCGAAAAATTTGACGTGGGCACTCCTGAGAAGGAACTAGCCACGAGAGTGGGTGAGGCTTTCCTGGTTAAACGAGCAGAGAATCGTAACAACGCACGGCGTGCGAAAGACGTTCAACCTTACGGATACGCACATCGCAGAACATTCACAAGGCGCGTGTGCCCATAACTGACCCCCCATCCCATTGACGTGTCAGCACAGCAGCTTGCTAGAGACGGCAGTGAGGCATTTGAAACGCTTGGCGGCGATGCACTCGAGAATGATCTTGTCGTTGTGTTGTTAACTCGACGTCGATGACCCCCCCCCCAACCACCACCACCACCATGGCTCGATCCTGACAGACGTCTGTTGGGAGCGGTGGTTCTTATGTAACCTTTCATTCCTGCAGTCTTGAACCCCATTAGTTCTGAATCGTAAATAAAAAGATGTGCGATGTTAATAAATACACAGGGGTTTGATGAAACTAAGTTGTTACTTACGTGCCCGTGCCTAATTTGTGTTTTCGATGATTTACCGTCCCCCAAAAAAATCTGGCCATGTCTCGCACTCCCAGATGATCACTGTTACATTGGATTTATGGCTTTTATTTTGGTGATTTCGAAAAGTTGTTTTTGTTTTGGCCATGTTTTTGTTTATTGTAGTACGGAGTTGACTGATGGCCTTAATCTTAGTTGTCTTGTGGTTGTTGTTATTTTGACTTGCATCCCACTGGGATTTTTGCACACAGCGTTGGTGTACGGTGCTATTTCAGGAATATTTTGATATTTTTTTTCCTGTATTTTCTGTTTGCACAGTCACACAAAGTCACTTTAAGATGTTTTCTTATTCATGTTTTTTGTTTGTTGCGGTTGCACCCGATTCAAGAGCCGAATGGCTCACAGGGCTATACCAAATAAATGAACTATGAACTATGAGCCTCGCACCCCCAGGGGGCGCAGCGTGCACCCCAGGTGAAGAAGAAGAACCGCTGGTTGGGAGCTTGGCAAGGCGACCACCACCAGGCCCCGGACTGGCCATAGGGCGGCAGTCCAGAGGGCAATTGCCCAGCGGGTGGGCCGGTCCGTCTCGAGGACCGGTGGGGGCCGATCTGTGGTGGTGGGGAATTTTGAAATGTGATCAGAGTAATAAAAAAAAGTAAGTACTTTTTTGTGTAGTTTAACACGTAGTAGGCTTTCGCGACCAAGTGCCATAATAGAGGCTTTGTTGGCTTAGATCGCGTAAATATAAATGTGTCGTTGAACCTGCCACCACCACCCGACACAGCCAATGAGTAAAGTTTGTCACGTAAACAAAACGTGCCAATTCGTTACTAGTTCAGCACACCGGTGTGTTGGTTTATTGCATGCTCCATAGGAAAAGCAATCGTTGAACTCCACTGTGCTCCCTCGTCTTAATGCCACCGTGGTGAAGTATGGTCAAACAAACCCCGTGACCATGGGGGGGGGGGGTCTCTAACAGCAGTGGATTGATTAAAGGAGTGTCCACGTCGCGTGTTTATTTATGCAGCGCTCTGCAGGGGGCATAGGTGTATCAATAAGACATCGCCATGTGAGCCTTGCATCATGGTGCCTGTGTGCAGGAGAGGGGCAGTGGAGCAAGTGGGTTCCCGATTCGGTCTCTGCGGTTCCTTTGAGTGCTGTCCCCTCGTACGCCAGGTCGGGGTTTTCTCCGACTACTTCGGTTTACTCCCAGAAGCAACGCGAGAATGGACCAAACATTTCGATGTAGCAGCACCCTCCTGGCAAACGAGTATTGAGACTCGTTATTATTGTTATTCAAACCCTTAAACGAACCCTTGTCTCAATCCACATCTGCTTTGTCAGTTATTGGTGAGTTTCAATTGATGAGTGTTCGGTAATGGGTGAGCAAACTGCGGAATGGTTAGTGACTAGACGTATTGGGTGAATGGTGAGTGGGGAGACGTGGTGAGTGAATGGTGAGTGGTGAGACGTGTTGGGTGAATGGTGAGTGGGGAGACGTGGTGAGTGAATGGTGAGTGGTTAGACGTGGTGAGTGAATAGTGAGTGGTGAGACGTGGTGAGTGAATGGTGAGTGACTAGACGTGTTGGGTGGATGGTGAGTGGGGAGACGTGGTGAGTGAATGGTGAGTGGTGAGACATGGTGGGTGAATGGTGAGTGGGGAGACGTGGTGAGTGAATGGTGAGTGGGGAGACGTGGTGAGTGAATGGTGAGTGGGGAGACGTGGTGAGTGAATGGTGAGTGGTGAGACGTGTTGGGTGAATGGTGAGTGGGGAGACGTGGTGAGTGAATGGTGAGTGGGGAGACGTGGTTGGTGAATGGTGAGTGTGGAGACGTGGTGAGTGGGGAGACGTGGTTCGTGAATGGTGAGTGGGAGACGTGGTGAGTGAATGGTGAGTGGGGAGGCGTGGTGAGTGAATGGTGAGTGGGGAGACGTGGTGAGTGAATGGTGAGTGGGGAGACGTGGTGAGTGAGTGGGGAGGCGTGGTGAGTGAATGGTGAGTGGGGAGACGTGGTTGGTGAATGGTGAGTGGGGAGACGTGGTTGGTGAATGGTGAGTGGGGAGACGTGGTGAGTGAATGGTGAGTCGGGAGACATGTTGGATGAATGGTGAGTGGGGAGATGTGGTGAGTGAATGGTGAGTGGGGAGACGTGGTTGATGAATGGTGAGTGGTGAGACGTGGTTGGTGAATGGTGAGTGTGGAGACGTGGTGAGTGAATGGTGAGTGACGAGGCGTGGTGAGTGAGTGGTGAGTGGGGAGACGTGGTTGGTGAATGGTGAGTGGGGAGACGTGGTGAGTGAATGGTGAGTGGGGAGGCGTGGTGAGTGAATGGTGAGTGGGGAGACGTGGTGAGTGAATGGTGAGTGGGGAGACGTGGTTGGTGAATGGTGAGTGGGGAGACGTGGTGAGTGAATGGTGAGTGGTGCGACGTGGTTGGTGAATGGTGAGTGGTGAGACGTGTTGGGTGAATGGTGAGTGGGGAGATGTGGTGAGTGAATGGTGAGTGGTGAGGCGTGGTGAGTGAATGGTGAGTGACGAGGCGTGGTGAGTGAGTGGTGAGTGGGGAGTCGTGGTTGGTGAATGGTGAGTGGGGAGACGTGGTGAGTGAATGGTGAGTGGTGAGTGGGGAGACGTGGTGAGTGAGTGGTGAGTGGGGAGACGTGGTTGGTGAATGGTGAGTGGGGAGACGTGGTGAGTGAATGGTGAGTGGTGAGACGTGTTGGGTGAATGGTGAGTGGGGAGACGTGGTGAGTGAATGGTGAGTGGGGAGACGTGGTTGGTGAATGGTGAGTGGCGAGACGTGGTTGGTGAATGGTGAGTGTGGAGACGTGGTGAGTGAATGGTGAGTGGGGAGACGTGGTGAGTGAATGGTGAGTGGTGAGGCGTGGTGAGTGAGTGGTGAGTGGTGAGACGTGGTGAGTGAATGGTGAGTGGTGAGACGCGGTGAGTGAATGGTGAGTGGTGAGACGTGGTGAGTGAGTGGTGAGTGGGGAGACGTGGTGAGTGACGAGGCGCGGTGAGTGGTGAGACGTGGTGAGTGAATGGTGAGTGACGAGGCGTGGTGAGTGGGGAGACGTGGTGAGTGAATGGTGAGACGTGGTGAGTAAATGGTGAGTGGTGCGACGTGGTTGGTGAATGGTGAGTGGTGAGACGTGGTGAGTGAATGGTGAGTGACGAGGCGTGGTGAGTGGGGAGTCGTGGTGAGTGAATGGTGAGTGGTGAGACGTGGTGAGTGAATGGTGAGTGACGAGGCGTGGTGAGTGGTGAGTGTCTCTAGAGGTGGCTGTTGCGCAGAGGGCCCTTCCGTCAGCAGTGGCATGAAGCGAGCAATTGTCGGGCTGCGCTTTCACCCTTGGTATTTAAAACCCCTCCCCGGAGAGGACGGTGATTTCTGCCGTCGCGTGAGCGCTGTCAGCAAAACGCACGAATCCCACTCCGCATCCCCCCCCCCTTCCCCGCACCTCTCGCTCCCCCGTCGTGACCGGCGTCTCGTCCGAAGAGCTCCGGGAATCGCTGATGTGCAATGCCTCTGGCTCCCGTGTAATTCGCCCAAGCGTCTCCCAAGTGTGAAGCGGGGTTCTTACACGCGCGTGCGTTCATAAAGACGCGCGCTCGTCTATAGCGCGCCACGCATCGCACTCGGCCGGTGACCTTCACGAGACTGGCTCTTCTTCATCACGGGGTAACCAGAAAGCCACCAATCGCAGGGCGGATTTTACCCCATGGCTTCAGCATCAGAATATTCATGCTGGAGGAATCCGATGAGCTATGAGGCTCTTTTTCACAGGTGTCCACTTCACTTCACACGGCCCCTGACTTCACTTCACACGGCACGTGACTTAACTTCACACGGCACGTGACTTAACTTCACACGGCACGTGACTTCACTTCACACGGCACGTGACTTCACTTCACACGGCCCCTGACTTCACTTCACACGGCACGTGACTTAACTTTACACGGCACGTGACTTAACTTCACACGGCACGTGACTTATCTTCACACGGCACGTGACTTAACTTCACACGGCCCCTGACTTCACTTCACGCGGCACGTGACTTAACTTCACACGGCACGTGACTTAACTTCACACGGCCCTGGGACTTCACTTCACACGGCACGTGACTTAACCTCACACGGCCCCTGACTTCACTTCACACGGCACGTGACTTAACCTCACACGGCCCCTGACTTCACTTCACACGGCACGTGACTTAACTTCACACGGCACGTGACTTAACTTCACACGGCCCTGGGACTTCACTTCACACGGAACGTGACTTAACCTCACACGGCCCCTGACTTCACTTCACACGGCACGTGACTTAACCTCACACGGCACGTGACTTAACTTCACACGGCCCTGGGACTTCACACGGCCCCTGACTTAACCTCACACGGCCCCTGACTTCACTTCACACGGCACGTGACTTAACCTCACACGGCCCCTGACTTCACTTCACACGGCACGTGACTTAACTTCACACGGCACGTGACTTAACTTCACACGGCCCTGGGACTTCACTTCACACGGAACGTGACTTAACCTCACACGGCCCCTGACTTCACTTCACACGGCACGTGACTTAACCTCACACGGCACGTGACTTAACTTCACACGGCCCTGGGACTTCACTTCACACGGCCCCTGACTTAACTTCACACGGCACGTGACTTATCTTCACACGGCACGTGACTTAACTTCACACGGCCCCTGACTTAACTTCACACGGCACGTGACTTATCTTCACACGGCCCTTGACTTCACTTCACACGGCATTTCACAGGTTGCTTCTGAAGCGGGAACTAATATTATCTCGGTGGGCCTTGCCTGATAAGATAAAAAAAAATAGTTTAGTTTTATTTGTAACATATGTTTTTAAGTGATCTGTTTACCTTTGCTCTCCTATCGTGTTTTTGTGTTTGCTGTCACGTTCTGACCTGCTCCGACTGGACATCTGTGAAAAAGAGCTTCATAGCTTATCGGATTCCTCCTGCTGCAGTATAAATAAACATTCTTATTCTAACTTCATTTCACACGGCCCGGGACTTTACTTCAAACTCACGCAACATTCGTCTCCCCCAGTAGCGATGTTTACTACACACCACACCAGGTACTCATTTGAGGCTGAGTCGACCTAGGAGAGGCCCAGTCACCGGTGTTGGCCGTGGGCGGAATTCGAACTCGGTTGGTCAGGTTCGTAGCGCAGCGAAGCGCTGACCGCTACATCACGGAGTTAAACTGATGGCTTTAATCTAAGTTGCCTTGTGGTGGTGGTGTTTGTTGTTGTTGTTTGACTTGCATCCCAACTGGGATTTTTGCACAGAGCGTTGGTGTACGGCGCTTTTTCTGGAAGATTTTTGCTGTTTTTTTCCTGGATTTTTCTGTCTGCGCGCCGTCACTTTAAGATGTTTTTCTTGTTCACGTTTTTGTTTTTTGTGTTTGTTGCGGTTGCACCCGATTCAAGAGCCGAATGGCTCACAGGGCTATACCAAATAAATGAAAACTGAACTTGGCTGATACATTACACAGGTAATGCACGCAGGCAGTCAATGGGTCAGGGTAGGAGCTGGTAACCAACCACGACACTTTGATATCGTGGATTTATGTGCGCGGCTAATGCGAAATTAGTCATTTCTTTTAATAACACGCTCATTTTAAATGATTACACTGTGTAACAATCTTGATTTGAAGGTTTCGTGACTGCAGGAATCCATACTCTTTGGTTCTTTCGGTAAAGTCACGTGGTAGGTATAAAAATAAAATTTAAATAAAACAAATTTTATTTTATTTCTAACTGTGTAACAAAAAAATATAGTTCCTGGGTACGAAGTGTTATTTCCAAATTGCTTATGCTTCAAAAGTATATAAAATGACTATTATTCCCCACAAACTTTGCTTTTGTGACCAGGACAGTAATATTTATAAATGTACCTATTTTCAATGAGAACACGTGGGTGTGGATTTGTGTCATTCCTTCACGTAAAGTCCTGGTCACAAAAACAAAGTTTGTGGGGAATAATAATAATATCCATTTTCTAGACTTTTGAGGCATAAGCAATTAGAAAATAACACACACTACCCAGGAACAAAAATTGTGTTACATAGTGTTATAATCGCTTAATTCACTGTTACCGGGCACGTCGAGAATGTAGAAGCAATCAGGTAATTAAACTATTAAACTAAACTATATTTATTTTTACAGGTAAGGCCCACTCAGCTCTGTAGCTTTTTTGGCCACAAATGATCGTTCAACGAAGTGGCTTATCACGTGTACATTTATAGCAGCCGCCGAATACTCTAAACGCGTGGTGATGTTGAATCTAAATGTGGAGGGGAAAACCGAAGGACCCGGAGAAAATCCACTCGACCACGGGAAGAGAGAGACACGCAAACTCCAAATATACAGCAGCAGCAGGCGTCAGGGTCGAGATTGAAACCACGACCTCCTGTAGACCAGGCGAGGTAGTTAACATCTCCTAGCCACCGTGATGATGATGATGAGAGAGAGAGACACACAGACTCCAAATATACAGCAGGCGTCAGGGTCGAGATCGAACCCACGACCTCCTGTGTACCAGGAGAGGTAGTTAACATCTCGGCACCGCGCTGTCTTACTCAGGTGGTACCGATGATTGCGAGTTGTCTGGTCTGGGCTCAGAACGCACTTCTACACCCCCCCTCCCCGCTATGAAACAAGGTCACGATCCAGGGCCGAATGGAACTCGAGGTTAGTGGCGTAGTGCACCACCGTTCCACGCGTTCGGATGCCACCGTTGTCTGTAAATAAATGAGACTTGCAGGCGACACGAGTTCCATTCCCGCTCACGGCCAACACTAGTGACGATTATCTGAACCGGTCCTGGACCTCCACTAGATTGACTCAGCCTCAAATGAGTACCTGGTGCGGGGTGTAGTAAACATCGCCACTGGGGAGATAAAGGCGGCCGGGTGTGGTGTTGGCCACCCACCCCCCCCCCTCTTGTGCCGTGCCGACCTTCACAGGTGCTCGCTAACAACACTTGCCCCAACAGTCTGGTAAGTCTATACGGGGGATCTTTGTCTTTGTAGGCTGCACCGGCTTTTGCAACTGTTACGGGAGTGATTGAGTTAGTTCAGCATCATTAATGGTATTGACGTAGTACTGTATTATTATTGTCCAATATGCTTAAGTCGTCATTAGGAGGCGTGTGTAGAGAGTGGGGTGAGTGGAGGTGGGATGAGTGGTGGTGGAGTTGTTGTGGTGAGTGGTGGTGGTGGAGTTGTTGTGGTGAGTGGTGGTGGAGTTGTTGTGGTGAGTGGTGGTGGAGTTGTTTTGGTGAGTGGTGGTGGAGTTGTTGTGGTGAGTGGTGGTGGAGTTGTTGTGGTGAGTGGTGGTGGAGTTGTTGTGGTGAGTGGTGGTGGAGTTGTCGTGGTGAGTGGTGGTGGAGTTGTTGTGGTGAGTGATAGTGGTGGAGTTGTGG
The DNA here is from genome assembly GCF_048934315.1 of Petromyzon marinus. Taxonomy (NCBI): domain Eukaryota; kingdom Metazoa; phylum Chordata; class Hyperoartia; order Petromyzontiformes; family Petromyzontidae; genus Petromyzon; species Petromyzon marinus. The sequence goes on along the minus strand of NC_133710.1, from coordinate 6,712,563 downwards.
TGAGTGGTGGTGGAATTGTTGTGGTGCGTGATAGTGGTGGAGATGTGGTGAGTGGTGGTGGAGTTGTTGTGGTGAGTGGTGGTGGAGTTGTTGTGGTGAGTGGTGGTGGAGTTGTTGTGGTGAGTGGTGGTGGAGTTGTTGTGGTGAGTGGTGGTGGAGTTGTTGTGGTGAGTGGTGGTGGAGTTGTCGTGGTGAGTGGTGGTGGAGTTGTTGTGGTGAGTGGTGGTGGAGTTGTTGTGGTGAGTGGTGGTGGAGTTGTTGTGGTGAGTGGTGGTGGAGTTGTCGTGGTGAGTGGTGGTGGAGTTGTTGTGGTGAGTGATAGTGGTGGAGTTGTGGTGAGTGGTGGTGGAATTGTTGTGGTGCGTGATAGTGGTGGAGATGTGGTGAGTGGTGGTGGAGTTGTTGTGGTGAGTGGTGGTGGAGTTGTTGTGGTGAGTGGTGGTGGAGTTGTTGTGGTGAGTGGTGGTGGAGTTGTTGTGGTGAGTGGTGGTGGAGTTGTTGTGGTGAGTGGTGGTGGAGTTGTCGTGGTGAGTGGTGGTGGAGTTGTTGTGGTGAGTGATAGTGGTGGAGTTGTGGTGAGTGGTGTTGGTGGAGTTGTTGTGGTGAGTGATAGTGGTGGAGATGTGGTGAGTGGTGGTGGTGGAGTTGTTGTGGTGAGTGGTGGTGGAGTTGTGGTGAGTGGTGGAGTTGTTGTGGTGAGTGGTGGTGGAGTTGTTGTGGTGAGTGATAGTGGTGGAGTTGTGGTGAGTGATAGTGGTGAAGTTGTTGCGGTGAGTGGTGGAGTTGGTGTGGTGAGTGGTGGAGTTGTTGTGGTGAGTGGTGGTGGTGGAGTTGTTGTGGTGAGTGGTGGTGGAGTTGTTGTGGTGAGTGATAGTGGTGGAGTTGTGGTGAGTGATAGTGGTGGAGTTGTTCTGGTGAGTGGTGGTGGTGGAGTTGTGGTGAGTGGTGGAGTTGTTGTGGTGAGTGATAGTGGTGGAGTTGTTGTGGTGAGTGGTGGTGGAGTTGTTGTGGTGAGTGGTGGTGGAGTTGTTGTGGTGAGTGATAGTGGTGGAGTTGTTGTGGTGAGTGGTGGTGGAGTTGTTGTGGTGAGTGATAATGGTGGAGTTGTGGTGAGTGATAGTGGTGGAGTTGTCGTGGTGAGTGGTGGTGGAGTTTTTGTGGTGAGTGGGAGCGCGCAGGTAGAAGGAGGGGGGCGGGTGTGGGTGGTGTGAAAGGGGGAGGGGTGTTGAGTACCCTGGGAGTTGTGGGGTGGTGGTGTGAGGAGCGTGGGGTGTGTTAGGCGTGGTATGGTGTTAGGCGTGGTATGGTGTTAGGCACGTTGAACTTCCTTCGCACCGTACGTAGCCAACCGTAAAGCGATCCTGGGCACCCCCTATGTTTACTCCGTTTTGGTGATGGTGTACACCACAGAGTTAGCCTGGTAACTTGAATCTAAATTGTCTCATGGTTGTTATTGTTTTTGCACACAGCGTTGGCATACGGCGCTTTTTTTTCTGGAAGACTTTTGCTGTTTTTTCCCCAAGATTTTCCTGTTGCGCGTAGTCGCTTTAAGACGTTTTCTTTGTTCGTGTTTTTGTTTTGCTGCGGTTGCACCCGAGTCAAGAGCCGCATGGCTCACGGGGTTGTGCCTAACAAATGAAACTGAAATGGAAATGAAATGGAACACATCAGCAATGGGCAAACACGCAGAAAAAATGTGGCCGGGCGTGTTGCTGGCCACCACATCGCTTGCGTGGCCCACCCCCGGCCCTCGTCAGATGGCTCTCGATAGGAAGAGCACTTGCCCCAACAGTCTGTTAAAGGCTACAGGGTGGGGGGGATCTTTGTCTTTGTGCGCTCCGTGCGCCGTGTGGGAATGAAACGCGTGTCGGCTCATCACGGCGACGTCGTCGTGATGAGGGTCCCGTGGGGTGGCGTCCTGCACGGACTCGCTACGTCGCGATGGTGGTTGTCACAAAGTGGCGGCCCGGTCACACACAATCACACACACAGTCACACACACAGCACACACACAGTCACACACACAGTCACACACAGTCACACACACAGTCACACACACAGTCACACACACAGTCACACACAGTCACACACAGTCACACACACAGTCACACACACAATCACACTCAGTACACACAATCACACAGTCACACACAGTCACACACACAATCACACAATCACACACACAGTCACACATAATCACACACACAGTCACACATAATCACACACAGTCACACACACAGTCATACACACAGTCAGACACACAGTCACACACAGTCATACAAACAGTCACACACAGCACACACACAGCACACACAGTCACACACACACAGTCACACAGAGTCACACACACAGTCACACACAGTTACACACAGTCACACACACACAGTCACACACACAGTCACACACACAGCACACACAGTCACACACTCAACACACAGTCACACACACTCAGCACACACAATCACACACACAGTCACACACAGTCACACACACAGTCACACACACAGTCACACACACAGTCACACACAGTCACATACACAGTCACACACAGTCACACACACAGTCACACACACAATCACACTCAGTACACACAATCACACAGTCACACACAGTCACACACACAATCACACACACAGTCACACATAATCACACACAGCACACACAATCACACACACAGTCACACAGAGTCACACACACAGTCACACACACAGTCATACACACAGTCAGACACACAGTCACACACAGTCACACAAACAGTCACACACAGCACACACACAGCACACACAGTCACACACACACAGTCACACAGAGTCACACACACACAGTCACACAGAGTCACACACACAGTCACACACAGTTACACACAGTCACACACACACAGTCACACACACAGTCACACACACAGCACACACAGTCACACACTCAACACACAGTCACACACACTCAGCACACACAATCACACACACAGTCACACACAGTCACACACACAGCACACACAATCACACACAGTCACACACCGTCACACACTCAACACACACAGTCACACACACACTCAACACACACAGTCACACACACTCAGCACACACAATCACACACACAGTCACACACAGTCACACACACAGCACACACAATCACACACAGTCACACACAGTCACACACTCAACACACACAGTCACACACACTCAGCACACACAATCACACACACAGTCACACACAGCACACACACAACGCACACAGTCACACACAGTCGCACACAGTCACGCACACAGTCACACACAGCACACACAGTCACACACAGCACACACAGTCACACACAGCACACACACAGCACACACAGTCACACACTCAGCACACACTCAGCACACACAGTCACACACACCGTCACACACAGTCACACACAGTCACACACACAGTCACACACAGTCACACACACAATCACACACACAGTCACACACAGTCACACACAATCACACACACAGCACACACAGTCACACACAGTCACACACTCAGCATACACAGTCACACACAGTCACACACAGCACACACAGTCACACACAATCACACACAAAGCACACACAGTCACACTCAGCACACACACAGCACACACAGTCACACACAGTCACACAACAGCACAACAACAACCGCCATTCGCCACTAAGTGGCGGTGACGTCACCACGACGCTTGTGCCAGGCTATGTGCACCCTGAGGCCACGTGAAGTGTCGAACGTCCGCTGGCAGGAGGTCACGGGGCAGACCCAGGTGCCACGGGTCGACTGACTGAGATGACTGATGCACCACCTGTCCCCCCTAATGTGCCAACCTGCTGTGCTTTAGCCACCCGGCGCTCCGCTCGTTGTTCTGAGCGTCGCTCCTCCGCCCTCCGTTGTTGTTGGAGGGCGACTACCTCCAACTGCCCAGTAGCATCCTTCACGAGCCTCCTTCCACAGAGGCCGATCTTGACACCGCTGGTACCAGTCATCGGCAAATCCACTCAGCTCCACGTCCTCCTGTACCACATCACTCCATCTCTTCTCTAGCCCGTGCCGCGCCCGTTTAGCCCCCTCAATCCGGCCGAACAAAAGCTGTTTCGGCATGCGGTGGCTGGGCATGCGGGTTACATGACCCAGCCATCGCAGCCGTCCCCGCCGGAGGAGCTCACCGATGGGACCTTGCCCAGATCTTTCAAGGATTTTTGAGCTCCTCACACAATCCAGTCTGGTTAAACCCAGGATGGATCGTAGGCAGGCCAGCCTAAATGTTTCTAACCGGCGAAGATGTTCCATTAGGGGGGTCCACGTTTCGCAAGCGTAGAGAAGGGAGGGAATGACCGTGGCCGAGAAGACCTGAAGCTTAGTGCGGAGCGACAGACCAGGTAGCTTCCACACAGCGTTACGCAACCGATTAAAAGATATTGCCTCTCGAGTGATTCGGAGTGAGACGTCTGCTGTTAAACTGGAGCCGGTCAAAAGCACACTGCCCGGGTATGGGAAACTCTCCACTCTCTCCTCAACTGCCCCATCACCGATTGGGAGTTGTGGGGGTGGAGTGTCCGATGGTACAAAATACCCAGGAAGGTGCTTAGTTTTGGTGGGGCTGATGGTAAGGCCCCACCTCTTAGTGGCATGCTCCAGTCTCAGCAGCAGCGTCTCCAACTCCTCCTCTGAATGAGCAGCTATTACCAAATCATCAGCATACATAACGTGGTTGAGCAATAGGGAGCCATCCCTTGACTGCACCCGGGCATCGATCAGCCTCCCATTATATCTGTACCATATGGAGATTTCCCCGGTACAGCTATTGAAGGCTTCACGAACTACGTGGTCAAAATAGATGTTAAATAATGTGGGAGCCAGAGGACATCCTTGTCGCACCCCAAGGTGTACAGGGAATGGCTCTGACTCCCGGCCACGTAGTTTTACCCAGGCCCGCTCACCATCATGAAGGTCCTTAATGATCGGGGACTCCAAAAGCACGAAGAACAACCCAGAGCCCAGGCCTACTGATGGTATCATAGGCCTTGACCAGGTCAATAAAGCAGAGATGTAGGTCTTGTTGGAATTCTCTACACCTCTGCTGTAGTAGACGGACAGAAAATATGGCATCTGTGCAGGACCGCCCTTTCCTGAAACCGCATTGGGGCTCCGCAAGCCTCTCCTCAGCGTGCCTGGCAAGGCGATGTTGAATAATCCTTGCCAGGACCTTTCCCAGCACACTGAGGAGTGAGATCCCCCTGTAGTTGTTACAGTCTGTGCGGTCCCCCTTCTTAAAGAGGGGGACCACCAGGGCATCCTTCCAATCCTGTGGAACCCGTCCAGTGGTCCATACTGTTGTTATTATGTCATATAGGGCAGTTTGTGCACAAACGCCACCCTCCCTCAGCATTTTGCTTGGGAGATCATCTCTGCCCGCTGCATTTCCTGGTCTCAGACTCTGGATCACCTTCAGTACTTCCTCAACAGATAGCACCTCAGCCAGCCACTCACCGAGGGTGACTTCTTCCAATATTTGAGGCACCGCAGCCTCAGCAGGGTCATCCCCACTTTGTGCCACGATGTTTTCCTGGCTGAGGGGTTTCCCCTCCCCCAGGACCTCACAGAAATGCTCAGCAAATCTGCAAACCTGTTCCTGGGGGTCGGAGATTGGATCACCGTTTTTTCCCCTAATGATGGTAATAGGTGTGGCGCTGCAGGTTACTTTTTTGATGGAGTTAAATAGGGATTTGTGATCGTGGGCCACTGAGTGAGACTCCATCTCCTCAGCAATCCGCGACCACCACCCATCCTTGCAGCGCCTCACGGCTCTCCGAACCTCCGAGCGAAGGCTGCAGTAAGCCTCCTCATTCTCTGACGTGGGATTCTGTAGCCGATGGACAGTGGGCCTGTCGCTTTTTCTCAACTATCCTGAACACCTCCTCTGTCAGCCAGGGTCTCTGGGGAGTTCTGGACCACGTACCCAAAGCAGCCATTGCAGCTGCATAAGTCACAGTCCTAAACCTCGCCCATTTACCCTCGACATCAGGAGTGGGGGACGATGCCAACCCCAGCCGCAAGCGATGATGAAATTCTCGCTTGCAACTTTCATCAGCTAACTGAGACCAGGCCACTTTAGGTTGGAATGGGGTCCTGGGTGTACACCCACCACCGGAGTGGAAGAATGGCAGGCGCATCTTACAGATGACTAGTCGATGGTCAGAGGGCAGATCAGCTCCACGGTAGGTCCTGGTGTCAAGGACATGAGCTCGCATCTGCTGGTCCGTCACTATGTAGTCCAGCAGATGTTCTTGCTTGGAACCGGCATGCATCCATGATGTTGTGTGGATGCGCCGATGCCGGAACAGCGTGTTGGTAATTACAAGCCCATGGGCTGCACAAAAATCTAACAGCCTCCTGCCGTTGTTATTGAGCTGATCTGGCCCATGCCCTCCAATCACTCCAGACCAGGTGCCAGCATCATGACCAACTCGGGCATTGAAGTCACCCAACAAGATGACTCTATCCCGAGGGGCCACTTTAGCCATAACCTGTGACAGGAAGTCATAGAAGGCATCTGACTCATCGGCTTTGCCTGCATCCCTCCACGGATGTTCGTCTTCGGTGGGGGCATAAGTAACCACGACCACCACTCCTCGCCTCCGGTTGATGGGAAGGCGAGCCCAAAGTAGCCTGGGGCTTACAGCTTCCCACACCTCACTGCCACGCTCCCACGCACCCTTCATTATTTTGTTCATAAGAAGAGCCACACCGTGTTGTTTGGCAGTCTGCTGCCCTGAGTAGAGGACTGTCCACCCCTCATGGTGGCAGGAACCAGAACCGGTCCACCGGACCTCCTGAATGCCACAGAGATCCAGGTGGTACCGGTCCAGCTTCCGACAGAGGAGTAGCAGCCTCTCCTCCGCAGTGAGCGTTCGAACATTCCACGTGGCCACACGAAGTGGCTTTTCGTTGTTTCTGGAGGAGCCCCGAGGGTAGAGATTCAATCTTTTGGCTCCGCCAATTGGGGTTTGGCCAGGAGACGTCATAGACGCCTGTCCCCCCGGGGCCTCCGGCACAAGCTTATTAGTTATATATTTAAGTCGTGGTTTCGTGGTAATTTTTTTAAGGTGGAGGGGTTACCAGCCCCTTGCACCCGTCCAGAGCCCCCGTTCAGCCACTGTGGTGGTCACAGACGCCATGAGGGGAGAGGGCCAATCGAAATTGGCCCTCTCCCCACAGCACTGTCCACGACAGAGTTGCCCGTCCGGCACCGCGAGGAGGTAGGGGGTTGTTTTGCCGGACCACACGGCACACAAAGTCACACGCAGCACACACAGTCACACACAGTCACACACAGCACACACAGTCACACTCAACACACACAGTCACACACAGCACACACAGTCACACTCAACACACACAGTCACACACACTAAACACACACACACAGCCAACACAGACACTCAACAAAGACAATGTTCCAAAGGTAATACATGTACACTCATACTCATACACAGCGATAAACTTACGAACATATATACCGTAGTGCGAGTACATTGTTGCAGACACAATTCTGTATCAGAAAAAGGTAATACATGTACACCAAAGGTAATACATGTACACTCATGCTCATACACAGCGATAAACTTACGAACATATATATCGTAGTGCGAGTACATTGTTGCAGACACAATTCTGTATCAGACTGTCGGGGCAAGTGACATCTTTACGGATTGGCTGTGTCGGGTGGAGGAGGGTGTAAACGACACAATGCGTTTAATGAAGCGATCTCACCCCCCCCTCCGCTCCCCCAAAATAAATTTTGAATGGAAAAGTGACTTGCAATTTTATATTAATGTTATTATTACTACATCATGGGGTATATATGTATATATCCATAATCGAGGGTTTTTTGGGGGGTGTTAGATCGCGTTAATACAAATGTGTCGTTAAAACCCGCCACCGCCGACACAGCCAATAAGTCGGGGTTGTCACGTGAACAAAACGTGACAATTCGTAACGAATTGTCACGATCTCCGGAGAGTTTTTCAATGGAACATTCTACTCCTGTTAGACCTAAAACACTGCCCCGTCTCGTTAACGATGCTGATGATGCTGCTGCTGATGCTGCTGATGATGCTGGTGCTGCTGATGATGCTGATGATGATGCTGATGATGCTGATGATGCTGATGCTGATGATGCTGATGATGCTGCTGATGATGCTGATGATACTGATGCTGCTGATGATGCTGATGCTGCTGCTTTTCACGTAAACAAAACAGAAACACGTTTCGTTTACGTGGTACACTTTACTAATCTGCTGTGTCGGGTGGTGTTGGGTTTAACGACACATTTATAGTATCGCGATATATCCCCCATAAAACCTTTATTATGGACATTGGTTGCGAAAGCCTACTTGTTGAACGGGGTTTATATATATGTGTGTGTGTACAGATGCAGAAGCAATTATCAACAACAGCAGTTGTTAAAACTGATAGTAATTCTAGTTTATGGATGGACTAGGCTCAGTGCGCACGTGAAAATGTGTGGCTATACAATAACAATCCGGATTGCCCGTTCTCCATCATCACCAGCCACTCTTTCACTCATCATCTCAAAAACGATCTCAACGTGGTCGTCTAAAATTCTAACCAAATCATCAATTACTGTGTTATACTCGCCATCGTTTAAGTTATCATCGTCATCATAGTTAACTAAACTATAATTCATATTCTTAGCTCTTTCGGTAAAGTCACGTTGAAGGGAAACAATAAAATAATAAAATATATATTGTTTATATATTGTTTTATATATTTTATTATTGTATTGTTTCCCTTCAACGTGACTTTACCGAAAGAGCTAAGAATATGAATTACTGCAGTCACGAAACTTTTAAATCAAAATTTAAACTATAATTGTCATCACCATGATCAAGATAAATCCGAATCGTTATCATCACCGTCATCATCACCACCACTGCCATCATGATCATCATCATGAAATCTTTCATTGTTAACATTACATTCTATTGTTCTCATTATCATCATCAAACACTGCATTCTCACATCGTCAAACTATAAGATTATATATAATCAAATACTGCATTCCATCTCAATATCACAAAACACTCATCATCATCACCATAATTTTGCCATCACTTTCGCACAACCCACAGAAATGTGTGAATAGCGGAACCTTTGTGCAAATTGCAAAACGCCTGCGTACCTTTTCAAATTACACATTTTTCTATTTTTTACCAACGTGTGCTTTGTTTGAAGTTTAAGATTTCCCAGGATGCACTGTTCTTCTGTTGTCATGATGATGCTGATTGTTTATTTGTTCTTCACAGGTTTAAACATCACCATCATGATTCAATATTTGACATCGTCAAACACGCTACATCCGATTTATCATTGCTCGCACCTCCGATTCGCACGGTTGGCGACGTACGGTGCGAAAGAGGTTCCCCATTAACGTGCGTCATCATCCACAACATTCGCTCTCATCACAAACCACTAACCACCAACATCATCATCATCAAACATTCATTCCTCTCTCTCATCATCCTCGTCCTCCTCCTCATTATGGATGTTATACGATAGCTATCATCATCACTAACATCGTCGTCATCCCATGGCGAAGGCCTCGAGGAGCGTGTGCGTGATCTCATCCTTTGTTGATGGATCCCCGGATAAAAAAAAAAATTACCTAAAACTACGCCCCGTTTTGTTAACGATGCTGATACTGATGATGATACTGATGATGCTGCTGCTGCTGCTGATGATGATGATTATTAGACTAAATACAGTGCCCGCTCTTTGTGCGTAAAGGGCCGCGCGAGATTCGGGCTCACGGGAGAGCTCGGGCCAGAGGCAAGCCCCGACTCGCCTCCAGCGAGACTCACCCGCACGCACACAAAGACAAAGATCCCCCGAGTAGCCTCGACGGGCGGTTGGGGGCAAGTGCAGTTAGCGAGGAGCACCTTGCGAACGTCCCCTTGTCACACGAGGGGGCTGGGTGGTCAGCACCACGCCCAGCCGCCTTTGTCCCCCCCCCACCCCCAAGTGCTGGTGTTTGTACACGTGGCACCAGGGACTCATTTGAGGCTGAGTCGATCTAGGGGAGGGCCCCAGGACAGGTTCAAATATTCACCAGCTGTTGCTGTTATTGCAGACGTACACGCTTAGAAGCAGAAAATGGGCCTCAGAGACGTACATAAAGACACAGCAAAGCCTTTGACGGATTGATGGGGCAAGTAGACCCTGTGGAGGTACCCCGGGGTACCATAGCTACCCCGGGGTACCATAGTACTCCGGGGTTTCATAGCTACCCCGGCTCTCGCATAATGTCCGCGATGCAGTCATTTTTAGTCTGTGGATGGTCGGCGATGCGGCAATCGACTCATCTCGACGAGCTGTACACGATGCACTATTCAAAGTTGACATTTTCGATAAAGGATTTTGTTCTGCTGATGTTTGGTATTTCGACATCGCGAAGTGTGGCACCGATTTCGGATTGATTGGTTACCCCAATCGCGGAGTGAAGTGCACCCCTGGGGGAAAAAAAATAGTGTCCCAGAAATAAAGTATTTAATTGCCTCGGCCGTTTTGTATTGTTTGGTGATCCCGGGGTACCGCCGTAAGGATCACGTGTTGTTAGCGAGCACCTGTGAAGGCTGGACTGGCACGAGAGGGTTGGGTGGTCAGCACCACGCCCGGGGGCTGATGCATACGGACCACCAGGTACCTATTTAGGGCCGAGTCAACGTAGGAGCGGCCCAGGTCCGGTTCGCTACTGATATTCGTCAAGGTCGGGAATTCCAACTCAGGATGGTCGGGTTTGTGGCGCAGTGCACTAACCACTGCGCCACCGCTCTACACTGCACCACCAATTCGGTGCGTAAACAATGGCACTGGAGAGATACAAAGGCGGCCGGGCGCGTGGTCCGGGCCACGCCACCCTCTCGCGCGTCGTGTCAGCCTTCATAGATGCCTGCTAATAGCAACTTGTCCCGACAAACCTTCCTTGATGGAGTGCAATGCGCGCGCGCGTGAGCTCTATTATAGTTAAAATAAATACTCACGCGGGGAGCGGGTGGTGTAGGGGTTAGCGCGCTGCACTTTCGAACCCGGGTTACGACCCCAGTTCGGTTCCCGCTCACGACCGATCGCAACGACAGCGAATATTTGAACCGGTCCTGAGACCCTCTCCTCGGTCGGGCGCGTGGTGCTGGCGACCCACCACCCACCCCCTCGTGTGCCGGTCGCGGCCCTTTAAAGAGATTCTCGCTGACAGCGCTTTTAGAATCCACGTGCGTTTCCAGAGTTTGGCTGCTGCGATTGAATGTCCACGCGATGAGCCACATTCGTTGAGCCGTAGATTGGTGGCTTCTGAAATAGAGCTACGTCACTCAGTTCTGCCTTACCTGGTTAAAAGAAAAGAAAAAGTTGATATTTTTCGATTTAAAGCTTTCGTGACTGCAATGATTCATCTTATTTGGTTCTGTCGGTAAAGTCACGTAGAATGAGAATAAAATAATAAATTGATAAAATAAAATAACACATTATTTTATTCTCATTCTACGTGACTTTACCGAAAGAACCAAAGAAAAAGTTCATAGTTTAAAAAAAATAGTTTTTACTTGTCCATGATAGAGGTTTTTTTTTTTTTGTGGGGGTTTAGATCGCGTAAATATGAATGCGTCGTTCTAAAAAAAACTCCTCTGTTATGGATGATAGTGATCGCGAAAGCCTAAGTTTTGACTTGCAACCAACGAGCCTGTTGAGCGGTTTCACGTGGGATATTTGTCTCTGCAGCATCGTGTGTGCGTGTAGGAGCGACCCCATCAGAAGCTCAAGGTGTGAATTGTCCGTTTTGAGGTCGCGTGAATTCTCCCTAATTAATCGCCTCCAAACTGCCGTCCACAGCATTTAAAAGACGCGTTAATTGGAGTCGTTAGCTCGCCGCTGTTGGCTGTCGCCTAATTGCCCGGGACCTTTCGGCCAGGTCGCTCCCGCAAAGTGAGCTGCACTTATCACTGCAGTATATAATTGGTGGCATAACAATAATAATACTGCTTTAAAATGTGTATAAAGCGCCCTTAAATAATCGTTATCAGGGCGTTATGTTTATACAGTATAACAAAGACAAAGATCCCCCGTGTAGCCTTAACAGACTGTTGGGGCAAGTGCTGTTAGCGAGCAGCACCTATGAAGGCCGGCACGGCACACGAGGGGGTGGGTGGCCAGCACCACGCCCGGCCGCCTTTGTCAGTGGCGTTGTTTTACACACCGCACCAGGTACTCATTTGAGGCTGAGTCGATCTAGGGGAGGCCCAGGACCGCTTCAGATAACCATCACTGGTGTTGACCGTGAGCGGGAATCGAACTCGGGTCGCCGGGTTCGTTTTACAGCGCGCTAACCGCCACACCACCGCTCCCCATATGCAGTATATACAGTATACACGTGACACCAGGTACTGATTTTAGGCTGAGTCGATCTAGGGGAGGACGAGCAGTACACACACACCAGAGAGACACGGGGGGGGGGGGGGGGTTACAACGTGCTGGGACTGTGGCGTTCCCATCGCAGCAGCAGACATAATTATGGATTATAATTGATTGATGATATAATGAACCCAATAATTTATTATAATCAATCCACTGCTGGATGAAGCCGCCACCGCTATCATCTCTGACCGCCTCGCGATGCAGCCAACAATCGATCCGGCTCCGGAACGCGAGCTGATTTACTCCGCTCCGTCTCCCTCGGGGGGGTCACCGGGCGCGTTCCACTCCTTTGGCTGGCAGTCCGTCGTTAGTCTTGATCCTCCCGGGGCCACCCACATTGTCAACTCGTTTCTTTAGGACTGCTTCTTGTTGTTGTAGCTCGTTGTCCTTTCACCGCACCTACCGATTTGGCGCGGTTGGCTACGTACGGCGGGAAATAAGTTCAACATAATACACAACAATAAACACTACAATACACACTAGAGACTAGACTATACACTACGCATTGCACTATACACTACACTACGCTATACGCTACTATACTAACTTTACAATTCATCTCTTTGGAACTGTTTTTTTGTGTTGTAGTTCGTTGTCCTTCCCCCGCACCTACCGATTAGCATGGTTGGCTACGTACGGTGCGAAAGAAGTTCAACATACATCAATCATCATCATCTTCATCGCTCTTAGGGTCGTCTCCTGCCCGAGCCCCACATACTATCTGGCCTCCCTGTGTACGCGCCATGAATAAGGGTCATTACCCGAAACGTCGCCTTTTTTGTGACTGCCACACAGCGTTTTGACGAATGTGGATAGAGCGTGGCCCAGTGGTTTCCGCACTGCAATATGATTCCAGCCCACCGGAGTTCGATTCCCGACCACGGCTAACATCAGTGGCGAGTTATATTAACCACCCCCCTCCCCCACATCCAACCCCTTCACCCACCCTGCACCGCCCAGCGTGGTGAAGTATGCCCAAAATACCCCCAGGACCAAAACAGCGTGTGACATACGCTGCCTCGAAACTCACGTGGCCATGCAAATTAATACAGACCTGAAAACCTCGCAGAGTCTCGTGCATCACCATAAAGAGGGTCCTGCATTACAATGTTTGGCCAAGTCCGCTCATATATAAATGAGGGTTTGAACATTGTAAGATTGGCGGAGCGGTGGTTCAGCTATCGAACAACGTGAGTTCGACTTTGGGCCAGGACTAAACATCAGTCGGTCTGAACCGGTCCTCGTGATGCCATCATTTCCTTCACCAATCGTCACCGACCGGCGTGGTGAAGTATGGTCAAACAACAGCCTCCAACACCCTCCCAACCCCCCCCCCCCCCCCCCCCACGTATTCACGGTGAACTTCTTTCGCGCCGTACGTAATAGCCAACCGTGCTGATCGGAGGCGCGGGACGCGCCGTGTGGGGAAGCACAGCAGCAGCAAGCGGACTTGGTTTGACAAAGGGGCTGTCAATGATGGCTCTGTCACGTGAATAATTCTCATCACTGCCGCCACTTGCACGGCCACCGCCGCTCATTCACAACGACCCCACGCGGTCGCCCCACGCCGCAGCAGCAAATCTTCGGGGACCGCGACACAATTAGCCTAATTGGCAATTTAGCAGGCAGCTTTGCGTGCGGTCTCAGTGTGACACTGTGAACGCCGCGAACGCCACCAGCACCGCCTCACCTCCACGCAGCGCCGTAAACACGAACAACCACCCTCACTGGCCCCCACCCACCTCGCCCCCCCACCTCGCCCCCCCCACTCACCTCGACCCCCCCACCCACTTCGCCCCCCCCCACCCACCTCGCCCCCCCCCACCCACCTCGCCCCCCCCCACCCACCTCGCCCCCCCCACCCACCTAGCCCCCCCACCCACCTCGCCCCCCCCACCCACCTCCCCCCCCCACCTACCTCGCCCCCCCACCCACCTCGCCCACTCCACCCACTTCGCCCACTCCACCCACTTCACCCCCCCCCATCCACCTCGCCCCCCCCATCCACCTCGCCCCCCCCACCTCGCCCCCCCCTAACCACCTCGCCCCCCCCCCATTCACCTTGCCCCCCCCATCCACCTCGTCCCCCCCCCCCATTCACCTCGCCCCCCCCCCCCCACTCCTCACCACGCATATCTAGATTCGTATTAATGAGTGGTAGTTTTTTTAAAATATATATCAAGGGCGTGATGCTCGCCTAATTGGCCGTGCATGCCTGGGCATGTCTGATCCATCTTCCTCCAACGCGGCCGCCAGACGCAATGAGCTGGCGGCTGATTATTAATTTATTTGTGTAATCGCTGTGGATTAATGAGTTAATTATCGCTGCGCTCCCCCCCCCGCCCCGCCTCCCACGTGCCCTTTGTGTCGCAGTGGGGTAAGTTGTGCGCGTGCGGTGTGGGTGGGTGGTTGTGTTGGGTGAGTGAGCGAGTGGGTGAGTGAATTGGTGGGTGAGGGAGTGAGTGGGTGGGTGAGGGAGTGAGTGGGTGGGTGAGGGAGTGAGTGGTTGAGTGAGTGGGTAAATTGAGTGAATGAGTGGGTGAGGGAGTGAGAGTGAGTGAGTGGGTGGGTGAGGGAGTGAGTGGGTGGGTGAGGGAGTGAGTGGGTGGGTGAGGGAGTGAGTGGGTGGGTGAGGGAGTGAGTGGGTGGGTGAGGGAGTGAGTGGGTGGGTGAGGGAGTGAGTGGGTGGGTGAGGGAGTGAGTGGGTGAGTGAGGGAGGGAGCGAGTGAAGGTTGCATGAGTGAAAGCATGGGCGAGCGAGTGAGTGGGTGAGTGAGTGGGTGGGTGAGGGAGTGAGTGGGTGAGGGAGTGAGTGGGTGGGTGAGGGAGTGGATGAGTGAGTGGGTGGGTGAGGGAGTGGGTGAGTGAGTGGGTGGGTTAGGGAGTGAGTGGGTGAGGGAGTGAGTGGGTGGGTGAGGGAGTGGGTGAGTGAGGGAGTGGGTGGGTGAGAGAGTGAGTGGGTGGGTGAGTGAGGGAGTGGGTGGGTGAGGGAGGATGCGAGTGAAGGTTGCATGAGTGAGAGCATGGGCGAGCGAGTGAGTGGGTGGGTAAGGGAGTGAGTGGGTGGGTGAGTGGGTGGGTGGGTGGGTGAGTGGGTGGGTGGGTGAGTGGGTGGGTGGGTGGGTGAGTGGGTGGGTGAGGGAGTGGGTGGGTGAGGGAGTGGGTGGGTGAGTGAGGGAGGGAGGGAGTGGGTGAGTGAGGGAGGGAGGGAGTGGGTGAGTGAGGGAGGGAGCGAGTGAAGGTTGCATGAGTGAGAGCATGGGCGAGCGAGTGAGTGGGTGAGTAGTGAGTGGGTGGGTAAGGGAGTGAGTGGGTGGGTGGGTGAGAGAGTGGGTGGGTGGGTGAGTGAGGGAGGGAAGGAGCGAGTGAGTGGGTGGGTGAGTGAGGGAGTGGGTGGGTGGGTGGGTGGATGAGTGAGTGAGGGAGGGAGCGAGTGAGTGGGTGGGTGATTGAGTTCCATCGCACAGGGCGGACGATCGAACAGTGAACCTCTGCAACAAGAACAAGCGGTGAATGTCCGACCACCGGGCCATGATCAATATCTCACGCATTACCTGCGCACGTGTGCATTGCATAATCAATCATACAGACGACTCCGTATATAATTCCGGCACACCACATCCGGTAATTAAATCGTTCGCTCTCGTTGGGGTTACTCGCCAGGAAGCTACCGACATTTATTTATTCATTTAAGGGACGCCGCGTTTCTTTCGGTAAAGTCACGTAGGTATAAAATGAAAGAAATCACGACGTTTCGATTGCAACACAAGCAATCATCATCAGGTGGGAAAATCACAGCAAGAAAAAAATATTGCCGTGGTTTTTTTTCTTGCAGTCACGAAAGCTTCAAATCTAGATTGGATACCACGGTGGCTAGGAGATGTTAACTATCTCGCATGGTATGCAGGAGGTTGGGGGTTCGATCTCGACCCTGACGCCTGCTGCTGCTGCTGTATATTTGCAGTTTGCGTGTCTCTCTCCCCGTGGTCGCGTGGATTGTTTTTTTAAATTCGGGTCCTCCAGTTCTTCCACATTTATAAACATGCGTCTAGATTTAGACTTAAAACTTTCGTGACTGCAGGAATTAATATTCTTTGGTTCTTTCGAAACGTCGTGATATTTGTAATCACTTTATTTTTTATTATTTGTTCTATCTACGTTACTTTACCGAAAGAAACCAAAGAATATGCGTCTAGATTCTTTGGTTCTTTCGGTAAAGTCACGTAGAAGGGAGATACGAAAATAATGCAAATGAAACAATAAAATTCTCACGACGTTTCGATTGCAACACAAGCAATTATCATCAGGTGTGAAAACCACAGCAAGAAAAATTTGAAAAAAGTGGCTTTTTTTCTCAACGTTAGCACCACGGACAGCAACTTGTTTTATTGTTATTATTGTTTTATTTGTATTTTTTATTATTTCCCTTCTACGTGGTGACTTTACCGAAAGAACCAAGAAGATGAATCCCTGCAGTCACGAAAGCTTTAAATCGAAATCTATGCTTATAGATTGTTTCGATTATTTTGCGGCTCTACATTTCCACATGATAATCGTTGAGCCGTCATTTGTGGACAGGTCGCTTCTGAAAAAAAAAAACTAATGGCTCCAGTGGGTCTTGCCTGATAAAATAATATAAAAGTTTAAAGTAACAAGAAAAAAAAACGTTTTAATTGTATATATATATTTTAAGTGATCTGTTTACCTTTGCTCTCCAATCGTGTTTTTGTGTTGTTTGTTGTTGTAACGTTCTGACCTGTCACTGCTGGATATCTGTGAAAAATAACTTCATAGCTCATCGGATTCCTCAAATATAAATAAATATACACGGGCCGGTACTTCACTTCGCGCGCCTTCAATCCCACGCGACCTTCGTCTGCCCCAGTGGCGATGTTTACCACACACCGCACCAGGTACTCATTTGAGGCTGAGTCGACCTAGGGGAGGGCCCAGGACTTGTTCAGATAATCGCCACTGGTGTTGGCCGTGAGCGGCATAAATACTGTTTACATATATATTTTGTGTACATAGACACTGTATATAGACTAACATTTGTTACGTGTTCAATTTTTACATTTTTTTTCTATAGATTATACTAGTTCATAAAGCCTGTGTTCGCCAGGCAAAAGTTTTAAATAAATATAATAATGAACCTGATATGATTAAAAAAAAAATCTACAATCACACACTAACTGATTCAACTTGTTATATTTAAATGTATCCACTTAATGCTCTGTAAAGGGAAATCTCATATTTTTTAGCGTTTTCAAATTATTCAGATTTGAACGTCGTAAAATGCGGGGTTCTTTCGTTTAAAACCGCTTGAATCCGAATGTACCAAAAACAATAAAAGATAGAACCAATGGTTCTCGTTTTAAATATATTTTCAGTTTAACGCTCTATCAAACGAAAAAACCCGCAATGATGTATTTTGAAAGGTTTCCGAATGACACGCACAAACGTGTCTATGAGGCACTAAAATAAAAACAAAATCTCGGATTTTCTGGTTTTCGTGTTATTTGTGTCCTAAAAGCTACCTATGTACCACATGTCAGTTGTATAACTTGTCGGGAAGTGACTTTACCGAATAAAACCAAAGAGTATAAGTATCCTACAGTTTTTTTGAGGCATACAGATTCATGTATTTAATTCAATAGATTCCTAATTCTGAGCCTACCCGCGGCTCGATAAATATTTCAGTGATAAATGAATCCCTGAGTATTTACACGCGCGAGTAGCGGCGCGTTCATCGCAAACAACAATTTGACAGCCCCGAAGGGTGAGACATTTCCCAATGAGGTTGTTAAAATTAAAATAAACTGTCGTGAGCCCAGGGAAAGGGCGGTGTCCGCTAAGTTTCCAGTCGCACCTGGCGGTACAAATTGGCAATATCTGTCGGTGTCTCTCAGCCTCCGGAAAGTTGGTATGAAATCAGGTAAAGCAACAGGATTCACACCTTAACATAGATCACGCGAGTCATTATTATTATCGTTATATGCCGCGCGTTGCGAGCGCCGGTGTAGCGATGGGAGGCGGTTGTGTAGCGGTTAGCGGCGCTGCACTACGAACCTGGCCACCAGAGTTCCATTCCCGCTCACGATCTGAACCGGTCCTGGGCTTCCCCTAGGTGGACTCAGCCTCAGGTGAGTACCTGGTGTGTAAACATCGCCACTTTGGAGACAAAGGCGGCCGGGCGTGGTGCTGGCCACTCATCCCGTCGTGTGCCGCTAACAGCACTTGCCCCTAGAGTCTTAATGCTGTACGGGGTGTCTTTGTCTTTGTTGTATGTATGATCTAGCGAGTGAGTGTGTGTGGGACCGAGTGCGTTAATATGTGAGAGAGTGAGTATGTGGGTGAGTAAGCAAGTGAATGGATGGGTGAGCAAGTGAATCAATGGATGAGAGGTTCGGGATTAAGTCAACGGCTAATTGTGTGAGTGAGTGAAGTACATTAATGGTGAGGCGGCTGAGTATGTGAGCAAATGGATGCGTGATTTAGTGAGCGAATGTGTGGGCGAGTGAGCGAGTGGACAGACGAATGATTTAGTGAGTGTGTGGATGAATGAACGGAATAATGATTTAGTGAGCGAGTGTTTGGATGAGTGAACGGAAGAATGATTTAGTGAGCGAGTGTGTGGACGAGTGAACGGAATAATGATTTAGTGAGCAAGTGTGTGGGTGAGTGAGCGAGCAGAGGGGTGATGAATGAGTGGGCGAGTGAGCGGATGATCGAGAGACCCACGTGTGCTTAGTCATCACAAATAAATGCGAAGACAGATCCCTTGAGGGCCAATGAAGGTTCGGGGAATCTCGCGGTGAGCTGTACGACTGTAAGGGAGCCGAGGGAAAGTGGCGTCAGCAAAGTTTCCAATCGTAGCTCGCGGCACAAATTCGCAATGTTTCGCCAGAATATGCACAGGCTCACCAAAGTCAGTTGTTGGAAATACACCCGTACATAGATAACATGCAAATGACATACATGTGACAGATTTTGATGAGCTGATACCCCATGGATGCCCAATATAAAAAAAAATAGCAACACCATTTTACATTGTTTTTCCTGACAAGGCCCACCAGCAGCACTCATAACCAGTGCCACCATCACCACAACCATCATCACCACCATCAAAGTCACCAACATCACCACTCTCAATATTATCATCAACACTTGAACCATCGCCACCATCAAACACCACTATCAATATCAACGCTCTCAATATTATCATCAACACTTGAACCATCGCCACCATCAAACACCACTATCAATATCAACGCTCTCAATATTATCATCAACACTTGAACCATCGCCACCATCAAACACCACTATCAATATCAACGCTCTCAATATTATCATCAACACTTGAACCATCACCACCATCAAACACCACTATCAATATCAACGCTCTCAATATTATCATCAACACTTGAACCATCACCACCATCAAACACCACCATCAACACCACCATCAGCACCCCATCGGTGCGTGGAGGTCAGTGGAGGCTGGAGGCCGCGTCTCCGACTCGCTCTATCCCCTTGCTCTACCCCCTTGCTCGCACGATTGCTCACTCACTCCGGTGCCGAGTTGTTCGCACGATCACTCGCTCGCACATTCAGAACCATAATTTTTATTTGTACTGGAGGAATACGATGAGCTATGAAGCTTCTTTTTTTCCACAGATGTCCACATTCATCCACTCGGTTTCTCACTCATCCACACTAAGGCAAAGATCCCCCATATAGCCGTTAACAGACTGTTGGGGCAAGTGCTGTTAGCGAGAACGGCACACGAGGGGTGGGTGGCCAGCACCACGCCCAGCTACCTTTTTCGTCCATGTAGCGATGTTTACACTCCGTACCAGGTACTCATTTTAGGCTGAGTCGACCTAGGGGAGGACCCAGGACTTGCTCAGATAATCGCCACTGGCGTTGGCCATGAGCGGGAATCGAACTCGGATTTCCGCGTTCGTAGCGCAGCGTAGCGCTAACCGCTGTCCCACCGCTCCCCACAAACATCACAAAGACCACGACCCCCCCCCCCGTAGATCCTTCACAGACTGTTGGGGCAAGTGATGTTCGCGACCAACCCCCTACCTCCTCCCCATCCCCACTCACCGCCTTCAATCGGCACCGCCACGCGACTCTTTAAGACAGAGTCCGTCGCGACAAACAAAAAACACGGCACTGAAATAAACAAAAATAAACATCGCGCGGACCCCCCTGGGGGGTGGGGGGGGGGCTGGGGAGGGGGGAGGGCAGGGAAGGGGACGGGGGGGGGGAGGATTGGAGGGGTTGGGGGTCGAGGTGGGTGGAGAGAGGCGTCGAACGCTCGAGTCCCCGTGTCGCATTTGTCGCCGGATTTGTGGCAACAGTCGCCCCCCGCCCAGCCCTCCCCGCCCGCCTCAGCCGAGAAGAACGTCACGCGGTCGAGGTCCCGGTGAGCGGGCGGGCGGCGGCGATCTTGTCGTGTCCCACCGTTGGCCGAGTGCGTCGACTGCCGCCAAGAAGATTTTCGAGAAAGGGGTGAGCGGGAGGATGAACTTGTTGTTGGTGATGACGGTGTGAAAAGAGATAACGGAGAGAGAGAGATAGATACAGACGCAGGCACGTAGAGAAGTAGATACGAAGACGGAGGCACCGCTGTGAATAATTAGACACAAAGACACACACACAAAGACACACACACACACACAGACACACACACACACAGACACGCAGATATTCCAATGCAAAGACGCGCGCGTGTCGATGTAGACACGCGCGCTGACACGGCCAAACGAAGAGGGCGAATCGCATCTCGCTTGGCACGTGCTGTTGGCTAGCACCTATTAAGGACGTAACGGCACACGAGCTGGGTGCAGCTTAGAGGACACACACGCACAGATAGATACACACACACGCACACTTGCAATTGTGTTCGTTCAACTTCAAGTAATTATAATATAGTTAGCAACAACACTGAACTCACTTCGACTCGCTTGGGGTTATTCACGGAGACGTAGAGACACGTGGACACACACACACACACGGGACATACAGACACGGGGATACGGAGACACGGGGACAGAGATACACGGGGACATACAGAGACACTGGGACAGAGAGACACAGAGACACGGGGACAGAGAGACACGGGGACACACAGACACACGGGGACACACAGAGACACGGGAACAGAGAGACACAGAGACACGGGGACAGAGAGACACGGGGACACACAGAGAGACACGGTGACAGAGAGACACGGGGACAGAGAGACACGGGGACACACAGAGACACGGGGACAGAGAGACACAGGGACAGAGAGACACGGGGACAGAGAGACACGGGGACATACAGAGACACTGGGACAGAGAGACACAGAGACACGGGGGACAGAGAGACACGGGGACAGAGAGACACGGGGACACACAGAGACACGGGGACACACAGAGACACGGGGACACACAGAGAGACACGGGGACACACAGAGACACGGGGACAGAGAGACACGGGGACACACAGAGACACGGGGACAGAGAGACACGGGGACACACAGAGACACGGGGACAGAGAGACACGGGGACACACAGAGAGACACGGGGACATGGGGACAGAGCGCGGACTCAATCCTGGAGGCTCCAGCAGCAGCAGCAGCAGTCCTGTCCTTGTGATGGTTTCACCGACCCCGACCTCGATAGCCCTTCAGCAGCAGCAGCAGCATCACCAGCAGCAACATCATCAGCAGCAACATCATCAGCAGCAACATCATCAGCAGCAACAGCGGAAACAATATTACCAGCAGCAGCAACATCGTCATCAGCAGGAGCAAAAACAACGCCAGGAGCATCATCAGCATGAAGCCCATCAACATCATCAACAGCAGCAAAAGCATCATAAATCCCAGCAGCCTCAACAGCAACATCATCAACAGCAGCGGCAGCCTCAACAGCAGCAAAAGCATCATCAGCCTCAGCAGCAGCAGCATCAGCCGCAGCCACCTCCGTTACGCGCCGCACCGGCGTTAGGAACAGGGTTGGCACCGGGCTTGGATTCGCAATTGGGACCGGCACTCGACACCGATTTGCCTCCAGGGCCCGCGGAGGGCTCCGGGCTCGCCCCGTCTCGCCTCCTGCACAGCCCCTCCACGCCCGGCCTGGCGTTCTTGCGCGCCGTGGCTGGTACGGAACGCTTTCCGCGCACGCCCAAGTGCGCGCGGTGTCGCAACCACGGCGCCGCGTCCCCGCTCAAGGGCCACAAGCGATACTGCCGCTGGCGCGACTGCTCGTGCCCCAAGTGCGCCCTCATCGCCGAGAGGCAGCGGGTGATGGCCGCGCAGGTGGCGCTACGGCGACAGCAGGCGGCCGAAGAGAGCGAAGCTCGGGGTCTCCACCGCCTTCTCTACGGTGCGGTCGGTGGTGGTGGTGGTGGTGTCAATGCCGTTCACTCTGGTATTGGGCAGCAGCTGCAGCAGCAGCAGCAAGGGGCGATGGCGTTTCATTCATTGCATGGATTTGCGACGGCCGCAACGGCTGGGGCGATGGGATTCGGGGTGCTGGGGAAAGAGGCGGCCGCGTCAATGAGCCGGCGAGAAGCGGTGGTGGTGGTGGAGGAGGTGGAGGATGAGGGCGGCGAGGAGATGGTGGAGGAAGAGGCGGAGGATGATGAGGAGGTGGTGGACGACGTGGGTGTTGAGGATGAAGAGCCACGCAAGGAGCGTGGCTGCGCTGGGCGTGCGGGGCACGGCCCGCAACTCGGCAACGACGGGACCCAGGTGATTGTTGCTCAAGCGGCGAGTCCAGGTAAGAGAAACCTCGTGTGTTATAATAATAATAATAATGATGATTGTTACGACTTTAAAAAAATAATTAGGAATCGTAAATGTGTCATTTTGACTGAAAGCTTTCGTGACTGCAGGAATTCATGTTCTTTGGGTCTTTCGGTGAAGTCCTGATGACGAACAATTGTGTTGCGATCGAAACGTCGAAGTTTTTGTTGTTTTGTAATTTTGTTTTTGTTTTCCACGAACCTATCGATGTGACTTTACCGAAAAACCCAAAGAACATGAATGTGTAAGTATTAATGACTATCACCATCAAACATTAGTGTTCTTCATAATCAAACATTAGCCGTCAGCAGCATCAAACATCAGTCATCATCATAACAAATTAGTATTCATCATCATCAAACAGTATGTATCATCATCATCAATAATTAATATTCATCAAACATCAGTATTCATTTTCTTAGTAAAGGTAAAGGCGCAGCTTTGCAATTGCTCTCGACTGTCTTTGGCCTACTCTTCCACGCTAGCCTTAACGTCTTGAATAGGTGGACAGTACCCACACTTTACCCCACCACACGAGACTTGCCGATGGCTCGTGGTGCCCACCCACCCCCCCCCCCCCCAAAAAAAACTGCTGGCTTCATAAACTATTCTAGATTTGAAGCTTTCGTGACTGCAGGATTTATTTTATTTTATACCTACGTGATTTTACCCAAAGAACACGTAGGGAGGACAGCGCTGTCCTCCAGACAGTCTCGTCCCCTTCACCTGATGAAGGCCGCTAGTGTTGTGGCCGAAACGTCGTGATTTTTTGTTATTTTATTTTCACCTACGTGACTTTACCCAATAGAACCAAACAGTATGGATCCTAGCAGTCACGAAAGCTTTAAATCTAGAATTCACCCAAACAACCAAAGAGTATTCATAAACTATTGTTTTTGGGGTGGGTTCGCAGCCGCGTGAGTAAGCTGTGTGTCGTACACCCCTGCTCAGCCCAAGACATCGAAATAACGAAAACGCCTCTCACGTGATGAACAAACGTGGCCAGTTTGTCACGGCTCACAGCAGCACCGGTGTTGGAGGAGCGATCTCATGATATTTAACGATTGACTCGTACGACGTTTCGAGGATAGTGACAACTAGCATCATCAAGAGAGCAAAACACAAAAATGAAAGAGGCTCATTTGCCCACGTGACATCTTGATTAGAGTGGCTCTGTCGGGTGGTGGAGGGATATCGTTGATGCACTGCACTCCATTATGAGCACGGTCCGCTCCTCCGGTTAACACGGCCGGCTACGTACGATGGCGAAAGACGTTTAGCATACACAGAGTCAGTGGTGTAGTCACTACATTATCAGTGGCGTAGTAACTACATTTTCAGTGGTGTAGTTACTACATTATCAGTGGTGTAGTAACTACATTATCACTGGTGTAGTAACTACATTATCAGTGGTGTAGTAACTACATTATCAGTGGTGTAGTCACTACATTATCAGTGGTGTAGTGACTACATTATCAGTGGTGTAGTCACTACATTATCAGTGGCGTAGTCACTACATTATCAGTGGTGTAGTGACTACATTATCAGTGGTGTAGTTACTACATTATCAGTGTTGTAGTGACTACATTATCAGTGGTGTAGTAACTACATTATCAGTGGTGTAGTGACTACATTATCAGTGGCGTAGTAACTACATTATCAGTGGTGTAGTCACTACATTATCAACTCAGGGGGTGAGGCAATCTGTCAGATGGGGCCTCAATATTTGATTAGAAATCGCGGCTCCTCTTACCGAATTAACATCATCGTTACGTAATAATAAATAAACATGATGATGATGATCATCGTTACGCTCACGGTCTCGAACATTTAACGATGTATGGGCGCTCCGTCTTTGCAAAATGCAGCCACTAACAGCCCCGTAGGAGCTCTTTGCGATATAATTGACGTGTATCTGGTGAAATAAATAACCCCAGAAACGGAGTTCTACGTGAAAGCTATTTTCATTACAAAATAAAAAATATATATTTAAAACCGCCGTTTAAAACAACGGTTGTTGTTGTTGTTCTTTAAAACTGTTGTTCAAAAACAGATATCGTGATGGTTGTCAAGGAGGGAGTCCAGCTCATCCAGGGGGGGGCAAGGCACCCCCTGACCCCACGCTCCTTACGCTGCTGGTTATAACTAAACAAAAATTGTCATCATCATCATCATATAACCCTACGTATAGAACCATAAACAATCATTATCATAAGTACTGTAATTATAATCCATGATCAGCAACAATCTATTATCTATACTCGAATATCTATAATGTGTTATAATTTATTATCTACTATATAGTACAATCTTGTATCTATATAATCTATTTTATAATATAATATATTCTCTATATAATGTATTATCTATCATTATAATATATTATACTATATTATCTATAATCAACGAGCTTGTTTGTCCGTCATAGGATTGAAGCTGTAATATTTTTTTTTTAAATTGAGCAGCGAATAATTGTATCTTGTGTAAATTTAATGGCAGTGAATCTTGGACGGAACTAAGTCATCAAACACTTCACTACATCTTCTTGGTTCTTTGGGTAAAGTCACGTAAAAGGGAAACAATAAAATAATACAAATATAAAACAATACAATTCTCACGACGTTTCGACTGCAACACAAGCAATCATCATCAGGTGTGAACACCACAGCAAGAAAATTTGAACAAAGTGGCGAAACCGCCACTTTTTTCAAATTTGTGTTACAGTCGAAACGTCATGAGAATTTTATTGTTTTATATTTTTATTATTTTATTGTTTCCCTTCTACGTGATTTTACCGAAAGAACCAAGAATATGAATCCCTGCAGTCACGAAAGCTTTAAATCGAAACTTCACTCCATGTCACTGTAGAAAACTGACCTTCAACTTGTTCAAATTCCCTGCTCTGCTTTCGGACGCTGGGGTTGAAATAAATTGGAATTCGATACAAATATCTGGAAAATCACCGATAAATGTCTATTTTACCATTATGTAAGAAGCATAAATTAGACTTATCTTTTGTCTCAAGTGCTGAAGAAATAAATAAAGACACCAAATCCACTTTGTTGCTGCGTATAATTATTTATTAGATAAACTTTCAATAAAGAAAACGTCAAACTTAAAGCGAATTTGCGAATACATTTTTTTATTTCCGCTCGACCTTCTTCTGCGTTAGTGTAAAAAATCCATCCGCTCATGAATATTAATTAGGGGGGTGCGGCATGTGGAGTGACGTCACGCGCGTTACACACAAAACAGACATTCTTGGCTCATTTTATACATATTCTTGGTTCTTTCGGTAAAGTCACCACGTAGAAGGGAAACAATAAAATAATAAAAATATAAAACAATAAAATTCTCACGACGTTTAGACTGCAACACAAGCAATCATCATCAGGTGTGAAACCCACAGCAAGAAAATGTTCTTGCTAGATTATATAGATACAAGATTATACTATATAGTAGATAATAAATTATAACATATTATAGATATTCGAGTATACATAATACATTGTTGTTGATCATGGATTAAAATTACAGTACTTATGATAATGATTGTTTATGGTTCTATACGTAGGCTTATATGATGATGATTGTTTTATATTTTTATTATTTTATTGTTTCCCTTATACGTGACTTTACCGAAAGAACCAAGAATATGAATCCCTGCAGTCACGAAAGCTTTAAATTAAAATTCATTTTATAGTAGTGATTATCTATAAACTATTATGAACATCAATCGTTGGTCGCTATCATGAACATCGTCATCATTATCAATGATCCTTCATTGCCACGATTAGCTGATGACGGTTGCTTGTGTTGCGACCGAAACGTCGTGATTTATTTTATTTTATACCTACGGTGACTTTACCAAAAGAACGAAAGCGTACTTACCGTAAGTTTTATATACACGTACACACACGTGTAAGCAATTGTAAGGACATTGTGATGCATCATCATCTTCGATAAAAAATATAATTACAATTCACTATTTTAAATGTATAGCCCATTATGAATCCACTGCTAAATGAAGACCTCCTCACTCCGTGTTGGTCATCATAGGGGTTGTTTGACCATACTTCACCACGCTGGTCACTGACCGAGAATGGAGCTCAAGTCGACGCGTCATGGAGTGCAGTGCATCAACCACTGCACCTCCGCTCCTTCCCATCATCGTCATAATTGATCATTCACGATCATCATGATTTACCATAAGTTGTCATCCTAAATCATTGTCAAGAATTAGAATGCATCATCAGCCGTAACAAAAATTAGCACATGAGCATTTACCACAATATCATTATCATAACTAACACGAGCGTGTTGCGCCCGAAACGTCGTGATTTATTTTATTATCTACCTACTTGGTGACTTTACTGAAAGAACCAAAGAGAATGGATTCCTGCAGTCACGAAAGCTTCAAATCAATAATAATAATGATGAACACATTTTTTTTTTCAGAATCCTAGCTGCCGTCTCGTCCATCAGCGTGTTCTGTCGCCGCAAACGGTGGCGTGCATCCGATATTTCTCCCTGCACGGCATCCACGCCGCAGCCTGCGCGGCCCAATTTGATCGAAATCTGCTGCCCTCCCCCCCCCTCTCTCTCTCTCTCCCCCTTTCCTGCGCGTCCCGTTCAGAGTCCCTCCAAGGCAACGCACGGACCGCGCCGGCTACCCGCGCCACCCTCCCGCGCAACGCCCGCCCGAGTTTGACTCCTCCGACCCCGCCGCCACCTGGCGCCTGCCGCCCACGGTCCCCGCGGGAAATGCTGCGCCGCGTCTTCCCCGAGGAAGATCCCGGATTCCTCGGGGCGGCGCTGGCCGCGTGCGGCTGGGACGTGGTGCGCGCCATCGAGACCCTGGTGGCACGGGAAGGGAGACGCGGGGCGTCGCGTCGAGAGGGAGCCGCGGCGTCGGCGTCGTCGGCAGCGGTGTCATCGTCGTCGGCATCGTCGTCGGAATCTTCATTGGCAGGCACAGCTTCAGGATCATCGGCGGCGGCGGCGTCAGGATCATCGGCATCGTCAGGATCATCGTCAGGATCGTCATTATTAGCAGGAGCAACATCGTCGACATTAATGTCGTCACTCGCGTCATTGTCACCGGCATCGTTATCGTCGGCATCCTCAGTAGCAGCAGCAGCAGCAGCAGAAACAGTGCCACTAAGGTCATACCCCTGGTCCAGTTACATCCCACCGCTATCATCGTCGTCGTCATCATTGCCATTTCTGCCAGCGCAAACGAGCGATATTGCCGCATCTCCTTTACCCCCCATCGCGCCGTGCAGCAGCAGCAGCAGCAGCAACTTCATGGGTCGCACACTCATCGGCTCAGCGTTTTCCCCTCCCCGACGCAGCAGCAAAGACCTGGACTTGCAGCAGCAGCAGCAGCAGCAGTCAGCGATGCAAGATAACAACGACGACGACGATGACAATGATGATGATGATGAAGACGATCACGATCATCATCAGCATCATCATCAGCATCATCAGCAGCAGCAGCAGTATCCGAGACTGGGTCCCCTCTCTGTGCACCCCCAGCACCCGTTGGGGTTCGCCCCCCTGTGTTTCGCGTATCCGCCTCCGCACACCCGATTCGCCCTTTTCCCAGCGCATCACCCCGGCGGCCCCCTGCTGCACGCAGCAGCGGTAGCCGCAGCCGCGTTGCAGCAGGGCGGGCACCAGCAGCAGCACCAGCAGCAGCAGCATCAGCAGCAGCAAGGTCATCATCAGCTGGCCGGGAGACCCGTGACGCATTACAGCCACGCGGCCGCTTACACTTACGGCTTGTACGCGGCTCTGCTGCAGGCTGAGAAGGGGAAGCAGTGAGCATGGCTGAGTCGCCTCCTCCTCCTCCTCCTTCTCGTCACTCGTCTATCGCTGCTACCGTGGTGTCCGCGTTCACGCGAACTTCACTCGCGGATTCCACCGGACTGACCGCTTCGTCTTCCCCACTCGGGGCTCGATGAACTCCTCGACCAGTGGGGGGGGGGTCGGCAAACCTGCGGCCCTGGGGCTGCACGTGGCTCTTTAAGGCCCCCAGTGGCGGCTCTTAAAATTGGGGACACAGTCCACTGCGGCTCGTGAAATAGCGAGGAGTCTTTTATTTTTTTTACCGAATTATCTTCTCGTTATCTTGGTTGGCGACCCCTGCTCTTGACTACCAACCATGGCTACTTTATCAGCGCTGTTCCGTCCTTGTAGCTGTGATATATTTTGTGTGTGTGGAGCGGTGGCATAGTCGCGTTCACGAAACGCGCTCCGCTAATATTAACCCCCCCCCCTCCAAGGCAACTCGAGTTCGCATCCCGATCACGGCTAACATCAGTGGCGAATGATATCCGAAGATCGTTCTTGAGTCCACCCCCCAACCCCACTTCCCCAGTCCGGTAACACAACAACTGCCGACCTACGTGGGAATGATTAAAGCAATTAAAACAAACAGAAAAATCTGCAACGTTGCGTTAAAGATAAGTTATGCGTGTGCAGAATAGAAGTCATATAGGGCAAGTCCTCGCTCAACGCGCGCTCACTTTTCAGGGACGCATCTACCGCGTTAAACGAGGACTTGCCGTAAAAAATTATAATAATAATTCCATGTATATAGCGATTTTTTAAAAAATATATCAAGGATCTCAAAACGCTGTACAGGAAGCGTATAGCTAGGTTTCAAGACGCGTATATTTTTTTCATTATTATTTGTGCAACGTGTTTGTCGACCGCTAGCAAACGATCGTTGGAGGAATTCGAATTGAAACTACAACAGAGATGTGCGCGCGTGGCAATCGCTGACGGCCTTCATCCAGCAGTGGATTGACGAAGGCTCTGCTGTGCGTACCGACTTGTGGTGTCGCGTGTACTGATGAGCTCTGCGCTTCTCCATCCCATCGATTCACCACCACCCCCACCCCCCAACCCCTCCCCTCAATACCCCAGCGATTGAATTCATGGTCGCGATGCTAGCGGTCGAGATTCTCATTCAAGAATCGATTCTTCTTCTTTTCCGTCTCCTTTATGCGTCGCCTCGTCGCTGTCTTGGTGACAGCGGACGCCGAGACGAACCGTGTTGTGGGTGGCAGGCCGTAGCTGGGGCACGCCTCGCTGACGAGCGCTAAATGTGACGAGGACTCTTCTGAGAACCCCGCGGTGCTTGTGGATAGTGAAAGGCCAGCGATGAGTGGTGTTGCTGCTTCTGCTGCAATGTGGAACTTCCACCACTGTCGCAAGACCAACAGCACTCTCAAATTGACACAAGTTGATGAATAATCGCGATTCAGAGCCCGCGTTCCTATTCGATAATCGATTCTCTATTGTCTCGTTCGTATTGGATGGACTCCTTTGTATTTGTTCCTTTGTAATGCTTCTCTCTCGCCTGTTGTATTCGCGCGCACGATGGCAGTAGCGATGGGTCCAGGAGGAGCCCCATGCTCAATGTCCAGGTCTGTTGCTGCTCCTGCTGGCATGACGAGAGGGCTTAGGCAGAGTTCGTGTGGCGCTGCTGTTCCTCCTCCTCCGTTGAAGGAGCACAGACCGCAGTGGGGTTATTGTGCGGTCCATGGTGTGGGTGGCATGGCCACATTGCGTCTTGTGTCTTTAATGTATCTCTCTGGGTCTCTATGTATCTCTATGGGTCTCTATGTATCTCTATGGGTCTCTATGTATCTCTAGGTCTCTATGTATCTCTATGGGTCTCTATGTATCTCTGGGTATCTATGTATCTCTCTGGGTCTCTACGTATCTCTATGGTTCTCTATGTATCTCTGGGTCTCTATGTATCTCTATGGGTCTCTCGGTTTATTATATGGGTCTCTATGTATCTCTATGGGTCTCTATGTATCTCTGGGTCTCTATGTATCTCTCTGGGTCTCTATGTATCTCTATGGGTCTCTATGTATCTCTATGGGTCTCTATGTATCTCTGGGTCTCTATGTATCTATGGGTCTCTGGGTTTATTATATGGGTCTCTATGGGTCTCTGGGTTTATTATATGGGTCTCTATGTATCTCTATGGGTCTCTGGGTTTATTATATGGGTCTCTATGTATCTCTATGGGTCTCTATGTATCTCTATGGGTCTCTGGGTTTATTATATGGGTCATAGTTCGGGTTGCGTGGCCACAATCGCACCACGACAGGGGCTCGTGTCTCAAACTGTTCAAACTATAAACTATTTTTTTTATTTACCAAGTAAGGCCCACATAGTTACGTAGTTATTTTTTTAAAGCGACTTGGCCACAAGTGATAGTTCAACAGAGTGGCTACTCATGTGGAAATTTATAGCAGTAAATTAATTTAAATAACCTTAACAGATTGTAAGGGGCAAGTGCCATTTTTGAGTCCGCTTGTCCGGGTGAGGGTCGCGGCAGCAGCAGCAGCGTGTTGAGTCGTGGCGGTCCAGACCTCTCTTTCCTTGGCGACAGACTCCAGCACGACTACACTATACACTACACTATACACTACTACACTATACACTACATTACTACACTACACAACTATACATTACTACACTATACACTACTACACAGTACACTACTATACACTACTATACACTACACTATACACTACTATACACTACACTATACTACTATACACTACTATACACTACACTATACACTACTATAAATTACACTATACACTACTATACACTACTATACACTACACTATACTACTATACACTACTATACACTACACTATACACTACTATAAATTACACTATACACTACTATACACTACTATACACTACACTATACACTACTATAAATTACACTATACACTACTATACACTACTATACACTACACTATACTACTATACACTACTATACACTACACTATACACTACTATAAATTACACTATACACTACTATACACTACTATACACTACACTACTATGCACTACTATACACTAATACACTACACTATACACTACTACACAGTACACTACACTATACACTACTATACACAGACTCCAGCACTACTACACTATACACTAAACTATACACTACACACTACATTACTACACTACACTACTATACACTACTATACACCAATACACTACACTATACACTACTACACAGTACACTACTATACACTACACTATACACTACACTATACACTACACGACTATACACTACTATACACTACACTATACACTACTATACACAGACTCCAGCTCTTCCTGGGGAATTCCCAGGCGTTGCCAGGCCAGCCGAGCGACGTCGTCCCACCCCCAGCAGCAGCAGCGTGTCCTGGGCCGACCCCGGGGTCTTCGCCCAGTGGGACGAAGCCCCCGGTAGAGTTCCAGGGGGAGTCTACCGGGGAGCCATCCTTACCGGGTGCCCGAACCACCTCGACTTGGCTCCTCTCGATCCGGAGGAGCAGCAGCTTGACTGTGAGCCTCTCCCAGACTTGCCGAGCTCCTCACCGGATCGCGGAGAGCGATGAGCCCGGCAACCCTGCGGAGAAACGTCAATTGGGCCACCTGGAACCCGCGATCTCATCATGTCGGTCATTACCCAAAGCTCATGGCCGTAGGTGGGGACCGTAGATCGACCTGTGAAGCGCGAGTTTTGTTCGAGAGCTCAGCTCCCGCTCCACACTCACCGTCGCTCGCGCAAGAGACCCCGGGGGTAGTTGAACTCCTCCGCTAAAGGCGGCTGGACCACGCTTCGCCCTCGCCTGGAGAGAACACGCCGCCGTCTCCGCGGAGTGAACCGTGACCTCGGATTTGGAGGTTTCTGATTCTCACCCCTGCCGCTGCACACTCGGGCTGAACGGTTTGGGGGAAATCTGCGATTGAGATTTTTCTGACAGATATTGCGATTGCGATTTGATTTGCGATTAAATTTTTTAAGTCAAGCTTCAGTTCAATATTCACTGTGTAATAGATTTAAAACACGTGATGGAGCATTACCGCATGGTACCATCAAAATATGAACTGCTCTATGTATTCTAATGCAAGGATGAGAACTTAACAGATATGAATTGCTTCCAACATGTATTTATTAAAATGTTTTCATTGAGATAGAACAATCAAACATAGAAAAATTGTTAAGTTAAATAAATAAAATCTTGATTTGAAGCTTTCGTGACTGCAGGAATCCATAACTCTTTGGTACCTTCGGTACAGTCACGTGGGTAGAAAATAAATAAAGTGATAATAATACAAAAAAACAATTCCAATTAAAAAATGATTGATGTGGTTTTCCCACCTGATGATGATTGCTTGTGTTGCAATCGAAACATCGTGATTTATTTTATTTTATACCTACGTGACTTTACCGAAATAACCAAAGAGTATGAAAGTAATAGGACTTGTCAAATCGCAAAAAAATCGCAGCCTTTGCGATTCGCTAATCGCATTGTTTCAAATTTCGATCTGAAATCGATTAATCGTTCAGCCCTAGGGTTCACACTCGGCATCAAACCGTTCAAGTGCACGCTGGAGATCACGGATTGACGAGGCGAAGAGGGCGACAGTCATCTGCAAAAAATCAGCGACGCCACCATCCATTCCCCCGTAACCGGAGATGCTCTCTATGCCTCGGCTGCGCCTCGATGTCCTGTGCGTGGAAATCACGAACAGGAGAAGAGGCGAGTCGCACCCTTGGCTGAGTCCAACGGTGCGTCTCGCGGGAATGTGTCAGCCAAACACTCGAAACGCGTGACGCTTCTCAATGTGGATGGGAAATGAAGGGGGACCTGGAGAAAAATCCACACGCCCACGGAGAGAGAGAGACACGCACACTCCAAATATACAGCAGCAGGCGTTGTCAGGGTCGGGATCGAACCTACGACCTCCTGCATACCAGGCGAGGTAGTTAACATCTCCTAGCCACCGTGATGATGATGAGAGGCAGAGAGACGCACACTCCAAATTTACAGCAGGCGTCATCAGGGTCGGGATCGAACCTACGACCTCCTGCATACCAGGCGAGGTAGTTAACATCTCCTAGCCACCGCGGCTTTTCGTGCATTGTCCATTCGTGAATGAGATGTGTGCATGGCCCTGCTGGGCCTGCCGGCGACGGTGCTTCTGCTACGCTCTCAAGGGCAGGAGGAGGTGTGCGATGATGGTGTTTGGGTCTCGGATGAGGAGGTGTTTCTTATTCTGGGCGTCCGCGTTGCTCCACTCTCTGTGCCACAACAGCAGCGGTGGCGGTCTTGCGGGTCTGGGTGAGATTGTGGGATGGTGACGGTGAGGATCCCGCAAGGGATGGGATCGGGGCTTGAGGCGGCGGGGAGGGAAGTTGTCGAGGTCTTCTCGGTTGATGTTAATTGATGTTAATTGATATTAATTGATGTTAATTGACCCATTAGCCTTCATGTAACATTTGCCTAAATCGATTTTTTTATATTGTCGTATGCACGCTGTTCGATGTTTTTTTTTCATCATCACGTGAGCCTTAATGGGTAATACTCGATAACTCAGTGCATCGTTAGACACCTCGTTTATTAGTAAGGTGTGTGTGTGTCTTTGTGTATATATGTGTAGGTGCTCGCTAACAGCACTTGCCCCAAGTCTGCTAAGGCTCTACGGGGGATCTTTGTCTTTGTGTATTAAGGGTTGAAACTGTGGCATCGTGTGTACGTATTGATGGATGTGTGTATGTGTAAGCATCGCCACTCGGGAGACAAAGACGGCCAGGCGTGGTGCCGGCCACCCACCCCCTCGTGTGCCGTTCCGGCCATCACAGGTGCTCGATAAACAGCACTTGCCCCAACAGTCTGTTTAAGGCTACACGGGGGACCTTTGTCTTTGTGCACATATCGCGTGTATCGTGCCGGCCTTAATGGGTGCTCGCTAACAGCACTCGCCCCAGCAGTCTGCTAAAGGCGAGACGGTGGGGGGGATCTCTGTCCAGCAGGTGGGCCGTGGAGAGCGGTGGCGCAGTGGTTAGCACACTGCGCCGCAGACCTGGCGACACCGCGTTTGATTCTCGGCCATGGTCGACATCAGTGGCGAGTGGCATCTATACTGGTTTTGGGCTTCCGCTGGGTCGACTCAGCCTTAAATAGGTGAACGCGGGTGTGGGTCAACGTCATCACCAACTCGTCAGTCTGAAACAGGTGCTCGCTAACATCACTTTCCCCAGCAGTCGATATAGGCAATAGTCAGTGATGTGTATATATATGTATGTACGTGTGGAAAGTGCTGTGTTGACAAGTGGTCTCGGTGGTAGCTCTGTGACCTCCATTTCCGTGGGCCGCTCTCCGACACGGAAAGGCTGCGACCAGCTCCAGATCGCCCCAACTCGCGTCTCGCGACGCCGCGCCGATATTCGCCTTCGGGATCAAATCATTTTCAAATGAACCGTTCGAAACACCAATTGGGATTCAAATCGCTGACGCGTCTCGCTTTTTGTTCCACTTTCCTCCAAACAGACGCTTTGAATCGACGAAGCTTGTACAAAACCGGTCACCGTTCCCGCAATACGTTCCACCACCCACCTTCCACTCCCAAAAGACTCCCACTTGATGTATTTTCCGGAGCTCAGCCCCTCGCAGCTCCGTATGAAATTAAAGCCCTGCCCCCCCCCCCCCCCCCAACGCACACCGCACACCTCACCCCAAAGCTAAGACTCACTGAGCTAAGTAGCTCTTTTTTCAGAAGCGACCTGGACGCAAGTGATAGCTCAACGAAGTGGCTCATCGCGTGGAAATGTAGAGCTTTCGCCAAATACCCGACACGCGCGGTGATGTCGATTCGAAACGTGGAGGGGAAGAACCGGAGGACCCGGAGAAACATCCCACGCGAACCACGGGGAGAGAGAGAGCGAGAGAGCGAGAGACACCGCAAACTCCAGGTGTCAGGGTCGGGATCGAAACCCACGACCTCCTAATTAACATTGGCACCGCGGTGCACAGCGTCTGAACGTGTTTCGTTCGTGGCCGCACTGGGCGGGCGATCGCGTCCCCCCCCCCCCCCCCCAGTGATTAAAGTAATTGCTGTGCACGAAAAGTGGTAATGTTTCGGCCAATATGACGGGCGCGTGCGCGCGTGTAGGTGGATATGTATGTCAATAGGTATAGGACTATAGGTGAATACGTTTGTGAATAAGTACGTGCATAAGTCGGTTAATAGGTAGGTAGGTGAATAGGTTTGTGAATGGGTGGGTGAATACGTTTGTGAATAAGTACGCGCATAAGTCGGTGAATAGGTAGGTAGGTGAATAGGTTTGTGAATGGGTGGGTGAATACGTTTGTGAATATGTAGGTGAATAGTTACGTGAATAAGTTTGTTAATAAGTATGTGAATAGGTGGGTTAATACGTTTGTGAACATGTAGGTGAATAGTTACGTGAATAAGTGTGTTAATAAGTACGTGAATAGGTGGGTGAATATGTTTGTGAATATGTAGGTGAATAGTTACGTGAATAAGTTTGTTAATAAGTATGTGAATAGGTGGGTGAATACGTTTGTGAACATGTAGGTGAATAGTTACGTGAATAAGTTTGTTAATAAGTATGTGAATAGGTGGGTGAATACGTTTGTGAACATGTAGGTGAATAGTTACGTGAATAAGTTTGTTAATAAGTATGTGAATAGATGGGTGAATACGTTTGTGAATATGTAGGTGAATAGTTACGTGAGTAAGTTTGTTAATAAGTATGTGAATAGATGGGTGAATACGTTTGTGAATATGTAGGTGAATAGTTACGTGAATAAGTTTGTTAATAAGTATGTGAATAGATGGGTGAATACGTTTGTGAATATGTAGGTGAATAGTTACGTGAATAAGTTTGTTAATAAGTATGTAAATAGGTGGGTGAATACGTTTGTTAATATGTAGGTGAATAATTACGTGAATAAGTTTGTTAATAGGTATGTGAATAGGTGGGTGAATGCGTTTGTGAATATGTAGGTGAATAGTTAACCACCTGCGCAGTGGTTAGCTCGCTGCGCTACGAACCCGGCGACCCGAGTTTGATTTCCATTCACGGCCACCACCAACACCGGTGACGATTATCTGAACCGGTTCTGGGCCTCCCCTAGATCGACTCAGCCTCAAATGCGTACCTCGTGTGCCGTGCCGGGCTTCAGCACTTGCCCCAAAAGTATGCTGAGGTTATAGGGGGGGATCTTTTGTATTTGTGTGGTGCTGGTCACGTGACGCACGTGTTGCCAGCCACGCCAACACCCAATCATCGTGCGCTGATCTGCTGGCCTTAATAGGTGCTCACTAACAGCACTTGCTCCAACGCCTGTAAGGCTGCATGGGGAACTTTTGCCTTGTTGTTGTGTATGTCAACGTTGGGTCTGCAGCATACACGTGGTAAAACACACACACACACACACTTTTGTACCGTCAGTACAGGAGCTGATATCATGAGTAATTTAATAGCAATAAAGAATTTCAGATGGCGAGTCTCAGTTTTGGTTTCATCCGTTTAGTGGCTTATCCGTGATGTCCGTCACTTTAGTCCAATTATGTCCTTGGGTTGTGCTAGATCTGCCCATCATCATCACCACCAACATCGTTGTGGTCGAGCTTATTGTCATCATAATCATCATGGGACCTCCTTTGCCAGTACCAAAATATGAGAAGAGGTTTTCCCCTTTTTTCTGGCAACAAAGCAGCTGTGTTGAGATTTTGATTTAAAGCTTTCGTGACTGCAGGGATTCATATTCTTGGTTCTTTTGGTAAAGTCACGTAGAAGGGAAACACATTTTTTTTTCGATTTAGAGCTTTCGTGACTGCAATGATTAATCTTCTTTGGTTCTTTCGGTAAAGTCACGTAGAATGAGAATAAAATAATAAATTGATTATTGTGTTATTTTATTTTATCAATTTATTATTTTATTCTCATTCTACGTGACTTTACCAAAAGAACCAAAGAAGAAAAATAGCTATTATTCTCCACAAACTTTGCTTTTGTGACCAGGACTTTACCGAAAGAACCAAAGAAGATGAAACATTTTTTTTATTTTATTGTTTCCATTCTACGTGACTGTTCCGAAAGAACCAAGAATAGGTGTTGAGATGTTAAAACACCAAACTGAAACCTTTTTTACAGGGAATCATGTCTGCGTTAACCACAATACTTGTGGTAAGAATGCAAACAAAAACACTCTGACAATCAATGCATTGTCCTTGAAACTGATTGGTCCACACCAGAGACAGCTTTCTTTTGAGCCTCGTCTCAAACGGTGTGAACCAACCAGTTTCAAACACAATGCATCATATGATCAGAGTTTGTTTTTTCTTTGCAATCTGACCACAAGTGTTGCTGTTAACGCTGACACGATTCCTCGTAAAAAAGGATTCAGTTTTGGTGTTTTAACAACTCAACACAGCTGTTTTGTTGCCAGAAAAAAGTGGAAAACCTATTCTCAATCATCATCATTGCCATCATCATCATCGCGATGCATTGATCTGGCGGCGATGGTGGCTGCGCTGCACGTGGCTGCCTGCAATCCGGCGAGGATTGGAGGATCACCGCATGGACGTCGTGAAGTTCTCTCTTCTCGTGGGGACGTCGAGGAGGAGCCGTGCCCCCCCCCCCCCCCGGTGCCGCAAAGTGTGGACCCCCCTCCCCCACATGGTTCCGTCTTTAGTTTGTTGTCCTTCCCCCGCACCTCGCGATCAAGCGCGGATGGCTACGTGCGGCGCAAAAGAAGTTCAACGCACACACATACGTGTGATAGCGTGTTGCCCCCTCGCATGCGTGGGGTTTCTCCGGGATTCACATGTACAATAAACACTCAACACGAACGCCCTCGTACATAGAGGACCCCAGAGCTTGCAGGGTGAGGAAATTGGCGCCAGCGGCACCACGTGGCTGCCGCCTGGCCGCTCGTTTCCTCATGGCGACTCTGAGTCGTCCTCTCTCTCTGAGTCGTTCTCTCCCACTGAGTCGTCCTCTCTCTCTGAGTCATCCTCTCTCTCTGAGTCGTTCTCTCCCACTGAGTCGTCCTCTCTCTCTGAGTCGTCCTCTCTCTCTGAGTCGTTCTCTCCCACTGAGTCGTCCTCTCTCTCTGAGTCGTCCTCTCTCTCTGAGTCGTCCTCTCTCTCTGAGTCGTCCTCTCTCTGAGTCGTTCTCTCCCACTGAGTCGTCCTCTCTCTCTGAGTCGTCCTCTCTCTCTGAGTCGTTCTCTCCCACTGAGTCGTCCTCTCTCTCTGAGTCGTCCTCTCTCTCTGAGTCGTCCTCTCTCTCTCTGAGTCGTCCTCTCTCTGAGTCGTTCTCTCCCACTGAGTCGTCCTCTCTCTCTGAGTCGTCCTCTCTCTCTGAGTCGTCGTCTCTCTCTGAGTCGTCCTCTACCCCTGAGTCGTCCTCTCCCACTGAGTCGTCCTCTCTCTCTGAGTCGTCCTCTCTCTCTGAGTCGTCCTCTACCCCTGAGTCGTCCTCTCCCACTGAGTCGTCCTCTCTCTCTGAGTCGTCCTCTCTCTCTGAGTCGTCCTCTCTCTCTGAGTCGTCCTCTTTCTCCGAGTCGTCCTCTTTCCCTGAGATGTCCTCTCTCTCTGAGTCGTCCTCTCCCCCTGAGTCGTCCTCTCTCTCTGAGTCGTCCTCTCCCCCTGAGTCGTCCTCTCTCTCTCTGAGTCGTCCTCTTTCCCTGAGTCGTCCTCTCTCTGTCTGAGTCGTCCTCTCCCCCTGAGTCGTCCACTCTCTCTGAGTCGTCCTCGCTCTCTGAGTCGTCCTCTCCCCCTGAGTCGTCCTCTCTCTCTGAGTCGTCCTCTCTCCCTGAGTCGTCCTCTACCACTGAGTCGTCCTCTCTCTATGAGTCGTCCTCTCTCTCCGAGTCGCCCTCTCCCACTGAGTCGTCCTCTCTCTCTGAGTCATCCTCTCCCCCTGAGTCGTCCTCTCTCTGAGTCGTCCTCTCTACCTGAGTCGTCCTCTCCCCCTGAGTCGTCCTCTCCCCCTGAGTCGTCCCCTCTCCCCCTTAGTCGTCCTCTCTACCTGAGTCATCCTCTCCCCCTGAGTCGGCCTCTCCCCCTGAGTCGTCCTCGCCCCCTGAGTCGTCCTCTTTCTCTGAGTCGTCCTCTCTCTCCGAGTCGTCCTCTCTCTCTGAGTCGTCCTCTCTCTCTGAGTCGTCCTCTCTCTCTGAGTCGTCCTCTCTCTCTGAGTCGCCCTCTCTCTCTGAGCCGTCCTATCTCTCTGAGTCGTCCTCTCCCCCTGAGTCGTCCTCTCTCTCTCTGAGTCGTCCTCTCCCCCTGAGTCGTCCTCTCTCTCTGAGTCGCCCTCTCTCTCTGAGTCGTCCTCTCTCTCTGAGTCGCCCTCTCTCTCTGAGCCGTCCTATCTCTCTGAGTCGTCCTCTCCCCCTGAGTCGTCCTCTCTCTCTCTGAGTCGTCCTCTCCCCCTGAGTCGTCCTCTCTCTCTGAGTCGCCCTCTCTCTCTGAGTCGTCCTATCTCTCTGAGTGGTCCTCTCCCCCTGAGTCGTCCTCTCTCTCTGAGTCGTCCTCTCTCCGAGTCGTCCTCTCTCTCTGAGTCGTCCTCTCTCCCGCTGAGTCGTCCTCTCTCTCTGAGTCGTCCTCTCTCTCTGAGTCGCCCTCTCTCTCTGAGTCGTCCTATCTCTCTGAGTCGTCCTCTCCCCCTGAGTCGTCCTCTCTCTCCCTGAGTCGTCCTCTCCCCCTGAGTCGTCCTGTCCCCCTGAGTCGTCCTCTCTCTGAGTCGTCCTCTCTCCCCCTGAGTCGCCCTTTCCCCCTGAGTCGTCCTGTCCCCCTGAGTCGTCCTCTACCCCTGAGTCGTCCTCTCCCCCTGAGTCGTCCTCTCTCTCTCTCTGAGTCGTCCTCTCTCTCTGAGTCGTCCTGTCCCCCTTAGTCGTCATCTCCCCCTGAGGCGTCCTGTCCCCCTGAGTCGTCCTCTCTCTTTGAGTCGTCCTCTCTCTCTGAGTCGCCCTCTCCCACTGAGTCGTCCTCTCCCCCTGAGTCGTCCTCTCTCTCTGAGTCGTCCTCTCTCTCTGAGTCGTCCTCTCTCTCTCTGAGTCGTCCTCTCTCCCTGAGTCGTCCTCTCCCCCTGAGTCGTCCTCTCTCTCTGAGTCGTCCTCTCTCTCAGAGTCGTCCTCTTTCCCTGAATCGTCCTCTCTCCCCCTTAGTCGTCCTCTCTCTGAGTCGTCCTCTCTCTCTGAGTTGTCCTCTCTCTGAGTCGTCCTCGTACCCTGAGTCGTCCTCTTTCTCTGAGTCGTCCTTTTTCTCTGAGTCGTTTTCTCTCTCTAAGTCGTCCTCTCCCACTGAGTCGTCCTCTCCCACTGAGTCGTCCTCTCTCTCTGAGTCGTCCTCTCTCTCTGAGTCGTTCTCTCCCACTGAGTCGTCCTCTCTCTCTGAGTCGTCCTCTCTCTCTGAGTCGTCCTCTCTCTCTGAGTCGTCCTCTCTCTGAGTCGTTCTCTCCCACTGAGTCGTCCTCTCTCTCTGAGTCGTCCTCTCTCTCTGAGTCGTTCTCTCCCACTGAGTCGTCC
The DNA here is from genome assembly GCF_048934315.1 of Petromyzon marinus. Lineage (NCBI taxonomy): Eukaryota > Metazoa > Chordata > Hyperoartia > Petromyzontiformes > Petromyzontidae > Petromyzon > Petromyzon marinus. The sequence goes on along the minus strand of NC_133710.1, from coordinate 6,670,890 downwards.
TCTCTCTCTGAGTCGTCCTCTCTCTGAGTCGTCCTCTCTCTCTGAGTCGTCCTCTCTCTGAGTCGTTCTCTCCCACTGAGTCGTCCTCTCTCTCTGAGTCGTCCTCTCTCTCTGAGTCGTCGTCTCTCTCTGAGTCGTCCTCTACCCCTGAGTCGTCCTCTCCCACTGAGTCGTCCTCTCTCTCTGAGTCGTCCTCTCTCTCTGAGTCGTCCTCTACCCCTGAGTCGTCCTCTCCCACTGAGTCGTCCTCTCTCTCTGAGTCGTCCTCTCTCTCTGAGTCGTCCTCTCTCTCTGAGTCGTCCTCTTTCTCCGAGTCGTCCTCTTTCCCTGAGATGTCCTCTCTCTCTGAGTCGTCCTCTCCCCCTGAGTCGTCCTCTCTCTCTGAGTCGTCCTCTCCCCCTGAGTCGTCCTCTCTCTCTCTGAGTCGTCCTCTTTCCCTGAGTCGTCCTCTCTCTGTCTGAGTCGTCCTCTCCCCCTGAGTCGTCCACTCTCTCTGAGTCGTCCTCGCTCTCTGAGTCGTCCTCTCCCCCTGAGTCGTCCTCTCTCTCTGAGTCGTCCTCTCTCCCTGAGTCGTCCTCTACCACTGAGTCGTCCTCTCTCTATGAGTCGTCCTCTCTCTCCGAGTCGCCCTCTCCCACTGAGTCGTCCTCTCTCTCTGAGTCATCCTCTCCCCCTGAGTCGTCCTCTCTCTGAGTCGTCCTCTCTACCTGAGTCGTCCTCTCCCCCTGAGTCGTCCTCTCCCCCTGAGTCGTCCCCTCTCCCCCTTAGTCGTCCTCTCTACCTGAGTCATCCTCTCCCCCTGAGTCGGCCTCTCCCCCTGAGTCGTCCTCGCCCCCTGAGTCGTCCTCTTTCTCTGAGTCGTCCTCTCTCTCCGAGTCGTCCTCTCTCTCTGAGTCGTCCTCTCTCTCTGAGTCGTCCTCTCTCTCTGAGTCGTCCTCTCTCTCTGAGTCGCCCTCTCTCTCTGAGCCGTCCTATCTCTCTGAGTCGTCCTCTCCCCCTGAGTCGTCCTCTCTCTCTCTGAGTCGTCCTCTCCCCCTGAGTCGTCCTCTCTCTCTGAGTCGCCCTCTCTCTCTGAGTCGTCCTCTCTCTCTGAGTCGCCCTCTCTCTCTGAGCCGTCCTATCTCTCTGAGTCGTCCTCTCCCCCTGAGTCGTCCTCTCTCTCTCTGAGTCGTCCTCTCCCCCTGAGTCGTCCTCTCTCTCTGAGTCGCCCTCTCTCTCTGAGTCGTCCTATCTCTCTGAGTGGTCCTCTCCCCCTGAGTCGTCCTCTCTCTCTGAGTCGTCCTCTCTCCGAGTCGTCCTCTCTCTCTGAGTCGTCCTCTCTCCCCCTGAGTCGTCCTCTCTCTCTGAGTCGTCCTCTCTCTCTGAGTCGCCCTCTCTCTCTGAGTCGTCCTATCTCTCTGAGTCGTCCTCTCCCCCTGAGTCGTCCTCTCTCTGAGTCGTCCTCTCCCCCTGAGTCGTCCTCTCTCTCCCTGAGTCGTCCTCTCCCCCTGAGTCGTCCTGTCCCCCTGAGTCGTCCTCTCTCTGAGTCGTCCTCTCTCCCCCTGAGTCGCCCTTTCCCCCTGAGTCGTCCTGTCCCCCTGAGTCGTCCTCTACCCCTGAGTCGTCCTCTCCCCCTGAGTCGTCCTCTCTCTCTCTCTGAGTCGTCCTCTCTCTCTGAGTCGTCCTGTCCCCCTTAGTCGTCCTCTCCCCCTGAGGCGTCCTGTCCCCCTGAGTCGTCCTCTCTCTTTGAGTCGTCCTCTCTCTCTGAGTCGCCCTCTCCCACTGAGTCGTCCTCTCCCCCTGAGTCGTCCTCTCTCTCTGAGTCGTCCTCTCTCTCTGAGTCGTCCTCTCTCTCTCTGAGTCGTCCTCTCTCCCTGAGTCGTCCTCTCCCCCTGAGTCGTCCTCTCTCTCTGAGTCGTCCTCTCTCTCAGAGTCGTCCTCTTTCCCTGAATCGTCCTCTCTCCCCCTTAGTCGTCCTCTCTCTGAGTCGTCCTCTCTCTCTGAGTTGTCCTCTCTCTGAGTCGTCCTCGTACCCTGAGTCGTCCTCTTTCTCTGAGTCGTCCTCTTTCTCTGAGTCGTTTTCTCTCTCTAAGTCGTCCTCTCCCACTGAGTCGTCCTCTCCCACTGAGTCGTCCTCTCTCTCTCTGAGTCGTCCTCTCTCTCTGAGTCGTCCTCTCCCACTGAGTCGTCCTCTCCCACTGAGTCGTCCTCTCTCTCTGAGTCGTCCTCTCTCTCTGAGTCGTCCTCTCCCCCTGAGTCGTCTTCTCTCTGAGTCGTCCTCTCCCCCTGAGTCGTCCTGTCCCCCTGAGTCGTCCTCTCTCTGAGTCGTCCTCTCCCCCTGAGTCGTCCTCTCTCTCTGAGTCGTCCTCTCTCTCTGAGTCGTCCTCTCTCTCCGAGTCGTCCTCTCTCTCTGAGTCGTCCTCTCTCTCTGAGTCATCCTCTCCCTGAGTCGTCTTCTCCCCCTTAGTCGTCCTCTCTCTCTGAGTCGTCCTCTCTCTGAGTCCTCCTTTCCCTCTGAGTCGTCCTCTCCCTATGAGTCGTCCTCTCTCTCTGAGTCGTCCTCTCCCCCTGAGTCGTCCACTCCCACTGAGTCGTCCTCTCCCACTGAGTCGTCCTCTCTCTGAGTCGTCCTCTCCCACTGAGTCGTCCTCTCCCACTGAGTCGTCCTCTCCCTATGAGTCGTCCTCTCTCTCTGAGTCGTCCTCTCCCCCTGAGTCGTCCTCTCCCCCTGAGTCGTCCTCTCTCTCTCTGAGTCGCCCTCTCTCTCTGAGTCGTCCTCTCCCCCTGAGTCGTCCTCTCTCTCTCTGAGTCGTCCTCTCTCTCTGAGTCGTCCTCTCCCCCTGAGTCGTCCTCTCTCTTTGAGTCGTCCTCTCTCTGAGTCGTCCTCTCCCCCTGAGTCGTCCTCTCCCACTGAGTCGTCCTCTCTCTCTGAGTCGCCCTCTCTCTCTGAGTCGTCCTCTCCCCCTGAGTCGTCCTCTCTCTCTGAGTCGTCCTCTCTCTCTGAGTCGTCCTCTCTCTCTGAGTCGTCCTCTCCCACTGAGTCGTCCTCTGCCACTGAGTCGTCCTCTCTCTCTGAGTCGTCCTCTCTCTCTGAGTCGTCCTCTCTCTCTGAGTCGTCCTCTCCCACTGAGTCGTCCTCTCTCTCTGAGTCGTCCTCTCTCTCTGAGTCGTCCTCTCCCCCTGAGTCGTCCTCCGCGCCAGGGTCAGTACCAGGGTCAGCATCAGCAGCGCGGTTTGTCATCGTGATGGTTTTGGGGACCCGGCGATGAGGCGCCACCGAGTGGCCTCGTGAGTGAGGGACACCGCGAGGTGACGCCGCACTGCCTCACGCTGTGTCACCTCCTCCTCTCTCTCGGAGTGTGTGGGCGGTGCCTGGGGAGCGGTGGTGCAGTGGTTTGCGCGGCGCTGTCACGAATTTCCGCGAGACTCACTGAGTTCGATCCCCGCTCGCAGCCGCAAACATCGCTGACGAATATCTTGAGCGGGACCTGGACCACCCCTAGGTCGACTCGGCATCAAATGAGTACCTGGCGCAGTGTGTAAAATAATCAGCACTGGGGATACAAAGGCGGCCGGGACTGGTGTTGGCCACCCCATTCATATAGGTGCTCGCTAACAGCACTTGCCCCAGGAGTTTGTTCAGACTATACGGGGGTTATTTGTCTTTGTGGGTTCGTACAAACACGTTGTGTACACAAGCAACCTTTAAGGAACCGTGGTGTATCATGGTAGGGCAGTGGAGTCAACGATGTATTGTACCGGTCCGCCCTCATCTTTGACACCTCCGATGAGCACGGTTGGCCACGTACGGTGCGAAAGAAGTTCAACGTCCGCCACGTACGCATGGACGAAGAGAACGCAACGAGGAGAGCGAAACATTTTGGAAACGAGAGGAAATCTTTCGTGAAATCTTTCATTATAAAAATGGGGAGGAGGGGGGGGGTTACATAAAGCAAAGCATCGAAAAAAAACCCGAAATGACGAACGAAGCAAAGTGCCGACTACACCGAGCGTCTTCTTGTTTCCTTTGATGGTAAAGACAAGAGAGGAAAGAGACTGGAAAAGGAACGGAGAAACTGGAGTGAAGAACCGTGAGGAAGATGCTACACATCGCGCAAGGTACTCATTTGAGTCCGAGTCGACCTAAGCGAGGCCAAAGGAACCGGTTCAGACAATCGTCACCGGCGTTTGGTGGCCGTGAGCGGAAGTCGAACTCGGGTTAGCTGGGATGGTAGCGCGCTAACCACTACACTACCGCTCCCCCATATACGCACAGTCACAAACTCGGGGACACTCTACACACGTGTGAGCACGTGTTTACACGAGCCCTACTGGTCGCACACCCGTACAGCATACGCACACAAACACACTTACACACACTTCAACTTACACACACGAAAAACAATTTCACACGAAAGACAAAGATCAACTGTACTTGTATAGCCTTAACGGAGTGTTGTGGCAAGTGGTGTTTAGTGACCAACTCTGAAGGCCGCCTTTGTCTCCCCAGTATTGATGGTTACACATAACGCCAGCTACTGAGTTGACCTGTCAGTAGAGCACAGAACCAGGTCACGTAATCGCCGTCGACGTTGGCTGTGAGCGGAAATCGAACTCTGGGTCACGAAGTTCAGAGCGCAGCGCGCTGACCACAACGCTACCGGTCCGCCCTAATCTTTGACAGCACACACACACGTGCACACACACACACACGCGTGCACACACACACACGCGTGCACACACACACTAACTTACACACACACACGCGTGCACACACACACACTAACTTACCCACACACACACACGCGTGCACACACACACATACTAACTTACCCACACACACACGCGTGCACGCACACACATACTAACTTACCCACACGCGCACACACTTCCCTTTTAACAACAAAGACAAATATCCCCCGTATAGCCTCAACAGACTGTTGGGGCAAGTGCTGTTAACGAGTAGCACCTATGAATGCCCTTTTTTGTCTCCCTTTTGGCGATATTTACACATCGCACCAGGTACTCATTTGAGGCTGAGTCGATCTAGGGGAGGCCCAGGACCGGTCCGGATAACCGTCACTGGTGTTGGTCATGAGCGGGAATCGAAGTCGCAGTGCGCTAACCGCAACACCACCACTCCCTACAAAGATTAAGATCCCCCGTGTAGCCTTAACAGACTGTTGGGGCAAGTGCTGTTAGCGAGCACCTATGAAGGGCGGAACGGTACACGAGGGGGTGGGTCGGTGGCCAGCACCACGCCCGACCGCCTTTGTCTCCCTAGTGGCAATGTTTACACACCGCACCAGGTACTCATTTGAGGCTGAGTCGACCTAGGGGAGCCACACACACACCCACACATCCACACCCACACACACATCCACACACACACACACACCCACACATCCACACACACCCACACACACACACCCACACATCCACACACACAAACCCGCACATCCACACCCACACACACATCCACACACACCCACACACACCCACCCACACATCCACACACACCCACACACACACATCCACACACACACATCCACACACATCCACACACACACACACCCACACACACACACACCCACACACCCACTCAACCATCGGAGAAACAAACACAGATAAGGGAAGTCAGAATACCTCGCCCGGCGAGAAGAGCACGGATCGCAGAGCGGGCAGCGGACGACAGCGAGACAGCCTCGACATGTCTGCAGACCCGCACCCCAACTCCAGCCATCCTGTGAAGGTGAGGAGTCGGCTGTGCCAATGGGGGTGGAAGGGGTGGAGGGGAGCGCCCTGCGTTACGATCCCGTGGGCGACGCGAGTTCGATTCCATGCTCACGGCCACCAACACCAGTGACGATTGTATCTGTGCCGGTCCCGGGTCTCCCCGAGGTTGACTCAGCCCCAAATGATTATCTGGTGCGATGTGTAAACATCGACACTTCGGAGACAACGGCGTCTGGGCGTGGTTCTGGCCACCCATCTCCTCGAATCACCTTTCCCAGTCTTCTTATGCGCTACTTCATTAGGGCACTTGCCCCCTACCATCTGTTCAGCCTATCGGGGTTTCTTTGATTTTGTTTGAACGGTGTTACGTGGGATTCTGGTTGTTATTTTTTTCTCTCTCTATGTGTATCTATATATTTGTGAGCATTCCGAGAAGACGGTGGAGACTACCTGGAACTCTCCAGCCCCACCAAAACAAAACTTCCTGCCCGAACATCCCCCGGACCCCCCTCCTCCTCCTCAACTCTCCACGAGTGACCACTGCAATGCTTGTGGAGCGGGTACAGAAAGCCCTCGTACCTGGGCAGTGTGCCCAATGCCAGCTCCTGTGCTACTGAAGCGGAGGTTTCACTCCGGGTCACACGAGCGGCATTATCTTTTCATCGGCGTGGAAGCCGCCCGACATGCCGCTCCATATGAAGAGATTGGTCTTGGGCCAGAGTTAATGCCCCCTCCCTCCCCCTGCTTTGTATGCTTGCAGAACGTGGATCCCTTTATAGGAAACAAGTTCTCCATGCAGCTTGAAACATTCAAGCTGGCCTGCCTACTGTACGCATCCTGGGTTTAACCAGACAGGACTGTACAAGGAGGCCACAGATCATTGAGAGATCTGGACACAGTCCCGTCGGACGAGGTTGAATTGGCTCGAGAGGCCGACCGATATTCGGTTTCGGTTTCGGCGGCGAAAGTTGGCTAATGGCCTCTTTCGGCATAGTTTCGGTTTCGACCGAAAGTAAATTTGTAACTTTCGGCATGGTTTCGTTTTCGGCCGAAACCAGAAATTCAGTTTCGGTCGGCCTCTAGTTAGCCCGGTTATGGAGCCCGCATTACCAGCCCCCGCATGCCTAAGCGTAATTTGTTTGGTCAGGTAGAGGGGGGCTAAATGGGTGCTGCAGGAGCTAGAGAAGAGATGGACGGATGTGATACAGGATGGATGTGCAGCTGAGTCGACTTGCCCATGACTGGTACCAGCGGTGTCAAGGTCGGCCTCTGTGGAGGAGGCTCGTGACGGACGCTGCTACTGGGCAGTTGGAAGCAGTCGCCCTCCAACAACAACAGAGGGCGGAAGAGCGACGCTCACAACAACGAGCGGAGCACCAGGCGGATAAAATGCAAAATAGTGGGGAGCACAGTCGGTGTATCTAGGGGTCATCTTAGGTAACCCACGGCACCTGGGTATATCCCGTGACCTCCTACCGGCGAGCCTTGCTCACTTCACGCGGCCAAAGTGCACCTAGCCTGGCACAAGCGCCGTGGTCAACATCACCGCGGCAAACGGTCGCCGCTGTTATTGTGTACGTCTGTGTGGTTTGGTGTTCAGTTTATGGTGAACGGTGGTGTAGTGGTTAGCGCGCTGCCCTACAAACCCGGCCACCTCAGTTCGATTCCCCCTCGCGGCCAACACCGGTGACGATGATCTGAACCGGTCCTCGGCCTCCCCTAGGTCGACTCGGCCTCAAATGAGTACCTGGTGCGGTGTGCAAAAACATCGTCGCTGGGGAGACAAAGGCGGTCGGGCGTGGTACTGGCCACCCAGCCCGTCGTGTGCCGTGCCGGCCTTCATAGGTGTTCGTTCACAGCACTTGCCCCTACAGTCTGTTAGGGCTATACGGGGGTCTTTGTCTTTGTTACGTGTCTAAAACCTCGGTGACCGGGCTGCCCTGCTAACCTGGCTACTCGAGTTCGATGCCCGCTCACGGCCAACACTGGCGACAATTATCTGAACCGGTTCTGGGCCTCCCCTAGGTCGATTCAGCCTCAAATGATTACGTGGCCACGAGGGAGACAAAGGCGGTCGGGCGCGTTGCTGGCCACACCCACCCCCTGGTGTGCCGCGCTGTCTTGCAAAGGTGCTACTCGCCAACAGCACTTGCCCCAACCGTCTGTTAAGGCTATACGGGGGACCTTTGTCTCTGTACGTGCTGGTGTATGAACGTGTGTGCGTGTGTTTGCTAGTCCGCGCACACACACACATGCGTTGCACAGATCACAACTCAGCGTCAGATATACACACACACACGCACATTACAATCAAATCAGATGCCCCGCACGGAGAGCCATCATTCGTGGTTCCTCTCGGCGTGGCCGCAAAAAAAAAACAGCGATGAGGAATGTCAGTCGCTTGCTTGATGACGGCTGTCATTCAGCAGGAATCCCTCTTCCGTCGAGGGGATCGTTCATTCTCAACACGCAACCCTCGTGGACTTTGTGCCTGCGGTAAACGCGGCGTGCTTACGACTCGCGATTGTAGCCTCACCGGTAGCCTAGCTCAGCGTGGGAGAGGGGGGGGGGCAGGGCACCTTCTGCCTTGCCCCCCCCCTCTCGCTCCCCATGGTGGCCAAAGCTACGAGTTGGGCCCCCTTCTTGTTTTTCAACAACAGCGTGAAAGAACAACAACAACAAATTGTGTAAAAACGACGGTTTCAATTAATGTGTTTGTAATGAACATAGCTTTCACGTAGAACTCCGTTTCTGGGGTTATTTATTTCACCAGATACACGTCAATTATATCGCAAAGAGCTCCGACGGAGCTGTTAGTGGCTGCATTTTGCCAAGACGGAGCGCCCCTACAGCGTTAAATGTTCGAGACCGTGAGCGTAACGATGATCATCATCATCTTTATTTATTATTACGTAACGATGATGTTGATTCGGTAAGAGGAGCCGCGATTTCTAATCGCCCAGGTGCGACCCTGTGAGACAAATCAAATACTGAGGCCCCATCTGACAGATTGCCTCACCCCCTGAGCTGATAATGTAGTCACTACACCACTGATAATGTAGTGACTACACCACTGATAATGTAGTCACTACACCACTGATAATGTAGTTACTACACCAGTGATAATGTAGTGACTACGTCACTGATAATGTAGTTACTACACCACTGATAATGTAGTCACTACACCACTGATAATGTAGTCACTACACCACTGATAATGCAGTTACTACACCACTGATAATGTAGTTACTACACCACTGATAATGTAGTCACTACACCACTGATAATGTAGTCACTACACCACTGATAATGTAGTTACTACACCAGTGATAATGTAGTGACTACGTCACTGATAATGTAGTTACTACACCACTGATAATGTAGTCACTACACCACTGATAATGTAGTCACTACACCACTGATAATGCAGTTACTACACCACTGATAATGTAGTTACTACACCACTGATAATGTAGTTACTACGCCACTGATAATGTAGTCACTACACCACTCATAATGTAGTTACTACACCACTGATAATGTAGTCACTACACCACTCATAATGTAGTTACTACGCCACTGATAATGTAGTCACTACACCACTTATAATGTAGTTACTACACCACTGATAATGTAGTGACTACACCACTGATAATGTAGTTACTACACCACTGATAATGTAGTTACTACGCCACTGATAATGTAGTTACTACGTTACTGATAATGTAGTTACTACACCACTGATAATGTAGTTACTACGCCACTGATAATGTAGTTACGACGTCACTGATAATGTAGTTAATACACCACTGATAATGTAATTACTACGCCACTGATAATGTAGTCACTACGCCACTGATAATGTAGTGACTACACCACTGATTATGTAGTTACTACACCACTGATAATGTAGTTACTACGCCACTGACAATGTAGTTACTACACCACTGATAATGTAGTCACTACGCCACTGATAATGTAGTTACTACGCCACTGATAATGTAGTTACTACACCACTGATAATGTAGTCACTACGCCACTGATAATGTAGTCACTACGCCACTGATAATGTAGTGACTACGTCACTGATAATGTAGTGACTACACCACTGATAATGTAGTTACTACGCCACTGATAATGTAGTTACTACACCACTGATCATTTCGTTACTACACCACTGATAATGTAGTTACTACACCATTGATCATTTAGTTACTACACCACTGATAATGTAGGCACTACACCACTGATAATGTAGTTACTACACCACTGATCATTTAGTTACTACACCACTGATAATGTAGTTACTACACCATTGATCATTTAGTTACTACACCACTGATAATGTAGTTACTACACCACTGATCATTTAGTCACTTTGCCCCTGTGTGGGTGGTGGTGATGATGGTGGTGTCTGTGATTGACAGAGTAAAGGGGCACAGGTGGTGCATCTGCCAGTCATCTCAGTCAGCCCATGGCCTCAAAGTGCACCTGGCCTGGCACAGGCGCCGTGGTGACGTCACCGCCACTTAGTAGTGAATGGCGGTTGTTGTTGTTGGTGGTGGTGGCAGGGCTACGCTATGAACCTGGCATCCCGAGTTCGATTCCCGCTCACGGCCAACACCAGTGACGATTATCTGAACCGGTCGTGGGCCTCCCCTAGGTTGACTCAGCCTCAAATGAGTACCTGGCGCGGTGTGTAAACATCGCCACTGGGGAGACAAAGGCGGCCGGGCGTGGTTGCTGGCCACCCACCCCCATCGTGTGCCGTGCCGGCCTTCGTCGGTGCTCGCTAACAGCACTTGCCCCGAGATTCTATCAAAGCTATACGGGGGATCTTTATCTTTGTTGGCGGTGGTGGGGGAGGAGGAGGGGGAGGAGGGAAGAGAGGTGAGTTTTATTTTTCTATTGCCATTTGAAGTCACCTGGGACACGCGGTTTTGGTTGCAACGTGGGGAGGAGCGATCCTCTTTGTTCACTGCAGGCAACTGACGTTCTGGGTCAAGGTTCGACCTGAACATTCGAACCTCCAAACCCGGCGATTGGTGGCCACGCTGCTGCACGCTGCTGCCTGTAGTCCAGCACTGTGGAGGCAGCAGCGAGGGCTGGTGGCTCACACGAATGGCAAATTCACCTGCCACGTGCGTGGGCACGGAGCAGCCGTGTCCCTGGCTCGCCCGTCCCTTCTATGTGGGATAGAGCGTTGCTCCCTCGCTCAAGGCGTGAATAATAAACGCACCGCCAATTGGCTGAGCGCATCTCGAAGCGTATGAGAGCCGCCGGGCAAAATGACGGTGACGGCTCACCGCCTGGCAGACGTCCATCAGTTGTTCTTTATGTTGTTCTTTATTCTTTATCATGTCCATCTGTTGTTCTTTATGTTGTTCTTTATTCTTTATCATGTCCATCGGTTGTGTCTGCGGTTCCTAGTCAGCGATGGTGGCATGCAACTTTCACGGACGACGACGCCACATTATATTCATCATCATCATCATGAGATTATTATTACTGTATTTTAACACGTAGGATTATTAAAATCACTGTGTAACAAAACATTTTGGTTTCTGGGTAGTGTTATTTTTTCATTGCTTATGTCTCAAAAGTACGGAAAATGGCTATCATTCCCCTCAAACTTGGCTTTTGTGGGGGGTGGTGGGGGGGGTGGGGGGGGGGTGGTGGTGGTGGGGGTGGTGGTGGGGATGGTGGGTGGGGTGATGGTAGGGGTTGGTGGTGGGGGGTTGGTGGGGAGTGGTGGGGGTGGTGGTGGTGGGGGGTGGTGGCGGTGGTGGTGGTGGGGGGGTGGTGGTGGGGGGGGGTGGTTGGGGGGGGGGGTGGTGGCGGTGGTGGTGGTGGGGGGGGGGGTGGTGGTGGGGGGGGTGATGGGGAGGGTGGTGGCGGTGGTGGAGGTGGAGGGTGGTGGGTGGGGTGGTGGTGGGGGGGTGGGGGTGGTGGGGGGTGGTGGTGGGGGGGTGGTGGGGGTGGTGGTAGTGGGGGGGTGGTGGTGGGGGGTGGTGGTGGGGGGTGGTGGTGGGGGGTGGTGGGGGGGGGGTGGTGGTGGGGGGTGGTGGTGGTGGGTGGTGGTGGTGGTGGGGGGTGGTGGTGGTGGGGGGTGGTGGTGGGGGGGTGGTGGTGGGGGGGAGCGGTGGTGTAGCGGTTAGCACTACGCTGCGCTACGAACTCGGCGACTCGAATTCGATTCCCGCTCACGGCCACCAACACCGGTGACGATTTTCTGAACCGATCCTGGGCCTCCCCCTAGGTCGACTCAGCCTCAAATGAGTACCTGGTGCGGTGTGTAAACGTCGCCACCGGGGGAGACAAAGGCGGCCGGGCGTGGTGCTCGCCACCCACCCCCACGGTGTGCCGTGCCAGCCTTCATCGGTGCTACTCGCTAACAGCACTTGCCCTAGCAGTCTGTGCAGGCTATACGGGGGTTTCTTTGTCTTTGGGGGCGAGCTAACGAGCAGCCGCGCTGGTATTGTAAACGCGAGGCCACGAACCCGTGCCCGCTGCCTGCTGGCCCCCCCCCCCCCCCCGTGCTGCCGCTGCAGCCGCCGCTGCAATCGGATCTCTCTGCCGCGATGGTTAATTGATGGCTTCCCTGCACAGCGATGGTCCCCCGCTCGGTGTTAGCGGAGCGCTCGGGGCGGCGAGAGACGAAAAGCAACGTGGCGTGACCTCCCCTCGAGTCGGGAGATACGGAGAGGGAGGAGCAGATCAACGCCCAGGGATAAGCAGGAAAAGGGGGGGGGCATCAGAGTTTATGCTAAACAACAACAGCAACAACAATAATTTACAACGGCGATAATTTGCGTTCATATGAAACGAATAACTTGAAAAAAAATTGACCAGGTAAGGTGCACTGAGCTATGTTGCTCTTTTTTTACGAAGCGACCTGGCCACAAAGGAGAGCTGAACAAAGTGAATCATCATCACGTGGACGTCGATCCTAAAATGTGGAGGGGAAAACCGGAGGACCCGGAGAAAAATCCACGCGCGAGCACGGCGAGAGAGAGCGAGAAAGAGAGAGACACCGAGAGAGAGAGACACACACAGCAAACTCCAAATATACAATCTTGATTTGAAGTTTGCGTGACTGCAGGAATCCATACTCTTTGGTTCTTTCGGTAAAGTCACGTGGTAGGTCTAAAATAAATTAAATCACGACGTTTCGGGCGCAACACACAAGTGCCCGTCATCAGGTGGAAACAACCACAGCAAGAAAAAAAATTGCTGCAGTGGGCAAATCTACAGCAGCAGCAGCAGCAGGCGTCGTCAGGGTCGGGATCGAACCCACGACCATTCTGTATACCGGGCGAGGTAGTTAACATTTCGCCACCACGGCGCCGACACACACACACCACGTGGGTGCTCTGGACTCGTGTGTGCCCTGGTGGCAGTGATTGGTGATGGCCCATTTGGGGAGGGGGTGACCCTAAGCAATTCATGAAATTGAGCGTTTCACGTGACCACACACATTGTGCGTGCAGCACGATCACAGTGCTGTGAAATGATCACGGCGTTGGACGACTGTGTAACTACAATCACTCTTCAGGGTCATTGTCCTCGGGGTCACTCCACTGCTGGATGAAGGCCTCCACAAGCTCGCCCCCCCCCCCCTCGCGGTTCTGCGATGTCAACAATCCGGCCGCATTCCGTCGCTGCATCTCCTCGGTGGGCAATCCCCGTTCCCTGGCCCTCAATAAAAAAAAACAATTAATGTACAGCTCTGCTTTTAACCGTGTTCATGTAAAAGAGTGATGAGATTTTTTTGTTTTACAGTTTTTAAAAAAAAATGTTTATAAAAAGGATCTGAATTTAAGATTATTTTTGTGCGCCCCTTGGACTGCTTGGGGCCCGAATTATTTTTTTTTATCTTTGCTTGCTGATTTGCTCCTCGCTGTCACCACCGTGGCCTGGGTTTGGAGCCGCGGTGGGCGAGGGGGGGGGGGTGCGGAGAAGGGGGGCAGGGGATCGGAGGGGGAGAGAAATTTGAGTCTGTATGCCATTTGGCAGAAAGCGGCGGCGCTCACAAATGGGGGAAAGCAACGCGCCTGTTCGGGGGAAAAGGCCACAAACGACGTTCATTTAGCGGCGTCACGAAATAGACGAAGTTATAACATTGCAGGTTGTTTAAAAAAAATGTTTTACCAAGGCCGCGGTTGCTACGTGCGGGTGAATATTTAACTCGAGGTGTTTGGTGGCGCGCGTTCGTCGGAGACCGGCAGGCTCACGCACCTGTGTGGGAGACAAGACTCACCTGTGTGGGAGATAAGACTCACCTGTGTGTGAGTCGGGGCTCACCTGTGTGGGAGACAAGACTCACCTGTATGTGAGTCGGGGCTCACCTGTGTGGGAGACAAGACTCACCTGTGTGTGAGTCGGGGCTCACCTGTGTGGGAGACAAGACTCACCTGTGTGTGAGTCGGGGCTCACCTGTGTGGGAGACAAGACTCACCTGTGTGTGAGACAAGACTCACCTGTGTGGGAGACGGGGCTTACCTGTGTGGCAGACAAAACTCACCTGTGTGTGATACAAGACTCACCTGTGTGGGAGACGGGGCTTACCTGTGTGGCAGACAAAACTCACCTGTGTGTGATACAAGACTCACCTGTGTGGGAGACGGGGCTCACCTGTGTGGGAGACAAGACTCACCTGTGTGGGAGACGGGGCTTACCTGTGTGAAACAAGACTCACCTGTGTGGGAGACGGGGCTTACCTGTGTGAGACAAAACTCACCTGTGTGGGAGACAAGACTCACCTTTGTGGGAGGCAAGCCTCACCTGTGTGGGAGAGAAGACTCACCTGTGTGGGAGACAAGACTCACCTGTGTGGGAGACGGGGCTCACCTGTGTGTGAGACAAGACTCACCTGTGTGGGAGACGGGGCTTACCTGTGTAAGACAAGACTCACCTGTGTGGGAGACAAGACTCACCTGTGTGGGAGACAAGACTCACCTGTGTGGGAGACAAGACTCACCTGTGTGAGTCGGGACTCACCTGTGTGTGAGACAAGACTCACCTGTGTGGGAGACAAGACTCGCCTGTGTGGGAGACAAGACTCACCTGTGTGGGAGACAAAACTCACCTGTGTGTGAGACAAGACTCACCTGTGTGTGAGACAAGACTCACCTGTGTGGGAGACAAGACTCACCTGTGTGGGAGACAAGACTCACCTGTGTGGGAGACAAAACTCACCTGTGTGTGAGACAAGACTCACCTGTGTGGGAGACGGGGCTTACCTGTGTGAGACAAGACTCACCTGTGTGGGAGACAAGACTCACCTGTGTGGGAGACAAGACTCACCTGTGTGGGAGACAAAACTCACCTGTGTGGGCGACGGGGCTCACCTGTGTGTGCGACAAGACTCACCTGTGTGGGAGACGGGGCTCACCTGTGTGTGCGACAAGACTCACCTGTGTGAGTCGGGGCACACCTGTGTGGGAGACAAAACTCACCTGTGTGGAAGACGGGGCTCACCTGTGTGTGCGACAAGACTCACCTGTGTGAGTCGGGGCACACCTGTGTGGGAGACGAGACTCGCCTGTGTGGGAGACGGGGCTTACCTGTGTGAGACAAGACTCACCTGTGTGGGAGACAAAACTCACCTTTGTGGGAGACAGGGCTTACCTGTGTGGGAGACAAAACTCACCTGTGTGGGCAACGGGGCTCACCTGTGTGGGAGACAAGACTCACCTGTGTGTAAGAGAAGGGGCTCACCTGTGTGAGTCCGGACTCACCTGTATGCGAGTCGGGGCTCACCTGTGTGAGACGGGGCTCACCTGACGGGGCTTCACCTGTGTGTGTGTGTGTGTGAGTCGGGGCTCACCTCTGTGTGAGGCGGGGCTCACCTGTGTGTGTGAGTCCGGACTCACCTGTATGTGAGACGGGGCTCACCTGACGGGGCTCACCTGTGTGTAAGACGGGGCTCACCTGTGTGTGAGTCGGGGCTCATCTGTGTGAGACGGGGCTCACCTGTGTGAGACGGGGCTCACCTGTGTGTGAGACGCTGCTCACCTGTGTCCGTGGCCGTGTCCGCCGCCTGATACCATCATGTTCCCGAGTCTGACGAGGAAACTTGGGGAGGTGAGTTTTGTGTTGTGACATGCATCGTCATCATCATTGTCGTTTTCTTCATCGTTGTCTTCATCATGATTGTCATCACCACCACGACCATGATCCAAATAATGATTATTACCAACGCTTACCTCATGTTACCATATACAGTGGGGGTAAAAAGTATTTGATCCCCTGCTGATTTTGTACGTTTGCCCACTGACAAAGAAATTATCAGTCTATAATTTTGATGGTAGGTTTATTTGAACAGTGAGAGACAGAATAACAACAACAAAATCCAGAAAGTGCATGTCAAAGATGTTATAAATTGATTTGCATTTTAATGAGGGAAATAAGTATTTGACCCCCTCTCAATCAGAAAGATTTCTGGCTCCCAGGTGTCTTTTATACAGGTAACGAGCTGAGATTAGGAGCACACTCTTAAAGGGAGTGCTCCTAATCTCAGCTTGTTACCTGTATAAAAGGCACCTGTCTACAAATGCAATCAATCAATCAGATTCCAAACTCTCCACCATGGCCAAGACCAAAGAGCTATTCAAGGATGTTAGGGACAAGATTGTAGACCTACACATGGCTGGAATGGGCTACAAGACCATTGCCAAGCAGCTTGGTGAGAAGGTGACAGCAAATTTTGATTTAAAGCTTTCGTGACTGCAGTAATTCATATTCTTAGCTCTTTCGGTAAAGTCACGTTGAAGGGAAACAATAAAATAATAAAATATATGTAAAACAATAAAAATTCTCACGACGTTTCTACCATAACATAAACGGTCGTCATCAGGTGTGTCGGTTTGCATAAATTTATTTTTAAACGGTGTGTTTATTTATTTATGAAAACGTCAGCGCCACGCGCAGCGATTTGGCAGTTTATTTAGAAGGACTAGTCCATCTATGTTCTGAAAAGAGGAGGGGGGAGACGAAAAATTAATGTATGCTGTCTCAAAGCCACTGTAAGCGTGAACAATCAATTAAGACCTGAAATGGTTTATCAAATCTTTCCAATGATTGCTAAGCCAGAATCCATCTTCTCGGTTGAAATTGTCTCTGTGCTTGTATATGTGGATAGCCTCATGAACGAATCTCTCATGGTAGCCAGATGGCTTACAAAGAACCTCTGTCTTGGAAAAGTCAATGTCATGTGAGCCTACAGAATTATAACAATGATCTGCCACGGCCGAGGTGTTGGTCCTACCGTGTTTAAGGTCTGCTTTGTGTTCACGAATGCGGTCCGAGACATGGCGTTTGGTTTCTCCAATGTAACTACCACCTATGCGGAACAAAATTCTACTCACCTGGTATCGACAATCAAGGGTATTTCCCTGTCCCCAGACGACCTGCTTGTCAGTTTTGACGTAGTTTCCTTATTCACCAAGGTTCCTGTACCTGACACCATCACAATCATTGAAGACTTGGTTCATCAAGGACTAAACACTGAGGTACCCCCCCTGGTGAGACACTGTTTAACCAATACATACTTCACTTGGAATGGAACTTTCTACAAACAAACTGAGGGAACCCCAATGGGCTCCCCCCTATCTCCGGTTATAGCTAACATTTTCATGGAGAAATTTGAGACTGACGCCATCCAGACTGCCACTCTGCGCCCAACCTTATGGAAGAGGTACGTGGATGACACTTTTGTCATCTGGCCACATGGCCGGCCTGCTCTAGACCAATTCTTCGACCACATCAATTCCATACACCCAGCCATCAGATTTACCTTGGAAGTCGAAAAAGATGGCAAGCTACCTTTTTTGGATGTCCTAATTAAAAAGAGACCTGATGGTTCAATGAGCCACTCTGTCTACAGGAAAGCTACCCATACGGATGCGTATCTGAAACCGGATTCCCACCACCATCCATTACAGAAGAATTCGCTCATCAAGACTCTGTATCATAGAGCCCAATGCATATCCGACCAGGAACACATAGGTAGTGAACTCAAGCACGTACACCAAGCTCTTAAGGCTAATGGTTACTCCGACTATACAATCCGCAAAGCTATCACTCAAACCATGAAGAAGGACCCTCTTGAGGAGCCTTTCAAAACCATCACTTTACCATACATTGCGGGGATCACAAAAAAGATCTCAAAAATCTTGAATAAACACAAGACCCAGGTCCGTTTCAACACATTACATAAAATCCGTGATCTGGTTCCGTCTGTAAAAGATGTGATTCCGGACATACAGTACCCTGGTGTCTACAAACTAAGTTGCCTCTGTGGTAGTAGTTACATTGGAGAAACCAAACGCCATGTCTCGGACCGCATTCGTGAACACAAAGCAGACCTTAAACACGGTAGGACCAACACCTCGGCCGTGGCAGATCATTGTTATAATTCAGTAGGCTCACATGACATTGACTTTTCCAAGACAGAGGTTCTTTGTAAGCCATCTGGCTACCATGAGAGATTCGTTCATGAGGCTATCCACATATACAAGCACAGAGACAATTTCAACCGAGAAGATGGATTCTGGCTTAGCAATCATTGGAAAGATTTGATAAACCATTTCAGGTCTTAATTGATTGTTCACGCTTACAGTGGCTTTGAGACAGCATACATTAATTTTTCGTCTCCCCCCTCCTCTTTTCAGAACATAGATGGACTCGTCCTTCTAAATAAACTGCCAAATCGCTGCGCGTGGCGCTGACGTTTTTTTAATAAATAAATACACCGTTTAAAAATAAAAAAAATTTATGCAAACTGACACACCTGATGACGACCGTTTGTGTTATGGTCGAAACGTCGTGTGAATTTTTATTGTTTTATATATTTTATTATTTTATTGTTTCCCTTCAACGTGACTTTACCGAAAGAGCTAAGAATAAGGTGACAACAGTTGGTGCGATTATTCGCAAATGTAAGAAACACAAAATAACTGTCAATCTCCCTCGGCCTGGGGCTCCATGCAAGATCTCCCCTCGTGGAGTTGCAATGATCATGAGAACGGTGAAGAATCAGCCCAGAACTACACGGGAGGATCTTGGCAATGATCTCAAGGCAGCTGGGACCATAGTCACCAAGAAAACAATTGGTAACACACTACGCCGTGAAGGACTGAAATCCTGCAGCGCCCGCAAGGTCCCCCTGCTCAAGAAAGCACATGAACACCTGAATGATTCAGAGGACAACTGGGTGAAAGTGTTGTGGTCAGATGAGACCAAAATGGAGCTCTTTGGCATCAACTCAACTCGCCGTGTTTGGAGGAGGAGGAATGCTGCCTATGACCCCAAGAACACCATCCCCACCGTCAAACATGGAGGTGGAAACATTATGCTTTGGGGGTGTTTTTCTGTTAAGGGAACAGGACAACTTCACCGCATCAAAGGGACGAAGGACGGGGCCATGTACCGTCAAATCTTGGGTGAGAACCTCCTTCCCTCAGCCAGGGCATTGAAAATGGGTCGTGGATGGGTATTCCAGCATGACAATGACCCAAAACACACGGCCAAGGCAACAAAGGAGTGGCTCAATAAGAAGCACATTAAGGTCCTGGAGTGGCCTAGCCAGTCTCCAGACCTTAATCCCATAGAAAATCTGTGGATGGAGCTGAAGGTTCGAGTTGCCAAACGTCAGCCTCGAAACCTTAATGACTTGGAGAAGATCTACAAAGAGGAGTGGGACGAAATCCCTCCTGAGATGTGTGCAAACCTGGTGGCCAACTACAAGAAACGTCTGACCTCTGTGATTGCCAACAAGGGTTTTGCCACCAAGTACTAAGTCATGTTTTGCAGAGGGGTCAAATACTTATTTCCCTCATTAAAATGCAAATCAATCTATAACATTTTTGACATGCGTTTTTCTGGATTTTTGTTGTTGTTATTCTGTCTTTCACTGTTCAAATAAACCTACCATTAAAATGATAGACTGAACATTTCTTCGTCAGTGGGCAAACGTACAAAATCAGCAGGGGATCAAATACTTTTTTCCCTCACTGTATTCATGAGCATCATCATCACCGCTCGCACCATCGTGAAGACAATTACTCTGTTACCACCTGCACCACCATCAGCACAGTCCATCATAGTCGTTATCGCAATGTTACATATGCGTGTGTATGCGTGTGTGTGTTTGTGTGGAGCGGTAGTGTTACGGTTAGCGCGCTGCGCTACGAACCTGGCGACCCGGGTTCGATTCCCGCTCATCGCCAACACCGGTGACGATTATTTTAACCGGTCCTGGGCCTCCCCTAGGTCAACTCAGCCTCAAATGAGTGTGTAAGGCGGCCGGGCGTGGTTGCTGGCCACCCCCTCGTGTGCCGTGCCGGCCTTCAAAGTGCTCGCGAGCAGCACTTGTCCCAACAGCCTGTTAAGGCTACACGGGGGATCTTCGTCTTGTGTGTGTAGCGTAGTACCACCTTCGTGAATACGAAGGCGGAGCGGTGTTATAGTGGTTATAGTGTAACGGAGTACGCGATCACCAGCACAGTGAAGTATGGCTAAGGGGGAGGTCCTCATGCAAGAAGGAGAGGGGGGGGGGGCGCTGTGCTGTAGTTGTGTGATGGTGGTGGTGATGGTGGTGATGGTGGTGATGGTGGTGATGGTGGTGGTGGTGATGGTGGTGGTGACGGTGGGCCTGGCGCTTTGCGGGTTCGCCGCTTGTTGCAGAGGTTCGCGGTTCGATACAGTGGTTATCCCTGGTTAATACGGTGGCGAGATGTTAACTGTCTTGCCTGATAGGCAGGAGGTCGTGGGTTCGATCCCGACCCTGACGCCTGCTGCTGTATATTTGGAGTCTGCGGTGTCTCTCTCCTACCGTGGTTGCGTGGATTTTTCTCCGGGTCCTCCGGTTTTCTCCTCCACTTTTATAATCAACATCGCGCGTTTAAGAGTATTTGGCTGCTTTAAATTTCCACGTGATGACGATTCGCCACTTTGTTGAGCATTTGTGGTGTCCAAGTCGCTTCTGAAAAAAAGAGCTACGGGGCCTCACCTGGTAAAATAAAATAAGTTTATATTTGTATGTACGTTGAACTTCTTTCGCACCGTACATAGCACAACCGTGCTAACCGGCTCTGCCTCTGCCCCCCCCCCTCTTTGTGCAACAACCACCCAGGGAGAGCGGCACCTGGGATTTGAGGGCCTCTACTTGAACATGCGAGCCGCTCACGGGGACGGCCGTGACCTCTCTGAGCTGCTCCGGGAGAGGTGAGAGCCCTGCGCCCCCCCCCCAAACCCCCCCTCATCCCCCCCACCCCCCCCCCCAGCCCCCCAACCCGCCTCCCCTTTAGTCCAACCCCCCAGCCCCCCATACTCACCATGCACAGCAAACTCAGGCGAAATGAATAGACACACACAGAGACGAACAGAGACGATCAGAGACACACACAGAGAGACAAACAGACACACACACAGACGAACAGACACACAGACACACAGACAAAGAGACGAACCGACACACACACACAGAGACGGACAGAGACACACACAGAGAGACAAACAGACACACACACAGACGAACAGACACACACACACACAGACACAGAGACGAACCGACACACACACACAGAGACGGACAGAGACACACACAGAGAGACAAACAGACATACACACAGACAAACAGACACACAGACACAGAGACGAACCGACACACACACAGAGACGGACAGAGACACACAGACAGAGACAAACAGAAACACAAACGAACAGACATACAGACACAGAGACGAACCGACACACACACACAGAGAGACGGACAGAGACACACACACAGAGACGAACAGACACACACAGAGACGAACAGAGACCCATAGACACGCATAGAGTTCACATTGGTTCACTGTTACGTGATCACACATAGAGACCCGTAGACACGCACAGAGTTCAAAGTGGTTCACTGTTACGTGATCACACAGAGACCCGTAGACACGCATAGAGTTCACATTGGTTCACTGTTACGTGATCACACATAGAGACCCGTAGACACGCATAGAGTTCACAGTGGTTCACTGTTACGTGATCACACACAGAGACCCGTAGACACGCATAGAGTTCACATTGGTTCACTGTTACGTGATCACACACAGAGACCCATAGACACGCATAGAGTTCACATTGGTTCACTGTTATGTGATCACACATAGAAACCCACAGACACGCATAGAGTTCACAGTGGTTCACTGTTATGTGATCACACATAGAGACCCGTAGACACGCATAGAGTTCACATTGGTTCACTGTTACGTGATCACACACAGAGACCCATAGACACACACAGAGTTCACAGTGGTTTACTGTTTTGTGATCACACACAGAGACCCATAGACACGCATAGAGTTCACAGTGGTTCACTGTTATGTGGCCTCACACAGAGACCCATAGACACGCATAGAGTTCACATTGGTTCACTGTTACGTGATCACACACAGAGACCCATAGACACGCATAGAGTTCACATTGGTTCACTGTTATGTGATCACACATAGAGACCCATAGACACGCATAGAGTTCACAGTGGTTCACTGTTATGTGATCACACATAGAGACCCATAGACATGCATAGAGTTCACATTGGTTCACTGTTACGTGATCACACACATAGACCCATAGACACGCATAGAGTTCACATTGGTTCACTGTTATGTGATCACACAGAGACCCATAGACACACACAGAGTTCACAGTGGTTTACTGTTTTGTGATCACACATAGAGACCCATAGACACGCATAGAGTTCACATTGGTTCACTGTTACGTGATCACACATAGAGCCCCATAGACACGCACAGAGTTCAAAGTGGTTCACTGTTACGTGATCACACAGAGACCCATAGACACGCACAGAGTTCAAAGTGGTTCACTGTTACGTGATCACACAGAGACCCGTAGACACGCATAGAGTTCACATTGGTTCACTGTTATGTGATCACACATAGAGACCCATAGACACGCACAGAGTTCAAAGTGGTTCACTGTTACGTGATCACACAGAGACCCATAGACACGCATAGAGTTCACATTGGTTCACTGTTATGTGATCACACAGAGACCCATAGACACGCATAGAGTTCACAGTGGTTCACTGTTTTGTGATCACACACAGAGACCCGTAGACACGCATAGAGTTCACAGTGGTTCACTGTTTTGTGATCACACACAGAGACCCATAGACACACACAGAGTTCACAGTGGTTTACTGTTACGTGATCACACATAGAGACCCATAGACACGCATAGAGTTCACAGTGGTTCACTCTTATGTGGCCTCACACAGAGACCCATAGACACGCATAGAGTTCACATTAGTTCACTGTTTTGCGATCACACACAGAGACCCATAGACACGCATAGAGTTCACAGTGGTTCACTGTTACGTGATCACACAGAGAGACCCGTAGACACGCATAGAGTTCACATTGGTTCACTGTTATGTGATCACACACAGAGACCCATAGACACGCATAGAGTTCACAGTGGTTCACTGTTACGTGATCACACAGAGACCCATAGACACGCATAGAGTTCACATTGGTTCACTGTTTTGTGATCACATACAGAGACCCGTAGACACGCATAGAGTTCACATTGGTTCACTGTTACGTGATCACACACAGAGACCCATAGACACGCATAGAGTTCACATTGGTTCACTGTTACGTGATCACACATAGAGACCCGTAGACACGCATAGAGTTCACAGTGGTTCACTGTTACGTGGCCTCACACAGAGACCCATAGACACGCATAGAGTTCACAGTGGTTCACTGTTACGTGATCACACACAGAGACCCGTAGACACGCATAGAGTTCACATTGGTTCACTGTTACGTGATCACACAGAGACACATAGACACCCACAGAGTTCACAGTGGTTCGCTGTTACGTGATCACACACAGAGACCCATAGACACACATAGAGTTCACAGTGGTTCACTGTTTGTGATCACACAGAGACCCATAGACACGCATAGAGTTCACAGTGGTTCACTGTTACGTGATCACACAGAGACCCATAGACACGCATAGAGTTCACATTGGTTCACTGTTACGTGATCACACACAGAGACCCGTAGACACGCATAGAGTTCACAGTGGTTCACTGTTATGTGATCACACACAGAGACCCATAGACACACATAGAGTTCACAGTGGTTCACTGTTTTGTGATCACACACAGATACCCATAGACACGCATAGAGTTCACAGTGGTTCACTGTTACGTGATCACACATAGAGACCCATAGACACGCATAGAGTTCACAGTGGTTCACTCTTATGTGGCCTCACACAGAGACCCATAGACACGCATAAAGTTCACAGTGGTTCACTGTTACGTAATCACACACAGAGACCCATAGACACGCATAGAGTTCACATTGGTTCATTGCTATGTGGCCTCACATAGAGACCCATAGACACGCATAGAGTTCACAGTGGTTCACTGTTATGTGATCACACACAGAGACCCATAGTCACGCATAGAGTTCAAAGTGGTTCGCTACTACGTGGTTGTTGGTCTGCACCGTGGCCATTCGTAGCATTTCCGCTTTTGAAGGCTGTGGGAGGATTTTCCATGCACCCATTCATATGCAAAACAAACGACGAAGTTCCCCATATAGCCTTCAGCAGACTGTTGGGGCAAGTGCTGTTCGCGAGCACCTTTGAAGGCCGACCCAGCAACGTGAAAGGGTTCTGTTTTGGGTGCCTAACAACGTTATCCCAGGTCACCTTTGTCTCCCCAGTGCTGAAGGTTACACACCGCGCTGGGTATTCATTGAAGGCCGAGCAGACCTAGGGGAGGCCCCAGCACCAATTCAAATATTTTCCACTCCTTAACAGCCATGAGCGGGAATCGAACTCGGGTCGCCGGGGTTCGTAGTGCGGCGCGCTAACCGCTGAGCCACCGCTCCATGCCAGAGTCACCAGGACCTCGCTGCTCAGCTCTCTCGGGGCTGTGTTTGGTTCGTGCAGCGAAACGTCGATCTCGCTGCACGCGCTGAGGTGGGTGGTGGTGAGAGGTGGGAGGGGGGGGGCGCAAAGCCAGGAACTGAATCAGCACACGGAGCTGAACGTCGGACCTCACGCCGAGAGGCTCGTAGGGAAACCCGAAAATGCGTCGATGGGAGAGAGCTGCGACAACCTGACACCGAAGCAGTTCGCGTGGATTCAGTGGTGCCGATGCATGCAGGGGGAAGAGTAGGCCAAATACTCCTCAGGGGCGGTGAGGAGGGGGGGCAGTGTAGGCACGTTATTGAGCTCCCTTCAGTGGAGGCCCGTTCGCCAGCAGTCGTGTGAGCAGGCCGTTGCAGGGCTGCGCCTTTACCTCCACAGTGAACTTGCATTGACGGTTCTCTTCTCTTAATAACCCCCCCACTCCATCCCCCCCCCACTCCATCCTCCACCACCCCGCCCCGCTCCCCCCCCACTCCATCCTCCACCACCCCGCCCTGCTCCCCCACCCCCCGCACTAGGGCACTAGTGGAAGAGTCCTGCTCCAAGTTGCACAGCAAGCTGTCTCGTATGGCCGCGACCAACAACCACAACGGGTGAGCTCGCGATGCTCAGCCGGGGGCCGCGTGCGAGTGGCTCACGTTTGGAGTGGACAGGTTCAGTGGGGACAGGTTCAGTGGGGACAGGTTCAGTGGGGACAGGTTCAGTGGGGACAGGTTCAGTGGGGACAGGATCGGTGGGGACAGGTTCAGTGGGGACAGGTTCAGTGGGGACAGGTTCAGTGGGGACAAGATCGGTGGGGACAGGGTCAGTGGGGACAGGTTCAGTGGGGACAGGTTCAGTGGGGACAGGTTCAGTGTGGCAGGCGCGTCCCTGGAAAAGTGACGCGTCAAGGTGCTAAAGGCGAAGATCCCCCGGATAGCCCGAACAGACTGTTGGGGCACCCACCCAGACACTCACCCAATCACTCACTCATCCAATCACTCACTCACTCATCCAATCACTCACTCGCTCATCCAATCACTCACACGCTCATCCAATCACTCACTCGCTCATCCAATCACTCACACGCTCATCTAATCACTCACTCACTCATCCAATCACTCACTCATCCAATCACTCACTCATCCAATCACTCACTCACTCATCCAATCACTCACTCATCCAATAACTCACTCACTCATCCAATCACTCACTCATCCAATCACTCACTCACTCATCCAATCACTCACTCATCCAATCACTCACTCACTCATCCAATCACTCACTCATCAAATCACTCGCTCATCCAATCACTCACCCAATCACTCACTCATCCAATCACTCACCCAATCACTCAACCAATCAATCACTCATCCAATCACTCACTCATCCAATCACTCATTCATCCAATCACTCACTCATCCATTCACTCACTCACTCATGCAATCACTCAATCACCCAATCACGCAACCAATCAATCACCCATCCAATCACTTACTCACTCATCCAATCCGTTTTTATAACAGAGCTCACGTTCCATGTTATAACAGAGCTCACGTTCCACGTTATAACGGGGCTCGCGTTCCACGTTATAACGGGGCTCGCGTTCCACGTTATAACGGGGCTCGCGTTCCACGTTATAACAGAGCTCACGTTCCACGCTATAACAGGGCTTGCGTTCCACGTTATAACAGAGCTCACGTTCCACGTTATAACAGGGCTTGCGTTCCACGTTATAACAGGGCTCGCGTTCCACGTTATAACAGAGCTCACGTTCCACGTTATAACAGGGCTTGCGTTCCACGTTATAACAGAGCTCACGTTCCACGTTATAACAGGGCTTGCGTTCCACGTTATAACAGAGCTCACGTTCCACGTTATAACAGGGCTCGCGTTCCACGTTATAACAGGGCTTGCGTTCCACGTTGTGCGAAAAGTGTCCCCCCAATAGACGAACCACGTTACAGCGAAAACCCGCTGTGTCGTAACCACCGCCGCTCGTTTATGAAGCGAAATCGCACAATTGTGGAGGCGACACGGCCGTTGTGAGCCCACGGCCACCCTGGCAAATACTGCGGGCGCGTTCATCGTAAAAAATACCACGCGCCGCACTCTTCACAGCTCAGAGTGGGACGTAAAGACTACTTTGATTGCGAGGTTGATTGTTGTTATCCCTGCTGTTGTGGTTATAGCTGTTGTCGCTGTCACTGCTGTCGTATCTCCTGCCGTTGTTGTTCTTGCTGTCCTCAATGATTGTTGCCATTATTGATGTAACCATCATCACTGTTGTTGTCCATTGACATCATTGTCGTGTATTGCTGTTACATCATCGTCATCATCACCACCACCATCATTGTCGTGGTGGTGGTGGTGCGCCCCAGGCCGCTGGTGCCGCTCTGGGCCTCCCTGCGTGCGCTGGGCGACAAGCAGGGCGCCTGCCACCAGCAGCTGGCGCGCCGCCTGCACGAGGTGGCACGTGCAGTGGCGGCACACGCAGACAGCCACGGGCGCACCCAGAGACAGGTCACGACCAGCACGGAGCACCCCTCACCCTCACCCCCTCACCCCCTCCTCATCCCCTCCTCACCCCCTCCCCCCTCACCCCCTCCTCACCCCCTCCTCATTTCCTCCCCCCTCACCCCCTCCCCCCTCCTCATTCCCTCCCCCCTCCTCATCCCCTCCCCCCTCACCCCCTCCCCCCTCCTCATCCCCTCCCCCCTCCTCCCCTCCCCCCTCCTCATCCCCTCCCCCCTCCTCCCCTCCCCCCTCCTCATCCCCTCCCCCCTCCTCCCCTCCCCCCTCCTCATCCCCTCCCCCCTCCTCCCCTCCCCCCTCCTCATCCCCTCCCCCCTCCTCCCCTCCCCCCTCCTCATCCCCTCTCCCCTCACCCCCTCCCCCCTCCTCATCCCCTCCCCCCTTTGTCCCCTCCCCCCTCTCCCCTTTGCCCTCTCTTCCCTTTGCCCCTCCCCCCTCTCTCCCTCCCCCCCCCCACTGAGCTATAAGTTTATTTGAGAGGCGACCTGGCCACGCGTGATGATGATGATGATATCTCATCATCATCGCTGTGGCCGATGGAATGACTGCCATAGCGCGTGGGAATTCACAGTAGCAGCCAAATGATCTCAACGCGAGTGTTTACCGGCATGGTAACCCCCTCCACGGTAACCCCCTCCCCGGTAACCCCCTCCCCGGTAACCCCCTCCCCGGTAACCCCCTCCCCGGTAACCCCCTCCCCGGTAACCCGCTCCACGGTAACCCCCTCCCCGGTAACCGCCGCTCCCCCGTTGTGTTTGTTGCGGGCGCAGGCCAAGGAGGAGGCGTCCCGCACGCTCGACTCCCTGCAGGGTCTCAACGGCGCCGTGCTCGCCCTGCAGCGCGATCGCTCGCGACTCCAGTCCCGCAGCGCCGACCTGGAGAGGCTCCGCAGGGAGGGAGCCGCCTCCCACGCCCTGCAGAGGGTAAACGGTGCCCACCGTGCCACCACCGCCACCACCACTTCACCAATACCACGTCATTCGCCACTAAGCGACGATGACGTCCCCACGGCGCCTGTGCCAGGCCAGGTGCACCTTGAGGCTACCGAGTGAAGTGTCGAAGGCGCCGCTGCTGACAGGAGGTCTCGGGACAGACCCTGCAGGTGCCATGGGCTGGCTGATCCGTGGGTTGGCTGATCGCAATCACACCGCCGACACCACCACCACCACCATCGCCGTACCCCCACTACGATCTCCACCACCATCCCTACCACCCCCCACCCCCGCAACACACAGCTGGGGTGCAGCAGCTGGACAAGTGGAGGACGCTCTTGAAAGAATAAATAATCGGCAATGTCGCTTTACAGAATGGTCTCGTTGTAATCGCATCAGCTGGCTTGTGCGTAAGTGCAAGGGCTGTACGTCGATGCAGTACATCCCTTTCCTCCTATCTCCCTGTTCCATCTCACTCATCTCGTGATTACATATCACGTTCTCTTTTAAATAGATGCCTCTCAGAGCTATCTTCTCTTCTAACTCTCTCATAAACACATCACATCCTCTCTCTCTCTCTCGAATCTGTCTTCTTAACAGACCAAGCTCCGATTCGAGCTACCATTGGATCACCTCTCTCCTATCTCCCTCCCGCATTATCTCGCTCTTCTCCTCAACGCATGCCTCTCCTCTCTGTCCTCTGCTTCTCTTAAGAATGCATCTGTTCGCGCTCCCTTTATAGTTCTACGAAGGATGCCCAATATCTCTCTCTCTCTCTCTTCTTCGCGACCGGCAAAGAATGAGAACTCTCTTGATCATTTTACACGAGGTAGGCTTTTGCAACCAATATCATCCATAATAGAGTTGTTGTTTTTTTTTTTGGGGGGGGGTGGGTTAGATCGCGTCAATATAAATGTGTCGTTAAACCTGCCACCACCCAACACAGGCAACTAGTAAAGGTTCGTCACGTAAACAGAACGTGGCCAATTCGTCACACGTACAGCACTCGCCGCTGCTTTGTTGGAGAGCCAAGCCACAACCTTTACAATATGAGCAACGACGTTTCGCCAGTAATTCATCTCTTGTTCCCATTGCATCGCGGGCAATGAAGGAAAAAGCCCGGCTCAGCACTTTCACTCCCCATCATCATCATAAATATCAGCAACAGCTATGGTCCATCCACTGCTGGACTAAAGCCTCCCCATGCCGTCGCCGTCCCTGCCACCACCCCACGATGCCACCATCCAACCACCAACTGCCAACAGCTAACCGCCCAACCGCCCAACTGCCAACCGCCAACTGCCAACCGCCAACCGCCAACCGCCAACTGCCCAACCGCCAACTGCCAACCGCCCAACCGCCAACCGCCCAACCGCCAACCGCCCAACCGCCATCGTCAATAATTTCCCTCGCGTGTCAACCGATCCCCTCCATCGCCGACGGCGGCCCGCGACGTTCTCTCAACTCGGCGGAGCGAACCCGCCGGATAGCGGTCGCCACCCCGGGGGGGCCGAGCCCCCCGCCGTCTCGTCGCCACCTCCGCCCTGCCGCTCAGCCGTCGCTGATCCGACGCTTCCGCGGACAGGACGCACGATTTGGCTGGCCGTTTCGAACGACGGCGGCCAACGCGCCGCGGGTTTTAGGGATGCGCTTCCGCGGGCCGTCTGGAACGCGCTTCCTTCCGATAATAGGAAGCCACCGGAGCAATGCACTTTAAAACCATCATCCAGATTGACGAAACTAATTTCTTTTAAAATTGCTTTTTGGGTTGGCTACGTATGGTGCGAAAGAAGTGCAACATACATACGTACATACATTCGAAAGCTGTTACTGCAGAATCCGAGCGCGTGCTACGATTGTTCCAAACTTCCCCCCGCCCCACCCCATATATCTGTCTCTCTGCGTCGCAGGCCGAGAGCAAGTGTAAGAAGTCGGGCGAGGATTACCGGCGCCGTCTCGAGCGCTACCGCACGCTCCGGGCCGCGTTCGAGCAGCGCGTCGCCTCCACGGCACAGGTGGAGCGCGACGATGGCCCCATTGCGCATGCCCCCCCCCCCGCCCCCCCCCCCCCCCCGTGCACCACGTAACCATGCACAGCACGCCGACGATGACTCGATGCATTTCACGCGCGGGGACTGCGGCGGTGAATGTCCGTGGATCGCGCACTCCCATCCCGTGGGTGGCTGGGTGGGGCGTCGCGCAGGAGCTGCGCTAGCGGTACAGCAATAATGTGGAGGAGTCCACCTGTTCCGTCTGGGTGGGATAGAGTGTTTCTCCCTCGCACGAGTGGGTGGGTCGATCGCACACCAAATGTCGTGAAACTCCCCTTCTCGTGGGTGGGCCGAGGAGGAGGAGGAGCCATGCCCCTGGCACGCTGGGAGAATGCGGCACACAACAATACCCCACCTGTTCCGTCAGCATGGGATAGAGTGTTTCCCCCTCACACGCGAGGATTTTCTCCGGGTGCTCCGGTTTCCTTCCACATGTAAACACTCAATAATTGGCTGACACCATCTTAATATATACAGAGGACTGCAGAGCTTGAGCAATTGTTGGAGCTCGCTCACCGTGTGGCTTCTGCCTTCCTGCTTGCCTGCGCTCCCTCCTCGTTACAAGTTGGAATTATTATGATTATTATTTATATCTCCGCACTGTGTTTAGCCACCACCACACTGCAGATCACAACAACACACTCACCCATTCCACCCACTGTTGTAATAATAATGCAGATGATGAGATTGTGTTCATTATGAAAATGTGTGGTGGCTCATGGTTTCTGAATGAGTCCATATCTCCATGTCTCTTATGTCCTCGTATCTCTGTATCTTTGGCTCAATGTGTCTGTCTCCGTATCTCTGCGTCTCCATGACTCCGTGTCTCCATAATACCGTGTCTCATGTCTCCATGATTCCCTGTCTCATGTCTCCATGATTCCCTGTCTTCATGATTCCCTGTCTCCGTAATTCCATGTCTCCATGATTTCTTGTATCATGTCTCCATGATTCCCTGTCTCATGTCTCCATGATTCCCTGTCTCCATGATTCCCTGTCTCCGTAATTTTATGTCTCCATGATTTCTTGTATCATGTCTCCATGATTCCGTGTCTCATGTCGCCATGATTCCGTGTCTCCATGATTCCGTATTTTGTGTCTTCATGATTCCGTGTCTCATGTCTCCATGATTCCCTGTCTCATGTCTCCGTGATTCCGTGTCTCATGTCGCCATGATTCCGTGTCTCCATGATTCCCTGTTTCATGTCTCCGTGATTCCGTGTCTCCATGATTCCCTGTCTCATGTCTCCATGATTCCGTGTCTCCATGATTCCGTGTCTCATGTCTCCATGATTCCCTGTCTCATGTCTCCATGATTCCGTCTCCATGATTCCCTGTCTCATGTCTCCATGATTCTCTGTCTCATGTCTCCATGATTCCGTGTCTCATGTCTCCATGATTCTCTGTCTCATGTCTCCATGATTCCGTGTCTCATGTCTCCATGATTCCCTGTCTCATGTCTCCATGATTCCCTGTCTCCATGATTCCCTGTCTCATGTCTCCATGATTCTCTGTCTCATGTCTCCATGATTCCGTGTCTCGTGTCTCCATGATTCCCTGTCTCATGTCTCCATGATTCCCTGTCTCCATGATTCTCTGTCTCATGTCTCCATGATTCCGTGTCTCATGTCTCCATGATTCTCTGTCTCATGTCTCCATGATTCCGTGTCTCGTGTCTCCATGATTCCCTGTCTCATGTCTCCATGATTCCCTGTCTCCATGATTCCCTGTCTCATGTCTCCATGATTCTGTGTCTCCATGATTCCGTGTCTCATGTCTCCATGATTCTCTGTCTCATGTCTCCATGATTCCGTGTCTCATGTCTCCATGATTCCGTGTCTCCATGATTCCCTGTGTAATGTCTCCATGATTCCGTGTCTCCATGATTCCCTGTCTAATGTCTCCATGATTCCGTGTCTCATGTCTCCATGATTCTGTGTCTCCATGATTCCGTGTCTCATGTCTCCATGATTCCCTGTCTCCATGATTCCCTGTCTCATGTCTCCATGATTCCGTGTCTCCATGATTCCCTGTCTAATGTCTCCATGATTCCGTGTCTCATGTCTCCATGATTCTGTGTCTCCATGATTCCGTGTCTTATGTCTCCATGATTCCGTGTCTCGTGTCTCCATGATTCCCTGTCTCATGTCTCCATGATTCCGTGTCTCCATGTTTCCCTGTCCCCCGCTGACCAGAAGTTCCACACACTGGAAAAGTCGCACGTCACGCAGATGAGGTCCTTCCTTCAGACCTACGCGCAGACGCTGTGGGACACCCACGTGCAGATGGGACATGTAATTATACGCACAAAGACAAAGATCCCCCGTGTAGCCTGAACAGACTGTTGGGCCAAGTGCTGTTTAGCCGACATCTATGAAGGCCGGCACGCCACGCGAGGGGGTTGGTGGCCAGCACCACGCATTTGTCTCCCTCATGGTGATGTTTGCACACAAGACCAGGTACTATTTTGAGGCTGAGTCGACCTAGGGGAGGCCCATGACCAGTTCAGATAATCGTCATTGGTGTTGTTGATGCTACCATCGTCATGATGATCGCTGTTACCACTACACTACCGCTCACACAGGCACGTACACACACACACACGCAATACCTTCAAAGCCTCTACAGTGCTGTTGGCGAGCACCTATTAAGGCCTGCATGCGACACGCATGATGATGTGGGTGGCACAGCCAACACATTGATCACATGGCTACAACTAACGATGGAGTGGCAGCCAAGGGAAGGACGTTTCACCGAGGAGATGGAGCGATGAAATCAGCCCGTCTCCAGGTCAGCCGGGTGGATCGTTACAAGTCAGAGATGGTGACGGCTTAGGGAGGTATTCATTCATCCAGCAGTGGATTGACCATGATCATAACTGACGACGACGAGAGCCTGGGCATATATACCTGGCTGCCTTCTTTCATCACCACTGATGATGCTGGATGAGGGCCTCCTCGCGCAATTAGGGTCATTGGGGTCATTTGACCATACTTCACCACCCTGGTCAGCGCTGATTGGTGAAGGCGGGGAGCATAGAGGGTACGGCACGTCAACAGACTTGGCTGTACTGGCCACTGTGGCCCAGATGGTAGCCAACCGCAGAGGCAGGATATCTGACCTGTGTTTGGGACGAGGCTCAAAAGAAAGCCGTCTCTGGTGTGGACCAATCAGTTTCAAGGACAATGCATCATATTATCAGAGTATGTGTTTTTTGTTTGCATTCTGACCACAAGCATTGTGGTTAATGCAGGCATGAATCCTTGTAAAAGGTTTCAGTTTGGTGTTTTAACATCTTAACACAGCTGTTTTGTTGCCAGACAAAAAGGGGAAAACCTTATTATCAAGAGGAGACTTTTTTTAGGGAGGGGGATTTCGGTAAAAAAAACCTAAAATCTCTGTATTGTAAAGAGCCGCAATGGTTTTGCCGACCCCCTGTCCTATCCGAGTGGACATCTATTTAAAAACAAGAGCTTTACAGCTCATCGGATTCCTCCAGTGTAAATCAATATTCTGATCATGGATTAGCGCTGCTAGATCGGGCGTGAGCAGGCGGGGTGGGTGGCGCGCGGCTGGATCTGCGTGTAAGGAGAAGCTGCTGCGCTGCACTTTCAGATGCACGTGGAGTTCCAGCACTGGTTGGACATTCACACGGCGGAGGAGCTCATGAGGCTGAGTCCACGCGTGGAACCCAGCACGGAGAGACCAGGTGCGGGCAAGACAACGTGACACATCATTGTCATCGTCTTAGCCGTCGTCATTGTCACCGTCACCATCGTCAGCAGTCATAAACCACTCGCGTCATTATCATCATGGTGCATCATCATCATCATCGACACCACCACCACTCCAGTGACACCGGCGCTACCACCACCGCTACCATCATCAGCATTGCCACGACCACCACCACCAGGAGCATCACCACCACCATGACGGTCATTATGAAGATCAGCATCATAATCTCATGATCATCATCGCCTCCATCATCTGCACTTTCATCACCACCGCCACGAATGTCATAATTTTAAAGAAGCCAATGCTAACTTTCTTAAACATCACCTGCATCAGTTTAACACGTAGGCTTTCGCGACCAATATTATTCATAATAAAGGCTTTTTGGGTTAGATCGCGTAAATATAAATGTGTCGTAACCCTCCACCACCCGACACAGCGAGTAAGGGATTTGTCACGCAAACACAACGCGCCAAATAGTTTACTACTTCAGCCCACCGGTGTGTTGGAGAGTAAATCCACAACGTTTACAATTTGAGTAGCGTGACGTTTCGCTGGTAATGACATCACCCAGCATCATCGCGCGATTTGCCAGAATAGCGAAGCCGTCCACCTGCTTCAGGTCTCAAATAGAGCAGCAGCAGCAGCAGGACGACGTCATCACTGAACCCATCAGGTGCAGAGGTCAGAGGCGGAGGAAGGATCGGGTTTCGTAATTATAAAATAGATTAGTAATCACATGCAGCTTCATCATCAATATGATGATCATTATCCTGATGTTGATCGCTGTTACCATCGTTATGATGACCGCTGCTACCATCGTCATGATGATCGCTGTTACCGTATTTATAAAGTTCGGCATCATCATCACCACCACCACCATAAACATCACCACCATCATCACCACTATCCGTACCTTTATCACCATCATGAAACCAGGGACTTGCGATGTTGCAGTCTACCCGTGTCAAGTTCCACTCGTTTGGAAAGATGTGGGGCGATCATCCGTGTGATCCAATCGCGAATTGTATCACTTACTTGGGCATGCGTTCAGCCAATTAGGAACTGTGATTCAGACAGTAGTGACGGGTCCACCAGATATCGCTCAGGGAGGAAACAAGCTCGCGCCCGTAAGCATACCACGGTTGGTGTCACGCCTACTGAGACGACCTCACATTTCACGCGCGCTGGGGTGACGATGGCTCATTTGGTTTAACGTGGCGCGTGCGCGTGTCGGCCAATCGACTCATTCCACGAATCGCCCACAATTGTCTAAACCAGGGGTGGGGAAACTTTTTTCCTGCCAAAGGCCATTTGGATATTTAAAACATCATTCGCGGGCAATACAAAATAATCAACTTAAAAATTAACCCGTTATATTTGGTCAAACATTTTATTAACGCGCCCCTAATGCGATGGGCTGGAACTGCTTCTCTTTGGCGAGGCGTGTGATGATGTTAGCCGGTGTTGACGATGTTGCTACTCGCAACTGCTTTTCCAGATTTGCTCCGAGATTTGTTGAATTTCGAGTCCCGCCTGCGGTTGCCTTGGCAGGGCCAGAGACCCAAATGATTTCGCGGGGCCTCATACGGCCCGCGGGCCGGACGTTCCCCAACCCTGGTCTAAAACAACAATTACCTTCGAAAATTGCACCCCTCCCTACCCCCCACGTGTCATATTTGGGACCCCACCCCCCAAATTGCTTTCGCTGCGAGCTCGCCCACAACGAACACTGTGATTCCGTTTAGGCGGCTCTTGACCAGGGGCTGCACGACCCAGCAGGAAGCCTCTGACAAGACCCAGCAGGAAGCCTCTGACACGACCATTCCGATGAGCACAGTTGGCTACGTACGGGGCGAGAGTGAAGCTCAACGTACATTAACACTTTTTAGAACGGTCAATATTTCCAGAAGGTTTCGGTAAACTCCTCATTCCCTTACCGCCAAATATCTCTCTCTCTCTCCCGCCACTCTTCGAACAATCCTCATCGTTTTTTTTTTCCATGGGCAAGACAGCCCATGGGTAGGTGTCCACCACGCATGTTGTCACTTGTCTCCACTTCTCTCTGTCTTGTTTCAACATGCTTCAAGTCGGGGCCACGTCTTTCTGGCACCACCAACGTCTCTCGTCATCGAGCCATTTCTCCGTTTGATCTTCCTGCTCTCGCTCTCTCTCTCTCTCTCCCGTTCTCTTTCCCTTGATGCTTACACGGCTGTCAAAACCATACGGTTTGCCCCGTATTCTTGTACAGGGAAAATTCGTTTTCAGGTCCATATGCCGTTACAGCCGTTTCAGTACGGGCAGAAAAAAAAACGATGTTCTGTGTCTCTTTGTTTGTGTTTCTCCCTCGTGATGGAGACTTTGTAGGATGAACGTTGAGATTTATAAGGGGCACGGGGTGACCAACAAGGTCTGAATTGCTCTGTAATAAGGTATGGCACTGATAAGGGGTTGACAGGTACGTGTTTGTTATATTTATTTAATTAATTCGGGGTGTGTCCCCGTGTCATCACCTAACCCCAACGAACCCGTAACATGAACGTCAAGTACCAGCGCCGTCTGTTGGTTGACGTTATGAGTTGTTGTTGTTGTTACTGACTTACCAGTCGGGGGAGATTGTCATTTGCCATCAGCCGTAACGCCCAATTGTTTGCATGGCCATTGTTCGTGTTCCTTGACGTCTCCTGCCATCGTTTTGCGACCATCCACCCGTGAATCGCAATCCACCTATTGGCCACCGCCGAATGAGACGTTCCGTTGAATCGTCGATTAATTATCCGGCACCGCGCGATTATCCGTCTGCTTCCAACGTTATCTGGCGGTGCCCGGTCGATCTGGCGAAACCGGCAAACCCGTTCCAAAGGTTATCACCAGTATGCTTGATTTCAGTGGTAAATATTATATACAGTACATTATACACTACATGCAACTTAAAACAATGAAAATACGGCACGTATGTACATCACCCCATGCAGGGTCCTCGAGATGGGAGTTGGTAAGTACGGTACAATAAACACAGTAACTTTTTATAAATATGATATTGATACTGGTAGGAACCTCCTGGTTACACCACCAGCGCACAGGGGATTATTGTGTCCGTCCGTCGTGCATCCATAAATGGGAGGGGTGGGGCTGGGTGGGGAGGGGAGGGTGGGGAGGGGCTGGTGGGGAGGAAGGGGCTGGGTGGGGAAGGTGGGTAGGGGTGGGGCTGGGTGGGGAGGGTGGGTAGGGGTGGGGCTGGGTGGGGCTGGGTGGGGAGGGGCTGGGTGGAGAGGGGAGGGTGGGGAGGGGCTAGGTGGGGAGGGGCTAGGTGGGGAGGGTGGGGCTGGGTGGGGGGTGGGAGGGGTGGGGCTGGGTGGGGAGGGGCTAGGTGGGGAGGGAGGGGCTGGGTGGAGAGGGGAGGGTGGGGAGGGGCTGTTGTAGGGAGGGAGGGGCTGGGTGGGGAGGGCAGGGTGGGGAGGGCAGGGTGGGGAGGGGCTGGGTGGGGAGGGTGGGGAGGGGCTGGGTGGGGAGGGTGGGGAGGGGCTGGGTGGGGAGGGTCTGGGTGGGGGGTGGGAGGGGTGGGGCTGGGTGGGGAGGGGCTGGTCACCCCGTGGTGCCCTTATAAAACTCAACGTTTAACCTACTCACGCCGGCTTGTGCCCGCCCTCACAGTCGGGCATATTTGTGGAATACACCACGTGGTGCCGCCGTTGACCCTGGCCATTGACCGAGCAACCCAACGTTCCTACCAGCTACCACCGCAGGAATGTGTTATTTTATTTGAAGCTTTCGTGACTGCACGAATCCATAATGATATATTATTTTTGTTTTATTAAAAATTTCTACCTACGTTACTTTATCGAAACAACCAAAGAGCATATTTTTATTTTTTTGTCTATTCGTATGTTTATTCGTGCCAATTTCATATCGTGTAAAAAATGCAAAACACGAAAAACATCAACATATAACAACACCTAAATACTTAATGCCATCCATGCAAGAATGTGCAAAAATAAGCCATTTTAAATCATGATGGATTTCGTGGTTTAAAAAGCCGCCAAATAATCGGTAGATCGGTATATGACCTTTGACATTAGTTTAGAGAGACACAAAAACCTGACCGCTCCCCCCACACACAGGGGGGCCGTCCATAAATGACGTCACACACCTAGGGGGAGGGGTTTCGACATTTGTGACGATGTGTGACGAGGGGAGGGGGAGGGGGTGTGAGAAATGTGACGTCACATCAAAATGCGCAAACTTTAAATAAATATAGACAACACTTTCTACTTAATTAAATAGACATTTTAAATAAATGTCTTCTCCTACAACATCAGGGTGCAGCGCCACATTAAATACGCACTACAATGCCAATAGTTTAAAGCTATTTGAAGCATGTTTTATTTTAAAAATGGAAATATTTTTTTTTTGGGGGGGGGGGAGGGAGCAGAGCTTTGTGACGTCATATTTGAGGGAGGGGGGGTGTCTGACTTTTTGTGACGCCGTGTGACGAGGGAGGGGGGGGTCAAAAATCGTCCAAAATCACGTGACGTCATTTATGAACGACCCCGAATCCCACTGCTGACCGCGATGGGCGATGCGCCCCCTACTGGGCTTAGCCTCGCTGCTGTTGCTGCCTCTGTCCGGTGACACCGCCCCTGATGCAGCATGAAAGGGCCCCGTCAACCCCATTACAGGAACAGATCATTTGAGAGAAAAAATCCAGATAATCACGAAATCCATCATTATTTAAAATAGCTAATGTTGGCACATGCTTGTATTACCATATGTTTTCAGGTGGCGTTATATGTTGGTGTTTTTGTTAGTGCTTTACGCGAGTTTGCGACGTGAAATTTGCATGAATAAACATACAAGCGGACAAAGAATATGTACTGCTTTACAAAGTTATAGTATTTACTTTACCCTACTTATCAACTCCCATCTCGCAGACTCTGCATGGGGTGATGTATATATATACGTGCCGTATATTCATTGTTTAAGTTGGTACGCAGTGTATAATGTACCGTATATAATATTTACCGCTGACTTCGTCACACACGCGGTGCCGATCGCCGGACTGGTTACAAACTTTAGGGCGTTTTTGTTTGGTTTTGCCGGATCGAACAACGGGACCGCCGGAGAATGTTGGAAGCCGGATAATCGATAATCGATGAACCAGGCGAGAAATAACTCAAGGGACCAGGATGCAATAAAAGTCTCACTTACGCGAGTGAAATGGCAGAAAAAGCAAAACACATAAATGAAACGCACTGATGGAGCGAAGAAAAATCGACGCAAAGGCAAATGTCGCTTGAGAATTTGACAATATTGCGCCAAACACAAATTCAATGTTGCAAAAATAAATTCCCTGGAGCGTAAAGTCGGCCCGGAGAGATTATGGTACATTTGAAATGGATCGTAGCGCAATTACACGCGGAGTCGCGGAAATATTGAACAGATACACGGGGTAATCGTTGATTTTAAGCTTTCGTGACTGCAGGAATCCATACTCTTTGGTTCTTTCAGTCAAGTAGGTATATATATACCTATATATTTATATACCTACGTGACTTTATCCAAAGAACCAAAGAGTATGGAGTAGTTGTTGTTCGAAACATGTAAGCAGACGAGGATAAATGTCAAATGCAATTGCAAGATTATCATACGTAATTATGCAGGGGTAGTTTGTCAAAAGTCTATGGTGAATGTGTCTGGTGTGTGTAATAAGTGTCTGGTGAATGTAGTGGTGAGTGTCTGGTGAATGTAGTGGTGAGTGTCTGGTGAGTGGAGTGGTGAGTGTCTGGTGAGTGGAGTGGTGAGTGTCTGGTGAGTGGAGTGGTGAGTGGTGAGTGGAGTGGTGAGTGTCTGGTGAGTGGAGTGGTGAGTGTCTGGTGAGTGGAGTGGTGAGTGGTGAGTGGAGTGGTGAGTGTCTGGTGAGTGGAGTGGTGAGTGTCTGGTGAGTGGAGTGGTGAGTGGTGAGTGGAGTGGTGAGTGGAGTGGTGAGTGGAGTGGTGAGTGGTGAGTGGAGTGGTGAGTGGAGTGGTGCGTGTCTGGTGAGTGGAGTGGTGAGTGTCTGGTGAGTGGAGTGGTGAGTGGTGAGTGGAGTGGTGAGTGTCTGGTGAGTGGAGTGGTGAGTGTCTGGTGAGTGGAGTGGTGAGTGTCTGGTGAATGTAGTGGTGAGTGTCTGGTGAGTGGAGTGGTGAGTGTCTGGTGAGTGGAGTGGTGAGTGTCTGGTGAATGGAGTGGTGAGTTTCTGGTGAGTGGAGTGGAGTGTCTGGTGAGTGGAGTGGTGAGTGTCTGGTGAGTGGAGTGGTGAGTGTCTGGTGAGTGGAGTGGTGAGTGTCTGGTGAATGGAGTGGTGTCTGGTGAGTGGAGTGGAGTGTCTGGTGAGTGGAGTGGTGAGTGTCTGGTGAGTGGAGTGGTGAGTGTCTGGTGAGTGGAGTGGTGAGTGTCTGGTGAGTGGAGTGGTGAGTGTCTGGTGAGTGGAGTGGTGAGTGTCTGGTGAGTGGAGTGGTGAGTGTCTGGTGAGTTGAGTGGTGAGTGTCTGGTGAGTGGAGTGGTGAGTGTCTGGTGAGTGGAGTGGTGAGTGTCTGGTGAATGGAGTGTCTGGTGAGTGGAGTGGTGAGTGTCTGGTGAGTGGAGTGGTGAGTGGAGTGGTGAGTGTCTGGTGAGTGGAGTGGTGAGTGTCTGGTGAATGTAGTGGTGAGTGTCTGGTGAGTGGAGTGGTGAGTGGTGAGTGGAGTGGTGAGTGTCTGGTGAGTGGAGTGGTGAGTGTCTGGTGAATGGAGTGGTGAGTGTCTGGTGAGTGGAGTGGTGAGTGTCTGGTGAGTGGAGTGTCTGGTGAGTGGAGTGGTGAGTGTCTGGTGAGTGGAGTGGTGTCTGGTGAGTGGAGTGGAGTGTCTGGTGAGTGGAGTGGTGTCTGGTGAGTGGAGTGGAGTGTCTGCTGAGTGGAGTGGTGAGTGTCTGGTGAGTGGAGTGGTGAGTGTCTGGTGAGTGTCTGGTGAGTGGAGTGGTGAGTGGAGTGGTGAGTGTCTGGTGAATGGAGTGGTGAGTGTCTGGTGAGTGGAGTGGTGAGTGTCTGGTGAGTGGAGTGGTGAGTGTCTGGTGAGTGTCTGGTGAGTGGAGTGGTGAGTGGTGGTGAGTGGAGTGGTGAGTGTGGTGGTGAGTGGAGTGGTGAGTGTCTGGTGAGTGGAGTGGTGAGTGTCTGGTGAGTGGTGAGTGTCTGGTGAGTGGAGTGGTGAGTGTCTGGTGAGTGGAGTGGTGAGTGGTGAGTGGAGTGGTGAGTGGTGAGTGTCTGGTGAGTGGAGTGGTGAGTGTCTGGTGAGTGCCTGGTGAGTGGAGTGGTGAGTGTGGTGGTGAGTGGAGTGGTGAGTGTCTGGTGAGTGGAGTGGTGAGTGTCTGGTGAGTGGAGTGGTGAGTGTCTGGTGAGTGGAGTGGTGAGTGTCTGGTGAGTGTCTGGTGAGTGGAGTGGTGAGTGTCTGGTGAATGGAGTGGAGTGTCTGGTGAGTGGAGTGGTGAGTGTCTGGTGAGTGGAGTGGTGAGTGTCTGGTGAGTGGAGTGGTGAGTGTCTGGTGAGTGGAGTGGTGAGTGTCTGGTGAGTGGAGTGGAGTGTCTGGTGAGTGGAGTGGTCAGTGTCTGGTGAGTGGAGTGGTGAGTGTCTGGTGAGTGGAGTGGTGAGTGTCTGGTGAGTGGAGTGGAGTGTCTGGTGAGTGGAGTGGTGAGTGTCTGGTGAGTGGAGTGGAGTGTCTGGTGAGTGGAGTGGTGAGTGTCTGGTGAGTGGAGTGGTGAGTGTCTGGTGAATGTAGTGGTGAGTGTCTGGTGAGTGGAGTGGTGAGTGTCTGGCGAGTGGAGTGGTGAGTGTCTGGTGAGTGGAGTGGTGAGTGGTGAGTGGAGTGGTGAGTGTCTGGTGAGTGGAGTGGTGAGTGTCTGGTGAGTGGAGTGGTGAGTGTCTGGTGAATGGAGTGGTGATTGT
Source organism: Petromyzon marinus (assembly GCF_048934315.1). Lineage (NCBI taxonomy): Eukaryota > Metazoa > Chordata > Hyperoartia > Petromyzontiformes > Petromyzontidae > Petromyzon > Petromyzon marinus. Next base: position 6,629,020 of record NC_133710.1, on the reverse strand, counting down.
CTGGTGAGTGGAGTGGTGAGTGTCTGGTGAGTGTCTGGTGAATGTAGTGGTGAGTGTCTGGTGAGTGGAGTGGTGAGTGTCTGGTGAGTGGAGTGGTGAGTGTCTGGTGAGTGGAGTGGTGAGTGTCTGGTGAGTGGAGTGGTGAGTGTCTGGTGAGTGGAGTGGTGAGTGTCTGGTGAGTGGAGTGGTGAGTGTCTGGTGAATGGAGCGGTGCGTTTCTGGTGAGTGGAGATGACTGTACACACATTATTACACATACACAGCACATTAAAGATTACTGTACACACACATTATTACACATACACAGCACATTATAGATGACTGTACACACACATTATTACACATACACAGCACATTAAAGATGACTGTACACACATTATTACACATACACAGCACATTAAAGATGACTGTACACACACATTATTACACATACACAGCACATTCAAGATGACTGTACACACACATTATTACACATACACAGCACATTAAAGATGACTGTACACACACATTATTACGCATACACAGCACATTAAAGATGACTGTACACACACATTATTACACATACACAGCACATTATAGATGACTGTACACACACATTACTACACATACACAGAACATTATAGATGACTGTACACACACATTACTACACATACACAGCACATTAAAGATTACTGTACACACACATTATTACACATACACAGCACATTAAAGATGACTGTACACACACATTATTACACATACACAGCACATTCAAGATGACTGTACACACACATTACTACACATACACAGCACATTAAAGATGACTGTACACACATTATTACACATACACAGCACATTATAGATGACTGTACACACACATTATTACACATACACAGCACATTATAGATGACTGTACACACACGTTACTACACATACACAGCACATTAAAGATGACTGTACACACACATTATTACACATACACAGCACATTCAAGATGACTGTACACACACATTACTACACATACACAGCACATTAAAGATGACTGTACACACACATTATTACACATACACAGCACATTATAGATGGCTGTACACACACATTATTACACATACACAACACATTAAAGATGACTGTACACACATTACTACACATACACAGCACATTAAAGATGACTGTACACACACATTATTACACATACACAGCACATTAAAGATGACTGTACACACACATTACTACACATACACAGCACATTAAAGATGACTGTACACACACATTATTGCACATACACAGCACATTAAAGATGACTGTACACACACATTATTACACATACACAGCACATTAAAGATTACTGTACACACACTTTAATACACATACACAGCACATTAAAGATTACTGTACACACATTATTACACATACACAGCACATTAAAGATGACTGTACACACACATTACTACATATACACAGCACATTAAAGATGACTGTACACACACATTATTACACACACAGCACATTATAGATGTCTGTACACACACATTATTACACATACACAGCACATTATAGATGACTGTACACACACATTACTACACATACACAGCACATTATAGATGACTGTACACACGCATTATTACACATACACAGCACATTATAGATGACTGTACACACACATTATTACACATACACAGCACAGCACATTAATGACCGTCCAAGGCGTAGCCACCGCACTCCGTTGTAATCCCACCCCCTCTTCGAAACGCGCACTTGGTCGTTCCCAAGAATCCCGCAGTACGTTAACCACAGTGGAAGATGCTTGGAATGTTCCATCTTACACCAAAGAGGAGGAGAGAGGGGTGGGGGGTGATGAGTTGGTGGGATGAATGATGCCGCATCCCGTGCAGCAAGACGCAGCGATACTCGCAGGCTGCGTTGCTAAGTAACGAGTTGGTGTGTGTGTAAGTACAGTACATACATGTGTGTGTGGGGAGTGATAGTGTAGCGGGGAGCGGTAGTGTAGTGGTTAGCGCGCTGCGCTATGAACCTGGCGACCCAGGTTCGATTCCCGCTCACGGTCAACACCAGTGACGATTATCTGAACCGGTCCCGGGCCTCCCCTAGGTCGACCCAGCCTCAAATGAGTACCTGGCGCGGTGTGTAAACATCGCCACTAGGGAGACAAAGGCGGCCGGGCGTGGTATTGGCCACCCGTTCCGGCATTCGTAGGTGCTCGCTAACATTACTTGTCACGGGCATCGGGTGGGTGGCTAATGCGTGGGGAGCGGTGGCGCAGTGGTTAGCGCACTGTGCTATGAGCCCATTCTCACGACCAAGAACCGTGGTGATTTCTAAACCGGTCCTGGGCCTCCCCTCAGTCGACTCAGCCTCAAACGAGTACCTGGTGTGGTGTCTAAATATCGTGGCTGGAGAGACAAAGGCGGCCGGGCCTGGTGTTGGCTACGCACCCCCTCGTGCGCCCTGCCGGTAGGTGCTCATTTAAAGGCACTTGCCCCAACAGTCTGTTCAAGGCTATACGGGGGGGTATTTGTCTTGGTGATCAATGTATTGTATTGCAGCACTTGCCCCTACAGTCTATACGGCCACACTGGGGCCCTTTGCCTTTGTGTGCGCTATGTGTATCAAGTACAGTACTTGTGTACAGACATCCACTGAATAATGATTAATCAGAGTAGTACGTTGTGATGGAAGTATATTCTCATTCATTCGATTCGCCTAAGAGATGCATACGAACATCATTTACCTCAATAATATATTTGATTATCGCACCGTGAGCGTATCCATATAAATGTTAACTCTCTCGCTTGGTATACAGACGCCTGCTGTACGTGTGTAGTTTGCATGTCTCTCTCACCGTGGTCGCGTGGATTTTTCTCTGGGTCCTCCGCTTCCCCCCACCACCACCACACACATTTAGAAAAATGCGTTTAGATTATTTGACTCCCGTAAATTTCCGCGCGTTAAGCCACTTCGTTGACCTATCATTCGTGGCCAGGTTGCTTCTTTGTCGCTCACCGCCTTCCTTAACCCGTGCTGGCCAGCGTGGTGAAGTATGGTCAAATCACCACCTCCCCACGACGACCCGCACGGCGTGGGGAGGTGACCATCCAGCAGTGGATAGGCGGTGGTTTTACTGTGGGTTGACGGTTGACGGCACTCAATGGGGCCCCGTCTTCACTTTCAGCACCACGGACAGCGACCTGTACGAAGTCTGACTCGCTGACTGACAGAGAGAGAGAGTGCTGTGTGTCTCAACTTAAGACCGGTCTCTCGCCTAGATCGATTCGGCCTAAAATGAGCACGTGGTGCCGCGTATTAGTAACAGTGAACGGCACCTGTGGCATGAGACGAAGAGGCGTAAAGCGTGTGCTGTGCCCAACTTAATAGGTGCTCGCTAAACCTACATCCGTCTCTTGAAGAAAGACTGCTTGCTTATATATATTTTCAAACATCTGCTGATTCATGACAAGTTAGACCGACACTGCTGATGACAACAATGAATGTAGAAACCGGTCCGGAGTAGTTTGCTTGCACTGCATCAATGCTGGTTGAAGTCACGCACTCCCAGAAGGGGCCGGTGCGTTGCGTTAGGAATACTTTGAAAAATGTGGAGAGCCGGATATGTGAAGAAACATTGCTTATCTATTTCTGTCCATACAGAGGGTGGCTAAGTGAGTCTCTTGTGTACTGCGTAGGCGTGCGTTAGATTGTTTTTTATCTATAAATATATAAAATGGCAAAATAACAGCGTGCACTATTTTAATAAGTTCATGATTTACAAATGTTAAATACTGTATTGTCATTCTTGATTTGAAGCTTTCGTGACTGCAGGAATCCATACTCTTTGGTTATTTCGGTAAAGTCACGTGGGTAGAAATAAAATAAAACAAATCACGACGTTTCGATCGCAACACAAGCGGTCGTGATTTATTTTATTGTATTACTAACTACGTGACTTTACCGAAAGAACCAAAGAGTATGTATTGTCATTGTGCACGTGGAATCGTATGCAGTACCGTACTGTAAGCAGTACTAGTGGGATTGCCACCAACGAATTGCAGTACAAAGAGTAATAGCTCACGATACCATTCGAGGGGAGAGCCTCATGTCAGAGAGCTACCGGACATCTGTAAAAAAAGAAGAGCTTTATAGCTCATCGGATTTCTCCAGTATAAATATTCAGATTGTGAGGCGCATAGTCTTGAGCACTGTATACTGCGCAACTGATCAAAACTTGGACTTTTAATGTACCCGGAAAGACTTAAAAACGTTTTTCCAGGACGGTAATAAGAGAGCCATCCTGGGAAACCAACAGGGGTGGACAACCCGAGCTATTACAGTGCAAGTATATCGTGTCACGTTCTGGGCGTATCTACAGCTGGGTCGACCAAGAATATATTTTTTGCATCCGGCTCACCACATCCAGTATACCCGTGGCTGTGGCTACTAGTCACGTACAACCAGTCTTCCAACCAAACGATAATATATTCATAGATCCATAATATAGTTTTTTTTAAAGATTAGATCGCATAAACCCAATGCAGTAAATTTACGCGATCTAACCCCCCCAAAAAAACTCAATTATGGATGATATTTGTCGCGAAAGCTTCAGTGTTAAATTCACAGATTAAACTCCGGTTTCGGGAAGGCGTGTGTTTTTCACGTGTTCCGTCGGCTCGGCCTGTAACGAATCGGTGATTTTGCCGCGATTCAGGGTCTCGATGCGAATAAAATAATAATGTAAAAAACTTGTTTTTTAAACACGCTTTAATGAAATGTACCGTGCTAGTAATGGCAGAACTCCACGACTCCAGGAAGTGGCCCCGAAGCTTGCCACAACGTAAGGAACCGTGGTGATCTACAGCCAACGTCAGTTGAGCGTGGACAATAGACCCACGCCGAAACATAACATATAAAAAAGATTGTTTAAAATATATATATTTTTTACGATAGAATATAGTAATTCTCATCAGTATGACATAAGTATACCAAGTTTGCAGTCGATACCACATTGGGAAGTGGATTAGAAATTGAGTTACAAGATTTGAGGATACAACGACAACAGAGTGAGTGAATAGAAAACGTGTAAAAAAAAGTCACAACTTTCTAAACAATGTACTTGTACCTGCATCGTTGCGAATTTAGCGGTCTCCAGTGGCTGAATGGGTCGCGTTCAACGCAAAGCATCGTTCAAGAATCTACTGCATCGATTCGCACGCAACGGTTTTAGATTCACGTCTCGTTGAGCCTTGAGAATCGATGAATGCATGGATCACCGTGCCCCCAATGTATTCAGTATTTGCTATTGTATGTACTGAATCAGTCCTTCCACGAGTCGCTGAAATGTTATGTTTCAGGTAGCGATTCTGAATCAATGGCGATGTGATTCGTATAGTCTGCATTGGCGTTCACAGAATCCACGGTGGAACCGTATGAATCTGTAAACATGTACACACGTGTACTCCGGACACACGTGTAATCTTGACACGGCGTACCAGCGTCCACTTGTCGAGCGTGTGTGTCTTGTCTATTGCACACGCGTAGTTGGCGAACACTGTGTCTCGTGTACCCACGTGGACCATGTGTCGCATGTAACACGTGTGTGTGTATGGGGAGCGGGTAGTGTGATCGGTTAGCGCGTTGCGCTACGAACCAGGTGGCCCGAGTTCGATTCCCGCTCACGGCCACCAATACCAAGCGACGATTATCTGAACCGGTCATGTCCCTCCCCTAGATCGACTCGGCCTCAAATGAGTACCTGGTGCGATTTATAAACATCGTCACTCGGGAGACAAAGGCGGCCGGACGTGGTGCTGGTCACCCGCCCCCTCGTGTGCCGTGCCGGCCTTCATAGGTGCTACTCGCTAAACAGCACTTGCCCCAACAGTCTGTTAAGGCTACACGGGGGATCTTTGGCGTGTCACGCGCAGCGCTGTGTGCTATACGCTACATAGACAATCCGACTTGGGAAGTTTCTCTAATCGGTTTATACAAAGTTCACAGATTACAAGGGGCCCCCCTGAGCTGCCCTTGCCTTAGTGACAAAACCCCCATCCTGCAAGCCACTGCTACAACAACACCACCAGCATCTTCTTCAGCAGCCACAATATAACCCTTGGATGAAGGGCTGTCCGCGCCGCGTCGGTCATGGCAGTTGTTTTGACCATACTTCACCACGCTGGTCAGTGCGGGTTGGTGAGTCGGGTGGTTTTGACTCTGATGTTAGCCGTGGACGGGGATTTAAATGATCTCTGGTCGCCCGGTTCGCGGCACAGTGCACGCACATCGCTTTCACCCCCTCTATGCCGAGTCGGTGTTATTAAACTCCACGTGTCCGTGACGGGACCCGGTATATCCTAAACCGCAGTCTCGTCGGACGGTGCCGATTTTTCGACAGCGTGCAGGGACGATGGCTCAGTTTAACGCGTAGGTTAGATCGCGTAAATATATAAATGTGTCGTTAAACCCGCCACCACCCGACACAGCCAACTAGCAAGGTTTGTCACGTAAACGACGGCTCAGTTTACTCGCACTCGATGGCTTGACCTTTGACTTGCGCCACAAGCCAAAGGTCACACAGAGCACAGGGATCAATGCTTATCCACTCGGTTGGCACCGAGACAATTTTTGTTGTTGAAATTCCACATTCCTATGGCAAAGACTACCGGTCTGTTCCGAGCACAAGCACAATCCAGCAGGAATCATGATTGCGGATTATGAATGATGGTGCTGATGATCATATTAATTAATGATAATGGAGAATACGATGATTCGATGATGATGACAATGGTGACGATTACGACTCCCTAACGATGATAATTATGTTTGTCCGTACGGATTGACAACCACGATCGATGATTCGCTTGATGATGCTAATTACTGACGACGGTGATGCCGTTGAATTATCGTCACCATTCACTGCTGCTGCTGACGATGCTGCTGCAGATGATGGTGATTGTCGTCCGCGACGACTACGATCATCCTCTGGCTGACGCAGTCCGCCACACACAGTCACGGCACGTGACGAGCACTGATCACGACAGCCATCAACCTGGGATTCATTTCCCAGGTTATATCTTCCGGGGCAACCCCCCCCCCTCCCGAGAGTTGATGGGGGGGGGTGAGATATTTTCCGGAGCTCAGCCCTGGAGACAGCTCGAGCTGGAGTGAAGTGTTGTGATCACTGATTCCTGCAGACCCCCCCCGCCCATCCTTAATCAGACTCCATGAGTCTCGAAGGCGGTCGGGTCTCATCTTCCCTTCTCGCAGCGCCTCCCTCAATCCTCTCCCTGAAATCCAGGCCCACGTGACATCACCACCAGCATCACTTGTGACGCAACCCTCCATCTGCCCCCACCCCAACTCCCTTCTCTCCCCGTCCGTCCCTCTCTCTTCTCTCAATCCCCTGCCTCTCTGCCTCTCTTGTCTCTCCCTCTGCTCTCCCTCTCTCTCCCCTCTCCCGGTCTCTCCCTCCCACTTCTCTCCCCCCCTCTCTCTCTCTGTCTTTCAGGCCCCGTTGAATCACAGGAATGTAACTCAGCCACCATGATGGAAGGTATGTTGCTCTACGGCACAGCAGCCGCCGCTCGCACAGGGGGAAGACTCGTTCTAGAATAATCAGCCTCGACTATCACCACCACCACACCCGTTTCGTGCCGTGATGATGTTGCCATGACCCAGCTGCACTCATTCAAATCACCCTGGGAGCATCTCGTCTTCACACAGACACGCGTATACAATGTTCGCACGCGTCCTCCTCCCCCCCCCCAACACACACAAACACATTAATTGACGATGTGTAACAGCATCGCGCGTGTACCCTGCCGGCCTTCATGGGTGCTCGCGAACGTCACTTGGCTCGGCAGGCTTAGCAACGCAACGCGGGAGGGGGTCCTTGTGCTTGTACGTGCCGTGCTTTCTGGTGGCAGCGATGGCTGTTTAATCTAGCACGGTGATGTGGTCGAGAGATGATTTAGAGGTGCGTGTATTTTTTTTTATTTTCCGCTCAGCCCGCGCGGTTGCAGATGGTGAACGATGGGAGAATGAGTGGACCATTTAGTGTGTGTGTGTGTGTTGGTGCATCTGTGTGTGTGTGTTGGTGTGTGTCTATGTTGGTGTGTGTGTTAGTGTGTGTGTGTTGTGGGGAGCGATAGTGTAGCGGTTAGCGCGCTGCGCTAACCCGGCGACACGGGTTCGATTCCCGCTCACGGCCAACACCAGTGACGATTATCTTAACCGGTCCCGGGCTTCCCCTAGGTCGACTCAGCCTCAAATGAGTACCTGGTGCAGTGTGTAAACATTGCCACTAGGGAGACAAAGGCGGTCGGGCGTGGTGCTGGCCACCCCACCCCCTCGTGTACCGTTACCGGCCTTCGTAAGGTGCTCACTAACAGCACTTGGTGCATCTCTGTGTGTGTTGGTGCTGGTGTGTGTTGGTGCTGGTGTGTGTTGGTGCTGGTGTGTGTTGCTGCTGGTGTGTATTGGTGCTGGTGTGTGTTGCTGCTGGGGTGTGTGTGTGTGCTGGTGTGTGCTGGTGTGTGTGCTGGTGTGTGCTGGTGTGTGTGTTGGTGTGTGTGTGTGTTGGTGTGTGTGTGTGTTGGTGTGTGTGTGTGGTGTGTGTGTGTGTTGGTGTGTGTGTTGGTGTGTGTGTTGGTGTGTGTGTTGGTGTGTGTGGTTGGTGTGTGTGTTGGTGTGTTGTGTGTGTGTTGGTGTGTGTGTGTTGGTGTGTGTGTGTTGGTGTGTGTGTGTTGGTGTGTGTGTGTGTTGTGTGTGTGTGTGTGTGTGTGTGTGTGTGGTGTGTGTGTGTGTTGGTGTGTGTGTGTGTTGGTGTGTGTGTGTGTGTGTGTTGGTGTGTTTGTGTGTTGGTGTGTGTTGGAGTGTGTGTGTTGGTGTGTTGGCGTGTTGGTGTGTGTGTGTGTTGGCGTGTTGGTGTGTGTGTGTGTTGGTGTGTGTGTTGGTGTGTGCTGGTGTGTGCTGGTGTGTGTGTGTGCTGGTGTGTGTGTGTGCTGGTGTGTGCTGGTGTGTGCTGGTGTGTGTATGTGTGTGCTGGTGTGTGTGTGTTGTGTGTGTGTGTTGGTGTGTGTGTTGTGTGTGTGTGTGTGTTGCTGTGTGTTGGCTGGTGTGTGTGTGTGCTGGTGTGTGCTGGTGTGTGCTGGTGTGTGCTGGTGTGTGTATGTGTGTGCTGGTGTGTGTGTGTGTTGGTGTGTGTGTGTGGGTGTGTGTGTGTTGCTGTGTGTGTGTTGGTGTGTGTGTTGGTGTGTGTGTTGGTGTGTGTGTGTTGCTGTGTGTGTGTTGCTGTGTGTGTGTTGCTGTGTGTGTGTTGGTGTGTGTGTTGCTGTGTGTTTGTTGGTGTGTGTGTTTGTTGGTGTGTGTATGTGTTGGTGTGTTGGTGTGGGTGTTGGTGTGTGTGTGTGGGTGTGTGTATGTGGGTGTTGGTGTGTGTGTTGGTGTGTGTGTTGGTGTGTGTGTGTTGGTGTGTGTGTGTGTTGGTGTGTGTGTTGGTGTGTGTGTGTGTTGGTGTGTGTGTTGGTGTGTGTGTGTGTTGGTGTGTGGGTGTTGGTGTGTGTGTGGGTGTTGGTGTGTGTGTGGGTGTTGGTGTGTGTGTGGGTGTTGGTGTGTGTGTGGGTGTTGGTGTGTGTGTGTGTTGGTGTGTGTGTGTGGGTGTGTGTGTGTGTTGGTGTGTGTGGGTGTGTGTGTGTGTGGGTGGGTGTGTGTGTGGGTGTTGGTGTGTGTGTGTGTTGGTGTGTTGGTGTGTGTGTGTGGTTGTGTGTGTGTGTGTGTGTGTGTTGTGTGTGTGTGGTGGTGTGTGTGTGTTGGTGTGTGTGTGTGTGTACGTTGGTGTGTGTGTGTTGGTGTGTGTGTGTTGGTGTGTGTGTGTTGTGTGTGTGTGTGCGCGCACTTGGGTCTGCCTCGTCACCTCCTGCCAGCGGGCGTTCGACACTTCACGTGGCCTCAAGGTGCACATGGCCTGGCACAAGCGTCGTGGTGACGTCACCGCCACTTAGTTGTTGTGTGTGCTGGTGTAGCGGTCAGCGCGCAGCGCTACGAACCTGGCGACCCGGGTTCGATTCCCGCTCACGGCCAACACCGGTGACGATTATCTGAACCGGTCCTGGGTCTCCCCTAGGTCGACTCAGCCTCAATTGAGTACCTGGTGCAGTGTGTAAACATCGTCACTGGCGGGAAGACAAAGGCGGCCGGGCGTGGTGCTAGCCACCCCACCCCCCTCGTGTACCGTGCCGGGCACCTTAATAGGTGCTCGCTAACAGCAACAGGTCTGTTAGTGTTCTACTGCTTCCTGCTACCCTGCCGACCACTGACGACGGGAATGAGAAACTCCTCCTCCTCCTGCTCCTCCTCCTGCTGCTCCTCCTGCTGCCGCCTGCTGCTCCTCCTGCACACCTCACCACCAACACAACCTCACCACCAACACCCCTCACCACCATCACACCTCACCACCAACACCCTCACCACCATCCACACCTCACCACCAACACACCTCACCACCATCCACACCTCACCACCATCCACACCTCACCACCAACACATCTCACCACGAACACACCTCACCACCAACACACCTCACCACCAACACACCTCACCACCAACACACCTCACCACCATCCACACCTCACCACCAACACACCTCACCACCAACACTCCTCACCACCATCACACCTCACCACCAACACACCTCACCACCACACACACAACACACACCTCACCACCAACACACCTCACCACCATCCACACCTCACCACCATCCACACCTCACCACTATCCACACCTCACCACCATCACACCTCACCACCATCCTCACCACCAACACACCTCACACCACACACCTCACCACCAACACACCTCACCACCATCCACACCTCACCACCAACACACCTCACCACCAACACACCTCACCACCATCCACACCTCACCACCATCCACACCTCACCACCAACACACCTCACCACCATCCACACCTCACCACCATCCACACCTCGCCATCATCCACCCCTCACCACCAACACACCTCACCACCATCACACCTCACCACCAACACACCTCACCACCATCCACACCTCACCACCATCCCTCACCTACCATCACACCTCACCACCAACACACCTCACCACCAACACACCTCACCACCACACACCTCACCACCATCCACACCTCACCACCAACACACCTCACCACCATCCACACCTCACCACCATCCACACCTCACCACCATCCACCCCTCACCACCATCCACCCCTCAACCAACAACACACCTCACCTCACACCACACACCTCACCGACCATCCACACCTCCACCCATCCACCCCTCACCACCATCCACCCCTCACCACCAACACACCCACCACCACACACCTCACCACCATCCACACCTCACCATCATCCACACCTCACCACCAACACACTTCACCACCAACACACCTCACCACCAACACACCTCACCACCATCCACACCTCACCACCAACACACCTCACCACCATCACCGCACACCACAACACGCCTCACCACCAACACACCTCACCACCATCCACACCTCACCACCAACACACCTCACCACCATCCACCCCTCACCACCATCCACACCTCACCACCAACACACCTCACCACCATCACACCTCACCACCAACACACCTCACCACCAACACACCTCGCCACCACACACCTCACCACCAACACACCTCACCACCAACACACCTCACCACCAACACACCTCACCACCAACACACTTCACCACCATCCACACCTCACCACCAACACACCTCGCCACCAACACACCTCACCACCAACACACCTCACCACCAACACACCTCACCACCAACACACCTCACCACCATCCACACCTCAACCACCATCCACCCTCGCCACCACCCACACCTACACCAACACCCTCACCACCATCCACACCTCACCACCACACACCTCACCACCATCCACACCTCACCACCATCCACACCTCACCACCAACACACCTCACCACCAACACACCTCACCACCATCCACACCTCACGACCATCCACACCTCACCACCAACACACCTCACCACCATCCACACCTCACCACCATCCACACCTCACGACCATCCACACCTCACCACCAACACACCTCACCACCATCCACACCTCACCACCATCCACCCTCACCACCAACACACCTCACCACCAACACACCTCACCACCAACACACCTCACCACCAACACACCTCACCACCATCACACCTCACCACCAACACACCTCACCACCATCCACGCCTCACCACCAACACCCTCACCACCAACACACCTCACCCACCACACCCCACACCATCCACACACCACACCACCATCCACACCTCACCACCAACCACACCTCACCACCAACACACCTCACCACCAACACACCTCACCACCATCCACACCTCACCACCATCCACACCTCACCACCATCCACACCTCACCATCATCCACCACCTCACCACCAACACACCTCACCACCAACACACCACACCACCATCCACCCTCACACACCATCCACACCTCACCACCAACACACCTCACACCATCACACCTCACCACCAACACACCTCACCACCAACACACCTCACCACCAACACACCTCACCACCAACACTCTCACCACCATCACACCTCACACCAACACACCTCACCACCATCCACACCTCACCACCATCCACCCCTCACCACCATCCACCCTCACCACCATCCACACCTCACCATCAACACCCCTCACCACCATCCACACCTCACCACCATCCACACCTCACCACCAACACACCTCACCACCAACACACCTCACCTCCACCACACACCTCACCACCATCCACCCCTCACCCCAACACACCTCACCACCAACACAGCCTCACCACCATCACACCTCACCACCATCCACCCTCACCCCCACACACCTCACCACCATCCACACCTCCATCACCATCCACACCTCACGACCAACAACCTCACCACAACACACCTCACCACCATCCACACCTCACCACCATCCACACCTCACCACCATCCACACATCACCACCATCCACACCTCACCACCATCCACACCTCACCATCGTCCACACCTCAACATCGTCCACACTTCACCATCGTCCACACCTCACCACCAACACACCTCACCACCAACACACCACACCACCATCCACCACCTCACCACCACACACACTCACCACCAACACACCTCACCACCAACACACCTCACCACCATCACACCTCACCACCATCCACACCTCACCACCATCCACACCTCACCACCATCCACACCTCACCACCAACACACCTCACCACCATCCACACCTCACCACCACCACACCCTCACCACCATCCACACCTCACCACCATCCACACCTCACCACCATCCACACCCCCATCATCCACACCTCACCACCAACACACCTCACCACCAGCACACCTCACCACCATACACACCTCACCACCATCCACCCCTCACCACCATCCACACCTCACCACCATCCACACCTCACCACCAACACACCTCACCACCATCCACACCTCACCCACCAACACACCTCACCACTAATACACCTCACCACCATCCACACCTCACCACCATCCACACCTCACCACCATCCACCCCTCACCACCAACACACCTCACCACCATCCACACCTCCCCACCATCCACACCTCACCACCAACACACCTCACCACCAACACACCTCACCACCATCACACCTCACCACCATCCACACCTCACCCACCATCCACACCTCACACCATCCACACCTCACCACCAACACACCTCACCACCATCCACACCTCACCACCAACACACCTCACCACCATCCACACCTCACCACCATCCACACCTCACCACCATCCACACCTCACCATCATCCACACCTCACCACCAACACACCTCACCACCATCCACACCTCACCACCAACACACCTCACCACCATCCACACCTCACCACCATCCACACCTCACCACCAACACACCTCACCACCATCACACCTCACCACCATCCACACCTCACCACCATCCACACCTCACCACCAACACACCTCACCACCATCACACCTCACCACCAACACACCTCACCACCAACACACCTCACCACCAACACACCACCACAATCCACACCTCACCACCATCCACACCTCACCACCATGCACACCTCACCACCATCACACCTCACCACCAACACACCTCACCACCAACACACCTCACCACCAACACACCTCACCACCAACACACCTCACCACCAACACACCTCACCACCATCCACCCCCTCACCACCATCCACCCCTCACCACCAACACACCTCACCACCATCCACACCTCACCACCATCCACACCTCACCACCAACACACCTCACCACCATCCACACCTCACCACCATCCACACCTCACCACCATCCACACCTCACCACCATCCACCCCTCACCACCATCCACCCCCTCACCACCAACACACCTCACCACCATCCACACCTCACCACCATCCACACCTCACCACCATCCACACCTCACCACCAACACACCTCACCACCATCCACACCTCACCACCATACACACCTCACCACCATCCACCCCTCACCACCAACTCACACTCACCACCATCCACACCTCACCACCATCCACACCTCACCACCATCCACACCTCACCACCATCCACACCTCACCACCCATCACACCTCACCACCAACACACCTCACCACCAACACACCTCACCGTACACGTTGCTTTGCGTTGAACGCGACTCATTCACAAAACGCCCTCAACCACCCTCACCACACAACTCTAACCAAAAAAGGCTCACCACACAACCCTCACCACACCACCCTCACCTCACCACCCACACCACACACCTTACCGCTCCTCACCACACCACACTCACCACACCACACCACCCACACCACGCTCAGCACACCACGCTCAGCACACCACGCTCAGCACACCACGCTCAGCACACCACGCTCACCACACCACACTCACCACACCACGCTCACCACACCACACTCACCACACACCTTACCGCTCCTCACCACACCACACTCACCACACTCACCACACCACACCACGCTCAGCACACCACGCTCAGCACACCACGCTCAGCACACCACGCTCAGCACACCACGCTCAGCACACCACACTCACCACACACCTTACCGCTCTTCACCACACCACCCTCACCACACCACGCTCACCACACCACCCACACCACCCACACCACGCTCACCACACTCACCACGCTCACCACACATGCTGCCAACCCCTGACAACACATCTCAACCAAATTACTTAAAAATACGTTCAAAAGTTAAATTAAGCTCAAGAAAACTAGTTAGAACATATACATTATATATTATATATTTTTTAAAAATAAATATATTTCTATTCTTAATATATGTCCCAGCTCGTTTACCTCACCGTGCAACGATTAGCTAGATTCTGCGATACGGTTTCTTGAGCGTAATCTTTAAAAGAAAAAAAGATATAAAATATACACGTGTGTGCGTGTGTATATAGTGGCAACGCAGCGATGTGTCCGTAACGTCCGCTACGTTTGCTGGAGTCGTCGCGTGCAAGAGGCGAGATGGAGCTGCAGCGAGGGGAGCACGTGACAAGCCCCCCACCCCTCCCCCCCCCCCCCAGTGCTCGGGTCATTCACAGAAACTGAATAGAACGAACGAATGGGGACAGTGAAGAGGGAAAGCGAATAGGGTAGGGAATAGGAAAGTGAATAGGAAAGTGAATAGGAAAGTGAATAGGAAAGTGAATAAGAAAATGGATAGGGACAGACATGAACAGGAACGTGAATAGGAGCGTGAATAGGAAAGTGACCAGGAACGTGAATAGGAAAATTAACGTGAAAGTGAATCGGAAAACGAATAGAAACGCGAATAAGAAAATGGACAGGGACATGAATAGGAACATTAATAGGAACGTCAATAGGAAAAATGAATCTGAACACAAACAGGAAAGTGAATAGGAAAGTTGAAACGGAACCGAACGCATTTCGCCCGAGGTCCAGGGCACTTTACTGAGAGGAGGAGGAAGAGGAGGTGACCTCTAATGTTTTGAGAGTATTGGTCTGGAATGAAACGCTCTGGGACGGGTCAGGGGAGTGTAGTCCCGCCTCGTCGGTGTTGTCGAAGCGGCATCTTGCACTCGCCCACCGTTTTATACCTCGCTGCGAACAAAACAATCCTCCCTGTCACGTTTTGTCAAAGTGTGTGTGTGTATGGGATGGGGAGGGGGGGGTTGTTGTTGGGTTGAGTGTTTCAGTTTTCAGTTTATTTATTTTGGTATAGCCCTGTGAGCCATTCGTCTCTTGAATCAGGTGCAACCACAACAAACAAAAACACAAAAACACGAACAATAACACGAAAACAAGAACACGAAAACACCAACAAGAACACACGAACAAGAACACAAGAACACGAAAACACCAACAAGAACACACGAACAAGAACACACGAACAAGAACACGAAAACAAGAACACGAAAACACCAACAAGAACACACGAACACAAAAACACGAACAAGAACACGAAAACAAGAACACGAAAACAAGAACACGAAAACACGAACAAGAACACACGAACAAGAACAAGAACACGAAAACAAGAACACGAAAACAAGAACGAAAACACGAAAACACGAACAAGAACACACGAACAAGAACAAGAACACGAAAACAAGAACACGAAAACAAGAACAAGAACACGAAAACACGAAAACACGAACAAGAACACACGAACAAGAACACGAAAACACGAAAACACAAACAAGAACACGAAAACACGAAAACACAAACAAGAACACGAAAACAAGAACACGAAAACAAGAACACGAAAACACAAACAAGAACACGAAAACAAGAACAAGAACACACGAACAAGAACACGAAAACAAGAACACGAAAACAAGAACAAGAACACGAAAACACCAACAAAAACACCAAGAACACGAAAACAAGAACACGAAAACACCAACAAGAACACACGAACAAGAACACGAAAACAAGAACACACGAACAAGAACACGAAAACAAGAACAAGAACACACGAACAAGAACACGAAAACACGAACAAGAACACACGAACAAGAACACGAAAACAAGAACACGAAAACACCAACAAGAACACACGAAAACAAGAACACGAAAACAAGAACACGAAAACACGAAAACACGAACAAGAACACACGAACAAGAACACGAAAACAAGAACACGAAAACAAGAACAAGAACACACGAACAAGAACACACGAACAAGAACACACGAACAAGAACACACGAACAAGAACACGAAAACACCAACAAGAACACACGAACAAGAACACGAAAACACGTTAGAATTGAGAAGGTGCAACCCCCAGGAGCGCGCTGCGTTCCCTGGAGTAAAAAAAAGGCGATCTCAGAAGAGCCGCGCTTGGCAGTCACAAATAGCGGGAGGTGAGCGCCACATTTCCTTGTGGTTTGGACCAAGTTGGTAGTAGTTCTATGCTCCCTACTTTCACCAGCCCCACGCTGACCACCGTGGTGAAGTTTGGTCGCATAGCCCCCACCAACCGCACAGCAAGAGAAGGTCCTCATCCATGTACACGTGTGTTTGTGTGTACACGTGTTTGTGTGTGTGTACACCTGTGTGTATACACGTGTGTGTGTACACGTGTACACGTGTGTGTGTACACGTGCGTGTGTACACGTGTACACGTGCGTGTGTACACGTGTGTGTGTACACGTGTACACGTGTGTGTGTACACGTGTACACGTGTGTGTGTACACGTGTACACGTGTGTGTACACGTGTACACGTGTGTGTGTACACGTGTACACGTGTGTGTGTACACGTGTACACGTGTGTGTGTACACGTGTACACGTGTGTGTGTACACGTGTACACGTGTGTGTGTACACGTGTACACGTGTGTGTACACGTGTGTGTGTGTACACGTGTGTACACGTGTGTGTGTGTACACGTGTGTACACGTGTGTGTGTACACGTGTGTGTGTACACGTGTGTGTGTACACGTGTGTGTGTACACGTGTGTGTGTACACGTGTGTTTGTGTGTGCGTACACGTATGTGTGTACACTCGTGTGTTTGTATGTGTGTACACTCGTGTGTTTGTATGTGTGTACACTCGTGTGTTTGTATGTGTGTACACTCGTGTGTTTGTGTGTGCGTACACGTATGTGTGTACACTCGTGTGTGTACACTCGTGTGTGTACACTCGTGTGTGTACACGTGTGTGTGTGTACACGTGTGTGTACACGTGTGTGTGTGTGTACACGTGTGTGTACACGTGTGTGTGTGTGTACACCGGGGGAATCTCCATTTGGTACAGATATAATGGGAGGCTGATCGATGCCCGGGTGCGGTCAAGGGATGGCTCCCTATTGCTAAACCATGTTATGTATGCCGATGATTTGGTAATAGCTGCTCATTCAGAGGAGGAGTTGGAGACGCTGCTGCTGAGACTGGAGCGTGCTACTAAGAGGTGGGGCCTTACCATCAGCCCCACCAAAACTAAGCACCTGCCTGGGTATTTTGTACCATCGGACACTCCACCCCCACAACTGCCAATCGGTGATGGGGCAGTTGTGGAGAGAGTGGAGAGTTTCCCATACCTGGGCAGTGTGCTTATGACCGGCTCCAGTTTAATAGCAGAGGTCTTACTCCGAATAAGTCGAGCGGCAATATCTTTTTATCGGTTGCGTAACGCCGTGTGGAAGCTGCCTGGTCTGTCGCTCCGCATTAAGCTTCAGGTCTTCTCGGCCACGGTCATTCCCTCCCTTCTCTACGCTTGCGAAACGTGGACCCCCCCCCCACTTTAATGGAGCATCTTCGCAGATTGGAAACATTTAGACTGGCCTGCCTACGATCCATCCTGGGTTTAACCAGGCTGGATAGTGCGAGGAGCTCACAAATCCTGGAAAGATCTGGACAAAGTCCCATCGGTGAGCTCCTCCGACAGGCAAGGCTGCGTTGGCTGGGTCATGTAGCCCGCATGCCCAGCCACCGCATGCCGAAACAGCTTTTGTTCGGCCGGATCGAGGGGGCTAAACGGGCACGGCACGGGCTAGAGAAGAGAAGGAGTGATGTGGTACAGGAGGACGTGGAGCTGAGTGGACTTGCCGATGACTGGTACCAGCGGTGTCAAGATCGGCCTCTGTGGAGGAGGCTCGTGAAGAATGCTACTGGGCAGTTGGAGGCAGTCGCCCTCCAACAACAACGGAGGGCGGAGGAGCGACGCTCACAACAACGAGCGGAGCGCCGGGTGGCTAAAGCACAGCAGGTTGACACAGTAGGGGGCACAGGTGGTGCATCAGCCAGTCATCTCAGTCATTAATTAATCATTAAGGCAGTCATCTCAGTCAGTTTCACCTGAAGACGGAAGCTTGTGTTGCCTCCGAAACGTCGTGATTTAATTTAGTTGTTTTTTTTATTTTACCTACGTGACTTTACCGAAAAAAAACAAAGAGTACATCTCAGTCATCTTCGTCAGTCGACCCGTGGCACTTGGGTCTGCCCCGTGACCTCCTGACAGCGGGCGTTCGACACTTCACGTGGCCTCAAGGTGCACATGGCCTGGTACAAGCGTCGTGGTGACGTCACCACCACTTAGTGGCGAATGGCGGTTGTTGTTGTTGTACACGTGTGTTTGTGTGTACACGTGTGTATAGACTCGTGTTTGTGTGTAGACTCGTGTTTGTGTGTAGACTCGTGTTTGTGTGTAGACGTGTGTTTGTGTGTACACGTGTACGTGTCTGTGTACACGTGTACGTGTCTGTGTACACGTGTACGTGTCTGTGTACACGTGTGTTTGTGTGTACACGTGTTTGTGTGTGTGTGTACACGTGCGTGTTTGTATGTGTACACGTGCGTGTTTGTATGTGTACACGTGTGTTTGTGTGTGTACACGTGTGTTTGTGTGTGTACACGTGTGTTTGTGTGTGTACATGTGTGTTTGTGTGTGTACACGTGTGTGTGTGTGTACACGTGTGTGTGTGTACACTCGTGTTTGTGTGTGTGTACACTCGTGTTTGTGTGTACACGTGTTTGTGTGTACACGTGTACGTGTGTGTGTGTACACGTGTACGTGTGTGTGTGTACCTGGTGCGGTGTGTAAACATCGACACTAGGGAGACAGCGGCAGCTGGGCGTGGTGCTCGCCACCCAGCACCTCGTGTGCCCTACCGGCCTTCATCATAACTTCTCGCTAACAGCCACAAAAAGGTCTGCTGATGCTACACGGGAGGGGGGGATCTATGTCTGTGTTTGTTGTCGTGTGTGTCGTCCCAGGACTGAAAAAACGGACTAAGCTCACGTTTGGGATTAAGAGGAAAGACAAGGACTCCGAGTCCACGTGAGTGCGATCGCCCGTCGACATTGGGATCCCGATGGATGGAGAGCCGCTCTGCTGGCGCCGTGACGACGACGACGATGCCGCTGCACCGAGCGGGGCCCTCCGTAGCGAGCGGGGCCCTCCGTAGCGAGCGGGGCCCTCCGTAGCGAGCGGGGCCCTACGTAGCGAGCGGGGCCCTACGTAGCGAGCGGGGCCCTACGTAGCGAGCGGGGCCCTCCGTAGCGAGCGGGGCCCTACGTAGCGAGCGGGGCCCTACGTAGCGAGCGGGGCCCTACGTAGCGAGCGGGTCCCTACGTAGCGAGCGGGGCCCTCCGTAGCGAGCGGGGCCCTCCGTAGCGAGCGGGGCCCTCCGTAGCGAGCGGGGCCCTCCGTAGCGAGCGGGGCCCTCCGTAGCGAGCGGGGCCCTCCGTAGCGAGCGGGGCCCTACGTAGCGAGCGGGGCCCTTCTTAGTGAGCGGGGCCCGCCCAGGCAGCGGTTAGCGTCGTATGCCGCCGATCCCCAGAGGTTCGGAGGCCGGGGTTGCCGGATCACGTCAATTGAAACTAAACATATGAAAAATAAGAATACGTTTTACCCTTTCTGGCAATAAAACAGGAGGTGTTAAGATGTTCAAACACCAAATCGATACCTTGCGCATGGAATCAAGCTTGCATTAACCACACAGTACTTGCGGTGAACATGCAAACAAACATGCCCTGATAATATATGGCATTCTCTTGAAACTGATTGGCCTACACCAGAGACGGTCTTCCTTATGGCCTAGTCTCAGGAGTGACACATTTAGATACTGCCAAGAAAGCCCCCATGATAAAACTTAACAATGTTTTATTTGACCAGGTAAGGCCCACTGAGATATATACCTTCAGTTTTCGAAGCGACCTGGCTATCATAAATGATAGCCCAACGAGAAGTGGCTTATCACCACGTGAAAATGTACAGCAGCCGAATACTTTAGGCGCGTGACGTTGATTCTGAATGTGGAGGGAAAAACCAGAGGACCCGTTAGAAAAATCCACGCGACCACGGGTAGAGAGACACGTAACCTTCAATTACTACCCTGCACAGTGTGTAAACATCGCTAGCGCTGGGGAGACAAAGGTGGTCGGGCGTGGTGCTGGCCACCCACCCACTCGTGTGCCGTTCCGGCCTTGTTGGGTGCTCGCGAACAGCACTTGCCCCCAAAAGTCTGTTGGGAGACTATACGGGGGAATCTTTGCCTGCATCTCTATGCACCTCCGCTTGGCGCACGGTTGGCTACGCACGGTGCGAAAGAGGTTTGGCATGCACACACGCGCAATGCGGGTGCACTAGCCAAACATACACGTTGTCCGCTTCACAGCGGACATTAAAGATTCCGTCGCGTTGTTCGTGCGACGGCGCCACGCTCCAAATTTGCCAAATCTGGCAAGTGACTCGCAGATTGCCACATTGGGAAAAACCGCACTGCAACGTCGCCCGCTACTGGCAGACCGATGCCCGCTCGTTGGCCTGGTGCCGCGTTCACACTGTGCCACACAGGGGCGGCTGCCCCTGGGGGTCCCCTGGCGCAGGGCGCCTCGAGATGTTACCGCATGGGAGGCG
Source organism: Petromyzon marinus (assembly GCF_048934315.1). NCBI lineage: Eukaryota > Metazoa > Chordata > Hyperoartia > Petromyzontiformes > Petromyzontidae > Petromyzon > Petromyzon marinus. The sequence continues at coordinate 6,607,093 of NC_133710.1, read as the reverse complement.
CGGTGTGAATGTTTGAGTGGTGGTGATGTTTGCCGTTCACTTGCGTGCACGTGTGTGTGTGCGTGCGTGCGTGTTTTTCTTTCCTGTCCACCACCTACAGAGGCTCTCAGGATGCCGACCAGGTGTGAGCTCTGCACACACGACAACAACACCGTTCGCCACTAAGCGGTGGTGACGTCACCACAGCGCTTGTGCCAGGCTAGGTGCACGTTGAGACCACGTGAAGTGTCAAATGCTCGTTGGCAGGAGGTCACGGGACAGACTCAGGTGCCATGGGTTGACTGAGATCACTGGCAGATGCACCACCTGTCCTCCCTACTGGCACAGTTGGCATGCGCATACACGATGACAAAGAACCCCCGTGTAGCCTTAACATGCTGTTGGGGCAAGTCCTGTGAGCGAGCATCCATGAAGGCCGGCCCGGCACACGAGGGGGTGGGTGGCCAGCACCATGCCCGACTGCCTTTGTCTCTCTCGTGGCGATGTTACATACTAGGCTGAGTCGCCCTATTGGAGACCCAGAACTGGTTTAGATATTTGCCACTAATGTTGGCTGTGAGCAGGAATCGAATTCGGATAGCCCAGGTTCGTAGCGCAATGCGCTAACCACTGCACCGCCACTTCCCCATACAAATACAAAGATGCCCCATATAGTCTGCATAGGCAAGTGCTGTTACTACAGTAGGAGGCCATAGTGGCACACGAAGGGGGGGTGATTTGGCCAGTCCCACTTCGCCACCACTACCCACACAGACGTACACGGACTCGCACGTAACCTCACGCGTCTTCTTCCTGCACCTTCCAGTCGAATTTCCCATTCTCCTCTTCTCAACGATGATTTCATTGATCTTCTCTTTGCATTGCTCCCTGCTGCTCCCGCTGCTGTTGCTGCACCTTCTCCACTTCCTCCTGTTGCTGTCGCATCGGCTCGACACCCAGAAGCGTTCTAACGGCGCTCCCGACGGCTTCTACACCGAGATTGACTGGCAGCGTTATGTGAGTGACAGGGAGATAGCTGCCTGGGCTGAACCATCACTCATGGAACTATGGGGGTGGGGGAGACACCTGGGCTGGACCATCACTCATGGAACTATAGGGGGTGGGGGAGACACCTGGGCTGGACCATCTCTCATGGGACTATGGGGGGGGGGGGAGACACCTGGGCTGAACCATCACTCATGGAACTATGGGGGTGGGGGAGACACCTGGGCTGGACCATCTCTCATGGGACTATGGGGGGGGGGGGGGAGACACCTGGGCTGGACCATCTCTCATGGGACTATGGGGGGGGGGGAGACACCTGGGCTGAACCATCACTCATGGAACTATGGGGGGGGGGGGGGAGACACCTGGGCTGAACCATCACTCATGAAACTATGGGGGTGGGGGAGACACCTGGGCTGGACCATCTCTCATGGGACTATGGGGGGGGGGAGACACCTGGGCTGGACCATCTCTCATGGGACTATGGGGGGGGGAGACACCTGGGCTGGACCATCTCTCATGGGACTATGGGGGGGGGGGAGACACCTGGGCTGAACCATCACTCATGGAACTATGGGGGTGGGGGAGACAGCTGGGCTGGACCATCTCTCATGGGACTATGGGAGTGGGGGAGACGCCTGGGCTGGACCATCTCTCATGGGACTATGGGGGACTATGGACTATGGAGGTGAGAGTGGTACACCAAGTTTGAACGAACGTATCGCTCATGGAACCGCAGTGGAGGGGTACACATGGGTTGAACCATCTCTCATGGAACCATAGGGGGAGAGTGGAGATACTTGGGCTCAACCATCTCATGGATTCAACGGGGGGTGATGAATCATCTGGGTTAAACAATCACTCATGAAACCATGCTGAACCATCTCCAATGTGACTACATTGTTGGGGTCGGGCGGGGGAATAATTGGAGCTGAACCAACTTTGACAGAAGCACGGGGGGGGGAGGGAGGGGGGTGGCTGCGATATACAGGGTGCTTCAAAAAAATGTGAACGATTAAATGGAACTATCGTTTTTAATGGAAAAAGAGCGGATTAATACACTGTAACCTGATAACAGATGCACGTTAATAGCTTCAAAAAGTCCAAGAGACTCCAATTGTTCCCCATCGTTGTCAACGCATATCCTGGAATCTTCTCCAGGTGGTCTCCACATTCATTGTATGATTTTTGCGAATTCTCAGAATTCGCCATATAGCATCGTGATATATAACGACTTATTGTTGGTAGCTCAGCTGATTGGAGAATATATAGAGTTTATTGATAACATTGAGGTAGTTTATATTTTAGTTTTTTATCTGTTTACTATATGGTATTCATTATATAGTGTAGTGTATACCCAGTTGCTGTTAATAGCTCTGCTTATTGAAGAATATATTGAGTACATTTATTATATTGATGTAATTTAGACTTAGGTTTTTTTTCACATCGGTTTTCTGTATGATAGTTGGGTAGTTGCAGCCCCTTTGGCGTCCATGCACTAGGTGCCTCTGTAGATGTGTAGGCTTTTATTATTTTGTTGTTTCCCATCAACGTGACTTTACCGAAAGAACTAAGAATATGAATTACTGCAGTCACGAAAGCTTTAAATCAAAATTTAACACAGCTATTTCTGTGACCAGTCACAAGCTAATCCCTCAACTGTTTCAATGCTAAATTCTCCTGTTTGACATGTAAACCCCTTTGTCAAGGTGCCTCACTTCTCTCAACCAGCTTAAAAGACGCTGCGAATCTTAGCAGCGTTAATTGTAGCTCTGTCGTCCCGACAGGTTTGCTCCTTTCACCTGAAGAAGGCCACTTGTGTTGTGGCCGAAACGTCCGTGAGAATTTTATTGTTTTATTTTATTACTTTATTCTCATTATACGTGGTGACTTTACCGAAAGAGCCAAATAAGATGAATCCTTGCAGTCACGAAAGCTTTAAATCGAAAAGTACAAAAATAAGTTTTGACGCACCCCTGTAGCGGCCTCGTCCGGGGCTGACTGGTGTCTCCCCCGTGTCGTCCCCCTCCCGCAGACAACACCGGAGGTGGACGATGAAGGCTACAGCATCCGCCCGGACATTGAGCTGAACGATATCCTTCCCGCACGCCCCCGTCGTTCAGCCGCGCTCTCACAAGGCGCGGCGAGTTGATGGCCTCGGGCCCGTTCAGAAATGGACTTGCGCGAGAGAAACCTCGCAGCGCGGCGATGAAGTCCATAAATGAGAAGGCCCTTCACAAATCCGCCTCTGCGTATAGACAAAAAAAATGACACAGCACGTCGGGCCCCGACGCACGGCCATTCTGGGAGGGCGCAATTTTAGCAGCATTCATCGCGAACCCGTCAACCCCTTATCGGTGCCTACCTTATTACAGACCAATTCAGACCTTATTGGTCACCCCGTGCCCCTTGTAAATCTCAACGTTCATCCTACAAAGTTCCGTCACGAGGCAGAAACACAAAGAAATATGTATTTTTTAAAAATGTGCCCACATTGAAACGGCTGTAACGCCGTACGGACCTGAAAACTCACTTTCCCTGTACAAGAATAAGGGGGTGAAGCGTGTGGGTTGACACGGTGTGGATTCAATGCAAGCAGGATCCTGGACCCGTTTCTACACGCGGTGCCTCCTCATCAGCGCAGTCGCCTGAACCAATGCTGCAGGTGAACTGCCAGACGTTACAGGCAAGGAAGGGGGGGCCTCTCGCAGCGATGTATGTTTTTGTGTTTCGTTTTCTGACCTCCCCCCCCCCCCGCACCTCCGATTAGCAACGGTCGGCTACGAACGGTGCGAAAGAAGTTGAACATGCGTACATCGTCGGAAGTGTGGGGGAAGGACGACTAAACATGACGAGCGGTACTACAGAAATGAGTTTGTCGATTTGGATGATTTCAAAGTGCATAGCTCTAGCGGCATCCTAATATCGGAAGGAAGAGCGTGTCACCAAAGAGGGTGCGCGGTTTATCTCCCTCGCTTTCAATGAGCGATCATGTTTGGCCAGGTCGCTTGTGAAAAATAAGCTAACTGCTAAGTGGGCTTTACCTGGTAATATAAAATAAATATTGATTTAAAACTTTCGTGACTGCAGGGATTCATATTCTTGGTTCTTTCGGTAAAGTCACCACGTAGAAGGGAAACAATAAAATAATAAAAATATTTAAAAAATTCTTGCTGTGGTTTTCACACCTGACGATGATTGCTTGTGTTGCAGTCGAAACGTCACGAGAATTTTATTGTTTTATATTTTATTTTATTGTTTCCCTTCTATGTGACTTTACCGAAAGAACCAAGAATATAAAATAAATAGTTTAGTTGTATTCGTGGGTATATATTTATATTTTAAGTTGACGTGTTTGCCTTTTGACGTTCTGACCCCGTGCCCCCGACCGGACATCTGTGAAAAAGACCTTCGTAGCTCATCGCACTCCTCCTCCGGTAACAAAGTGACAACAACAAAGTAAAACCTTGGATTGCGAGTAACTTGGGCTGCGAGTGTCTTGCAAGACGAGCAAAATTTAAAATAAATATTAATTTGATAAACGAGCGAGGTCTTGCAATACGAGTAGTACGTACAGACGCTTTGTCTGCCGAGCGTCACGTGATCACAACTGATATACGAGTGCTTTGATATACGAGTGCTTTGGATTACAAACACGTTCCCGGAACGAATCATGCTCGCAATCCAAGGTTTTACAGCAATTCGAGTCCGATCGAACCGCGCGGTTCCCACCTTGACGCCCACGGCACACCCCAAAACGAACTGCTTCTACTCATCGAGCGACTCGGAGGAGGAGGCCAGGGGGGGCAAAGCCGGCGGGGGGGGCGGCGGCGGCGGCGGCGGCGGCGGCGACGGCGGGGGTGGCGGCGGCCGCCGCCGTAGGAGACGCCTCTACGTGGAGATCAAGCCCCCCGAGGAGGCGGTGGGGGGCCCCGACCCCACCGCGGCAGCGCAGGAGCTGAGGGCGTCCATCTGCAACATCGCCCTGCCGCCGTCGCCTGCCGTGAGCCCACGCTCTCACGCACGCTCTCTCGCTCGCTCGCTCTCGCGCGGGATGCGGGCGCACGCTAATGCGCGCTGCCACAGCAAACATCTGTCAGTTTGCACGAAGTGGCGGCGATTGCATCGCGGCCACTTGCGCCAGGCTAGGTGCACGTCGATGCCACGCGGAGTGGTGGTGGTGGTGGGTTCACCGGGTTTGGGGATCTTTATAACCCCGATTTTAATTGCGACTTTGTTGTTTTTGTCTCTCGTGCTGCCACAGAGGAGAAGTCCGGTAAGCCTGGGGGCGGGGGTATGGGGGGGCATGGGGGGGGGGGGACATGGGAGTGGGGGCTAGGGGGGTGGGTAGGGGGTGGGGGCTAGGGGGGTGGGTAGGGGGTGGGGGATGGGGGGGTGGGTAGGGGGTGGGAGCTATGGGGGTGGGAGCTAGGAGGGTGGGTAGGGGGTGGGGGCTAGGGGGGTGGGGGCTAGGGGGGTGGGTAGGGGGTGGGAGCTAGGAGGGTGGGTAGGGGGTGGGGGCTAGGGGGGTGGGTAGGGTTAACGGTGACGTGACAGGGCTGGACCGACTTGTTTCTAATAATCCTTTTCCACTGGCGCATCCGAGCCGAGCCAGCGCGCCGGTGCCCTCGCGCTGCGGGTGGATGTCCCTCGTCTCCGAAGCGTGGGTCGCGGGCGTGCGCTCGTCCGTGACCCACAGCAGAAGCCCGAAGTGACTTCATTTTTAGTGTGTTTATTATTGTTCAATAGGAGCCCGGTCCAGAGCGCACACTGCGACGTAGGGAGGGGAGGTACAGAAACTCCCCGACCCTTGGTCGCGAGCGTTGTGCAAGAAGCACTGGTGTGACCTGTCACATGAATGCCAAAGGGGTTCACGTAACGGGTCGAAATCCTGCACAGACGCTCGCCAATCGCGCGTTTACCGCGTGTGACGGAGAATCCATTCGGAGCTCCCCGCGGAGCAATGTAAAAACCCCATTCGTTGTTGGAGAACATGGCCACAGAAGTGGATATCACAGAACTGCTTCCGCGACCCCTTCCAGCGACGTCTGCTCTACGCGGCAAGCGACGATCATTTTCGCACTCGCTCTGCCTCCGAGAGTTGCGCGATCGTCGCGTGACGTTCGAGCCGAGATCTTTCATTCTCGGAGCTGAAATCGTCGTCAAATCGGGCGCCGAGCCAGATTTGAGGGGGGGGGGGGGGACCGGGTTGTTTTGGTGGGGACAATTGTGACCGGGTTGAGACCTGTCTGTGCTCGAGAAGCCGGTTTAACCACAGGCAGCTCTCTGAACTCTGACCTCTGACTCTGACCTCTGAGCCACCCCGGCCATCCAGCAACACCAAGCGAAATACACGATGATTGCACGCTGCCTCGGTGCATTGTGGATACATGATAAATGATATGCCGCCGTGAGCTGGGTGAATAATGCCGCTCCGTTTTCTGTTCATTCTATGTTGCTCGTTGTCTAAACACAGAGGCGCAACCCGGTGAGTTTGTTCGCTCGCGCTCGCCTACACGTGCCCATGTGTGTGCTGCTTGCGTGTGCGTGTGTGTGTATGGTGCCGGCCTTGGTGCTGGCAACCCACCCCCCCCCCCATCGTGTGCCATGTCGGCCTTCATAGGTTCTGCTACTAGCTCGCAGCACTTGCCCAAAAAAGTCTGTACAGACGATACGTGGGGTCTTTGCCGTAAGTGCATATTTATATGCGGTATTTGGGGAGTGGTGGCACAGTGGTTAGCGCGCCACCATCTGAACCACCATGACCTGGGTTCGATGTACGGCGACGGCTAACGTCGGAGGCGATTGATATTTGAATGGGTGTTGTTTTTTTATCGTGATTTCAGAGCTTCTTGGCGCACAGGGTAATTAAAAATAAACTACTGCTAAACTACTGTTTCGATTTAAAGCTTTCGTGACTGCAATGATTCATCTTCTTTGGTTCTTTCGGTAAAGTCACGTAGAATGAGAATAAAATAATAAATTGATAAAATAAAATAACACAATAATATTCTCACGACGTTTCGGCCACAACACAAGCGGCCTTCATCAGGTGAAGGGAGCGAGACTGTCTGGTAGGACAGCGCTGGAGTGAGAGAGCCACGTTCAGATCACGGCTTTTTAAGCTGTGTGAGAGGAACAAAGAGCCTTGACGAAGGAATTAGCATAAAATTTTGCATTGAAATGGCTGAATGATTAGCTTGTGACTGGTCACAGAAATAGCTATGTTAAAAGTTAAAGCATACACATCCGCAGAGGCACCCATTGTTAAAAGGAATTAGCATAGAATTTAGCATTGAAATAGCTAAATTAAGGCATACACATCCGCAGAGGCACCCCTTGATAATGGGATTAGCATAGAATTTAGCATTGAAATGGCTGAGTGATTCGCTTGTAACTGCTACAGAAATAGTTACGTTGAAGTCAGAGCATACACATTCACCGAGGCACTTAGTACAAATCAAACAGGAGAATTTAGCATTGAAATAACTAGGCGAATTTAGCATTGAAATAACTGGGTGATTTGCTAGTGACTGGTCACAGAAATGACTACACATCTGAGCTATTCACAGTACTATATAGTGAACCAATAAAAACTAAAATATAAATTACCTTCATGTTATCAATAAACTCTATATTCTCCAATCAGCTAAGCTACCAACCATGAGTCGTTATATATCACAATGCTATATGGCGAAAAAATGGGTGGATTCTTACCCTCAAATTTCCGTACCACGGATAGCTACGGGCCCCGTTCAGACGGACGAGTTCGTCCATGGTCGGAATAGAGGAGGGGGAGAGAGACAGCTGCGAAGCCCTAGTATACTCCATGTTGTAAACCATACCATTAACCGTGGTGTGAGAGGTATTAAGAGGCAATGCTGGCGAAAGAGCTGCGGTCTGAAGGTCATCGTAAAATTACAATTAATTAAGAACAGAAATGATTTAACACATCTTTCCAGTGGTTACTAAGCTTGAATCCATCTTCTCGGTTGAAATTGTCTCTGTGCTTGTATATGTGAATGGCCTCATGAACGAATCTCTCATGGTAGCCAGTTGGTTTGCAAAGAACCTCCGTCTTGGAGAAGTCAATGTCATGTGAGCCCACTGAATTGTAACAGTGATCTGCCACGGCAGAGGAGTTCGTCTTACCGTGTTTCAAGTCTGCTTTATGTTCGCGGATGCGGTCCGAGATATGTCTTTTGGTTTCTCCAATGTAGCTACTACCACAGAGGCACTTTAGTTTGTAAACGCCCGGGTACTGTATGTCTGGAAGAGCATCTTTTACAGATGGAACTAAATCACGGATTTTGTGTACTGTGTTGAATCGGACCTGGATCTTGTGTTTATTCAGGATTTTGGAGATCTTTTTAGTGACCCCTGCAATGTAGGGTAAGGTGATGGTTTTGAGTGGCTCCACAAGAGGATCCTTCTTCATGACTGGAGTGATGGCTTTGCGGATTGTGTAGTCGGAGTAGCCATTAGCCCTGAGAGCCTGGTGTACGTGCTTGAGTTCACTGGTAATGTGTTCCTGGTCGGAAATGCATTGGGCTCTATGGTATAGAGTCTTGATGAGGCAGTTCTTCTGGGATGGATGGTGGTGGGAATCCGGTTTCAAGTAAGCATCTGTATGGGTAGCTTTCCTGTAGACAGAGTGGCTCATTGAACCATCATGTCTCCTTTTAATTAAGACATCCAGAAAGGGTAGTTTGCCATCTTTTTCGACCTCCATGGTAAATCTGATTGTCGTTCTCTCAGCCGACAAAGGCAATGCCACTGTCATCATGGACAAAACAGAATATAACAACAAAATTCAAGAACTACTCAACGATGGCAGCTATACAAAAATAAAAAGAGACCCCACCAACAGCCTGGTCACCAAAACGAACAAAATTATCTCTGATTCAACAGCATTAATTGATGAGAACAAACAGTTCTTGTTGAAACCCTCTGCTGCCAGACCACCAAGATTATATGGCCTTCCAAAGATACACAAAGAAGATACACCCCTTCGTCCCATCGTCTCTACTATCAGCTCCCCCACCTACAAACTGGCACGTTTTCTGGCTGATATACTGCGACCTTTCACTGGAAAAACCACCTCTGCGGTACTAAATTCTACTCACCTGGTATCGACAATCAAAGACATTTCCCTGTCCCCAAACGACCTGCTTGTCAGTTTTGATGTGGTGTCCTTGTTCACCAAAGTCCCGGTACCTGACACCATCGCTATCATTGAAGACCTGGTTCATCAAGGACTGCATACTGATGTACCCCCCCTGGTGAGACATTGCTTAACCAACACATACTTCACCTGGAATGGAACTTTCTACAAACAAACTGAGGGCACCCCAATGGGCTCCCCCCTATCTCCGGTTGTAGCCAACGTATTCATGGAAAAATTTGAAACTGACGCCATCCAGACTGCCACTCTACGCCCGACCTTATGGAAGAGGTACGTTGATGACACCTTTGTCATCTGGCCACATGGCCAGCCTGCTCTAGACCAATTCCGCGACCACATCAATTCCATACACCCAGCCATCAGATTTACCATGGAGGTCGAAAAAGATGGCAAACTACCCTTTCTGGATGTCTTAATTAAAAGGAGACATGATGGTTCAATGAGCCACTCTGTCTACAGGAAAGCTACCCATACAGATGCTTACTTGAAACCGGATTCCCACCACCATCCATCCCAGAAGAACTGCCTCATCAAGACTCTATACCATAGAGCCCAATGCATTTCCGACCAGGAACACATTACCAGTGAACTCAAGCACGTACACCAGGCTCTCAGGGCTAATGGCTACTCCGACTACACAATCCGCAAAGCCATCACTCCAGTCATGAAGAAGGATCCTCTTGTGGAGCCACTCAAAACCATCACCTTACCCTACATTGCAGGGGTCACTAAAAAGATCTCCAAAATCCTGAATAAACACAAGATCCAGGTCCGATTCAACACAGTACACAAAATCCGTGATTTAGTTCCATCTGTAAAAGATGCTCTTCCAGACATACAGTACCCGGGCGTTTACAAACTAAAGTGCCTCTGTGGTAGTAGCTACATTGGAGAAACCAAAAGACATATCTCGGACCGCATCCGCGAACATAAAGCAGACTTGAAACACGGTAAGACGAACTCCTCTGCCGTGGCAGATCACTGTTACAATTCAGTGGGCTCACATGACATTGACTTCTCCAAGACGGAGGTTCTTTGCAAACCAACTGGCTACCATGAGAGATTCGTTCATGAGGCCATTCACATATACAAGCACAGAGACAATTTCAACCGAGAAGATGGATTCAAGCTTAGTAACCACTGGAAAGATGTGTTAAATCATTTCTGTTCTTAATTAATTGTAATTTTACGATGACCTTCAGACCGCAGCTCTTTCGCCAGCATTGCCTCTTAATACCTCTCACACCACGGTTAATGGTATGGTTTACAACATGGAGTATACTAGGGCTTCGCAGCTGTCTCTCTCCCCCTCCTCTATTCCGACCATGGACGAACTCGTCCGTCTGAACGGGGCCCGTAGCTATCCGTGGTACGGAAATTTGAGGGTAAGAATCCACCCATTTTTTCGCCATATAGCATTGTGATATATAACGACTCATGGTTGGTAGCTTAGCTGATTGGAGAATATAGAGTTTATTGATAACATGAAGGTAATTTATATTTTAGTTTTTATTGGTTCACTATATAGTACTGTGAATAGCTCAGATGTGTAGTCATTTCTGTGACCAGTCACTAGCAAATCACCCAGTTATTTCAATGCTAAATTCGCCTAGTTATTTCAATGCTAAATTCTCCTGTTTGATTTGTACTAAGTGCCTCGGTGAATGTGTATGCTCTGACTTCAACGTAACTATTTCTGTAGCAGTTACAAGCGAATCACTCAGCCATTTCAATGCTAAATTCTATGCTAATCCCATTATCAAGGGGTGCCTCTGCGGATGTGTATGCCTTAATTTAGCTATTTCAATGCTAAATTCTATGCTAATTCCTTTTAACAATGGGTGCCTCTGCGGATGTGTATGCTTTAACTTTTAACATAGCTATTTCTGTGACCAGTCACAAGCTAATCATTCAGCCATTTCAATGCAAAAAATTTTATGCTAATTCCTTCGTCAAGGCTCTTTGTTCCTCTCACACAGCTTAAAAAGCCGTGATCTGAACGTGGCTCTCTCACTCCAGCGCTGTCCTACCAGACAGTCTCGCTCCCTTCACCTGATGAAGGCCGCTTGTGTTGTGGCCGAAACGTCGTGAGAATATTATTGTGTTATTTTATTTTATCAATTTATTATTTTATTCTCATTCTACGTGACTTTACCGAAAGAACCAAAGAAGATAAACTACTGTTCTTTTCCCCTATGCCGACCTGGCAACCTGGTCGAGTTTTAATTTAAAGCTTTCGTTACTGCAGGGGTTCATATTCTTGGTTCTTTCAATACTACAGGGATTCATATTCTTGATTCTTTCGTGACTGCAGGGATTCATATTCGTGGTTCTTTAGAGACTGCAGGGGTTCATATTCTTGGTTCTTTCGTGACTGCAGGGATTCATATTCTTGGTTCTTTAGAGACTGCAGGGATTCATATTGGTGGTTCTTTATAGACTGCAGGGGTTCATATTCGTGGTTCTTTTGAGACTTCAGGGGTTTATATTATTGGTTCTTTAGAGAATGCAGGGGTTCATATTCTTGGTTCTTTCGAAAGAACCAAGAATATGAACCTGGTCGAGGTCTATAAACAACAGCACTGGGGAGACAAAGGTGGCCGAGCTTGGTCTCCGCCACCACACACCAGTGACAATAATCTGAAACCAGTCATGGGCCTCCCCTAGGTCGACTCAGCCTCAAAGTGAGTGGCTAGTTTGGTGTGTAAACATCGCCACTGTGGAGATAAAGGCGTGGTGTTGGCCACCAACCCCCTCGTGTGCCGTGCCAGCTTTGATAGGTGCTCGCTAAACAGCACTTGCCCCGACAGTCTGTACGACCACAGGGGAATCTTTGTCTTTGTTACATGCTAAAATATTTATAGATTAGCAGCTAAGGCCCGCCAAGCTATACATCTCTTTTTTCAGAAGCGAACTGGTCACAAATGAGAGCTCAACGGAGCGGCTTATCGCTTGGAAATTGGTAACGGCCAATTACTCTAAATGCATATTTCTAAATGTGGAGTAAAAAAATCGGTAGACCCGGAGAAAAATCCACGCGACCACGGGGAGAGAGACATGCAAACTCAAAATATACAGGAGTCAGGGTTGGGATCGAACCCACAACCTACTGTATGCCAGACGAGGTAGTTAACATTTTGCCACAGTGGCACCCATGTTTATGCCATAATTCCATCACGTAACGTTAGCGTGTACTTTGCATTCAATTAAAAAAATTTCGATTCTTACGCGTGCGATTCTATTGCATGTATCGCGAGCACGAGAATCGACGCGAATGGACAAATTGAATTGGTGTAATCGCGAAACATCCTGTCGTACAGCAGTCTCAACATTGTTCATCGGTCACACACTGTGTGGCCTTCAATCGAAAACAAATATATAAAAGTCGACGTTTTGGGCAACGGTCCTTTTTCACAGCACGTAAATAGAGAGGCCAGTTCATTAGAGATGGAGACTGAGGTTATCATACAGGCTGGTCCCTGGGTTTGATCTTCCACGAAGCTCATGGTCCACCCTAAACCGCATCCACTGCACAAACCGTGGCAGTAGATGCGGATACCTGATGGTGCACAAATGGAAAATTTTAAAATCAACAGTAGTAGTGTGCGACTATGGCCAATCCAGAACAGAACATACAACGCATAGCGACGCAATGCCCCCATCTACAAATACGAAGGAGACCTCGAAGCGATACCACAACTCCGCTACTGCTAACACGGTTGTCTGGGCTTGGCCACCTGAATGTGAAATTGTAGTCGTTGCTCTGCATCTACATCAGCCGCCGTACGAAAGACGAAGAAGATCATAGGCTCGCCCACTATGTAGTTCACTGATATAAATTGTCATTTATGAACACTCATGAATTGTCCGACAAACATATAGAGGACAGCAGAGCTTGGGCAATTGTTGGTGCTGGTTCACAGCCTGGCTGGTGTTTTCCCCGCCCGTCTGGGCGTCCTCCTCACACCTCTGAGCCATGCTCTCTCTCCGTTTGACATCGAGCGAATATTTAGCGGTGGTGGTGTGGATATGCAAGTTTAAAACGTTCAGAATGTATTGAGGCTCGAGGAATCCGATGAGCTATGAAGCTCTTTTTCACACATGTCCAGTATGGGCAGGTCAGCAATTATTATTGTTGTCTTACTTGTGTTTACACTTAAGAAGCCTCGGTCTGTGCGGCGAGATGATGATTACCTCGCCAGGGTATGCAGGAGGTCGTAGGTTCGATCCTGACCCTGACGCCTGCTGCTGTATATTTGGAGTTTGTATGTTCTCCCCGTGGTCGTGTGGATTTTTCTTCAGGTCTTCCGGTTTCTCTCTCCACATTTAGAATCAACATCAGGCGTTTAGAGTATTTGGCTGCTGTAAATTTCCACTTGATGATGAGCGACTTCGTTGAGCTATCATTTGTGATAGCCAAGTCGCTGCTGAAAAAGAGCGCTAGAGAGCTCAGTGGGCCTGAGCTGGTAAAGTCAAAATAGTGTAGTTTAACTAGTTTTAGTTTAATTCCTAAACGTGTGTCAACTCTGTTTGCAGGTTGCATTCAAGAAAGGGGCAGCGCACAGTAAGTGTTTCACGTTCACTAAAATTGGATTTCACACTTGAATTCACCCTTCAAAATCCTTCCACGCGCGTTTCTCACACACGCTGTGCCATGGTGTTGACACGCTACCCTGTGGTGTTGACACGCTACCCTGAGTTCGATTCCCTGCAGTGGTTATCACTAACCGTAGCTAGTGGCAATCTGAACCGTTCCTGTCGACCACCGACCCACCCACCCACCCACACTCCCCCTTCACCAACCCACACTGACCAGCGTGGTGAAGTATGGTCCAACAGCCCCCGTGACCAACACAGTGTCGCGAGGCCCTCATCCAGCACTGGATTGACAAGGCGCTGCTACTCGTTACTTGCACTTGCCCCAATCAGTCTCTTCGAGGCAATACGCGCGCTTTCAGATGCGCTTCCCGCGGCCGTCTGGAACGCGCTTCCTTCCGATATTAGGAAGCCACTGGAGCTATGCACTTTTAAATCGTCACCTAGATTGACAAACTCATTTCCTTAGAACCACTTGTTGTGTTTAGTTGACCTTCCCCCCCCCCCCCCCCCCCCGCGCCTCCGATTCGCGCGGTTGCCTACGTACGGTGCGAAAGACGTTCAACGCACATACGCACGTACCTACGCTACCAGCCGGCCGCTTTGACGAGACGGATTCCTCTCTCTCTCGCGCGCGTGCGTTTCATTCGCAGACGAAGACATCGTGAGGCAGAGGCGCTCCACGCCCACCCCACCGCCGCTCACGTGAGTGACTCCCTACCGGCGTCTCTCTCTCGCCTGCGCCTTTGCCCGGCCGCTCTCCGGCGCGTTATCGTCCGGTCGTACCCTCCTCGTGTTGTCGACCAGACGTGGGAGCGCACCGCGGTGGCTAGGCGATGTTAAATCCCTCGCCTGGTCTGCAGGAGGTCTCGGGTTCGGTCCCAACCCTGACACCTGCTGCTGTATATTTGGAGTTTGCGCGTCGCTCTCTCTCTCTCTCCCCGTGTGGATTTTTCTTGGGGTCCTCCGGTTTTTTCTTAAAATTTTTAAACATGCATTTAGAGTATATTCTTGGTTCTTTCGGTAAAGCCATCAGGTGTGGTTTTCACACCTGATGACGATTGCTTGTGTTGCAGTCGAAACGTCGTGAGAATTTTATTGTTTTAATATTTTTATTATTTTATTGTTTCCCTTCTACGTGACTTTACCGAAAGAACCAAGAATATGAATTCCTGCAGTCACGAAAACTTCAAATCAAAATGTATTTAGAGTATTTGGCTGCTATAAATTTCCACATGATGAGCCACTTCATTGAGCTCTGATTTGTGGCCAGGTCGCTTTTGAAAACGAGCTGTATAGCTCAGCGGGCCTTACCCTGGTAAAATACAAACAATCTTCATAGTTTAGGAATAGGCACACTTTAGCCCACCGGCGCACGTCGCCTGCCGCCAATCGCAGGCTAACTGGGAACTAATTGACGCTGCCGGGTGGACATAGGCGGAGGGGATTTGAGAAATCTTGCTCCGCCGTTCCATCGACCGCCGTGCCGCATCGGAAACGTGGAATCACACCGGCGCCCTCTGGGTCGCTGGTCCGGCTTGCCGGCTGTTAAAAATCGGCGGTTGGAAACGTCCTTGTGCCGTACGGCTCTCCGCCGCCGGGCATGCGCCGCAGTGCCGTTCGGCACAGAGTCCAACGTTTCGCTTTACGGCAAGATTACGTCGTGTTTGTTTGGGGGGGGGGGGGGGGCTAAAGAGGACGGAGAAATATTTCAAGAACAAAAAATGGAACGCGCACGCGGCACGCGCGTGTTTACGGTTGACCTCGTCGCTCGTTCTTATGCGCGCGAAGTCACGTGATTTGGCGGGGGGCCAATCGCGCGAGCAGGATGAGTTGGGTAGGTTCGCGTGGAGAAAAAAGGGCAATGGCGCAAGATCAACGTCTGCGTTAAAATGGGGAAGTCGCGCTCCAAAACGGCCCACGCAGTTGCGTAAGGCTCTCACATTTGACAGGAACGCCACCAACAAAGACAAAGATCCCCCGTGTAGCCTTAACAGACTGTAAGGACAAGTGCTGTTAGCGAGCAACTATGAAGGCCGGCACGGCAAACGAGTGGGGGGGGGGGGGGGGTGGGTGGCCAGCAACACGCCCGGCCGCCTTTGTCTCCCCAGTGTCGATGTTTACACCGCACTAGGTACTCATTTGAAGGCTGAGTCGACCTAGGGGAGGCCCAGGACCGGTTTTCAGATAATCGTCACCGGTGTTGGCCGTGAGAGGGAATCGAACTCGGCTCGCCAGGTTCGTAGCGCAGCGTAGCGCTGACCGCTCCGCCACCGTTCCCGACTTTTTAGAGGAACTTCACCAACCTGCACTGACTGACCAGCATGGTGAAGCATGGTCGAACAACTCCCATGGCTGACTCGCACGGTATGGGGAGGCCACCATCCAGCAGTAGGGCTTACGTTATTATTCTTATTTTGCTTATTCATAAAGGTGTTGTGGGTTAGATCGCGTAAATATATAAATGTGTCGTTAAACCCGCCACCACCCGACACAGCCAATTCGTAAAGTTTGCCACGTAAACAGAACGTGGCAAATTAGTCACTACTGTGTTGGAGAGTAAACCCACAACATTCACAATTTTAGTACCGTGATGCTTCGTACTCACGTTCTTCTTTACGGGACAAAGCTTACGAATTGGCTGTCGGGTGGTGGCGGGTTTAACGCGACAATTATATTTACGCGATCGAACCCAAAAAAAAAACCCTTTTATTGTGAGTAATATTGGTCGCGCAAGCTTCTTACCGCGTGTTAAACTGTTTATTTTGCCTGTTTACCCAGGAGAGAGCCTAGCAGGACTGTCCTGCCAAGTGTTTTCTCAGAGCAGGGTGGCCCATGATTGCCGTGTGCAATCGAATTTCTACGTAATTTGCGGTGTGATTTTCCAAATAGGCCGACTCTTGCGGATGATGTGGCAGGATATTTTTTTTTTATGAAACTGGAGCACGGTATAAAACGCGAGAGCGGTGGGGGAGGGTGAGTTACAAGCATTCCACAAACGATAAATCACTTTAAGATGTTTTCTTGTTCATGTTTTTTGTTTGTTGCGGTTGCACCCGATTCAAGAGCCGAATGGCTCACAGGGCTATACCAAATAAATGAAACTATGAACTATGATAAACCTGAGGGCAGATGCGAGATGTTAAATACCTCGCCTGGTGTGCAGGAGGAAGTTGGTTTGATGCCTCTGCTGTATATTCGGAATTTTCACTTCTCCCTCTCTCTCTCCCCCCACAGTGGAGTGGATTTTTCTCCGGGTCCTTCGGTTTTCCCCTCCACGTCTAGAATCGACGTCACGCGTTGAGAGTATTTGGCTGCTATAAATTCCACGTGACGACAAGCCACTTCGTTGAGCTATCATTTGCGATAGCCAGGTCGCGTCTGAACGAGATCTACATAGCTCCAATGGGCCTTACGTAGTAAAATAAAAATAGTTTAATAGTAGTTTTAAAAAAATGGTTTAACATTTCGATTTAAAGCTTTCGTGACTGCAAGGATTCATCTTCTTTGGTTCTTTCGGTAAAGTCACCAAGTAGAATGGGAATAAAATAATAAAATAAAACAATTAAATTCTCACGACGTTTCGGCCACAACACAAGTGGCCTTCTTCAGGTGAAAGGAACAAACCTGTCGGGACTACAGAGCTACAATGAATGCCTCTAAGATTTGCAGCGTCTTTTAAGCTGGTTGAGAGAAGTGAGGCACCTTGACAAAGGGGTTTACATTTTTTTTTCCCACATCGGTTTACTGTATGATAGTCGAGTTGTTGCAGCCCCTTTGGTGTCCATGCACTAGGTGCCTCTGTGGATGTGTAGGCTTTGACTTTAACACAGCTATTTCTGTGACCAGTCACAAGCTAATCCCTCAACTGTTTCAATGCTAAATTCTCCTGTTTGATATGTAAAACCCCTTTGTCAAGGTGCCTCACTTCTCTCAACCAGCTTAAAAGACGCTGCGAATCTTAGCAGCGTTCATTGTAGCCCTGTCGTCCCGACAGGTTTGCTCCTTTCACCTGAAGAAGGCCACTTGTGTTGTGGCAGAAACGTCCGTGAGAATTTTATTGTTTCATCTTATTATTTTATTCTCATTCTACGTGGTGACTTTACCGAAAGAACCAAATGAAATGGTTTAATAGTTTTTGAAACCAAGACCAGCGTCCCCCACTTGCAGCGGGGTGGTGTGGCTCAGTGGGGCCTTGCCTGGTAAAATAAGGAATAGGAAAGGAAAACAGTGACGTCACGGGATCTTTTTAACGCGAATCAGACGGCTGCGCGTTACGGCTACTACACACCACCGTGGTGATAACCAGGGCGGCCGCCCGAGTCGAACCACGAACCTCCTCGCCGCGCCGTCACGTTGGGCGTTGGCGCCGCGCGCAGACAGCTCTCGCGTCTGGAGTCCCGCCAGGACGACCTCCTCGAAGCGACGCGGCCGCTCCCAGAGACGCTCGCCGCAAGCGCCTCGACTGGGCCTCGCCGTCGGTCTCGCTCCGGCTCTCTCTTCCACCGTTGTTGACGTTTACATCCTCCGCGTCTTATGCCTGCCCCCCGCCCCCCCCCGCCCCGCCCCCCCCGCCCACGATGCTGTTGCCGCAGCGTCGCCGCGGTGGCGGCCAATCAGCTCTTCCCGTCGGACCCGCTCTTCGGGCCGCCCCTGGAGGCCATCCCGCAAGTCTTCGCGACGGAAGGTTTGTGACGACGAGCGCTGCGAACGTGCCGCACCAAACACGTCGTCCGTCGTCGGCCACGATCGATCCGCTGCTGGATGAAGGCCTCCCCCAGGCCATCGCCGCCTCTCACGGCTCTGCGATGTGGCGATCCACCGAGCACCTGCACACCCCATGATTTTGTCGCTCCATCTCTCTAGGTCCACATCCTCTTGGGTTCGTTGCATTCCTATAATGATGAAGGCCATTATTTATGCGCCTGTGGACTGCCATTCCAGTGGGCTAACCACAACAGCACGCCAGCATCTCCGTTGTACAGGTTTCCCCCCGCTCTGTGCGGGTTCGGTTTGTGCGATTTCACGCTGTATGTACGCGGCTTGCCTTATCCGACCCAAAAATTCGCTACGCTACGCAGTTTTAAATTCTGGCGTGGGACAGCATTGTCTATGCAGTGTACGCGCTACTCGGCAGGCAGCTGTCTCGTGGGTTGGGTGGCTAATTCCCTCCGTGCTACGCGATTTCGCTCTGTTCGCCTGCGCAAAGCGAGGGACACCTGCAGTGTATTATTGTCTTTTGTCTTGTGACCCCCACCACCACCCCCTCCCTGTGTCCACCTGTTGTCTGATGAAGCTGGCAACAGCCAGTCTGATATTTGGGGGCCCAGACCTCCACAAGCCCCCCCGGAGGGCACGGCCACCCAACAAACGCCCCCGCAGGTGGGGTCCCCTCCCCGCCCGCCAGCATCGCCGCCGCCGCCGCCGGACAGGCCCCCCAAGGATGACGGTCCCCCGGTGTCTCCCGTGGCGGTGGGGGGCGGTGTCCCCCAGGAGGCCCCCATCATCACGGCCGCGGGGGGGGGGGCGCCTTCCCTCGGCGGGGACGAGGCGCCGACGAGGTCGAGCGAGACGCCGACGGAGACCGAAGCAGGTGACGAACGTGATGACGCTCCGCCTCCGTTGGACTTCCTCTCGGGCGCGTTCTATTCTTTGTCTGCCACTCCATCGGTAGTCTTTCCTATCCGCCGCCGTCGCCCGTCCCGTTGACAAAAGTCTTTGTATGTACGGTGTGTGTTTTGAACTTCTTTCGCACCGTACGTAGCCGACCGTGCTTATCGGAGGTGCGCGAGAAGGACAACAAACTAAACACAAAAGCAGTTTTAAAGAAATTAGTTTTCATTCTGGATAACTTAAAAGTGCATAGCTCTGGTGCCTTCCTAATATCGGAAGGAAGAGCATTCCAGACGGCCGCAGACGTGAATCCGAATGTGCGCGATGCGGTGACCGTCTTTGTTCGATGGGCAGCCAGAAGCCGCTGCGAGAAAAACCCGCTTTTACTAACCTTTTTCCATTCCAGTGACGCACGTGTACGTCATTGGAACGGAATCGGTGAAAACCTGATGTCAAATAATTGTATCGGTACGTCTTCAGGTACTGAGGCTCCCACAAGGCCATGCGGGAGGGCGTGTGGCACAGTTTGGTGCCGGCTATCACAGAGTGCGGTTTTCTGCGGTGAGTGCAATGTCTTCAGAAATAACGGCGCTATGGCCTAAATTAAATGACCGCTGAGCCGCTCGCGCGTTCCGAGATTCGGCGGTGAACGGGACACCCACACCCTGCAACTTGCAGACGTCTCGCAACGGGAAAGGGGTCAACAGTGAATACGATGGCCCTCGCGTGCAGACGCACCAATAATCCACGTGTCCCCCGCTTTTGTTTTTTTATTCTTAAGCTGCGGGGAAGATTTATGTTGCAATTATACGATAGACAGGCGCCACCCACCCCCCCCCCCTCCCTCGTCGTGTGCCGTGCCCGCCTCGCCAAACGGCACTTGCCTCGAGAGTGTTTCGAGGCTATAGAGGGAGGTGGGGAATCTTTGTCTTTTTTTCTGACCCCCCACCCCCACCAGGTGCCCTGGACAAACCCGCGTCCCCCGACGAGGCCCAGCGGACATCAACGGCGGAGCCTGGCGCGCCCCCCAGTGAGCCGGAGGGGAAGGCGGAGACACCCCCGGCGGTGGGCGGCGTCGCCACGAACCCCGAGGGCCCGGCGGCCGCGGCGGCTTCACCGCGGCCGCCCGGGGAGGCCGACGGCGCGGAGGGAACGGCGGCGCCGGCGCTGGCGGCAGAGCCGGGCGTGCCCACGAGAGACTCCGCGCCCACGACCGCCGGTGGGCCGCGTTTGCCGACGGAGGAATGGTCCTGGGAGTGAGGGGTGAAGGCGCAGCCCTGCGATTGGCTGCTCATGCCACGGCTGGCAGAAGGTCCTCCACTAGACGGATCTCTCTCGAGAGGGAGGGAGGGAGGGAGGGAGGGAGGGAGGGAGGGGGGTGCCACGATGGCTCGGGGATGTTGACTACCTCACCTGGTCTGCAGGTGAGGTAGTCAACGTGGAACCTTCACGCGGGTTCCGGAGCATCCCGGCCAGCCCCGCCCATTACCTTTGGCCCAGATACCTCTGTCTTTCGGGTTGGGCGTTGTTTTAGCGGTGCCTGTATCTGTGCTTCCCTTTTCTAACCAGCAGGTGTCATCATGCCATTACATATGTATACGCGGGTCTCAGTATACGCGTGTGTATGTAAACGCGCGTGTTTGCATATGCCTGTCTGTATACGTGTGTATGTAAATGCGTGTGTGTGTCTGTGCGTGTGCATAGAGCCCCAGATCGTGGTGCAGTCTCCCGTGGCTCCGCCCACCATGGCGGACTCCGCCCCGGCCTCGCCCCTCCCCCTGTCAATCAGGCAGAAGATCCCGCCCACAAAGCTCTACTCTGACATTCAGAAGGTAACCGGGCAGAATGTAACCCCGAACTCAACACGTTCGCCAACACCACTGTGGGATAAAATTATATATATAACAGGCGACAGTGTTAGAGATTGTGCGTACGTACGTACTGTGCGCACGTACGTACGTACTGTGCGCACGTACGTACGTACTGTGCGCACGTACGTACGTACTGTGCGCACGTACGTACGTACTGTGCGCACGTACGTACGTACTGTGCGCACGTACGTATGTACTGTGCGCACGTACGTACGTACTGTGCGCACGTACCTACGTACTGTGCGCACGTACCTACGTACTGTGCGCACAGTACGTACGTACGTGCGCACAGTACGTAGGTACGTGCGCACGTACTGTGCGCAGGTACGTACGTACTCTGCGCGCGTACATACGTATTGTACGTGCGTATGAGGAGCGGATTGCCCTACTAACCCGGCGACCTGAGTTCTATTCCCGCTCACGGCCAACACCGATGACGATTTTCTGAACCGGTCGACTCGGCCTCAAATGAGTACCTGGTGCGGTGCATAAAGATCACCACTCGGGAGACAAAGGCGGTCGAGCATGGTGCTGGCCACCCGTCCCGCTCGTGCGCCGTACCGGCCTTCGTAGGTGCTCTTCCACTAACAGCACTTGCCCCAACAGTCTGTTCAGGTGATACGGAGGATCTTTGTCTTTTGTGTTTGCGAGCAGCGCCCGTTCAGTCCCCCCCCTGGGCTCGCACCCCTCGCCAGGGCCGAAAGCACCTCATCCATCTCCTCCAACGCGTCTGCCAGCAACGCCACCACTCCCACCGTCGGTGAGACCACACGCCCACACGCCTACACACCCGCACGCCCCGCCGATCTGCCAATAGAGGGTGCTGATTGCTAAAGAGACAATACTGCAATTTCAGCTGAGTATATTATGGGCAAGTTTCAAATTTGGCAAATTTTGATCGTGACGACGGCACGCACGACGGCGGGCCTCCTCTTCGCGAACGGCATCACGGGATCTTAAACGTCCACTGTGAGCGACGCAGACTGCGCGTTGTACGGTATCACGGTGAGTACCGCAGTAATAATCAGGGCCGCCGCTGGACTCGAACCTCTGCAATAAGAGCGAGGCCATGTGATCGCTTATTGACCACGTGCAGACACGCATGTGAGGATGCACACAAGCACATCCTGCTCCCACCGGGCACACTTCCTGCTCCCACCCGGCACACTTCCTGCTCCCACCCGGCACACTTCCTGCTCCCACTCGGCACACTTCCTGCTCCCACTCGGCACACTTCCTGCTCCCACCCGGCACACTTCCTGCTCCCACCAGGCACACTTCCTGCTCCCACCCGGCACACTTCCTGCTCCCACCCGGCACACTTCCTGCTCCCACTCGGCACACTTCCTGCTCCCACCGGGCACACTTCCTGCTCCCACCCGGCACACTTCCTGCTCCCACCCGGCACACTTCCTGCTCCCACCAGGCACACTTCCTGCTCCCACCCGGCACACTTCCTGCTCCCACTCGGCACACTTCCTGCTCCCACCGGGCACACTTCCTGCTCCCACCCGGCACACTTCCTGCTCCCACCCGGCACACTTCTTGCTCCCACCCGGCACACTTCCTGCTCCCACCTGGCACACTTCCTGCTCCCACTCGGCACACTTCCTGCTCCCACCCGGCACACTTCCTGCTCCCAAAGTACAATGCCGATCTGGTACCGCCATCTACACCAGCGCACTTTAATATTTTGTCCATTTATATTTTTACCACCCCAAGCAATTGAAACTCATTTTGCGCATCTTAAATTCGTCTGGCGCTTTGCTCTCGTGTTGCTCGATTATTCTCGCCCCGATTTGCTGATTCGGTACACGCGCTGAACTTCTTTTGCACCGTACTAAATCCCAGGATGGGTGCCACTGTACAAAAATACAGTAACACCCTGATGCACGTCTCCCCCTTTAACGTCGTTTCGCAAACACGTCGTCACTTTATTAACAAGATGTGCATCTCCTCAACACACACCTACATCGCTGACAGCATCGTCGACCATCTGTGGCCTCTCAGCCTTCGCCTCCACTACCTTCTTACTACCCTGTAAATCGCTTTGATTGACGTCGTTTCGATATTCACCGTCGCACCTTTCAGGAAGGCATCCCCGACCTAAACCGGGGGTGTTACTGTAATACGAATAATAATAATAATGTGTCCTCATGAGGCGCCTTTCACAAGTGAAGTTTCAGTTTTTTTGGATCAACACTCTCCAATATTTATTACTTTTAGCGTAAACCGTCAACAGCTGTGCAACCCGTTCCACTCTGTCCCTACACTCAGGTTGCTTGGGATCCCCTCTGCCTCTTTATCTCTGCGTCTGTGCCTCGAACCCAGCGTTCTTCATTGCAAGGCCCCTGATGGCCTTTAGTAGGGCCCCTGGTGGCCTTTAGTAGGGCCCCTGGTGGCCTTTAGTAGGGCCCCTGGTGGCCTTTAGTGCGGCCCCTGGTGGTCTTTAGTGCGGCCCCTGATGGTCTTTAGTAGGGCCCCTGGTGGCCTTTAGTGCGACTCCTGATGGCCTTTAGTAGGGCCCCTGGTGGCCTTTAGTGCGGCCCCTGGTGGTCTTTAGTAGGGCCCCTGGTGGCCTGTAGTGAGGCCCCTGGTGGCCTGTAGTGCGGCCCCTGATGGCCCTTAGTGCGGCCCCTGGTAGCCTTTAGTAGGGCCCCTGGTGGCCTTTAGTGCGGCCCCTGATGGCCTTTAGTGCGGCCCCTTGTGGCCTTTAGGGCGGCCCCTGATGGCCTTTAGTAGGGCTCCTGATGGCCTTTAGTGCGGCCCCTGATGGCACCCTATTGTCGTCGTGATGCTGCCAAACGCCGATGGTTTCAAATGCGTGGTGGCCCTCGCACTGACGATGTTTTATCGGCGAAAGTGCCCCCCCCCACCTCTGACAATGAGCGAAGAACGATGTTACCGTCCGTGGGGGGCGATATCTGGGCCTTCGATTCCACGATGCGCCTGCGCCGTGGAACCCTCCGACGAAGGGCTGACAAGGGCTGACAAGGGCTGACAAGGGCTGACAGGGGCTGACAAGGGAGTCCAGTTCCAGTTTGGGATCTTCAGTGCGTTTTTCGCCGAAAGACGTTGTTGCCCCCTTTAGAAGGCGTTTCCCATTTTTTTCACTCGCCCACTTTTTACTCAACCCCACCCCACCCCAATTGCCATTGATGCAAAGCTGCTTCGAGATTTTCATGAAAGGCGCTTATTCAAGCTGTGGTGATCATTATTATTATTATTATTCATGTACCACGACTATGCTAGGAGATGTTAACTATCTCCCCTGGTATACGGGAGGTCGTGGGTTCGATCCCGACCCTAACGCCTGCTGTATATTTTGAGTCTGCGTGTGCTCCCTGTGGCCGCGAGGCTTTTTCTCCAGGCTCTCTGGTCTTTCCCTCCACATTTATACATTTCCACATGGTGACAAGCCACCACTTAATTGAGCTATCATTTGTGATAGCCAGGTCGCTTCTGAAAGATAAGCTATATAGCTCAGTGGGCAATACCTGGTAAAATAAAAATAAAATACAGTTTATATTTCGATTTAAAGCTTTCGTGACTGCAAGGATTCATCTTCTTGGTTCGTTCGGTAAAGTCACCACGTAGAAGGGAAATAATAAAATAACGTCGGAACTGTCGGAAAGACAGCGCTCCGACAGTCCTGTTTCATCACCTGAGGACGGCTGCTTGTGTTGTGGCCGAAACGTCGTGAGAATTATATTTTATTATGTTTTATTTGTATTCTTTTATTATTTCCCTTCTACGTGACTTTACCGAAATAACCAAGGAGATACAGTTTATAGTTTTTATGTATATTGAACTTTAGCACAACCGTGCTAACCGGCTCTGCCTCTGCCCCCCCCCCCCCCCCCGTGCGTTTGGAGTATTGGGCTGCTATACAAGTCCACGCGATAAGCCACTTTGCTGAGCTATCATCTGCGATGGGTCGGTTCTGAAACAAATAGCCCACAGTGCAGGTGCTGCCTTACCAGGGAAAAATAAAAAAATAAAGTTTTTTTTTTTAGTTTAGAATACTGAGGGATTCTCTCTAAACTGGCGGGGCTTCAGTTTTAACGGGCGGCTGAATAGGGCCAGGTGGCGTGACCGAGATCGGCACACGAACACGCTGAACTCCGAGTAACGCTGAACTCCGAGTAATGTTGTTTTGACCCCGGGCTCGTATTGTACATCGCGTGCGCAATTTAGTTTTGACTCCACCTAATTTTCAAAAAATAATTTTACCCCCCGCTCCCTGTGGGTTTTACACAATAACAACCGCCATTCACCACTAAGTGGCGGTGGCGTCACCACGACGCTTGTGCCAGGCTATGTGCACCCTGAGCCCACGTGAAGTGTCGAACGCCCGCTGGCAGGAGGTGACGGGGCAGACCCAGGTGCCACGGGTCGACTGACTGAGATGACTGGCTGATGCAGCACCTGTGCCCCCTACTGTGCCAACCTGCTGTGCTTTAGCCACCCGGCGCTCCGCTCGTTGTTGTGAGCGTCGCTCCTCCGCCCTCCGTTGTTGTTGGAGGGCGACTGCCTCCAACTGCCCAGTAGCGTCCTTCACGAGCCTCCTCCACAGAGGCCGATCTTGACACCGCTGGTACCAGTCATCGGCAAGTCCACTCAGCTCCACGTCCTCTTGTACCACATCACTCCATCTCTTCTCTAGCCCGTGCCGCGTCCGTTTAGCCCCCTCAATCCGGCTGAACAAAAGCTGTTTCGGCATGCGGTGGCTGGGCATGCGGGCTACATGACCCAGCCATCGCAGCCTTGCCGGCCGGAGGAGCTCACCGATGGGACCTTGCCCAGATCTTTCAAGGATTTGTGAGCTCCTCACATAATCCAGTCTGGTTGAACCCAGGATGGATCATAGGCAGGCCAGCCTAAATGTTTCTAACCGGCGAAGATGTTCCATTAGGGGGGTCCACGTTTCGCAAGCGTAAAGAAGGGAGGGAATGACCGTGGCCGAGAAGACCTGAAGCTTAGTGCGGAGCGACAGACCAGGTAGCTTCCACACAGCGTTACGCAACCGATGAAAAGATATTGCCGCTCGACTGATTCGGAGTGAGACCTCTGCTGTTAAACTGGAGCCGGTCATAAGCACACTGCCCAGGTATGGGAAACTCTCCACTCGCTCCACAACTGCCTCATCACTGATTGGGAGTTGTGGGGGTGTAGTGTCCGATGGTACAAAATACCCAGGCAGGTGCTTAGTTTTGGTGGGGCTGATGGTAAGGCCCCACCTCTAAGTGGCACGCTCCAGTCTCAGCAGCAGTGTCTCCAACTCCTCCTCTGAATGAGCAGCTATTACCAAATCATCGGCATACATAACATGGTTTAGCAATAGGGAGCCATCCCTTGACCGCACCCGGGCATCGATCAGCCTCCCATTATATCTGTACCATATGGAGATTCCCCCGGTACAGCTATTGAAGGCTTCACGAACTACGTGGTCAAAATAGATGTTAAATAATGTGGGTGCCAGAGGACATCCCTGTCGCACCCCAAGATGTACAGGGAATGGCTCTGACTCCCGACCACGTAGTTTTACCCGGGCCCGCTCACCATCATGAAGGTCCTTAATGATGGTGAGCAGAGGGTCAGGTACTCCAAAAGCACGAAGAACAACCCAGAGCCCAGGCCTACTGATGGTATCATAGGCCTTGACCAAGTCAATAAAGCAGAGATGTAGGCCTTGTTGGAATTCCATACACCTCTGCTGTAGCAGACGGACAGAAAATATGGCATCTGTGCAGGACCGCCCTTTCCTGAAACCGCATTGGGGCTCCGCAAGCCTCTCCTCAGCGTGCCTGGCAAGGCGATGATGAATAATCCTTGCCAGGACCTTTCCCGGCACACTGAGGAGTGAAATGCCCCTGTAGTTGTTACAGTCTGTGCGGTCCTCCTTCTTAAAAAGGGGGACCACCAGGGCATCCTTCCAATCCTGCGGAACCTGTCCAGTGGTCCATATTGTTGTTATGATGTCATATAGGGTAGTCTGCACAAACGCCACCCTCCCTCAGCATTTTGCTTGGGAGATCATCTCTGCCCGCTGCCTTTCCTGGTCTCAGACTCCGGATTGCATTCAGTACTTCCTCAACAGATGGCACTTCAGCCAGCCACTCACAGGGGGTGACTTCTTCCAATATTTGAGGCACCGCAGCCTCAGCAGGGTCATCCTCACTTTGTGCCACGATTTTTTCCTGGCTGAGGGATTTTCCCTCCCCCAGGAGCTCACAGAAATGCTCAGCAAATCTGCAAACCTGTTCCTGGGGGTCGGAGATTGGATCACCGTTTTTTCCCCTAATGATGGTAATAGGTGTGACGCTGCAGGTTACTTTTTTGATGGAGTTAAATAGAGATTTGGGATCACGGGCCACTGAGGCAGACTCCATCTCCTCAGCAACCCGCGATCACCACCCATCCTTGCAGCACCTCACGGCTCTCCGAACCTATGAACGAATGCTGCGGTAAGCCTCCTCATTCTCTGACGTGGGATTCTGTAGCCGATGACAGTGGGCCTGTCGCTTTTTCTCAACCATCCTGAACACCTCCTCTGTCAGCTAGGGTCTCTGGGGAGGTCTGGACCGCGTACCCAAAGCAGCCATTGCAGCTGCATGAGTCACAGTCCTAAACCTCGCCCATTTAACCTCGACATCGGGAGGAGTCGGGGACGAGGCCAATCCCAGCCGCAAGCGATGATGAAATTCTCGCTTGCAACTTTCATCCGATAACTGAGACCAGGCCACTTTAGGTTGGAATGGGGTCCTGGGTGTACACCCACCACCGGAGTGGAAGAATGGCAAGCGCATCTTACTGATGACTAGTCGATGGTCAGAGGGCAGATCAGCTCCACGGTAGGTCCTGGTGTCAAGTACATGGGCTCGCATCCGCTGGTCCCTCACTATGTAGTCCAGCAGATGTTCTTGCTTGGACCCGGCATGCATCCATGATGTTGTGTGGATGCGCCGATGCCGGAACAGCGTGTTGGTAAATTACAAGCCCATGGGCTGCACAAAAATCTAGCAGCCTCCTACCGTTGTTATTGAGCTGATCTGGCCCATGCCCTCCAATCACTCCAGACCAGGTGCCAGCATCATGACCAACTCGGGCATTGAAGTCACCCAACATGATGACTCTATCCCGAGGGGCCACTTTAGCCAGCACCTGTGACAGGAGGTCATAGAAGGCATCTGACTCATCGGCTTTGCCTGCATCCCTCCACGGATGTTCATGTTCGGTGGAGGCATAAGTAACCACGACCACCATTCCTCGCCTCCGGTTGATGGGAAGGCGAGCCCAAAGTAGCCTGGGGCTTACAGCTTCCCACACCTCACCGCCACGCTCCCACACCCCCTTCATTCTTTTGTTCAAAAGAAGAGCCACACCCTGTTGTTTGGCAGTCTGCTGCCCCGAGTAGACGACTGTCCACCCCTCATGGTGGCAGGAGCCAGAACCGGTCCACCGAACCTCCTGAATTCCGCAGAGATCCAGGCGGTACCGGTCCAGCTCCCGACAGAGGAGTGGCAGCTTCTCCTCCGCAGTGAGCGTTCGAACATTCCACGTGGCCACCCGTAGTGGTTTTTCGTTGTTTCTGGAGGAGCCCCGAGGGTAGATATTCAATCTCCTGGCACCGCCAATTGGGGTTTGGCCAGGAGACGTCATAGACGCCTGGCCCCCTGGGGCCTCCGGCACAAGCTTATTAGTTATATATTTCAGTTGTAGTTTAGTGGTAATTAATTGAAGGTGGAGGGGTTACCAGCCCCTCGCACCCGTCCAGAGCCCCCGTTTAGCCCCTGTGGTGGACACAGATGCCATGAGGGGAGGAGCCAATCGAAATTGGACCTCCCCCCACAGCACTGTCCACGACAGAGTTGCCCGTCCGGCACCGCGAGGAGGTAGGGGGTTGTTTTGCCGGACATGTTGTCACACACACACACATCCCACTTGCATGTTCACCACACGTTGTGCACGACATGCATGCACGCCCTCGCACGCGCAAATACACGTGTGCACGGACGCGCGGGAACCCACGCAATCGCGCGCTCGTTCACACACGTACGTACATACACGTACGTACACTCGTATGTACGCACACGTACGTACACACGCATGTACACACACACGTACACACGCTCGCACGTACTCACGTACACACACGCATGTACATACACGCACGTACACACGCATTCACGTACACACTCGCACGTACGCACGCTCGTACACACAAGCCTCCTCATCGGTAGCGGTCGGGCCCACGCCCTGCCGTCAACAGGTAGGGTTTTGGGGGGGGGGGGTGTTTAGTTTGTGGTCCTTCCCACCTGAACCAGACTCCCTGAGAGCCTCCGGCGGAGAGTTCCACAGTGCGGGTGTCACGTGAGTGAAGGCCCAGGATCCACAGTGCGGGTGTCACGTGAGTGAAGACCCAGAGAGTTCCACAGTGCGGGTGTCACGTGAGTGAAGGCCCAGAGAGTCCCACAGTGGGGGTGTCACGTGAGTGAAGGCCCAGAGAGTCCCACAGTGGGGGTGTCACGTGAGTGAAGGCCCAGAGAGTCTCACAGTGCGGGTGTCACGTGAGTGAAGGCCGAGAGAGTTCCACAGTGCGGGTGTCACGTGAGTGAAGGCCCAGAGTCCCACAGTGCGGGTGTCACGTGAGTGAAGGCCCAGAGAGTTCTACAGTGCGGGTGTCACGTGAGTGAAGGCCCAGAGAGTCACGTGAGTGAAGGCCCAGAGAGTTCCACAGTGCGGGTGTCACGTGAGTGAAGGCCCAGAGAGTCTCACAGTGCGGGTGTCACGTGAGTGAAGGCCCAGAGAGTCACGTGAGTGAAGGCCCAGAGAGTTCCACAGTGCGGGTGTCACGTGAGTGAAGGCCCAGAGAGTCTCACAGTGCGGGTGTCACGTGAGTGAAGGCCGAGAGAGTTCCACAGTGCGGGTGTCACGTGAGTGAAGGCCCAGAGTCCCACAGTGCGGGTGTCACGTGAGTGAAGGCCCAGAGAGTTCTACAGTGCGGGTGTCATGTGAGTGAAGGCCCAGAGAGTCACGTGAGTGAAGGCCCAGAGAGTTCCACAGTGCGGGTGTCACGTGAGTGAAGGCCCAGAGAGTCTCACAGTGCGGGTGTCACGTGACTGAAGGCCCAGAGAGTTCCACTGTGCGGGTGTCACGTGAGAGAAGGCCCAGAGATCGCTGCCCATGGGCTTGAGTTTCGTTCTGTGGGGATGCATAAGAGGCGATCCGGGTCCCGCCAACATTGTGGTTCTCATTAAAACGAAGGGTCGCAGCGGCTCCCAGATGTACCCGAGGTGGGGTAGGGAAGGGGATTTAGTTTTTTTTTTGCGTGTGACGAGGGGAGAGCTCGCGAGGGCGACGCACGCTCTTTGATGCTGCACGAGTTGACCCCGCGTCCGAAAATCGGCAAAAGAGGAATTAAACAGAAACGCAGCGGGGAAATATAAATCACACCAGAGCAGAGCAACCGCGTTGCTGCGCGAATTTAAACTGT
The DNA here is from genome assembly GCF_048934315.1 of Petromyzon marinus. NCBI lineage: Eukaryota > Metazoa > Chordata > Hyperoartia > Petromyzontiformes > Petromyzontidae > Petromyzon > Petromyzon marinus. The sequence goes on along the minus strand of NC_133710.1, from coordinate 6,576,348 downwards.
CGTCACATTTTTAAAAGCAATGTTTCCCATTACGTGGAACGTAATCTGGCTCCGTGAGACGACAACGCTCGCCTGTTGGGTGCTGTTTGTCGGCGGCTGCTTTTGCGTTCGTGGGGCCCCTGTGCTCGGCCACCGTGAAGGGTTAATTCATCGTACTCACCGGGACGTGACGCTGCCAGCCGGCCAGCCTTCCTCTCTCCGCAACCTTCGGCTGGCTGACTCTAATCCTGTGACCCCGTGAACTCTGCTGCCCTCTTGCCCCTTCTGCTCCCCCCTGCCCCACACCCCCGCTGACCTCTGAACCTACACGCGCCCCTAACCCCCAACTTCTCCCCCCCCCCCCTTCCCTGATTCCCACTGCTCTGCCAGACTTTGATCAGCTCAAGATGGTTTGGTTTGACAGGGGAAGTTTTATTTCACCTTTGAGGGTAAGTGTCCGGACGGGAGGGCACGCACGGGGAGGGTGGGGGGCGGTGTTGTGAAGGGGGCATTAGGCAGGAGCGACCCCGACGCATGGGTGCACGAGTCTCGACGCTTGACCTCTGCATGGCTTCAGGTGACCCACCCCACCTTCGTCAAAAGCGCGCGCGTGTGGTGTGTGTGTGTGTGTAGCCTCGCGAGTTCTGTCTCATTGGCATGGTCTGTCTCGTTCAGACCGTCCCATTTGTAACTGTGCATATTATACGTACGGCCTTGTTTGTAACGCATGGTCCCGTTGGTGTTGTCTTGTTCTCTCTGATATCGTCTGTGTTGTTCGTACTCTTTTGTCTGGTACTCTCCGCACTGTCTCCTCATCGCTCTTTACCCCCGGCTGCGCTGACCATCTCAGCTGTGCGATCCGTCTCGTCGCTACTGCCGGTCTCATCTCTGCTGCCTGCGCGATGCGTACCGCCTTGCTCGTTCATTCCCACCATTCGCTGAGGACGAAGGCGATCGTGTGTTATTTCATGGGATTTAAAACCATCGATTGTTACCCGTGCCTGCATTGTGAGCGTTAAAGAGTCGATTGTGATCTCTGAATCATCGTGTGGCGTGGCGGTTGTTGGTGGCGGTTGTTGGTGGCTGTTGTTGGTGGCTGTTGTTGGTGGATGTTGTTGGTGGCTGTTGTTGGTGGCGGTTGTTGGTGGCGGTTGTTGGTGGATGTTGTTGGTGGTGGTTGTTGGTGGCGGTTGTTGGTGGCTGTTGTTGATGGCTGTTGTTGGTGGCTGTTGTTGGTGGCGGTTGTTGGTGGATGTTGTTGGTGGCTGTTGTTGGTGGATGTTGTTGGTGGCTGTTGTTGGTGGCGGTTGTTGGTGGCGGTTGTTGGTGGCGGTTGTTGGTGGCTGTTGTTGGTGGCGGTTGTTGGTGGCGGTTGTTGGTGGCTGTTGTTGATGGCTGTTGTTGGTGGCTGTTGTTGGTGGCTGTTGTTGGTGGCGGTTGTTGGTGGCTGTTGTTGGTGGCGGTTGTTGGTGGCGGTTGTTGGTGGCGGTTGTTGGTGGATGTTGTTGGTGGCGGTTGTTGGTGGCTGTTGTTGATGGCTGTTGTTGGTGGCTGTTGTTGGTGGCTGTTGTTGGTGGCGGTTGTTGGTGGCTGTTGTTGGTGGCGGTTGTTGGTGGCGGTTGTTGGTGGCGGTTGTTGGTGGATGTTGTTGGTGGCTGTTGTTGGTGGCTGTTGTTGGTGGCGGTTGTTGGTGGCGGTTGTTGGTGGCTGTTGTTGGTGGCTGTTGTTGGTGGCTGTTGTTGATGGCGGTTGTGGTGGTGATGGTGGCGGCGGTGAGCAGGAGCGTCCCGGGGCCCCAGCCCGCTCACACTCGGTGCCCACGACACGCTGCCCGTGGCCGCCGCCTTCACCGAGACCGTCAACGCCTACTTCCGTGCCGCCGAGCAGTGCGTACCGTCGCCTTAGTCAACATCGTCGTCAACATCGTCAACATCGTCACCATCGTCGTCATCGTCGTTAATATTGTCATCATCGTCGTCACCATCGTCAACGTCGGCGTCATCGTCGTCACCATTGTGAACGTCGTAGTCAACGTCGTCAACATCGTCAACGTCATCACCGTCGTCGTCAACATCGTCAACATCGTCGTCACCATCGTCAACGTCGTCACCATCGTCTCCAACATCGTCTCCAACATCGTTGCCATCATCGTTGCCGTCGTCGCCATCGTCGTCACCATCGTCGTCAACATCGCCGCCATTGTCAAATCATCGCCATCGTCATAACTTCTGCAATCATCAGTCCCACCGCCGTCATTGCCATCATACCGTCGACGACCGTCAATCCCACCGCCACCATCATCGCTGCGGTCTTCACACCATAACGATTGCTTTTCTCACCACTACAGCAGTTGTTATTACCTTCACCATTACCATCATCCTCGCCATCATCCTCGCCATCATCATAACTCTGCTCCACTCCCCGCCCCCCCCACCCCCTCCGCCGCCCATGCCACCCCAGGTGCATGGTGAAGATCACGGGTGAGCTCACCCTCTCGTTCCCCTCTGGCATCACGAAGGTTTTCTCCGGGAACCCCTCCCCGGCCGTGCTCAGCTTCCGCCTGCGCAACTCGGCCCGCCTCGAGCAGCTGCTGCCAAACCCGCAGCTCCTCTACAGGCGAGGCCCCCGTACCCCCCCCCCCCCCCCGTACCCCCCCCCCCCCCGTAGCCCCTGTACCCCCCGCCAACCCCCACCCCCCTCTCTCTAGGTCGCCTCGGCTTAAAATGAGCGTCCGCCGAGAGAGCACAGGGAATGTAGCCCCACCCGGGGTTGGGGTTGTGAAGGCCGCGATGGCATCGCGTGTGTACGCGTGTGTACTCGTGCGTACTCGTGTGTACTCGTGTGTACGCGTGCGTACGCGTATGCTACCGTGTGTGTGTTGCACTATTAAACTATTTTATCTTACCAGGTAAGTTCCCACTGAGCGACCTGGCCACAAACGATAGCTCGCCCAAAGTGGCTCACCGTGTGTAAATGTATCGCGGCCGAATGCCCTTACACGAATTCTCTTGAACGCACGTTTTATAAACGTGGAGGGACCCGAGGAGCGGAGCGGCCAGGTGGCTCAAACGCAGCCGAGTTGGCGGGTGCATCCGCCAGCGTTCTGGGCTGGCCTTAGTAGGCACTCGCTAAGATTGATTCTCCCTAGGGATCAATGTCGGGTCTTTGACCGCGTGCGTGCGTTCGTGCGTGCGTGCTTTCATTCATGCAGTGACCTCTCGCAGAGCGACTCGGAGACGCGAGACTTCTGGCTGAACATGCCCGCGCTGTGCTCCTACCTCAAGAAGCTGTCGGAGCAGAGTCCTTCCGCCACCTACTACAACGTGGACATCCTCAAGTACCAGGTGTGGGCAGGGGGTGGTGGTGGAGTTGAGTCGTGGGGTGGGCGGATTGGAATGATGGCCATTGTGGATGGGTGGTTTTGTTACTGCTATGCCTACCCCCCCCCCCCCCCCCCCCACGTGTGTACTCACCATGCGTCGCTCCTCGTGACTGCTGCATCTCCTCCCCCTGCATCCCCTGTGCCTATCATCCTCTTCCCCCTCTCTCCATCCTCCTCCCCTTTCTCCCCATCCTCTGTCTCCGCTTCTCCCCATCCTCATCCCCTTCTCCTCCTCCTCCTGCCCCCAGGTGTCCGCAGGAGGAGCGGACGCGGCTCCGCTGCTGCTGGAGCCGCGCTGGCGCTGCGAGGATGCGCGCACGAGCCTGCGAGTGGCGTTCCGCTACAACGGCTCCGCCATGGCCTCGCCCTCCCCCATCACCAACCTGCAGGTCGTGACCCCCGTCGGGGGCGGGGCCACAGACATGCAGGCCACTCCCCCCGCCACCTGGTGAGACTCGGCCCGCCCCAAACGCCGTGTGGAGGACCGGCCTGGTTCCCACCTTTTTCCACCGGCGCACGCGAGCCGTGCCAGCACGGCACCTCCCCCCCCACCCCTCCTCCAACCACCGAATCGCGCCACGGTGGTGAGATGTGAACTACCTCGCCCGGTATGCAGGAGGTCTTGGGTTCAATCCTGACCCCAAGACGCCTGTATATTTGGAGTTTGCATGTCTCTCTCCCCGTGATCGCATGGCTCAGCTATGAGAGGGGGGGTGGTCCTGAGTAATGTGACAGCCCTCAATAGATCAATGTCCACAAAGCTGGGTTTTTGTTGAGAGGAGATGGATTAAGGGGGTTGTAGGAGGTCAATTGTTAAGTAGAGTCGGGCTATCTGAATATTTTTATGCGATGGATTACTCATCAATCGCCGGTCCATTCACTTGACCAATCGGATCGCACGGGTGCCGCTGGACGGGAGGTCGACGGTGATGCTGACGATGAGCAGCCGTGGCGACGAGCGCCCGTCCGCCTAGATACTCGGAGGGCACGGTTTTACGGATCCCACAGGGATGGAGCACGAGACATCCACCCCCAGCGCAGAGAAAGAGGTTCCTGTGAAAGTATACGCGTGTGTGTTGAACTTCATTCCCACTGTACGTAGCCGACCGTGCTGATCGGAGGTGCGTCACTGTGGAACTGTCGCATCCGATCCGTTTTGCTCGGTTTTTTTTAACCATTAATTTCTGATCTTTGTCGGCAGGAATGCGGAGCAGAACTGGGTGCTTTGGAAGATTCCAGAAATCTCCGAAAAATCAGAAGGCGGAGGTGAGGACCGTGTCGCGATTATTATTATTATATATTTTTAAAAATCACCCTAATTTGTTCCAGTTGTGCGTCCAGTATCGCGTCATATGACGTGCGTGCATGCGTGCGTGTGCGGACGCGTATGAACGTGTGCATGAATATGTGTGTGCGAGCGGGTAGTGTCACGGTGAGAGCGCTGGGCTACGAACCCGGCGACCCGAGTTCAATTCCCGCTCACGGCCAACACCAGTGACCATTATCTGAACTGGCCCTGAGCGTCAAATGAGTACCCGGCGCGGCGTGTAAACATCGTTGCCATCATCGGCAACGATGATGGCAACGATGTTGGCGACGATGGTGACGACGTTGACGATGGTGACGATATTGACGATGTTGACGATGTTGACGACGACGTTGACAATGTTGACGACGATGGTGACGACGTTGACGATGGTGACGACGTTGACGACGACGTTGACGATGGTGACGATGGTGACGACGATGACGCCGACGTTGACGATGGTGACGACGATTATGACGATGTTGACGACGATGACGACGATGGTGACGATGGTGACGATGGTGACGATGGTGACGATGGTGACGATGGTGACGACGATGACGACGATGGTGACGATGGTGACGATGGTGGCACCTTGTGCGTGCGTGCTCAGGCTCGGGCATGCTGCAGGCGCAGTTCTCGGTGGCGGACGGCCCCACGGTCCCCGCGACGCTCGCCGCTCAGTTTGTGAGCGAGGGGTCGTCGCTGTCGGGCGTCGAGTTTGAGCTTGTCGGGGGCGGCTACCGCCTCTCGCTCGTCAAGAAGCGCTTCGCCACCGGTGCGTCCCCAACCCCCACACCCCCCCCCGCCCCCGCCCCCACCCCCAATCCCCCACCCTCCACTGGGGTTCGTTCCGTTAGCAACATCGGCGATGAGAATATTCGTCGATGAAATGCGTTTTTTTTTTGTTTACCGAAGTTAACGGTGAGCATAAGTGGACGAAAATCCTGGAGAGATATGGTGACTGCGACTGCCATCACCACCACCATCATCACCACCATCATTATTATCATCACTACCATCATTATTATCATTAGCATCACCAATGTCTTGTGTCTGTGTGTGACCCAGGCAAGTACATGGCTGACGGCTAAGGACTCGTTCGTTGTCACGGAGACTCAACGTCTCTTCCCATCAACCCGTGCTCCTCTCACCCAACCTGTGAACTCTGACCTCTGGGCACCACCGCCACCACCAAGTTTGTTCCGTGTGCTCGTCACTCCGTAATTTTGGTCTGCCGGCCACGACGCTCGGCGTTACCCTGCTGCGCTGGTGCAGAGCGCGCAAGAGGTGTGCTCGCTTGCACCAACACACGAGCACGCACACGCGCGTACTCGCTTATGCCAACGCACGCGCGCACACACACACACACACGCGCGTACGCATTTACAGTAAAGCGTATACTACATATTCAGTATATAATTGCCCGAGCATATGCAAACGTGCCAGGGATCAAAAACACACGTGTACGAGCGGATTATACGTACACCAAGCCTGTGAAATCTCCCCGTGCCCCACGTAGCCTTGCGGGCTGTTGGGAAGCGTGCTGCTGTTCGTGAGCACCCATGAAGGCCGGCACGGCGCACGAGGCAACAGGGGCCGGGGAGGGGGGGTCGTGGGGTGGTGGTGAAGTCAGCACAACGTGTACCTGGCCACCTTGGCGTCTCCCAGCACCACCTCAACTTGAAGGGCGAGTCAAGCTCGATAGGCCATGCTTAGATACAAGTGCTGCTCCTGCTGCTTCTGATGATGATGCACTGGTGTAGCGTGGAGGGCCCCCCCCCTACCGCACCCTTGTTCAAAACTTCCCCCCCCCCCCCATCTCAATCTTCGTAACCCTCTCCAGCGAATGGGCCTCTCCGTGCAGTTGCACGACCCGCACGTTTGATAGCGGCACCGCTGTGATTTGCGTGCGCGCCGTCAGCAGCAGTTTGACACCCCCCCCCCCCCGTTCCAAGTTGTTGAAGTTGTCGGGTTGGTAGCACGGTGCTGCTTAAGCGACTGCCACACCACACTTGATACGGTACAGAGAACAAAAGCCCCACCGTGTGTAGCCGCACGGACTCTTGGGGCAAGTGCTGTTAACGAGCACGTGAACGAAGGATGGCACGGCACAAGGGGGGGGGGGGGGGGTGGTGGGTGTCGTATGTGGGAGGGGTGGTCATGTGATCAGCGCCCGGCTGCCCAGTGCGATGGTGTTTCACACACCGCGCCAGCTACTCGCATCGAGCTGAGCATCAACGCAGTCCTAGGCCCAGAACCGGTTCAGACATTTGCCACTGACGTTAGTCGTGAGCGAACAGTCGAGCTCGGGTTGTTGTTTTTTTTGCTGTAGCGCGGCGCGCTAACCACTGCATCACTCGAACACTCCCCGCTGCGTGCCGTACAGACGCAAAGACACGCGCGCACAAATGACGGCGCGTTACTCGCGCACGCGCGGAGCAGTCGTGCGCGCAGCGTCCGGCGCGCTCCGACGCGTCTCCGTATGCTTAAGTTGCCCTCTCGTCTCCTCGACCGGTTGATCGCGTTTTGTTGAAGCTGTGACCGACGCGGTATTTATCTGAAGCAGAACAAACGGTCCGTCGGCAAGCGGCAACGGCCGGTGCCGAATTGGTGGTGGGGGGGGGGGAAAAAAAAAATACAAAACGAACACCAAAAAAAAATGTATTTGCTTTTTTTCTTTTATTTAAATAGCGGACCGAGTTTGAAGTGTTGTGGCAAGCTTTGCTGTGGACGTTGTGATGAAGTGAGTTTTAAAGCGGAGTAACGCCGGCGAGAGAAAGGAGGCCTTTGTCGTTGCGGTGATCGCCAGTGTTCGTCCGCGACCAGGTGCTTGGATCCCCCACTCCATGACGTACCACCTCTCAAATAAATGTCCATGATGTCATCCGCACGCACGACGAGTATTACCCTGCAGGCGGTTTGGCCCACGGAGTTGAATTTCCGACTCGGCTCACAGGCGGCGTCCGCCGTCGCAAAGGCTTTCAAGAGATGACAATCTTCTGAATGATTGTGTTTAAATTCATTAATGATGGTTATTACATAGTGTTATAATTATTTTTTTGGGGCTGCCGCACGGGACTTGCAATCCAGAGGTGGACGATTCAGCCTCCTGGAGTGGCAGTCGAACACAATGTCCTCCACCCAGCAGTACAAACATGTGCACACCGGTAGTTAGACGATCACCAGCTCACGTGTTGTGAGGTAACGTGTGGGGCACTCCACCTCTTCCGAGGCCACCGTCAAAGAACAGGCCACACATTCGTTGAGAGAGAGGGGTTCTACGAGTTCTCCAGTGGGAGACCGTTCTGATAGCAGTGCTGTGAGCAAGCAATTGCAGGCCTGCACCTTTGCCATCGATAGTTAATTTCGCTTATTGTGCAAAGTCTGGTTTATATGGTAGCACTGTTGGTGGAGCGCGGCAGCATTCCCAATCGCGAGTTGGTGAGTTCATCTCCTCGCCAGGGTTGGATCATCATTATCATCACCAACCATCTTAGGTTTCTAATATGAACAGCATCAAGTAGGAAGTTGGTGGTTGTAATTATGTTCAGCAAAGGACGACTCGGGTCCTGCCATAAGAATGTGGAAACACTGGCTCGGGAACCGCTGTTCTCTCCTGGCAGTCGCCCTCGAACGAGAGCTGTACATTACAGGGGGGCTTAACCGTGAGAAATAATAATAACTTTACCGATTTTTATTTCACCAGCTAAGGCCCACTGAGCTCTGTAGCTCTTTGTCAGACAAGCGACCCCCTTTGCCCGTCACCGTACGTCCAGGCATTGCCTTGCGGCTCGTCGCGAGCAAAGCGCTCTTTTCGGCAGGGTTTTTGTTTTCGTCGCGCACAGGGAATTTCGGTTCGCGAGTTCTAAAACGTGAAAGCTACTGCGACCGCTCGTCGTTAATTCCTCCGCTACCTCTTGACGGACGCAAACAATTGCCGGTGCCCGTCGATCGACCGTCCCAATGTGAAGTCACGGTTGTTTGCTCTACATCTCTCTATCAACAGCAGCAGCAGCGGCAGCAGCGGCAGCAGCAGCCATGCGACGACGACGAAAGCCCGTGCGTTGGTGCATTTCCCTCTTGTTGCAGAGATTTGAGGTTCGAAACCCCGTGGCCGCCCTGGTCAACATTTCGGGTGTATCAACGATGAAATATACGCGCTGTACACTTGGCGATGGATGTTAAAGATGCTGCGGCGTTTTTGCTAAAAGGGAGTTTCCGCCGTTTCTGCTGGCGTCACAGCCCGAACTCTTTGCCGTGACTTAAAAATTGTCCGCCAACGACTCGATTGTGAGAAAACGGAGGCAAGATCGCCTCCGAATGTACAGCTACTACTACTGCCAACCTGCCGAGTTTATTTGGTTTAACCAGGCGAGAACTTGAGAGACCGGGTTAAGTCCTGTTGCGGTGGCCCCGGCCAGTCTTGTGAGAGCTGAACAAATAAAGTACCGTAGTGAAGCCATTTAGAAATCTGAGCAAAAAAAATATCACATGGGAACTGGAAAATATTGCACGATCATAAATCACTGATTATTAATTTGCCTGTAGCGCAACGTCTCCACGGGCAGATGATTTTGAAACTGATCGTTGTACAATTTATGTTCGAAACATTAAGCAGACGTTGAGTGACTATCGCACCAATATGTAAACAGACGGGCTGTGCGCCAAATGCAATTCGCAAGCGAAGTTATCACAAATAATTGACAGCTGTGCATACAATGCACTTAAGAGGTTATGTTGCATCTACGATTGAGGATTTTGGTCCCCCTTTCGTATGGATAGGGATTGAGTTGTGGCTATAAATCTGTGTCTGGGTTATGAATGCAGCTGTGCTTCCAGGCAGAATGAGGCTGCCAGGCAGAACGTGGGAATCCCACTCGCGACTTTGGAGATCACTCAAAGTGGACAAAGGTTCACACAGAAACCCATAGAGTCAAAGATGAAGACAAATATCCCCCGTATAGACTTAACAGACTGTTGGGGCAAGTGCTGTTAGCGAGCACCTATGAAGGTCGGAACGGTACACGAGGGGGTGGGTGGCCAGCAGCACGTCCGACCGCCTTTGTATCTCCCCGGTAGCGATATTTAGACACCGCACCAGGTACTCATTTGAGGCTGAGTAGACCTTGGGGAGATTCAGGACCGGTTGAGGTAATCATCACCGGTGTTAGCCGTGAGCGGGCATGGGACCCGGGTCGCCGGGCTCGTAGCGAAGCGCGCTAACCGCTACCACTGCTGCTCCTCCATAGGGTCACGCAGAGACCCACAGACTTGCACAAAGACCCATAAAGGAGACCCATAGACTCGCATCATCCGGCGATAATCATCGGTGCGTCCGGATCTGGCCCGAGCAGACCTTGACATCCGTATTCTCGACCGCAGACAATGGCAGGTGGTTGAGAGGGGACGGAGTGTGGGGCCCCGTCGATGTCATGCCGCTGTTCTCCCCCTCCTCCTCCCCTCGTCGCTGCCATTTATCTGCCACCTTGACGAGGTGAATAGTTTTCTCGGGCGACCGGCGCCGATGGGGGGACGCTGCAGCGCCTGGGCTTCCCCCGAGCATCGGTTCGTCCTCCAAAACAATCTGCCCAAACCGACTTGCACCGCGGGGGACGTTTAAGCGTGGGACGCAGTTGTTTGTGTGTCTGATTTCTATTTGCTTCATTGCCGTGCTTGATTTGCTTTTTGTCATTTTGGCGAGCCAGGTCACGCTCGCAGGTGAGACGATGTGCCGGTTTATAAAGTTCCCCGCGTGGTTACACAAATAACCTTGGGAACTTTAACCTCGAGCAAGAAAAAGCGGTGGGAAAATGCCCCATAAGCCTCTATAATCGTCTGAAGCATAGCTCCTTCATGACTGCCTTGCGCTATAAGAGTGGTGTGAACACCAAAAGGACTGATTTGATAAAGTGGACACACTTTAGAGTTTTAGTCGTCATTATTGCCATAACATGTTAGACAGTAGACTGACACTTGAGCAAAAGGTTAAAGTTTTGGAGTGGTTATTGGAATGCGAATCTCCAATCACTCTACAATGACATTATTGCAGACACTTCAGTTCACGAATTGACTTTCTGCTTGGTGCATGAGAACCCTTGAATACTACTTGCAAGACGCTAAGCTTATGCTCCGAGTCGATTGCACCTTGAGATTAGGAGAGTGCTAAACTTTTTTTTGGGTTCCTGGAAGTCATTTAAAATGACGAGAGGCCAGGGCTAGTAGTTTCCATGCTCCCAGCCTCTGGAACTCCATCCCAAGTCGTATCAGGAATGCAGGCAACAGTCGAATCTTCTAAGCGACATTTAGAAACATATTTTACTGCGTAGGCTTTCGCGACTAATATTATCCATAAGAGTTTTTTGGGTTAGATCGCGTAAACATTGTGTCTTTAAACCCACCACCACCCAACACAGCCAGTTAGTAAGGTTTCTCACGTGAACAAAACATGCCAATTCGTTACAAATTGTATATGTTGTGGGTTTACTCTCCAACACACCGGTGTGCTGTACTCTTCACGAATTGGCATGTTTTATTTACGTGACAAACCTTACTAGTTGGCTGTGTCGGGTGGTAGCAGGTTTAATATTTACGCGATTTAACCCAAAAACCTCTTATGGATATTTGATTACGTTAGCTGATCCATAAGCTGGGCTTATTTGGCCAATGGTTCTAATTATTGTCATTGTAAAGCAACCTGGGATGTTCTCCTTGGACAGCGCTGTTGTATAGAAGCAACAAGTAATTGTACTGATTGGAGATGTCCTCGCGATCAAAACGCTCCACGACTTTTTGTTTGTTGTCCTTCCCCCCACAGCTCCGATTAGCACGGTTGGCTACGTACCGTGCAAAAGAAGTTCACCATATACAACCATACATACGTACAAGTGCCAATCTGCTGTCTGGCATGTTGCAACGGAGATTTATATCAAGCTAGGGGCTATCAAATGCAGTGTGAAGTGAAAAGAATTGAAGTGTGTACTGCTTAACCCTTTCCATGTCCGGTCCCGTTCCGATCACGTACACGTACGTCATCAGAACGGGACCGGAAGAAAGAATATAAAATTACTTTTATCGAGGGCGTGTGGCACCAGTTTTGACGCCAGCTGTCATAGAGTGCGGTCGTGTCACTTCGGTTCTCTGTGGTGAGTACAACGTCTTTAAAAACGACGACGCTACGCCTCTCTAAATCAAATTAACGCCGAGCCGCTTGCGAGTTCCGAGCTTCGGCGGTGAACGGGACACCCACACCCTGCGACTTGCAGACGTCTCGCAACGGGAAAGGGTTAACGGTAGCTTGCATGGATGAGAAGGTACGGCATTTTTAAACGGTGGCAAAAATTGACGGAAATGCCCCGTGTTTACGTGCGACGTCTTTCCTTCCGCCCGCTGCCCGGTTCCCCTTGGCGTGTGCCCTGCAGCTATTCATCATACGCGTTTTGTGTCTTATTCTGTCCAGCATGTCGTACCTTAACTGGTTGAAACAATTAAAAGTTAACAGACGGAATAAATATGAAGATGTATTGTTATTAAGAAAAGGGATAAGTTATTAAATTACTTTAAAAAAAGACATATATATAATGTGCAGAACAAATAAGTAAATGATGTTTTATAATGTAAACAGATAACAACAATGTGCGAATGACCTTTTGAGGTCACGGGGAGTGCTAGTGTTTTGTTGGTGTGGAAAATTATAGTGTTTGAATCTGTTGCTGCGTGTGCCTCCTTTGATCATCGCCTGGTCTTGTTTATTTTATCCGTGGCAAGCGAGGATGAAGATGCTGAAGGCTTCAGTGTGTGGAATCTCGTGGGGTGTGCAGATGACACATCGACGCTTGCGCAGGGTCACGAGATGAAAAGACTAAATTGCGTTTTGAGATGTTGGCGCTGCAGACGAATTGATCGCGTAAGCTGGTGTCATAAGGTGGCATTTGCAGGATGTCCTAAGTGGGCCACAGCTGGAGACGATTAACAATCCTGCAAGGGAGAATATAGGGGAAGAGCATACAAAATGTGAGCAGTTGGACGGGTCTCTTGGTGAGAGATGTTGAAGATCCTGAAAGATGGAAAGCTTCTACCATGGACATCAACCCTCGGTTACGTGGATGACACCGTTAGATGAAAATGGGGACACCAGGATTAAATTGTATTTATTACGTGTGTTGTTTTATCTTTTGATATCACCCCTCCCCCAACAAACGTGTTCACATTTCACGATCGGCACATTCATGAAACAAAGAATCCATTTGGAAATGTCACGGAGCGGTGTGGGAGAGATCTCTCCCGCAGCACCTTCTCTCCGAAACATCCCGTCAAGCGGCGTTTTCAGTCGTTCACACTTCTAGAGGTTGCCTTTTGTTCGCGAGGGAGACGTGGATTTAAATGCGCCCGGCAAAACGAATTTCAAAAGTACCGTCACATCGTTTTCGATGAAAGTGATGGCTTTTAGTTTTATTTAAGCCATCCAAGATATTGCTACAGAATGTTTCTTTACAACATTGTAAATGAAAGTGACTGCTGTTGGTAATACCTTAAATATATTTTTATAATTTTACAACTGCTCATTCATGAAAGCAACAAACGTTATTTATTTTGTCACACAACACAAACTTTTAGACCAGGTATTCGTCTTTTTTTGGGGAAGGAACACTCGGATCATTTAATGCCATCGCTCAACGTGATTTAGACATTCTTAAAATACGTTAATTTTTCCTTGAATTCATACAGATAAAAATTACTAATATTAACGTGTTTAAAGTACCACCGTGCATGATTATCGGATAAATTGCCGGGCGTTATATAATCTGTGCCTTCTGTCAAGGTCTTTAACCCCCCCCACCCCCCTCCTACCAGTTAACAAATGGCATGGCCCAAAAAGTGTCCACTCAGCAAATGGTACAGACTGGTGCAGTTGGCAGAATTTGTTACGGTGTAAAAAAATGACGCATTGCATAAGGTCATTGCAAGTTGGATAACCGATGTGTTTTCAGGCTTGGTAACTTGAAATTGGGTAAGTTAATTGGTAGGCAAGTTTCCTGTGTAGATTGCTACTTGGAAGCCTAGTTATAAGGCAGATAAATTCATGGGGTGGTTAATTAGCACTTTAGCATACTTATTGTTATTCTGATTGCTTATCAAGGTCGTTGCTTGATTAAGCAATCATCTATGAGGCTGGTTAATTTATAAACTGCTCATTGCTGGTTGCTTGATCAGTTGCGAGTTTGATTGCATGATTGGGTTCCAGGACCACGGTTTAATTTGGTAACCGGTCTTGAGGATGGGTTAATTGAGCAATTCGTCCCGAGGATGGTTAACGGCGTTAGTAATCGATTATCAGGCCGCTCGCCACGTTGCTTTGCTCGCCGGTTGCTCTTTAATCAAATGTATAATTCCGTAGGGGGCCGACGTCATCGCAGGAGTGATGATCCGGCTGCCTGTTGCGCTGCAGGACCTCCAGGCCAACTACATGCAGGGAGTGTTGCGTCACATGCCCTTAAACTGCTGCATTATGGCCGAGAGCTGCAGTGCTCGCTTGTTCAGAGCCGCCTCCTGCTCCCGCAGCTGGGCTTGCTGCACCACCAGATCATCCTGCACAAAAGACAAAGGTCCCCCGTGTGGACTTTTCACCTTTTCCCTTTCCGAGACGACTGTAAGTTGCAGGGTGTGGGTCCCGTTCACTGCTGGATCTCGGAACACGCAAGCGGTTCACCATTAATTTTATTTAGGGAGGCGTAGCGCCGTTGTTTTTAAAGACATTGTACTCACCGTAGAGAAGTGTAGCGACACGAATTCCGCACTCTATGATAGCTGGCACCAGACTGGTGCCACACGCCCTCTCGCATGGCCTTGTGGGAGCCGCCGTACCGATAAAGCTATTTTATTCCAGTTATTCGTCCGCTTCGGCAGTTGGGGCTGTTGCATCTCATCGGGGGATCATCAAGGATTGCGGCGACTCAGGGAGGCCTTCGTCCTGACGTTGATTATTTATTAATTCAGCGTCTGCGTTTGACACCGTGATTCATAGAGTTTGGAGGTCATCACTGGTCAGATCATTAGCTTCCTCGGGAAGGCCCCGGTGCTGATTGAGGGGGTTGCGATGGGGAACACTGTATACACTGCCTCCCAACTGTGGATTGATCGTGGTTGGTGATGATGATGTGTGAGGTGTAGAGGTTGTGTGGCTAGCACAACACCTGGCCGCCCTTATCTCCCCCTTTCTATATGCTTGTACGTCGCACCAGGTGCGCCATTTAGTCAGACTGGGGAAATTCCAGATGCGGGTCAGATATCACTCGTGACCACTGATGTTAGCTGAGGCTGGGAATTGGAATAACTAGTTGAGTTAATATTGCAGGTCACATGGCCACACAAATACAAAGATACCCCAATATAGCCTTAAACAGACTCGGGGCAAGTGCTGTTAGCGAGTACCTATGAAGGCGGCATGGCAAAAGGGGGTAAATGGCCAACACCACAATCGGCCATCCTTTGTCTCCCTAGTAGCAATATGTACACACCACACCGGATACTCATTTGAGGCTGTGTCAACCTAGGGGAGGCCCAGGACTGGTTAAGATAATTGTCACCGGTGTTGGACGCGAGCGGGAATCGAACCTGGGTTGCCAGGTTCGTAGCGAAGTGCGCTTCCCGCTACACTCCCTCTCCCCACACACACGGCCGGATTGAGGTTCTTTTCGGCCCTAGGCACTTCTGTTTCGTGGGCCTTCAGTGATCACTCTCTAGAGTTGGTACTGCTGCTGCTGCTGCTGCCCCATGCTGCTACCGCCGCTGTCACTGCGCTGGTTTCACGCAGACTTCGAATTGTGAAGGGAAGTGTTCTTTTTCTAAGCTAAAGCTGATTTTTTTAAAAACTGTCTCCGATCAACCATAGGACAACAACGCTTGTCTTCCCCTCGCACTACTCTATTGAGAATGAGATTGCGCGAAATACACCACTTGAAGATGTTATTGCTAATTTTGCAATAAAAACAATCTCGAAAAATTCATCTCCGCTTTTAATTCCTCTCTCACCTCATGAACTTTGCCTCTTTGTATATACACTGTGCCTATCCTTGCTATATAAATACATTTATTGAAGATATCATGGTAACATTTTTTTTTTATCATACATACAAACAAAAAAACATGGTAACATTTTTGTTTTCGTCGGCCTTTCAATTTTTGTAGGATAATCCAGCGCTGTCCACACACGCACACAAAGACAAAGATCCCCCAGTATAGCCTCCACAGACTTTTGGGGCAAGTGCTGTTAGCAAGCACCGAACCACACACACAGACACACGTGTATATACATATACACAGAGACATGATATACACAGACAGACAAAGACAAAGATCCCCTGTATAGCCTTAACAAGGTTGGGCAAGTGCTGTTAGCGAGCACCTATGAAGGCCGGCACGGTACACGGGGGAGTGAGTGGCCAGCACCACGCTCGGCCGCCTTAGCCTCCCCAGTGGCGATGTTTACTACACACCGCACCCGGTACTCATTTTAGGCTTAGTCGACCTAGGGGAGGCCCAGGACCGGTTTAGATAATCGTCACCGGTGTCGGCCATGAGCAGAAATTGAACTCGGGACGCCAGGTTCGTAGCGAATTGTGCTAACCGCTACACCACCGCTCCCCACGTATATACACATACACACGCACAGACACATGGGCACCTTGACGGTGCACAGCTGCCGCCGCTCGGCGTCGTTCTCTGCCGCACGTGCTTTGAGCCACGCCTCATTCTGACTGCGGTGTCGCTCCAGCATCTCCTGCAGTTCCTGCCAGAGGCAAGGTGGGTGGAACGCCGCTCACAGTTACGTTATCGCTTCGCTCCCGTGCGGTGACGGACTGAATCAAAACATTGGCTCAGGCATTTGTAAACACACCGCCCCAAATTCGAGCTATGGGACTTTTTTGTTGTTAAAATGGGTTGTGGGATGACAAACTGTGTAGCTCTAGTCGCTAGATTTTCGATGTGATGACATGTGAGCGTGATTTTGCTGTGCGATCCGATTTGCCAATTTGGACCGGGTCCACAAATAAATTGGCCGGTGAGAAAGAATCTTTGGTTGCTGCCGAATACGGGGACTTAACATCAACTAAGAGTGTAAATATAAGGGATGACGCGCACACAGGTAACAGCATTGTTAATAAAAAAAATATATAACCAAAAAATACTCTGATCACATTTGCAATTTCCCCACGACAGACCGGCCCACCGGCCCTCGGAATGGACCGGGCCCACCCGGGCATTTGCCCTCTGGACTGCCGTCCTATGGCCAGTTCAGGTCTCGCTTCCATGGGACGGGTGGCTCGACAAATACGATCGCATCGGATCTTGAGGCTGACGGAGCTCAGAAATATGATGCACAAAAGAGTGCTGCTTCCATTTGCTTTTCACCCAGACGTCTGTGGCAAGAACGCGCACTGCATGGACGCGTCCACGCGCTGCATGGACGCGTCCGGACGCCTCCGTCCAGACCAGGGGCCGGCAAACCAAAATAACAGACTGACTTTTTTTTTCGAATTTGGTACAAAACTCAATATTTCAAGAGCCGCAATGCTTATGAATACATACATATATAAATACGTGGATTACGTCACGAAGCAGTCTATGAAGACCCGCTTGCGGCTACGGAGCCGCAGGTTTGCCGACCTCTGATCCAGACTGTCAACCCCTGCCTCTGCAGGAGTGTCGCTTTTGCGCCCAATCTCAAGTGAAGTCAACCTTAGTTTCGTTCACGCATGTGTGCCGCCTTTCTGGAACAAATGTGCCACGCTCAAATCGCCATCTTCACATTAACATTGTACTCACGGTACTATTAGACAATTCCAAGCAATGGCAATATTTATTTATTTACATACTACCTACAACCTCTGCCTGATCCACTTAACCCTGGATGGCTGCATCAACTCCCACTACTTCCACAGGCACTCTTTCCGCACCTCCGATTAGCACGGTTGGCTACGTATGGTGCGAAAGAAGTTCGACGCACATACATACGTACGTACATACGACAGCCCAGCCCCTCACCTCCTGCTGGCGCCTGTAGGTGACAGCGTACAGCGCCTTCTCCTCCTGCAGGACGAGCCGAGCCTGGGTCAACTCCGCACGCTCCCTGTAGATATAAGTTCGCCGCATTTACTGGATCATCAAGTGAGGGAGACCTGTGTTTCACTGCTCCCACCCCACCAACCTCCCCCCGCCCCTCCTCTACCCCCCAACACCTCACCCACCTCCCCACACCGCCACCCCCCCGGGGAGATAAAGGCAACTAGGCATTGAATTGGCCACTTCACCTCATCGGCCTTAAATAGGTCCTCGCTAACAACACTTGCCTCAGCAGTGGATAGAGGCATGAGTCAATGATGTGTGTATATATGTGTGTATATACTGTATATGTGTATATATGTATGTGTGTGGAAAGTGCTGGTATCTACGCTGTGTGGACCAGAGGTCTCAGAGGTAGTTCTGTGACATCCATTTACGTGGGCCGATCTCCATCATGAAAGGTTGGCACTGCTCTGCGAGAGATCCCCAACTCACGTCTCACGACGTGACGCCGATTTTGCAATCTGGATAAAATTGTGGAAAACATTTTTTAAAAACTAAACTATTTTTTATTTACCAGGCAAGGCCCACTGAGCTCAATAGCTCTTTTTCAGAAGCTACCTGGCAATCACAAATGATAGCTCAACACAGTGGCTTAACTTGTTCAAATGAAGAGCAGTAGCCAAA
Source organism: Petromyzon marinus (assembly GCF_048934315.1). NCBI lineage: Eukaryota > Metazoa > Chordata > Hyperoartia > Petromyzontiformes > Petromyzontidae > Petromyzon > Petromyzon marinus. The sequence goes on along the minus strand of NC_133710.1, from coordinate 6,557,932 downwards.
TACTGTGAATTGAAGGAACCTGTTCAAAACATAAATTGCGATTTAATTAAAATAGCTGACATTTCATTTTTTTTTTCGAACAACCGACAAACGCTGAACAAACTGGGCAGCAGATAGTCCGCCCCCCCCACCCCCACCCCATACCTCCCCCCCCCCACCCCCGTGCTGGTACTCACGCGTTGAGTCGCCGGTGCCGCACGTCCAGGGCGTCCAGCGCCTTGCGGATGCCCTGGGCCGCCTCCGCCCGCAGTTCTGGGAAGGGCGGCTCTGGAGGGCACGACCCCTACACGTGCACACACAGACAGAGATGCCAGGAGCCCTCGCTGTGAGTCTATATGCTAGTCTGTGGGTTTATATGTGACATTATGGATCAATAAGTAAGTCTGTGGGCCAATATGTGAGTTTATTGGCATATATGTCAGCTTATGGCTCTTTACATAAGGCTGTGGAGTATATATGTGAATCTATGGGTCTATACCAGTGGTTCTTAGCCTTTACTGTAGCCTGCACCCCTTTGGTTCTCAGAAAGGGCATCTCGCACCCCCAGGAAGTGCATGCACCCCAGGTTAAGAACCACTGGTCTCTTTGGAAGTATATGGTATGTAGGTCTATGGGTCACGGTGGCATAGCGTGGTTGGCATGGAACCTTGCGCATTGAATGATATCGGGTCGCCTGTCCCATTCCCCCCCCCCCCCACCAACACTGATTCATAGCCCAGCATGTGGGCCTCTCTGGCCCATGCGCCCCGATGCAGTTACACCGCCTGTGCACACTCGCCGGCTACGCCACTCGTCATCCTGCTGCTGCTGCTGCTGGAGCTGGCTAGCAGTGCGATGCTGGCGGTGCGGTGTTGGCGGTGCGGTGCTGGCGGTGCGGTGTTGGCAGTGCGGTGTTGGCGGTGCGGTGTTGGCGGTGCGGTGTTTGCGGTGCCGTACTGGCGGTGCGGTGTTGGCGGTGCGGTGTTGGCGGTGCGGTGTTGGCGGTGCGGTGTTGGTGGTGCGGTGTTGGCGGTGCGGTGTTGGCGGTGCGGTGTTGGCGGTGCGGTGTTGGCGGTGCGGTGTTGGCGGTGCGGTGTTGGTGGTACGATGCTGGCGGTGCAGTGTTGGCGGTGCGGTGTTGGCGGTGCGGTGTTGGCGGTGCCGTACTGGCGGTGCGGTGTTGGCGGTGCGGTGTTGGCGGTGCGGTGTTGGCGGTGCGGTGTTGGTGGCATACGGGAGGAGTGGGGGAGGAGTCCGTGCTGGCCTGCTTGGGTGGCTCGCTCAACTCGTACTTCACTCTCGGAATTCGTGTCGGTATGAAACTGTAACATATCATCATCATCTTACCTTAATTATCATCTCACTTTTAGCTACACCATCATCATACCTCCATCATCATCACTATTAGCTCCACCATCATCATCACTATTAGCTCCATCATCATCATACCTCCATCATCACCGCACCTCCGATTAGCATGGTTGGCCATGTACAGTGCGGAAGAAGTTCAACATACGTACATCATCCTCACAGTTTCATTATAATGTCTCCATCATCCTCACCATTAGCTCCTTTATCATCATCATTTCTCCATCAGCATCCTCATCTTTTAGCTTCACCATCATTGCTGTGATCAAAATCTCAACCCACCTGTTGTTTATTTCCTGAAGCCCCATCTCCGACAGGATTTCCTTCATCACTGCACACACGCATCACACCACAGGCAGGAGCACGCGTGTTGCTTGTGTGTCTTATTTATCGAACCAAGCCACGTCGCAGTCAACCCCCACATTCACATAGACCAACGACTTGGCTGTGTGTATTGCAAGTATGTTGAACTACTTTCACATCGTACGTAGCCAACCGTGCTAATCGGAAGTGCGGGGGAAGGACAACAAACTAAACACAAAAAGCAGTTCTCAAGAAAAAAGCAATTCTGGCATACATATTAAGTTAATCAGTGTCAAAGAAATGCGGAATCCACCTTATTTGAGGTGGATTTAGCTGGCATTCACAAGGGAGGAAGGACACAACAGGGGTTGTGCAAAGGGTCAATGCTTGACCTTTCCCTGCCCCCGTGTAAAACGCCAAATTGTATTAAAGTCATCAAATGCTATCGGCCGCACTGTATTGGCAGCGGAGGCCCAACCATTATAAAACGCCCTCGTCTCATCCACTTGCATTCAACGATTCACCCCCCCCCCCCCCCCCCCCCCAGAGATTTGAAGAAGGTTCACGATTTGAGTCAAGAATCCATTTTGTATTCGTGTTTGCAATGTATGTGGAACTTCTTTCTCACCGCACGTAGCCAACAGTGATAATTGTAGGTGCATGGTGCGTCGTGTGTGTAGCATAGCAGTTAGTGCATTTGTGCTATGAAGCTCGCGACCCGAGTTCCATTCTCACGGCCAATACCAGTGATGATATCTGAACCGGTCCTGGGCCTCATCTAGGTCGACACAGCCTCAAATGAGTACCGAGTGCAGTGTGTGTAAGCATCGCCACTAGGGAGACAAAGGCGGTCGGGCGTGGTGCTGGCCACCAACCTCCTCGTGTGCCGTTCCGGCCTTAATAGGCGCTGCTCGCTAACAGCACTGGCCGCAACAGCCTGTTAACGAAATACGGGGGATCTTTGTCTTTGGTGTATGTTGTGATGTGCCGTGCCACCCACGTGGCTGCCGGTCCGAGGGGTTGATGAGCCGCATGGCCTTGACGTCGTTGCACTCCCGCTGCTCGTTAATCCCACCAAACACGTACAGCTGTGGACACAGCCTCGTTAGCGCAAACCAAACGCTCCCCTTTTCATCGGTCGCTGTCATCGCAGCATGGTACATTGAACAAGAGGCACAATTTTGTTGGCGAGACGTGTTACGATCAGATTCAATTGGCAACCTGGTGTCGGCGCTGCTTAGAGGTGGTGATAGAGGTTGTCGTGGATAAGCAGTGATGGAAGTGTGGTGGATTAGGGGTATTGGAGGTGACGAGGGTGGTTTGTGGTGTTGCTGCTGGCGGTAGTGCAGTTATCTTTGGTTAAAGTGGTGAGGCTGCAACTGGTCGTGAAGGTGAGTGGCGGCGACGATGGTAATGGTGTTACAGCTGGTGATGGGTGTCGCTACTGGTGGTGAAACTGAAGCAGGTGATGACTATCTTCTTTGGTTCTTTCGGTAAAGTCACGTAGAATGAGAATAAAAGAATAAATTGATAAAATAAAATAACACAATAATATTCTCACGACGTGAGAATGACTAATTCTGGCGGTGGTCGTGGTGATACTGCTGCTGCTGCTGGTGATGATGATGGTGATGATGATGGTGGTGGTGCTGCGGTCTCTGGTGGCTGTATACACACGTGGCCATGCAGAATGAACACCGTGTGGCTGTGTCTCTGTTCCGGTGCCAGCCCCATGTACAGGGGCACCTTCCACTTCATCTTGGCTGCGGGCATCGACAGAGACACCACGACAAAGCTACACACAACAAGTGCCTGTTCAGCAACTTAAATGTTGGCAATGCTGTCATATTATTGTAATAGAGGAAGCAGAGATGATTATAAGAGTGGATTGATGAATGATCATAGACAATGATAATCAATTATTCATTAATAACGATCATCTTGATGGATTTAGTGATGATAATGCATTATTGATGTGGATGTGATGATGCTGATAATGAAAGATAAATGATGATGGAAATGATTGATTAATGGTGATTTATTAATGGTGACAATCATTATCATCACATGATGGACAAATGGATGATGAAGGTGATGATGATTCATGATTATGACGAGGGCTTCACCGAGGCTGAGCTTGTGGAGGTCACCCAGCGATGTGCCATCTGTGCCACGTGTTCCTCCAAACACGTAAATATCCTACGCGTGGGCACAAGGACCAACACACAACATCTGTACAACCCCGTAAACTCTAGAGGCCATAACTGTTGGTCAGCACCTATTAAGGAGTGCCATGGTGGCGAAATGTTGAATACGTCGCCTGGTGTACAGGAGGTCGTGGGTTTCATCCCAACCCTGATGCCTGTATATTCGGGGTTTGCATGTTCTCCCCGTGGTCACGTGGATTTTTCTCCGGGTCCTCCGTTTTTTTCCTCCACATTTGGAAACATGCGTTTAGATAAGTTGCCTGCTATACATTTGCACGTGATAAGGCACTTCGTTGAGCTGTCATTTGCAATAGCCAGGTCGCTTCTGAAAAAGAGCTACATAGCTCAGTGGCCCTTACCTGGTAAAATGAAAATGTTTTAATAGTAGTTTAAAAAAATGTTTACTAGTAGTTCATAATAATTTGTTTAATAGTTTTTTTAAACCAAGACCAGCATCCCCCACTTGCAACGGGGTGGTGTGGCCAGAACCGCACGCATCCAGCTGCCTTATTGATCCATATAGACTGTTGGGGCAAGTGCTCTTAGTGTGTTGTACCTATTAAGGCCAGAACGGCACATGTAAGAATGGTGTGGTTGGATTCACGCCCGGCCACCTTGGTGTCCGCAGGACTGATATTGTTCACACACCACTACAAAGACAAAGACCCCCCAGTATAGCCTTAACAGGCTGTTGGGACAAGTGTTGTTAGCAAGCACCTATGAAGGCCAGAACAGCACAGGAGGGGATGGGTTGACTAGCACCACGCCTGGCCACCTTTGTCTACCTAGTGACAAAGTTTTTACACATCGCACTCGGAACTCAATTGAGGCTCACGTGCTCACTTACACAAGGCAATAAAGACACGCAAAAAATCCCCTGTATAGCCTTTATAGACTATTGGGACAGCCCAGCACGGTAGACCTAGGGGGTGGGTGGCCAGCACCACGCCCGGCCTTTTTGTTTACACATCGCACCAGGTACTCATTTAAGGCCGAGTCGACCTAGGGAAGGGCCGAGGACCGGTTCAGATAATCGTCACTGGTGTTGACCGTGAGCGGGAATCTAACTCAGGTCGCCGGGCTTGTAGCGCAGCACGCTAATCGCTACACCACCGCTCCTGGTGTGCATTCATTCAGTCGCGAGTCAACGGAATGGCGACGTCAACACGATGCACCAGATACTCGTTCGGTTGACCTAAGAGGCAGGCAGGCCAGTTTAAGACACCATCTGTTGGGCGTGTGCGCATGACCAGCTGTAGAATCTGCTGTAACATCACTCGCCTGCACTGGGCTGTTAGTGAGCAGCCCAGAGAGTTTGTGGGTCAGCGCTACTCCAGGCCACCTTTGTCTCCGTAACACTGATGTTTACACGCCGCAGTAGGCACTCACTGGTCTGTGTAGAAAGCGGTGGCTGCATAATCGCAGCGGAGTGCACTGACGCGTGACTTTTTTTTTAAATTAAATTGTCTTAGCAGCTCGGTGGTTGGAAAACGAAGCCGTACACAGAAGCTCTTGACCTGTGCCTCTGCGTTATTTTTTTGTCAGTTTACTCAACGCGTGACATAGGTTCAAAAGTTAATGGATGAGAGGTGGGGTGAGAGGTTTTAGCCTGTCGCATAGAGACTCGTCAGCAGTAGCTGGGCAGCTCGGGTCGGGGGGGGGGGGCGATACAATGTCATAGCACTGAGGTAACACTGCTGAGATACTGGGTTTAAGTGCAGCAAGGTCTCAAATCTATCACTGATGTGTACAGTAGATAACTTTTGTCAATCCACTGCTGTATGAGGGCCTCGCCATGCCATGCGGATCATGACCGTGTTTTGACCATAGTTCATGCTCGACGGTTCTGGTTGGTCAAGGCGGGGAGGAGGGGGGGAGGAGGAGGGGGGAGGAGGGGGGGAAGAGGGAGGAGATATGAAGGAGGAAAAATTTAAGTGCTGCACAAATGGACTAACATTTCAATCAGGTGCTTTGCAATAATAATAATGTTTGCTACCAATGGAGTACATCGTGTGGATGCAGGCAGTGCATCTACAGAGGGGCCATAAGAACCCACGGACCACAGGAAGCATTTCATCCCTTGCACCAGGACCCATACCAACCAGGCTATACCACTGTGGCCTATAGAGACCCATAGCTTCACAGAGAGACCCAAAGATTTTCATAGTTTCTGTGTACAGTCTGTTGAACTTCTTCCTCGCCGTACGTAGCCAACCATGTTAATCGGAGGTGCGGGGGAAGGACAACAAACTAAACACAACCATATATCTAACGATTGTCTTATTAGCAAGGCAGCCGCACAGTGGCAACAGCCCAATCACCCCAGGAACAGAGCCTTGACCTCGGAGTATTTAGAAGGAGGCGATCTGAAGATCTCAGGGAGCTCGTTGCAGTGTAAAAATTGATCAATTTCTGTAAGTATTGTGGGCCTAACCCATTGAGTGCCATGGTGGCAAGATGTTAACTCCCTCACTTGGTTTACGGGAGGATATGGGTTCGATCCCGATCCCGACCCTGACGCCTGTATATTTGGAGTTTGCGTGTTCTCCTCCCGTGGTCATGTGGATGTTTCTCCGGGTCTTTCGGTTTTTATCTCCACATTTAAAATCAACATCAATCGATTAGAGTATTTGGCTGCGATAAATGTCCACATGATAAGCCATTTCACTGGGCTATAATTTGTGGCCAGGCCGCTTCTGAAAAATAGCTATAGAGCTCAGTGGGCCTTACCTGATAAAATTCGAAAAGTAATTGTGAAATATCGCGGCGCTAACCCATTGAGAGTGCCTTGTAGGTCCGCTGGAGGATGCGCACGCATGCACGCACACAACACACCTTGTCGTGGTGCGATGTCAACGAGTGGCAGCCTCGACCGCAGGGGGCCTCGCCTCGCACCTCGCACGCACTCCAGGAGAGCATGGCTGCAGCAACAAAAAGACAAAGATTGGTGCTGGATATTTGATTCTTGACAATGTAACATTTTATAAGGGGACTTGTCTGTTGTCTTGGTGTGGTCTGGGACTGTTTTTGCTGTTCTTTTACTGCCTTTCCCAAGCTTGGGAATTGATGTACTCATGCAATTTTAACTTATATACTTTATAAAAACCACGGTGCTTGTCAAGGGGGCCCCAAATCGTTGCTTTGGCCACCAGGGGGGGGGGGGGGGGTCCAAAGCACCCCCTGCCCACACGCTGGTTACCTACTCCTGTCATTCCATTCCGCTGCCCACCCAAGTTGCCATAGTAACTCTTGGCTAATGCATTGCCGGTGATCGTTGCCGGCAACAATTGCTCTGAAATTGCCCTATCAGATCATGGCTTGACTGGCTCTGAGGGGTCATTGTACGCCAATTATATAACAAAGAAGACAAGGATAATTATTAAACACGAATTACATTTGTGTATCTTGAGCCAAAAACATATATTTTAATAAATGTATCATCAATGCATTGTTGCACGCCTCGTAAATAGGTTCGTACCAAATCCATATATTTATACCGTAGCTTAAGATAAAAAAATACACATTAAAAGATCAGCATAATTAAATTATACACAGTGTGCCTGTTGCGCAGTGCTGACCCACAGCCGTGTTTGTAATTACGGTTCATGACCTTTGCAAGAGGTCTCATCAGTGGCAGACCCAGGGGTGGGGCTGAGGGGGTTATTGACCCCAGCACCCACCCCCACCATGGTGGTTGCCTCGCTTTGCTCCCAACTCGCCCGCTTGAGTTCGATTCCCACCCATGGATAACATCAGTGGCGATTATCTGAACTGGTTTCGGCCACCCCACCACCCTAGGTCGACTCAGCCTTAAATTAATATACCGAGTGCAGGGGTCGGCAACCAAAGTAACAAGAGATATTTTCTTCGAATTCAGTCAAAAAAAATCACTGTTAAGAGCAACATTGCATGTGAATACGAGACAGTGGGTTCTTAATAAATAACGTCACGAAGCAGTCCTTGAAGAGGCGCATGTTGCCGACCTCTGACCTCGTGTGACGTGTAGAAATCAGTTCTGGGGAGATAAAGACGGCCAACCGTGATGCACGGGCCACACCACCCTTTCGTACGCTCTGTGCCACCCTTGATAGGAAGAACTCACAAACAGCACTTGCCCCACCAGGCTATGTGGTCTACATGGGAGATCTTTGTCTTTGTGTTGTGTGTGTGCGTGCGTACCTGTGTCGAGGACGTGCACGTCACTGTAGGACACTTTGTCGCTTCCGAACCCTCCGAATGCGTAGAGTAGCGTGCCAACAGCTGTCATGCCATGGTCACACCTGTCAAGCACATGCGATCGCCCGATATTTTATTTAGTCAGCATTGTTGACTTTGGTCACAGCCTTTGTCTAAATCAGTGGTCGGCAAGCCTGCGGCTCCGGAGACGCATGCGGAGCTTTAATGAGGACAGCTGCTTCGTGACAGTAATTTACTAAGGGCCAGCGTCTCGTATTCAACAAGTGCATTGCGCGCTCTTAGTACGTAATTTTTTTTTAATGGCTCTTGTTATTTTGGTTGCCGACCCCTGGTCTAAATGAAGATAATGTGGACGATTCGTCAAGTATAAGTCGGTGGATTTAATTCAGGTATTCTCTTAGTCTCCTTGACTAAAGCGGTCAAACACTCTTTTGTTAGTACATTAACTGAGAGGCCAGAGACACAGTGGATAATCTCTCTGGCCGCTGTATTTATGTGCTGTGAATAAGGCGCATTGCCAGAATCTTCGTCTGTTATATTTTTTCCCTTCGAAGGCCACGGTGTTATTGACAAATGCGTTGCGTTGTTTTGTGATTTTTAAGTTCATTGTGCATGTGCAGCACTGCCAATGCAGCTGCATCGCCAAATAATGTTATCTATGTTGATGCGAGGGTTGTGCAATTTCCCTCAAAATCAATATTATGACCAAGCCAGCCAATCAGTGAACTCGGAAAATCTTCATATACACATATAGCCAATTATCAAGGTTGACCATCTTCAGTGCGCTGCTGTCTCGAATAACGTTCTAACATTATCTTAAGTGTGCACCTTCATTCGAACTCGTTAATTTCGTCTCTTCACAGTCGGTCACGCATTGGTCTTTGGTGGGAAGTCATAGTCTAGTGGTGATGGTGGTGATGATAATAATATTCGTGGGTCGTTGTCATCGTTGTACTTGATGATTTTTATCGACTCATAGTGAACGCTACCTTACTTTTAAAAACTGTCACTAATTTTGTTGACAAAATGAACAATGCATGTGACCGGGTATACACTACACAAACAACCTTCTTCTTGCGTTCCCGAATGTCCCTGTTTGTCGGATTACATGGTGAAAAATCAACCAGTGTCTCCCATCACCAGTCGTGGGTAGGGTTTAGTCAGCAGTGTGAGATGTGAATATGGACTAAGGCATATCCATAGATTGTGAGGTCGGAGGATACCAGGCGCTTTGCATTCTGGGCGATTCAGTTATAATTGGTCATCGGCGAAGGAATATAAGCAGGCTTGAACCTTCCCGCGAAACCAACATGGTAGAGTATGGTCAAATAACCCCCATGACCCACGCGATGTGGGGAGACCTCCATCTAGCAGTGGACTGGCAAAGGGCTGTGAGGTTTACGCTTTTGAATGGGTTCCTGGTGCGCTGTGTGCACATCAGCGCTTTGGTGGCAAAGGTGGCCACACGTAAATCACAACAGCCACAACGGCCCCCTCGTCGTGTGCTTTGCCTGCCTTAATAGGCGCTCGGTAACAACTCCCACATCCACAGTCTGCGTGGCTGTAGACCGTCGAGGATATCTCTGTAGTGGTGAGTCACAGCGCTTGCGAGTCACCAGACTTGACGATGCTTATTATTTTATGATTTCCATTCTACGTGACTTTACCGAAAAAATTAAGAAGATGCTTGGAAAGCCAAGGGAGTTCGCAAGAAGTCACGAACAAACATCTCCTAAGAGACCCGATGGCTACGATCCCTGGCTACGATCTTTCGTCACTCCTTATGGGCCGCAAACTCTAAACCCTCATCCGCACACACAAACAGTGGCAGATGCGGATACTTCATGATGGCAAAAAATGGAAAATAAAAACTCTGGCAATGTGTGGCGATTGTGGGCACCACCCAGAACAGCGACTCAATGCCCGATTCACAAATACAAGTGAACATATTGGCAGTACATCGGTGCAACAATAACACACCGGTCTTTATAAAACAGTCTGCCGATGTCACTGCTGCCCTTGAGTGGGCTGCAGGCTCTCCATCAGGAAGTTGCACTAACATTCAGCAGCTGCTTTCCCATTCGGACGTGTAACATCACGAGTCGTAATCTTTTGATTCCACCGTCCGCCAATAAATTATTCTGGAAATTAATTGAGGAACCGTTCGACCAAGTCTAGGGCACGAGTACAAATCAGCCTTTCGGAACATGGAACCAATCGTCATCAGACTGGGTGCTGCTATATGGCAACAGGCTGTGAAGCTTCGTGTTCAGCTGCTCATAACGTTCATCTTCTGACTTCTTCGACATCACAAGAACTGATTTTGACGCACACCCCGCAAGATTTTCTGACCGGGGTTGCGAATCACGGACCACCGGTGTGCCGCCAATACGTTCAAATATGGAGAAGCAGAAAGAGACATCAGAGCACGATACACTGTGCTACTCCGGACGCACTGGTCTGGCTCAACCACCCACGATGTAAAATAATAGTTGTTGCTCTGCATCAGGAGTCGGCAACCAAAATGACAAGAAGAGACATCTTTGTTTTTAATTCGAGAAAAAAAAAACAATATTTTAAGATCCACCACTGCGTGTGAACAACGTCACAAAACAGTCCATGAAAGAGCCGCCATGCGCCTTCGGAGTCGCAGGTTGCCACGACCCCCCCCTGCTCTACATCAACATCAGCCACACGGAGGAGGAGTCGCACCACGCTTGCTTTCCTCGGTGAACATAGCAACGGACCTGTGAGACCCGTGCTATTGTGGTTGCATGGGTGCTGTGTATGTGTGTGTGCGCGCGCATGTACTGAGTTATCACGTTCCCCCTCTAAACGCTTGTGCTGATTAATAATTTACTGGACACGAGGGAGTGGTGGTTGAGCAAAGGCACAATGTGGCTGCGTTTCTCATTGCGTCCAACTTTTTTTTTACATATATACTTGCTGAAGTTCACGCCCAAACTCATCCTGGGTAAATAATCCCAGCCACGATCAGAATTCTAATTTCTCAGATCCGAAAACACGATCTATAATCGTGATCTACAATTGCAAAATTGTCAAGACGTTAATTGAAATGTAAATAAATAAGCAGTGGAGGCTTCTGTTTCATCACCGATACTGTGGCAAACGTCTAGCCATCAACCACTGGGCCTTCCACCCCAGTTTTCCACGAAGGTTCAAGTAAAAATGTATCGATTTAAAATCGATCATTCCGCTCATGTGTGTAAGGATCTGATTTACACGTTCTAGAAACGTATTTAAACTATATGCTAATCTACCTTCAGGTTAAATGGATTGAATGAGACAGACCATACATGTGAGACAGCGAAACGAGACAGGGAAGCATCTATTCTTCAATGGAATCATGCCGCCAAATCGTGGCAATTCACTGAATCTGTGAAGGCTGGTGGCAGGGGAGAGGCGTTAATCATTGTATGTACTTAGTTTACACCTTACGTAGCCAACTGTGCTCATTGGAGGTGCGGAGGGAGGACAACAAACTAAACACCAAAAGGCGTTCTAAAGAAATGTATATATGTTGAACTTCTTTCACACCGTACGTAGCGAACAGTGCTAATCGGAGGTGCGGGACAAGGAAAACAAACTAAACATAAAAAGCAATCTTTAAGAAATGAGTTTTCAATCCATATTTAATAGTGCTTAGCTCCAGTGGCTTCCTAATATCGGAATGAAGGGTGTTCCGGATAGCTGCAGGAGGGCATCTGAAAACGTGCGATGCAATGACCAATGCAGTGTCCGATGCCTAGCAATGCCCTAGCCTTGTAAGCATGGCACCTATCGCCGTCTCAATGGTGACACCCTGTGTGAGAAAGAACACGGGGTGGTTGGGCGGGGTGGTTGGGCGGGGGTGTTGCGAGAGAGGCAAGGGTGGCACGGTGCTTCGAGCCTTCACTGTTGTGGAGTTACCTTGGGGATGGAGCGACGCCGAAAGTGTGCACGGGTGTCCAGGTGAGAGACACTGCCATATGTCGCGAGTTGTCGTCGGGTGAGCGGACCGGGGTAGGGGGAGGCAGGGCAGCGGCGGTTAAGTCATTAGCCGTGCTGAAAATCGCCCAGTTAAATAACGATACTTTTACGCTTATGGCACCCGTGTTTGTTAGCAGTTTTGACTTTGTTTCCTTATATTTTTGTCTTTTTCTACACTTTCATCCCGACTAGGTAATCGGCATCATGTCACGAGACGAAGTATCCATTGAGAAATTTTGCAGAGCACTACCGCTGAGATCCCTTCAAGTAACCTGTCACTGACAACAATGATCATTGCATGACAGCCGAACCGATATTTTTAATTCTTGGAATTTGGCCAAAGTAAGTGAAGAATCAAATTTCATGCAATGAGTTTTTGTTTTTTTTGTAAAGTAATTGGTGACCGGGCTGAGACCATGATCTCGCTACACTTAAGAATGCAGTGTTAATCTTATAGGCGGCTGCCCGGATTTGAACCCAGCTCAGCAGTGCCAGCTCAGTGCTCTGAGCCAACTAGCCACTTCAAGGATCATCTTTACTCGACACGCACAAGCCTAATCCCAACACCCCACCCCCCTTTGCAGGCCAGTGCTGCGTTCACCAACGTGCAAACATCAGGACAGCCACCACCGGGGGGGGGAGGGGGGGGGGTCCTCCCTTGCGTGCACTCGCACGTACCCGTGTTGAACTGGAACATGTCGTTGCACGCCTGGCCTCCCCGCACACCTCCCATAACGTAGATGTCGTCTCCCAGCGCCGCCACGGCTGGGCAGAGGGCACGGGGGGCCAAGCCGCCCCCGCACACCTTCTCCCAACCCAGAGAATCTGCTCGCAAGAGGCACACGGGGCAAGAGGCGGAGGCGTTAGCGTGGCCTCGCTATGCTAACGGCGTACAAGCCACACTCTGGAACATGGGGGGGGGGGGGGGTGGTGTCGTCCTATGCACAGCAATGCACAGCAATGCACAGGTACTTTGTCATTTTAATTTTCAGCTTATCAAGCTGTGGACATGAATGGCAACCGAGGGGAAGACCTAAAGCCAGATGGTTGGTGATAATGATGAGACTCTGAGAGCGGGCCATTGGAGGTCAGGAGTTGACACCGCTTCCTTTCTTCTGCGTGATCTCATTGCTGTTGCGATAGTGAAGAGTGGTGGCTTTAATGTCATTGGCTGTGCTGATCCGGGCCTTGTTGATGTGACTTCAGCAATATCTCCCCAGAGATCTGTTTTCACGGAGGTGTATGCACGCGTTCGTGCATGCGCGTGCACGTGCGTGGACGTGTGTGCACGTGTGAACGTACTCACCCAAGTGGAAGCGGAAAACTCCGATGAGCGCTTCACTCGCAACCAGTGAAGCCTGGCCTCCAAAGAGGTAGAGAGCGCCCCGAACCGCACTGCACGCACGCACGCACACAGAGATCACACGTTCAGCCTTAGAGGCTGCTGGACCAGCCTTACTTGCTGGGCAGGACTACGCCTGGCGACATTTGTTTCCACAGCACCGATGCTTACACGCAGCAGTAGACTCCTGAGTTAACGTAGGGAATGTCCAGCACCATTTCAGATATCGCTCTGCAATAATTGCAGCCATGGTTGGGAGTTGGAATGGTTTAGATCACAGATGCAGACACGCGCACACACAGGCATGGCTCACGATATTGTCATATACTAATGAGATGCATTGATAAAACGGCGAGTTGAGTAGGAAGAGCATTGATCCCAATTACTCAGGGCCTTGCTGTTCTGAGTCACGGCTGATCAGGTTGGTTGGGGTGACGGGTGGATTAGGATGGACTCGAAAGCAATAAGGTTGTACTGTGCAGTACAACGTCTCATACCTGACCGTCACGTATCCAGCCTGACCAGTTAGCCACCCAAACCCAGTGCTGTACGTGTGCATAGTGTAACTGCCATTTGCGATCGATGCTCAAAATCCGACTTTTTCATGTACAGCAATATATGTTACAAAATGGGACCTTTTTTTGGCAGTATCAAAGTTTGAAAAAATAAGAATAGGTTTTAACTTTTCCGGCAATAAAACAGGTGTTAAGATGTTCAAACACCAAATATAAACATTTTGCAAGGAATCATGTCTGCATTAAGCACACGTACTTGTGGTGAACATTCAAACAGAACATTTGTTCTGATAATATATGCATTGTCTTTAAAAGTGATTGGTCTACACCAGAGACAGCCTTCTTCCTAGTTTCACCAGTGTCAGACCAGCGAACGAATTTTAGCGTTCTCTGGTCCTCTGGTCTTTAGGGACTAGGCCCTGAATAAAGCTGTCTCTGTTGTAAAACAATCAGTTTCAAAGACAATGCCTCTATTATAATCAGAGCATGTTGTGTTTGCATGTTCTCACCGCAAGTACGTGTGGTTAATGCAGACACGAATCGTTGCGAAAAGTTTATATTTGGTGTTTGAACATCTTAACACACTGTTTTATTGCCATAAAGGGTAAAACCTATTCTTATTTCCTCAAGAAATGTCTTTAGTGAATTCGTAATCATGCATACATTCGCTTGCGTCTAAAGAACATGTTTACGATCAAAGCGATGACAGGTGAGTAAAAGAACTCGTAGAGAAGATACTTCCCCAGACGGAATAAGTTTATCTTCCAGACTCTTTGGTTTTTTCGGTAAAGTCACGTAGGCGAAATAATAAATAATAAATTTTGCTTATATACTTATTTTTACTTCATATTTTTTGCCTACGTGACTTTACCGAAAAAACCAAAGAGTATGAATCCTTGCAGTCACGAAAACTTCAAATCTAGAATTATCTTCCAGACGTTTCGACAGTTTGTGCTTTATTTTTGGTGCCGTAGCCTATTTGTGCAGAGTGTAAACTGTCATTGGCTATAAGTGTTCACGTATCCTGAACGTTTCACGTATCCATCAATAACAACATTGTGCACAGTATTGCAGGAGTACAAGGGGCAGGTGTTGTCATGTAGAGGCATTCGTAAATGTATTCTTTGCAGTAGATTGTTGCGTGCATTACAGTTCTGTACTATTCTCGATGGTGTGGAAATATGTTCAGGAGTTAAATACCCAGTAGCCACAACGAGAGGGGTTTGAGGAAACATTTTTTCGAGTTTTTGCTATTGCTCCTCCGTTGAAGGAGCGCAGACTACGTGGTTTACTGTATGGTCCATAGTTTTGGTTGCATGGCCACATTCGCACTGCTGTGGTTTTTCCTTAATTTTCCATTCATGAAGGAGATGTTGCGCATCGACCTGTTGATGTTCTGATGTGGTTGATGGTTACACCAGTGTCTTCGTGAAGAAATCTGAAATCCAGGAGGTGCGATGTTCGGGTTGTACAGGTGGATATGTGACACGGTCCAATTTTTGAGCTTCAGGAGTTTAATTCCCAGTTTCTGAATCTTTTTTAGGGGATCTCCCCAAAAAACCTGCTCCATGTTCGACCGGTATATGCTTTTCGGTTTCCGAACAAATGCATAATAAGGTCGCACTCATTATACACAAAGTGCTTGCCACAAATGAACCATGATACCTTGCTGATCTCATCAAAAAGCATAAATCACCACATGAACTCTGGTCACCCTCGCAGAAGCTTTTGGATAACCATCGAACAAAGACAGTCACCGCATCGCACGCTTTCATATGCACTTACGCGACCGTCTGGAAAGTTCTTCCTTCCGATATTAGGAAGCCACCGGAGCTATGCACTTTTAAATCTCGATAGAAAACTCATTTCTTTAGAACTGATTTTTGTGTTTAGTTTGTTGTTCTTCCCCCGCACCTCTGATTCGCACGGTTGGCTACGTACGATGCGAAAGAAGTTCAACATACATTATATCTAGCCATGCTACTTCCACGACACAATGCACCTCTCACATTGTGGAAGTGGCCAGGTGGGAGTATGCAGGCAGTATGAAGGAAGGGTGCGAGAGACAAGGGGCGGCCACTCACCAAAGAGAGTGACCAAATCGGGCACAGGGCAGGTGTCCACTGTGAGGAACCTCCTCCCACGACAGTTCTGTAGGGGTCACTGTGGACATATGAACGGGTTCGCTGGTCACATGGCATGGGGATGGGCCTTCATCTAGCAGTGGATTCACAAAAGAAATGTACCTGTGCAATGCATTAGTCGATGGAACAACGCTGGGAAAGAGTCACTCTGAAATTGTCAACAAACTTCGTGTGGCGGGCATGGTGGTGTGTGGCACGAGTGTTGTGATTAGACTCTGGACACTTGAGCTAGGCTAACCGGTTGATTAAGAAAGCTATTACTCTTCCGATGATCGGTTCAATTACTCAACCACTGGGAAGGAAGTGATGGGCAGGGTATGGTGACATCATCGGCATCAACGGCAACGTCATTGGTTTCCTGCCTTCGGGAGGCAGTACAGTAAGTTTGGAAGGCCGCCACTTTATAAACGGGCCCGAGCAGTAACTCACAAAACAAGTTGTTGATTCATCTTCTTTGGTTCTTTCGGTAAAGTCACGTAGAATGAGAATAAAATAATAAATTGATAAAATAAAATAACACAATAATATTTTATTTTATCAATTTATTATTTTATTCTCATTCTACGTGACTTTACCGAAAGAACCAAAGAAGATGAATCCTTGCAGTCACGAAAGCTTTAAATCGAAATTTAAGTTGTTGATTGCAAGGCCGTAGCCATGGAGTCAACATTGGGGAGGACCAAATCTTCCAGGGGGTCTGGGGGTCCCCCCCCGCCCCAGAAAAAATAAGTAAATTTGAAAACTAATTTCCTGCCTAAAATATTTAAACATTCACTAACACATGGGATGGACTTTTTATAGATGTTTTTACAATGTCTAATAGTATATTGTATTACATTGCTCTGTTTGTACAATTTTTACCTTTTCTTGTTTCATTGTATGTAATGGCAGAGATTAGGGATTAATAAAGTACAACCATAACCACAATCATATAAACAAAAATCTATGCATTGTTATATGAAGACAAGTCCAGATATTGTGGCCAAGTTTTAGCAAATTGTTTTTATTTACATAGCATCGCAATTATTTTTAAATATTTTTATAGCAATATATTTGGCGGAACATGTTGAGAATATTTGAATATTGGGGGGGGGGGGGTGTCCCCAATATATTATAATTACGGCCATGGTTGATTGCATCGGAGTCGATAAGCGGGACTTGCTCATCAGCCAAGCTCGAGTTTGAGCCCTAGGTGCGCGGCGTGTGTGCGCACGTGCTCACCCACGAGCATGTGGAGGTCGTTGTAGAGGATCGCCTCCCCATCCTGCCACAACACACACGCCAATGCGTTCAGAGATTTAAAAATAATTTTAAAAAAAGCAATGACCAGATTAATGTTGCGTCGTACGTGATGGCATCGTTATTATATGCCAGGGCTTCCCCAGGAATTGTTTTTTTTTGTCCCATTTTGCTGACTGTAATTTGTCCCAAAATAAAAATACAATCACAGGCGTTTACTTGTGAGCAAAGCACTGAGAATGCATCCAATCTCATCATATCTCAGAAACGCTTCATTGTTGAGCCTGGATAGTGCTGGGATGGGTGACCGAAGACCTTTGCGCAAATAGGTTGCCAGAGTTATCTCGGGGCTGTGTGTATGGAAGGCAAGTGCCAGCCAATTGTATTGTTATAGTGTACTTCTGTGTCTGCTCCCCACCTTCACCAACCAATACTTACCAATGTGATGATGTACGGGCTAATAACCCTCATGAGATGGTGTGACTGTAATATGGATTACACGAGGCGTACACGTCTCAGCAATTTGATGAATTGTCATAAGTTTAGGTTGCAATATGATTCAGGGATCGATTCTTTTTGTTTATTATTTTCTCATTTGTAGTGATTCTCCTTCGTCGTCTATCCTTTTCCGTCTCATTCTGTCCATTCACCCAAATGTAGCAATGGTAAAAAATTTGCATACATCAATTTGTAAGTGCACAATCGGATGTATCCATCATGAGCGAAAGAACGGTTACTTAATGGGATGAATGCATTGCTGCTTGCCTAGTACAGTCTCCACAATGACAGTTTCATTATAAATAATCACCACCATCCTACATTTATGAATTGACAAATTTCTGCGACTTCAATTCAAATGACCAATTATCTAGTCATTCTGTGATATTAACGAGTAGTGTCACAATGAAGCAAAGTGGCTGAAATTAAACCAGGCAAGCTTCAAATGAGTCTCATTGTGTTTAGTTTACCTTTTCCTGCTTTGTGTCATATATATCCTTATTATGCCTGTCACAAAATCACACAATCTTGTAGGATATTGAAAGGCAAGCAGGGTTGAGCCTGGATAGTGTTTGGATGGGCAATCACCACGTTATGTTATGGGCAGCAGAAGTAAGTGCAGCAGAATCAAATATTTTACTGGTCTTCTATGGTCCTACCATCTGTTCTCCCCATCTTCACCAACCCGAACTGATCAGCGTGATGAATTATGTTTAAACAAAAAAAAAACACATGACCAATATAGCCTGGGGAGGCCCTCATCCAGCAGTGGATTACCTAAATGGCTGTCCATGTATGTGTACATATCATTATTTCGATATCTTTTTAATTCTTCTTCTCATGGGTATCGAAGTTTGACTCTGAGTTTTAGGCATGTCCACTGAAATGTGAATCGTGAGTTTTGCTGAAAGATGCTGGAGAGCATCCAACTTGGGATATTTCGGCCTCTTCCGTGTTGGCATTTTAACGCTAAAAACTGAAAGGTGCAGAGTAGCGGTTGTGGTAAAGCAAAAAAAACGGTCTTTGATGTTGAAACGAACACTGTGCCACGGGGTAACCACGTGTACAAAAGCAGGATTGGATTTACTCTTGTCAAAGTGGAAAAAAAGCTGGCAAGGCAGTCTAATAAGAAGAGAGCCGGCATTTTTTTGTTATAGAATTTTGACTGTACGAAGAAATGCAAACGCACATATAAAAGAGAGGCACGCCGAGCCCTTCAGCTCATTACTACACCCGTGTGTTGCGCACTTTAAATAGTCATGCTGGTGTTCAACGTGACGTTTTAGTTTTTAAATAACATTGTTCGTGGAGTAAATATATATTTTTCAAAATGTATTATATTTCAAAACATTTATCGAAAAGAATAACGTCTGAAAACGAGAGAGAGAGAGAGCGCAAGGTCTCCGCTTTGTCGAGCAACAAACAAGGTGACACACGCCCAAGGGCACGGGGTCACCAACAGTCAGTCCCATCACGTGCTCCGCTTGTGGCGACCTTGCACTCTGTGGCCGAGTCTGGCTTCGAGAGGTTTTATAGTCTCTGTCGGGGAGCGGTAGCGTAGCGGTTTACGCACGGCGCTATGAACCCGGTGGCCCGAGTTCGATTCCCGCTCACGGGCGGACACCAGTGAAGATTATTTGAACCGGTTCTTGGGCCTTTGCTAGCTCGACTCGGCCTCAAATGAGTACCCGGTGCGGTGTTTAAACGTCGCCACTTGGGAGACAAAGGCGGCCGGGCGTGGTGCTGGCCACCCACCTCCTCGTGTGCCGTGCCGTCCTTCTTAGGTGCTCCCTAACAGTAATTGCCCCAACAGTTCGTTAAGGGGAATCTTTGTCTTGTTCGCTACAGTTGGTAAATACATTTGAGTGGGCGAATCCCTGTGGGCCCCTAGGCCACCTTGCGCTACACACACTTCAGTAGGAATGCATTACAATGAGTGGCAGCTCCTGAAGGGTGTGAGGCTGGACAGACAGAGTTGGGAGACACGGTTACTCCCGAAGGGCCGTCAACTCCCTCCCCACGCAGGCACCTCCGTGCTGCAGCCTCCAAACGTGAAGGCGATGTCACCCACGACAGCGGTGGCATGGCCGTGTCGAGCACTCGGTGGTGACCCTTTGACTTCCTGCTCAACCCACTGGCCGCTCACCAGTGCCATCGTTGGGCTCGGGCTCTGTGCAAGCGAGAAAGACAAATGATGAATAAATGGATGTCTTAGCCATTAAGATTATATGCACCAATTAACGACTTCCTACTTCAGGCACAATTGGTACGTCGGTCAAAGTATGCACACGACACACATGTATAAAACACACAAGGGAAAATCACTAGTGATGCAACGCAGCATTATGTAATGTGCTGGCCATACATATGATTAAATATTAACATTCAAGTTACCGTCATATGTTATCAACTCGCTCGTAATCCCCGATGTCGAAGCAGCACGTTCTATATAATTGAGGGTTGTTAAGACGATAACCGTTAACCCGTTTTGAAAGGGACCCATCATCATTTCCACAGGTGATTTTAGACATGAATGCACCGATTGCAATGCGCAGATGGTCCCCACCTCCGATTAGCACGGTTGGCTACGTACGATGCAAAAGAAGTTCAACATATACATGCAAACATTGGAATATACCTCCAGAACATAGTGCTGCCGCCTTGTTAAAAGAAAGAAAGAATATATAAGTGCCTTGAAAGCAAAACTATTCATCAAAGGCGACATTACGCAATGGTCCTAATGCATGGCACAATGTCTCCAAGCCAGTGGTGGAAATTACACATTTGTGGCCATCCATTTAGTACGTACGCATGGAGGGGGGGGGGGTTAACCCAAATGCGTAGCTTGCGTATGGGGGGGTCTACTGACAATGTATGTACGTATAGGAAACGGGAGGGGGGGTGAAGCCTCGATAATAATTTGTCTACATTGGCCTTCAAATGAGTTAGATAGTCCGACGGTGGACTATCTTTTTGCTTAAACACGTTAGTATTATTAATCCTTGATCGTTTCTGCGTGGATTAAATATCGGCCGTCCTGTAGGATTCGGGGGGAGGGGTGTCAGGCGTACGTACGCAGGTGGGGTGGGGTGGTGTAAAAATTTCGCGTGCGTACATGGAGATGGGGAGGGATTACGTTTTCACGGATTTTTGTTCGTACCTACTAAATGTATGGCCCCATACTATATCTGGTACGAGTCTATACGGAGCATCTTACAATAGGATACGCTACTTTAAAACAATTATACAACGGTGCCTCTCTAATAGTTACAATAAGCCTCCTTGCCAGGAATTACCTATTCTCTCCTGCGCATTGCCTCAACTCTTTACATGTTTTGTGTTGTTGCTCACAATTACACTGGTATTTAACGCCAAACAACAGCATTCGCTGATTAAGTGGCGCCGACGTCACCGCGGCGCTTCGTGCCAGGCTAGGTGCACATCGAGGCTGTCACGTGAAGTGCCGAAGGCCTCACTGACAGGAGGTCATTGGCCAGATGTCGTGGAACGGTGTGAAAGTCTTCACGCTTTATAAATGGGCCCCCCCATTTATTTCGCTGGAACAGAGGCGGGAGGATTTAAGAAAAGTGTCCAGCGTCCTCATAAACTATTCACACCGCCAACTGCGGCAACATCCATCAGGTAACATCCATCACGCTAAACAACAGCACCAAAGACTTTTTTTTACAACAGTCTTTAAGCGATAATGTGTCACTTAATATAGGTTAGATATTTTGATTTAAAGTTTTCGTGACTGCAGGGATTCATATTCTTGGTTCTTTCGGTAAAGTCACGTTGAAGGGAAACAATAAAATAAGAATAAAAAATACAAAACAATACAATTCTCACGACGTTTCGATTGCAACACAAGCAATCATCATCAGGTGTGAAAACCACAGCAAGAAAATTTGCACGAAAATTTGCTGTGGTTTTCACACCTGATAATGATTGCTTGTGTTGCAGTCGAAATGTCGTGATAATTTTATTGTTTTATATTTTTTTAATTTTGTTTCCCTTCTACGTGACTTTACGGAAAGAACCAAGAATATAGGTTAGATATTGTAAAGAAACCCCGTTTGACAATTCGTGTAAGTTAAACGTAGAATATTCCCGTGTGCTGTTTAACGCGTCGAATAAAATAATATTAGTCACTTATACCATACCTGCCAACCCCTTATGGGTGCCCTACTTTATTACAGAACAATTCAGACCTTATTGATCACTCCGTGGCCCTTATAAATATCAATGTTCGTCCTGGAAAGCTCGAATTTAAACAAACTACACGCCGCATGCCCCTGTTGTTATACCAGCAGTCCTCACAACTATCACAATACACATTCTTGGTTCTTTCGGTAAAGTCACGTAGAAGGGAAATAATAAAATAATAAAATAATAATGCAATTATCACGACGATTATATCACAATATCACAATACAGTTTACAAACTACAACAACAGTACAGGGCAATCATTTAAATACACGGTCGAAATTACAAGTTGTAATTCTCATTCAAAATTATACAATTAAATTACCTCAAGAATTCAACAGATCTAACCTATAAATTACCAGATAATTTATATGCGTGACGGGCAAAAACAGATAAAACATTTCGCTAAACAGTTCAAACATTACCTTTAATGAGCTCTTTCGTTTTACCGCTCGCCCTGCTTGTGCTACTTTCAAAAATAAAACCTTTATAGTTGCACACAAATGTTATTTTAAGATATGCAACAATTATAATAAACGACAATCTTTCTCACTAACACAATCTTTTTACTCCAACGCTGTCGACTGTGGATGCGAGGGGCGGGGCCGCGTGCTGTGTGGGGGGGGTGGGGGCAGCGGGGGGCGGGGATCGGCGTCCCAGCGTTGCTAAGCAACATTCGACGTACGTCATCCGCAGGCAACCCCCGTGACGTCACGCGCAACACGCCAACTCGCGAGAGATGACGTCACCGCCGAAGTATATTCATCGGTTTGGTGGCTCTGATTAGTGACGTCATCCCGCAACACGGTTTTTTTTGCAATGAACGTCACAACAAAAAACACAGCGGCGATGACGTAATTTTCTCCGACGCGGAGATGAGGCGTTAACACGCGCGGGTGACGTCACGCCGCCGGCCCAGACGGAGAAGTTCGCTTACAATAGCGGAGGCGGGCAGGAGGTAGCGGGTATTGATTTTATCCGCCGCTGAAGATGATGATAATATGACGCAAGGCAAGAAAAAGAAGAGGGTAAATCGCAGCGTGATGCTCGCCAAAAAACTCATCATCAAGGAGGGCGGCGCGGTGAGTTTTCGATGGAGGGTTCGGGATCTGCCGAGTAGGCCGCAAGAGAGACGACGGTCTAGGCTAGATTCTCCGCCCGGTGACGGTGGGACTTAAGCGGCAAGGGAACCCCAGGCCGCATCGGTCGCGGAACGAGGGGCGATGGAAATTAGTGTAAATGTGTGATTTTTTTTTATTCATTGCGGTTGTGATCGAGGTTTTACCACCGTGGGAGATGGAGCGGTGAGATCCCCTCGTGTGTGCAGCTGCTCGGTCATGTGTTGCGTCGCAGGACCGTGACAGATGACGACTTATGGGAAACATCTAGCAGTGGATTGACCATGTCTGACGACGGTGATAATAGTGGCTATGTTTAATGCGCTCTTGCGCGATTTGTGGCGGCGCGTAGGTTGTAGTGCTGTTTCGGTTAAAGGGTAATCATGTGCGGATGTTTACTGTGATTCCATATGTTTTCGTCTATAGGAGCGATGCGTACTGTACTTAGTTAATGATTCTCATGTTTTGTTAATAATGAACAACAAGCCAGTAATAGCCGAACGAACCCATATTGCGTGAAATCTTTCTCATTCGCCTTGATTTATTTCGTGTCAGCCGTTGACCGAATCACACGGAATTTCGCTCGATCTCGTCGTATCTCAGACGTTCAGCAGGGTTTTGCCTGGATAGTGTTGCAATGGGTACCACCATGCACAAGGTGTCAATTGGGCCTTGGGGCAGAAGAGGGCAAAACCCATTGTACTTTACTTCTATGCTCCCATAGATATGCTTAACGCTTTCACCAACTCGCACGGGTTCGGCGTGAATTTTGGTGAAATAATCTTCAAGGCTGATCCGGCGTGGCGGGGCACTATCGAAACTGAAGAGGGACCATTACCTGTTAAATATTGTTCCGTTAAAGATGTAGTTGGTAAGATCTTATATTTATGACAATACAGCCATACTTAATCAGACTGTACACTGCTGGATGAAGGCCTCTACAGATCATTCCCATCCCACGCAGTCCCGTGATGCCAGAGTCCACTCCCTGCTGCAAATTAGAAGATCCCATTGCTCCATCTCCCCGTTGTCATTCCCCTGCCATTATTGCTTCTTCTCCTTTGGCTGCCGTTCCATCACCAGTCCAGTATTGTCCTCTGGCCATCAATCCATCTGTTAATGTGCCCTACTCATCAATCCCAGTTACATTTCTGAGCGTTTAATGTTTTTCGAATAATGATTTGTTATCTGATCCATGTGTTCCTCTCTGTCTCTAATTCTAAGTATGAATTTATCCATACTTTTCCGTTTTTGTGTATTTATTAGTTTTAGTTATGTCAGTGTCCGTGCTACTGATTGATATGTCATGGACGGTAATATACACGTATTGTAACCTAAACATATTATGTGGTGATGTTGCATTGACAATGGCACAAGCACGTACATAGCACGATGTATTTGCTATGAAGAAGGGCCATTTCCTGGAACGTCGCCTATTATATATTTTTATTTACGTGCAGTCTTATTTACAAATGTGCTGAGATTATTTTGTTGATTGAAACCTTTGGGTTTTCAAGCACATTCGTATGTTGCTTTTAGTTATTATTATTTTTTACAAACGCATCCCATACTGCTATCATCCACCTCTTATGTAATCATTTTGACCCAGAGCCACTGTTGGTAATAGCCGTAGGTACACATTTCTGTGATTTCCAGTTGCGGCCCTCCAGTATAAATGAATCTTTCTGTACGTGACTTTTGTACGGCTCAAAATATGTTGAGCCTAACTTTTCAGCCTTCATTGTTTAATTGTTTTATTCTTTAATTTACAATTTACTTCCATTATTTGATTTAATTACTTTGTCATCAGCAAATTTGGAATGGTTAATCCATTCTCTTTTTGTATTTATGCCTTTTATTTCCCCAATAATTTTTTTTGAAAATATCTTATAAGTTGCTGTAACGTATCACTTTCTCCATGCAACCGAAGTGTATCTCCCATATTTGTAAATGGTTTTCAGAAGTTAACGTAAGTTTTATTGAGGCCTTGTTTATGACAGCTGGGATGACTGTCTAATGAATCAAATGCATTTTCATAATCCACAAAACCATGAATAAGGGTATTTGAATTTAATTAATCCTTTCTAAATGGAGTGTGATCAATGATTGAAAACCCCTTTTCCAAATCCAGTTATAGTTCGTTCGTATGAAATATTGACAACATGGACTTTTTTATTGACAGCCAAGTGTGGTGGCTCACACCTGTGATTCAGTGTTGTAGAGGCAAGGGTTAGTGGATCACACGCAGATGAGTGAAAACTATTGGGCTGTCAGGTGGTCAGAACAAAGTGTGGGTCGGTGAACCCGTTTGTGTGGACCTTTGAGTGTTCTCCCGTTGCCATGATGTGCATTCCAATTTCCTCCCACATTCAAAGTATTCCGAAAAATAAGGAATGACCCAAACATCCCAATGCAGGACCCTCCTGAGAAAGAGTCTTGAAACTCGGTGAGGATATTCAGAATATACGATTATATCGCTGGGAAGCGACAGGGGAAATTCGAAATGGAGCAGAAGTAAAATGCTACACTTGCAGGCATAGCACGTGGTTGTGAAATTGGAGTAAAATTGTAATGAATTTGATGAAGATGCTGATACAATACTGTACATTTAGCATAAAAAAATTCCACTGAATCTGTGTTATGAAGAGGAGACGATGTTCATACCATGATGAGTTGATGTGATAGTTTAATGCTGGAATTAACATTATTATGATAATATTACGATGAGTAATCCTTTTAGCTGGTTTTTCACATAGAGCCTGTCAATTTATGTTTCATTATAGGCAACAAGACCCCCTAATTTTTTGCCTCGGATACTGCTGGCGCCAGTCCCGTTAGCGAGCATATATTGAGGTCTGCACACAAACACGTGTCATGTTTCGAGACATAGCATGTTTGTCGTGCTATCAGGAAGCTGCCATCATAAATCGGCTGACACTGTGGCCTTGATGATCACAGAAAGACAGTCAACACATCAGCATGTAAATTATGGCAGTGAGCAGCGTCACTAATTTGCCTTGTAGATTTACTGTTAATCAAACACTCTAGATGCCTTAATTTGAATATAGAGTATTAATCTACTTTTGAGTAACTATGACTTGGTCTTGTTAGGGGATATTTACACGCATGCGTGTGTGTGAGAGCAGTGGGGAGCGGTAGTGTAGCGGTTAGCGCGCTGCGCTACGAACCCGGCTACCCAAGTTCGATTCCCGCTCATGGCCAACACCAGTGACGATTATCTGAACCGGTCCTGACCCTCCCCTAGGTCGACTCTGCCTTAAATGAGTACCTGGTGCGATGTGTAAACATCGCCACTGGGGAGACAAAAAGGCCGGGCGTGGTGCTGGCCACCCACCCCTTAGGTCTACCGTGCTGGGCTGTCCCAATATTCTGTGAAGGCTATACAGGGGATTCTTGTCTTTGTTTCTTTGTGTAAGTGAGCACGTGTATTTGTTTATATAGTGCTGTGTTAACAACAATAGAGACGCAAAGGTGGCATGGTGTAGTCTTGGTCACACCACCCTCTCATAAACCATCCCAGCTTTAATAGGTGTTTTTTTAACAGCACTTACCGTAACAGTTTGTAAGCCTATGCAAGTCATATGTGTCTTTCTGTTTATAGTGAGAAATGGTGCAATTGTAAGTGCACTGTACTCATTATGGGCCGAGTAGCTGGCGTGGTGACTGAGTGCACTACTGACCACACCACTCTCTCGTTCTTTATTCCAGCCTTAATAGGTGCTTGCCAACTGCACCAGCTCCAGCACTTCTATAAGGCTAATGGGGAAATGTATGCCTTTGTGTATATGCCTGGCACAGACTCTGCAATTACTTCCTTACCAATGAATAGTGAATTGCTTTTGTGCTGCACTGTTGTCTGCGATCCAAATTCAGTATTCGCTGAAAATAAGGACCATGGCACATGTGCATATGAAATATGGAAGCTGGTGATGAATAGAGAACAGAAACTGAAAAATATGCAAAGAAGGATGGAGAGTGGCATACTTGGAATTATACGGAGAGATGAAGAGGAACACCAGTATAGAAAATGTAAGCAAGTCAGAGGCTCAGTATAGAGAAGTAAGTGGGCTTGCGCAGGACACGCCGCTGGAAGCGATGATGGCTGGTGGTCGAGACTGAAGGAGTGGCAGCCAAGAGAAGGTTGTCCGTAGAGGTTGAGCGATTAAATCAACTCGCATGCAGAGGAAGCACGTGGTTTGTTGGATCACGAGACTGCGATGGATGGCAAAGGCTCGGGGAGGCCTTCGTCCAGCAGTGAATTTATCATGGCGAGTGAATGTGGGATAGTCAGGATATTATTGTTACTGCATTGTCCTTCCCCCGCACCTTGCATTAGCGCAGTGGGCTACGTATGTTATGAAAGAAGTTCAACATACATACAGACATGCATGAATGTTAACAATAAATTATAATCGGTAATAGAGTTCACATCCCTACTGTTGACTAAACATGGAATCACAGTAAACACCTCAACACACAAGTACCCTTAACCAAAGAACCATCTCACCTAACACCACCACAAATCGTGCGTCATGGGACCATGAGGCATGGCGACGGTTTGGGAACGCCTTGATCTATCCGTGGGTTCATTGTAGCTGATGATGGTAGTGATGAAATGTACGGTATTTTATAAAACAACTGCAAATCTTAAGCTGCCAGCGGTGAGCTTTTGTTTGACCGGTTTCGGTGGTGGCTGGCCGGTGCCGCTTGTGCCAAGTACAGTGACCACGACGGCACCGTGGTGATGAGTATCATCGCTATTGATTTTTTCCGCAGCCTCGTGGAATTGGCCAGCCGAGCGTCTACCACGCAGCCTTCGTCATCTTCCTCGAGTTCTTCGCATGGGGGCTTCTCACCGCACCCACGCTGACCGTACGTGCGCGCAAACACGCACACGTGGAATGACAGATCCCCCTATGGCCTTAACGGACTGTTGGGGCATGTGTTGTTAGCGAGCAAACTATGAAGGCCGGCACAGCACATGAGGGGGGTGGGTGGCCGGCACCGCGTCAGGCCGCCGTTATCTCCCCAGTGGCGATGTTTACACAACACACCAGGTATATGTACTCATATGAGGCTGAGTCGACCTAGGGGAGGCCCAGGACTGGTTCAGATAATCGTCACTGGTGTTGACCATGAGCAGCAATCAAATTTGGGATTGACAGGCACACAAACGTACGCACACAGTGATTTTCAGGCCTGTGGTTTAAAAAAAAAAATTGGTTTCTTGGCTTTCCTTCATTATAATGGAAATAAACGGGGGTTTTGTTAATAAAACGAGACCGCGCCCTTGAATAATCCCGGCGTTTATTTCGAGGACACCCTGTACACATCGACACAAATGTGTCATTCGCTCGCTTTCATTTCGTCAAAATCAACGGAGCGGAGAAACACATCTGGCCGCGACAGTTCCCAGAAACGTCGCTGCTCCTCTGCGACTTATTCGGGCAATGACAAAACACACCCTTCTCCCCCCGCTTTCGCGCTCTTGCACTTAATGGCGACGTGCTCAATGAGAAAGCGGTTTCCGTGGCTTTCTTTGTGGCTGCCTGTGTGAAACACTTCCTCTTTTTGTTCGCAATCACATTCCAGCAATCGTCAGACTCATACTCATGCCCTCCATATGGCCCTGTTACACTGCAGGCTTTAGGCTTTATTATCACTTCGTTCTTATATATGTGAAACTTACGACTTTGTCTGCATCTATGAACTATATAGCTCAACGAAGTGGCTTATTGTGTGGAAATGTATAGCAGCCAAAACTCTAAACGTGTGATGTTGATGCTATATGTGGAGGAGAAACTGGAGGACCCGGAGAAAAATCCACGTGACCAGGGGGAGAGAGGAGATGCCAACTCCAAATATACAGGCGTTAGGGTCGGGATCGAACCCACCACCAGGCGAGAAAGTTAGCATCTAGCCACCACGGCGCACCTGAAGCATTAATTAATGCTTTTTATAATGCTACAGATTATAATCTGTAGCATTAGACCTGGCTCCCAGTGCCTGCGACACATTTTCACAATTATGGAATCACACGGCAGGATAACAATTTTATAGTGCTGTGAGCAAGTGGTTTGATGAGTGAGAAGAATCGTTATTCTGGGTGGAGATTAAAACCTTGGGGCATTGATGATGATGATAGTTCATTGCACTCGATGTGGACCATGTAGAGCAGTGTTCATCAATAATTTTTAGAGGTGGGCCATTTTCACCAATAAGACATCGGTGTGAGGGCCGCCACACCGCCTGCAAGGTGGTGTTGTCACGTGATGTGTAGTTTCGGGGGCCGCACTAAAGGCCACCAGGGGCCGCCAGTGGCCCACGGGCCTTGCAATGAAGAACACTGATGTAGAGACACAATACAGCTCCATCAAGGCCACTCATTATGATTTAGTGTGAGGGCACACACCTTTCCATTGTCCCTTGTATCAGTAAAATCACCGCATGTCTACAGTTGATGCTGGTGCGCAGCGTGGTTGGCATGGGCCCTGATTCAAGGCATTAACGGTGCCCCTTGTGTTCAACTTTCCGGCTCTATTTTTGCCTGGCGCCTGTGTCCCTCCGGCAATTGAACCTCTTGAGCCCCAGGGCTCCGGTACAGTTGCACCTGCTACACATGCGATAGCTACTCCACTGTATTGATGCCTACTCGGGGTGTTGGTTGAGGGGGGGGGGGGTTGTTTTGCGTGCCAAGACTGTGCTGACTTCGCTGTGTGTCGTGTGCAGGTGCTGCACGAGACCTTTCCCCAGCACACGTTCCTCATGAACGGCCTCATACAGGGTGTCAAGGTACGAGCCGCTCATCGTCACCGCTTAATATTCACGCTGCGCCTCTTACGCAGCGCAGCTTTGAGGCCCTCTGCCGCAGCGTAGCCAAAATGAGCACCCCACCGTGGCAGCTGGCCCTGTGCTGTACAAGGTGATCACAGCATAGGCCTGCGAGTGAGCATTTGTCTTCCAGAAGGTGGCGATATTGCCAATTATATATAGTAATTTTTCAAGTAATTTATTAAATTTGGACCGCGATGCCTGCACGCATTTGCATACTGCTTTTTTTTAAGAACGTCAGAGTGTAACGTTCACCATGAAACGGATGACGCGTGTTTTATAGTTAATACGCACCATAGTATTAACCAGGGCGGCCGCTGGGCTCAAATCGCGGGGCTGTGCAACAAGCGGCGGCGAATGCGCAACCGCTAGGCCACGTCACCGCATCCGCTGTCCCGTCCAATCCAGCGAGGATCTCCTTGGGGCCGGTTAGATTGAGAACCCAGGGTGCTAGACACAGCCCCGCACGGGTAATCGGTCACGTTTTTGTCCCACACATAATTCTGTTAATCGCGATCAAATCTCAAGAATACAGAGCCCAGGTGTGGTAGAATGCTTGAAGTTGCGGATTAAAATATGGCTGAGGGTCCTGTAAGATTTTCAGTGTTGTCTGGTGGTGCTTTGATGCTATAGAGTAATTGAAAATATTTGTTTCATACAGCTCTAACGACAGTGATGCAATGAGATATACAGTGATTGTGTGATGTGTGCGTGTGCAAGGCGTGTGTTGTCACATGTGAGGAGCGGTTAGCGCGCTGTACTAAGAACCCGGCAACCCGAGTTCGATTCCTGGTCACGGCCAACACCGGTGACGATCTGAACCCGTCCTGGGCCTCCCCTTGGTGCACTCAACCAAAAATGAGTACCTGTTGCGATGTGTAAACATAGCCAGTAGGGAGATGAAGGTAGTCGGGCGTGGTGCTGGCCACCCACCCCCTCATGTGTTGTGCCAACCTTCATAGGTACTCGTGAACAGCACTGCTATAGTGTGGTGTGATGTGCGTGCGTGTAGGTGCACATGTTTGTTGATGGGAGTTGTGTAACGATTCACCTGTGTGTGACCTGTGTTGTGACATGAGCTGCCGAGTGGTTGTGTGATGCGTGTGGGTGCTTTCAAGTTGACATGGAATGGCTGTTATTTGCGCGTGTTTGTTGACGTGAGTTGTGGAATGATGTCGTGTCACTCGTGTACAAATGTGCGTACCCGTGATTGTTGCACGCGAGCAGGGCTTGCTGTCGTTTCTCAGCGCGCCTCTCATTGGCGCGCTCTCCGACGTCTGGGGTCGCAAGTCCTTCCTGCTGCTCACTGTCTTCTTCACCTGCGCACCCATCCCGCTCATGAGGATCAGTCCCTGGTGAGGAGGGCTCATGCTTCCGAACACTTCCATTTGCTAAACGATTGTCTGAGCATATACAAATAGTCATATTAATATAAATGCGGCCAAACATATAACCAAATATGTTGGTACACGTGCCAATGTCCCGATCGCCCAGAATGCACTCCATCTCATCATAGCTTAGAAGCTAAGCAGAATTTAGATAGTGCTTGGATGGATGACTACAACGTGTATAACAGGTGTCGTAGGCTGTTGCGGGGCTAAATTGTAGGCAGCAGAGAGTAGTGCAGCACAATCCATTGTGTTGGGGATCTTATGTGCCCGATCCCATCATGTCACAGTTGATGACCTATAGACTCACACACAGACCTTGAGACTCGCACAGAAACTCAGAGGCTCACACAGAGATCCATAGACTCTTACAGTGACATATAACTGACTGCCTGTCTCACTCTAATGTAAATATGCTCACTGTTTCTGCACAGCATCTTCAGATATGGGTGCATGTAGACGCTATATACACTGTATAGATTGTATTGTGTGTGCGTGTGTCGTTGTGTGTGTGTCGTTGTGTGTGTGTGTTTGTACAGGTGGTACTTTGCCATCATCTCCGTGTCGGGGATCTTCTCGGTCACCTTCTCCGTGGTGTTCGCCTACGTGGCCGACGTGACGCCCGAGCACGAGCGCAGCTCCGCATATGGCCTGGTGAGCCGTGCCAATCGCCCCCCCCCCCCCCCCCCCCCCAATATGTGGTGAACTTCTTTCGCACCGTACGTAGCCAAGCATGCTAATCGGGGGTACGTGGGGGGGAAGGACTACAAGCCAAACACAAAAAAAACACTTGAGTTTTCAATCTATATATACACAATATTTCAAACCATCCTGGTGCCTCTCAATTTTCACTTGGCAAGACAAAGAAAACTCGACGACTCGACCCGACCCCCTGCTGTAGCGGTGCGTGCGTGTGTGCCCGTTGCGTTCGTGTGCGCGCGCTTGCTCGACCAGGTGTCGGCGACGTTCGCGGCCAGCCTGGTGACCAGCCCGGCGATCGGCGCGTACCTGAGCACGGCGTACGGCGACGGGCTGGTGGTGGCGCTGGCCACCGGCGTGGCCCTGCTGGACATCGCCTTCATTCTCGTCGCCGTGCCTGAGTCGCTGCCCGAGAAGATGCGGCCGGCCTCGTGGGGGGCGCCCATCTCCTGGGAGCAGGCCGACCCCTTCGCTGTGAGTGGACGAATGAATACGGCCAGGATATACGGGCAACGTTGGGTGGGGGGGGGGGGCGTTGGATGTTGAACACTCACACAAATACGTGCACGTGCTATGTGCTAGGAAGAACAGCAACCGCCTGAAACAGTGCCAATTCTGTATATTTTTGTTCTTTTTAAGGCAGTGTCGTTGACCAGTGTGAGTTTTTTGTTCATGTTAAACAGCGCATTTTTTATCTTTTTTTTTACTCCTATTGAATACTAGCTATTAGTCTAAATTTGTATCTACCAAAAACATAGTAAAACATCTAGAGATGTGGCTGTATATCACGGATGCGAAAGAAGTGAGAATTGTATTGAAATTAAATTGTCCGAAGAGTTTTTTGTGCATCCCTGCCACAGTGGCGAGAAAGGAGCACAGCGGTGAGCACAGCGGTTAGCGCGCTGCACTATGAGCCTAGCGACCCGAGTTCGATTCCTTATCATGTCCAACATCAGTGGCGATTATCGAAGCCAGTCCTAGGACATGCCCTAGGTCATCTCAGCCTCAAATGCGTACCTGGTACGGTGTCTAAACATCACCACCAGGGAGGCAAAGGCGGCCGGGCATGGTGCTGGTCTCCCACCCCGTTGTGTGCCATGCCGGCCTTCATAGCTACTCTCTTACAGTACTTTCCCCAAAATTATCTTGAGGCTGTACGACGGGGGATCTTTGTCTTGTCCCTGCCATGGCCGTGTGTTTGTGGCTGTGCACAGTCTCTGCGTAAAGTTGGGCAGGACTCGACAGTGCTGCTCATCTGCATCACGGTGTTCCTGTCCTACCTGCCCGAGGCCGGGCAGTACTCTAGCTTCTTCCTCTACCTGCGCCAGGTAAGACTGCAAATATTTTTTTATTTATTTACCAGGTAAGGCCCACTGAGCTCTATAGCCTCTTTGTCAGAAGCGACCTGGCCACACAATGAAGCGGCTTATCGTCGTGTGGAAATTTATAGCAGCAGCCAAATACTCTACCCGCACGTCCATTCTAAATGTGGAGGGAAAAACCGGACGAAATGGAGAAAAATGCACTCCACCGTGGGGAGAACATGCAAACTCCAAAATATACAGGCATAAGGGTCAGGATTGAACTCACGACCTCCTGCATGCCAGGCGAGGCAGTTACATCTCGCCACCAAGATGGGGCGTAGGGGCAGGCAGGAGTCCAGACTCGTGTGAGTATGCGTATGTACGGACGTGTTTGTGTGTTTGTTTTCCCTGCATCTGCCAGTCATCTCTGCTAACCCATAACAAATGCTTCTGTCCCGTGACCGCCTACCAGTGAGCCTTCGAGACTTCACGTCGCTTCAAAATGCACCGAGCCTGGCACAATAGTAGTGACATCCCACTCACGCAGTGACGAATGATGGCTGTTGTTGTTTGGTGCCTCACCCATTCATCTCGCTCAGTTAATCCATAACACCTGGGTCTCTCCCGTAACCTGCCAGCTGCATGCCTTCTAAACTTCACGTGGCCTTACAAACGTTCACCTAACCTGGCACATGTGCTTTGGTCATGCCACTGTCACGTAGTGGTGAATGGCGTCTGTTCTATCTGGTTGTGTATTTGTGTATATGTTGTGCATGTGTGTGTTTGTAAGAGTCTGTGTATAGGGAGTAGTACAGTGATTAGCAATTTGTGTCACGAACTCGGTGACCTGAGACTGTGGGTGTGTGTGTGTAACCATCAGCACGGGGGAGACAAAGACGACCACAACACTCTTGTGTCTTGCGGGCCTGAATTAGTACTCGCTAATAGCACTTGTCCCAGCAGTCAGTTAAAGGCTATATGGGAGATCTTTGTCTTTTGCGTGGTACAATCGTTGTGGTTCCATCACTGCCACTTAGTGGTGAATAGCAGTCACTGGCGGAGCCAGTGGGGGGGTGGGGTGGCACGTGCCCCCCCAATGAAATTAGGGATTTCGATCGGATCATTGGGGTTTATTAGTAATAAATCGGCATTTTGTGACCCCCACTGCCACTGTATAACATATTATTATGTGCCAGGGACTCTATAAGATGATAGGACAATAGTCTTGAGTCCATAATTGGCAATAAGTAACGGCAAAGCAGTTATAAGTGACTCACAGAATTGTGCGCAGTTGCGTATACAGTACACGACTTCCCTGAAGGCATCGACACCTTCAGCGAGCGCGATGCCAATCACACAACGCGGTTCGAATTCGACCCTCAATCGATGGCCGCGCCATCGCCGCACACGCGTCGAATAAAAAGCAAGGGATAAGTCCTTACTAACAACAACTATAATTTTTAATTGCTGGAGGGGTTGCCCCCCCTACCTGAAAATTCTGGCTCCGCCGTTGATAGCAGTTGTCTTGTATGTTAGGGTCTACATCGGGTGTGTATTTGTGTGCGTCCTTCAATGTGGATGCACCATACAGGCCTAAAATGTGCTTGCTTACAACAGCACTTGACCCAGCAGTCTACATGCCTATATGGAGGGGGACTTTTGTCTTTTTTGCGTGTGGTTAGATCATGGGATTTTCAGCTGGCAGTGTTGCTGCGTTCATTGCTGAGCTCGGAGTTTTATCAATTCTGGCACAGGTAAGACATGCATTCAGTTATCCAACCATGCTCACGTTGCCAACAGCAAATACTTTTCACAGCGATTCACTCGCATCAGCTGCTGTAATGCAACAAATTAATGCAACGCTTGTTCACTTGAACACTCAGAAAATTGGCAAATAATGAAACTGAATTTAGAAAATTGTACTGCAATGAACGAAACATGAAATCATGTTTGCAGTCGCAAATACAAATTATGCATCACAACATTTTAATTTTACAACAACATAAAAAAATATATGCTATTTTTGCTGAATACATAACTGGGATGGAACGGTGGCATGGTAGTTAGCACACTGACCTATGAACCCAGAAACTCAAATGTATTTCTTGGCTATGGCTTGCATCAGTGACGAGTAATATCTTAACCAGTCCTCTCTACCGGAATATACAGGGTGGCCCAAAAGTCAGGACACACGCGGGTTATGATATTGTAACAAATCATATAGGGTTATTTCATTTATTTTAACAAATGCTCAAACTGACTTCCATTAACATCAATTCCATGATGCATGAATTCCCCTTTGAAATAAATGTAGGAATATTTTTTTAAGATTGCAGGTATAATCTTTGAACATTCATCAATTGTTTTGTCTCAATTCATTCAGGGTTCTTGGTCGAGTTTTGTCAAAGTCATCTGAAAATAAGGAAGTACAATAAATATCAATAATGGCAATAGATGAAATTTTAACATAAATAATAAACAACAAAAATTCATTAATGCCAGTGTTAAAAAAAAAATAACCCTGTGTCCTGACTGTTAGGCCATCCTGTGTACAATTGTGATCTATAATGTTACAAATACATGCATGGGTTGTTTGTCCTATGCTGCCCTACGAGCCATAGGGAATTAGTGATGGCACTGCATTCAAGCTGTACTATAATGTATGGGTTTCCACTACAGTGGCACAGTTGATCGCAATATTAATATCATATTCCTCCTTCAAGCAGACAGCGGGGAACACACAGCATAGGTGTGTATCTAAAGGATAATTGCAGTGCATCTTCAATACAGAATACATAGCATGATTTTGACTTAACTTTTGTGACTGCAGGAATTCATATTCTTTGGTTCTGTCGGTAAAGTCACGTAGATAGTTCCTGATGACGACCGCTTGTGCTGCGATCGAAACGTCGTGATGTTTTTATTCACTTCATTTTTATTATTTTATTGTTATTTTATTTTTTCTATCTACATGACTTTACCGAAAGAGCCATAGAATACATAGCATGATTGCGAGAGACGGCCATGGCTCGTGGATTGATCATATCTGATGAGTATGATGATGACGAGCAACGTAAACACGTCTGTTAATATACAAGCACATTGTGAGCTCTATTTTTTTTAAGTTTCGTATTTTTCAGAATTTTTATCCCAATTCTGCTATTAGTGTTACTTTCAGAATTCTCACAGAACAGTGCTGCCCTTCATGTTCTACAGAAGCGGATAAGACAACTACCTCTGAGACCCCTTCAAGTGATGGCTGGTACACATAGGAGGGGGCAGAACTTTCCCACTCGCCATGACACATCAAAGTCATGTTTGTCACATGACAACAAAACATTTTACATTCTTAGAACTGTAAATTAGCTCAAATAACTGCTGAACCAAATTGAATGCAATGGTGACTGGGCTGAGACCATCAATTGAATACACTTGAGAACCCGCTTTAATCACAGGCAGCTGTCTGGATTTGAAACAAGGTTCTCAGCAGTATGACCTCACAACCCTGACCTCTGAGGGACCCGACTACCGGGTGTGTTTGCGTGTGCATGCAGCAGAACGTTTTTCCTTTATTACCTGACCTCTAACCCGTTATTGCGTGACCTCTGACCTGTCACGGTGCCGCAGACGCTTGTGCTGAGCGTGCTAATGCGGTCGATCGGGAACAGAAACACCATCCTCCTGGGACTTGGCTTCCAGATGCTGCAGCTCACGTGGTACGGGTTTGGCTCCCAGCCCTGGTGAGTTGCCATCTTATTTATTTTTCACTTCACAAACCGAACTGCTCCATGACTGTGCCGAGCCAGCCCAGCGCACCTCAGGAGGCGCTGTTGTTTTTCCACTGCAGAAGCAGAACCGTGCCACTTAGGTCGCGCGTGGTGAACGAGTCGAGACCGATGTAGATGACGCTTTGATGCCCTGTGCACACTGTGTGCCGACTGATTGATTCATTTATTAGCTCCTGGCCCTGATTTTGGAGGTACTGAGGCCAGCGCAAAAAGGTTTGGTTTCGGCTCGGCACATCAAGTGGCAAGTGGAGATCCGCTAGTACCATAAGGGGCCCCACCCTGGCTCAGCTCCGATGTGGCAATCGAAAAATGGATGGGGTTATCTGTGGTTGGGTGAATGTCTGAGATGAGATAGTGGGTGGCAACGTGAACATCTGGTTCAGATAATAACAATTCTTTAGGACATGCACTTGTTTAGGATAATGAGTGGCTTGTCAACATAATGTCCCTCTGGCACAATGCAGCAGTAGGCCCTGAAGGCTATACTCTACCGATGATTCCTAACAAGGATGAAATCGGTGATTATGCAGTTGTCTGTATTCTGCCGTCGTATAAAATAATATGGCCATTATTTGAAATCTTAGTGGTCTAATGCACGGCTTAGCCCTACACCACGCAGTACACTGGTGTCACTTTACACGCATCATTACAAGTCATGAAGGGAGGACCAATTATGTTGTCACGATATAACATTTTGCGTGTAGGATTATTATTAATAATCTGGCATGCATATATCTGTCTGATGAGCTTCTCATCATTTACAGAAAGTGTTAGGACTGGTTTAATTTGTAGCTGGGTTTGTTACAATGTGTTAAATGTGTGGTTTGGTTAGGTATTAGGTGGTTGTGAGAGTGGCTGTCCCAGGTCATTGGTAGCTGGGTGGCAGGACTAAGTATTGATTGGCTATGTTACTTATTGTGTGAGTGGAGGAGTTGAGTAGTAGGCTGCCAACTGAGTTGCCTACAAATATCTTTTCACATTAGTTTCACAACTGAAATCTGAGTTTCAATTAAATGATACCTTATCAAAGTCTTCAGTTCCATTCAACCTGTTTGTGGACGTAGGTGTACATAAACGCGTGTGTGTGTGTGTGTACTTTGTATTTGCTTGTGGGGAGCGGTAGTGTAGCGGTTAGCGAGCTGCGCCACGAAACTGGCGACCCAGGTTCGATTCCCGCTCTTGGCCAACACCAGTGACGATTATCTGAAACGGTCCTGGGCCTCCCCTAGGTCGACTCAGCCTCAAATGGGTACCTGGTGCTGTGTGTAAACATCGCCACTGGGGAGACAAAGGCGGCCGGGCGTGGTGTTGGCCACCCACCCTCTCATGTGCCGTGCCGGCCTTCATAGGTGCTCACGAACAGCACTTGCCCCTACAGTCTGTTACAGGCTATACGGGGGATCTTTTCTTTTTTTTGTATTTGCTTGTGTACTTGCAGATGAGTACATATGTGTATTAATGTTGTTTTATGAGCGGCGCACACAATAACAGGCACAGCGCCAGGCAGTTAAAATGCAGCTAATTGTCACAGTGGGCAGCACAGGTGGTGCATCTGCCAGTCATCTCAGCCAGGCAACCCATGGCACCTGGGTCTGTCCCATGACCTCCTGCCAGCAGCGAGCCTTTGACACTTCACGTGACCTTAAAGTGTACATAGCCTGGCGCAAGTGCCGTGGTGACGTTACCGACACTTAGGGGGCGAATGGCGGTTGTTGTTGTGGCTGTGGGGTGTGCTTGTGCATGCGTACAAGCGTATTACCGGCTGACGCCACAGGGAATGCATTATTTAACATTGATTTATGTGTTGTGCAATATGATTACTGTTTTGTTTTGTTGACGTTCTTTTCTTTGTTGGTTTTGCTGTTGTCATTTCGGTGACCCAGGTCACTCCTATAAATGAGCCTCTTCGTTCTCACCTAGTTAAACACATAAACTTAACTTGATCTTGTATGTACGTGTTTGCATTTGTTTCTAAATATATACACACACACGTGTGAGTGTCTGTGCGCGTGCAAGCGGCGAAATGTAGCGGGGAACGGTAACGTAGTGGTTAGTGCACTGCACTACGAACCCGGCGACCCGAGTTCAATTTGCGCTCACGGCCAACTCCAGTGACCATTCCTGGGCCCTCCTCTCGGTCAACTCGACCTAAAACGAGTACCTGGTGCGGTGTGTAAACATCGCTGCTCGGGATACAAAGGCGGCCGGCCGGGGTGTGGCTGCTGGCCAACCCATCCCCGCTCGCTATTGGCACTTTCCCCAACAGTCCGTTAACGCTATATGGGGGATCTTTGCCTTTGCAGGATGATGTGGGCGTCGGGCGCCGTGGCCGCCATGTCCAGCATCACATTCCCCGCCGTGTCGGCGCTCGTCTCGCGGAACGCCGACGCCGATCAGCAGGGTAACAATCGCCCCGGCACTCGCCACAGCGCTGTCAAATCGGTGTTTGTCATTTGGCAATCAGAACATGTTTAGTGCTCGGTTCATCATCATCATCATCACGATTCATGGGCAGATAGCCCATAGGTGTCCACCACACGTTTCGTCATTTGTTTCCACTTTCCTTTGTCTTGTGCCAATATGCTAAAGTAGTGCGCGCATCTTTATGGCACCAGTCTCTGTTGTCGTCG
The DNA here is from genome assembly GCF_048934315.1 of Petromyzon marinus. Lineage (NCBI taxonomy): Eukaryota > Metazoa > Chordata > Hyperoartia > Petromyzontiformes > Petromyzontidae > Petromyzon > Petromyzon marinus. The sequence goes on along the minus strand of NC_133710.1, from coordinate 6,518,164 downwards.
TCAAGCCATTTTCTGTTAGGTCTTCCTCTTGTTATGGTCCCATCCATTTTTACCGAACGGCACACTTTCGATGTTCCTGTTATCCATTCATATACATGTGTTCAAATAGTGGAAGTTTCCTTCTCCATCACTGCCTGCATCATCAGGTTGTCTTCTTCTGTGTGCAACCTTTTTCTTACATCTACGTTGGTCACTCTTTGGGTCCAGCTTGGATGTGGTATCCGTCTGTAGCGATACATTTCGAGTTCCAATATCTTATCTCTGTCCCCCTGTCACACCACAGTCTTCCCTCTCTTCTCTCCCTCCTGCCTCCCTCGCGTCTCCCTCGTCTCCCCCGTGTCTCCCCCCCTGTCCCACCCGTCTTTCCTCTCTCCCTCGTCTCCCTCCTGTGTCACCAGTGTGTCTCGCCCGTGCGTCTCCCCCGTCTCACGCGTGTGTCTCACCTGCGTGTCTCCCCCGTGCGCCGGCCCTCTTGCGGCGGCTCCCCAGGCGTGGTGCAGGGCATGGTGACGGGGATCCGGGGGCTGTGCAACGGCCTGGGCCCCGCACTCTACGGCTTCATCTTCTACCTCTTCCACGTGGAGCTGGACGAGCTGCCGGCAATGGGCGATAGCGCTGCCCCCCAGGGCGAGCCTCGCACGCCGCACCGGCCCTCCACGCAGGTCAGGGGGAGCACGGTGACGGTGGTAGTTTGGGGTTATAATTGTTGTTTTTTCTACCAGGTAAGGCGCACTGAGCTATGTATGGGAAATGATCGCTCAACGAAGTGGCTTATCATTTAGCAGTTAATTGCAGCCAAATACTATGAATGCACGTCGATTCAAAATGTGGAGGGAAAAACCAGAGGACCCGGATAAAAATCCACGTGACCACGAGAAGAGAGAGAGACATACAAACTCAAAATATACAACAGACGTCGGAGTTGGGATCGAACCCACGACCTCCTGTACACCGGGCCAGGTAGTTAACATTTTGCCATGGCGGCGCCCCAAACATATATATGTTGAACTTCTTTCGCACCGTATATATAGCCACCCGTGCTAATCAGAGGTGCCGGGGGAAGAACAAACTAAACACAAAAAGCAGTTATAAAGAAATGAGTTTCCAATCTTAAATTATTTAAAAGTGCACAACTCCAGTGGCATTCCAGACGGCCGCAGAAGTGCATCTGAAAGCACCCCGATACGGTGACCATCCTTGTCCGATAGCCAGCCAAGAGCCGCTGCGAGGATGACCGGAGTTCACCTGATGGTTTATGCTCCTATACGAGATCGGCAAGGGTTAGAATACCATGTATGATTCCAACCCTGGATTACAATACTATTACAACAATATTACTTTACCCACTGCTGCCCCTACTCCTTCCCCCCACTCCCCACTCTGATCAGATGGCGAGGGTTAAACTACCACGGGTGGTGAGGGTTAAATAATAGAGAGTATTCTGACCCTGTAGTCCAGTGCTGGCCAACTGCCATCTCCTGAGCCACAAGAATAATGAACGTCTCCCGCGCTGTGTCGATAACTGTCAATATATACACACACACACTTGGACAATTTGCAGAACTCGCAGGTACTTCTTGGCTCTTGGTTCTTGATACAGTTTGGCCACACCTGCTGTAGTCGATATATGATACCTTTAACCTTGAATGGTACCCCTGACCTGTGACCCACACCCCCGCTGCAGACTCTTCTGCCGAAACGGAGAGCGCCGTTGCTCCGCCGCACCTGAGAAACCCCGGTTTCACCACGGCGCGGCTGCCCGCGGTTGAACTTGGGATCTGGGCGGCGCCGGCTCGTGGCTCTCTGACCTCTCGGCGAGTGCGCCGGTCACCTCGTCGTCGTTGACTCTTGACCACCCCCGCCCCGCTCTCCCCCTCGCAGCAGACCATCATCCCGGGGCCACCGTTCCTGTTCGGCGCCTTCCTGGTGCTGCTGGCGCTGCTCGTGGCCCTGTTCATCCCCGAGCACACGGGGCTGGCGCCCGCGTACAGGAGGCACGCGGGGGGTCACGCGGGGGGTCACGCGGGGGGCCACGCGGGGGGCCACGCGCACTCGCCGCCCGTGACGGAGGGCGAGGAGCCGCTGCTGCAGGACAGCCCCGTGTGAGCCGAGAGGGGGGAGATGCGCGCGTGTGCGCGCGTCCACACGTACGTATAAAGATTCCCCCGCCCCCGCCCCCGCCCCGCATGGCCTGAACATACTGTTGGGGCGAGTGCTCTTAGTGAGTAGCATCTGTCAAAGATGGAACGCGGCACACGAGGGGGTGTTTGGCCAACGCCACGCCCCGGCCGCCTTTGTCTCCCCAGTGGCGATGTTTACACACCGCACCAGGTACTCATTTGAGGCCGGGTCGACCAAGGGGAGACCCAGGGCCGGTTCAGATAATCGTCACTGGCGTTGGCCGTGAGCGGGAATCGAACTCGGGTCGCCGGGTTCGTAGCGCAGCGTACTAACCACTACACTACTCATATTCTTGTTCTTTCGGTAAAGTCACGTAGAAAGGAAAACAATACAATAATAAAAATATAAAACATTATTATTTTACGTTACTTTACCGAAAGAACCAAGAATATGAATCCCTGCAGTCACGAAAGCTTTAAATCAAAACTACACTACTCGTACGTATGTACGCACGCACGCACATACCCGTACGTGTGCAGCCCGTTTGTAAATCCACTGCTAAGTGAGGGCTTCCCCCTTCTTTCCTGCAAAGTCTCTTGAGGTGCGAGCACATGCGACGCTGTATGGATTGAAGGTTGTTGTTTCGAGACGCGTTTGCTTCATGGTCACCGTGAAACATGAGGAGTTGGTCATCGTGTGACCGCTTTGCAGCTGTGACAACAGTGTTGTTTGCTGCTGGCCGCTTGACACAATCAGAATCTGAATACTTATACTGGAGGAATCCGACGAGCTATAAAGATCTCTTTCACAGATGCCCAGTAGGGGCACGGGGTCAGAACGTTATAACAACAAACTATACACTTTGGACCTTTGGGCCTGTGCTCAGAAGCTGTGTTTAAAAGAATCAAGCGCACGTGTTCTCTCGTGTTGTTCAACGGTAGAACGCCACCTACCGAACCCTGATCCAAATTGCGACGTCTTTTCCGCCCCTCGACGCGGAACGGTTTCGAGCGGATAGAGGGCGGCACAATTTCCTGGTTGACACGGGGACTAGGAAGAAGCCACCTCTTCTTTAAGCACCCATGTTTGTATTCGTGTCACGGAGGCGAGGGCAGAAAATATAGCAGAAAATATCCAGAAAATGTGCATATTCAAGCCTCAGGGGAGCTCTCGAAGGCTCTTTAAATGTACACAAACCAAATCATGTCAATAAATTAATATGGTGAGGTATTTGAATCAACAACCGTATTAAATAAGCACAAATAAAAAAAAGCCTGCATTATCATGGGTAGGGAACATCTCATCCATAATGCCGTTGACCGCTTCAGTGGATTATCAAACCCGCGGGGGGGGGAAGGGCCGAACAATAATTTAATCGACCTGAATTTGTACCTTCTTTCAGGAGAGGCGACACTGTGCCCTGTGCCGACACGTCCCACCGTGCCCCAGCCGGCAGGTGTCTTACAAACAAAAACGAAGGCAACGGGGGCGAACAAAACAACAACGAAAATCTACTCGTGTTTTTTTTTTGTGTGTGTTTGGAGAAGAAGGAAAAAAAACAAAACAACAAAAAAAACTTGACGTGAGGAGGCTGCCGCGCGTCATCGTCGTCGTGAGCGTCGCCGAATTGAACTGCGGAGAAAATCGCCGTCTTGTTCGATGGGAAGGCGGGGGGGGGGGGAGAGACGTCCCAGGAGATGGAACGACGGGTCGGCGATCCCGTCCGCCCGACCGCCGAGGGGTCCCGTGTTTCATTGGGCGCGCCAAGCAATGAAGGCCGCCAACGCGTTTTGGGAGGGTAAAAAAAAAAGGCAGCTGTGTTGTTTTATAAGCTGTACATTTGTACGAAGTGTAAATGTTTGCTTGTGTGTGTGTGTGCGTGCGTGCGTTATCGCTGTCCGGTCCCCTGAGCCGCCCCACCTCCCGGTTGTGAAGAAGTCGGTGGGACGTTTATTGTTTTAGTTTGTTCTCACTGTCACGTGAGTTTTATTGTCAGACTTAACCGGCTCAGGAGGCCTTTCAGAATTATAGCCCCCTTGCTCCCACTGCTGCTGGGTAACAAAGGTAGTTTCACTGTACACCTGATTTTCGGTTTAAAATCTCCTGGTGTGTTATTATTGTTGTTGTTGGCATCTTGTCATGGCAGGCGGTCTGCACCCCCGATTAGAACGGTTGGCTACGTACGGCGCGAGTGGTGTGCCGCGTGGCATCGTGTCGGCCGATGGCCTGTGCGGAGATGCTTATTGAAGTCACCTCAACACAGAGCTCTCTTCCAACACGAGGCAGAACAGCTTTCTTGCTCTCCATCAAGAAAGAGCTTCGGCGTGGCAGATTGTAAAGTTTCGTGCTCAGAACTGGCATAAGCTGAATCGAGCCAAAACCAAATTAAACGTTGGGAGTTTCTTTTAAGCGCAGCGAATGCTTCACAGAATCAAGGGAATTAATTCGCTCGCAGCTCGCTCACCAAGTGGCCCGGTTTCGCTGTGACTGGAACCCGGATTTGAACCTAGGCTCTCATTTGTCGTTGGCTTAGTGCTTTGACGTGGCCATTGAGACCCTCTTGAGCCACGTGACCAGCCACGTCTGCTTCACCTGCGCACCTACCTCAAAGCCCCTGGACATGTCTTTTTTTGTCCTCACTAAACTCCACCACCTGCAGCAAAGCATTATCACCCACGAGCAAAATAACTAAAAGACCGTTCTATTTGTTTGCTTAATAAGGTTGCTGTTGTTACACTGCGACCTTTAATTTATTACCCCTCGAGAAAAATGGGTGGTTCGAGTTGCATTCACTTTGGGAATGGTAGCATCTCTCTCGGGGGTCTTTACAGCGATGCCCCCCCCCCACCCGTGCCCACTATTTGAGAGGTCGATCCTCTGGGTGGCTGAGCAGTCATTCAAGCATTCATTACAGCCGATGCCTACAATGACACTGCACGTCCCCCATCGCTTCCTTCCTGCTGCCAGATCTCAGTCGACACTCGGTGGTCCACCCTTACGGCCGTATCCCCATATGTCCCTTTACCTTGGGGGTACGGGCTGCTCGAATATTAGTCGCTTGCCCCCCCCCCCCCCCCCCGCTTTCTCCGATTGTGCCAATGTTTGGTTAAGCGTCTCGCAGCACAGATGCACGATCACAGATGGGCTTCAGATTCTAAACGTCGTGGAGTTTTAAGGTCGGCTTAGGACCGTCGTGTGGATTTTTCGGGTGGTTCGCCGTTGCGCACGAGTTTCACAACATCTCCGCGTCGACGGCCGTGGGAGTTGTACGGCGGCAGCGTCGTTGCCCGTTAAGCGGCACGGTTCCGGTCAGCCCGAAGCTAAACAAAAAGATTCGCGCCGTCTCGAAAGTCGGGGTCGATGGGTTCCAACTGTCGTTTGCGTGGGTCTCGCAGCGCTGGGACTCAGCTTGCAGCTCGCGAGAGAAAAGAATGCACGGATCAGTGACTAAGATCCAGCTTCTGTTTGTCCATTTTAGGGTTGGACACCTCGTTTGGCCATTAGCTGATAAAGCCACGATATTGCTGATGAGGCTCGGTAAAGTTGAAACCTCGTTGAAGTTGCCTTGCGTTCTAAAGGAATGCTTGCTTAGAACGCTTATCAGATTGGGGTGATGGGATAAATATAATGAAATGTAAGCAATTTAAACAACAACAAACAACTCTTTACGTTGCTCTGTAGGTTTTTGCGCCTGTGCTGTATTAACCCCGTGATGTGTTTACGGGGTTGTGCTGCACGGCGTGATGTCCAACTTTTCACTGGGAGTTTCCCAGGAATGTAATTGAAGAAGTAGCTGTCTCAGCACTCGGGAGTGAAACGTCGGACGTCACACCGAACGACGCACAATATAAATCCGAAAACACGTCCGGAAGCTTTGCTCCTTGCATTCTTATCACGATAATCACTCGAGGATCACCAACAGAGGGATTTTAATGTTTTTTTTTTGTCTAAACCGTGCAGGCAAGCTTCCGCAAACTTTTCGGCGGAGTATTTCGATTCCGAACAGGCCTGGCTGCCGTCTTGGGAGCTCTCCGTGCCTCTACAAAGCTCGGAATTGTAAACAAATCAGAATATTTATTTTTATTGGAGGAATCCGATGAGCTATAAAGCTCTTTTTTCGCACATTTCCAGTCGGGGCGGGTAAGAACGTTACAACGACAAACAATACAAAAACATGATAGTGCAAGTACAATTATGGTAAACAAATCACCATACATATACAAGTAAACCATCCACATCCTACCAGGCAAAGCCCACTGAGGTATTTCAGAAGCGACCTGGCCACAAATGGTAGTTCAACAAAATGGCTTCTGATTTGGACATTTATAGCAAAATAATCTAAGTAGTCTAAATATGTGATGTTAATTCTAAATGTGGAAGGAGAACCCGGAGGAAAAAAATCCACGCGACCACGTGCAGAGAGAGAGAGAGAGAATGTGCAAACAGCATATATACAGCAGGCTTCAGGGTCGGGATCAAACCCACATCCAGCTGTATACCTGGTAAGGTAGTTAACATCTCCGCCACCGCGGCGCCCCAAGTGGTACATCCACGACTTAGCTGGACCATGCGAGCACGCAATGGTGAAGCAGGGCAGCCCTCATTGCTGCCGAGGTTATATTTTTTTACGACTGCCCATTACCAGTATATTGGGCGCGATCAGTTTGACTTCTGCAACGAGACTGTGCGGCCTTTGTGGCGATAATTATTTTTTACAACGTGGGACCGGTCTGCTGACGGGAGTGTCCCGCACGTCCGCAAACGTTACCTCGGCCAATGCCTGTTTGCCCTCAGCAGTCCTGCGCCAGTGGTGTAAATTCCACATTCCTATGATGGGGGCCAAGTCCATGGGGTAGCACAAGCGCTCTTGACTTCTCGCAAAGTGGTCCTAATCGTATTGGCCCCAGAGGGATGATGATGATGACAATTATGATTACACTGTGGGTCGACCAACCAACTGAGATTCGAACTCGTGTGTTTGCGGTTGCAAGTCGAGTGCTTTCACCGCTTCACCTGAATGCCTGCAGTCAAATATTATGGGGGTGGAGGGAGGAGGGGGGAGATTAATACATAATGAATTTGGCAAGCATGTTACATGGTGAACCGTAAAGCAGTCAGACCTGCTTCAATATGCGCCCCGACTCGTTTAGCCTCCCGTCATCGTACCCCTCCCCCACCCACACATGTTTGATTTAGTTCATACAGTTGGTTGTTGGTGCTTCAAAAGGCAAGGCAAAAAGAAAATAGATTTTCGATCTTAATGTTAGGTTGTTTTCAATGGCGGAGCCAGGATGTTCAGGTGGGGGGGGGGGGCAACCCCTCCAGCAATGAAAAATGATAGAGGAGTTGTTAGTAAGTAAAGAGTTGTTATTAAGTAAGGAGTTGTTAGTAAGTAAGGAGTTGTTAGTAAGTAAGGAGTTGTTAGTAAGTAAGGAGTTGTTAGTAAGTAAGAGGAGTTGTCCCTTGCTTTTTATTCGACGCGTGTGCGGTGATGGCACAGCCATCGATCGAGGGTCGAGTTCGAACCGCGTTGTGTGATGAGCACCGCGCTCGCCGAAGGTGAATGCCTTCAAAGAAGTCGTGTGCTGTATACGCAACTGCGCACAATTCTGAGTCACTTGTAACTGCTTTGCCGTTACTTATTGCCAATTATGGGCTCAGACTATTGTCCTATCATCTCAGAGTCCCTGACACGTAATGATATGCTACACAGTGGCAGTGGGGGTCACAAAATGCCGATTTATTACTAATACACCCCAGTGATCAAAACAAATTCTGGATTTCGATCGGATCATTGGGGAGGCACGTGCCCACCCCGCCCCACTGGCTCTGCCAGTGTTGAGAACGAAATTCGATATTGATGTGTCAGCCCACGCCTTTTATCGTTCGCACCAACCCAACCCACTCAAGATGTTTGACGAATATTTTTGTTGTCGTTTAATGGACCCCCATCAGTCCGGATCGTAACATCTCCAAAAACCTGCAGCTGTTTGTCTCTCTGAGCGAACCGTGAGATGTTTTCTTCCAATAAGGAGGGGGGAGTGCCCTGTGCAAAAGCGCGTGGTGTGCGCATAAGCCGGGTTCGCTTTTACGCGTGGCACGCGAATCGGCGAGCGTTGTAGAATGCGGTGCGGGTTTCCCTTGCTTCGTGCGGTAGTAGATGCCTTCGAAAACAAAAAGTGGGGTGGGGGAGCGCACAAAGCTGGAACCGCATAAAACGAACCCAGTCGCAAAACCCACAATGCACCACACGCATGTAAGCGCACACAGTACACACACGCTGTTGTGCCACGTCCAACCACATAGCCGCATATAGAGTGAATCAAATCGCATGTCGATTATTTGGGCTGGAAATAGGTTTGCAGCATATACGCAAAATCGTAGAAACCAAACCCGCATAAAACAAGGAAAACCTGTATTTTAATGGGCGTCTACGCAACTTGCAGGTTTTGGCTGGCCACCGGTGAATGCTATACATTTAATCGCACTTAGCAGGATTGCATTTGCTGAGAGAATTACACGGGGCAGCTTGGAAAACTGGTTTGAGCCTTTCCGGAGTGAGAAATCCTAGCCACACCAATGCATTTTGGTGCAGATATCATCATAGTATGCACAGGGAGCCGGAGCAATGGATGTTATTTTGGGATGTCGGCATCACGTGATTGTGAAGTGGTTATTTCCGTGAAGAAATGAAATTGCGTGGGGTGCTACTTAATCATGTTTGATCAATCGTTTTTTTCTGTTGCCATTAGAATGTTGTTGATTGGGTATCGAGACTGGTCTCTGACAGAGTATCCAAAATATAGACCTTACTGGTGTCTGGTGGGGTTTCTAGATTAAACACTGGTCTCTGATGGGTTTTCTAGATAATAGGCGGAGTATCTGTACAAAAAATGACACTGATCTTGAATGGATTCTCTGTGCTTTAGACTGGTCAATGGTTGGATTTGTAAACAACAGACTGACAGACTGGTCTCAGATGGAGTACCCAGACAAGATATGGGGCTGGCTTATGTTCTGTTGACGTCTCTGGATAATAGACTGACAGTTAAAGTGGAATGAAATGGTCCACAGGACCGACCTCCAAGTTGTCCTTCGGCGTGATATAGAATATTTTTTTTCATATCTCTGCATGTGTGTATATATGTGGGGAGTGGTCGTGCAGCGGTTAGCGCTACGCTGCGCTACGAACCGGATTCGATTCCCGCTCGCGGCCAACACTGGTGATTATTTGAACCGGTCCTGGGCCTCCCCTAGGTCGACTCGTCCTCAAATGAGTACCTGGTGCAGTGTGTAAACATCTCCACTAGAGATACAAAGACGGCCGGGCGTGGTGTTGGCCATCCACCCCCTCGTATACCGTACCGGTCTTCATAGGTGCTCGCTAACAGCACTTGCCCCAACAGTCTGGTAAGGCTATACGGGGGTTTTTTTTTTTATTTAGGGTGAGTGCTTGCGCACATGCGCACGTTTTGCCTCTGAGCGTGTACCTTCCACTTCATTTCACAACATCAGTTGGGAGTTTTTGTTCTCCCGGGACTGGTGGTTATATACTTGTAGGGGGCGGGGGGGGAGGTTTTTTTTTTCCTTTTGCACAACGTTGCAGTGTTTACACGCGTGCGTACCGGCGCTACATTCCGTGTTCGGAAGGCCTCCGCGTGGACGATCGCTCCTGTTCGACGTTTCGTTGCATTCCATGGCACTGGACCACAGCTTCGAATTCCTTTTAAGCCGCTGCCCAGTGGCGCAGGTGTTTAGCTCAGGCTCCCTCAATATTGGCCAGTCTTGAGCTTTCATCTCCGCTTCACTCTTAAGGAGGGGGAGGGAGGGGGCTCCCCCGGTGGCTCCTCCGGTGGCTCCTCTGGTGGCTCCCCCCTCTACCCCCTTCTGTCAATCGCCAAGCAGCATTTTACTGTTTGTGCCTCTTGGCATCTTTACCAACATCCTTCCTTCAAGAACTGTCTTCATCCACCTCTTGGGAATGTGCTCGATCCACACGTTTTGCCTTTTCTGAATTGCTCCGATTAGTCTCTTATCTTCTTGAACGCGCCTCCTTAACCTTGCCCTTAATTATTGTCACAGTTATGAATGATGGCGCTTTGTTTTGGTTAATGTCATGCACCTAATTATATTTTAAAATTACGTTTTATTCCGGTGGGGGTGGGGGGGGAGTTCTGTTTTTGTCCGAGGAAGCGAACACGCGTCACACGCAATATAAAGTGGATATTGTTAGGATTCACAATAGACAGCAAAAGGTTGGCATCAAGGTTAGGGTAGATATGAAGAAAAAAATGCGTATGTGCAAATACCAACTCCTGTACCAGTCACCATTTAAAACAGAATGTTCCGTGTTAATGGCATTCGTTGGATTATTGGATGTACAGAGGCACTTTTTCTTACACCAAAACAATTGTTTTCGGACAATTTATTTCGGCAGTTTAATAAATGAGACGAGAATTGCTCACGTGAAAACAAATAAAATCATCGCCACATTCGCCGCTCAAACTAATAACGGCAAAAGTTATACAGTAATTGGCTTCAGGGGAGGTCTTCACCCAGCAGTGAATTGATCATGGCTGATGATGAATAGTTTAGGTTTTTCCCCCAAGTGAGAACTCAAGGGACCAGCATGCGTCTTTTTTGCAAGAGTGACCTTGAGACATCACTTTGTCAGTTAGGGGCAATGATCGCTACGCCGTACAATCCCAATGGTCCCACTCTTGTCGATGACGTTAGCGCGTAGCATTAAGATTATTCCACGCACGGTCAAAATCGGGGCTGCCCGCTCGATTCGAACCGCGGACTTCTGCCACAAGTGGCCAACGAGCTGCCGCTGGGCGAGGGATGAGGTGTTGATGATGAATACCGTGAATTTAAACGCGAATTGCTTGTCTGTCACTGTCAACGCGGTACCTTTTTAGCGCTTGTCTGGAGTTGACCTGCAATCCATTTACGAGCAATGGTAATCTCGTGTAGCCCGTTATCCCGGGAGGAAAAGAAAACGAGTACTGTACATGTGCGTTTCGATGACGTAAGTTGTGCAAATTGTAAACAAGGCGATCGGCAGATTGAGTGCGGTGGGGTAAAAGTGTGGGTACCTCGAAACTCTTCCAAGACGTCTGGCCCTGCGTGGAGGAAGTCTGATGCGGTGGGGTGCTCTGTCGAGCTCCTAGTGGAGGCCCCATCCGCCAGCAGTGGTGTGAGCAAGCGATTGCAGGGCTGCGCCTTTACCATATTTTACCACCTTTTCACATGTGGACGGGAATCGTACACTTTTTAACCAGGCAGGAGCCATCTGATGTTTCACGATCTCTATTGAAAGAGACCCATCCAGCCTAGGCAGTTGTTCACATGCAACATACATCCAACTGAAACGCCTGTCATTAAGACTCTCGGAATGTGGGGAGGGGGGGGGGTGTAGAATGGCGGGGGAATGGACAACTCGCGTCTCCATCACCGTCGGTAACATTTTATTACCTCGGTGGATGCGCGATCCGGAAATGTCAACAAGTTGTGAATATGCGGCCGCTGATTACGTGAAAGCAAAACACCGAAAGTGACATTTTTTTTTAGATAAACCACGAGAATCTCACCCGAGTTGGTTATTTCGACCTGCTGTACGGCGGTCTGCTACATGTCGGTGACGAATGACGACGCTGATGTTAACTGACGACGATGAGTCCCGTGCTACTGTTGACAGGAAACGCTCTTTTAAGATTATAGGTCACCTGTAAATTATTTGATGTCGTGCGAGTAGGAAAAGAGGACGCCTTGGACACGTTTCATCTTGCCTCGGGATTGTACAGGAAACAATATTACGGTACCACTGTGTATAATGTAAAAGTAATTTATCAAAAACAGATTATTGAAAAAAGAATTGCTGTATTTGTGTGTGGCTTAATAAAGGCGAACCCTGTATATTTTGTGAAACGTTAATTGGTTTGATTGTCTTTTCACCGCCTTTTATAAAGAAGCGTACAACCCCCCTGTGTGCGGTAAAGATTTACTATTTTGTAGTCCGCACTTTCATCAACTCTGTATTGACGTGAACTGCTGGCACCTTATGCTCGTAATGGCATCTTCAGCTCGGTAAATGTTGGACTTTTGTTAGTTCCTAAAAGCCGTCTACATTTAGGAGCGGGCAAGGACCTTCGGATGCCATGTTCCCAGCCTCTGTAACTTTATTCCAAGTCACATCAAGAGTAATAAAATTTTAAAATCAAATGTAAACACTCATTTGATTCATTTAGCCTATTTTTGAGCTGAAATTCAATGAGATGTTCCTTTTCAGGAGTTATATGTCCTGTATTCTGAAGCGCCCTACGATGCTGTACGTGCATATCGCTTTATCAAAGCAAATGTAGTTGTATTTATCTTTCGGACTTGTTGAAAGTAACACCACACTTTTCTTTTTTCCTGACGCGGGATCCTTTCCCTTGCCCTCCCTGTTTTGAAGAAAGGACGATGATCGGAATATTGATTCATACTGGCGGAATCCGATGAGCTGTAAAGCTCTTTTCACAGATTTCCAGTTTACAGATCATCAACGGTCGCCCCACGTCAAAGTTTACATTCAACATTTCATGGAAATAAAATGTATTTCCTTCAAGATGAACTGTAAACATTGTCAAAGTCAGGGCGTGTCGACTCAAGCGAGAGTTGGTGTAGCACTCATTTCCTTTTGCAGCACCTGAGCCAGTGTTTGAATTCCACATTCCCATGGCCGGGGTCAGTACAGTATTGGTTTATACCATTGTAACAGAGGGAGCACCTTGCTGAGAATGATAGCAAACCCCCATCCAAAGGTGAAACCTGAACGTCACCAAATTAACAGAGTACTAAACAGGTGGGAGTAGTATCATTTATTTTTTCACAAGACACTACTGAATTTTGAATGTCTCCTATACCAATCGCATTTACAGTGACCTCTGCTGCTGTAACTTCTAATGCGAAACTAATTCTTTCCAGAACTAGCTTAACTCTTATCTCAGAGAAATCGGACTTATACGCACCGAACTAGATCAGTTAGACAAGACACTCTACAAATCACACTTATCATTGGCTGCAACAATGTCCACATCGGATTGGGAACATGTAGACAATATGACTGCCTCTTCAGCTGCCACTGTGTCGACCAAATGTAAGGACAACCTGATTTCCAAATTTAACCTCCTCTCCAACAAGACCGGACCCACACACCAAAAAGCTAGACGTTAACAAAGTCGTAATTAATCGCAGTAACAGTTCTATTTCCGATGGTCTGAAATCCGTTTTAGCTAAAGGGCTAAACTTTGCAGTCACACCTAAACACATACCAGTTAATTATATCATTGCCCAAGTAAACGTGGCTCTCAAGGGCCTGGGTCACATCGCTGTATACGTAGCAAGATCTGAAATCGCTGCAACCCTCAAAAACGCTAAGATGCCAGCTGCAACCTCAGCAAAGATGAGCGTTTTGAATTATATGAATTAAAAAAGAGGCATGACATTGTCATCCTCTCAGCCGACAAGGGCAATGCCACTGTCATGGATAAAATAGAATATAACAAAATTCAAGAATTACTCAACGATGGTAGCAATACAAAAATAAAAAAGATCCCACCAACAGCCTCATCATACAAACCAACAAAATCATATCTGATTCAACCGCATTAATTGATCAAACCAAACAGTTCTCGTTGAATCCTTCTGCTGCCAGGCCACCAAGATTATACGGCTTACCAAAAATACAAAGTAGATACACCCCTTCGTACCATCGTCTCTACTATCAACTCCCCCACCTACAAACTGGCTCGTTTTCTGTCTGAAATCCTGCGGCCTTTCACTGGAAAAACCAAGTCTGCGGTACAAAATTCTACTCACCTGGTATCGACAGTCAAGGATATTTTCCTGTCCCCAGACGACCTGCTTGTCAGTTTTGATATAGTTTCTTTATTCACCAAAGTTCCTGTACCTGACACCATCGCAATCATTGAAGACTTGGTTCATCAAGGACTAAACACTGAGGTACCCCCTGGTGAGACACTGCTTAACCAATACATACTTAAATTTTGATTTACAATACATACTTCACTTGAAATGGAACTTTCTATAAACAAACTGAGGGCACCCCAATGGGCTCCCCTCTATCTCCAGTTGTAGCCAACATTTTCATGGAGAAATTTGAGACTGACGCCATGCAGACTGCCACTCTGCACCCAACCTTACGGAATAGGTACGTGGATGACACTTTTGTCATCTGGCCACATGGCCGGCCTGCCCTAGACCAATTCTTCGACCACATCAATTCCATACACCCAGCCATCAGATTTACCATGGAAGTCGAAAAAGATGGCAAGCTACCTTTTTTGATGTCCTAATGAAAAAGAGACCTGATGGTTCAATGAGCCACTCTGTCTACAGGAAAGCTACCCATACGGATGCTTACCTGAAACCGGATTCCCACCACCATCCATCCCAGAAGAATTCCCTCGTCAAGACTCTGCACCATAGAGCCCAATGCATATCCGACCAGGAACACATAGCCAGTGAACTCAAGCACGTACACCAAGCTCTTAAGGCTAATGGTTACTCCGACTACACAATCCGCAGAGCTATCACTCCATCCATGAAGAAGGACCCTCTTGAGGAGCCTTTCAAAACCATCACTTTACCCTACATTGCGGGGATCACAAAAAGATCTACAAAATCTCGAATAAACACAAGATCCAGGTCCGATTCAACACATTACATAAAATCCGTGATCTGGTTCCGTCTGTAAATATGTGATTCCGGACATACAGTACCCTGGCGTCTACAAACTAAGTTGCCTCTGTGGTAGTAGTTACATTGGAGAAACCAAACGACATGTCTTGGACCGCATTCGTGAACACAAAGCAGACCTAAACCACGGTAGGGCCAACACCTCGGTCATGGAAGATCACTGTTATAATTCAGTAGGCTCACATGAGATTGACTTCTCCAAGACAGAGGTTATTTGCAAGCCATCTGGCTACCATGAGAGATTCGTTAATGAGGCTATCCACATATACAAACACAGAGACAATTTCAACCGAGAAAATGGATTCTGGATTAGCAATCATTGGAAGGATTTGATAAACCATTTCGGGTCTTAATTGATTTTTCACGCTTACGGTGGCTTTCAGACCGCATCCATTATTTTCGTCTCCCCCCTCCTCTTTTCCGAACATCTGAATAACTGCCAAATCGCTCTCCGTGGAGCTAACGTTAAAAAAACGCCACTTTTTTCTAAATTTTCTTGCTGTGGTTTTCACACCTGATGATGATTGCTTGTGTTGCAGTCGAAACGTCGTGAGAATTTGTATTGTTTTATATTTTTATTATGTTATTGTTTCTCTTCTACATGACTTTACCGAAAGAACAAAGAATGTCTCCTATACTGTTATCCCTGCGACTCCAACTTGTGTCGTATCATACCTGTCAACCCCTTATCAGTGCCTACCTTATTACGGACTAATTCAGACCTTATTGGTCACCCCCTTGCCCTTATACATCTCAACGTTCATCCTACAAAGTCCCATCATAAGGGAGAAACACAGACACAAAATTTTGCCCGTATTGAAACGGCTGTAACGCCGTATGGACCTGAAAACTCAATTTCCCTGTACAAAAATACGGGTACACCATATGGGTTGACACGGTGTGTATTATATTCATCGGTATCAGCAGCATGTAATGATATAGCCACTGCTGAATATATGTACATACATTAATCACGTTCATAATACAGGTTTTTTTTTTGGTTAGTTCGCGTACATATATAAATGTATCGGTTTTCCCTTTTTTTCTGGCAACAAAACAGGTGTTTAGATGTTAAAACACCAAACTGAAACCTTTTGCAAGGAATGTCTGCATTAAACACGGATACTTGTGGTGAAAATACAAACAAAAACCATACTCTGACAGTATGTGCATTGTCTTTGAAACTGATTGGTCCACACCAGTGACAGCTTTCTTTAGAGCCGAGTCTCAAGCAGTGTGAGGCCAGAGGACGCCAAAAGACAAACAGCACAAGGACAATGCCACTATCAGAGTAATGAGAGCTCGGGGTGAGCAGTTACATCATGGGACCCCCTTTGCCAGTACCAAAATATAAGAAGAGGTTTCCCCCCCCCCTGTTTTCTGGCAACAAAACAGCTGTGTTGAGATGTGTTAAAACACCAAACTGAAACCTTTTACAATTAATCATGTCTGCGTGAACCACAGTACTTGTGGTCAGAGCTTCTTTTTTGTTTGTATTTTCACCACAAGTATCTGTGGTTAATGCAGACATGATTCCTTGTAAAAGGTTTCAGTTTGGTATTTTAACATCTTAACACAGCTCTTTTGTTGCCAGAAAAAAAAGGGGAAAACCCCTATTCTCATATTTTGGTACCGGCAAAGAAGGTCCCATGATGTAAAAATGTATCGTTAAACATGCCAATTCGTTACTAGTACAGCACACAATTGTGTTGGAGAGCCAAGCCACAACATGTACTATCGTACTCTTTGGTTCTTTCGGTAAAGTCACCAAGTTAGGTATAAAATAAAAATCACGACGTTTCGATCGCAACACCAGCGGTCGTCCTCAGGCGGAAATATAATCAAGGAGTGGAAACTGCTGAACCCAATAAATCACGACTAAACTTCACGACTAAACGTCGTGATTTATTTTATTTTGCACCTACGTGAGTTTAGCGAAAGAATGTACAATCGTGCTAAATAATTTACCAAAGTTTGGTCAGCTCCACCAATATTGCATGGAAAAATTAAGTTCATACCAGAAGGGGAGTCGGGACAAGGAAATACTTTCGCCAAAGCACATGAAGCAATGTCATTTCTTTGTACAAATTTACGTTGCGAAGTTATCAAGATTTAATATTCAAGTTTCACACGTAGGGCTTCATATTTAACTTTGAGAGGTTTCAACTTGTGAAGAAAGAATTCGTGAACGGAAAATCGACCAACAGAATCGCCGAATCGATCGATTTACGAATCTTAACGCGGTAATCGATTAGATTCGCATTTTACAGTAATCGATAAACATCGAATCGATTCCCCGCCCCCGAAGTTTTTAAAGGGGCCTCGTCTCGCACCAACAGTTGCGCGTTCTCCGCAAACAGCGTAGTTCGTTTTTTTTGTCCGTGTACGCGACTTGACGCCCTTAGAAACCTATCCTTTCCGCATAATACCAAACATCCCCGCCTTCTCAAGACTCGGAGCGATGGCTTCGTAGCGAAGTCAACGAAAAAAAAAACGCCGGGACCGCGCGAGAGGTCGCCTCAGCCGGAGGCCTAACTCAGGCTTCCCGCGGGGTTTCCTAGGCGAGGCTGCCGTAGACATGACGACTCCGAGCACCGAGCGGCATTGGGTGTCGCGGCTGCTCGCCGCCGTGTTCTACGGCCTCTGCTCGTTCCTCATCGTCATCGTGAACAAGCAAGTGCTCACGAGCTACGGGTAAAACTCGCCACAAAACAAGCGCCCTCACCGCCCCAGCAGCCGCTGCAATGAATGGGGGTGGCGGCTGCTGCTCCCAAGCGTTGAAACGGCGGTGCGTTCCGTCGAGCTCTGATTGGCTGAGCGCGCGTGAAGCCACGATTGGCGCCAAATTCAAATTTAACATCGCAGCAGATGCGGCTGCTGATGCAGCAGATGCGGCTGCTGATGCAGCAGATGCGGCTGCTGATGCAGCAGATGCGGCTGCTGATGCAGCAGATGCGGCTGCTGCTTATGCAGCAGATGCGGCTGCTGCTTATGCAGCAGATGCGGCTGCTGCTTATGCAGCAGATGCGGCTGCTGCTTATGCAGCAGATGCGGCTGCTGCTTATGCAGCAGATGCGGCTGCTGCTTATGCAGCAGATGCGGCTGCTGCTTATGCAGCAGATGCGGCTGCTGCTTATGCAGCAGATGCGGCTGCTGCTTATGCAGCAGATGCGGCTGCTGCTTATGCAGCAGATGCGGCTGCTGCTTATGCAGCAGATGCGGCTGCTGCTTATGCAGCAGATGCGGCTGCTGCTTATGCAGCAGATGCGGCTGCTGCTTATGCAGCAGATGCGGCTGCTGCTTATGCAGCAGATGCGGCTGCTGCTTATGCAGCAGATGCGGCTGCTGCTTATGCAGCAGATGCGGCTGCTGCTTATGCAGCAGATGCGGCTGCTGCTTATGCAGCAGATGCGGCTGCTGCTTATGCAGCAGATGCGGCTGCTGCTTATGCAGCAGATGCGGCTGCTGCTTATGCAGCAGATGCGGCTGCTGCTTATGCAGCAGATGCGGCTGCTGCTTATGCAGCAGATGCGGCTGCTGCTTATGCAGCAGATGCGGCTGCTGCTTATGCAGCAGATGCGGCTGCTGCTTATGCAGCAGATGCGGCTGCTGCTTATGCAGCAGATGCGGCTGCTGCTTATGCAGCAGATGCGGCTGCTGCTTATGCAGCTGCTGATGCGGCTGCTGCTTATGCAGCTGCTGATGCGGCTGCTGCTTATGCAGCAGATGCGGCTGCTGCTTATGCAGCTGCTGATGCGGCTGCTGATTATGCAGCTGCTGATTATGCAGCTGCTGATTATGCGGCTGCTGATTATGCAGCTGCTGATTATGCGGCTGCTGATTATGCGGCTGCTGATTATGCGGCTGCTGATGCAGCTGCTGATTATGCAGCTGCTAATGCTGCAGAAGCTGCTGCTACAGATGCTGCTGCTGATGCAGATGATGATGCAGATGCTGCAGATTCTGATGCAGATGTGCTGTTGCAGATGATGATGCTGCAACAAGCACACAGAGAACCCTTCCCCGTTTTGGAGAAGTCTGCAAGTCACAGGCGTGGGGTGCCCCCTGCACCGCTGGATCTCGGAACGCGCAATCAGCTCGGCGTTCATTTTTTTGGGGAGTCTTAAGCACTATTGTGTGGGGGGTTCCCATGGTGGCGGGCTGTCATCTACCTCGCCAGGTATACAGGAGATCGTGGGTTCCATCCGAAACTTGACGCCTGTATATTTGGAGTGTGCATGTCTCTCTCTCCCCGTGGTCACGTTTAGAGTATTTGGCTTCTATAAATTTCCGCATGATACACGACTTCGTTGAGCTATCGTTTGTGGCCAGGTCGCTTCTGAAAAAGAGCCACATAGCTCAGTGGGACTTACCTGGTAAAATAAAAATTGCTTAGTTTTTAAATACATTGTACTCATCGCAGAGAACTCTAGCGACACGACCACACTCTACGATAGCTGGCGCCAAACTGTGCCACACCCCTCCCAGCATAGTTTTGTGGGAGCCTTATTTTAGCTTTTAATCCCGATTATTAATCTCACGAGTCTGTGGGATGAATCAGAAGAAAAAACTGGGAAAGGGTGAACGTAAATCGCAACACGTTCGTCAGTAATCCAGTCCCCTTGAAAGGGATTTTTTTTTTAAGACGACGTTTCGGGCAGCATTTCTCTTTTATAGGTCAATAGGTTATGCTTACCTGAAATTGAGTGGGGTATGAGTAAAACATTTGATAAAAAATTTAGATTTAAAACTAATTTTTTTAAACTGCTTTTTGTGTCTAGTTTGGTCTTTGTCTCCCCACACCTCCGATGAGCACGGTTGGCTATGTACGGTGCAAAAGAAGTCCAACATACACGCAAAATTGCACATTGCGCCATGGGATTCGAACAGAATTATATTTCACAAATGTATCCCGATTAACTTTTTTTTTACTGAGGATTTCAACAGAAACCGTGATACAAGTGGGCAGAAGTTGGAGGGTGTTGGGAGTAGAGTAGGGTGATATTTTATTGTATTTAACGAGTGCTTTTACATGTTACTTTTACACAGAGCACCAGATACACCAGAGAAATAATGAAATTAATACATACGTATCTCAGTGTTATACGTGAGGTGGATGTCAGCCCACGTAGCCACAGAGCCATGTGGCAGCCTCCTCCTCCAACACGTGCAGGGTAACCGGTCGGCCCGGCACACCTTGATGGACTTCCCAGCCAGAGACGACGGTGCGCCATTGGCCTCCTGCTCCCTGCATATTCACACAGCGGGGCTGCCGCGCAATCGTACGATGCCCCATCCATGTTCGGGAGCGGCACACAACGCCATGCCCTGGTCACACCAGGAGCGGTTCAACTGAACCCCACTGGTTGCCTTGGGAGGTCGAAGGCAGTAGGGTGAGTGAGATGCGTGAGCATTACTGAGGCTGCCTGCTTGTACTGTCGTCGCTGTGTGATGTGGTACCAATACACTGAAGTCACTTTTCTTTTTGTTGTTGTTAGGTTTCCCTCTTCGCTGTTCCTGGGCGTCGGGCAGGTGATTTACGCTCACAAAAACATCCCAGAGACTCTTTGAGGTTCAGACATTCTGTTTTTATTTTCCCAGGTAAGGCCCACTGAGCTATATAGCTCTTTTTCAGAAGCAACTTGGCCACAAATGATCGCTCTGCAAAGTGGCTTATCACATGGGAATGTATAGCAGCCATATACTCGAAACGCATGTTTCTAAATGTGGAGGAAAAAACGGGAGGACCCGGATAAAAATCCACACAACCACAGGGAAAGACGTGCAAACCGCAAATATACAGCAGCAGCAGCAGGCGTCAGGCTCGGGGTCAAACCCACGACCTCCTGTGTACCACGCGAGATCGTTAATATCTCACATCTCTTTTGAAAAATTTCACTTCTCAACCAAGCCGTGCTGGAGCATGCCGAGCCGACCCAGCGTGACTTGGGAAGCGCCGGCTTCTTTTCCCACCGCAGAACCGGAGCCGCACAGCTGATGCCACGCGTTTAACGTGTTTAGCACTGGTTGCCAGGTTCCGGCTCCGGTGCCGAATGCGGTTTGCCTAAGGGCTGCTTTGTGACAGTTATTTACTGAGGACTGCCGTCTCGTATATTCATGTACGTTGCAGCTCGTCAAATGTGGATGATTTGTTTTTTTCTCGAGTTTGAACAAAAACGGCTCATTGTTATTTTGGTTGCCGAACCCTGATTTAGCGTGATGCTTAACGCGTGGTGCCGGTGAGATGACCTTCCAATTTCTCCTATGACATAGTTGGGTTTTTTTTGCTCTAATTTTTATTTTGCTTCATTTCTATAACTTTTATTCAATGCTTTTTCCTTTTTGGTTAACCCGGATCACTCGTGCGAGTGAGACTTCTACCCCGGTCCCTTGAGATCTCGCTTTGGTTGAAATAAACTTGACACTTCACCTCCGTTGTGCAGATGTTGGTGACGCTGGTGCTGCTGCATGTTGGACGGGTGTGTGGTCTCGTGTCCTTCCCATACTTCGACAGAAACCTCCCCAAGAAGGTGCCTCTCTTATTTTCCTCGTCACACATCTGCCTTTTCTTAAACTAAACTAAATTATGCATTGCAATTCCAGTTGGTCAGTTTTATTTTTCGGGTAAGGCACATTGAGCCAAGAAGCTCTTTGAAAGGCAGCCTGGCCACAGCGGCAAGCGACGTCAGATGGGAAGGGAGAGTTTGCAGGGGCTGCTTGGAACAGCTGATACAACAGTAGCCAGCACGTTCCATGGGAGGTTGAGCTAGTCAGAATCAATCAGAATTGTTAGTTATACTGGAGGAATCCGGTGAGCTATAAATATCTTTTTCACAGATGGCCAGAAAATTACAACAACAAACAATACAAAAACACGATATTCTTGCAAAGTATAGGAATGGTACACAAATCAAATTTTTTTAACGTAAAAGTTAACTATTTTTTATTTAACCAGGTAAGGCCTACTGAACTATAAGCTGCTTTTTCAGAAGCGACCTAGCCACAAATTATTGCTCAACAAAGTGGCTTATCACATGGAAATTTATCCCAGCCAAATCATCTAAATAGTCTGTGAATGTGACACCGAAGCGAGTTTGTGCTATGCTGTGCGAGTCTGTGAATGTTTTATTGACCGAGCGTGTGGTTGTTACATGGAGGGTCATGGTGTCGAGATGTTAGCGACCTCGCCTGGTATAGAGGAGGTCGTGGGTTCGATCCCAACCCTGACACCTATATATTTTGAGTTTGCATGTTCTCCCTGTGGTGGTCCACGTGATTATAAGCCACTTCGTTGAGATATCATTTGTGGCCAGGTGGCTTATGAAAAAGAGCTATATAGCTCGATGGGCCTTACCTAGTAAATACAAAATAAAGATAGAATAAATAGGGTCGAGTCAGACTGTTTTTTTTAAACGAGCGTGCGGTTGTTACATGGAGAGTCGAGTCAGACTGCATGTGGTTTTTTCCACGATTGCTCACCGAGCCGCGACCCCCACTCCTGCGTTCCAGATCTTCCCTTTACCGCTCATCTATCTGGGGAACCATATCACCGGCCTCATCAGCACCAAGAGACTCAGGTGCGTCACGTCACACTCCACCCACACACTGACCGACGCGATCCTCGCTCGGGCTGGCTAGCCGGCACGGACCAAACATGGGGCTGGCTAGCCGGCACGGGCCAAACGCGGTGCTGGCTACCCGGCACTGTCCAAACACGGAGCTGGCTAGCCGGCATGGGCCTAAAACGGGGCTGGCTAGCCGGCACAGGCCAAACGCGCAGGGCTGGCTAGCCGGCACGGGCCAAACACGGAGCTGGCTAGCCGGCACGGTTCAAACAACGGGCCGGCACGGTGGACGTGACACGTGTTGTATGTATGTATGTACGTTGTGTGTATGTATGTTGAACTTCTTTCGCACCGTACGTAGCCAACCGTGCTTATCGGAGGTTCGGGGCAAGGACGACAAACTAAACCGCAAAAAGCAGTTCAATCTAGGGAGGTTGAGAGTGGGGGAGGGCAGGGTTTCACTGCTGGAGTGGCAAGTGTGCACCCGTAGTGCAATCCAGATCTCCTGTGTTCGATTCCCAGCTTTAGCGAACATCAGTTTGAATCGGCCTTTAAATTAGTATTGGCTGCGGTGTGTCAACATCAGCACTGCGGATACAAAGGTGGATCAGAATCTTTATTTAGAATGCAAGAGAAATCCCGATGAGCTATGAAGCATCTTTTTCACAGATGTCCATAATGAGCAGGTCAGCAAGTTACAACTACAAACAATACAAACGAGAACAACAAGAATACAGTCCCAGACCACACCAAGATAACACCACACAGCAGTCCCTCAATAAAATTATACATTAACATTAAACTATCGATCAAAGTTACAAAGCACATTTGCAAATGTGACTGCTGTATCCAGCACTAATCTTCTTCAGGATATTTTTTTGAAGGAAGATTTACGATGTTAAGGGGGGCAACAGGTGTCGTCCTGGCCACACTAGGTTTGGTGGATGAGGTAAAGTATGAGTATTTTGCCACCTTTCGTAAGACGTCTGACCGACATCGAAAAGTATGCGAAATGCCCTCTATAGCCTGAGCTGTCTAGAACTCCCTCGAGTTGAGGTCATTCAGCCAGCAGTGCTGTGAGCAAGTAGTGGTTAGCACAGTAGGAAGTGGTAGTGCAGCATTTAGTACGCTGCGCTATGAACCCGGCGACCCGAGTTTGATTCCCGCTCAAGGTCAACACCAATGACGTTTATCTGAACCGATCCTGGGCCTCGCCTAGGTCGACTCAGGCTCAAATGAGTACCGGGTGCGGTGTGTAAGCGTCGCCACTCGGGAGACAAAGGCATGGTACTGGCCACCCTGCCCCCCTCCTTGTGTGTCATGCCGGCCTTCTTCATAGGTGCAGCTTGCTAACACGGGGGATATTTGTCGTGTGTGCCTGCACAGCCTCCCAATGTTCACGGTGCTGCGGAAATTCTCCATCCTCTTCACCATGGTGGGCGAGATGTTCATCCTCGGGTGAGCGTTTGTCGCACGTGAATCAAATTTGAAGTTTGTAATTCTCAGGGCTGCGTCGTGAATGTACCACTTGGGGCACCGTGGTGGCGAGATGTAAACTACCTCGCTTGGTATGGAGGAGGTTGTGGGTTTGATCCCAACCCTGATGCTTGTATATTCGGAGTTTGCATGTCTTTCTCTCCCCATGGTCGCGTGGATTTTTCTCCACTTCCTCCAGTTTTTCCCTCCACATTTAGAAACATGCGTTTTAGAGTATATGGCTGCTTTGAATTTCCACGTAATAAGCCACTTCGTTGAGCTGTCGTTTGTGGCCAGGTCGCTTCTGTAAAAGAGATATATAGCTCAGTGGGCCTTACCTGGTAAAACATTTTAAAATAAATAGAAAAAAATCGGACCGAACGAGTCTGTAACGGGCTCGCGCTTTAATCAATAACAAATAGGGGGACAGCTTTTTCACATGTGACGTCATCGCATTTTGTTAAATCGCAAGGTAACGTTATCGCTAATTAAGTAACCTCCTGTGAAGAACACACGCTGGGAAAATGAAACAGAATCTGTGTGTGCAAATTTTTTTATTACTGTTAACCCTTTCCTGTTCCGAGACATCTGCAACTTGCAGGGTGGGTGTCCCGTGCATCGCTGGATCTCGGAACGTGCAAGTGGTTGGGCGTTAATTTTATTCAGAGAAGGGTAGTGCCGCTGTTTTTAAAAACATTGTACCCACCGCAGAGAGCTGTAGCGACACGACCGCACTCTATGACAACTGGCACCAAACCGTGCCACACGCCCTCCCGCCTTGTGGTGAGCCTCCGGTTTGTTGACGTACATGTACGTGTGCGTCAACAAACCAAAACCGTACATGTGTACGTCATCTGAACAGTATCGGAAGAAAATCTGATGGCGTACACGTGCGCTATCGGAACGGGAAAGGGTTTCATATACAGTAAAACCTTGGATTGCGAGTAACTTGGTCTGCGTGTGTTTTGCAAGACGAGCAAAAATTTTAAATAAATATTAATTTGATAAACGAGCGAGGTCTTGCAATACGAGTAGTACGTATACGCTTTGTCTGCCGAGCATCACGTGATCACAACTGATATACGAGTGCTTTGATATACGAGTGCTTTGGATTACAAACACGTTTCAGGAACGAATCATGCTCGCAATCCAAGGTTTTACTGTATTATCTTGTGGGCCCCTCCAGAGTTCTGGGCCCTGTGCGAATATCCATTTTTGATCCCTTCCCCCCCCCACCCTTACTCCAACGCTGTGTGCGGGAGGACTGGACTCGTGACTCGTGCGCCCCTGCCCTCTCAATGGTCGCGCCTCTTTCCCTCTTGTTTGATTTCGCAGAAAAACAACGTCACTCCCTATCCAGTTGACTGTGGCCATGATGATGGGCGGGGCCATCTTCGCCGCCAGGTGGGGATCAACTCTTCACCCCACAAACGATGTGTGCCAGCTGTGATGGGAACAAAGACTACAGTGTTTTTTTTATTCATGGCCTGCGGGCAAGCAGGGGTGTGCAGTGCCAATATATGTGCCTCACATTAAGAACGGGCTGGGTTCGATTCCCGATTCGGACGCCTTTCTGCACGCTATTTGTATGTGTTCTCCCCCTGTTGTCCATGAGTTTGCTCCAGGCTCCCCGGTTTCCTCTCATAGTTAAATAAATTGCTGGCAAAAACATCCCATTGCTGGAAAATTACCTGAAAATTACTTGATTTAGGATTTCACGCACAAGCAACATTTCCCCCGACTGAAAAGTTGGCATGACCGTCCTAAAAAAGCCTAGCCTAGTCTTGAGACTCGGCGAGGCTTTCCTGTGTAATCAAGCGTAACAATAAATTTGATAATAGCTCAGCCCATCCTAATGGACGGGGTGACATGACACTCGCATAACAATAATAATCCCTCTTTGACACATGATCCTCATCGGACGCTGCCCACCTAACCCTCACGACTCACCAGTTGTTACGCCTGTGGAGAGGCTCGTGAAGGATGCTACCGGGCAGTTGGAGGCAGTTGCCTTCAAACAACATCGGGAGGGAGGAGGAACGACGCTCGTCGCAACAACGAGCGGAGCACCGAGCGGCTAAAAACGCAGCGAGGTGGCACAGGGAGGAGCACAGGTGGCGCATCTGCCAGTGATCTCCAGCCATTCGACCCACGTCACCACCTGGGTCTGTCCCGTGACCTTCTTCCAGCGAGCCTTCCGCACTCCGCGTGACCTCAATGTGCACCAAGGCTGGCACAAGCGCCGTGGTGACGTCACCACAGCTTAGTGTCGAATGGCGGCTGTTTTCTTTGTGTGTGTGTGTGTGTGTCGGTCCTCTGAAGCTCTGACCTGGCGTTTGACCCCGTGGGCTACACCTTCATCCTGGCCAACGACCTTTTCACCGCCGCAAACGGCGTCTACACCAAACAGAAACTCGACTCCCAGGTCCCGGACACGGAACGCTCGCCTTCTTTTCGCCGTCTCTCACCGCTCTCGCACCACCTCTCACGTCTTCTCACCCATTCTCACCTCTCGCTCACCGCCCCTCTCACTGCCCGTCGTGTTTCTGACTTCCCGTCACCTTCCCACACCCCCTCGTACCCACCTATCACAGTGTTCTTCACTAATTGTCAGAGGGGAGTGGGGGGGGGGCGGCACACTTTCACCGATAAGACACCATCAGTGTGAGGGCCGCCACACGTTTGAAACCATTGGGGTTTGACAGCAGCACGATGACCATGGGGGATGTTTTCACATTTGTGTATTGTCGGGGGCCGTACTAAAGGCCACCAGGGGCCCTACTAAAGGCTACCAGCAACCACAGTGGCCCGCGGGCCTTGCAATGAAGAACACTGCGTGATCACATCACCTCCCTTTCTCTCACCTCTCATCCTCTCGCTACCCCACACCACCGTGTACCGCCTGTCACCTCGCCTCCCATCAAACACCCCCCACCCCCTCCTCTCATGGCTCAATCCCAGCTCTACTCCCACCCAACCCGACTGGCGAGTCGAGCGGTCTGGCATGGCGCCACCAAGCCACAAGTGATTATATTTCCTCCACGGTGGCGAGATGTTAACCACCTCGTCTCATATACAGGAGGTCATGGGTTCGATCCCGACCCTGACGCCTGCATATTTGGAGTTTGCATGTGCTCCCTGTGGTTGCGTGGATTTTCTCCGGGTCCTCTGGCTTTTCCCTCCACATTTAGAAAAATAAGTTTAGAGTATTTGGCTGCGATGTATGTCCACGTGATAAGCCACTTAATTGGGCTCTCAATTTGTGGCCAGGTCGCTTCTGAAAAAGAGCTATATAGCTCAGTGGGCCTTACCTGGTAAAATGAAAAATAGTTTATTAGTTTAGTTTACTTCTCTGTGCTATGTTTAGACAAAGGTAAAGATGCAGCTCGGCGATTGCCTGCTCATGCCGACACCACCACTGTTGGCATTTTTGGCCGAGTCTTCCGTATGTATGTATGTTGAAGTTATTTCACACCGTACGTAGCCAACCATACTCTCTTTCTGTTGAACTTCTTTTACACCGTACGTAGCCAATCGTGCGAATTGGAGGTGTAGGGGAAGGACAACAAACTAAACACAAAAAGTCGTTCTCAAGAAATATGTTTTCAAGCTATATTTCAAACTACATAGCTCCCAGTAGCTTTCTAATATTGGAAGGAAGAGCGTTGCAGACGGCCGCAGAAGCGCTTCTGAAAGTGTGCGATGTGGTGGCCGTCTTTGTTCGGTGGCCAGCCAAAAGCCGCTGCTACTGCTGTGAGGGACGACCACTGGAGTTCGCGTGACGATGGTTTACGCCGACCAGACTTTGCCCCCTACCACGTGCGACATGCCGATCGACTTTCCTCGTCGTTGTGTGTTTAGGAGCTGGGGAAATACGGCCTACTCTACTACAACGCCGTGTTCATGATCGTGCCCGCCGCTCTGGCGTGCGCGTACACAGGCGATCTGCAACTGGTGAGGCACCTTCATTATTTTTTATATCTTTACCTAAGTTTCTCCCGGTTTTGGTCTCTGCACCCTTCGTGTTACGGTAACGGGGCCTGCAGAAGCAGATGTCACAGAACTACCTCTTGAGATCCCTTAAAATTAACTCTGTCCCACACATTAGAGGGCAGCATTTTCCTACATCCCCTCCCACAGAGTATTGTTTATTGCGTGGCAGTCAAACAAATATGTCGGCAGTCCCCCCCGGGTTACGGAAGACACAAATTACAGAAAGCCGACTTTGCGGAAATGCTCCCATAAATCATGTTAAAAAAATGAAATACTGTAAGCGAAAATAGTGCAGCGCGGTGAGGTTGCGAATGAATACAGCGGAGCGAGGCGTAAGGCGGGGGCACACATTCCCCGAGGCAGTGGTGTACTGTATGGCACTCACGCCGTTACATTGTTACCATGAGTATACTGTACCCGGCCACATAGTGTCGTAACTTTCAGTGTAACATTACCCATAATCGAATTGCAATAATGACTGGAAAGCAACCAGGCGCTTGCAAGAGTGCAGGGCCATGCTCGCAAGCGTAAAGCGATAGCTTTAGAGCATAGACGCCACCTTCACCACAAAAACTCCCCCTTCCTGAGCTTCACGAGGATTAAGGTCAATGTTTTTTTTGTAGCGTTATGTAATTGTTCTATGTGCTTCGTGGTATTCATAAACAATTGGACACAGTGCAGTAAATGTTCCATTCGTTGAATTGTGGGTAGCGATAGAAAGCGGACGACAGTGCGATACGGTACTGAGAGAAAACGGTAGGGGAGGCTACATGTATTTCCGGATATAGGATTTTATCTTGATGTTGGGGGAAAACTTGTTCGACATACGGAAAATTGTGGCTATGGATATTTCTCGAGAACCTCCTAACCCTTCCGTAACCCGGGAGACTGCCTGTACTTAAATTTCAAGACTGGAACTATTAGTTTCATTTGTTATAATCAAGTGATGTAATAATTTCAGCACCATGGACTTAACCCTGCCTACATCTTCCCATAGATCATTGATTATATCCGGCACAGCTTCAAGGGGGAAGGCGGTGCCGTATTTCCAAAAACCCCAGATAATCACATAATTATTAAAACTAGCTTATTTTTACACATTCTCGGATCACATGTATATGTTTTGTGTATTATAAATATCCTAAAGTGAAAAGTTACCGTGCAGTATTTACTGTCCCGTACTTACCAATTCCAATCTCGAAGACTCTTCGTGGGGGTGGTTTTCGTGGTACTACTCCGCTCTTGTTTCAACAACTTACGTCCGGACGATTGCCGGACTGATGCGAACGCCGAATTGCACAACGCAAATTTTCTCCGGATCGCCGCGCCTTGTATATTTTCTGTTTTTATTACCGTAGTTATTAGTCGTAAAAAAAATCTATATGCGTGCAGTATTTTCATTGTTTAAGTTGTATTTACTCTATAACGTACTGCGTATAAAAATTGACACGCCGGACTGGTTACAGCCTTTGGAGCGGTTTTGCCCGATCAGCCTTGGACTGCCTAATACTGTTGGAAGCCGGATAATCGCGCAGTGCCGGATAATAGATAATCAACTGTATTTGGTATTCTATAAAACGGCATTGTATTTGTATTGTACCTCTCCCCCGTGTTTCCCCCCCCCCCCCACACCATCTCCCTGCCGCCCCCCTCTCTCCGAAGGCGCTGGACTTTGAGGGCTGGAGCAACCCCTGGTTCGTCGTACACTTCACCTTCGCCTGCTTCATGGGGTGAGTCGGGACGATGCCACGCTGGGTCCCTGCCGCATAAACGGAGAGTAATAATCGTTCAGTCTCGCACGTTATGTTAACACGTTATATTTTCAGGGGCCCAAATAGGGGGGGGGGGACCAAAAATAATAAATTGGAGTTAATTTTTATTCATTGTTATAGTTATAGGCATTATTTTTCTACAATATAAGCTGTGTTTACTCCAAATATCAGCTTGCTAGCTCTTCTAGTCGTGCACGTTGATCAGTTAACAATCACGGTAAGCACACTGTGCTACGAGACCTGGCGACCTGGGTTTGCCTGCCAGCCGTGCCCAAAATCAGTGGGGAATGCCTCGACTAGTCCTGGGCTTCCCTTACGTCGATTCACCATCAAATGTTGTGGTGTATCAACATCAACACCTCAGATTCCCTTCGATTAGCACGGTTGGCTACGTGCGGTGCGAGAGAAGTTCAACAAACATACACATCAAAACTGGGGAGGCAAAGGTGGCGGAGCGCTGTATTTGGCGACAACCCCTACCTCTTGTGCGCCATGGCCATCTTCAAAGGTGCCACTCGCTAACAGCACTTGCCCCAGCAGTCTGGTAAAGGCTACACGGGGGATCTTTGTCTTGTGTGTATGTGTGTGCATGAGAGCACCTATGGAGGCCGATACGGCGTACGAGAGGGTGGGTGGCCAGCACCACACCCGGCCACCTTTGCCTCCCTAGTGGCAGTGTTTACACAATCCACCAGGTACTCATTTGCGGCTGAGTCGACCTAGGGGAGGCCCAGGACCGGTTCAGATAATCGTCACTGGTGTTGGCCGTAAGCGGGAATCGAACTCGGGTCGCCGGGTTCGTAGCGCAGCGCGCTAACCGCTGCACTACGGCTCATAGGTGCTCGCTAACAGCACTTGCCCCAGCAGTCTGGTGAAGGCTACATGTGGGATCTTTGTCTTTTGTGTATGTGTGTGTATGAGCGCAGGTTCATCTTGCTCTTCTCCATCATCCTTTGCACACAGTACAATTCTGCCCTCACCACCACCATCGTCGGCTGCCTGAAGGTTTCTTGAATTTTAATCAATGCATTGATTAATATCTACTGTACCTACAACAGCCCGTCGTTAACAGGGGAATGGTCGGTAAGCGAACACATTGGGCTCTATGGAGCCCCATCATTAAGCGATTAGTCATTAACAGCAGTGACGTGCGGTGAGGTCAATGACTGGGGAGGCACTGGCTAGTGTCAGAGCCAGATTCACACACTGAAGGGAGCGTGGCCTCATTGAGGGGGGCGTGTCACTGAGGGGGGCGTGTTAGATACGTCCCCCTCAGTGAGGCAGATGTGATAGCTGCCTCCCCAGGTGCTTTTTTTATTGCAGTGTCATGACGAGACCAGCGAGCCTAAATATCTTCGTACACATACGTGAAATAAGTTACCTGGAGTATGGAAGGCGAGGACATGAAATGAAGGGGTCTACAAACATTACATTGGTGGCATACTGAGATAGTAACAGGCACGCGCTTATTTCCCGCGCTCCATCCAGTTACTGAGGGGTTGCGCAATCAGAGGGGAGGCTGAGCTCGTCGCCGCCTCACCTCTCGTCTCTTCCTGAATTTGCAGCAGAGCTCCGCAAATTTGGCGATTTTGACTATAAAAATTATGGGACTCGTACAGAAATGACATTTATAACACAGATCAGTGGGAAAATATTAATATTTATTTCATTTGATTTTATTTGATTATCTTTTTTTTACTTTTCGTAACAGCTATTTTCATTGGAGTATGACAGGTGAGGCTCTGCCTCCCCTGACCGCACTTCCCTGGTTAACAGGGGTGGTCGTTGAGAGGGGTTCTACTCTACACTACTATACACTACACTGCTATACACTACACTACTATACACTACACTATACACTACACAATACACTACACTATACACTACACTATACACTACACTATACACTACACTATGCACTACACATTGGGCTCTATGGAGGCCCGTTCGTAAGCGTTTAGTCGTTAACAGGGCTGGTCGTTAAGAGGGGTTCTGCTGTATTTTTGAGGGTTTTTTTTTATGACTCCCTACTGCGTGTGCCACTGCAGAACGTGTCGGTGGCCTATATCGGCATGCTGGTGGGAGGTGACTACATCTTCTCATGGCCCAACTTCGTGGGTCTAAACATTTGGTAGGTGTTTCTGACCGTGTCCGCGTCTGCGAGCACAAGGCAGATTTGAAATACGGCAGGATGAATTCTTCCGCCGTTGCTGATCATTGTTACAATGTTGTGGGCTCTCATGATATTATCTTTTCCGAGACCAAGGTGCTCTGCAAGCCGTCTGGATACCACCAAAGGTTTGTCCATGAGGCCATCCAGATATACAGACATAGACATAACTTCAACCGAGAAGGTGGATTCAAATTGAGCAATCATTGGAAATATGTCATTAACCATGTTAAACCTTAACCGCTACTCTCCCCCGCCCTGCGTCCCTCCCCCCCCCCATTCGTGGCGCTGATGTTTTCCAGCAGCTTTACCTTCCTGGCTCCACCCACACCCCAACCCCCCCCCCCCCATCCTACGCCCGTCCTTCCTGACTCCTCCTCTTACCCTATATAACAGTCTCTCATCACAAATAGCTCTCACCACAGTTGTTTTGCTGTGCCTTTTTTACACCTGATGAAGGAAGCTTGTGTTGCCTCTGAAACGTCGTGATTTTATTTTATTCATTATTATTAGTTTACCTACGTGACTTTACCTAAAGAACCAAATAGTATTTGGTAGGTGCTTGGGCAATGCAACATGTAAGTGCTTCATCTTCTTTGGTTCTTTCGGTAAAGTCACGTAGAATGAGAATAAAATAATAAATTGATAAATAAAATAACACAATAATATTCTCACGACGTTTCGGCCACAACACAAGCGGCCTTCATCAGGTGAAGGGACGAGACTGTCTGGAGGACAGCGCTGGAGTGAAAAAGCCACGCTCAGATCACGACCTTTAAGCTGTCGTGATCTGAGCGTGGCTTTTTCACTCCAGCACTGTCCTCCAGACAGTCTCGTCCCTTCACCTGATGAAGGCCGCTTGTGTTGTGGCCGAAACGTCGTGAGAATATTATTGTGTTATTTTATTTTATCAATTTATTATTTTATTCTCATTCTACGTGACTTTACCGAAAGAACCAAAGAAGATGAATCCTTGCAGTCACAAAAGCTTTAAATCGAAATGTAAGTGCTTGCTAACATCACTTGTCCTCCGCAACGGCCTAATGAAGGCTTATGCAGGGATGTTTGTCTTTAAAAGCACTTTCCAATTAAGGTTGTAAACACTACGTCCGTGTGTCAATCCATCTTTAATGGGAGAGGGGGTGGTGGGGAGGGGCACGATAATTATTGTAAAGACGACCCAATATGAGCGAAACTTGAGAATGAAGTTGTGTTGCTTTTAAGGGTTCGCCCTGTAGGAAATCGACCTGACGAGTTTTCTAATGCTTAAGGGAAAAAAAAAGTGAAACGGTGCTAAAAGCACATGCCCAGGGTATCCCGGCCCAGCCAGCCAAGATGCCCTGACCTTGACAGGGTCGCTATCCAATCCCCGTTTTCCTATCTCGGCCTACGGATGTACCGCTCCCTACAATACCTTTAATTATCCTTAAAAAAAAATTCCGACAACCATGTATTGGAAGGCAACGCATAATGCATTCGTGCGTACGCATGATTTTTGTTCTCGATTGCATTTATGCATGCTGCTCCTCTTTCTTTTTGGTAGCATCAGCGGAGGCGTCCTTTACTCCTTCCTCACGTTCCGGGAGTCGCCGACTGAGAAGCAGGGAGGCTGATCCGGGCGACGCCAGGGCCCGTGCACGCGTCTCCCCCAACGCCCGCTCGCTAGCGCCAGGGTCCGTACGTGCAAGGGGCATGCGCGTGATGCTACGGTCACGTGTGAGCGTGTCCCCGCTCACACGTGCGCATGTCCGCACTCACCTTGCTGAGGGGGGGGGGGGGGGGGGGGGAGTGGCTGCCCTGCAAACATTGTGATAACCCACAAGAGATCATGGTCCAGAAAGTTTATCGAGCTTTTGTCGAGAGCAGGGCGAGCGAGTTAATTCCGTTTGTTGGCGCGGTCGTCCACAGGGAGATAATGCAATCGAACGCCATCAAAAGTGTAAAGTGTTCCAGCGAAGGCAGAATATGTTCGCTTGCACAAATTATATATATATCAATATATTACGTGGGTTATCAGGTTTTTCAGGACACCTCTCGATCAATTCCCACAACTGTTTACAGCGGACGGACGTACGATCAGCACAATCGTCGTATCTTAAAATCAACTTGTGAAGTGACTGGCCGAAATATAGATTTTTTTTTTTTTAAATACGTCCGTTTTGGTATATTCAGGAGCGCAGGGATTTGCAAACGCTTATCTTTGCATGTAAAGCTGAGGGGTTTTGCACAGCCAGCATAACGAATTGCTTCACCTTGCAGTGGATAATGACTCGGCTCTATACCACAGGACCTTTAAGCCATGACTATGAACTCGCACTGACCAGCGTGGTGAAGTATGGGTGAAACAATCTCCATGAACTAGCGCGGAATAAAAAGCCTTTATCAAACGGTGCATTGGATTAAAAAAAGGTGACATGCTAGATTTTTTTAGAGTATATTTGGGTCACATTGCAATACTTGACCTTTTTGGGTGTCTTTTACCTGGAATATAACTTAATTTTTAATTATGTATCTATCATTGGATTCACTGGTGTCTTTATTTGAAACCCCTCAATAGCACATTAAGATTAATGGCACCTGTTGTCAAGGAAAGGTGGGAATCTACGGTTACAAGGGGAATTTTTTTACACTTTTAAACAATAAAACGTGCAATTTTTACAATGTGTGTAAAACAGGAAACTTGCTGTTGGGATAAAGGAATCTGACACGACGACGTTGCTAGGTTAACTGGGTGTGTGGGTTTTACACAAGATTGTTATATTGGTTATATTTACAATATAGGGTGTGAAGAATCTGGTTTTTATATTTTCTGTAATGCAGAATTGGACGGTGTACGTGTGCATGTGTATAACAATGACCGTGGTTGTACTTTTTTTTATTCACAAGCATTTATTTTTAATTATAAAAGATTGCTAAACATCCCAATTTTAAAACATACAAAATTGCACACTTAAGCCACACTTCCCAACGTGGTTGCTTTGTCATTACCACTGGTTAATGCTGTGGCAGCCGTCCCAGTGCCGTATTCAGTAGCCAGGAATCCCCCCACAAAGCCTTGCCCAGCATAACGCGGCTAATGATGATGATTAAGCATCACCAATCCCTGTCCCATCACCTCCCTTCCAGTGGCACACATGATGGGAACGGAGGAGAGATTTTTTTAAAAAAAAATTCATTTCCTTCCAAACTATTTTCGTGGTATCCGAGTGGTCGATTGACCTCACCGGATGATCGGTAAGGGTCTCGTCGATTCACGTAATTAATCTGGAGAGCCCACCGCTGTTTGCGAGCGCTAAGTAAAAAAAGGAATTAAGGTAGCCATTTGTATTCGAAGCTATTGCCTTAAGTAGACCCCATGTAGATAGCCGGGAGAGTCGTGCGTGGTATAATCAAGCCACACCAAGTGTGCTCACTTTTGCACTTACATGCAGTCACTGTTCTACTGTCGTGCCTTTTCGTGATGGGGAGAGTGAGTTTGTGGGGAAGCAATGCTAATCATTTGTGGATATTATAGATAGAAATTACCAATGAACTGGGTTTTTACTTTCATTTTGGTCGGCGATGACATTGAGCGTGACGATGACTGTGAACTACTAAACCAAAAGTCCTAATCGCGACTGACTATGACGAAGTACAACTAACTTTCTGTGTCATAATCGAAGACGCAGATTTGGGTCATAAAGTAACGCGATGAGCGACTGCAGTGCAATGACAACTTTGAATGGTAATTGGTAGTTGCCAATATATGTACTCTACATAACAACATGTTTTATGAGTTCACTGATTGGCCGTACTGATAATATTGGGGGTGAGGGAGTATGGAAATAGTTCACCACTCGCCAACATTGAAAAACTCGGAGTGGACTCAATATTTGACCAATTTAGTCCTTCAGACGTCGAAGATGACTATTAAATGCACAGTGAAACTTGACTTAAAATTCCAAAAGTTATAAGATGGGCTTAAGACTGTGACAAAAATAAACAATGCTAACTTAATTTACACTTAGGTGTGAGGGTATGTGTGTCGCATGATATAAAACATGCGTAAAAAAATAATTGTCTACGTTACGATTGACTTTGAGGTGTATGTGTAGTGATGTTGCTACACTTTAAATAAATGTATTTAAGGGAATGGTTTTGGATCTGATTGAGCGTGACTGTCCATCCCCCCCCCAAGCCAACCAGCCAGCCAGCAAAACTTTTTTTCTCTCCACCGAAGACACGGCTGGGGTGGAGGGTGCGTGGGGGATGCGGTAAGTTCACGCTTACGAACCCGGCTTCACACTGCGGGATGCAGCCAGACGGGCAGGAAGCCAGCCAGAGACAAAGACGTTTTATTTATAATCTAGTCGGAAGTTGTTTGCAAAAAGGCAGCAACAAACAGCACGAACAAAGATTCTAAACGATAAAGAGTGAAACACGATGCTTTAATTGAGCAACGTTATAAGAATGCGTGGTGGGGTGGGAACAGAGACGGATGATGGGGGAGGGCATTACAAAGTGGAACATCACAAACCATTCTCGTTCACGCTCCTTCAACAGAGGAATGGCAAATACCACACAAACGCTCTCTCTCATGAAAGCCCTCTCTTGACTAGCAGACCTCGACATTGGCATTTCGCGCCTGAACATATTTGCATACGCGAGAATGGAATTACAAAGTGGGGCAGTGTGAGGGTATAATTTGAGAAGAGTTTTGTGATCTGTAGTGTGGTGAGTGGGTGAGTGTCTGTGCTTGGATTAGTGAGTTTTTATAACCTGCGGTGTGGCGAGTGGATGAGTGTGCGTGAATGAGTGAGTGGGTGAGTGAGTTGTTGTGACTTGCAGTGTTGTGAGTGGGTGAGTTTTGTGTGACCTGCAGTGTGGTGAGTGGGTGAGTGTGTGCGTGAATGAGCGAGTGGGTGAGTGAGTTTTGTGTGACCTGCAGTGTGGTGAGTGGGTGAGTGTGTGCGTGAATGAGCGAGTGGGTGAGTGAGTTTTTGGGTGACCTGCAGTGTGGTGAGTGGGTGTATGTGTGCGTGAATGAGCGAGTGGGTGAGTGAGTTTTGTGTGACCTGCAGTGTGGTGAGTGGGTGAGTGTGTGCGTGAATGAGCGAGTGGGTGAGTGAGTTTTTGGGTGACCTGCAGTGTGGTGAGTGGGTGAGTGTGTGCGTGAATGAGCGAGTGGGTGAGTGAGTTTTGTGTGACCTACAGTGTGGTGAGTGGGTGTGTGCGTGAATGAGTGAGTGGGTGAGTGAGTTTTTTGTGACTTGCAGTGTTGTGAGTAGGTGAGTTTTGTGTGACCTGCAGTGTGGTGAGTGGGTGTGTGCGTGAATGAGCGAGTGGGTGAGTGAGTTTTGTGTGACCTACAGTGGGTGTGTGCGTGAATGAGCGAGGGGGTGAGTTTTGTGTGACCTGCAGTGTGGTGAGTGGGTGAGTGTGTGCGTGAAGGAGTGAGTGGGTGAGTGAGTTGTTGTGACGCAGTATTGTGAGTGGGTGAGTTTTGTGTGACCTGCAGTGTGGTGAGTGGGTGAGTGTGTGCATGAATGAGCGAGTGGGTGAGTGAGTTTTGTGTGACCTGCAGTGTGGTGAGTGGGTGAGTGTGTGCGTGAATGAGCGAGTGGGTGAGTTTTTTTGTGACCTGCAGTGTGGTGAGTGTGTGCGTGAATGAGTGAGTGACCCATTCCTCAACGTGAGTGGAATAATTGGTGACCAGTAACCACGGATGCAGTGATCTCCGGAGAGTGACTGGAGTGAATTAGTGCTGAATCGTGCTTGTGGATTCAGGTAAGGCCCACTGAGTTATATAACACTTGTTGAGACATGACCTGGCCACACATAAGAGCCCATTGAAATGGCTCATCACGTGGAAATGTATAGCAACCAAATACTCTGAACGCGTGATGTTGATTATAAATGTGTAGGGGGAAAAAAACTGGATGACCCAGAGAAAAATCCACGCGACCACGGGGAGAGAGAGACACGCACACTCAACATATACAGCAGCAGGCGTCAGGGTTCGGGATTGAACTCACGCCCTCCTGTATACCAGGCGAGGTAGTCAACATCTCCTAGCCACTGTAGCGCCCTAATCGATCAGCAGGACGCGTCTAGTGGGGCAAAATGTGGGTAACGCTTACCTTTCGATTTAAAGCTTTCGTGACTGCAGGGATTCATATTCTTGGCTCTTTCGGTAAAGTCACCACGTAGAAGGGAAATAATAAAAAATAATGAAAATAAAACAATAGCAATTTCTTGCTGTGGTTCTCACACCTGACGCTGATTGCTTGCGTTGCAATCGAAACGTCGTGAGAATTTTATCGTTTTATTTTTATTATTTCCCTTCTACGTGATTTTACCGAAAGAGCCAAGAGTAGAACGCTTTACCTCTTGCAACACGTCTCGCCAGCGTGGGGGATGTCACAAACAACCCTCCAGCAGTGTTGGTGAGCGAGCAGTTTCAGGGCTGCACCTTTACCTGCACCTATTTCAGGAATATTTCGATGTTTTTTTCCTGTATTTTCTGTTTGCACAGTCACATAGTCACTTTTTAAGATGTTTTTCTTGTTCATGTTTTTTGTTTGTTGCGGTTGCACCCGATTCAAGAGCCGAATGGCTCACAGGGGCTATACCAAATAAATGAAACTATGAAACTATGTACCAGCAGGGAGGCGTTGATGTGACCGCAGTGTCGACAGCATCCCCTTGTGGCGTGATACAGCATCGCCTTTAACACCGAGCGTGGTTTTTTTGTAGAAGGCCTGTTCAACAGGCGGATGTGAAGCTTCGTCGGGGTGGGTGTTTTTTTTCTCCACATTAAATTCACCGAGACAGACGACGGTTGATATCATTAGGCAACTGGGTTATTGAATGGCAGCGCACTGATTGTGCATTGCCTATAGAGTACAGACAGTAAATGTGCACTCCGCTCATTCAAACACCCTTCAATAATACGTCAACGAACAGCAATTGTATATTCCTTGGTTCTTTCGGTAAAGTCACGTAGAAGGGAAACAATAAAAAAATTAAAATATATATACGTGACTTTACCGAAAGAACCAAGAATATGAATCCATGCAGTCACGAAAGCTTTAAATCAGCAATTGTATAGTTGCCTCAATCCAGCGGCGTGGGTTGGTGAACGCGGCTATACGCTTTTATAAAACTTCACACAATCTCCGCTTAAAATGCGACGAAAGCAATTCGAATAATGAAATGTGGTTTGGTAACGGCAACAACAAAATAAAATAAAAATTCCATGTCAGAAGTGGGATTCGAACCCACGCCTCCAGGGGAGACTGCGACCTGAACGCAGCGCCTTAGACCGCTCGGCCATCCTGACATCGCTGACGGTCTTCAGTAAAAACCGTCCACTTAACACCAAACAACGCGCGGCATTTGATGTTATGCTTGGTGATATTTCGTATTGTGAACACAATTATTGAACAAACCAACAATAATAATAGGGGCTTTCCCCTTTTTTTCTGGCAACAAAACTGAAGGCTTTTTACAAGGATTCATGTATGCATTAACCACAATACCTGCAGTCGAAATGCAAACAAAAAAACATACTATGATAATATATAGTGCATTGTCCTTGAAACTGATTGGTCCACACCAAGGGACGGCTTTCTTTTGAGCCTCGACCCAATTGGTGACGCCAAAGAGAGAGGTTTTTTTTGGGTTAGATCGCGTAAATATAAAGATGTGTTGTTAAAACCCGCCACCACCCGACACAGCCAACTAGTAAGGGTTGTCACGTAAACAGAACGTGGCCAATTCGTCACTAGTACAGCACTAACCGCTGTGTTGGAGAGCCACGGGGCCGTCCATAAATGACGTCACGCGATGTTGGACGATTTCTGACCCCCCCCCTCGTCACACGGCGTCACAAAAAGTCAGACCCCCCTCAAATATGACGTCACAAAGCTCTGCCCCCCCCCCCCAAATAAAACATGCTTCAAATCGCTTTAAACTATTGTCATTGTAGTGCGTATTTAATGTGCCGCTGCACTCTGATGTTGTAGGAGAAAACATTTATTAAAAAGTCTATTCAATTAAGTAGAACGTGTTGTCCATGTTAATTTAAAGTTACGCATTTTGATGTGACGTCACATTTCTCAAACCCCCCCCCCCCCCCTTGTCACACATCGTCACAAATGTCTGACCCCCCCACCCCCACTCCTGGGTGCGTGACGTCATTTATGGACGGCCCCCAAGCCACAACATTTACAATCTGAGTACGACGTTTCGCCAGTAATTAAAACTGGCTTCATCAGGCGACAGCCAGATTTGTAGAGGTCCTCCTGTTTCGCTCCTTATATCGAGGCGTAGATGTGATGACCACGCTTCTGCACTCTTGCAAAATGATGGGGTGGGATTACTGAATCAACGTACATTATGCATTCTGCAAGCCCTTTGGACTTGAACCTTCCTGTCTGTTGTGTTTATTAAAATAGCCCTACCAACGGCAATCCCTATTGAAGTACGCTGCCCTTTGTAGGCATGCAATTAAATCATGTTTCATTTGATGATTCGCTTCCACGCAGCACTTTTTCAGGAATATTTTGCTGTTTTTTTTTTCCCTGGATTTTCTGCTTGCACAATCAGTCACTTTAAGATGTTTTCTTGTTCATGTTTTAGTTTTTTGTTTGTTGCGGTTGCACCCGATTCAAGAGCCGAATGAACAACTAAGACGGTAGCTATCCGAACGGTTAAAATTATTTTTATTTCTTTCAATTTCGATAAATTCTCTAATTAGTCTTAGCCAGTAGTAGCTAGTTTTGCACAAAACTTCAACATCATCAAAATCAATTGAGTGTCCTTGTTGGCACGCGTGTTCTGCTACTGCTGCCAATTGTATTTGGGAGTATTTAATGTTTCTCTGATGTTCTTTTAGTCTCATGCTAATCATTCGTCCTGTTTGCCCAACATAACATTTACCACACGTGCAGTTAATCCTGTAAACAACTTCTGTTGATAGCTTCGGTAATACATATTTTGTAGCAGATATTGGCTTCTGTATTTTATGTACCGTGCCAAATCTGACTCGGATGTTTTTTTTTCTTTCAAATATCTGGCTAGTTTATCAGTTACTCCCGCAATGTACGGTATTTTGATCGTTTTAATTACTTGGGCAGTTTCAATTCTCTTGTTAGTTGATTTGTTTTTGGTATTCAATGCCGTGTTGATTTGTGCATCATTGTAACCGTTCATTTGCAGCGCTTCTTTAACATGTTGAATTTCACTTCTCAGACTGTCACCATCTGACACTTTCTTAGCTCGATGAATGAGCGGGGTGATGGTGTGAGTGCATTCAGATAGGCGTCAGAATGCGTTTTCTTTCGGTAAACCCTGTGTTATTTTACCATTTCTACCCCGTCCGAGCAGAATATCCAGAAATGGTAAAGTTCTGTCAGCTTCCACTTCCATGGTGAACTGGATGGATGGGTTTTGCGAGTTGAGATGATTTAGAAATGCGTTCAGCCCATCTTTGCCGTGTGGCCAGACCACCAATGTGTCATCCACATATCTAAACCAAGCAGATGGTTTTAGCGTGCTTGCATGTTATTGGTTTTGTTTGAAAATCATCAATGTACAAGTTCGCAATCACAGCAGATAAAGGAGAGCCCATTGCTGCTCCTTCCTTTTGTTTATAGAAGTCACCTTGCCACAAGAAGTAGGTGTTCTTTAGACAGTGTTCAGCTAGTCTTGGGATATCTTTGGCTAAACCTTTGTTCGTTACCTGAGTGTCGAGTAATTTAATTGTCTCGTTGACCGGAACCCTCGTGAACAGAGAGGTCACATCAAATTTTACGAGAATGTCATTCGGGTTAAGCTTAATATCTTTCATTATATTTACGAGATGTTCAGAGTTTTTTTATGAACGAAGAGGTCCTACCCATGTAGGGCTGTATTTGTTTCGTTACGTATTGTGCTAATTTGTGCGTGGCAGAGCCTATTGTACTTACTATGGGTCTTAATGGGACATCAGGTTTGTGAATTTTTGGTGAGAATATTATTGTGTTATTTTATTTTATCAATTTATTATTTTATTCTCATTCTACGTGACTTTACCGAAAGAACCAAAGAAGAAGCCCATAAAGTCTTGGTGCCCTTGGTTTGATCAGGTATTGCTCTTCCTTCGGAATTGATGACTTGGCAATGATTGCCGTTGTTATACATTCCAAGGTGCTGGTTGGGTCTCGTTTATTTTTTAATAATCAACAGGACAAAAATATATCCATGATAGAGGTTTTTTTTTTTGGGGGGGGGGGGGGAGTTCGACTGCGTGAATATACAAAAAAACGTGCCAATTAGTTTCTACTCTATGTTTTTTTCGGTAAAGTCACTTGACACAGATATTCTGCTGTGACTGTTCCACCTGAAGACGGAAGCTTGTAGCTTGTGTTGCCTCCGAAACGTCGTGATTTAATTTAGTTGTTTTATTTTATTTTACCTACGTGACTTTACCGAAAAAACCAAAGAGTATGAATCCTTGCAGTCACGAAAGCTCCAAATCTAGAATTAGTTTCTACTCCAGCACACCGGTGTGGTGGACAGTAAACCCACAACATTTACCATTTGATTACGACTCGCTGCATGTTAAATACAAATAAAACATACAGTATGTATGTATGTGTGTTGAACTTCTTTCGCACCGTACGTAGACAACCGTGCTAATCGGAGGTGCAGGGGAAGGACAACAAACGGAATACTAAAAGCAGTTTTCAAGAAATTAGTTTGTCAATCTAGACGATTTAAAACTACATCGCTCCCAGTGGATTCCGAATATAGGAAGAGCGTTCCAGACGGCCACAGAAGCGCATCTGAACGCGAATTTGAATCATTGCTGTTGTAAATGATGCCCTCCCGGACGATCGTGTAACTAATGGGTTTTATTACAAACACGGTACTTTTTATGTGGACAGATAGATACTGCGTGTGAATGCTGCTTATATAATGTTTCGTAATTAAGAAGCTTCGACTATGAATGAAAAACTGCCACGACAACTATTCGGGTTGTGATTGATATCGATATTCATTCTAGAATTCGACGAATGCGAGTGATAACTTTCGTTCACATAAACACAACTTTGTAAACAATCGAATAAAGTAAAAATAAAAATCTTTAAATCAACACGTAATATTAAAACGCGAAAATCACCGCTGTACTCCCTCCCCGCTCGCCGTAGTTATTTTTTGCCGCAGTGACATTCACGAAGGATTGACGTCAACCTTGGTTGTGACGTCATTTTCAGAGCACCTTCTTTGATCACGTGTATGACGTCATCGCATTTTAGCCTCGTGCCTCTGCGACGTCATTACTTGTGCTGACGTCATCATCGCTCACGATTGAAGAAGCTATTTGGGTGGACATGAAGTCACGTCTTTGGTGCGAGGGGGGGGGGATGGTTTAAAAACTAAATTCGGGACGTCATCCCGTCACCGAAGTCACGTGCGCGCCGACGTCACAAAGTCACGTGAGAGAGACGAGCTCCGGCCAGAGGAAGAAGCGGAGCGAGAGAGACGCGAAGGGGGAAATTAACCATTAAAGAATAACGCTTAAACATTATTATTAGTAGTAGAAGTAGTTGTTGTTAAATAATAACAAGTTACACGATCGTCGACACAACTACGACGTCGTCGTCGTCATTATTATTATTTACAGGGTCCGCAGAGTCAGAAGAGGTTGAGCGAGGAGGTTGAATTAGCGGGGGATCTGATCCGGAGCTGTCGCGGTGGTTCAGGTGAGGAGTGGGGCCTGTGGGTCATCGGCGATGATCTCTCCACTGCTGGGGGTGCAGGCCTCTCCGAAGCGGGGGTCGCCGTCCGTCACACGATCACCGTCGTCATCACCATCGGCCGTGATCTCTCCGCTGCTAGACGCGGGGTTCATCTAAGCCTTGGCGATTCACATCAGTCTCATCGCCACCGTCAATCATGATCTATTCACTGCTGGGGTGAAGGCCTTCTATTCCAAGGCCTGCCCACGGCTTTTTAGAATTCGTCAAAACGCTGATTTCAGCCCGGCGAGAGAGAGAGAGATGCGCGTCGTAATATCATGTGTTGTAATGATTGTTGATTGCAGTTGTGACGACGAGTGGGTGTGACATTGATGAGGGATGCTGCTGCTGTGTTGTGCTTACAGTCATGGCCGCGCTCTCTCTTCTCTACGGCGGTGTCTCGCTCGCCTTCTGGAGCACGTTGACCATCGTGGGTGAGTCGAGTCCTGGATCTAGCCACGGGGGTCACCCACATTACCAGTTGTGCCTTGACGTAACCTTTCTTTCGCCACGGTGCCCGCCGATGTCCGTCTTGATGTGTCCCGTTATTTCACCAGTGTGGGTCAGTACGAATTATGCGCGTTTCAGATGTTCACCTTTATTTAAGCGTTTGTTGAATAGTTTTTTTTTATAGTCCTTTGTATAACCGTGAGGGGGTGAGGGGGGTTTACGGTGATCACCGTGGGTGCGTCCTTTAGTGAAACACGGGGGGAGTACAGTATTCGGATTCACCGTGATGACTGATTTGCACGTTCTTTTTGCCGCGGGTCGCATTGTAATCAAAGCGAGTGGACCTCATCGCTTTAACCAATTTGGGGGGCGGGGGTCACGTGCAGATTGATGGTGTTTTTTATGTGTCCTTTTATTTGCCGATGTGGAGGCATTGCGATTCACTGTTGTGAATGTCTTGTGCTGTGATCGCGGGGGCTTTGGCATTCACTGGATTCGTTACACGATTGTCCTTTATTTAACCGCAGATGACGCTGTGATTCCCTGTGCTTATTTTTTTTGGTATGTTAATTCAACTTGGGTGATACATCGACATGTAGATTCATTGCAATTGGCG
Organism: Petromyzon marinus; assembly: GCF_048934315.1. NCBI lineage: Eukaryota > Metazoa > Chordata > Hyperoartia > Petromyzontiformes > Petromyzontidae > Petromyzon > Petromyzon marinus. Next base: position 6,473,474 of record NC_133710.1, on the reverse strand, counting down.
TTTAACCGCGGGGCACATGGTCATCCACAGTGGGCGAGTGGAGTCCTTTATTAACCATTCAAGACACGCAGTGATTTTCTTTCGTTGTGTCTCCTTTCTTTAGCCATGAGTAAGCATTGAGATTGACTTTGAAGCTTGATGTCAACATTGAGTTCACCCGGGTGCACGACCACTCGCACCTTTATTGAACCATGGTCATTTTATTTTATTTCACATTCGCTGAGAGCTCATCGCACATCGTCGTCAGCCACGATAAATCCCACCGCTGGGATGAGGGCCTCCCCCGGTGCCATTGCCATTGCCATCTCTCACGGTTTTGCGATGCAACAATCCATCTCGCTTATTTCATTTCCACCACCCCCAGTACGTGTTGGAACGTTCTCACAGATGCGTTTTCCCTTCTTTGGCTGCTACTCTGTCATCCCTCTCGACCACCGACCGCGCCCCTTATAGCGGTGTCCTCGAACTTGTGTTTATACTCGAAGTCCACGTGTTCCTTGTCTGTCTCTTGGTGTTATTCAAATCATGGTCGTGGTAGTTAACTCAAGATTTTTCTTTCTTTAACCATGATGACAACGTTACATATTCAATGGGTTTCATGGTGATTAACCACGGGCCCTATCGAGATTCATTGTGGATGTATTTATTCCTTTTTTTAATCATGGAGCCACATGAACATTCACTGGGAGTTGATTACTGTTGTCCTTTATTTTGCCACAGTATGACACTGACATACACTTTGTTCATTGCTAACATATCGGTGCGAGTATTTGAGTGTTATTATCCACTCGTATGCTTGCTGGGTCTACTGCGGGTACTCTGGTTTCTTTCCACATGCAACACACTACTTAAAAGGAAGTATTATTTGGTGATGCAGCTGCTTTGGCAAATATATAATAGACAACTTTTGGGAAATGACCCTTCACACATGAATAGGCCAAAGATATAGAGTGGATAATAAGAGTTGGAAACTGCACTTTACACGATTCAGCCCTGCTTCGCTTGTCATTTCTGTGACATGTGCATTTCAAGTGAATTGGTCGTAAGCTCATTAATTTTGGAACTGATCTAACACTTTGTTTTTCCCTGAGCCTGCCATCACACCTTCCCATCTTCGCGACGCTCATTCTAAAAGAACTCCGGCATGTGTGACGTGAACAAAAATACCTGAACAAGCATCGAAACCTCCGATTTGTCCCACCACGCTAACCCATTCGTGCATTTCCCTCCCTCCTGCCCACCACCCCCCAAGGGATTTGCTACACTATCTTCGACCTCGGATTCCGGTTCGACATCGGATGGTGAGGACTCGACCGCTATGGGGCGGTTTTAGTGGTGGCACGTGCCGGTTGTGGCTGCTTTTCGGTTGGGGCAGGCTCACCGTGCGTGCGTGTATGTGTGTATACGTGCATGTGCTAGTGATACCAGACGCTTACTGTAAACAGAGCACAACGGGGGGGGGGGGGGGAGAAGCGTGATAGTGGCAGGTCGTGTCCGCCCTCTGATGCCCAGTGCCCTTGGTCATTGGTTTCTTGAATTGCGTTGTTTAAAAAAAAAATCTAACTTTGTAACCAATTTGTTTCCGATGATGCCTTTGGTGTTGTATGCATCATGACACTGAGCAATCCATTCATTAAAAAAAAATTCATATAAAAAATTAAGTCCAGATCCAAATTTTACGGGACTATTTTTGTGCAGTCATTGGTGACTGGGATGAGCCCGTCGACTCACTCGAATTGAGAACCTGGTTTTTAATCACAACAACTTATTCTGTAAATCTATAGATACCCATAGTCATTTATATGCATTCGATAACCTCCCCCCACCACTTGATGCAAGAGAAGCGCACAAGTGTTGTCATCACATCTACCCCTCTGTCTGTCGCCTGATGAAGCTAGTTGTAATTACTGGCGAAACGTCGTACTCAGATTGTAAATGTTGTGGCTTGGCTCTCCAACACACCGGTGTGCTGTACTAGTAACGAATTGGCCACGTTCTGTTTACGTGACAAACCTTACTAATTCGCTCTGTCCGGTGGTGGCGGGTTTAACGACACATATTTACGTGATCTAACCCCAAAAAACCTGTTATCTATAGATATCTCATTACGAGTTTGTGGGTCTCGTCTAGGAAATGTATGGGTTTCTCTCAGTCACTGGTCATCAGACTGAGACCTGTCAACATCGCACCACGAGGGAACCCGCTTTAATCACAGGTGGTATCCGGAGTCTAACCCATAATTGAATGCCAGTTCTGCGCACTCACTTCTGAGTCATCTGGCCACTACTGCCTGCCGCCTCTGTAAGAGTGAGAGAGTGCTTAGATGCTGGAGTTGCGATGCACTCTCTCGGCATGTGACGACGCATCTATTAAAATAAAGGCTTATAACACCCATGATGCGTGCTTTGCATGGGCCATGTAAGAATCAATTGCTTTAGGGTTCATACAAAATGTATGCGAATATTAACCTGTGGGTTGAAGGTATGAATGAGTTTAAACAAAAGCGGCAGAACATCGGTGATAGGCAATTCAAACAGGGCGGTAAAAAGAATCGCCTCTTCAATGGAATTTGGTCGATCGGTCCACACAACCGACGCGGCATGGGGGACGGTCTTCATTCCAGCAGTGGATTGAGCACGACATTCACAGATAGTGCTCCTATTAGCTTTGTGGATTGCATGACTACTTGAGTTTTACCGAGGTTATTTTTTAAAATACTTGTACCACCAGTGATGACCTAAAACATTAATGATTGACACGTTTGTCACGGCCGATTTTTTTTGTCGTTTAATACGAACGGCTTTGCGTTCATGATATGATACCAATCGATGAAAGGGCTAGGGTTAAGTACAGTGTTGTATAGTGAAGCTGTTCAATGTTTTAATGTGGAGAAATTGGGTTAATACTGTCTTTGCTCAAAGTGCAAACATCACCCCGGTGATAAATCGCTTGAAAATGTTAATAATTTTCCATACCGCCGTTAGCTTTCTGCGATCTACTTCGGCTGTGTGAAGCAGGTGACGGCTGTAAATGGGATTCGAATGAATGAGTCTACGCAATTATAAAAAAATTTACCGCCTTTTTTTAACGCATTTTTAATTAATTTTCTAAAAGCCCTTTCTAACAAGTTTTGCCGGATTCGCATCGCACTTGCGCTACGAGCCTGGTGAGCAGAGTTCGAATCCTCGTCACGGGTTTCACGTCATTGGCGAGTGACATCTGGAACAGTTCTGGGCCCTTTCTTCTTTGCCATTTTGCTCTGACCAGTGTCGTGGTGACATTTGGTCAAACAACCCCCATGACCAACGTGGCATCAGGACGACTTCATCCAGCAGCAGTGGATTGACAAAAGGGCTGTACACATGTACCAGTGATTATTCTTCCACCTTACCATCGGTTGGGCAAACGTTCGATTGTCACAGTTTTGCCGAGGATAGTCAGAAATGTACAAATGATCGACCTCTCAGCTTGACCCTTAAGAACAATGTTAACTGCATTCGTAACAATTGACCCCTTGTTTGCACAAGAATTTACTCAGTGCTGCACTGTAGTCACACGCCCTTAATTATTCCAGCCTTTTTGTTATTTCCTATTCCAGCCTTTTTGTTATTTCCTGTCCACGTGGCTGACAATTGATTGAACATTTATAAGGTGGTGAATGTCCCACGTGAATACTGGCTCACATTTTTGCCAACCTCCGAGCAACGAAGGGCTGAGTTGAACTCCGACATGGCATCGCGAGACTTCCGGTTGCAAGTCAAGCGACGTGTTAAAGTGTTACATCACACTGTAACAGTGGTGAAGTGTTATTCCGAGTGCAGCCGTTATTGGTGTCATCTGTGTTCCATTGTCGTCTGGCTCGGAGCGGAACCGTGACTTGCCTACAAGCCGTTTGTCCTCTTGCCGTCAGGTTCCTGACCGAGACGTCCCCGTACATGTGGGCCAACCTTGGGATCGGCCTCGCCATTTCGCTGTCCGTGGTCGGAGCTGCCTGGTGAGAGGTCCCCACTCATACGTTCATTCGTTCGCTCACTCTCTTACTCACTCGTTCACTCACGTGTTCGTTCACAAATTTATTACGTGGTTGTAGCTAACGAATATGCGTAGGGCACGATAACGCAATCGGGATGGAGAGACCACCACCTAGCCACCGGCTAAAGCGTTTAGAGCACCTAGAGACATGCGTTTAGAGTATTTGGCTGCTCTATATTTCCACATGGTAAGCCACTTCGTTAAGCATTCATTTGTGGCCAGGTCAGTGGGCCTTTCCTGGTAAAATAAAATAAATAGTTTTAGTTTAAATCAACATAATCTGCGGTTATTTGGGCACTTCAATAAATCCTGAAGATTATTATTTTTTTTTAAACATGACTGTGTTGAGATGAAAGAGGGAGGGGCGGCACCCGAGCAAGGCTGGTGGGGGGGGGGATTTGGAGCACTGCAGACTGGACGAGCTCAAACCACAGTCAGCTGATCCGCGAGGGTGGTGGAGTGGGGGGGATGGTGAAGGTGGTGAGAGGTGGAGGGGAGATCGAGATGGGGGGGCTGCCAGAGCGGGGCTCCAACAGCCTTATCGCTAGATCCAACATAGAGGGTGGATGGATATTTGGCACTTGTTTCTGATCCATATCTCACAGCAGGAAAAATAAAACATGCTAATACAGTAACATTCTTCTGTGGGTACGTCCGTATGTAGCTTTTCGTTAAGTTATTTTTTTTTTACAAAATCGCAATGACAATGTAACAAAAGATGCAAACTGTGTAAAGAAGCATTGGGAGGGGGGGGGAGGTGGTGCATGGGAGATGGCAACGACTTGGGGAAGCCTTCATCCAGCAGTGGATAGATGGTGGCGCATTATTGTTATGATTTTGGAAGTTGGTTTTGTGTGTATATTCCAAAACGAAAATTAATCTTGACATGTAGGAGTGGATTTATGAAATTAATAAATGTATCTTAATTGATTCAGATGTATTTGGTGTTATTTTATTGGAATGTATTTGTTGAGCTTACTATTTCTGTTTAATATTTATTCAGGACTATTATGAAATGTATCGTATTCGTTGTATATGTAACACTTACTTAAATACATTTACATTGTAAGTTCAATTTGGTGAGAGATGTCGATAGCTTGGTGAGGTCTCTGTCCATCAGTGGATTGATCCCAGCCGCTGATGGTTAATAGTAATAATGTGATTATCTCGTTGTTATAATGCTAAAAAAATCTGCCGTCCTTCCAACATCAACTGCTCATCTGCTCATCCGTCCTCACCCGTGAATGTGACTTGCGGTGTGCTTTGCTGTGACCTTGAGTCAGCTTGAGTCAGACTGGTCTGGTGGGTGTGTGCTCGCGCGCACACGACTGTGAGAATCTTGGCCAAACAGGTTCACTGCTGTTGGATCCATGCTTAGAAATAATGCGCGTATAGAGAGGGAGGGAAGGAGCTTTTGTTGGTGTGTTGTGCCCTTGCCAAGAAATCAACACTTTACACAAACACACACACACACACGCGTTTACTTGTGTAAACAATGACTTCTGGTTTGTGTATTCGTGGAAAACTGTTTTTCCTCACATTTTTCCATGAAAATGTACGAAGTTTTTCCTGCAAAATGATGCCACAAACCACTTTTCCGCAAATACAAACACTCGGGCTAAGGCACACACTCCACAAATTACCCATGATCACCACCCAGTCTTGTCAGGGCCCACCGGCCTTGCCCAAATGGTTTTGTGGGTGGGCAAAGTCTCGACGGTAGATCACTCGCCAAATTATTCCTCCAATATGAATAAGTATTCTGATTATGAAATCTCAAGTTTACCACGTCCCAGTGCGATTCTTGTGCCGCGTACGCTGTCATAGCTTGTCGTCTCTTGTTATGAACGTGTGCATATAAACATAATTGTTTTGTACGTATTGTATTGTGAACAATACCGTACTGCAATTTGAATTTACTGTGTGCAGCCTCGTGAGCAGCAGTGATCTACCCACTGCTAGATGAAGGCCTCCCCGATTCCCCGTTGGTTGTCGGTGTATTTTTAGAACGCTTCACCGACCTGCCGCTGACTATCGCGGTTTGGTGGTAGCGCTATTATCTCGATAGTTTCACACGGCCGTGTCGACGCGGTTCCCAAAGCAAACGGCGTGAACGCACCCCCTCCCCCCCCCACCCGACGCACGCGACGTACGCTCTCATATTCGTCTGCACGCGTTCTTCCCCAGGGGCATCTACATGACCGGCTCCAGCATCATCGGCGGCGGAGTGAAGGCACCGCGCATCCGCACCAAGAACCTGGTCAGGTGAGCCCCAAGAGGCCCAGTCAGGTGACCCGGTTGGGTTCAGCGGAGCTATGATTCGCGACAGTTTATGCACCAGGGTAGGTGAATCGGAGGCGTCTGTCAACAAGTTCCAGTGCTTTGTGCGAAGGCAGTAGCAGTGGGTGGTTGTCTTTACGACAGAAGGTCTGGGCTGTGTCAGAAAACATGGGATATACGGCATTGGCTACGTGACAAGCCGTTGTACTTGGTGGTCATCCATGTCCCCCCAGCACTATCCAGGCCCAGTGCTGCTTCGCTTCCGTGATCTGACGAGACCGGGGCACAGTCCGGGTGATTTGATCGTAGGTTTTCCCATCATGTGGCGTGTAAAGCGCGAAGCCACGATGCATCATGCGTAACCATGTGAAAGGGGGCGTCCAGCAGTCGTACCTGAAGCTGTTTTGATGTCGGTGACCGGTCGGTACGTCTCCCCCAACGCTCTCTCCGCTCTCCGTCCCTGCCTCTCTTTTTTTCCCATGCAGCATCATCTTCTGTGAAGCCGTCGCCATCTATGGAATCATCATGGCCATCGTCATCAGCAACCTCGCCGAGGTGAGCGACCAAACTAAATGCCACCGCTTGAGCGGAATATGTTCGTGTTTACTTTTGGCGACGCATGTGTACATCCTTATACAGTAAAACCTTGGATTGCGAGTAACTTGGTCTGCGAGTGTTTTGCAAGACGAGCTAAATTTTAAATAAATATTAATTTGATAAACGAGCGAGGTCTTGCAATACGAGTAGTACGTAGACGCTTTGTCTGCTGAGCATCACGTGATCACAACTGATATACGAGTGCTTTAATATACGAGTGCTTTGGATTACAAACACGTTTCCGGAACGAATTATCCTCTCAATCCAAGGTTTTACTGCATATTATTTACTTGTGGCTCCGCGTGTGTGTACGTGTCTGTAAATGCCTGTGTTTATTGTTTTGTGTTGCAGCCTTTTAAAGGAGCCATCCCTGAGCTCATTGGTAACCGCAACTACCACGCAGGTACGGCACGGCACGCATTCCGCAGTACGGCACAATACAGCAACAACAGAGGTCCCCCATATAGCCTTCAACAGACTTTTGGAGCAAGTTCTGCTTGCAAGCACTTAACAAGGCCGGCATGGCTCGCGGGGCGGGGGGGGGGAGGGTGGCCAATACCACGTCTGGTGCATGATTGTGTGCCGCAGTGCACTTTGGCACATTGTTGTGTTGTGCTGCCCCTCTCCCGACAGGCTACGCTATGTTCGGGGCCGGCCTCACCGTCGGCTTCTCGAACCTCTTCTGCGGAGTGTGCGTGGGGGTGGTGGGGAGTGGAGCGGCGCTTGCCGACGCGCAGAACGCTTCTCTCTTCGTCAAGATCCTCATCGTGGAGATCTTCGGCAGCGCCATCGGCCTCTTCGGCGTCATCGTCTCCATCCTGCAGGTGGGCGGCGGACGTGGGGTTGTGTGTGGGGTTGTAGGTGGGGTTGTGGGTGGGGTTGTGGGTGGGGTTGTGGGTGGGGTTGTGGGTGGGGTTGTGGGTGGGGTTGTGGGTGGGGTCGTGGGTGGGGTCGTGGGTGGGGTCGTGGGTGGGGTCGTGGGTGGGGTCGTGGGTGGGGTCGTGGGTGGGGTCATGGGTGGGGTCGTAGGTGGGGTCGTAGGTGGGGTCGTCGGTGGGGCTGTAGGTGGGGCTGTAGGTGGGGCTGTAGGTGGGGCTGTAGGTGGGGCTGTAGGTGGGGCTGTAGGTGGGGCTGTAGGTGGGGTTGTAGGTGGGGTTGTAGGTGGGGCTGTAGGTGGGGCTGTAGGTGGGGTTGTAGGTGGGGCTGTAGGTGGGGCTGTAGGTGGGGCTGTAGGTGGGGCTGTAGGTGGGGTTGTAGGTGGGGCTGTAGGTGGGGTTGTAGGTGGGGCTGTAGGTGGGGCTGTAGGTGGAGCTGTAGTTGGGGTTGTAGGTGGGGCTGTAGGTGGGGCTGTAGGTGGGGCTGTAGGTGGGGCTGTAGGTGGGGCTGTAGGTGGGGTTGTTGGTGGGGCTGTAGTTGGGGCTGTAGGTGGGGCTGTAGGTGGGGTTGTAGGTGGGGTTGTAGGTGGGGCTGTAGGGGTGCGGTTATGGGGCTGTGGCGCTACGGTAACGATGGACATTGTTGGAGCTGGGCTATCCAATTAATTCAGTGATCGATTACTCTATCGATTATCAATTCTTTATTAGACTATATGTGTAACACGTTGGATAAAAAAGATTCAACTCTGATTATCATTTTGGGTCGATTAATAAACTAAATTGCAGTGTATGCATTTACCAAGCAACTATATGCATGTATGTTAAGCGTCTCTCGCACCATACATAGCCAACCTTGCTAATCGGAGGTGCAGGGAAAGGACAATGATTTACTTGCTGGCATCGTTTTGTTTGTGTTTTACGCAGACATCGAAAGTGAAAATGGGAGACTGAGCCTTACAAGTGACAGCTGCTGTTGGTGACCAGAACGCACGTTCAGTCCACAACCAGCGAACGCACGACTCCTAACCCTAATCCCATGCACATACACTTACACACGTACATACATGTGTATACACACGAGCTTGTACACGAGCCACACACTGTCATACATTAAACACACAACCATTATACATAGACCCACACACAACCCACACACACTCACACACATAATATACACACCGCAAAGACATACACCCACACATACATCATTCACATGTATACCCATTCACTTATGCACATATCCCACTCACACATGCAAAGACACACACACACATATCAACCCACACAAATACACACAACCCACATGCATATACACACACACACACCGTACATGTGCACGCACACACCCCTATACACCAACTGCCCCGCATGATGCCCACGCATACATGCGTGCACACCCCGCGTGAACACCCACCCCGCACACACACACACTCTGCACACACACCCTGCACTCGAACACCCACCCTGCACATACACACATCTGCCTAAGGACACCTACGAGCGCGCTCTCTGGAAACTCCCCCTGTTGAAGCTTAACACTGGGCGGCCACCGCTAAAATCACCGCAGGCGCAGCGTTTATTCGTGACTACAAACCGGTCCGCTGCACGAGAGCCATCCTCGCTCCTCTGCCGGCACCTGAAGGCTCTTCGAGACATTTCGATTCAGTCCTCGCCGATCGTAGCTGTTTCCGAGGGATTGATATGAGAGCGTCTATTTAAGATTGAACTACCCAACGAGGTATTGTGGGTGAGAGACCACTTGATTATTTTTACAATCCCGTGTTGAGGGGGGGTGGCAGTCTTGGTGTAGAATTCTTGACGTGTGCATGTGTGGGCAGCTGCCAGATTGTCAGGGGAAAGTTTCCAGTTCTGCTTGGGTGTGTGTGACCCGCCAGAACTGGCGTCATTTACAGTTATAATTGTGTAATTTGTAATGAAAGCGGTCGAAATTGCAGATAGCAGTTATAACCACACATTAATACCCTGAATAAAACAAAGATACACGCACCTTCACAACAACAACCGCCTTTCGCCACTTAAGTGGTGGTAATATCACCATGGTGTTTGTGCCAGGCTCGGTGCACTTTGTGTGTGTGTCCACCACGTACAAAGACGTACACGTACCCAAGGTCACCTAAGTACAGAGACTCGCAACTCGAAACTCCCCCTGTCGCAGTTTAACCTCTTCCAGTCTGACCATTGGGCCGGCACTGCGAACAATCACTGCCGGGAGAGTCGATGCTCAAGTACAAACAGATCCGCTTCGCGAGACGCACTCGCACTACCATCGCGTCAAGGCTCTCTCGCTCTGAAGGGCTGTTCCTTTTACATAGATTTCTGTTTCATCCGCACCGATTCTTATTTGTACGTATGTTGAACTTCTTTCGCACCGTACGTAGCCGACCGTGCTAGTCGGTGGTGCGGGGGGAAGGATAACAAACTAAACACAAAAAGCAGTTGTAAAGAGATGAGTTTTCAGTCGAGATTATTTAAAAGTGCATAGCTCCAGTGGCTTCCGCATATCGAAAGGAAGAGCGTTCCAGAGGGCTGCAGAAGCGCCTCTGAAAGCGCGCGATGCGGTGACCGTCTTTGTCCAAATGGCTAGCCAAAAGCCGCTGCTTGCGAGGATGACCGGAATTTGCGTGACAGCTTATGCTCCTACTCATTGACGAGATCAGCAAGGTATTGTGGTTAATTTGTTGCAAGCACTGGTGTCTAATGAGTGCGACATTATAATGCGAGCTGTTTGAGATGAGTGCCCGTTGCCGATTTTGAACGCCTACCGTGGTAGGGGCGGACTCGCCGATTCACGGACACCGCTTTACGAATCTCCACGGTCGATCCGTGCCTCGTAGCAGGCCACATGTAGACTACCTGGCATGTGCTTCTGAACGAGAGCTGGTCATCGGTAGTTGGGGAGGAGTTTCCAATTGTGTCAGTCTATCCGTGTGTGTGTGTGCGTGTGCTAGACCTGGAGTCGGTTACAAATGCGTTATCGCGTCACTTTGCAATCGCAATGCAAGTGCAACAACAACAAAAAAAAACAATATCGGGATTGCGGTTGCAGCCAACATCGCTGCTGTTCTCGTGGTTGGTTCCAGCTCTGGTACGTGCTCGCTTGCCAATGCGCTCGCGCGCTTTCATCTGCACTCTCTGGCCATGCACATTCGGGCTATGCGCACCCACGTGCTGGGTCGTGTGCCGTGGGACACGTGGCAACGGAGAAGCGTGACGGACGTTGTAACATGTGGGGGTTTTTTTTATTAAAATTTCCAGCGTTGATACATTCCATGATTGGATTCAGAATGTAATCGCCAATCACCAGGAATGTGTCCTGTTTCGTAAGCCAAGCAGAGACGAGCCTGGATAATGTTTGGATGGGCGATCACAACGTACAAAATTTGTATTGTATAGTACCGCTGTTGGGCTACATTGCCAGCAGAAGGCGGCAGTTCAGCATCTATACTCCACCAACCAGCACTGCCCAGCGGGCATTATGGTCAAATAACACCCATGACCCACACAGCATAAGGAGGCCCTCAGCCAGCAGTGGATTAACTCGAGGACTGAACATGTGATTCTGACTCCACCCAACCAGTGGCGGTGCACATCCGAGGTTGTCACAGTTTTGCCGAGGACAGTGGGACATTCCAAACGGTTATCATCTCGGCTTGCTTAGCCATTAATAAACAACGCTGACTGCATTGATCACAATTCACCTGTTTATTTGCACTGCAATTTAGTTATTGCTGCACTGAAGCCGCGCGGCCGTAATTTTTCCGGTCATGTGTTTAGCATCATGCCACATGTATCGTTGTTCAAAGACGAATAGATGTTTGAGGCGAGCGATTATATCACGATTGCTTTCGGTTGCGTCTGGGGTACACGGACCTGAGCACAAACAACTGTCGAATCACAACTAAGTAAAAACAGAGTAGACCCAAGTCTTCTTTCGCTGAAAGGTTTGGTCTGATTTGTTTTGGCAGCAAATCGGCTCCCTTAAAAAAAATAACTCTTCCGTAATTTTGCATCTTTTTTTTCTTTCGTTATGTTCAGGTGCGGGAGAGTATTGAGATTTGTTAAAATGCACGCAGCCGATCAATACAAAGAGACACACGGCAACCTTGTTCGTTTCGGAATGCTGTATTAATTCTTGCCACGTGTAAATGGCTTAAACAGAATTGAATGTTTGGAAGTGGTGTAGTTGACGTGCGAAACGTGTGTAGTGTAATGTGTGCTCGTCTAAACGTTCCTTCCACCCTCCCCTGGCTCCGGTGTGGTTTAGCAGTCGTGTGAGAGTAGCGGTAACCTCGTTGTGTGGCAGCAAAAACCCTCGATGTGCTGTATTTAATTTTAAGAGGCTTGCCACGGTGCACCGTTTCCTCGCATTGAGTGGCTTGCTTGTCGCTTGAGTGTCGCGCGATTCCTTACGAACTTTATGACCCCCACCACCACCACCTTATCCTTCCTCTTTGAAATGGTTACAGCCAGGGGGTTGTGCGCTGTGTCCTCGAAATAGCATGGGTGGATGAAATGCCACCACGTCCCGCACGCATTGGAAGTGGGGTCGATCGGCAAGGTCACGCGTGGTGTGGGTGAAGTATGGGTACTCCCACCTCTTTAAGATGTCTGGCTGGTGTGGAAGAGTAGGCCAAAAGAGCCCGATAGATCTCCCTCTGGTGATGTGAGTAATCGGTTTGAAGGGCTGCTCCTTTTACACACACAAACTTTTGGGGGGGGGGGGACCCCTAAAAAAAGAGAATGTAAAATCACGTTCGCACAGCTCGCCAGAGGCGTGCAAATGCGGATGCTGATTTGATGACGGGATGCGTTTGCACTCGGTGCAGATTTATCACAAGCCAGGACAGCAGTCCCACTTTGGTACCGTGCTGCAACTCATTGTGGCAAAGAATTGTGTGTGTTGCAAAATTGGCTTGTGATTTTTTTTAAACTGTAATTTGATTGTTTTATATTGCTTTTTGTGTATATTATACCAAGCAATATAAATGCAACTCCTGGTTGTAAATGCGCAAAATTTTGCCTTTGTGGAATATTATTGGTGGTTTGTAAGGAAAGTGAGTGGATTATCCCGGCATTTCGAGGACACTCTGGGAGTTGCTTTTGCCCTGGGCTGTGCCGTTAATTGATTTGGTTCCCCAATCCCCCCCCCCCCCCAGTATCTACGCGTGTTGAATATTCACGGACGCGCGGTGGGAATTGTTGTAAATTGCAATGCTCAATTAAAATTTTAAATAGTGTGACGCTCCTGTCTGCTTGTGGACACTTATTGAAAACGACATCACGCTGATACGTTCGTCTTCCCACACAAATCTGGCTGTCGCATGATGAAGCTAGTTGTAATTTACTGGCGAAACGTCGTTCTCGGATTGTAAATGTTGTGGCTTGGCTCTCCAACACAGCGGTTAATGCTGTACTAGTGACGAATTTGCCACGTTCTGTTTACGTGACAAACCCTTACTAGTTGGCTGTGTTGCGTGCTGACGGGTTTTAACGACACATTTAAGTGATCTAACCCAAAAAAAAACTCTTATTATGGACGTTCGTTTTTGTGTGCAGTGTTTTTGTTGTATATTAACTCAAATCTGAATACATTTAATATAAAAGCCTGCAAACAAGGTTTTTTGTTACATTTCAGGGGATATTCCGGGTGAACTATTCTAAGTGCATATAGTAACTTGGGAATCCATTTATAGATACCACCACTGATTTTTGATAAAAAAACGAAAATACGTAATGCAATATATAACATACACAATATTTCATGGGAACCCTAAGGTCGTGGTTGCAACATCTGAGGATGTGACGTTTATGCTAAATATTGTAGAAAATATATTGTATTTTTTTCCGGGGGAAATTAATAGAAAGTCAACTTTTCCTCATCGAAAATATTTCCACAAATATTTTAAAAGTGTCGTAAAATATGAAAAGTTGTGCTGGTTGACCGGAGGGATGGACGGTTTCGTCCAATAAACGTACGGGCTGCTAAAAAAAATATTGGTTAAAATGACACGTGTTATCCTTAATAATGAATAAAAGTCGACAAAATTTCACATTTTGAAAATAACTTGAGAAAAACAAATATCATGACGAGAAATTGAGTTCACGTGAATCCTGCAGACGCTAGGAGGGCGCTACGGACACTTCCGTTAATCCGCGCCACCAGCAAAAGCTCAACAATTTCAATTTATGGTAGATATGTAATAGCATAATCATAATAAAGAGGATTTGCAATAATGACAAAAATACATTGCCTTTTGTTTTGTATATTCTCCACAATTACACTATTGATTAGTTTGTGTTGTGTATTATTTAGTTTTGCGTCGAGCTAGCGACATGTATAGCCCATGCGCATCTTCACAGTTCAGCATTGATTCAAGCAAGTCTGACTACTGATGAGCCACTGAATGTCGAAACTTGTCCAGAGTTATCCTGTATTGAATCAACAGTGGTGCAAGCCTGACTACTGATGAGCCACTGAATGTCGAAACTTGTCCAGAGTTATCCTGTATTGAATCAACAATGGTTTAAGTCTGACTGCTGATGAGACACTGACTGCTGTTGAGACACTGACTGCTGATGAGACACTGACTGTTGATGAGACACTGACTGCTGATGAGACACTGACTTGATGAGACACTGACTGCTGATGAGACACTGACTGTTGATGAGACACTGCTGATGAGACAGTGACTGCTGATGAGACACTGACTACTGATGAGACACTGTTGATGAGACACTGCTGATGAGACACTGACTGCTGATGAGACACTGACTGCTGATGAGACACTGCTGATGCGACACTGTTGATGAGACACTGACTGCTGATGAGACACTGACTGCTGATGAGACACTGACTGTTGATGAGACACTGACTGCTGATGAGACACTGACTGTTGATGAGACACTGACTGCTGATGAGACACTGACTGTTGATGAGACACTGCTGATGAGACAGTGACTGCTGATGAGACACTGACTACTGATGAGACACTGTTGATGAGACACTGCTGATGAGACACTGACTGCTGATGAGACACTGACTGCTGATGAGACACTGCTGATGCGACACTGTTGATGAGACACTGACTGCTGATGAGACAGTGACTACTGATGAGACACTGACTGCTGATGAGACACTGACTACTGATGAGACACTGTTGATGAGACACTGCTGATGAGACACTGACTGCTGATGAGACACTGACTGCTGATGAGACAGTGACTACTGATGAGACACTGCTGATGAGACTGACTGCTGATGAGACACTGACTGTTGATGAGACACTGCTGATGAGACAGTGACTGCTGATGAGACACTGACTACTGATGAGACACTGTTGATGAGACACTGCTGATGAGACACTGACTGCTGATGAGACACTGACTGCTGATGAGACACTGCTGATGCGACACTGTTGATGAGACACTGACTGCTGATGAGACAGTGACTACTGATGAGACACTGACTGCTGATGAGACACTGACTACTGATGATACACTGTTGATGAGACACTGCTGATGAGACACTGACTGCTGATGAGACACTGACTGCTGATGAGACAGTGACTACTGATGAGACACTGCTGATGAGACTGACTGCTGATGAGACACTGACTGCTGATGAGACACTGTTGATGAGACACTGCTGATGAGACACTGACTGCTGATGAGACAGTGACTGCTGATGAGACAGTGACTGCTGATGAGACACTGACTGCTGATGAGACTGCTGATGCGACACTGACTGCTGATGAGACACTGCTGATGAGACACTGTTGATGAGACACTGTTGATGAGACACTGCTGATGCGACACTGCTGATGAGACACTGACTGTTGATGAGACACTGACTGCTGATGAGACACTGCTGATGAGACACTGTTGATGAGACACTGACTGTTGATGAGACACTGCTGATGAGACAGTGACTGTTGATGAGACACTGCTGATGAGACACTGACTGCTGATGAGACACTGCTGATGAGACACTGCTGATGAGACACTGCTGATGAGACACTGCTGTTGAGACACTGTTGATGAGACACTGTTGATGAGACACTGTTGATGAGACACTGCTGTTGAGACACTGTTGATGAGACACTGTTGATGAGACACTGCTGATGAGACACTGCTGTTGAGACACTGTTGATGAGACACTGACTGCTGATGAGACACTGACTGCTGAAGAGACACCGCTGATGAGACACTGCTGATGAGACACTGTTGATGAGACACTGACTACTGATGAGACTGCTGATGAGAGACTGACTGATGATGAGACACTGTTGATAAGACACTGCTGATGAGACACTGACTACTGATGAGACTGCTGATGAGACACTGTTGATGAGACACTGACTACTGATGAGACACTGCTGATGAGACACTGCTGATGAGACACTGACTGTTGATGAGACACTGCTGATGAGACACTGCTGATGAGACACTGCTGATGAGACACTGACTGTTGATGAGACACTGTTGATGAGACACTGCTGATGAGACACTGCTGTTGAGACACTGTTGATGAGACACTGCTGATGAGACACTGCTGATGAGACACTGCTGATAAGACACTGCTGATGAGACACTGACTACTGATGAGACTGCTGATGAGACACTGTTGATGAGACACTGACTACTGATGAGAGACTGACTGCTGATGAGACACTGTTGATGAGACACTGCTGATGAGACACTGACTACTGATGAGACTGCTGATGAGACACTGTTGATGAGACACTGACTACTGATGAGACTGCTGATGAGACACTGTTGATGAGACACTGACTACTGATGAGACTGCTGATGAGAGACTGACTGCTGATGAGACACTGTTGATGAGACACTGCTGATGAGACACTGCTGTTGAGACACTGTTGATGAGACACTGCTGTTGAGACACTGCTGATGAGACACTGTTGATGAGACACTGACTGTTGATGAGAGACTGCTGATGAGACTGCTGATGAGAGACTGACTGATGATGAGACACTGCTGATGAGACACTGCTGATGAGACACTGACTACTGATGAGACACTGTTGATGAGACACTGACTACTGATGAGACTGCTGATGAGAGACTGACTGATGATGAGACACTGTTGATAAGACACTGACTACTGATGAGACTGCTGATGAGACACTGACTGCTGATGAGACACTGCTGATGAGACACTGTTGATGAGACACTGCTGATGAGACACTGCTGATGAGACACTGCTGATGAGACACTGACTGTTGATGAGATACTGACTGCTGATGAGACACTGAAAGTTACGCTTGTGTTGAACCAATGCTGCTGAAATGATGCACTCCCGGACGGCCGTGCGTTGAATGGGATGAGTCTTAAATAGTGTGTGCATCTTCTTGATTCTTTAGGTAAAGTCACGTAGAAGGGAAATAATAAAATAATAAAAATAACACATCACAAAATAAAATTCTCACGACGTTTCGGCCACAACACAAGCAGCCGTCATAAATTGCATCGCGTTCGTTTTTTTTAATATATAAAAATCATCAGTGAGGGTATCGATAAATTCCGTCCAGAATGGCAATGACCTGGCCAACCACCCCCACGCCTTGCTCTTAAGAGTCAGGTGTTGCCCGACCCCGTCGATGCAACCGGTAATGCCGTCCAGAATGTTGCAATGTAATGATGTTGAATGGAGGATGCGGTATTTTAAATAAATTTATTTTTATTTAAAAATAAATCAAAATACCGCATCCCTTATCGGCTGTTTCCGTGATAACCAACACGCATACGGTGGCCGCAAGGTCATGACCACCAAACGCGTTTTGTAATGCACGTGGACCCTTCCTACACAACAGCGCAATCATTACAATAATAATTATTAGATATTAACAATCGATTTGTTGGTGTTGCTGACGACTGCTATCCGCTTGCACAACATACCGTCTGCGTTTAGAACTCTGGAGTGCGCGCGTTTATTTATTTTTATTCTCTGAAGGAACGTCACCACTTGCTGAGGGCAGTTCTGTTAGTCCGACCCTGGGCTCGGCTTTAAGTTGTTAATGGTTCGATTAAAACGACGTTTTAAAGTCACCGCGGACGACGCGACGCTTTGTTGAGCGAGATATTTGGTGTTCGAACGGGCACGGGCCGAACGAGACACGACACTTTGAGCGTTCGACTCGAAGCAAAATAAAAAATAAAGAAATCTCTCGCGGAAAGTCATCGCCGAGGCCTGGAGTGAAGCCTGCGGGCCAAGGCCTCTACCGTGCCCCTCTCTGTCGGTAAAGACGCGTGCGAGTGTGTGTGTCTGTGTGTGTGTCTGTGTGCGTGTGTCTGTGTGCGTGTGTCTGTGTGCGTGCGTGTGTCTGTGTGTGTGTCTGCGTGTGTGTGTGTGTGTGTCTGTGTGTGTGTGTCTGTGTGCGTGTGTGTCTGTGTGTGCGTGTGTGTGGTGTCTGTGTCTGCGCGTCTGTGTGTGTCTCTGTGTGTGTGTCTGCGTGTGTGTGTCTGTGTGTGTCTGTGTGTCTGTGTGTGTGTGTGTCTGTCTGTGTGTGTCTGTGTGTGTGTGTCTGTGCGTGTGTGTCTGTCTGTGTGTGTGTCTGTGTGTGTGTCTGTGTGCGTGTGTGTCTGTGTGTCTGTGTGTCTGTGCGTGTGTGTGTCTGTGTGTGTGTGTCTGTGTGTGCGTGTGTCTGTGTGTGCGCGTCTGTGTGTGTCTGTGTGTGTGTGTGTCTGCGTGTGTGTGTCTGTGTGTGTGTCTGTGTGTGTGTCTGTGTGCGTGTGTGTCTGTGTGTGTGTGTCTGTGTGTGTGTCTGTGTGTCTGTGCGTGTGTGTCTGCGTGTGTCTGTGTGTGTGTCTGTGTGCGTGTGTCTGTGTGCGTGCGTGTGTCTGTGTGTGTGCGTATGTCTGTGTGTGTGTGTCTGCGTGTGTGTGTGTCTGTGTGTGTGTGTCTGTGTGTGTGTGTCTGTGTGCGTGTGTGTCTGTGTGTGCGTGTGTGTGGTGTCTGTGTCTGCGCGTCTGTGTGTGTCTCTGTGTGTGTGTCTGCGTGTGTGTGTCTGTGTGTGTCTGTGTGTCTGTGTGTGTGTGTGTGTCTGTCTGTGTGTGTCTGTGTGTGTGTGTCTGTGCGTGTGTGTCTGTGTGTCTGTCTGTGTGTGTGTCTGTGTGTGTCTGTGTGTGTGTCTGTGTGCGTGTGTGTCTGTGTGTGTGTGTCTGTGTGTCTGTGCGTGTGTGTGTGTCTGTGTGTGTGTGTCTGTGTGTGACTGTGTGTGTGTGTGCGTGTGTCTGTGCGTGTGTCTGTGTGTGTGTCTGTGTGTGCGTGTGTCTGTGTGTGCGCGTCTGTGTGTGTCTGTGTGTGTGTGTGTCTGCGTGTGTGTGTCTGTGTGTGTGTCTGTGTGTGTGTCTGTGTGCGTGTGTGTCTGTGTGTCTGTGTGTGTGTGTCTGTGTGTGTGTCTGTGTGTCTGTGCGTGTGTGTCTGTGTGTCTGTCTGTGTGTGTGTCTGTGTGTGTGTCTGTGTGTGTGTCTGTGTGTTTGTGTGTGTGTGTCTGTATGTGTGTGTGTCTGTGTGTCTTTGTGTGTGTCTGTGTGTGTGTGTCTGTGTGTGTGTCTGTGTGTGGGAGCGATAGTGTAGCGGTTAGCGCGCTGCGCTATGAACCTGGCGACCCGGGTTCGATTCCCGCTCACGGCCAACACCAGTGACGATTATCTGAACCGGTCCCGGGCCTCCCCTAGGTCGACTCAGCCTCAAATGAGTACCTGGTACGGTGTGTAAACATCGCGACTGGGGAGACAAAGGCGGTCGGGCGTGGTGCTGGCCACCCACCCCCTCGTGTACCGTTCCGGCCTTCATAGGTGCTCGCTAACAGCACTTGCCCCTACAGTCTGTTAAGGCTATACGGGGGATCTTTGTTTTGTCTTTGTTGTGTCTGTGTGTGTGTCTGTGTGTCTGTGTGTGTCTGTGTGTGTGTGTCTGTGTGTGTGCGTGTGTGTCTATGTGTGTGTCTATGTGTGTGTGTGTCTGTTACCGTGGAGCTGATCTGCCCTCTGACCATCGACTAGTCATCTGTAAGATGCGCCTGTCATTCTCCGGTGGTGGGTGTACACCCAGGACCCCATTCCGACCTAAAGTGGCCTGGTCTCAGTTATCTGATGAAAGTTGCAAGCGAGAATTTTATCATCGCTTGCGGCTGGGATTGGCATCGTCCCCGACTCCTCCTGATGTCGAGGGTAAATGGGCGAGGTTTAGGACTGTGACTCATGCAGCTGCAATGGCTGCTTTAGGTACGCGGTCCAGACCTCCCCAGAGACCCTGGCTGACAGAGGAGGTGTTCAGGATGGTTGAGAAAAAGCGACAGGCCCACTGTCATCGGCTACAGAATCCCACGTCAGAGAATGAGGAGGCTTACCGCAGCCTTCGCTCGGAGGTTCGGAGAGCCGTGAGGCGCTGCAAGGATAGGTGGTGGTCGCGGGTTGCTGAGGAGATGGAGTCTGCCTCAGTGGCCCATAATCACACATCTCTATTTAACTCCATCAAAAAAGTAACCTGCAGCGCCACACCTATTACCATCATTAGGGGGAAAAACGGTGATCCAATCTCCGTCCCCCAGGAACAGGTTTGCAGATTTGCTGAGCATTTCTGTGAGGTCCTGGGGGAGGGAAAATCCCTCAGCCAGGAAAACATCGTGGCACAAAGTGAGGATGACCCTGCTGAGGCTGCGGTGCCTCAAATATTGGAAGAAGTCACCCCCTGTGAGTGGCTGGCTGAGGTGCCATCTGTTGAGGAAGTACTGAAGGCGATCCGGAGTCTGAGACCAGGAAAGGCAGCGGGCAGAGATGATCTCCCAAGCGAAATGCTGAGGGAGGGTGGCGTTTGTGCACAGACTGCCCTATATGACATCATAACAACAGTCTGGACCACTGGACGGGTTCCGCAGGATTGGAAGGATGCCCTGGTGGTCCCCCTTTTTAAGAAGGGGGACCGCACAGACTGTAACAACTACAGGGGCATTTCACTCAGTGTGCCGGGAAAGGTCCTGGCAAGGATTATTCAGCATTGCCTTGCCAGGCACGCTGAGGAGAGGCTTGCGGAGCCCCAATGCGGTTTCAGGAAAGGGCGGTCCTGCACAGATGCCATATTTTCTGTCCGTCTGCTACAGCAGAGGTGTAGGGAATTCCAACAAGACCTACATCTCTGCTTTATTGACCTGGTCAAGGCCTATGATACCATCAGTAGGCCTGGGCTCTGGGTCGTTCTTCGTGCTTTTGGAGTACCTGACCCTCTGCTCACGATCATTAAGGACCTTCATGATGGTGAGCGGGCCCAGGTAAAACTACGTGGCCGGGAGTCAGAGCCATTCCCTGTACACCTTGGGGTGCGACAGGGATGTCCTCTGGCTCCCACATTATTTAACATCTATTTTGACCACGTAGTTCGTGAAGCCTTCAATAGCTGTACCGGGGGAATCTCCATATGGTACAGATATAATGGGAGGCTGATCGATGCCCGGGTGCGGTCAAGGGATGGCTCCCTATTGCTCAACCACGTTATGTATGCTGATGATTTGGTAATAGCTGCTCAGTCAGAGGAGGAGTTGGAGACGCTGCTGCTGAGACTGGAGCGTGCCACTAAGAGGTGGGGCCTTACCATCAGCCCCACCAAAACTAAGCACCTGCCTGGGTATTTTGTACCATCGGACACTCCACCCCCACAACTGCCAATCGGTGATGGGGCAGTTGTGGAGAGAGTGGAGAGTTTCCCATACCTGGGCAGTGTGCTTATGAGCGGCTCCAGTTTAACAGCAGAGGTCTCACTCCGAATCAGTCGAGCGGCAATATCTTTTCATCGGTTGCGTAACGCTGTGTGGAAGCTACCTGGTCTGTCGCTCCGCACTAAGCTTCGGGTCTTCTCGGCCACGGTCATTCCCTCCCTTCTCTACGCTTACGAAACGTGGACCCCCCTAATGGAACATCTTCGCCGGTTAGAAACATTTAGGCTGGCCTGGCTACGATCCATCCTGGGTTTAACCAGACTGGATTGTGTGAGGAGTTCACAAATCCTTGAAAGATCTGGGCAAGGTCCCATCGGTGAGCTCCTCCGGCGGGCAAGGCTGCGATGGCTGGGTCATGTAGCCCGCATGCCCAGCCACCGCATGCCGAAACAGCTTTTGTTCGGCCGGATTGAGGGGGCTAAGCGGGCGCGGCAGGGGCTAGAGAAGAGATGGAGTGATGTGGTACAGGAGGACGTGGAGCAGAGTGGACTTGCCGATGACTGGTACCAGCGGTGTCAAGATCGGCCTCTGTGGAGGAGGCTCGTGAAGGATGCTACTGGGCAGTTGGAGGTAGTCGCCCTCCAACAACAACAGAGGGCGGAGGAGCGACGCTCAGAACAACGAGCGGAGCGCCGGGTGGCTAAAGCACAGCAGGTTGGCACAGTAGGGGGCACAGGTGGTGCATCAGCCAGTCAGTCGACCCGTGGCACCTGGGTCTGCCCTGTGACCTTCTGCCAGCGGGCGTTCGACACTTCACGTGGCCTCAGGGTGCACATAGCCTGGCACAAGTGTGGTGACGTCACCGCCACTTAGTGGTGAATGGCGGTTGTTGTGTGTGTCTGTGTGTGTGTGTCTGTGTGCGTGTCTGTCTGTGTGCATGTCTGTGTGTGTCTGTGTCCGTGTGTGTCTGTGTGTGTGTGTCTGTGTGTGTGTCCGTGTGTGTCCGTGTGTGTCTGTGTGTGTGTGTGTACTGTGTGTGCGTGTGTCTGTGTGTATCTGTGTGTGCGTGTGTCTGTGTGTGTGCCTGTGTGCGTGTGTGTGTGTCAGTGTGTGTCTGTCTGTGTGTGTATGTCTGTGGGGAGCGATAGTGTAGTGTTTAGCGCTACGCTGCGCTATGAACCCAGTGACCCGGGTTCGATTCCCGCTCACGGCCAACACCAGTTACGGATTATCTGAACCGGTCCTGGGCTTCTCCTGGGTCGACTCAGCCTCAAATGAGTACCTAGGCGCATTGTGTAAACATCGCCACTCGGGAAACAAAGGCGGTCGGGCGTGGTGCTGGCCACCCACCCCCTCGTGTGCCGTGCCGGCCTTCACAGGGGCCTTGCTAACAGCACTTGCCCCCAACAATCTGTTACAGGCTACACGGGTGGATCTTTGCCATTCACATTAGAAGCGTTTACTTAAATAAAGGAGGGCTTTTACACGCCACGCATCTATTATTATTTGCCCCCGTTGTGAGGCGGTTGCCATCGACTGGGCTGGGTTATTTAAACTCCGTCTTGAGACTGGGCGAGAAGGCCTTTTGGTAGTGTGAGGGTGATGGTTTGGTGGTGGTGGTGGTGATGATATGAATACTCTTTGATTATTTCGGTAAAGTCACGTAGAAGAAAAATAATAATAATAATAGATCACGACGTTTCGATCGCCACACAAGCGGTCGTCCTCAGGTGGGAAAGAGAAACAGGGGGGTAAGCCGTATGGGCTGCTTTATCCCGTTTAAATCACTGGATCAGCGTTGGCGTTTCTGTTGCTCCATATGTATCGAGTTACAGCAGTTTAATAAGACTTATAGATCTGGATTTGCATGCGGTAGAGCAGTGTCTAAATGCGACCAATATCTCGAGACGCAGTACAGAAATTGTGCAAAAATGTGCTTCCACCGGTTTGTGAATTCCATACGTGGTAAGAGCCGGTCATGATCCTGGACTCGGAAGAGGGGGAAAGGAGTCTACAGGATGCTGAAAGGAGTTCCATACTTGAGGGGCAGCAGAGGAGAATGGGTGACCTCCGTCGTGAATGTTGACTGGGACTCTGATCAAAAGCCTTGATTTCCGGAATAGAGAGTGTGGAGGGGAGTTGCGTGTGACGAGGAGTACGTGGAGGGGAGTAGTGAGGCGAGATCGTAGAGGTAGGCAGTTGAGCACATGGAGGATTTGAAAGGGTATAAAAAATGTACCGTATCAGTTTTTCAAGCAATATTTACTCTGATTGCACTCGTTCCAACAACAAAGTGAACTGCATACCCAATACAACTCACGCAGTACTCATTGCCCCCAACCTCGTCGTTTAACGCCACAGGCCGTCTCCACCCGCGACCGCACCCTCACAGTGGGGGTGCCGGCGGTGGCACCAGCATGGCCTCTGTGGCCCAACGCAGACGCAGCAGCAGCAGCGTGGACCCGCATGGGGACTTCCCGGCGTGGCTCGCCTCCCGCGGCATGAAGCTCACGTTCGCCGAGGCCATGGAGCGCGAGCTGGGGATCAGCGACTACGGGGAGCTGCTGGCGTGCGCGCTGGCACCGCAGGTCCGCGTCGAGCTGTTCGCCGCCGCCAAAGAGCGCCTGCCCTTCGCCTTCTACGCCGTGCTGCGCCGCATCGCAGATTCGCTGGTCCACGAGGAGGGGGGCACCGGGGACGGTGGATCGGTGGCGCTGGGCGGGCTGGTGGAGACGATCGTGGCGATGCTGAGCGCGCTGAGCGACGCACTGCATCATGCCGCACAGAGGTTCATCTCGCTGGAGCCTGGGATGGCGGCTGGGGAGGAGCTGTCCCAATCCGGTGGGTGGTGGCGGGTGGGCAAATGGGTCAGCGAATCCAGAGCTAATACCTGGTAACTCGGTTGAATGGCTTTGGACCAGCGTTGGTTAGAGGAAGGTACAATCCAAAACATATGTACAGTCCTCATCTTGTTGTAGATATGTGCCGAAGTAAGCTATGTGCAGTAACATTATTACAGTAAAACCTTGGATTGCGAGCATAATTCGTTCCGGAAACGTGTTTGTAATCCAAAGCACTCGTATATCAGTTGTGATCACGTGACGCTCGGCAGACAAAGCGTATACATACTAGTCGTATTGCAAGACCCTCGGTCGTTTATCAAATTAATATTTACTTAAAATGTTTGCTCGTCTTGCAAAACGCCGCACACCAAGTTACTCGCAATCCAAGGTTTTACTGTAACAGACAAAAATCCTTCATAAAAATAAAATTTTGGTTCATCGGATTATGGGACTTGTGGACTAATGTTGGACTCTAGAAAACATTGATGCAGAAGTCCCATAAGCTTATAGCAAAACTTTCATTTTTGTATGGGTGGTCAAAAAAAACTACTTCTGCTTTTTACGATACAACGACAGTTTTGTTCCCCATCGGCATGTGGGCCTTCGGACTCTGTTTTCTTGCAGCATTCGTACATGCAAGCAAAATCTGAACAGTTTTATCTTTTTTAGAGTCTCACAAAGAGACCGAAACATTTTGGTTTGGTTAACGTACGATTTACATTCCTTTCAGGGCCCATAAAGGTTGTGTGTCCCTCGAGTGGATGAATATTTGAGAGGTCTGTTGAAGTAACTTTAGAAGAAATAGTTCTGTGATGGCATCTTCCAGGCTGTTCTATGGCACAGATTGATGCACTGCCGGCTGCAGAATTGCAAATGAAAATGGCATGACATTGGAAACACCAAGGCAAATCCTTCCAGTGCTGGTTTCATTGGACAACTCTATCTACAGAGTAAGTCTCTAATAGATACAGACAGAACTCGTGGACAGCAGCGTAGCAGAAGAAGAAAAAAATATAACAGCAAAAGGCAGTAGTTTTATAGCATTGGGTGTTCATTCATCATTGCTCCATGCGCACACCACGTGTTCAGAGAGTGTAAAGAGTGAGATCACGGTGGCGGCGGCGGCGGCAGCAACGGGGGAGTCCAGCAGTCCCCTACACCCGGGGGAGGATTGCGGGGTCCTCGAGGATTCTGTGTCGGAGCACCTCGGCTGCGCCCCACGGAACAGCGCACATTGGGGTACGGCAACAGCTCCAGCCACCGGGTAACCTGTGGTGTCTTTTGGAGCCCGGTTCCAATCGTGTCACGTGGCCAGTTTCACTTAATTGCCACTGTCACATTGACCCGTATGTAAAGCGGGGTGTTTACACAAGAGACCCCCCCCCCCCCCCCAGTCTTTCTCCCTCTTTGGCACTACTCACTCCTGGGTACTTATTACCTCGATTAGCGTCTTTGCTATAACATCAGAGTTAAATTTACAATACAGATAGTCCCCGACTTACGATGGAGATGCGTTACGATGACCCCATCGTAAGTCGAAAATATCGTAAGTCAAAGATGGCCTAGACTACCCAGGAGTATTAAAGAATGGTGATAATTTAGCAAAACAGAGCAATTTACAGTACCGTACTGTATCAACTATATACTGTATGTATTTATTAATTACAATACTGTATTTGCACAGTAAAATTTAAAGTAAAAAACAAGGTAAATTCTTAGCCTACCTATATGAACTGCAATTTCATAGAAAGTTTTTTTCAGGAAACAATCCTCCTATCTGCTATAAAAAAAAACCTTTAACATGGATTGAATGTATGTATCGTATCGTGGTAACCCTAAAATGAAATCGCTAAAGCTATGTATCATACATGCATTGAACGTATCGTAACTATCGTATTCTACTGTACTCACCAAGATTCTGTCCGTCGTCTGCATACTTGAACGATCTTAGGTTGTTGATGGCTACATTAACTTAGTTGTCGGAAGAGGAGGATGGCGATGATAACGTTTCAGTATCATACCTCGTACGCTGCTGCGTTTGCCTGCCGCGCGAAATTAAAAAAATATTTTACAACTTTGTCATATCGCTATCGTAAGATCGAAATATCGTAAGTCGGGGACCATCGTAAGTCGGGGACCATCGTAAGTCGGGGACTGCCTGTACTGTCAAACTTTGTCAGTCTGCCTTTATTACCATGTCAACAGTTTCTCCCCGTGGTCGCGTGGATTTTTCTCCGGGTCCTCTGTTTTTCCCTACACATTTAGAATGAACATCACGCGTTTTGAGTATTCGGCTGCCATACATTTCCACGTGATAAGCCACTTTGTTGAGCTATCATTTGTGATAGCCAGGTCGCTCCTTAAATAGAGCCACGTAACTCAGTGGGCCTTACCCGGTAAAATAAAAGAGATTAACTTTTTTTGTTAGTTTCACCAGATTTGCCGTTCATGATTGTGTGGTTGACAAACTTATTTATTTACCCTCCCCATACAACTCGATGAATTGTCAACAGTTTAGGGTCAGGATTCGAGTACGTATATTTTTTTGCTCAGTCTGTTACGTTCCTATTCACACCATTAGCACGTACTTTGCTGAGTAAGTCGATGCTTGTATTCATGAGTGGAGGAGTCAATTTAAACGAATGAATTTGTTAGTTAGCAAGCGCAAATCGCCTCCCCTCTCACCCTCCGAGCAGACGTAGTGAAGAGCGAAACCGATGGCCAGCAGCAGCAGGAGGACATCTCCGCCATGGAAGACCAGGAGCCGCCGAGTGAAAATGAGCCATGGAGCAGGCTCAGCGAGGGGGGCTTCTCTCCCCGTACTGCTGTGGCCGGCGCCTGGAGGCCACAACCGGACGCCGGCCCCTGCGTCGAAGACGGCTTCCCGCTGGCGCCCAGGCCTGACGGGGCCCTGCTGGGGCCGCCGCTCGCCTACGACGGCGCCAACTGGCGTGACGACAGCCGGTGGCCATACACGGACTCTTCTGCCGACCGCACATTCCTCTACGACGGCGGCGGCGGCGGCGGCGGCCTCAACCCGCCCTCCATGGTCTTCCGCTACCGCTTCCTGTGGCGGCAGCAGCAGCAGCAGCGGCGGCGGCAGCAGCAGCAGCTGCAGCAGCAGCTGCAGCAGGCGCAGCAGGCGGGGGTGGATGGCGCGGAGAGGCCGTACGTGTGCGAGGACTGCGGCAAGGGCTTCGGTTCGCCGGCTCACCTGCGCCAGCACCGCGGCACGCACACCGGAGAGAAGCGCTACGCCTGCGCCGAGTGCGGCAAGGCTTTCGTGCACCACGCCAGCCTGTACCGGCACCGGCGTGGGCACGCCGGCGCAAAGCGCTACCGCTGCGGCCGCTGCGCCAAGGAGTTCCGCTGCGAGGAGAGCCTGCAGCAGCACCTGTTGCTACACACGTAGCTATGTGCGAGACTTCAGGGCGTCAGCCAACAGACGGTGCCTGTGGGGGAACACAGAGCCTCGAGCACTGAGAAACAGTCGGGAGAGGAATCGGGAGGCATCCGAGATTTAACTTATTATCTGTGGTCAGATTCACGAGCAACAAGTCTTGTTGAGCTTCTTGAGCGAGTTTAGTTATTTTAAAGATTCACTTTTGGTTGCTCAATTTTAGTTTTTTTTTGCTTGCGATGCAGTAGACATATGATTCGTAGATCCAAATTGGTTCGATGGAATAGTGCACAGTTGTACGGTTCCACGTATCAAAAATAAGTTTCCGCTGACAATAAGGGAAAAAAGGTCATTATTTCTGATCACGTTCACGTTTTTCCACAATATCAGTGGAAAGGTGCACAACTGGTATGAAATTTCACCCAACTGATACTGCTTAACCGGGTTGATGCCATGCGTTCGTACAGGAGCAAAGAAGCTTGCTTCAATGCACTCGGTGAGAATACTCGAGTCCTCAACCATATTGCCAGACCGACCGGTGGCTCGTAATATTTGGACCTCAGTCCACGTTTCTGTGTTGACCATGCACGTGGAGGCGCACACCTCTCGGAAAAGGGTTGGTGGATCAAGACAGATTTGTAAAACTCTCCACAACCACGGGGTTGTGAGGTGACCAGGAGATGGTAGTACAGCAAGTTCGGTTCGTCGATCTCGTGGACTTTTCCGTGATACCCTTTACGAGTGAAGTGGGTTTTCTCCGGGTGCGCCAGTTCCTCCCACACTCAAAAACACTCCGTTGAAATGGATGGCTCAGAGGTCAGAGCACTGAGCTGGCACTGCTGATTTCCTGGTTTAGTAAGATAATGGTCTAAACTTGGTCACCGAGTTTGTTGTCCTACCCCGCACCTCCGATTAGCACGGTTGGCTACGTACGGTGCGAAAGAAGTTCAAAATACATGAATTTCACGGGGAAAAAAAAACGATCACATTAATTTGGTTCTGCACTTAATTTGGCAAAATTCCATATTGCTTTGACGGTCATGCAACGAAATTTACACCAAGTGGCAGGGGTGGGTGGCAAAGTGCTGCCCGCTAACGTGCGCATCAGATGCAGCTCTGCGAAATCCGCATCCATGGGCCATTCTTGAACATGAAGGGTAGCACTACTGCGGGCGATCCTAATGGATACTTTGTATTATTCTGTGGCGCGCCGATAGCACAATCGCGATTAACCTGAGAGGGGGGGGGGGATAACAATATTAAAAGGAAAGTGCCACGGAGCCCTTGAGAACGCGCGTTCATAGTAACGTTTATTTTAGAGGTTGCCCGAGATTGCCAGCGACTGCCGAAATCACAAACCCCAGTGGCAGATTGTCGATCACAGTTAAACTGACCCCCCCCCACTGGTTTATCGCTTAATCATTGTGCTGCTTACAATGTCTATAAATATGGCGATCATGATCACTGCTGGGCGAGTCCGGGGAAAAAATAAGGGTGGAACCCGATGATGGGTTTACGTATGCCTAACGAGTCTAATCATGGGTGCACAGCGCTATCCACACTTTGCACACATCCAGTCTCTCTGTGCATTTTTTCTCAACTCACCTGTTTTTTTTCTACATTTTTTCTACATGAAGCGCTTGACAAATTAATCATTTGGCGGGAGCCCGGGGTCCCGCAAAAATCAGGTCAATAATAATTATTTTTCTTCAGTCCGCCCCACTACGTGATCCCGACAGCAACGCGCCGCCCGCCCAGACTCGCACCAACAAGCGCCAGCAGCAGCAGCAGCAGGCGGCGATCGACACGATGGGCGCCACCCCACCGGCCAAACGCGAGCCCCGGGGGGCGTCCGCCGCACGACGTCCGCCGCACGACGCCCTCCGGTCAGCCGTCAATCCTCAGCTTCTTTGCCAAGGCGAGCCCCGCCTGCCCCCCGCAGGCAGTGAATCTAACGTGTTTGTCATTTTCAACTTTTTAAGAAACTTAGTGCCCCGAGTAGCTCTCGACGAGGCCAATCGATTGACCACTAGTTTTGTTGTCGGTAAGGCAGCAAGACTCGTGTCGCTCCGCGGTTTTTCCCACCCCGGGGCAGTGATGGGACCCCGGGGTCCCGCCAATTGCTTCAAATGCTAATGTCTTAAATGAGTACAAAGAAAATCCAAGATTGGTCAAATTATTTATTTTGTTTAATAAACATACTAAAACTATTTTGAAGTTGTGTTTGTCGCAGGTATAATACAGACATCTATTGCCTGCACAGTGTACAATGTTAATATTTATAATTTTCATAATCACATGGTAACTTGACAGTACATCGATATGTGACAGAAGCTTGCAGCTTCGAGGTAATCCCCAATGCCGATTTAAACAGCATATTGCTATAGAGTGCAGCATTTTCAGCTATTCATAGTGTAAACTTATCGGTTTTTGATGGACATTAATTTTCGAATGCGAAACTTGACAATGGGACATTCAATGACACTGTCAATACATTCATATTCATTCTCTTTTCACAATTGTTAAATCAATGGTTATGCATTTAAAAAAGAAACCCTGACCACCTTTATCATGAACGCTGCCTCGTGTCGAAATGTACTGTCGTCGGCAAAAACGTTTCCGTCAATGGCCCTTCGCCTAGGGAAAAACGACGTTACAATGCACAGGCTCCTGTTAACTAACTGCTGGATGAAGACCTATCCATGCTCCCCTGCCAGCTGTGGGGTTGACCATAGTTCACATTGGGCCAGTCAGCGAAGAACAAGGGGTCCGAGGCCGGTCATATGTAAATCGTCACCGATGTTAATCTGTGGGCGAGAACCAAAACTCCATTCACCGGGTTCTTGCGCCAAACCGCTGCAACACCACTTCTGAAAGTGGCGAGCGCTCCGCTGGGGGTACAACGGAGATGTCGCAAGGTCGCGTCGAAAGCAGCAGCTGGCCGCGTGCAACATCGACAGCGCGGAAACTGGGGAACGACAGCGCAAGACAGGTCCCCGTGGCGTTCCTCCGTGCTCCATGATAGTGGCAGTCTTTGTGTTGTTTGCCTTTTGGCGTCCTCTGGTCTAACACCGTTTAATACTTGGCTCCAAAGAAAGCTGTCTCTGGTGTGGACCAATCGGTTTCAAAGACGATGCAACGTATACTACCAGAGAGCATGTTTTTGTGTTTGAATGTTCACCACAAGTACGTGTGGTTAATACAGACAGGATTCCTTGCAAAAGCTTTCAGTTTGGTGTTTTAACATCTTAACACAAACTGCTTTTATTGCCAGAAAGGGTAAAAACCTATTTTATTCATGGTGGCGTTGGAACTATTTGAAAGCTGCTGCGAAGTGCATAGCGCCATGGAAGGCGCCCTTCAAGCGGCAATCGGGGTTAGCTTCTTCAAGTGTTCATGTGGGAGCTCAGCGGTCGCTGCTCCTATAAGTCTACAGAGACAATCAGGGTTAGCTTTTTCAAGTGTTCATGCGGGAGCTCAGCGGTCACTGCTCCTATCAGTCTACCGAGCCATATGAAGACACACAGAGGTGAGAACTAACCTCTCGGGCAGTCATCGCCAATCCGAGGTGACAGCCAATAAAGTGTTTTATTAGTAGGCAGAGTTACAATGGCAAAGGTGGTGAGATGTTTTCAGCTTTTCCTTGTACACCACTGCCAGTATATTCCATCACGCAGTATTCCATAAAACCGGCTTGTCTATAACACTACACGCAGCCTCTGGATGTCATCCGTTCCCACGCCGAGCCACTCACTGCGTCAAAAAACACTTGTATCGACTGCCAAAGTTCACAATGGTTGTAGAGAAAACCGCTTTTGAAGGATTAATAAAAAAAAAATTAAGTTCATCCTTCAGCATTTGTATTTCTGTGGCCTTCACAAACTGCTTCATCACCAGTGAAACCAGGGTTCTTTAATCATTGGAGGTTGGCAAGCCGAGACGTGAAGAGACAGGTGATTCGTGAGATCAAATAGATAAACAAGAGATACAGATGAGGGGAGCTGTAGAGAAATATATAGAGATGACAGTAAGATGCCAGAGAGATGTACAAGAGATAGAGATGAACACAAGATATCAAGATCAGTAGTCACATGTACGATGTCATCATGGCACCACGTGATGCCATGACAACTGTACATGCGATGCATGACATCACGTAGTTCACTAAGCACACAATTTATTGAGTCTCGCCAGATATGTTTTTTTTTAAACCTCGATTTGTAAAACCGTGTCTCACACTGAGCCAAGTCAAGCAATGAGAGCGGCGAGCCGCTGCACCGAGTGTGTGCATCTTCAGAACCCCGTGTTCAGATGCCGCTGCAGGTGGTGGTGCTGCCCACTCACCGCATGCGTTTGCTGACCTCCAAGAGGCCTGCGTTGCCAGGTGCCCCTGGGGGTGGTGGTGGTGGTGGTGGACCAAAACACGAGTGTGCTTCAAAAGGCTGTGTTTTCAAATGCCCCTGCAGAGCATGACGCTGGCCCGCCACCGCCTGAAAGAGCAGCCTCGGAAGCTTGTGTTTTCAGTTGCACCTGAACGAGGTGGTGCTGGGCCACAGCCTGAGGTCGTTGACCTGCAGAAGCTTGAGTCTTTAAATACCCTTGCGGGTGTGGCTGTTGGCGTAACACAGCTCGAGCCTGCTGATTCGCAGAAGCTTGCGTTTTCAAATGTCCCTGAACGTGGTACTGTGCCACAACTTGAGTTCGCTGACCCATGGCCGGGTGCGTCTTCAAATGCCCCTGCGGACGGTGGTGGTGGACCCCCGCCCGTTGCGCGTGGTGAGCGGCCCCCTCGGACGCGTGGGTCTTCTGGTGCGCCTGCAGGTGGTGCTTGAGACGGAAGGTGGCGTTGCATTGGCCGCACAGGAAGGGCTTCTCGCCCGTGTGCGTGCGCATGTGCACCGTCAGGTTGTAGGCCTTCGTGAAGCCCTTGCCGCACAGCCGGCAGCAGTATGGCCGGCTCGTGGTGTGCGTGATGCGGTGCGCGCGCAGCTGCTGGCGCTGGGCGAACATCGCCCCGCAGTCGCGGCACTGGAACGAGCAGGGAGCCGCGCCGTGCCGGATGCCGGCGATGTCGGTATTGTCGCCCGAAGCGGCTGCTGGCGCATCGAGCGAAGCCGTGTCGGGGCCCGGCCAGCCGTCCGTGACCTCGTCATCGGGGATGCGACTCCGGATGCTCTGGTCGCCATGCGGCGCGTGCTGCGGGACGACGTCGGCCGGTTCTGCGGTGGTAGCGGCGGGCGGAGACACGAGAGAGCTGAACAGGGCAAGACGTGCGGCGGACGAGCCGGTCGCCATTTCCCGTCAACGCCTGCGCGCGCGACGCGCGCATCAGATGGTGCGTGCAGGAATCCATTATTTGCGTGCGTATGCATTCACACTGCCACCATCGGCAACACCAACTGCTCCAACAGCAACTTTCGCACTTACGTAATATAGGGTTTTTTGGGTTAGATCGCATATTAATGTTGTTAAACCCGCCACCACCCGACACAGCCATTTCGTTACTAGTACAGCATACCGGTGTGTTGGAGAGCAAATCCACAACATTTACAATCAACATTTACGATTGCAAATGTTGTAGATTTGCTCTCCAACACACCGGTGTGCTGTACTAGTAACGAATTGGCATGTTCTCTTTACGTGACAAACCTTACTAATTGGCTGTGTAGGGTGGTGGCGGGTTTAACGGCAGATTTATATTCACGCGATCTAACCCAAAAAACCTGTATTATGGATATTTGTCGCAAAAGCCTATGCGTTAAACTTGGCACTTCCAATTAGCACGGTTGGTTGTGTATGGTGCAAAAGAAGTTTAACATACAACTGCCACCACCATCACCGCTACTACCAACAGCAACACCACCATCACGGCCATAAACGCTACCATCAACATCACCATCACCACCATGAGACAAAGATATCCTTTAACACACTGTTGGGGCAAGGGCTGTTAGTGAACACCTATTAAAGGCTGGCATGGAAAACTCCCATCATCTGGGATCCCTCGAGGTCGAGTATGATGAGGGGTGGGTGGCCAACACCACGCCAAGCTGCTTCGTCTCCCCAGTGCTGATGTTTAAGGTTGGGTTGACCTAGGAGAGGCAAGGAACCGGCTCAGATATTCGTAACCGATGTGAGCTTTGAGCAGGAATTTGAACTCGGGTATGCCGGGTTCGTAGTGCAGCGCGATAACCACTACACCACCGTTCCCTACAACCAGCACCACCATTCCCTACAACCAGCACCACCATTCCCTACAACCAGCACCACCATTCCCTACAACCAGCACCACCACGACAGACCTTCGTAGTTGGTGCCGTGCGAGTGCAGCGCCGCCTGCCAGTGCGCCATCACGTCCTCCTCGTGCTCGGTCTTGCCGAGCCAGGCCCCGCTCACCGCGCGCTCCGCCACCATCGCCACCTCGGCCTCGCCGTCGGAGCGAGGCGAGAACCCTACATGCCCACGTCGGGAGATCAAATCTGGGATTACAACTCCGCCGTGTTCGCCATTACACCGCGGCACAATCATCCCTTAGCACCACGGTGGCAAGATGTTAATCTTCTCGCCTGGTATGCAAGTCGTGGCTTAAATCTCAACCCTGACGGTTGTATATTTGGAGTCTGCACGCTCTCCCTGTGATCGCGTGGACTTTTCTCCGGGTCCTCCAGTTTTTCCCTCCACATTTAGAATCAACGTGCGTTTATAGGGTATTTGGCTGCTATAAATTTCCACGTGATAAGCCACTTTGTTGAGCTATCATTTGTGGCCAGGTCACTTCTGAAAAGAGCCACACGGCACATGTATAAAAAAAATGCTAAATGTAAACATACCACTGAAACTACAAAACTAAAGATTATTCCTGGGCACACAATCCAATACTAGATTAATTGATTTTCGATTTAAAGCTTCCGTGACTGCAGGTATTCATATTCTTGGTTCTTTCAGTAAATTAACGTAGAAGGGAAATAATAAAATAATAAAGATAAAACTATAACATTCTCACGACGTTTCAATTGCAACACAAGCAGTCATCATCAGGTGTCAAAACCACAGCAATAAAATTTTGATGACGATTGCTTGTGTTGCAATCGAAACGTCGTGAGAATTGTATTGTTCGATTTTGTTATTTTATTATTTTATTATTTCCCTTCTACGTGACTTTACCGAAAGAACCCAGAATGTAGATTAATTGACGTGCAGTACAACACCAGTACTGCCTGCAGCGTGATATTTGTGCAGTATCGAGATGCTTTTGAACGCCATTCAGTTTTTGAGCTTTGCGAGTCCAAATTGTCAAATTATTTAACACCCCGTTTCACGTGGGATGCGGTATATCCGACCCAGGTTATTTCGAGCACACGTGGGATATTAAGTCCCCTAGCCACACGGAACACCTGTACACCGATCGTCATTCCTCACCGTCACCGCCATTGCCACCGCCGCGGCCATCGTCGTCCCGTTCCAGCTTGATCTCGCGCCACGCGACGCACGGTTCCGCCTGCCCGAAGCAGTTGTGGGAGTCGAACTGTCGCCCCGCGTACTCGACACCCGCTGGAGGAGATGAGGTGCGAGGAGGAGGTGGTGGTGGTGGTGGTGGGGACAGCTCCGGCGCTGGGACAGCCGGGGTAAAAGGTGCGAAACGTTAGAACGACGCGGCCACTGAAGCTTCCGTGGGCTTCAGCATGTGCCTTGCTGACGGTTTTTCTGTAAAAAGGTGTGTTGTAAAGAAATTAATGAACGAACACCAGGTGAAGGGATGTCTCGGGCACTGCCAATTTGTGGGCAATATCACCGACATTCAACAACCCTCCGCAGAGGCTGCCGAATGGCTTAACCACCTCGATAAACACAAGTTTCAAATTATGAAAGAAGTGGCATCATGCGTAGTTTCCTATAGCCTCACCTGTCAGGGACTCGTCAAGCTCTATCCGCTGCGAGCACTGATCATGAGCGCCGTTCATCATGGTCGTAATGGAGTCGGATATTGGGAAAGCCTCCTCCTCCAAGTTCCGCACGTGGGCTTCGTAAGAGCCCAGTGCACCTATGGGGGCACGGTCACGCACAAACATTTCATTGTGTAAGGGGACCTGCTGTGGTTGGCAACAGGTGTCTATGTGTGTGTGTGTAGAGTACTGGTGAAGTGATTTGCACGATGCGCTAATGTATGTACGTATGTTGAACTTCGTTTTCACCGTACGTAGCCAACCGTGCTTACCGTATGTAGCCAACCGTGCTTATCGGAGGTTGCGGCGGCGCTAAGTCACCGGCCATGGCTAACAGTGGCCAAGAGTGATATCTGAAATGTTCACAAGCCTGCCATACAAATGTGGAAATTCCCACTTATTTCTCAGATATTTTCTCAGATGAACAATATATTGTTGTCCTCTCATTCATTGTCTACTTAAATTATTCAGCCACGACACACATTATCTTTTGTAATAGCTGCACGCCGAGGGTGTATTTTTCAGGCTCTCTGACATGAGATTGAAGCTTCGTTAAATGTCACCGTTTAAGCCACTTCCGTGTTTTAAAAACCCAAAGCAATAACATCACTAAAGTATCGGTTGATGATTTTCAAGTCTCTGTGCAAATAACTGAAGCTTCAAACTTGTGCAGGGACCGACCGTGACACACCCGAAGCGTGTAGCGACAAGAGCTCTCTATCTTTTGTGTGTTGCGTCTTGCCTGTGTCAAGTTCACCAATTGTCTGATTCAACCGAGGATTTGGCGTCACAATTCAGGTAAGGAATCGATTCCCTTCACCACAGCCCCCCTGTTGATTGCTGCTACCAGTGCAGCCGTAAACACGAGCCGAGGCCCCCGTCTCTCCCACATACCCGAGGGCGCCTCCGAGAATCCCGGGCTGCGTGGGCTCCTCCTGCCGCCGCACGGCGATGCCGGCAGCGCCGGCTCCAGGCAGCGGAATCTCTGCGCCGACTGCAGCAGCTCACGGCTCAGGGAGCTCAGCGTGGCCACGATGGCGTCGAGGACGGCGCGACTCGCCAGGACTCCCTCGCAGTCGGGGGCGCACCCTCCCGGCCCCTCATCATCCTCCTCCTCCTCATCGCCACCACCGTCATCGTCCCTCGCTCGCTCCTCCTCCTTCCCGTTGCCGGAGAGCGGCTCCCGGCTGCGGCTTCGTCGGCGCCGGCGCCGACGCTGCCGCGGCGCCAGCGCGCGCACGAGCCGGCGCAGCACGGCGTAGAAGGCGAAGGGCAGGCGGTCGCGGGCGGCGCCCAGCAGCTCGGCCGTCACCTGCACGTCCTCGGCGCACGCCAGCAGCTCCTCGTAGTCGCTGATCCCCAGCTCGCGCTCCATGGCATCGGCGAACGTGGGCTTCATGCCGCGCGTCGCCAGCCACGCCGGGAAGTCCCCGCGCGGGTCCGGATCCACGGCCAGCACCGCCGCGCACGCCATCGCCACGCGCTGGCACACGGGCTCCTGGGGAGGCGTGTGGAGAGAGGGAGGGGGGGGTGAGGGTTGGCGGTGCCTGGCACACATTATGCTTTCAAGTTTTACATGTACGGGAGACCCTTGAATACCGCGGGTTTAGAGTTTGCGGTTTCGACCTATCGCGGGCAAGCACTTTGTATACCAATTTAACTATGGGGCCGTCCATAAATGACGTCACGCACCTAGGGGGGGTCAGACATTTGTGACGATGTGTGACGAAGGGGGGGGGGGCGGTTTGAGAAATGTGACGTCACATCAAAATGCGCAACTTTAAATATAGACAACACGTTCTACTTAAATAGACTTTTTAATGTTTTCTAATACATCAGAGTGCAGCGCCACATGAAATACGCACTACAATGACAAGAGTTTCAAGCGATTTGAAGCATGTTTTATTTTTGGGGGGGGGGGGGGCAGAGCTTTGTGACGTCATATTTGAGGGGGGGGCTCTGACTTTTTGTGACGTCGTGTGACGAGGAGGGGGGGGGGTCAAAAATCGTCAAAAATCGCGTGACGTCATTTTTGGACGGCCCCCTTATCGTGGGGGTTAGTTTTTGCTTTTCGCGGGTATAGTGTGCACGGATGTTACTCCTCCTCCTCCTCCCCCCCTGCTCCACTGGCCGACAAATTACTGTGACGGCCAAACAAACCCCGCAACCGACACAATGGGCAGGGGCCTTCGCCCGGACGATGCCTTCACCAAGTGCTGAGAACCACTCCGCAATTATTTACCTTCAACACCCCCCGGGGGTATACGGAGGGGACCGCCAGAGCTTGGACGAACTGTTGACACGCGACCCAACCCACGTGGCCGTCTCTATCTCTCTCTCTCGCGCGCACTAAACAATATTTATTTTAAAAAATCGGAAGCGACCGGTGGGCGCTGCGGGGATAATCCTCCTCTGGCAAGTCGACACACCCGCCCGTCGTTATCGTTACGACGGCATCGACAAGCGACCACCATCACCATGACCACCCTCTCGGACTTGGCGAGATCACGACATCGGCTTGCCGTGATGAAACAATGGGGGCCGAGCCGAGGACCCTCACTCCACCACCACCACAACAACCACCACCCTCACCTTGCTCTCAGTCTCTTTCAGCGCCGATTCAGCCGCCGCCGCCGCACGAACACCAGCAACCAACCCCCACCTTTTTAATTGTTTCTCGGTTGTTGTTATTGTTGTTGTTGTTTTCTAATTGATCGATGTCCAGTGGCGACAGGGCCGCGAATCGACTCGGGGTCGAAGGCGCCGAGCCACAGCCTCGAGCCTGACCTTTGACCCCGCCCGCCACAAGGAGCCTCTTGATTGGTCGGCGACTCCCCCGCCCCTCTTACTCCCCCCGCCCCCTGCTACTCCCTCCCCCCCTTCTACACCCCCCCCCGCACCTCCCCCCCCCTGCGTACGCCAAGGAAGCTCTTCGCTCATTGGTCGCCCCCCCCCCCACGTGTGTGAGTGGGCGGTGTGCTCATGACCGGCTCTGGTTTAACAGCAGAGGTCTCCTCGGTTCTTTCGGTAAAGTCACGTAGAAGGGAAACAATAAAATAATAATACAAATATAAAACAATAAAATTCTCGCTTTTATTGTTTTATATTTTTTATTATTTTATTAAATAACAATACAAATATAAAACAATAAAATTCTCGCTTTTATTGTTTTATATTTTTTATTATTTTATTAAATAACAATAAAAATATAAAACAATAAAATTATCGGTTTTATTGTTTTATATTTTTATTATTTTATTGTTTCCCTTCTACGTGACTTTACCGAAAGAACCAAGAATATAGCAGAGGTCTCACTCCGAATCAGTCGAGCGGCAATATCTTTTCATCGGTTGCGTAACGCTGTGTGGAAGCTACCTGGTCTGTCGCTCCGCACTAAGCTTCAGGTCTTCTCGGCCACGGTCATTCCCTCCCTTCTCTACGCTTGAGAAACGTGGACCCCCCTAATGGAACATCTACGCCGGTTAGAAACTTTTAGGCTGGCCTGCCTACGATCCATCCTGGGTTTAACCAGACTGGATTGTGTGAGGAGCTCACAAATCCTTGAAAGATCTGGGCAAGGTCCCATCGGTGAGCTCCTCCGGCGGGCAAGGCTGCGTTGGCTGGGTCATGTAGCCCGCATGCCCAGCCACCGCATGCCGAAACAGCTTTTGTTCGGCCGGATTGAGGGGGCAAAGCGGGCGCGGCACGGGCTAGAGAAGAGATGGAGTGATGTGGTACAGGAGGACGTGGAGCTGAGTGGACTTGCCGATGACTGGTACCAGCGGTGTCAAGATCGGCCTCTGTGGAGGAGGCTCGTGAAGGATGCTACTGGGCAGTTGGAGGTAGTCGCCCTCCAACAACAACGGAGGGCGGAGGAGCGACGCTCACAACAACGAGCGGAGCGCAGGGTGCCTAAAGCACAGCAGGTTGGCACAGTAGTGGGCACAGGCGGTGCATTAGCCAGTCATCTCAGTCAGTCGACCCGTGGCACCTGGGTGTGCCCTGTGACCTCTTGCAAGCGGGCGTTCAACACTTCACGTGGCCTCAAGGTGCACATGGCCTGGCACAAGCGTCGTGGTGACGTCACCGCCACTTAGTGGCGAATGGCGGTTGTTGTTGCACGGGAGGACAACGTGGAGCTGACTGGCACCTGCCTACGACTGATAACACCAGTAGTGTCAACATCGGCCTCTGTGGAGGAGGAGGACGCTCCTGCTCCTGCTGCTGCTGGGCAGTTGGAGGCAGTCGCCCCTCCAGCAACAACAAACGGAGGGCAGAGGAGCGACGCTCACAACAACGAGCGGAGCGCTGGGCGGATAAAATGCAGCAAGTTGGCACAGTAGTGGGGGGTAAGAGCTGGTGCTGCATCTACCGGTCATCTCATTCGGCCAACCCATGGCACCTGCTGGGTCTGTCCCAAGATCTGCACCTAGCCTGGCACAGTAGGGATACAGCTGGTGGTGCATCTACCGGTCATCTCAGTCGGTCAACCCATGGCACCTGCAGGGTCTGTCCCGAGACCCCCTGTCAGCAGCGAGCCTTCGACACTTCACGTGGTAGCCTCAAGGTGCACCTAGCCTGGCACAGACACCGCGATAACGTCACCGTCACTTGGTGGCGAATGACGGCTGTATTGGAACGGGAGACAGGGATTTGGTGGTTGTGAACCCAAGGGATTTAAGATTTTATTGACATCGCATCGGGCAAACGCGGGGGGGGGGGGGGGCATTGCAAACATTACCTTGTCTTCTTCCGTGTGGCTGATGTCGATGCAGAGCAACAACTAAAATTTGACATTCTATTCAAACCATAAACTCTTTTTTTTAATTTTTACCGGGTAAGGTGCACTGACCTATATACAGTAACTCTTTTTTCAGGAGCGATCTGGCCACAAGTGATCGTCCAACGAAAGTTGCTTATCGTCACGTGGAAACATAGCAATCAAGTACTTTAAACTCGTAGAGATGCATAGAGACCCATAGATTCAACTATTATATTCACCAGGTAAGGTTCACTGAGCTGTGTAGCTCATTGTCAGAAGCGACCTGGCCATCACAAATGATCAACGAAGTGGCGGATTAACGTCGTGTGGAAATTCATAGCAGCCAAATACTCGAAGGGGCCGTCCATAAATGACGTCACGCGATTTCGGAAGATTTTTGACCCCCCTCCCCCCCCCAGTCACACAGCGTCACAAAAAGTCAGACCCCCTCCTCAAATATGACGTCACAAAGCTGTGCCCCCCCCCCCCAAATAAAAAGTAAAACATGCTTCAAATCGCTTTAAGCTATTGTCGTTACTCTTTGGTTCTTTCGGTGAAGTAACGCAAGGTAGAAATAAAATAAAATAAATCACGACGTTTCGGGCGCAACACAAACGCCCGTCATAAGGTGGAACGACCACAGCAAGCAACGAGCAGGATCACGATCTGACACCCGAGCAGCGGTCGCGTCTCCATAAACTACTTTTGGAATTTCGGGATGTTTTCAGTTCGGGAAAATATATTGGTTGGACATCCCTGTTGGCATCACATCGACACGAGGGACGCGCCCCCAATTTGCCTAAATTTCCATCGAATGAGCCCACTGTGGATGAAATGCTGGAACAGGAGATCGTCTCTCCCTCCACCAGCCCATGGGGGGCTCCCATCGTGCTGGTTAAAAAAACGCGACGGCTCCCTGCGATTTTGCGTCGATTTTAGAAAACTTAATAAGATTTCGATTGCGGACACGTACCCGCTTCCACGCTGGACGCCCTGTCTGGTGCGAAATTTTTCTCGACCCTCGATCTCTTATCGGGCTTTTGGCAACTGCCCCTAGACGAGGAGTCCAAGCCGAAAACAGCCTTCCGAACACCGCAAGGGTTGTTCCATTTCAACGTGCTCCCGATGGGACTCCACTCCGCGCCGGCCACCTTCCAACGTCTAATGGGGCTCGTATTGCCCGGATTGCAGTCGGAATCGTGTTTGATATGTCTAGACGACGTCATTGTTTTCAGCAAAAACTTTGACGAGCATTTGCAGCGATTGCGTGCCATATTTGGACGAGTGCGGTTCGCCAAATGGAAATATAAGTGCCACTTGCTGAAAACATCTGTTAAATATTTGGGTCATGTTGTTAGCGCATCAGGAGTCGCCACCGATCCGGACAAAACGAGCTGTGTACGCACGTGACCAGTCCCGAAAACAGTGTCAGAGGTACGTAGCTTTGTGGGTTTTGCGCCATACTACCACCGACTTGTCAAAAATTTCGCAACAATCGCAAGGCCGCTGCATACCTTGACCACTAAGGGTCAGAAGTTCCTGTGGGGCAAAGAGGAACAGCGTTCGTTTGAGACGCTTCTGGGCGCATTGGCAGACGCACCGCCGCTCGGATACCCAGATTTTTCCAAGATGTTTACCCTCGACGCCAATGCCAGTGACACTGGCATTGGCGTATTCTTGTTGCAAACGGCCGACGGTGTTGAGAAGGTTGTAGCATTCGGCAGCGGCGTGTCGTCTCCTGCGGAACGATATTGCGTAACACACAGGGAGCTGCTGGCCATCGTGCACTTCATACAACTGTACCGGCCGTACTTGTATGGCAGGGATTTCTTGGTCCGCACTGACCACGTGGCACTGCAATACTCCTTGCGGGTTGACCAGACCTCAGGCCAAATGGCCCGTTGGCTCGAAATCCTGCAAGGATATTCTTTTAGGGTCCAACACAGGAAGGGGACGCGTCATGTCAATGCAGACGCATTGTCATGATTCCCGCAGCCATCAGGCTCCTGTAGGTGTGCAGAAGGCTCATTACGGTGCGGTCCACCGCTGCAGGCGGCTCCGGCGATGGCCGCCGCAGCTGATTCGGTCCCAGCTGATGGTTTGCTCGCGCAGGGGAACGGCATATTGGGCCTTGCGTTGGCCGATTGGAGGCGCCTGCAAGTGGAGGATTCCTCCTTGACCAGGATGAGGCTTCGGGCTTCACGCTCTAAAGGGTCGGTGGATCGCCCTTTCCTTCGGCTTGTCGACGGACTCCTCGTGCGATGGGACGTCGAACTTGCAAAAGTTCTGTATTGTCGTGCCCTTGTGTCTGCGGGGCAAGCTCATTCATGATACGCACGAAAAACGCATGCATTTGGGTGAAAAAAAGACCGCATTGACCTTGTGCAAAGATTTTGATTGGCCAGGCATGCAAAACGACGTGCATCAATTCATTAAATCTTGCCACGAATGTGCGCGGCGGAAGGGGCCTGCGCAGCCATACCAGGTGCCATTACAATCCATACAGGTCTCCCGTGTTAGCAAGATTGTTGCCCTGGATATTTTGGGTCCGTTTCCCATTACCCCGAGAGGCCTCAAATACTTGCTCGTAGGAGTCGAGTACCTCACCCGATGGCCTATGGCATGGCCATTGGTGGACCAATCTGTGGTTTCAATCACCGAGGCTTTCCTGCAGGGATATGTCCTTGATAAAGGCGCAGCGCAACAACTGCTCACCGACCAGGGCAAGAATTTTTCCTCCCGGTTGCTTAAGGAGGTGTGCGATTCGCTAGGGACGAAAAAGATTCGGACGTCCCCGTACCACCCGCAAACCAACGGGATGGTCGAACGCCTGCATAGGACACTGACATCTATGCTATGCCAACAGGTGAACGCAGCGCAGAACGATTGGGACCTGCACGTTCCGGGTGCCCTAGCCGCTTACAGATTGGCCCCACATGCCTCGACGGGGTATTCACCATTTTATTTAATGTACGGACGAGAGCCCGAGGCCCCTGCCTTGGTGAGGTTGGGCGTGCGTGTGCCGGGGAAGACGGCGGCCGTACCTGTCCCCATGCAGGTGACGTTAGACCGACTGAATGAGACAAGAGAGGCCTCACAGGGTAACACGGCGCGACGACAGGCAGCCAACGAGCGCCTGCACGGCACACGGTCTCCGCGGGAGCCCTGGCGTGTGGGGGACAAGGCCTGGCTGCACTGCCCCATGGTGCCAGCTTCATCGGCCCTGGCAGGGTCCCGCCGAGATTGTGGA
The DNA here is from genome assembly GCF_048934315.1 of Petromyzon marinus. NCBI lineage: Eukaryota > Metazoa > Chordata > Hyperoartia > Petromyzontiformes > Petromyzontidae > Petromyzon > Petromyzon marinus. Next base: position 6,429,796 of record NC_133710.1, on the reverse strand, counting down.
AACTCGTCGGCACCAGAGTGTACGTATTCGCTTTGACCGGCGCCAATGGCACGTTCACCCGTCGCGCCTTAAGAAATGTGTTCCTCCGTATGACGCGTCATCCCCAATCCCGGAGCGGCCTGTATTGGATGTGTCCGACGAACCTGTGGTACAGTCGCATGTGGGCACGCCTTAGCGGTCTGCCCCTCGTGTGCCTGCAGGACTGCTACTATTAGCACGGGATGAGCTGGCTGGCAGGCTCTTGGAACGGGAGCCAGTTGGCCAGCCGTGACCTCGGGATGCACCCCAGGATACACGGAAGTGGGGTGCCAGCACACCAGCGAATGGCCACCGTCACGAGGGAAAAGTCGCAACAAGGACGAGACGCGGCTCCTTGTCAAGTATTGAGCGTTCCCCTCCCTTGCCCCAAGTTGACCCATTCAGGGGTGACGGACCAGCAGCTGGAACCTGCTCTCGAGCAACGGCCTTCCGTTGAGGGCACTGCGGGAGCATTCCACTACACATACACCTGTTATTGCGGCACATCATTGTTACTGCTGTTGTTATTGTTGTTGGTTTATACCCGGGTCACTGATTGCGTTACGTTGTCGAAATGTTGTTTAACCTGTGCCACTAATCGCGCGTTGTGTGTTGTTTTAGCTGGGACGGCTAGCTTTTTCATCACGGGGGGGGGGGGGGGGGGGGGATGGGGGGGGGGATGGGGGGGGGTGATGTAGTGGTTCAACGCGCATATTCGAGAACGGCTGTATGTCCGCGCTGGGCAGCCAGAAGAGGCGGTTGTTGAGCATCATCGTGGGGATGTCAAGAGCAGCTAGGGTCAGGATGACCGTTGGGGTAATTCCGTTGGGGCAGCATGATGAAGACAGAAGACAAGAGAAGCTGAAGCCGGACCCGCCAAGCTAGTTAGAGTATTCTTGGGCAAGAGTAGTCCTGTGTGGACCTGGGTAGGCTAGGATAGGGTCGCTAGGGGCAAGCGCAGTCCGTATGTCGGCACGCTTGACCCTCGGGGCTACCGTGGTATCAACCCGCTGAGACAGCAAGACACAGCAGCCGGGAGGGGTGAAACAAGGAGAGTAGAGAATAGGATAGGGATGGGGCGAGTGAGGAAGCGAACGAGCGACGGGCGGCGGATCCTCGGCTTAACTAAACTAAGTGTTTAGTTAAACCTATTATTATATCTTGCTACTGGCAAAGGAGGTCTCATAATGTAAATGCTTCCCCTGAGCTCTCAATACTCTGATAGTGCGCTGTTATTGAGTTGTACGCCTTTTTGGCGTCATCTGGTCCAACACCAGTGGGGACTAGGCTCTAAGAAAAGCCGTCTCGGGTGTGGACCAATCAATTTCAAGGACAGTGTATATCATTATCAGAGTTGTCTCTTTTTGTTTTCATTTTGACTGCTTGTGTTGTGGCTATTGCAAACATGATCCCTTGTATAAAGGTGTCGGTTTTGGTGCCAGATAAAAGGGTAAAAACCTATTACTAAACCAAGTGTTATATAAACAAACTGTAATAAAGTGGCCCGGACAGAAGACAAGAAATCGTCCGCCTTTATTTACAACACTACACATGTCAAATAGAGCTACGCACCCTCCACCACCTGACACCGCCAAACAAATCAAGCCGTCACCTGGACAACTGCGCCCAATGATTTTTTTGCGCCACCATTCATGTGCCACTACCCGAGGACCTGCTTGAACCACAGCTGTCTGGATTCAAACCCTGGTTCTCAGTGATGTAAATTAGGTGCTCTGACCTCTGCGCTACATGCCCGCGCAGTTAACTCGGGTCCACTTTTGCACTCCAACCACCATACTTTCACCACGCCACTGCACTGACCCGACTAAACAAAAGCCTGGGTGAACATCAACGTTGTTCTTTAATCACGACGTGGCAACTTAAACCCTGACTCGAACCGAGGCTCTCGGCGGTGCCGGTTCGGCATCTGTGACACAACCACAATGACCCCCGCCCTCACTGAAGCTTTGAGGCCAACGGGGAAGGGGACACATCACGTACAAACAATTAAAGGGGGGGAAAAACCCGCCATGGATCACAATTTACCACGGTATAAACAGTATTTATTTTCACTGCTGCTGCAACTTAACACTGATGGGTAATACTAATTCAGCTGTAAAAAAAAAAGTTTTGTTTTTAATGGAATCACACCGCTTGTGTTTTGGCAATTGGGCACACTTACTGACTGCAGGAGATGACTTGGCTTCCTCGCATGCACTCCGTTTTAGTCATTCGCATAAAATGTCAAATATGCTACGAAAAGTCATAAACTATAGAGTTTTATAGCCACACATTGGGCATTCACACCCACATGCCACACATTAATCGGAGCCTCGTAAAGATGATCCAACTTCCCGTATCCATGATCCAATATGAACCAAACAGCAGTATAAATTGTGTTTCTGCTAGGGACTCGCCCTATTGAGAAGCGGCCAAATAATTTAAACCGTTGTCCAAAGCTTCGGAAATGCAAACCAGAGCTATAATAATTACAATATTTGCAAACATTCAAATGTGTTTTTGCCCCCGACAGTTAACCGCTGACGTATGTTCTACTTAAATACTTCCTAGGACAAAGACGTTGGAAAGTGTAACTTAATGCATGCGAAATGCACGAATTTTCCTACCTAATTTCCAACTCAAAATCTGCCTGGCAACAAATACTGCATCGTGCACATTGATACAAGTCGGACATTACACACGCACGCTAACCGCTAGCGCCTTGCACAGCTAAATAGCTCCGTCAGCTGTAGGCAAATGTTGATTTTCACCTGACATTTGGAGGTAATGCGCCAAAGTTAATCCGTCACCACAAAACGGGGAAAGCCGTCGATGCGACGCATTTTCGGTCATTACGTCAAGATGGGAATCTGGCACCAGTGTAAGGAATGTATTACGGCATTGTAGCAACGTAATGTTCGGTTTAGGATAAGATCTTCTTGTCAAGTTAAGTAACCGAGTTCTCATTACGGGTATTGCTAAAGTTACGAGAAACCTTAAGAGATGTCCTCAAGCCGCTGGCCCCTTCGTCCCTGTGTGGTTGCCATCAGGGCCGTGTTATCAGAGGCCACAGTAGGCACTGTGCCTAGGGTCTACTAAAACTAAAAGGCCTATGAACACACATTTTTGACTGTGCTTTTGGTATATATGATAAAAAAATGTAACCAAGATATCTTCTTCAATAACTATATTGATATGGCTGCTCGTTGCAATTTATTTGCAGTGGTAGCCAGTGCCGGATTATCCTAGTAGCAAAATTAGTACTGTATATGTTATGGGCCCCACGCCAAATGCTTTCAAGCCATCAATTCCGGTTCAGTGATTCTGCACTTGCTCTTACTATAGTACTATACTGCCTTCAACTTTTATGAACGACCGGGTGTTTAAGGTGATCGATTTGTCGTATAATCTGGCTGTATAGCAAGTGAAAAAATACAATGATTTTACTATACAAGTAAAAAAATTGTGCTTTAATATTTGTGTGTTCTTTTCTTAAATTTAGGGCCCCTTTATAACATATGCTACAGGCCCCGCACTAGCTTAATCCGGCACTGTTGGTAACAAGTTGTTCACTCATAAGTGAGGCGTATTACACCTAAAATAAGTCACATCTTTAAGCCGAAACAAAAGTAAATCAATATGGCCCTTACTATGCGGTCATCCCATCAGAACATTGAAATTGTTATCGGCACCTTTTAAAAGCTGCGTCATCCGATATGATCATCATAGTTAAATACATTTTCGCTTATAATAGTTTAAGGCTCACTTTTTTTTCAATAATTTCAAATTAAATCTGTTTATCTGCGGCACACAGCGTGCTCCCATCGAAATAGGGCACAGACTAAACAATGAACGTATCAGTCACAATCTGTCGAGCGGCTGGACGAGTACGCGTGAAACAAGCAAGTGACAGCGGCGGTAGCAGTCACATGGGCAGCAGCAGTACCCACTGCAGAGAGTTATCACTGCAGGCCTACAAAACAGAAGTGCCTAGAGCCAACAACAATCTTAATCCGGCCCTGGTTGTCGCACATTAAGAACGATAAGCCGAGGCAGCTTAAATACGAGACACTATTCAACGCAATGCAGAACTTTATTATGAATAAAAGCTTGCAGATATTTGTCTGCATAACGGATTTATGGATATTGTAGATAACTCCGTTTTTAATCTTGATTTGAAGCTTTCGTGACTGCAGGAATTCGTACTCTTTGGTTCTTTCCGTAAAGTCACGTAGGCAGAAAATAAAATAAATCACGACGTTTCGATCGCAACACATACCTTACATGACTTTACCGAAAAGAACCAAAGAGTATTAACTCCGTTTATCTTTTGTTGGACAGCCCACGAAGAGCAGCGTCGAGTTATAGCTTCAAGAGCTATTAAACGTAGTTGTTCTGTCATTGTGTCTCCCTTGAAGGTGCTTTTACGCAACCAGCCATAGGTCTCACTCGCACAAAAACGATCACGTCTAAAATACCCCGCGACGTGGTTAGGAATGAGCGAACGGTCACTCACGGAACAGCAGATTAAGTGCATCCACTCGTGGGGACGATTCGAATAAGTGTGTAATGTGCGTTACGAGCGTACGCGTATGAAACCCACAACTATCAGCCATTAAAATAATCTTAACTACCGTTTAGATTAATCGATCAATACGTTTTTTTTACAATTTGCAATTAATTTGCGTGAGGCTCAAGCAGTGTTCTCAGCGCTGGGATAACGGAGTTTTACAACGTCATCGACACCCAACGGTAACAGTGCCATCATTCGTCTTGCCGTGAGTTTCCAGCATACATAGGATATTTTATTCAGCACTAATATAGACAGTGGCCCAGAAGTAATTTGTAAAGATAGTAATTACCGATAAGTTATGCTTATGCTCAGTAAACTAACTGTCATGATCATATTGCCCGCTATTCAGAGTTTGGGCGAGCGTGATTTTACATTTTTTTAGCCGATTCTCAAAAATGTTTAGGGTCACGCATATTAAACGATTATGTGCAGACCGTGCTATATCAACTCACGTGAGATCGACGACACGGTGAACACAAGATGCTTGTAGTAATACGTCGGACGTACGCATTTGCAATACCATTTGCGCGCGCACACACACTGGGGTAGTGAGCTCCTGTAACCCAGCGACACTTGAAACGAGGGGTTGGCGACTTACATTAAGTTGGAACAATCAAGCACACGAGACGCCGACCGTCGGGGGCAGCGAAGCTATGCCTGTAAGCGGGACTCACGCAGGCTCAGAGGTCGGAGCACTGAGCTGGCAACGCTGAGGCCCTTGGTTCGAATCCAGGCAGCCGACGGTTGTTGATTCTCAAGCACAAGTGAGTTGATGGTCTCAGCCCAGGTCACTATTGCCTGCACTAATTTAGCTAAATTCCACCTCTGAGACTTTACATATAGGTTTGACTATCATGCAACCAACTTCACACTCATACGCAAAGCAGGTGGGAAAGTGCTGCGATCTAGAATGTATATACTCTTTGGGTCTTTCGGTAAAGTCACGTAGATAGAAAAATAAAATTCACGTTTCGATCGCAACACAAGCAATCATCTTCAGGTTAAAAAATATAGCAGGCGGACTGCTGAGGCAGGAAGAAATATAGCGAGAGCTACTGCAGCCAAAGGTTATAAAGGTTTGAGATGGGTACAACCCGAGGGTAAGTGGGCGGGGATAGAGATGGAATATGCAAGTAAATGTAAGATCGCAGAGCTAGGTATACCTCCGCCATTGTAATGCTAGAGATTAGCATGTCAATCTCAGGCCTCACAAGTTTTGAGAAATCTGAAACCTAACAAAACTAGCTTAGTTTTGAGACGCCGCCCGGTTTATTTTTGGAGGTCGTTGTATTTCAGCCGAGAAGCGTCTGCAACAGGACGCGCTGCTTGGCCTGCAATATGCCCTCCAGCGACAGATGCATCAGCGCAGTGCGGGTTGTCGTCCAGCTCCCATTTGAGGATGGAAAAGTCCTCAATCTGTCAATGTAACCCCACGGTTACGGTGCTGAAGAAGCCATTGTATTGCTCGAGATTTAGAGATTAGCGTGTCAATGTGGGATGGCTACCGCAGCATCGGCTGTGTTAATGAGAGACATTCAGCAGCTCATTAAACAACGAGCGCCACCACCGCATCGAGGGAAAGGGAGCAGCAGCTATGTTAGTGAGACGTTTAGCCTGTTAATGTAAAGACATTTAACAAGGTAATGTAACTCAGAGTCGGAAATAACTGCTAACATAGGCAGGTAGGATGGAAGCATCACAGCCAGTTATGACTTTATCTGGTTAATAACGTCCTTCCAATGATTGATCAGTTTGTACCCATCTTCTCGGTTGAAATTGTCTGTGTTTATATATCTGGATGGCTTCATGAACAAATCTTTGTTGATAGCCATTGGGTTTGCAGAGTACCTTCATCTTGGAGAAATCAATTTCATGTGTGCCCACAGCGTTAAAACAATGATCAGCCACGGCAGAGGTGTTGGTCCTACCGTGTTTCAGATCCGCCTTGTGTTCGCGAACACGGTCTGAGACGTTGCTTAGTTTCCCCAATGTAACTAACTGCCGCAGACACAGCTTAGTTTGTAGACGGGGTATTGCATGTCAGGGATCACATCCTTCACAGATGGGATCAGATCACGAATTTTATGTACTATGTTGAATCGGACCTGGATCTTGTTTGCTCATGATTTTGGAAATCTTTTTGGTGACCCCTGCTATGTATGGCAAGGTGATGGTTTTGATTGGATCCTCAGGTGGTTCTCTCCCAACGGTTGGGATGACAGCTTTACGGATTGTGCAATCCGAATATCCATTCATCTCGAGGGCTTGGTGTACGTGCTCCAGTTCACTGGCTAGGTGGTGATGGTCGGAAATGCAACGTGCCCTATGGTGTAGAGATTTGATGAGCGATGGTGGTGGGAGTCAGGTTTCAGATAGGCATCCGTGTGGGTGGCTTACCTGTAGACAGTGTGTCCCAATGAGCCATCTGGTCTCTTTTAGATTAAAACATCCAAGAATGGTAACTTGCCATCCTTTTCCACCTCCATGGTGAATTCGATGGCTGGGACTTTAGAAGTGATGTGGTTGAAGAATTGGTTCAGAGCTGGCAGGCCATGTGGCCAGATGACGAACGTGTCATCTACGTATCTCTTCCACAAGGATGTAGGATGGATGTCTGGATGGCATCTGTCTCAAATTTTTCCGTGAAAACATTGGCTACTACTGGAGATAACAATGTGTGGAACATACTCCACTTCGCGCTCTGCGAACGATCCGTCAGTAGACTTTAAGATAACGATAGCACAATTGGGAAAACTTTTTCGTGAAAATGACAACGGCAAAAAGAGGTAGTAGAGAAAATGGCAGTGTGACAAAGCCGAGCGCGTTGGGGGGAGTTTGGGGAGCATTTCTCCCTTCGTATGTGCTGCGGGTTTTCTCTGGGCCCTTCCACATGCAAAAATAAAAACACTCAAAACATTAATTGGCCAAACATCCCATGCAAGATGTAAAGTACATAATTATTAAGACTTTGTGACACCTTCTCGGATAAAACAAATTAAATTACTATACATTTGATAAACGAGCGAGGTCTTGCAATGTGAGTAGCGAACGTAGACGCTTTGTCTGCCGAGTGTCACGTGATCACAACTGATACACGAGTGCTTTGGATTACAAACACGTTTCCGGAACGAATCACGCTCGCAATCCAAGGTTTTACTGTATCTCCAAATAATAACAATTGAAATAATGACAAGTAATTTAAATATTTACCTAGAAGTGTCACACCTTTTAATGAGGACAAATGCCTCTTGCTTTCAAGATATTTTCACACGGCTTGCTTTGGCCAAGCAGCAAACACGTGCCAGTGTAACACCCACAAACCCACACACTCACAAAGAGCCCTGTCAAGCCCCATAGACTGTTGGAGGAAGCGCGGTAATGCAAGCACCGAATAAGCTCTACATGGCGCAAGGTGCGGCGGTGTGGCCAGAACCAACGCCTGGCCCGCTTTGTCTCCTAAGTGCTCACTGAATGCAGAGTTGATCTGTGGGAGGCCAAGTACCAGTGCAGGTATCACTTGCCACCAGTGTTAACTCATCATCATCATCGTCACCAGTCGCTTGCCCCTGGCCGGAGAGTAGCGGTCCCCACGAGACGTCGCCAGGCGGCCCTTTCCAGATCACGCCGCCGCGCCGAGCACGTTCCCAAGAACGTGGTGTTTGACCGCGGCCGGGAATTTAACTCGAGGCTGCCAGGTTAGTAGCTATGTGCACTACCCACTACACTACCGCTCCACACGCGCACTCAAAACACACGCACACATACATAAGCAAGTGTACATTCCCACTGCAACACTGTACATGCGACTCCCGATCGTTCACGGACACACCATGCAGTAGCAAACGAGATGGGTGATGCCCCTGTGGAGCCTTGGCCCTGGGTGCAGCCTGGATTCTGGAACTGGGTTATACGGAGCCACACGTTCCCGCGTCTCCACCGTCCGCCGCGTCTCCCCCCCGCCCCCTCGATGGCCCAAGACTCCACACGGCCCGTGTTTCCACGTCTCCCTCGTATCTCCACGCACGTCTCTGCATCCCCACACTTCCCGCACGTCTCCGCCACGCCGCCATCTCCTCACTGTCAGTCGCCGCCGCCGCCGTCGCCGCCGCCGCGACCCCTCGCGCCGGGCGTGAACCCGAGGGTGGCCGCCACCTTGCGCCAGTGCGTGCGCCGGTGGTCGGTGAGGTGGTGCTTGAGGCGAAAGGCGAGGCCGCACAGCTCGCACTCGAACGGCTTCTGCCCCGTGTGCATGCTGCGGTGCCGCACCAGGTTGCTGAGGTCCGAGAAGGCCTTGCCGCACACCTCGCAGTTGTGCGGCTTCTCGCCCGTGTGCGTGCGCCGGTGCTTGCACAGGTACTGCCGCGTCTTGAAGTCGCGTCCGCAGAAGTCGCAGCGGTGCAGCCGGGACGCCCCTGCCATCACCGCCGCCACCGCCGCCGCGTCCGTCGCCGCTCCGCCGCCTTCCCCCGGCGGGTGCGACGGCCGCGGCGGGATCAGCCGTCGCGGGCTGTTGGTGGTGTTGGCCATGGCTATCGTCGTCGGCGGCAGCGGCGGCGGCGGCGGCGCCGCCTGGACGAAGGGGCGGCCGTGGAAGGCTCGCACGCCGCCGATGCTGTAGAAGATTTTGTCCGAGCGGGTCCAGTCGGCGAGACGCTGCAGCCGCGCCTCCTGCTCGTCCCACGTGTGCATGGGGTGCGGGTGGAGGTCGGGGTCCTCGGAGGAGTACGCTTCTGAAAGAGGTGGAGAGGTGCAACCCTCTTATTCCCGCTGCACAACCGCGCCGAGCCAGCCCGGCGCGGCTCCGGAGGGACCGGGTTGCTTTTCCGCCGCAAAACCAGGGCGGTGCCGCCAACGCAACCAACGAGCCGAGGTGCGCGCGGACGACGTGGGAACTCGGCGCGCTGTGCTGACTTAACGTCACACGCGACGACTGCATCACTAACCCCTGCCTCTGGCCCTGCTCGGCCCCGAGCCAGATTCACGCGTCGCGTGAAAACAGCGCGTCATTTGACGATCTGGTTCCGGCTTAGAACAGAAAATAACCAGCGGGAAACCACCCGTGTGCTGCGAGAGCTCCGTGCTGCCGCAACTCTGACATGTCAGTGGAAAAGTTGGTACTCTGTGACCGGCGACCTCTGGACTGCAAGGCCAGTATGCTAACCATTGCACCATGGCAGCATTTGCTGGCGCGGCAGCTGAAACTACAGGGAAAGTTTCTTAAATCTCACCGCCCACCCTCCGCCTGTGTCCATCCAGCAGTGGAAATGGATTCACCACGGTTTGTCCATCAGCAGACCGGGGGGGAGTGGGTATTTAAACAAGCTTGATGACGTTCAAGTGTTGTGTAAAACGAATTATTACTGGCCAAGACTAATTAGAGAACCCATTGAAATTGAGAGAAATACAAATAACTTTAATCGCTCTGACAGCTACAGGCTTAGTGCGGCTTGGAAGCGTATTATTAAATAATACATATTACAATTCCTTATAGGGGAAACACATACTAATTAACCGATTACAAACGTAGTATATAATTAAAGTAACCCCCCCCTCCGCCACCTCTGATTTCTGATTGGGTATAGTGATTGGGTGGTTCAGTTATTAAATAATACACATTACAACTGATTACTAATCTACAACTGATTACTAATCTACAACTGATTACTAATCATAACAATTAACTGATTACTAATCTATTATATAATTACAATACCCCCCCCTTCGCCTCTGATCTCTGCACCTGATTGGGTTGAATGATGACATCACCCTGCTGCTCTATTTAAGACCGGGAGCAGGTGGAGGGCTTCACTATTCTGGCAAATCGCTCGATGATCCTGTGGATTCACTCTTCAACACACCGGTGGGGGCTCAAGCAGTGAACCATTTGTCTTTTGTCAACGTGACACATTTTTTACTGACTGGCCATTACGGGTGGTGGAGGGTCGCGACACATTTATAAATGACGCGATCTCACCCAAAAACCTTTATTATGAATAATATTGGTCGCGAAAGCCTACGTGTTAAATCAAGCTTGTCCATTTTTTATAACTGCTGCGCGGGGAGACTGAACACCCGGCGAACTCTGTATTGCAAATCCATTGTGCTCACAATAACGTCACGACGGCTGAGTATGTTTCTCGTACTTCTTTCACACCATACGTATCCAACAGGGGAAGGACAACAAACTAAACATAAAAAGCAGTTCTAAAAGAAAAGAGTTTTCAATCTAGATTATTTAAAAGTGCATAGCTCCCGTGGCTTCCTAATATCGGAAGAGCGTCCTAGACGGCCGCAGAAGAGCATCTGAAAGGGTGCGATGCAGTGACTGTCTTTGTTTAATGGTTAGCCAAAAGAGCAGTTCTAAAGAAATTCCTTTTCAATCTAGATGAAAAAGTGCATAGCTCCAGTGGCTTCCTAATATCGGGCAGCTTTCGACCGACGGTACAAATTAAACGTTTCTGCCTCACCTGCACGGCTGCCAGCGTCGGTGTGCTGGTGCTGAAGGGTGGTCGCATGCTCCTCGCGTGCCACGTCACAGTTGTTCTCCGAGGGGATGGCGGTGTCCACCTGCTCATCGTAGAGCTCCTCTGGGAGTGGAGGGCGAGACAAGACGAGGGTCAGGCTGCTACTGTTCCAACGATGTGAACGGGCAGATAACGCTAACCCGCACAAAAATTACGCTCTGGGAACGCATTTGTATAGGTTTCCTACACAGAATTGGGATGAAGACTTCGAATGTGTCGTCTGTTTGCTTCCTAAATCACTAAAATTTGATAAAGTGCTCGTGGTCACATGGGCACCGGAGCCACAGGTCCCCAACGAGTGAGGAGCAGCTTTAAATAATTAAACCAACCCGGTCCACGTGAACACGCTTCGTGAATTTTGGTGTGCACGGAGCGCGCTTCATCGGCGAGCCGGATAATCTGCCCTGGGGACGATCGAGCTGGCTGCGGTGGAACGGCGCCGACTGATGATCGGCCAACGAGGGAAAGGTGGCACAACGAGCGTGCGGGCAGGGACCCACCGGCCTCGGCAGGCTCCACCTTGAGTGGTCGTCCAGCGGCGATGCCCTCCGCGAAGTCGCGATCTTCGCCCTGCGGCGCGGAGTCTCCCGCGTAGCGCGCCGGCTCTGGTTGACGGAAAACAAAACGAGAAACAGCGGGCACGGCTATATCGGTGTAAGAGCGTAAAAATGTAAACGCCAGCAGGATGACCGATCCACGAGGGGCCGGAAGACGCAGACGACGTTACAATTCGCTTCTTTTTACTGTAATCATCAAACCATTTATTCAAGCGTAAGTGTTTTTGAGAAATTGGTGTGTTGCAATCGTCAAGCTCGCAGAGAAGCGCCACATCGGTCCCACTCCACTGCCCCCTTCTGCCAAACTCCCAGGAAAAAAATTTTCAGGCTCCCCGGAGCCATCCGGTCGCCTCGCTCGCCAACACCACTCACCGTCGCCGCCGTCCGAGTGGCACATGTTGGCGGGCGAGCGCGGGCACAGCACCGATTCGAGGGAGACAAACTTCTCCGCCGAGCGGAGCAGCTCCTTGCCGAGCCGGTCGAGCGTCGCCACGATTGCGTCGAGCAGCGGCGCCAACTCCGGCTGCTGCCGCGCCGCCACCGCCGCCGCCGTCGGCGTTCCGTGGCCCTCGGCGCCGCCAAGCGGGCTCACGGCCCTGACGAGGCGGCGCAGCACGGCGTAGAAGGCGAAGGGCAGGCGGTCGCGGGCGGCGCCCAGCAGCTCGGCCGTCACCTGCGCGTCCTCGGCGCACGCCAGCAGCTCCTCGTAGTCGCTGATGCCCAGCTCGCGCTCCATGGCGTCGGCGAACGTGGGCTTCATGCCGCGCGTCGCCAGCCACGCCGGGAAGTCCCCGCGCGGGTCCGGATCCACGGCCAGCACCGCCGCGCACGCCATATTATTCTGCCGATGCCGAGAAATTATCTTTTCATATTTTTTTTCCCCATGTTTTATCCCGTGAAAGAAAGTACACAATCAGAACTCTCATAAAGCAGTGCGGTGCTCTGTTAGAGAATGGGTCCACAGAAGCGGACATCACAAAACTACTTCTGATATCCCTTCAAATTACCTCCATTTCGGCAAGTTGTGTGAAAACCACAATAAATTTCACAGCGTTTCTGCAGTCACTAATGACCAGGCTGAGATCATCACCTCGCTACACTTGAGAACCCAGACTACTAGCAGTCCTGGTTCAGTGTTCGAACCTCTGAGTCACATGGCCATCTCAAGAAACGTTTGTCAAAGGGACCAAACCGATGTGAATCTTCCCAGTCTCGTCGGATCTCGGAAGCTAAGCAGTGCTGATTGGGCCTGAACCAAGGTAGTTGGCGCCACGGTGGCGAGATGTAAACTCCCCTGGTATGGAGGAGGTCGTGGGTTCGATCCCGACTCTGACGCCTGCTGTATATTTGGAGTTTCCATGTCTCTCTCTCTCCCCGTGGCCGCGTGGATTTTTCTCCGGGTCCTCCGGTTTTATCCCTCCGCGTTTAGAAACATCACGCGTTTAGAGTATTCGGCTGCTATAAATGTCCACACGATAAGCCGCTTCGTTGAGCTATCATTTGTGGCCAGGCTGCTTCCGATAAAAAGCTACATAGCTCAGCGGGCCTTACCTGGTAAAATAAAAAGACTTTTTTTTATTTTAGCCCGCGGTTATCTGCTGCTGGACCCGTGCACAAACCTCTTGCAGCGGATACGGCCGGTGGAGTTTCACCGGGGGCCCCTCCGACCAGAAGACCTGGAACCCAGTTACCCGCAGATGGTCAGCATCCCCGATCCTCGAGTCCGAGACAGTTTTGCAACAGCCTCACAAGAGCGTTGTTCCGAAATAGCTTGCTAACGTGTGATCGCGGGGCATTCGTGATTGCCTGCACTCGCAAATGTACACGCGAGAACAAAATAAGTCAACTATAAACGTTTCGTTTTGCCAGGTCACACAGCGCCCACTGAGCTATTTCGCTCTTTTTCAGACAGGCAGAGTGAAAATGGCAATTTGCGGTGTCCGAGCTGAGACTCGGTGCGTCGTTTTTCCATTAAACATTCCACTTCCAAAAAACGCTGTTCACGAAATAAGACACAGCCCATAATCGTTAACGTCACCTAAGGGCAATCAAATACGGATCCGTTCGTGGTTAAGCCTGTGATTGTCCTATTGCGGATAATAACCGCCGTGCAAATATGCCATTTCCACCAATGACGGTGAATATGGGGACTGACTGCCTATCATCACCATCATCCTCACATCTATAAATTAAGTACTAATTTGTGGTTATCGATAATGGTTGTCTTATGCAGAAACTGATTCCCCCACCACCAAAAGTGAAATGTGGAGTTGCCACCATTGTCAGATGCGACCATCCTACCATCATCCTTCCGTCTTTAAACCAGGTACTAATTTGACCGTCAATGGTTGTTTTGTGGAGAGGCTGATCCCTGCACCCATCAGAGTGAAATGTGGAGCTGCCACCACTGTCAGCTGCGACCATCCCATCATCACCATCATCATCCTTCCATCAATAAACCAGGTACTAACTTGTGATTGTCAATAATGGCTGTCCTACGCACAGACTGACCCTACACCACCCCATCAGAGTGAAATGTGGAGCTTGCCACCGGCCAGCTGCGCCCATCCCATCATCACAATCATCAGCCTCCTTCCAAGGTGGTTAAAATAGGCACCAAGCAGTAGTTTAAGCGTACAACGGTTGTTGCTGTGGTGGCGGTGGTCGTGGTGGTGGTGTAAAAAAACACACCTTACACTGTTCCCCCTTGCGCGTAACCCAACCAACTCGTCTAGTTGTCACCGCGCGAGTCGCAATCAGCCGGCGGTGAAGGCGATGGAGCGACACGCCGAGCGGAACGCAGCGGGGCTAGGGGAGGAGAGGGGAGGGGAGGTGGATTACGGCGGGCGGGCGGGCGCGGTCTGGGAACACCGAAAGGCGGCCGCGGCGGGCCAGGCCCGAGGTAGGCCCACACGTCGGGCCGCACGTTCAAAAGCAACGCGTTGAGGGGGGAGGGGGGCAAGTAGAGGAGGAATAACAAACAACAACTTTCAACCCCAACGCGAGAGAAACGTCGACGAAATATGCCACAAAGCCCAAGCGATGTACGTGACTTTACCTTACCGCGGGGGGGGGGGGGTTTGTCGCAGCCGCCGCCGCTGCTGTAACGAAATAAGAGGTACAGTATTGTTACAAAACGCGCCTGTCGCCGCGGTAAATCTACATTGGAATAACCCCCAGCCCCCCCCAGCGCGCTCTACGATAGACTCGCCCGCCAAGCATCGCCCTCTCTGATTGGCTGACCGCGGGAGGGGCCGCGTGCGTGAACACCAACTCGGCGGTCCGCAAAAAAAACTCGCCGCCGCCGAGTGAATTGTGGTTTTCCATGCCGGACCCTCTGAATTAATCAACAACACAAAAAATGCGACCTCTGTTTTCTTGTCTCTGCGATCAATCCACTGGCTGGATGAATGCCTCTCTTTTCTCGCTCTCACCCAACGTCGTCGCCGTCTCTCACCGGTCTCGCGATGTAGGAATCCAACCCGAACACGAGGTGGGGTTCGAGATGCCCTCTCTCGAACGCGTTTCCACCCCACCCACCCGTCCCTCCTTTGACTGCCAATCTTGTCGTCAGTCTCGACCACAAGGGCCATCACCGTGTCCCTTCGCCGCCAATGACTGCCCAAAGCCCATTCACGTCTCTTGATTAAACGAATTATTTGCCGCCTGCTGATACCTGTCAAACCCTTATCAGTGCCTACCTTATTACAGACCAATTCAGACCTTGTAATCGGTTTTTACCCTTTTAGCTGGCACAAAAACTGGCACCTTTATACAAGGGGGATCGTGTTTGCAATAACCACAACACAAGCTGTCAAAAATGTAAACAAAAAGAGACAACTCTGATAATGATATTGGCACTGTCCTTGAATTTGATTGGTCCACACCGGAGACGGCTTTTCTTAGAGCCTAGTCTCCATTGGTGTTGGACCAGATGACACCATAAGGCGTACAACTCAAAAACAGCGCACTATCAGAGTATTGAGGGCTCGGGGTAAGCCTTTACATTGAGGCCTCCTTTGCCAGTAACAAGATATAGTAATAGGTTTTTACCCTTTTAACTGGCACAAAAACTGATACCTTTATTCAAGGCATCATGTTTGCAATAACCACAACACAATACTCTGATAGTGCGCTGTTTTTGAGTTGTACGCCTTATGGCGTCATCTGGTCCAACACCAGTGGAGACTAGGCTCTAAGAAAATCCGTCTCGGGTGTGGACCAATCAATTTCAAGGACAGTGCATATCATTATCAGAGTTGTCTCTTTTTGTTTGCATTTTTGACTGCTTGTGTTGTAGTTATTGCAAACATGATCCCTTGTATAAAGGTGTCAGTTTTTGTGCCAGCTAAAAGGGTAAAAACCTATTACTATATCTTGTTACTGGCAAAGGAGGCCTCAATGTAAAGGCTTACCCCGAGCTCTCAATACTCTGATAGTGCGCTGTTTTTGAGTTGTACGCCTTATGGTGTCATCTGGTCCAACACCAGTGGAGACTAGGCTCTAAGAAAAGCCGTCTCAGGTGTGGACCAATCAAATTCAAGGACAGTGCCAAAATCATTATCAGAGTTGTTTCTTTTTACACCATTGGAAACCTCATTTGCCAGTAACAAAATATGATAATTGTTTTTTTACCCTTTTATCTGGCAAAAAAACTGACACCTTTTTTTACAAGGAGTCATGTTTACATTGACCACAATACCTGCGGTCGGAACGCAAACAAAAAACAACTCTGATAATGTATGCACTTGTGCGCCTTTTGGCGTCTGCTGGTCCAACACCATGTGAGACGAGGCTCTAAAGAAAGCTGTCTCGGGTGTGGACCAATCAATTTCAAGGACAGTGCATACATTATCAGAGTTGTTTTTTGTTTGCGTTCCGACCGCAGGTATTGTGGTCAATGTAAACATGACTCCTTGTAAAAAAGGTGTCAGTTTTGTTGCCAAATAAAAGGGTAAAAAAACCAATTATCTTGTTTCTTTTTGTTTGCATTTTTGACTGCTTGTGTTGTGGTTATTGCAAACATGATCCCTTGTATAAAGGAGTCAGTTTTTGTGCCAGCTAAAAGGGTAAAAACCTATTACTATATCTTGTTACTGGCAAAGGAGGTCTCATAATGCAATTCAGACCTTATTGGTCACCCCGTGCCCCTTATAAATCTCAACGTTCATCCTACAAAGTCTACATCACAAGGGAGAAACACAAATATATATTTTTGTTGTTATTGCCCTATTGAAACGGCTGTAACGCCGTATGGAACTGAAAACGCAATTTCCCTGTACAAGAATACGGTGTAAACCGTGTGGGTGGCGCACGAATAACACAAACAAGCCAAACAAATTCGCCAGAGCTGAATGGAGTTCAAAATAACTCACAAACCACCTGGTTGTAAAAGACCCAACGCAGACGATTCCCCCGTGGTTCTATCTTCCACGAAGCTGCTCATGGTTCCACCCTAAACCGCATCCACCGCACAAACCATGGAAGTAGATGCCGTGATATCTGATGATGCACTAATGGAAAATGGAAAACTCTCCATTTGTAGTAGTGGCGACTGTGGTCATCCAGAACGGATCGCACAACGTATAACGACGCAAAGCCCCGATTCCACAAATGCGAAGGAGACATCACGGCGATGATGATCCACTCCGCTGCTCCTGATGATGTGAAATTGTAGCCGTTACTCTGCATCTACATCAGCCGTACGAAAGTAAGGTGGCACACTTATTGAATCTCTCAATGCGTCTCTGTATCCGTGTTTCTGATCCAGTGGTAACTGCGCAGAGCCGTGCCCCATCTAAGGCGTCCTCATCTGGAAAGGCACGGGTCAGACAACTAAATATGCGAACTATATCATTCAGAATGTAACAATGACAACGCCCTTCGTATCAGGGTGGTACGGTGGTAACATATTCGCCCCACAGCAATACAATCCTGCAGTTCGATTCCCGACTCGGGTGCCTGGGTCGAGTTTGGATGTTCTCCCCTTGTTCTGAATGGGTTTCCGCTGGGTTCTCTGGTCACCTCCCAGTAGCTTAAACACAATTTCATGGGTGTTGGCCAAATATCCAAATATAGGAAGGGGCCCTCTTCTTTGAATGTCATCTTTAACGACCATTGAAGCAAACGGCCGTGTATGATTGGCGAATGCACACACGTAGCGTTAACCAGGGTGGCTGCTGGGCTCGAACCGCAACGAAGCGGCGAAAGCGCTGCCGCTGGGCCCAACTAGTCCGCGACAAGGTCAGGTAAAAACGAACCTACCTTTACCCTACCTTTTACCTTACCCCAATACAATCACTTTACCCTTACCTTTTACCCTTTAGCAAGGCAAGGTAAAAGTTAAAAAGCAACGAGCCCACCTTTACCCTACCTTTTACCCTAACCCCATACAAATTACCCTATTACAGGGTAATTACCAGGGTACAACGCATGAAAAAGGTTAATAACAGGTAAATGCGAGGTAGAGCGCTTTATTCGTATAGAATACTCTCGAATCGGGCATTGAGGCGGTCGATGACACCGTCCTCCATAACCTCCTCGTCCCAGTCGTATTGGTCCATGACGATCTCATCAACAACCTGATCAAGGTCGTCATTGCCGTCGTCCTCGGACGAACGACGGACAATAAGATCCTGCGCCGCTCCGGCCCGGTTAGACAGGACCTTCAGGCAGCCGGCCGCGATCCACGAGCGTAAGTACATGGACTGGATGAAGAGCGTCGACGACAGGGACTGGCGATCGCATGTGAACTCCCGCCCGGCTCCGCTATTTGCGCGTTCCCAGGGAGTTGACGTCGCTGGCGCTCCCAAGTAGTCGCAGGCCATCTTGTAGTGGGCGGGGAGCAGCTCTTTGCGGGGAGACCACCACTGCATTACGTCAATGAAGGCGCTGGCGGTCGTGACGCCCATGCTCAGAAAACGATCGACTTCATCGCCGTCGTCGATGGAGCTGCCGACGTTGCTGAACAGGGCGCTGAATAGCGACCCCTCCTCCACATGGGCAGCGACTGCCATCGTCGAGATCGCGAGCACGTCCGAGTAGCGATGCTGCAGGACAGAACGGATCGTGGCCTTCAGTGTAGCCAGCTCTTCTTGGTCTGTCGTTTTCAGCAGCTGTGGATTCAAGTAGGATGCCACAATGGCAGGTTCCTGAACCAGGAAGTCTCGGTACCGCACCAGCTCGGCCTTCATCCCCGTCGCGGTGAAGGACTCATCGATCGCTCTAAGAGCGGCTTCACCGCGATCGCAATGACAGATCAAGTGCTCCATTGTCACCGGCACGAGATCCAATATCGACTTGCGGTCCGCCGACTACGAGGTCATGACCTGGCGCAGCATTCGCCGGAATCCTGTCACACCCTCGACGTTTGCCCACTGCAGTTCAGAGAAAGCACCGATGCTGATCACATCCTGGAAGCGCGCCATGATAATGTCCAATGGGACACGCTTCTTGATGGTACCGTCGCCCATGTCAAACGTCAAATTCCTGGTGCGTCGGCTCCTTGCTGGCGAGCTTGGCGATCTCGGCCTCGTCGTGGTACGACTGCCAGACGACCTTCCTGCACCTGATATTAACGAGCGCCTCGCGCAGTTTGGCGTTGGTCGACTTGATCAGTTTGAGAACTTGGACGACGCCGATTTGGACCGAATGATCCGCACAGCGAATATGGTGGCAAGCCCGCAACTGCTCATTTCTGGCGTCCGCGTTAACCAGGACGAATAACGTCTTGACAGCACTGATCGCATCGGAGCCATTATCGCTGGTGACAGCGAGCAGCTTGGTCGAGACATTGCGCCCGAGGCTTTGGAGGTGCTCAGAGCGGTGGCAATGCGCTTGCCGACACCCCTTCCGGACTGCACATCGAGGATCGTCAGCAGCATGGATTTCGACGCACCAGATTTGGTGTCGATGCAGTGCACCGTGACCATCCAAAATCCCTTCAGGTTGTGGTTCGACTACCCGTCGATGGTGAGCGAGATGGCGACGTCCAGGTTGGAGAAGAACGCCCCGACGATGGGCAGCATGATAGTGTGAAGCTCGACAAGCCTGCGAATGACGGTGCGGGTTGACGGGCCCTCGTATCCCTGCGTCAGTGTGTGGACTAAGGTCTTGAACTTGTCGCTGCCGGCAGCTCGCAAAGAGATTGCACCTTGGATAACAAAATCAACCACCGCGTTCTAAAACTTTACCAGGAGGCGATCCGGGATTGCTGGCCAGCTCAGCGTTTGCTGCATTCGGCGATTCGCCGACGCCCCGACCTCGCTGCCTGGGGCGAGCACGTTGTGCTTCTTGAGGTGGGCTTTCCACCCTGTGTTCGTGTGGGAGGAAAACCACTTGCGGCAGTGCACACACTGCCACTTTCCTTGCTGCCCACGGGAACGCATGCCGCTGCCTCTTTCTATTGCTGTTCACAGCGACCCCTGAAATGCCGTTGCTGGCATCCTCGACCTCATCCTCTACCTCAAGAACGTGGTCCGTCTCCATCTGGTCCGACATCAACGATTCCAATTTCAAATGGAGGCCACGGACTGCGCCATGGAACTATTAGCGAGCGGTAAACAGGGTATTTACCGGGAAATACCTTTACCCTACCGGGTAATTCTCCCGCGATACCTTTACCCACCCTTTACCTTACCCCTTGGCAAGGTCAACACCTTTCCCCTTTTACCCGGTAAAAAGGATAAATGACCTTACCTTGCCGAGGCCTAGGCCCAACGCTCCCGCTCTCTAGCGCCCCTCTCGCCCTGCGCCCAAGTCTCGCTCTCTTTCGTTCCTTCTCCCCCCTTCTCGCTCCCCTTCACTGGAGCCAACTCCCTCCCCCCTGCGGCACGCAAGAGCCAAACGTCTTCGCGAAAGCAACCTGCAGCTTGTTGTTCGCTTGAAACACCCCCCTATCTATTCTCCCGAGCCAATCCTGCTACTTTCTACCCCTGGCACCGAGTTACGACCAGGCCAACTCCTTATCACTACCCCTAATTTTATCACTACTCTTATCAATACCCCTACTGCAACCCTTATCACTAACCCCAATCCTTATCACTACCCCTATCACTACCCCAAACCCTCCTTAACCACTCCCCCACCTGTTCTCCCGTCACAATTACACCACCCCTTTTAATAACCCCACTCATTTAACTGAACCGCTATCATCTTATGTACGATATTACAATTGTTGTAAAGTGCCTTTTGACTGAGGCACCACATAAAAGTCTGTATAAGATAAATGCCGGGAGGAAGCATTGCCCATGTTGCTGTTTTTTCAGTCGACAAAAATAAATCTCCAAAATCCACACTGCGGAAAACAGGAGTGCGCGGCAGCGAGTAAGCGTGTTTGTAACATATTTATTATAACTTATAAAGCAGGCCGATTAGAAATAACTTGAAGACAGAACAGCCACCAAGAAGGCGGCTTGCATGACTGCGAGCACGCGTCGTCCGCTTGCTTTGAAAGAGAAAAATAAAATGATAATCACATGACCGAGTTCTAAAATGCGCTCGCTTACAAACAGGAGTAACTTATCCAGACATTATAATAAAACATTTTGCTTCTAACGATAATGCGGAAAACTTTTTGATTACTTATCTTAAAATGATTTAAGCCAAAACGCAACCTGTGGCATTTTACACGTAATTCTATAGATACTGATGAGGAACAGTTATCAACCAATGGAAAACGCACATTAACCAAACGCATGGCGATGTGTTTACTATAAAACAAATGCAACCCCGTGGCATCACAGTCATTGTAAGTCCACACGCCAAACAACAAAGCAGTAGGATGCACTCTAAATGTAAGCGTCTCTCTTTCATTTGAACCGGGCACCTCTCAACTTTCTAAACCCGAGACCCACTTAGACGCGCCTGGAAATCTTGTGATTCAGTCGGGGAGTCATCAAGTCACATGCCACGGCCATGACACTTGAGCACAAGAAATAATTCTGGGTCAATTGAACTTTTTTTTCTCGTCTATCCAATGCACCACACGTTCAATTTAATTCCTCCTCACAATGAGTCATGACCCCACCACTGCCCGTTAAACGCGCAAACTATAAATGGACCCCCCCCCCCGTTTAAAAAAATAAACTCACTATGTTCATCATTTAACGCTGCCTTAAAAATGTTTAAAACATAAATTGGACATGTTGGGCAGTGCCTCTTCATTTTTATGTGGGTGGTTGAAACGTTCTTTAGTTGAGGCAGTAACCATGGCAAACGCGGGACATACTTTTTTTATATATAAAAAAGTCCCGCGTTTGTGCACCAATAGCACCGCAGTTGCTTGTTTTTTGCCGTCTTGAGTTTTTTTAAATCAATGCTTGTTTGGCATTTTTGTAAGAATTTAATAAATGTATGCGACATTTTCATTTCGCATACGACAAACCAAGATCCCCCAAAACTCAACATAGGATGGTTCTCATCTGCATCAGCAGTCAGGAGTCGGTGGCTGAAATTCCACATTTCTATCGTGGGTAACCCAGTCTGAAAGTTATTCTACATTTCTCACATAAAAGCCACCGCTGCTCAATGTTTTCATCAATATCGAAGTAGTGATGACGATAATGACAGGGGTCAATTTCACCTCTCGATCTTGATTTGAACTCGCCACCTTTACAACTGAGGGCTGAACGCTTGGATCAGGGGAATGCCCACAACCGCCGCAGATATTGACCCCACGACCTTGGAACACGCGAGACTCGAACCGGCGGAGGGAGAAACGCTCCCATACAAATCACGGCGCACGCTCACGCGCGCCGCGCCCCGCTCGCGAGAATTTAGCTCACAAATCCCCAAACGGCAACGGTAATAAATTACACAAGAAACAATCATAAAATTCTTATTTATGAATGTTAACGCTTACAAATGAAAAGAGTAAAAGGCTAAAAAACGATGCAGTAGTACTCGGAAAAAACCCATCCGGATTGCCGCTGCCGCCGCCACCAATCTCCCGACCCCTTCCAACGCCTTGGCGATTCTCCTGGGATGCGAGGGAGGGGCGGGGGTGGGCCTGTGCCCCGCTTGTGTGCCCCCCATTCAGAGGCAACCCCTCAGGGTGTTTTGGAAGGCACTCAGCCAATACCGTTGATGCCACCATCACTTCTGTTCCTTCTGCCAGATCCCACAGCAGTTTGCATTTGACCTCCAAGTACTGCTCTTAGTATCATCCAATTCATCTATTTTTTTCACTGAGTGGAGGAGTCGATATATAAGGTGCCCGCCCCCCACCCCCATGGTGTTCCATGTTCATCGTATCCTAAAATCAAACACTGCTCCCACGCTGGAATCATAACATATTTGCTTATTAAACTCTCCATCGCTTACCGGTACCGCATTCCTCATGAATTTCTTACGAGATCTTTATATGCCGACAGCAATGACCACGACCATCGGTAACACAAATCCCAATCGGCGGAACCTGCCCACTTCGAACACATGCCACAGCAGTCACGCCGTTGATTATACAAACCCTCGCTAATAAACACATTTAAATCTTGACTTAAAGCTTTCATGACTGCTGGAATTCATGTTCTTTGAGTCTTTTGGTAAAGTCACGCGGATCGATCGTCATCAGGAGGAAAAAAAAGGGGGAAAGCTGCTGAGTCTGCCTCAGCAGCTTCCTCCTGATGACGATCGCTTGCATTGTGATCAAAACGTCATGGTTTTTGTTCATTTTATTTTTTATTAATATGAACCTATCTTAGTGACTTTACCGAAAAACCCAAAGAATATAAACACATTGAAGTAATTAAACCAGCAGCCTAAGTCTTTGCGATTTATTTTGCAGGAGGGTCTTGCATTTGGATGCTCGGCAAACTGCTTTGCGTGCAATTTGCATCGCGATGAGGAAAACTAAAAAAACATGGAGTGCTCCTAGAAAACCCACGCACACAAAGCGGGGGGGGGGGGGGATAATATAGCACTCAAAAACCCATACGTATAAACTTAACCGCTACCAACTTGCACTACACTCTCACCCAGTGTCTGTCCCATAGCTCCAGAGATTGAGGACTCTCTCACGATGAGCTCCATGTGCTTGAAAAACGATTACGTACCACGATAGGCGCGGCTCGGGGCGAGACAGTCGCCGAGTTTCCATGGCACATTTGGAACCGGGCTGGCTCTGAGCTCGCACCGGGATGGGCCACCACATCCCCCATAGCAACCTGGAGTTAGCTGCAACCAATCCCATCGAGGTCCTACAGCCAGGTGTTCCGGATACCTTAACTCTTTCCCGTTCCGCTGATGTACGTGTACATCATCGATTTTTATTCCGATAACGTTTGAATGAGGTACGTCATCGGAACGGAACCAGAAGCAAAAATAACTTTACTGGTAACTTTACTGCCAGAAGGCGTGCCACAGTTTGGCACCAGCTATCGTAGAGTGTGGTCGTGTCACTATAGTTCTCTGCTGTAAGCACAATGTATTTAAAAACAGTGGCGCTACACCTCTCAAAATAAATTTCACTCGGATAGCTAATGCATGCCGAGATTCAGTGGTCAACGGGACCCACCGTGTAACTCGCCGTCGTCTCGGAACACAAAAGGGGTTCAATAAAAATAGCTGCGCTCGCAGCAGGCTGCCCGACGAACCCTGACCCAGCTGCGATGTCACGGGGTCACTGGCAAAGTGAGATGCGCTTCGATAAATCTCTCGCCAAGTTTTAACATCCTCGGCCGCGTTCGCATTTAAACCTCCCCGTCCAAACGTCACTTCATAAATTGTAAGTTGGGAAAAAAGGCCAAAATGAATAGTTCGAGTTTTCTGGGAACGCCCGAGTGGACGATGTTCTGGACCTCGATTGTGGATGTAGCTGTGAAAAGCTGTGGCTTGCCATTGCAGTAACCCCAGGACTCGCTGGTGGACACCTGAGGGAAGCTGTCAAAAGTTGAAGGTTTTCCCTGTCGCCAGACCTACTCATCATGCTGCCACAACCCTTACCAGGACAAGAGGATTGAGAAACGAACGAACAAAAAAACCTATCTTGACAAACGTCGACGTTTAAGCTCCGATAAAAGCCTTGTACATTTTTTTGGAACCATCACTTTCCAACCACGACCGTACGATTTTGATGTTAACTCGAGGCCACGCTCGGTACTCATTGCAACGCTGAGTCGACTTGGGGGAGGCCCATGACTAGTTCAAATATTTTCCACTTGTTATTGGTTGCGAGTGGGAATTTAACGGGTTCATAGCGCAGTGCGCAAACTACTACGCTACCGCTCCCCACATACACACACACTCGTACATACACACATTGACAAGCATACATACAAACGTGCAATGCACACAAATAGTTACACGAAAAATTATGCACACCCATAAAACAGACAATCCCCACCTCCATAGACTCTACATAGACTGTTAGGGCAAGTGTTGTTAGCAAGCACCATTTAAGGCCAAACACGAAATTCAGTGGGTGTGGCCAGTTCTTTGCCTGGCCACCTTTGTCTCCCCCATGCTGATGTTTACCCACTGTGCCAGGTACACACTTAAGGCCGAGTCAGCCTACGAGAGGCTCAGAACCGGTTCAGATGTCACTCCCTACTGATGTTAGCCAAGGCCGGGAATCGAACTTAGGTCGCCTGGGTTCATAGCGTGGCGCGCTAACCACTGCCCCACCGCTCTCCCCCAACAAGTGTGAAAACTCAAATACACACGGACACGTGTTACCAAGCAGAGCAGCACTCCTTACCCCATCCCATCGTGTCACTTCTACCCTGGCGTCAAGCCCGCTGCATTGACCACGAGGTCAATGGTGCGAGGCTCGCCGTTCGTCCGTTTAGTTCTCCTGCGCGCTATCTGTTCGTCTGTCTACCCATTTCTCCATCTGTCCGTCTGTCTGCCCATAGTTCCATCCGCCCGTGTATCTGTGCATTCTTCACCTACCCATCCGCCTGCCCATCTGCATGTCTGCCCATTAACCTATTTATCCGTGTCGGTCCACATGCAACCAGGCGTCTTATCTTTCCTTTGCACAATCTGTATATCCATCTGTCTGCTTATATTTCTCTTGTCCATCTCTGTATCTGTCTATCAACTTTGTAGTCTGTCCGTCAGTCTATTTGTCTGCCCATGCATATGTCCATCTGTTCGTCAGCGGTGTCTGTCCCTCCATTCCACCATCTGCCTGTTCATCTTTCTACCCATGTATTTGTCCTGCCATCCATTCACCTACCCATCCATTTGGCTGTTCATCATTCTGCCTATGTGCTCATCTGCTCCTCCATCAGTCTGTCGGTCCGTCAGTCCGCCCGCACAACTCTTGTCGCTTCTCCACTCAACCCTCCCCCGCTTCATCCCTCCTCCCCTCAAGTACGGAGACGATTCCCGAACTTCTCTCCGTTTAAAGCGGCCGGCTCGATCGGGCGCCGGCGTCACCGTCACGTGAGCTGCAGCCCCGGCGGCACTGGCTCCACCGTCACCCCGCTGCCGCCGCCGCCAACGCCGCCGCCGCCACCGCCGCTGTGCCGGTGGTGCCGCACCGTACGCTTGTGCCGCTCCAGGATCCACGCCTGCGAGAAGCGGCGCCCGCAGTCGGCGCAGGCGAAGGGCCGCTCGCCCGTGTGGGAGCGCGCGTGACGCGCCAGCAGCCACGCCTGCGTGTAGCGCTTGCCGCACATGTCGCAGTGGAAAGGTCGCTCGGCGCTGTGCTCGCGCCGCTGGTGCACGCGACGAAGCGTGGCGCTCGCGAAGCACCGCCCGCACTCCACGCACACGAACGACGTGCGTGCCGCCGCCGGACCTCCCGCCACCGGCGGGGGCTGCGTCACCGATCCCGAATCCTGAGCGCCGCCACCGCCGCCCAGCCCGTCCTGCCGGCGCGGCGGCGCTTTTGGCAACGGCTGGCAAGCGCCGCCGTTCAGCCCCGACGATGAAGGGGGCGGGGCGGCACCGTCCATCTGGCCGCAGCCGAGGCTGTAGATGGACGGCTTGGGTGGCAGGAGCGCCGCCTCGGTGCAGAAGCCGACCACGTTTATGGGGTGGAAGGCGTACGCCTCGTCCGGGAAACAGTTCCTCGTGAAGACGCTGCTGACGCCGCCGATGCCACCGACATTACCGCGTTTGTCACCTGTGGTGGTCGGGAGGGGGGGGGGGGCAGAGGGAGGGGAGGAGAGAGCCTTTTTTTCTTAACAAGTGAATACCCAGTCAATAGTGTGCGTAACACCGCCCGTCGCATGGTTCGCATGTTGGCTGTGCGCGCATTTCCAACGGCGGTGCTTTCGAGAACCCGTGTCCACGGTTACATTTAGAATGCATCCTCTTTCTGTAACGAACGCGACGAGCACCCGAAAATCAAAACCTCGCGCAAAACATCGCCAAAACCGGGCTCGCACGCCACGTCTTCACAACAAGGAGAGAACGACGCGCCGCTTGTCCACGTGCCGATCGGAGATGGGTACCATGTCACACACTTAGAAATTATGCCGCCACCCCGGCCTGACACTGGGCTCACTCCATCTGGAAGTGCGTTATCACTCGAAGGGACATCACGGGAAGTGGCATCTGCTTTCAGTAGGTGCGATGGCGCGCGGCTTCGGGTAATAATGAGTGGGTCGTCGGCACCAACAGGCGACACTTTGCACAAATTCACATTGTGTCTCTTTGCATCACTGTAAAACTCAAAATTTCGGACCTGGCTTGGCTTAACATGTCCTTGTTCAGTAACACATCAGAATAGAGGTAAGAAAGACCACTGCCTGTGACATCGTTTCCTGCGACGTGACTTCACACAACATCACTTCCTGATCGAACGTGCACGCAGGCACGCGGCCGGGGGAATCGTGGCGCCTTCATGACAGCCTGATGCTCTAAAGAATGGCCCCAATACCAAATGTACCAACTATCGTCATTAGTATCGTCGTCGTCGTCATCATCATCATCATCACCGTGACAGGAACAACACCGACCGGCGCGTCCACAACAACCAAGCTGCAACCGCTCCGCCGCGGTCAGAACAGCGCCACCCACGGCTGCACGGGAGCGGTGGCGGTGACCCGGCCCAGCGCGTGTGCCAGCGAGCGCCGATGCCGCGCCAGGCTGCCCGACTGCGAGAAGCGCACGCCGCAGGGCGCGCAAACGAAGGGCCTCTCGCCCGTATGCGTGCGCGCGTGACGCCGCAGGTCCGACGTCTGCGCAAAGCCCCTGCCGCAGTCGGCGCAAGCGTGGAGGAGGGGGGGGCGGTAGCGGTGGCCTCCGACCCCCTGTGCGGCGCGGATAAACCGCCCGTCACCTGTCTGCACCAGCTCCGTGCCGGGTGGCGGGGCATCGCTGGCGCCGTGGATCGCCCCCGCGTCCTCGCCCGGGCCGAGGGGGTGGTACGACGCCGCTGCCGCCGTCGCTGCCGCGTGCTCGTGATGGTGGTGGTGATGCACGTGCCCGTACGGACCCTCGCCGCTCCTCGCGAGCAGTCGGGATGGCTCGGCCGAGGCCGGGTGGTGGTGGTGGTGGTGCCAGTCGGCGGTGAGCGGCGGTACTGGCGGTGGCTGCTGCGGTGGCTGCTGAGGCGGCTGCTGCGGCGGCTGCTGCGGCGGCTGCTGCGGCGGCGGAGGTGGCGTGGGGCCATGAGAGGAGTGGCGGTTCGGTCTGGGGCTGCCGCGGAGGGAGTTGCGACGCTGCCGGTCGCTTTCTTTGGACGGAAAGCGAAAGGATTTGGGAATTAAGGGATGAACACACGTAATGCCCTTGCAGCGCGACAAGACCAGGACCAAGAGCGGAGTTGATGTTCTTAAGCCGACGAACAAATGAGCTGTAATGTGCTCAATCTCGTCACATCACCGAAGCTAAGCAGGATTTTAACCTGGATAGAGCATGGTTGGGTGACCACCACGCACAGATTTCAATGTACCTCAGATCGCTCGGTTAAAAGTGCATTTCACCAACCGGTGCTTTAACAATGGTCAATGTTGATGAGCAGATTTAATTTATTTTAATTTGATATTGACAACAATGTCACTCATCTACCCAGGAAAAAGTGTCACTAAGTCTAAAATATAGATTATTAAAGCAGGGTCAAATCTTGACTTAAAGCTTTCTGGACTGCAGGAATCCATACTCTTTGTGTCTTTCGGTGAAGTCACGTAGATAGAAGTAGTAATAAAAAAATCACGTTTCGATCGCAACACGAGCAATCGTCTTCAGGTGAAAAAAATACGCCGTGATTTTTTTTATTGTTTTTCTATCCACGTGGCTTTACCGAAAGACCCAAAGAGTATAAAGCAGAGTCCTGCATTGCTATGTTTTGCTAACCCACAAGACAGGAGAGTAAAGCACCCAGAGAAAACCCTCAGATGTTGTAACAACAAGGTCTGGTCATGCTCTTGAAAGTTAATGTAAAGTAACTTTCTGCTTAGACGAATATTCAAACTCACAACAGACATCCCAGGACACACAGTGCAGATGTGTACGTACAATATAATAGCTACTAGCATTTTGAGTCTTTACATCTGTGCTTTAAAGATTAAACATTGGCCAGCACATGTTCATGCATTTAAAATGTCGCATATTTATATAACCCCAAAGAACAAGCATCTCCAATCCTGTGGTTAAGCACCTGGGCTGTGTTCCGGACTGTCCAAATTGAGTTGGAAGTTTCGTGTGAGAAGCACAAACTTTTATATATTTGTCTCTTTCCCAAAATATATCCAGACTGTACCATCGGCATCTCAACACGAGATGACAAATCCTTTCGATCTCTTGAAAGAGCAGCGCAGCCCACTGCGTTGGAGAACAGCCCACGGAAGCGGATATTACAGAGCTACCTTCGAGATCCCCTCAAGCGATATCGGGTCCACATAGGATGGAGGTAAGAGTAAGTTCAACACACGATAGTCGAACTGATACAAGTTTCTCACGACTGGCATGTAGGCAAATTAAGCGGTGACCGTGCCAAGGCTATGAAATCACGACTCTTGAGAAGCCAGTTTTGTCACAGGGGCTGCAACCTGGATTCAAACCTAAAGTCTCAACGGTGCCCGGATACGAATCTGCATGGCAAGAGCCGTTGGTGTCGTTTTGCATTGCGTCTTCGTCCCGGTGCTCACCGTTGTAGAATTTCTCCGTCTTCACTGTCGTTGCCTTTTCCCAGTGACTGCTGCCACCGCCACTGCTGCTGCTGCAACATCGCCCGCCTGTGCCCGGCACGCCATGCGTCTCCATGGCGACCACACCCTCCCGAGCGTCGTCCGCCAAGTCTGCGGCAACGCGAGCGGAGCGACGACGGCACGCGGTCAGCGTAATGGACGCAGGGCGAGGAGTTAACGATGAGTTCAATAGGCACCGATGTCGATTGGCACGTGGCGAGGACGTTGCGTCACCTACGCGCGTCTCGACTCGTTCATTGTGTGACACCAGAAAGCACGGCTTCCACGGTGGAAAAACAATACTGGCGCCTCTCAACCCGTGCCGGGCTTTACTCGGGCACGGCCCTCGTGCGGCTCGGTTGTACCGACCCACGTGTACATTATGTGGGTCGGTACCGCAGTTACCCCGCCTCACTCACCTTCCCCACACTCCTCCACGGCTGGCGCCATCCCCTCACCCCACTCCTGCCCCATGTGCCGCCCACCGGCCTCATTCTCCGACATCTTCACCGACTCCTCGTGGTGGAACGCCTCCGCTTCAAATGACTCGGCCACCTCCACTACGGGCGCGTTCAGACACCAAGAGAGCCAAACGTTAGCCTTTCCCAGGAAATTTCACAAATTAGAGATCGGTCCTATCGGTCTATTATTGGATAAAGAGCCCACCCAAGACACCGGACTATAAGGCTACTGTTAATAGTCTGGTTTGTCAGTCTATTAGTGGCTGGAGACCAAACAAACACTAGTCTGCCAGTCCAATGTTTATGAAGACAAGTTTGCCACTCTGTCGTCTAATCATTGCATCAGAGCAATGTGTCAGTCTGTTGCTGAGAGACCCACTCAGAGGCCAATGTGCATTTATACTGTAACTACTTAAAACGTTTTTCTTTATTTTACCAGGTAAGGCCCACTGAGCTCTTTTTCAGAAGCGACTTGGCCACAAATGATAGCTCAACGAAGTGGGTTATATCACGTGGAAATTTATAGCAGCCAAATACTTCAAACGTATGTCGATTCTAAATGTGGATGGAAAAATCGGAGGACCCGGAGAAAAGTCCCCACGACCATGGGGAAAGAAACATGCAAACTCAAAACAACAGGCGTCAGGGTCAGGATTGAACCCACGACCTCCTCCATACCGGAAAAGGAAGTTAACATCTCGCCACCATGGCGCCTACGGTATCGTGAGCAGAGAGCAGTGTGTGTCGCTCTATCCGTCTGTCGTGTAAAGCACCCCACACCTTCCTCCGACATGGTGGTGGTGTTGAGGTAGGGGCTGCCTCCCCCCTCGCTCGGCCCCACGGCACTGTCTCCGTGCACCAGCGAGTCCAGGCAGCGGAATCTCTGCGCCGACTGCAGCAACTCGCGGCTCAGGGAGCTCAGCGTGGCCACGATGGCGTCGAGGACGGCGCGACTCGCCAGGACTCCTTCGCAACGGGGGGCGCACCCTCCCAGCTCCTCATCATCCTCCTCCTCCTCCTCATCACCACCGTCATCGTCCCTCGCTCGCTCCTCCTTCCCGTCGCCATCGTCTTCGCCGTCTCCGGACAGTGGCCCCCGGCTGCGGCGGCGGCCTCGTCGGCGCTGGCGCCACCACCACCGCTGTCGCTGCCGCGGCGCCAGCGCGCGCACGAGCCGGCGCAGCACGGCGTAGAAGGCGAAGGGCAGGCGGTCGCGGGCGGCGCCCAGCAGCTCGGCCGTCACCTGCACGTCCTCGGCGCACGCCAGCAGCTCCTCGTAGTCGCTGATGCCCAGCTCGCGCTCCATGGCGTCGGCGAACGTGGGCTTCATGCCGCGCGTCGCCAGCCACGCCGGGAAGTCTCCGCGCGGGTCCGGCTCTGCCACGGCGCACGCCATCGCTGCAATGTCGCGGTTCGGTTCGCTGGCTCGTTAATTAACGACGATGCCTGCAGAGAGAGTGACAGTGGGTGGTCCCCGGTCAATGTCGACACACAACTGGGGCAGAATTTCTTCCTTTGTACGGCAACAGAGAGTATGTCCATTTGAAAGTTTTTTTTCCTTCATAAATCTGGACCGTCCAACCAGATTTTATTTCACCAGGAGGGAGAAACAATGCATAGTTCTCTGATGTGTTTTCGGGTTGCACCGTGTGTTGCTTGGTGTAATATCCGACGATCCACTGCACATGCTGTTAACTTCTTTAGTAAGTGCCTTCAGTTCGGCAAAGCTTACCTGGGTTATCTCAAAGACCAAACATAGTGAGGTCAGAACCGAATTCGGTTCCCAAAGATGCTCCCAGCACAAGCAGCTTAATGCTGGACGTCGTGCTGAACAATACGTAGTAGAAACTGCAAACACATCGGAGAACTATAGAGCTGAACTGCGAAAACCTACTTCGTAAAACCCATTAAGATAAATATGAACCGTGGTCTTGTTTACAAGTATGATCTGGGGTTAAATAAAATAATAAATATCGTGACATCGAATAAGTGAAATAACAAATACATTCCAAATGCGCCATCGGTGATGTGCTGTAATACGAACAATAAGACTAAGTCAGTGATCTCTGAGGGCACGTTCCTTAGCAACTGCTGCCATAGTGCGTTGTTATGGCAATGTGAATTACCCCTCATAGCTAAGGTCCCGTGACCTTAGACATATATGCCTTATGTAATATATATTGCCTCACCACTGGCTGTGTTGTTGAATGTCTGATTTCTCTTTTGGCAATTAAATGTGTTCTCTTCCATATAATTTAAATGCGAAATCTTCTAATAAAGCGTCACGTTATCACGAGAGGATTACGCTACCAATTGAAACTCTCACAGAGAGCATTAAATAATGACCTGAGGAAGATAATGTCACAGAACTACTTCTGAAGTTATTTTCAATTGCATGGCACGCCTCCTCCCATGCCCTGCTCATCACGTGGTAATGACACAAACAATGATTACATCCTCAGAGCCACAAGGAAGTCAACCAATGCTTGTGCAATAATAAAAATTACTTATTTACCAGGGGTGTAAGGCCAACACCGATTACACCGTACATTTTTAGCAATGGGTGGAAACCAGAGAACCCTGCAGAAATTCATGCAGAACAGGAGGACATAAAAACTCCACTCACTGACACAAATACAAAAAATCCCCAAATAGCCTTAACAGACTTTTGGAGCAAGTGCTGTAAGCGAGCACCTATGAAGGCCGGCACAGCACACAAAGAGGTGGGTGGCAAGAAACACACACAATCACTTGCACGCACACTCTTGAGATCATACACTCTTCCCACAGAAAAGGTGCCCGAGTTAGAAATCGAACCCAGGTCCTTCTTGCTGAGGCAAAGGTGTTAATCCTGCGCCTCCCTGCCACCCAACGTGAGACCTTATTCAACTTGTTATTCAACTTATTAAACTTGAGAACCCGAATTTATCGCAGGTTACGTCCGTCATTAAACACAACAAATATACATTTATCTCATATACGTGTACATGACAGGCCTGTTGTCGTTCCACTGCTGAATGCGATCCTCACCGTGCCATGTTGGCCGAGGGTTACTTGACCAATTCACCACGCGAGTCAGTGTGGGATAAAGGCGGTCAGCATAGATATGGAAAAGTAAATCACTTCAGCCATTTGATTATATCTCACTCGTGAGCGCCACAGCAGCCTAAAACAACCGTTTTATGTATGGAGACTGACCATTAAGGCACGATTCACATCTGTGAAAACTACTGGATATCAGTGAAAAATAGCTTCACAGCTCAGCGGATTACTCCAGAAAAAAAACACACAAATTCTGATTCCTGTAAATTCTAACAAAGTAGTGGCAGTTAAATTTTGATTTAAAACTTTCGTGACTGCAGTGATTCATATTCTTGGTTCTTTCGGTAAAGTCACGTTGAAGGGAAACAATAAAATATATTTTATTTTATATAATAAAATATATTTTATTGTAAAGCCACGTTGAAGGGAAACAATAAAATAATAAAATATCTTTTTATGAAGGGAAACAACAAAATAATAAAAATATATTTTATTATTTTAAAATATATTTTATTATTTTATTGTTTCCCTTCAACGTGACTTTACCGAAAGAACCAATAATATATAAAGTAGTGGCAATTGTGTTATCGGTGCGAGGCCAAGACACACATCACATGGACACAATGTTTATATTCCACTGAGTTCTGGTAAGGTCACATTATTTCGTCGGCATCCCAATACATTCCCTAATCAGACGCAACTTGTTTATTTTTCGCGCATCCGCCCGAGTGAATTCCATACTCCATTTGGACGTCGAACGCTCCTTCCTCAAGTGAAAGCAACAACAAAAAAACCACAACCCTTTGAACAATGCAGGGCGAGTCACCCCGTTCTCGTTTACCGACCCGAGAGTGACAATCACGTGGGAGATGACGGTGATAAATGATGATAGATCTGCGCCTGATGATGCTCGTGATGGCGAATTGAATACGGTGCCAACTTCTTTCGCACCGTACGCAGCCAACCGTGCTAATCGGAGGTGCAGGGGACGACTTTTGAGGGGCGTTTCGTTGTTAAACGCGAGGAATAAAATTGTGATAACGGTGACGACGTCAAGGATAATCGTACTGACGATGGTGATAATGGTGGCGTTCTTGGTAATTATGCTAATGGTGCTGAACGTGCTTAAGGAAATGACCCGATAACAATCGTGGTGACTGTGACTGATTATGCTGACGACGGTGGTGGCGACGGACATGAAGCAGGTAATGCTATTGACGGGATAACGATAATAGTTACGTAAATAACGACAATTGTTATGATGGTGGTGATGTGCAATGATGGTCGCGGCTTTTGGGTCACAATTTACGACGGCGAATCTCGACAACGCGACCGCTTTGTGCCGCATCACATTAATTACACAATCACGAACGGAGGAACACTTTTTTTTTAAATCGGCGTTTGCGGGGCCCTTCGAAGAATTCATTTCCAGAGCCCTGCAACCCAGGCCCCGACAGAGGCCCCCCCCCTCAATAAACCACCTCCACACGTATTTCAACGCCCCCCCCCACCTCCACAGCGACGAGCAATACCGCACGCATCTATCTAAACCCTGGCACGTGTCGCATAACGCGCGCGCACACACCGCACAACACTTCGTTACAAACGTTCGTCCTAATGGTGCACGTTTAGTGCAAGAAGAGAGTTTGAGGTGAGCGGGGGGTAACATTAAAAACTCAATCGTCCGCTCGCTACCTTTTATGCAGCTGTTCCCGCATGCTGTGACCCAACCCCCACCCCTCAGCACCACCCGAGCCAATCGGAGCGCCGCTTGCTCGGCGACCAATGGTGAGCGACGTCATTGGCCGGCCAAACAGGCGCGAGATTATATTTTTTTGTCTGTTATACGGAGCCTGGCCAAAGATCCCATGACGTCATTGTGCGGCGAACTATGCAATGACGTCATGTCACCGTTCCTTGCAGCGTTTAATTTAATCTCGATTTGAAGCTTTCGTGACTGCAGGAATCCATACTCTTTGGTTCTTTCGGTAAAGTCACCAAGTGGGTAGAAAATAAAATAAATCAGACTGTTTTAAAAGATTTGAAACGAGTGTAGCCTCAGGGTCATAAAGAAAACAGTATGCCGCAGCAGCACACCATGGGCGTTCCCACGTGATGCACGCTTGTGTTGCGCCCGAAACGTCGTAACACAAAATAGATACCTTTTGCACGGAATCAAGTACTGCATTAACCACACACAGCACTTGTGGTAAACTGATAACGCTATGTAACACGAATTTTGTTCCTGGGTAGTTAAGTGTTATTTTTCTAATTGTGACCAGGACTTTATGTGAATGAACGACACAAATGCACACCACGTTTTCTGAAAATAGGTAAATTTCAAAATTTCACTGTCCTGGTCACAAAAGCAAAGTTTGTGGGGAATAATAGCCATTTTCTGTACTTTTGAGGCATAAGCAATTAACACTTACTACCCAGGAACAAAAAAAATAATCAATTTGTTACACAGTCAGTTTACTTTTGAGGCATAAGCAACGTCGTACTCAAATTTTTAAATGATGTTGATTCACTCTTCAACACACCGGTGGCCTAAAGTGGTGAACTATTTGTCCTTTGTAAACGTGACACATTTTTTTTACTGTTTGGCCGTGTCGGGTGGTGGAGGGTTACGACACATTTATAAATAACGCGATGTAACCCAAAAACCTTTATTATGAATTGTTACACAGTGTTATGAATGGAGTGGATTATTCACTTTGCTTGTGTCCTGTTCACAAAAGCAAAGTTTGTGAGGAATAATAGCCATTTTCTATACTTTTGAGGCATAAGCAATTCGGAAAATAAAACTTACTACCCATGAACAAAAGTAAATTGTTACACAGTGTATAATATAAAAGTTTGTGTAGCTGCTCACCCCTAGCTATAATTCCTCTGTGCTGTTCGCCTTTTAGCATTCCCTGGTCTGATAATTGTGATACAAGGCCTTACATTGTCTCTGGTGTAGGCCAATCAGTTTTAAAGACAATGCCGTATTATGAACAATGCCTTATATTACCAGAGCTTATATTCTTGGTTCTTTCGGTAAAGAAAGATTCAAGAATATGAATCACTGCAGTCACGAAGGCTTTAAATACAAATTTACCAGAGGTTGTTTTTGTTTGAATGTTCACAAGTACAAGTGTGGTTAATTCAGTACTCGATTCAATGCAAAAGGTTTATATTTGGTGTTTGAACATCTTAACACAATTGTTTAATTGCCAGAAAGGGGTAAACCCTATTCTTATTTTTCAGAATGTAAATGCGATTTACATATACGATGAAAAATATAATTGCCGTCGCGAGTTGTGCGTAGATTAGTAACAAAAACCGCCACACTATAAACACCGTGGGTGATCTGAGGTGGTGAAATATGTAATAGGCGACGTTTCGGCCAACGGCCCTTCTCCATGGTTACTGTACGTGTGTAGTGTACGCTGGGGGAACATTTAACCTCAACAACCTGCGTACGTCCAATCCAATGATAAAGTGGACATTCCATATTCACATGGCGAGTCGCGGAATATCCTCAATAATGCAAGCCCCCCCCCCCCCCTTTGTCAATCCACCGATGGATGAAGGAATCCTTTGTGCCGTATCGGTCACGGGAGTTGTTTGACCATACTTCACCACACGGGTCCATGGTGGTGGGAGGAAGAGGCGTCTAGGATCGGTTCATTTGGTTGGAAATCGAACTCGGATGACCGGGGCTCATTGGCTCAGCGTGCTCACCGCCGCTTCGCCTCGTAAATTATATCAAGCGGTGGAAATTCCACGTTCACGTGACCGATCGCAGTACAACTTTGCCCTCAATTATCAATCAAATAAATCGTGTCCACATAAGAGTTACGACAATGTCCACACTAAATGTGGAACGTCCCGGTCTAATTAGCACAGTGTCTCTGGTGTAGGCCAATCAGTTCAGCTTTTATTACGAGTAATTATTATATCATCGCTTCTGAAATCGCATCCTAATTCCTCGGCATAAATAGCGCCTCGTTACAAATCGCGAGAGGTGGCGGCTTGTGAAAGGGGGAGGCCTTCATCCAGCGGTGGATGGACCACGATCTCACGACGAATTTAACGAGCCCTTACCGGGTGCCGATGACGATGTCAACGATGGAGTACCCGTGATGACTACAACAACAACAAGTCAATACAACTAAACGTGAGCTCATTTGCTTTGTCGGATTTGGAGTCAAATAAGTTGGTGTCCAACAACAACCGACGGCGGCGGCAGCGGCGGCGAAGACAACGATGTCGGGAGCTGGTGAAGTGGGAACGCCGTCGAAAGTCCTCGAGAGAGTCGATAAAACATCGCCACCATCTTACGTAGGGGGACAGAGAGGGGGGGGCTCGATCGCGCGGGACTTCACCGGATAACGGCAACGGAGCGGCGCGCGCTGCGCTTTCCGTAGCCCCCCACCACCACCACCCCGCCGCTGAGATTCAACCCTCACGTAAGATGGCCGGCGAATTTCACCCCTTCCGCCGCTCGGATTCAACCCTCCCGTAAGATGGCCGCCGAAGCTGAACCCCCCCCGCCGCCGCTGGGATTCAACCCTCGCGTAAGATGGCCGCCGCCGCTCACCACCCTCCGCCGCTGAGATTCAACCCTCGCGTAAGATGGCCGCCGAAGCTCACGCGCCGCTGGGATTCAACCCTCACGTAAGATGGCCGCCGCCGCCACCACCGCTCACCCACCTCGCCGCCGCCACCCCCCGCTGTCCACCGCCACCCCCTCCTTTCTCTTCACCTCCTAGAATCAACGCGAGCGACTAGGTTGGAGTTAATCCATCGCACTTTCCTCCTCTCTCAGAGATCGCACACACACAACGCGTTGCGGCTCCGTTAAAGGTCAAGGGCAGCAGCGTCGGCTTGGCCGACCCGGTCGCCCGCGAGAGTTGTTGAGCTCCTCTCTGCGCCAGTGGACGTTCTCCCTTCCTCTCTCCCCCCTCTCTCTCTCTGTCTTCGTGTTCCCCGCGGGGTTTTTTTTCCACCCCCCCCCCCACACTGTCCAAGTGGTTTTTTTTTCGGCCGCTTGCGAGCGCTTCGGGGCTCGCCTTCGAAGACGCAGCCGCCCCGCAACGCAGGGGCAGGGAACTTCCCGAGCAAAGGAGGCCTTGGCGAGCACTACCGGCGAGCAGTCCTTTCCCCCCCGGTAAATAAAGTGTTTAATCTTGACACACATATGTAGCGTTGTTAGCGAGCACCTATTAAGGCCGGGACGGCACACGAAGGGTCGTGGGTGGTCCGCACCGCGCCCGCCTTTATCTCCCGCGAGTGGCGGGTCTTTACTACACCGCACCGGATACTCGTTTGAGGCCGAGTAGACCTAGGGGAGACCCAGGTACCAGTTCAGATAATCGTCACCGATGGTGTCGTTGGCCGTGAGCGGGAATCGAACCCCGGGTTAGCCGGGTTCGTAGCGCAACGTGCTTACACTACTTACACTACCGCAACAACATCAACTATCTCCATTAAGTGGCGGTGACGTGCCCACGGCGCTTGTGCCAGGCTAGGTGCACTTTGAGGCCACGTCAAGTGTCGAACGTTGAGGCAGGAAGTCACGGGGCAGACTCAGGTGCCACGGGTCGACTGACTGAGATGACTGGCTGATGCACCACTGTGCCCCCTACTGTGCCAACCTGCTGTGCTTTAGCCACCCGGCGCTCCGCTCGTTGTTGTGAGCGTCGCTCCTCCGCCCTCCGTTGTTGTTGGAGGGCGACTGCCTCCAACTGCCCAGTAGCGACCTTCACGAGCCTCCTCCACAGAGGCCGATCTTGACACCGCTGGTACCAGTCATCGGCAAGTCCACTCAGCTCCACGTCCTCCTGTACCACATCACTCCATCTCTTCTCTAGCCCGTGCCGCGCCCGTTTAGCCCCCTCGATCCGGCCGAACAAAAGCTGTTTCGGCATGCGGTGGCTGGGCATGCGGGCTACATGGCCCAGCCAACGCAGCCTTGCCCGCCGGAGGAGCTCACCGATGGGACCTTGCCCAGATCTTTCCAGGATTTGTGAGCGCCTCACACAATCCAGCCTGGTTAAACCGGATGGATCGTAGGCAGGCCAGCCTAAATGTTTCTAACCGGCGAAGATGTTCCATTAAGGGGGTCCACGTTTCGCAAGCGTAGAGAAGGGAGGGAATGACCGTGACCGAGAAGACCTGAAGCTTAGTGCGGAGCGACAGACCAGGTAGCTTCCACACAGCGTTACGCAACCGATGAAAAGATATTGCTGCTCGACTGATTCGGAGTGAGACCTCTGCTGTTAAACCGGAGCCGGTCATAAGCACACTGCCCAGGTATGGGAAACTCTCCACTCTCTCCACAACTGCCCCATCACCAGTTGTGAGTTGTGGGGGTGGAGTGTCCGATGGGACAAAATACCCAGGCAAGTGCTTAGTATTGGCAAGCTCCAGGTTCAGCAGCAGCACCTTCAACTCTTCCTCTGAGTGAGCAGCAATTACCAGATCATCCACATACATAAATAGCATGGTTGAACAAGAGGGTATCTGTACCAGATGGAAATTCCTCCAGTACAGCTATTGAAGACTTCACGAACTACCTAGTCTAAAAATATGTTAAATAATGTGGGAGCCAGAGGACATCCCTGTCTATCCCCAAGGTGAACAGAAAATGGCTCCAACTCCCAGCCATGTAGTTTTACCCGGGTCCGCTTACCATCATGAAGGTCCTTAATGATCATGAGCAGAGAGTCAGGGACTCCGAAAGCACGAAGAACAACCCAGAGCCCAGGCCTACTGATGGTATCATAGCCCTTGACCAGGTCAATAAAGCAGAGATGTAGGTTTTGTTGGAATTCCTTACACCTCTGCTGTAGCAGATGGACAGAAAATATGGCATCTGTGCATGACCGCCCTTTCCTGAAACCGCATTGGGGCTCCACAAGCCTCTCCTCAGCGTGCCTGGCAAAGCGATGTTGAATAATCCTTGCCAGGACCTTTCCCGACAAACTGAGTGAGATGCCCCTGTAGTTGTTACAGTCTGTGCGGTCCCCCTTCTTAAAGAGGGGGACCACCAGGGCATCCTTCCAATCCTGCGGAACTCGTCCAGTGGTCCAGACTGGTCAGTTGACAGATCAGCTCCAAGGTAGGTCCTGGTGTCAAGGACATGGGCCCGCATCTGCTGTTCCGTCACTATGTAGTCCAGCAGATATTCTTGCTTGGACCCGGCATGCATCCATGATGTTGTGTGGATGCACCAATGCCGGAACAGCGTCAGTCAGTTTAACATGTAGGTTTTCGCGACCAATATCCATAAGAGGTTTTTGGGTTAGATCACATTTATTTATGCGATCTAACCCAAAAACCTCTTATGCCGGAGCAGCTTATTGGTAATTATCCATGGGCTGCACAAAAATCTAGCAGCCTCCTGCCGTTTGTTATTGAGCTGATCTGGCCCATGCCTTCCAATCACTCCAGACCAGGTACCAGCATCATGACCAACTCGGGCATTGAAGTCACCCAACAAGATGACTCAATCCCAAGGGGCCACTTTAGCTAGCACCTGTGACAGGAGGTCATAGAAGGCATCTGACTCATCGGCCTTGCCTGCATACCCTCACGGATGTTTGTCTTCGGTGGGGGCATAAATAACCACTTCCACCACTCCTCGCCTCTGGTTGATGGGAAGGCGAGCCCAAAGTAGCCTGGGGCTTACAGCTTTCCGCACCTCACCGCCACGCTCCCACGCCCCCCCTTCATTCTTTTGTTCAGAAGAAGAGCCACTCCCTGTTGTGTTTGGTAGTCTCCTGCCCCGAGTAGAGGACTGTCCACCCCTCATAGTGGGTGGAGCTAGAGCCGGGTCCACCGGACCTCCTGAATACCACAGAGATCCAGGCGGTACCAGTCCAGCTCCCGACAGAGGAGTGGCAGCCTCTCCTCCGCAGTGAACGTTCAAACATGCCACGTGGCCACCCGTAGTGGTTTTTTGTTGTTTCTGGAGGAACCCTGAGGGTAAGGATTCAGTCTCCTGGCTCCGCCAAATGGGATTTGGCCAGGAGACGTCATAGAGGCCTGTCCCCCCGGGGCCTCCGGCACAAGCTTATTAATTAAAAATTTTAATCGTTGTTTGATGGTAATTAATTGAAGGTGGAGGGGTTACCAGCCCCTCGCACCAGTCCAGAGCCCCCATTTGGCCGCTGTGGTGGTTACAAACGCCATGAGGGGAACGGCCAATGTATATTTGCCCTCCCCCCACGGCACTGCTCACCACAGCGTTGCCGTCCGGCACCAACGAGGTAGGGGGTTGTTTTTGCCAGACTTGCACTACCGCACCATTCTATACACACGCGCAATTATACAAGCGTGTGTACAATGGGTGCTGATATGTGCAGATTAAAAAGTGCGCTCAGAAGCACGGAGAGCCGCACGCTTGGAATTAAATTGAAAGAACGCTTACGATTAGCACAGTTGCGCTATGTACGGTGCGAAAGAAGCTCTGCATACTTTACATGCGTTGGAGAACATACGCAGGCTCTTGACTTGCTCGTTTAAACTATTCATAAACGAAAGCATGGCTGCAAAGGATGATGACCGATGGTTGAGAATAACCCCTGAGTGGCAGCCAAGGAATGGAACGCGTCTTGTGAGTTCGATGTTCATGGACGAGATACATAACCGTCTCAACCCATACGGTGTACCCCGTATTCTTGTACAGGGAAATTGAGTTTTCAGGTCCATACAGCCGTTTCAATACGGGCAAATAATTTTTATTTTATTTCTTTGTGTTTTCCCTTGTGATGGGACTTTGTAAGATGAACGTTGAGATGTATAAGGGCACGGGGTGACCAATAACGTCTGAATTGGTCTGTAATAAGGTAGGCACTGAAGGGTTTGACAGGTTTGGAGATGGAGCGACGAAATCAGGTCGTGTGCAGGTGCCAAGTGTATTGGCATTGGAAGGATTGTGAGAGCTGGCCATGGCTAGGCATATGCCTTCAAGGTTCTCGTGACTAGGGATTTGCGGACAGTGATGGTATACAATCTATACAAATGATAGCTGTAACGTGACAGTCGTTTAAAAAAGACAGACTTTGGGGTGTTTGTGGATTGTACCACGCTTTGTCAGGGAAGTCTGACATTTCACGCCACGCGCTGGGAGCTTCTTCAGGAGCTGAATTTAACTTCTGAACGTTGGACATGGTGCCGAGCAACTCAATGTACACAACTTAAAAACACGTCAGAGAGGGTTACAGCACAACCCTGGAAAACTTAGATTGTGGGAAGGCAGACATAATCTTGGCACATGTCCTTTCCCCACACCTTTTAATTGTTGTCCTTCCCCTGCACCTCGAATTAGCGCAGTTGGCTACGTATGGTGCGAAAAATTTTGACATACGTACATAAATGAATGTAGACGTTTTGCCCACTGTCACTCACGTTGCAGCGATGGCGTGCGCCGTGGCAGAGCCGGACCCGCGCGGGGACTTCCCGGCGTGGCTGGCGACGCGCGGCATGAAGCTCAAGTTCGCCGACGCCATGGAGCGCGAGCTGGGCATCAGCGACTACGAGGAGCTGCTGGCGTGCGCCGAGGACGCGCAGGTGACGGCCGAGCTGCTGGGCGCCGCCCGCGACCGCCTGCCCTTCGCCTTCTACGCCGTGCTGCGCCGGCTCGTGCGCGCGCTGGCGCCGCGGCAGCGACAGCGGTGGTGGAGGCGCCAGCGCCGACAAAGCCGCAGCCGGGAGCCGCTGTCCGGCAACGGCCAAGACTACGGGAAGGAGGAGCGAGCCAGGGACGATGAAAGCGGCGGCGGCGGCGGCGATGAGGAGGAGGATGATGAGGGGCCGGGAGGGTGCGCCCCCGGCTGCGAGGGAGTCCTGGCGAGTCGCGCCGTCCTCGACGCCATCGTGGCCACGCTGAGCTCCCTGAGCCGCGAGCTGCTGCAGTCGGCGCAGAGATTCCGCTGCCTGGAGCCGGCGCTGCCGACTGAGGTGGTGACACAAACGCCACGGATGTGTGCCAGCGATGGGAGGACAGGCGGTTATTGCATCAGGCCATCCCAAAGTACTCCCATCTCAAGAGAAGGTGTGTGGCAGCCATGTTTTAGACCTGCGTAGGTTTCAGTGGTTGTGCTATATAGGTCTCTGGTGTGTTGTTTGATCGTACTGAATGTTGCTCGGCACGATATCCAAGGTTTCACTCCACTTGCCGTGGGCTTCTTCAGGCGCTGAATTAACTGGAACCATTTTTTTGTCAATCCACTGCTGAATGAGGGTTCACCCCCCGCCTCCCCAACTGGGAAGATCATGGAGGTTGTTTGACCACTCTTAATGCAGGTGAGTGTAGGGTAGTGAAGGCATCTGGCCTCTGGGAGTGTAAAAGTAGAGAATAATGGAATTTTCTGCACTTGTGCAGTCATCGAATGTTACATTTGGTTAGCCGGGTTCGTAGCACAACGTGCCAACCGCTTACACTACCGCAACATCAACAATCGCCATTAAGTGGCGGTGACGTGCCCACGGCGCTTATGCCAGGCGATGTGCACGTTGAGGCCACGTGAAGTGTCGAATGCCCGCTGGCAGGAA
The DNA here is from genome assembly GCF_048934315.1 of Petromyzon marinus. NCBI lineage: Eukaryota > Metazoa > Chordata > Hyperoartia > Petromyzontiformes > Petromyzontidae > Petromyzon > Petromyzon marinus. Next base: position 6,385,990 of record NC_133710.1, on the reverse strand, counting down.
GTCACGGGGCAGACCCAGGTGCCACGGGCCGACTGAGATGACTGGCTGATGCACCACCTGTGCCCCCTACTGTGCCACACTTGCTATGCTTTTTCAACCCGCTTATTCTGTATGTTGAACTTCTTTCTCACCATATGTAGCCAACCGTGCTAATCAGAGTTGTGGGGAAGGACAACAAACTAAGCAGTTGCAAATAAATGAGTTTTCAATCTATATTCAAGTGGATAGCTCCAGTGGCTTCCTAATATCGGAAGAGGATTCCAGATGCCGCGTGAGACTCGCCGAGGTTTCCTGGATAAGTAAACAAAAACTGGCGGTTTCATTGAATGAGCTCTTGGCAGGCATTGAAGTGGTTATTTGGTGCCATTTACAGAATTTGTTTCCTAACGAGACACGAAGCTCTACCATCTGTAGGAGTTCTCTGGAGATTCCGACAGCGAGAGAGGTGATTGTCCTCATGGCTGTTCTCATCTTCATTATCCCTGCAGCTGAGGTCTCCCAGGCTGTGGAGGAGGCTTCTCCTGGCTTCCGTGAAGATTGCTTCGATGTCACCCGCATTAAAAAAGACCCATACGAAGGTGCCATCCAGCATTTAAATCGATAAACAAGACAAAATGCATATAAAGTACATCGTTTCTGCATAATGCTTTACAACAATCGTTTGAAATCAATTTGCCTATTTTCAGTCGGGCAAGTTGCTAATAGCGACACATTTTACACAATAATTATGTTCATACTGGGATCTTCTTTGTGATAATTATTTTGACCCCCACCCCCCCCCTACAGACAGATGGACGGACAGAGCTAACAGATTAACAGCCTCAGGGCCGTCCGTCACGAGTGGGAACATTTTCCTTATTCGTATATGTAACTTCTACATTTTCAGACAGGAAATGTCCCTCGTTATCAGCCTCTTCCTCTTTTATCGCACCTTGAGATGCGGTCACAATATAACAGTACCAATGCCTGACTCAGCTGATGTGACCCAGAAGGTCGAAACTGGTCCAGAGTTTGCTTACTTAAACGAGTGCCGGTATGAAATATTGGCTCGGAAGGCCCATAGGCTGATGGACAAGCTCTGAAAATGTGTCTAATTACCTCTGTACGTTCAGTACGTGTGTGTATACACCTGTGGTAGCATAGCAGTTAGCGCTCTGCACTCTGAACCCGACGACCAAAGTTCGATTCCTGCTCACGGCCAATGCCAAAGAAAATTATCCGAACCATTCTTGGGTCTCCCCTAGATTAACTCAGCCTCAATGAGTACATGGTACTATGTGTAAACATCACAAAGGCAGCCAGGCACGATGCTGGCCACCCACCCCCTCGTGTGCCGTGCCGGCCTTCATAGGTGCTACTCGCTAACATAACTTGCCCCAACAGTCTGTTGAGGGTAAAACGTGAGATCTTTGTCTAAACCCGCAGAAGCGGATCTCGTGCCAGACGCTGGCACCCTCGTGAGCGACTGTCTGGGTCAGAGTTTCACTGCGGTCCTGGCCGCCCCTCGGCTGAAGGAGGAGGTGGAGGAGGCGACGGCATTTGAAGACCCCGAGTCTCCTCCGGAGGCCGGGGAGTGGGAAGACGACACGTGGCCGACACAACCGCAAGGTCACATGACACGTGTTTGTGTCTGTCCCTTTGTAGTTCTCCATCACTACCACCCTTAAAAGCAGTCCTCCTCAAGCAGCGGTGGCAAGAACATTGGTCACTTTCAGCTCTTGAAATGCTCATGTATTGATATACGACTGTTAAAACTACGGTTCCTATGGCTATGTTAACATCGAGATAAGAATGAATTGAAGAAACTTGGTTTTCCATTTCGTACCTAAGTCTTCATCGGAACTCCCTGCCATCGTGTCTCTTCCAAAGGTCCTACGACCTTGCTCAATTCCAGATCATCTGCTGTACTATCATTAGGTCTGTTACTGAGTGCATCTGCAATAATAAAAAAAGAGTGCAGTTGTGCGGTTCTTTCTATTAACGACTCGTGCTATCTTAATGCGCCACCAGGCAATGCCGAATGGAGCCACAACCAAGAGGACACGGCACCCATCCTGCCCCAGCCCCCCACCGACGCCTACATCTACCCCGACTACGCCGCTAAACCCTCACCACCGGGGCGCCGGTGCATACCCACTGGCCGTCCGTACAACCAGCGACAGACGTTGCCACCGCCAGCGCCACCACTACAACCACCACCAGCCTCTCACATCACCGCCGCCGCAGCCACTGTCGGCCTCGGTGGCGGCCCCTTCACGTGCGCCACCTGTGGCCTCGGCTTCGGGACAAAACGCTGCGCGCAGGCGCACGCGCGCACGCACACACAAACGGGCGGGCGCGCGTTCAGCTGCGAGGTGTGTGGCAAGGCCTTCACGCTGCGCTGCAACCTGTACCGGCACAAGCAGATGCACGCGGCTGACAAGCCGTTCGAGTGCAGCGCCTGCGGCCGGCGCTTCAGCAAGCGCATGCACCTGCGCGTGCACTTCTCGGCAATGCACAAAGTGGTGGTGGCACCGGTACAGGGGGCTCCGGCGTCAGCGGCTGAAGGCTCCGGCGTCGGTGCAGCGCTGGGAGGACACGGGAGAAATGGTCACCTGGTGGTGTCGGGTTATGGGCACAGGGCGCTGTAATACAATGAAATGACCGATCAGCCATCAGCCCATATATGGTTGTGAAACCTGAATCGAGATATATTGTATTGATGCTCATCGTCGATCCGAGAGCCAAGTTGGAGTATCGAGTTATTGAGGGTTAATCACCGAGTTGATTCATTGGCAAGTGATCCATGGATCGAGTAATCCCATCGGTTAGGATAGCGTCATGTGAAATGGCTTTTTTTTTTAGCTAATATCGGCGGCATCGAATGACAAGGACGATGCTGTTGTTGTTTCAAGACTGGCATGTTTAAATACAAGTCAATCATGAATACATTCATGTGTTCCTGCTATTCTCATAGCACAGGCTATCTCAAAGGCGCGATGCATCTACATACATACTTCTTTCAAACCGTACATAGCCAACCGTGCTAATCAGAGGTGCGGGGTGAAGGAGGTTACATCGTAGTCTGCACTTTAAGGGACAGCTGCAACCACGGTCCCCTGCCGCAGGACGACTCTTCTGCATTGGAGGGAGGCGCGGTGTAATGATTGTGAGGACGTTGCTGTGCGAGATTTAAGTAATTTGCGGGTAACTTGAAAAATGTGGGCCTTGGTCAACACTTTTGATTGTTGCCGGAAACTTTAAGGGCCACTGTGAAGCTGAGGGTGGGTCGTCTTGGTTAACGCACAACTGCGTTCTTAACCATGGCGGCTGCTGGACTCTTGACCACAAACCTTTGCAACTCGCAGGAAATGTGCTGCCAATCTGTCACGTTAAATAATGTAACATGCCCTGCCAAGTGTGTGCATGCATTTAATAAGGCCCTGTTGACACACTGCTGTTACCAAGTCATTGTTTTTAATACATGGACAGGACATATGACAACACAAACCCATATAGCCATACAAAGTCACCGACAACACATTTGGCGTGCATCAGTAGATACGTTTTCAACGACGCGTTATATTTAAATCACATTTACAGAAAATCTATCATTTACAAATATCACTTTAAAAACTAACAAATCATTTGTAGCTTAAGACATTCTCATCACATTTCTAAACTGGATTTTATGGTCATTTTGCGATCATGTGGTCACACAAGAGATATGTTGACTCAATGGAATTTTCTAAATCGGCCAAAACCACACCATCCGGTATTTGGTTCTGGCTTGTGACCACCCAGACGTTGCCAAGAAGTAAAAGTGGTTTGGTGACTAGTCAGGGCACTGAGTTGAGGCCACAGAAATTCTGGGGAAGCTGGTTTCTAAAGCGTAAAGTTAACCAATGGCCACAAAAACATTGCTTTGGCTTACAGCAGCTCTGCCTAAAAAAACCCAAATGGATTGTCACATGACAAACATCTATTGCAGAGCATGTACACTAGATAGTGAGGATAAGAGGTGAATGAAGGAACTTCAGAAATAGTTATGTGACAACTTCCAGAGGTTAATTCTATTCATCATGGGGTGATGTTACACTGCTGAGTTGCAAAAAAAATTAAATTAATCTTACGACTTGAAATAGAACAGATGGAATGTGATTGGGAAGAAAAAGCAAACATAAGGATGCAACCCCTGGTCTTGTCGAGAAGACCCTAAAACAAGCAATAATGTATATTTTCCACAAAAGACTTACTGTTCCTGTATGTATTAAGATGCTAAATGTTTTGTATGAGGTTATGCAGGAGCCTGTAAGATGGATACCAAAGATGAATATCTGACCCAGAGCTGCATTCTAGGATTAACAATGAGAGCCAATTCTGGTTTCCATGGTAGCACGTATCATCAGTAGTTGCCGAGCGATGGTTGCTGTTGATCTAAGCTTCCATGCGCCACACAGAGAAAATAATAAAGCATGCTTCAGTCAGACGTCGGACTTATCACTCCACTCATGTGCGCTGCATCAAAGATCCGGTGGTGAGCAGGGAGGAATCAGCGACGGGTCGTGCCTCCAAAACCTGCCGACAAAATAACAAGAGAAATTGTGCATATGCATGGCTTGTGGAACGCTCATACTCAAAAGTATTTCATGAGCAACAATAAAGCACGTTCCAATCTGCACTACCAGATGGGGTTACGCCACACGTGACGTAAAATGATGCCGTGCACAACGAGGTTACTGAGAGGGCAGGCATGTGCGCCTTGGCCGGCAATGCAAATTTTTTTTGCGCTGGTAATCGCCAGGTTTTGGGCTAGTTTCCTATCGGGCAAGTCTCTAATAGAAAATAGAAATAATAAATAATAATAGAAACTGCACATTGGATCATCTTCGTGAGAGTTATGCCTTCCCTTCGTTACAGACAGACGGACACAGTAAATGCATAAAAACTTTCCACCTTCGTTGCAAAGCATTTAATAAAAAAAGCGACGAACGCCATTCTGTTGATGTTGCTCAAGAATAGATGGGGTTCATGTTTGGTGCCGGCAGTTGGCAAGGTGTGGTGACAGCGACCAGTCAAGGCAATGCCCGGGGTTTGCTTATTGCTCTGCTTTTATAATTACCCACACACATTGTACATAACAATCACTAGGCATGTAACAATTCACCTATTCCCCTCTCCCCCCGTTTCCCCAGTGTGTTGAATTGTCACGATTCAAGAAATTATATATTTTTTGTCTCATTTGTCCTCTCCTGTTTGCCCTACTTTATTCATCCATTTAGCCTAATAGGGGCATTTTCATTGACCAGTATGGCCAAACAACCCTGCACACCAAAAGCATATAAAGGTCTTCATATGGTAGTGGATTAATAGCGGCCTGTACACACAATTTGCAAAATCACAATAAATTATTGCAAGTGCAGATGAACTCTACAAGTATAAAATATTGTGAGCGTAAGAATCTGTTTCAACCAACGATTCCATTAAGAGTTACACGCCTAACATTACCATGTATAAATTAGAGGCCTAATACTAGACATTATACATGACGCCAGTACTTCTGCATCTAACATACAGCAGTTTTACATTAAAACTAGCCGTTAAAAGCTTAAGATAAATTCATAGAAATAATTTCACCAAGATAGCCGCTGACATTTCGCAAAATGCGTCACGCCATTTTGAAAACCGCCCTGCGAATGGAAATGCCCGTCGAGCGGTGGCGTAACGATCAAAAACAGTTTGCTTATCTTGCTTTATATCTATAGAGCTTCGCTCAAGGCGCTTAACATAGTATAAAAAAACGGTGACAATAGAATGATCTAGATCAGGGGTCACCAAACTACGGCCCGCGGGCCGCATGATGTCAGTCCATCAGGCCTGCCGACGGTACTTAAATTTGGTTGATAAAACGTATGGAATACGAGACGTGATACAATTTAAATATTATGTTTAGAATACTAGGAGATCTTCATGCATGCGGAGACCTTCTGACTGCTATGTTCCTTAAATTTACAATTTTAAATTATTGTATCTAGATTTTCGTGTTTATTGTAATGTTTGCTTATTTCGCGCCATCCCAAGTACTTCCCCGGCTCGTGGTAGCTCCGCCTAAGCTCTGACGTTACCATGGTTTCCATGGCAACACACACAAACACGCTTCTTTCCCGCCCCCAGATTTTCCAGCTGTCAACACAGGTCCGACGCTCCAGAAATATGTATTTATTATGCGGCCCGCGCTCGTCATTCTTTCAGTTATCCGGCCCACTGTGAAAAAAGTTTGGTGACCCCTGATCTAGATGGAAAGGGGAGTGCAAGGGTTGAGGAATGAGTGACCGCAATAGAGGGTACGTATGGATCACAAAAGGGTAGGGGAGGGACGTGGAGGGGAGTGAGGGAAGAGAATGGGCAATAGCAGAGGTGAGGCTTTAAGAGAACAAGGGAAGGCGGCGGTTACAGAGGGGGACCGAAATTTTTGTAACTTCTTCTGCACCATTCGTAGCCAACCGTGCTAATCGGAGGGTGTGTGCTGCGTGTCGTCGCACTCACCCGATGCGGTGCGCGTGCCACCTCCGCCACTGAAGTTGGGTACGCTGCGAGAGTTGCTGCTGCTGCTACTGCTCCCAAACCACGACGGGTTATGCGCCGTCTGATGGTGGTACGTCGGGCCCGAACTGCCGCACGGGAGAAACTCGGCAGGGTCACCGACGGATCGCATGTCCACGAGCGTGCTTACTACAACCACGTGAAAGGCCACGGTGGTGACGGTGTGTGACGTAACGTTTTTTTTTTTTTTGCATTAACTTTATGTTTTGCTTTCCACGCATTTATACAGCGGCACCGAAAAATTTGATTGAACCGCATCAACACGTTTAACACTGTCCGTTCTTCTCAAAGCATGTTGGTTTCCTGGGCAGAGTTAATGTGTTATTAAAACTAGTTGGGAGGGGGGGTGGGGGGGGGTGACATGACAGGTTTTTTTGTTGTGGTCTTCGCGTCATCTCGTCTGCTTAAGAATTAACTTACGTATAGAGATGTATCACTCTTTTAAGACATTTCACACCAAGTCCCAAAAAGCCTGTGGTGGGATTTTTTTTTAATGTTGCTGGATAATATTGGTCTGGATAACCAAACATATTTCTACTTTTGTGAAGACGCAGAACAAAGTTCTGCTTATATTTTGCTTATACCCATAGATCACCCTGTATACTGGTTCCGCACCTTCTTATGATTTTTGGACCGCCTATCACCCGAACCACCCAGATACAGACCATGGTCGATGATGATGATGGTCACCGTGTGCGGTACGTGCATGCGTTTGCGGCACTCACTTGCGGCTGCCCAGCAGGTATCCCATGAGGCCTCCCGCGCCCATCCCCGACCAGAACCCGGGGCCCGTGGCCGCTTGTTCCGCGCCTGGCGGGCGGCGCATGCGCGGCTCTCCCGGCGCGGCCCAGCCGTACGACGGTGGCGGTGATGACCCTGCCGGGTAGCCTGCGGTCATAGAGAATCCAAACACAGGGTCAGATCGGTGGAGGCGGTCCAGACTTGAATCCAGGATTTCAGGTGGCGCCAGCTCACAGCTCCCACACAGTATTATCCTCCTTGAACGAGCCAGGCCACCTGAAGTGAAGTTTTTTTCGGGTGAAAGTCACACTAACCTCGATGATAGAATAATGCACTTTATTTAACCAGAAAAAACTTAATGGAATGTCAACGCATTATTTCAAAGGGGGCCCCTACATTTAGATGTTAATACATGCTTTAGGTGCAGCAGGAATCCACAGTTAACAGGATACAATCCAAGCATTTCAGTAACAAATTCCATCCAGATTTAAGAATCCACTGTTGCAGTGCCAATTTGTGACCACCTTGTAGCCCCAAGCATGGTGATTCTCAGACTGACTTCCATCTCAGAAATGACCAGGCACAACTCTGAACTAGTATTTAGAGATCCGGTGAAACAGGGTACTTCGGTCATAGACAGTGCAGCCAAACTAACCTGAGCTGGGGTTCTGGTTCTTGAAGGAGTAGGGTGGCGGTGGTGGTGGGTATGCAGGACCGGTACCAAGCCCAGACGCGTGCTGCTGGTGCACATCATCGGCGGGCGGGTACGGAACGTCTTGCCCTCCAGTGCCACCACCGCTCAGGAATAACTTGTAGACCCCAAAAGCGACTCCTATCAGGACCAGGATGATCAACACCCCCGAACCATTGCCCTTGCCGTCGGGCAAGGGGTTGTTGGACCTCCAGCCTCCAGTTCCCGCGCCGCCGCCACCGCCCACCAGCGAGTACTCGAGGCCGCATGAACCCCGCAGCACATACGGGTCGTCTGGGTAGTCGTAGCCCTCGCAGCTCACGGAAATGCTGCCAAAACGGTACGAGCTGCCCATGTCCGCCTTGCACTCCCACTACAGGGTTGGAGGGACAGGAGGACGGAAGACAGCAGGGTAAGAAGGGGCAAGGGAAGGGATAGGAGTGAGGAGGGGCAAGCAGTGTACAAGTTGGCAAGTGGCGTAGCATGGTTGGTGTGGGGCCCAATTTCCCCTTTCTTTGTAACCCGGTGCCGGCGCCTCTCTAACCTGGGGGCTTGCATAATCAATAGCTACGTCACTAAAGTATAGTGGTGCCAGGACTGTGAGATGTGCTGAATATGCTTCTGATTTAAAGCAGGAGAGTGTTTAAGCGGGAGTGGAGGGGGGGAATCTTTTCCCTAACTGAATATGATGTACGTTTGGCAGACCACACATTAACACGCCACGATCTCACTGAAATAAGCAACTGATCGACATAATATTAGAAACGAAACTACAGTAAAACTTTGGATTGCGAGTAACTTGGTTTGCGAGTGTTTTGCAAGACGAGCAAATTTTTAAAATAAACTTTAATTTGATAAACGGGCGAGGTCTTGCAATACGAGTAGTACGTATACGCTTTGTCTGCCGAGCGTCACGTGATCACAACTGATATACGAGTGCTTTTATATACGAGCGCTTTGGATTACAAGCACGTTTCCAGAACAAATTATGCTCGCAATCCAAGGTTTTACTGTATTTTATTTTTCCAAGTAAAATCTGCTGAGCTATATATCTCTTTTTCAGAAGTGACCTGGCCACAAATGATAGCTCAACAAAGTGGCTTATTGTGTGGAAATATATAGCAGTTAAATACTCTCAACATGTGATGTTGATTCTAAACGTGGAGGGAAAAACCGGAGCCAGAGAAAAATACACGCAACCATGGGGAGAGAGACACGCAAACTCCAAATATACAACAGGCGTCAGGGTCAGGATCGAACCCACAACCTCCTGCATAGCAGGCGAGGTAGTTAACATCTCCGAGCCACCGTGGCATCCCACACACAGTATTTGCCCATCCTAAAATGTTTCCCTCTCGCCCCAGTCGATGCGACAACAACCTGCACGTCGACGCCATCGTGGCCACGGTTAAGGCACTGCACCACGTCTGGCGTGAACGATGAGCAGCCACCCACGCAGCGCAGCTGAGGCACGGCGGCGGAGCGCCGGCCGGCTGTCATCTTGCCGGTGTGCAGAGTCAGCGCCGAGACGTCCCGCAGCAGCAAGCGGTCTGCACGGTCACGAGCACAGTTACGCACACGCGGTCACAACACAGGCACGCACAATCACGTTCTCAGTCATAGTCATGCATGAGTACACACGGAGTCACCAAAGGCACATACGGTAATGCAGACATCAATGAAGTGAAATTTTAGCTTGCAAAGATTTTTTTATTGTAAAGAATTGACCAGAGCTCAGCATTTAAAGTTTAAAAAGAACGATTTTAATCCACAAGCTTGTGGGCTGGCAACCCTCACAGATAAAAGTACTGGCCAAGACGACAGGGCCCAAAGATGTAATGTAATTAAATAAGCTGTGTTGGGTACTACTGCACTAAATTGTTAAAGCCTAACCCTACCCATAAACACTAAACTCTAACTCTAAGTTCATTAACCCTAAACCATTCACACTACACAAACAAAAGTAGCGACTTCCTTAATATTTAATCAACTGAAACCCAAGGTCGGTCCGTGATTGGTCAAAAATCTGGTTTATAATTAGATAAAAATCAACAGTGACATTAACCACTTCCAAGAGAAACTGCGGATAAACAGGAACCCCACGTAAAAGCATGATGACGCATTGGAAGAGGCCTCACCATTGCCAAAACCGCTGACGTAGCCGACGGTGAGAAGTAAGACAGCCAAGGCTGGTTTGAATGCCATATCGTTGGCCCTGCAAGACAAAAAAAATATATATGCGTTGGGACATGTGTGAGGATTAAACTCAATGTGCTCAACAACAACCCGCCATTCACCACTACAGGCTCTCACCTACCTTGACAGGCCAGTGTGATAACCGTTACCAATTGCTGCACTACAATGAGAATAAAGCACCATTAACCAGAGCATAGTTTTTTACACGTTCAGCCCTTTTGCAATCCACTGCTGGATCAGGGTCTCCCCACGCTATGCGGGTCGTGGGGTTGTGTGACCACACTCGCCACAATCGTCAGTGCGGGTCGAAGTTTCTTGGTGGTCAGTTTTTAGAGGCGTGTCCTGCCCAAAGCCCACTTTCGTTAATGAGTCAATTAAATAATGCAATGCACTCCAATATGGCTGACTTTTTTTTACAAAAGGTTAAAAAGTTAGCAAAGTAATCATAAGGGAGGCGTATGTTTGGAATTGCATTGAGCGACGTAAAGAGGTTACACGTGTATTAGGCAACATACCCAAGTTAGACGCATCATACTGCCGGATGTTCATGATGCAATCAAGGTGTTGATGATGCTGATTATGTGGTGACAATTATAATGACGCTTATGACAAGAGAAAATACAATGTTGGTTATGATGTTTATGATGATGTTGGTAGTGATGAGGACGCTTATGATGGTGGTGATGCTGTTTGTAATCTTCCATGATTTTGTAATGATGTTAATAACGATGCTATTCGTAATGATGACGACGGTGATGGCGGTGACAAGCAAACCTGCATTCGCATCATCACATCCACACAACCCTGATCCACACACGTCCCACCAACCCCATTCATCGCTCTTAAAGAACACCAAAACATTCACATACTGCAACAAATACACACATACTGCAACAAATACATACATACTGCAACAAATACATACATACTGCAACACATACACACAACGTTTAAAGCACCGTGAGCTATTACACGACGATCAATTTACAAAAGGCGATGATAAAACAATCTTATAATTTTCGCATTAATATTATGCTGTATTTAAATGAATTCGGAGTTTTCCCCAATTTTCTTGTTTGAAGAAAAATATCCTCCCCATGGAGGTTAGTCAGTTCCAAATGTAGGCTTATCGCATGATACTATTTGTAATTACTAGCGAAACATTTAAAACGTAGGCTGCCGCCTGATGATGCTAGTTCTAATTAATCGCGAAACGTCGTACTCGGGATTGTAAATGTTGTGGATTAACTCTCCAACACACCCGTGTGCTGTATGAGTACCAACGTATTGGCACGTTCTAAGACTGGTGTAGACTGATCAATTTAAAAGACAATGTCATACATTACCAGAGCATGTTTTGTTTGCATGTTCACCACGAGTACTGAGTGTGCTCAATGCAGACATGATTCCTTGCAAACAGGTTTCAGTTAGGCGTTTGAATATCTTAAACACAAACTGTTTTATTGCCAGAAAGGCTAACACCCATTCTTACACTTGGCACATTGTTTACGTGACACAAAATAAAACCCCTCCGTGGCGGCTTTAAAGACACATTTATATTTACGCGATTTAACAACAAAAAAACAAACCACCCCCCCTGTAGCCTACCGCGTGTTAAACTATATTCAAGTTAAATTTTGATTTAAAGCTTTCGTGACTGCAGTAATTCATATTCTTAGCTCTTTCGGTAAAGTCACGTAGAAGGGAAACAATAAAATAATACAAATATATATATAAAACAATAAAAAATTCTCACTATTGTTTTATACATATTTTATTGTTTCGCTTCTAGGTGACTTTACCGAAAGAGCTAAGAATATGAATATATATTCAAGTTATATTCATAGCGCAAGCTCTCCCGTAAGCGACGCGCGTCTTGATGTGGGCCCAAACACAGCCCGGGCTCGCCTAATTCATCCGCCCACCACGGCCCGCTACACGCACTCGATAGACGGCAAACATTCGCCTCCATTCACTCCTCACGTCGTGTTGCCTCTCGCTCGTTGTCGCCCTTTCTCTCTGCGACGGTTGATTCGATTTATAAGTATCATGCGACGCGTTGACGCAACTTACAGCAAGCGACTTCCGCGCCAGTTGAAGACGTAGGAGGTGGTGGGGGAGTAATAACGTCACACGCGAAACGTCGTCACACACAAATTACGTCATTCGGTTTATTGACACAAGCAGTTGGGGTCCAGACTTTGGTTCTTTCGGTAAAGACACGTAGGTGTAAAAATAATAATAATAATAAATAACTATTAAAAATCACGACGTTTCGATTGCAACGCAAGCAATCATCATCAGGTGTGATAACCACAGCAAGGACATTTTTACTGAAGTGGAAGCAGTTGGGGCTTTCATGTTCTTTCGGTAAAGTCACGTAGATAGAAAAAAAATAACAATAAAATAATACAAATGAAAAGAAAGCGAATAATAAATAATAATAAAAAGATCAATATCACGACGTTTTCATCGCGATCAATAATTATTAACCTATCTACGTGACTTTACCGAATGACCCAAATAATTATTAACCTATCTACGTAACTTTACCGAATGACCCACATAATTTGATATGCATCTGTCAACCCCTTATCAGTGCCCTACCTTATTACGGACCAATTCAGACCTTATTGGTCACTCCGTGCCCCTTTTAAATATCAACGTTTATCCTACAAAGTCTCCATCACAAGGGAGAAACACAAATACCGTATATATTTTAATTTGTCCGTATTTAAACTGTTGTACGCCGTATGGACCTGAAAACTCAATTTCCCTGTCCACGAATACGGGGTAAACCGTGTGGGTTCACAGCTCTGGTGGCGCACGAATAACACAAACAAGTCAAACACGTTCGCTAGAGCTGCAATGTGGTTTAAAATAACTCACAAACCACGTGGTCGTGAAAGACCCAACGCAGAAGATCCCCCCGGAGTTTGATTTTCCACGAAGCTGCTCATGGTTCCACCCTAATTGCATCTACTGCACAAACCATGGCAGTATATGTATTTATACTGAAGGAATACGATGAGCTATTAAGCTCTTTTTCCACAAATGTCCAGTAAGGGGCCGTCAATAAATGACGTCACGCACCTAGAGAGGGGGGGGGGTCAGACATTTGTGACGATGTGTGACGAGAGGGGTTTGGAGATGTGACGTCACATCAAAATGCGCAACTTTAAATAAACATAGACAACACGTTCTACTTAATTAAATAGACTTTTTAATAAATGTTTTCTCCTGCAACATCAGAGTGCAGCGCCACATTAAATACGCACTACAATGACAATAGTTATAAAGTTATTTGAAGCATGTTTTATTTTGGGGGGGGGGGGGACAGAGCTTTGTGACGTCATATTTGAGGGGTGTTTGACTTTTTGTGACGCCATGTGACGAGGGGGGGTGTCAAAAAATCGTCCAAAATCGCGTGACGTCATTTATGGACGGTCCCTAAGGCGGGGGTGCGTGTCATAAAGGTCCAACGAACAATAACAAACACGATAGGAGTGTAAAGCATTGCAAAGGTTAGCAAATCACGACAACAACAAAAAAACAACTAAAACTGTTTTTAATATATCACAAGCGACCTGGCCACGATTTTGAACTGCCAGCTGTTTTTTTTTTATTATTGCACGCTTTTATTTAACTCACTCTCTCTGTTGTTGTTGTATCCTTAAATATTGTAATTCAATATTCTTGGTTGTTTCGGTAAAGTCACGAAAGCTTTAAATCGAAATTGTAACTCAATTTTAACCCACTTCCCAATGTGGTATCGACTGCAAACTTGGTATACTTATGTCATACTGATGACAATACTATATTCTATAAACATATCTATTTTTAAACAATATTTTTTATAGGTTAGATGTTTCGGCTTGGGTCGAATTGTCCACGCTCAACTGACGTTGGCTGTAATTGGCCACGGCCCCTTATGTTGTGGCACGCTTCGGGGCCACTTCCTGGAGTCGTGGAGTTTTTCCATTACTAGCACGGTACATTTCATTAAAGCGTGTTTAAAAAAAAAGTATTTTTAAAATATTACTTTTTTCTTGTTAGGTGTGGGTCCTAGGCCCACGCGATACTGATAAATGCACAACACACAATAACCACGAGCGCCATTGCAGAGGTGGAATAAAATACAGCAGCGAGGCCTTGGGGTTGCTGGGTTGTGAAATAAATAATTGTATTGTTTTTTTGTCGGTAAGGCAGAGGCAGAAATGTAAATTCCGTACCGTGTTACGCGACGACGTCATCAAACATTTCAGGCCGCGTGTTGAAATTTGACGTCAGAAAGCTTTTACCTGATGACGTAACCTTTACCTTGACGCAACACGTCATCCAGACTCCAGAGTGTTGCCCCGTGGTTTCCGTGGATCTAAATAGGGTGACGCGTTTACAGTTTAACGTTTCGACGTCTCTCATTACGCGATGACGTGACACCAAAAGTAATACCACGCGATTCGCCACTAAGTGACGGTGACATCACCACGGCGCCTGTGCCAGGCCAGGTGCACCTTGAGGCTACCACGTGAAGTGTCGAAGGCGCCGCTGCTGACAGGGGGTCTGGGAACAGACCCAGCAGGTGCTATGGGTTGGCTGACTGAGATGACCGGTAGATGCACCACCAGCTGTACCCCTACTGTGCCAGGCTAGGTGCAGGAGATCTTGGGACAGACCCAGCAGGTGCCATGGGTTGGCCGAATGAGATGGCCGGTAGATGCTCCACCAGCTGTACCCCTACTGTGCCAGGCTAGGTGTAGGAGATCTTGGGACAGACCCTGCAGGTGCCATGGGTTGGCCGAATGAGATGACCGGTAGATGCACCACCAGCTGTACCCCTACTGTGCCAGGCTAGGTGCAGGAGATCTTGGGACAGATCCAGCAGGTGCCATGGGTTGACCGAATGAGATGACCGGTAGATGCACCACCAGCTGTACCCCTACTGTGCCAGGCTAGGTGTAGGAGATCTTGGGACAGATCCAGCAAGTGCTATGGGTTGGCCGACTGAGATGATCGGTAGATGCACCACCAGCTGTACCCCCCTACTCTGCCAACATTCTGCATTTAACCGCCCGGCGCTCCGCTCGTTGTTGTGAGCGTCGCTCCTCTGCCCTCCGTTGTTGCTGGAGGGCGACTGCCTCCAACTGCCCAGCAGCAGCAGCAGCTGCGTCCTTCACGAGCCTCCTCCATAACAAAGACACAGAAACCCCGTATGGAATTAACAGACTGTTGGGCCGAGTGCTGTTAGCAAGGCCGGCACGGTACACGAGGGGGTGGGTGGCCAGCACCACGCCCGGCCGTCTTTGTCTCCCTCGTGGCGATGTTTACACAACGCGCCTAGGTACTCATTTGAGGCTGAGTCGACCTAGGAGAGGCCCGGGTCCGGTTCATGTAATCGTCACTGCTGGTGTTGGCCATGGAGCGGGACTCGAACTCGGGTGGCCGGGTTCCTAGCGCAAAGGAGCGCTAACCACGATACATGACGTAACACACGCAAATACGGGCCGCGCGCGATGACGTCAAAGCGCGTTTACCGCCCTTTCTTTACGCTCACCGCCGATGGTGAACGCGCGCTATGACGTCACGTGTGCCCCACCCCCCCATTAAGTGAGTTGGAGGGAGGAGGCGGCGGTAGTGGTGGTGGCTGGGGTTTGGTTCCCGGTTGAAGATGGCATCGTACACACCGGGTGAATCATTCTCCACAGTCGTGGTACGGAAACTAACGCCGCTCTCTCTCAGTCTCTGTCTCTCTCGCAGTCTCTGTCTCTCACTCTGTCTCTCTCTCTCACTCTGTGTCTCTGTCTCTGTGTCTCTCTCAGTCTCTGTCTCTGTGTCTCTCACTCTGTCTCTGTCTCTCTCTCTCTCAGTCTGTCTCAGTCTCTGTGTCTCTGTCTCTCTCTTTGTCTCTCTCGCAGTCTGTGTCTCTCTGTTTCTCACTCTGTCTCTCTCTCTCACTCTGTGTCTCTGTCTCTGTGTCTCTCATTCTGTCTCTGTCTCTCTCAGTCTGTCTCAGTCTCTGTGTCTCTGTCTCTCTCTCAGTCTGTCTCTCTCTCAGTCTGTCTCTCTCACAGTCTCTGTGTATCTCTGTGTCTCTCTGTCTCTGTCTCTCTCTGTCTCCCTCTGTGTCTCTGTCTCTCTCGCAGTCTCTGTGTCTCTCTGTGTCTCTGTCTTACAGTCTGTCTCTCTGTGTGTGTCTCTCTCAGTCTCTGTCTGTCTCTGTGTCTCTCTGTGTGTGTCTCTCTCAGTCTCTGTCTGTCTCTGTGTCTCTGTCTCTCACTCTGTCTCTCTCTCACTCTGTCTCTCTCAGTCTGTCTCAGTCTCTGTCTCTCTCAGTCTGTCTCAGTCTCTGTCTCTCTCAGTCTGTCTCAGTCTCTGTCTC
Source organism: Petromyzon marinus (assembly GCF_048934315.1). Classification (NCBI taxonomy): domain Eukaryota; kingdom Metazoa; phylum Chordata; class Hyperoartia; order Petromyzontiformes; family Petromyzontidae; genus Petromyzon; species Petromyzon marinus. Next base: position 6,369,401 of record NC_133710.1, on the reverse strand, counting down.
TCTCTCAGTCTGTCTCTCTCAGTCTGTCTCAGTCTCTGTCTCTCTCTCAGTCTGTCTCTCTCAGTCTGTCTCTCTGTGTGTTTCTCTCAGTCTGTCTCTCTCGCAGTCTCTGTCTCTCTCGCACTCTCTGTCTCTCTCTGTCTCTGTGTCTCTCTCAGTCCATGTCTCAAGTCCCTGCGTCTCCTCTCTGTGTCTCACGCCACTACGGACCGCCGTCTCTCCAGCTCCCCGCTCTAGGCCCGGGTGAAGTCGCTCGCTCACGGCAGGCCATGCTTGGGGTGGCCCTCTCACCCCCCACCCCCCCCCAATGCCGATGGAGGGCGCGGTCCACTCCTCTCTCGACTTCTTCCTTCCCCACGACTCACGTGGAGATCGCAGAGCGACAACTTACAGTGGTCACAACAATACGAGGTGGTCAGGCCAGACCAGAAGTGACCGCGTATGTTGCGGCTCCGGGACATTGCGTCGTTCGAAAACGTAGTTAGGCGACTCTCTGTTCTGGATGACCGCAGTGGCTCCCAACTACTTACTGCCGCTGGATAAGTTATGTTCGTTTGTTTGTTACATTTTGTGCATCATCAGGTTATCCGGCATCTACTGCCGCCACGGTTTGTGCGGTGAATGCGATTCGGGGTGGAACCACGAAGCAGCTTCGTGTAAAGTCACGTAGGTGAAAAATAAAAGTTAATTAAAGCTCTCTTTTTTTTCCCCCACCTATTTCAGCAACTTGTTTTGTTGTTGTTGCTGTGATTGTTCCCAACTGATGACGGACGCTTGGTTGTGTTGCATCCGAAACGTCGCGATTTCATTTACTTTTATTTACTTTTCACCTGCTACGTGACTTTACCGAAAGAAACACAAACAGCATGGAATCCTTGCAGTCGCGAAAACCTCAAATCTAGAATGAGCTTCGTTTAAGATCAAACTCCCACTCTCTTAATTGTCCGGAGCTGGATCTAACTCGTGTTAGTTCAACCGGTTAACAGCTTCACATCATTTTAATGGGCACTGCGATATAAACTTCGCGAGACACCAACCCCCCTCTATTTGACAGTGCTCTGTACTATTTTGACGGTGCTCTGTACTGTCTACTTACGCATCGCTCTCGTGGGTTTGACACGTGACGGGCGTGGCACGTGTTCGTGACACCCATACTTCACCACAGCTGCGATCGCTGCGTGAGACCAGGTTTGTTATCTGAACTCATCCCCCGGGCCTCCTCTAGGTCGACTCGGCCTCAAATGAGTACCCACTGGGGAGACAAAGGCGGCCGGGCGCGGTGCTGGCCACACACACACACACCCTCGTGTGCCGTGCCGGCCTTCGTAGGTGCCGTTCGCTAACAGCACTTGCCCCCAACAGTCTGTGTTAAGGCTACACGGGGGATCTTTGTCTCTGTATAACTTTACTGATACCGGATACAAGTTTTTGGGTGCGTCTTACATACGCGTCAACCCCTTATCAGTACCGACCTTATTACAGGTCAATTCAGACCATATTTGGTCACCCGTGCCCTGATACATCTCAACGTTCATCCTGCAGAGCCCCCATCCCAAGGGAGAAACGCAAACGAATAGACGCAAAATGTGCCCGTATTAAAACGGCTGTAGGCCGTATGGACCTGCGAACTCGATTTCCTTGCACAAGAATACGAGTAAAACGTATGGGTTGACAGGTATGGATGGTCTCACTCACTTTATGAGCCTGAGTATAATACCGTGTTTGCCACTGGTTTTTAGCCTGCCCCGCCACTCCGACTCAATTGATTTACTGCTGGCAAGTTATGCCTAGATTTGAACCACCTGTTAAAGTTCCCCCCCCACTGTGAGAATTCACAGGTTGACTTTTTAAACTCGGGGTTGCGTCAATCGAGATGGATTGTGTTAAGTGCGGTTGCCTGTGGTCTCACTTAAGATGTATTGATTTTGATTTAACAAGGAGATAAACTAAAACTAAACTTTATTTGTTATTTTACCAGGTAAGGCCCACTGAGCTATGTAGCTCTTTTTTTCAGAAGCGACTTGACTATCACAAATGATAGCTCAACGGAGTGGCTTATCACGTGGAAAATTATAGCAGCCAAGCACTCTAAACGCGCGATGTTGATTCTAAATGTGGAGGGAAAATTCGAGGACCCGGAGAAAAATCCACGTGTGCACGTGTAGAGAGAGAGACACCGCAAACTCCAAATATACAGCAGGCGTCATTTACGGATTCCTGTTATGTTCTTGAGATTCGTTTTCCTCCGTTTAATAACATTTCCGTAACGATAGTCATTGTCTTTTTTCATTTATTTAGGCGTGAAGTCATTGATATTGATTTCCTTAATTGTATCAGGAGATCTCATTGGGTTTCATTACACCCTATGTAACCAGGTAATCATCTCATTGACATGTTTTGTTCATTGACCAGATGTTAAACACAGCCAATGATAATGATGATTACCAAATTATCAGATCTTGAAAGCTAAGCAGAACGTAACCTGGATAGTGCTTCGATGGGTGACCACCACGCAGAAACGGATGATCGCCGTCTGTTGTCCGGCAACGAGGTGAGCATCAGAGGGCAGTACAGCATCACTTGGACTGTACTTCTATGCTCCCACATCTGTGTTCCCCACTTTCAACCCCCCACGACCCGTACGGCGTGAGGAGGCCCTCATTCAGCAGTGGATTGACCAAAGGGCTGTACGCGTACGCACACACTCGCTTCGTGACGTTTGTGATGCTCAGTGCTGCATGAGGTTTTACGGAGACAATGCCAAGGGGTGTTTGATTTCATCGTGAAATATTTAATGACGGTCTGATCGGTGGGGATGAATTGAATGGGATGGGTGTGTGAGATCTGGGAGATCTGGTTGCTGTGGATTAGTGGGTTGGGTGGAGAGAGACCATTCGCACCCTCCCCTCTCTTTATTGTGGCAACAGCTCCTTGTGTTCAGAGTGGCTTGGCTTACAAACCAGTCGTTACTAACGAATAGCACTCAGAAAATGTTGGTGGCAAATTTCACGATGAAGAATAACTCGATTAACAAAATAAGCATCCTGATAATTATCAATCGTGATCATTCCACCGATTAAGGCCTCCACAAGGCGTTGCCAACTCTTGCGATGCGACATTCTGATTGTCGGAAATACAGCGGAGTGGAAGGTGGCAGCCTTCACGAGGTCAACTCTGTTAAGTGAGAAATCACGTCGAAAATGCCATCAGCGCGACGACCAAACATCGATCATCGATCTCCAGAGCAACGACAACACACGCACGCTACCACCAACACCACCATCACTATAACCACCATCACCACTACCAACATTGATCATCGATCTCCTGAGCAACAACAACACAAGCCACGCCAACGGCCCTGTTCATGGCCGAACAGCGTGTCAGATAGACCCCCGAGAACAAGGATCCTCCAACTGAACATTGATTGGGCTCATATTCTTGGTTCTTTCGGTAAAGTCACGTAGAAGGGAAACAAATTTTCTTGCTGTGGTTTTCACACCTGATGATGATTGCTTGTGTTGCAGTCGAAACGTCGTGAGAATTTTATTGTTTTATATTTTTATCATCTTATTGTTTCCCTTCTACGTGACTTTACCGAAAGAACCAAGAATATGAATCCCTGCAGTCACGAAAGCCTTAAATCAAAATTGATTGGACTCTCGCGGGCGAATTGCGAGTATCTCGGGAACAAAATTAAGACTTTGATGTCCTGACACTGCAAGAAACTCACATCTTGGATGCCCTAAATTCCATCGACACGACTCGAATTCTACAGTGCCTCCAGAGCCAGCACTGGCGTGGCTCTGTTGTACAGTGGAAGAGAAGACTCAATAAATCAATGTATATCGCGCATATATATAATACAAAGCCTGTACATGCCTTGTAGTTTATAATTGGCAAAGCAGTGCACCCTGTGTATTGTAATCTAAAATAAACGCTTACATTACAATTAATTTACTGCAATTAAGGAATAAGACCATAAAAGCAGATACCCAGGCTCTCCTCGTGTATGTGCACCATATTGCAGGTGAACTTGTAATAACCTCCCTTTATTTTACACTTGCTGATCCTCGTTTCCATGCAGCTCTATCCGGTCCGTCTCGCACGCCCCCCCTCCGTGGCTCCGTCCCCCGCTGTCGCTCGCGCACACCCCCTGCATCCGGCACCAATGCACGCGACCAACTGCTCGAATAAGCCGACACCTTGCCCTCCGCATGCCCGGCATTCCGGGCCTCCCCCCCCCCCCCCCGCTTGTACGTTGCACGGTCCGCTCGTAATAACCCCACCGCCGTGCCTTGTCATTTGCCGGCCCCCTTGATCAGCCACTCCGCTGCTGGATGAAGGTCTAGCCACGCCGCACGAGTCGTGGGGCATTGCTTGACCATACTTGGTGCACGCCGGTCGGTGCAGGGCGGGGACCAACTTGGTTACGGGTGCAACCGCTTGTGTTCGAGAACGGTCATAAAAGCTGATATCACAGAACTACCTCTGAGGTCTCTAAGTGACCTCTGATCCACACAGTAGGTGGCAGCACTTTCTTACCCACTCGGCAACGACATCGTGGTCTTCACATGACACTCAAACAATTATAGCTTTAATTCTTCTGAGCTGGACATGAGCCAATGTGATGTTTGTGTGTATAGCCATTGGTGACCAGGCTGAGATGTATGTAATGTTGAACTTCTTTCACACCGTACGTAGCGAACCATGCTAATCTGAGGTGCGGTATTCACTGCAATGAAAATTCATGTTCATAACAGGCAGCTGGAACCTGGATTCACGTTTAAATTCCCTGTGCGCATTGCGTTTGAATAACGCCCCGCGTCCCCCCCACCCACCCCGGTAACAGGAGTGCATTGAAGTGCGGAAACTGCGGCAAGGAGACAACCTGATCCTGGGCTTCAGCATCGGAGGCGGCATCGACCAGGATCCGGGCCAGAACCCATACTCTATGGACAAGTCCGACAAGGTCACTCCCCTCCCCTCCCCTCTTCTCCTGAGCCAGTCCTTGACTTTACACTCAATTACTCCACTTGGTGTCCCAAGGCCATATTGTCCAGTACCCTTTGTATGCGTGTAATCCATGCACTGATTTATTTAAATGATTATCTTCTTCATCGGGCACATCATCCTTTCCGGGGGTCAACAAAACTTGGCACCACTTTGTGGAGAAGTCGGCAGTGGTTGTCCGATGCCTAGACTATGCCCCTGCCATACTACTGTGCAGTTTCCATCAACTGGCTCAGGACTGTAAAAAACGGAGATGAATAATCACGAAGTGCTAATTTGGGGCATGAAATTATTGACTGCTTAATACGAGCATAAAACTGTGGTCGTGGTAATCATTTCGTTTCGAATTGTGTTTTGTAATCGAGGCTTAATTTAAGCCGGATGGGTGCTGGTCAGTGACTCGGGGAAAATATTGATGCATCCAAGCGCACCGCATCCACCATACGATGTCTGTAGATACAAGTCACACGCCTCCTCCCAGTTTACCAGGCACCTGGAAAATATTCGGTGAGAAATTAAGCTCTGGTTGTTTGCGATTTGATCAGCAAGCCCGACAGCCACTGGAAGCGCTGCATTCACCACAGTGGGCAAAACAAAATCAACCGTTGAATTAAAAATAACCAATTCTTATGCCCTTGATCCACTACATGTATGTATGTATTGTGGACAAAAGACCTTATAGTAATCAATTGTTGCATAACTCAAACTTTTCCTGGGAATAAAAATAAAGCAGTAACGACACTCTAGAAAAACATGTAATTCTCGAGATAGCTTTCGAGTTCAGGTCTATCGATCATACCGTCGGTCGCCCAAACAATCTCGGCTTCTCGCTAAAGTACACAACCCTAACCCTGTCATGAACCCATGCTTTCCCCACCCCCAGGGTGTCTACGTCACCAAGGTGGCTCTAGGTGGTCCAGCTGACCTCGCCGGACTCAAAATCGGGGACAAGATCATGCAGGTGAGACGACGCGGGTGTTCTTTACATACACAAGACAAAGACCCCCCGTGTAGCCTTAACAGACTGTTGGGGCAAGTGCTGTTAGCGAGCACTTATGAAGGACGGCACGGCACACGAGGGGGTGGGTGGCCAGCACCACGCCCGACCGCCTTTGTCTCCCCAGTTGCAATGTTTACAACACCGCACCAGGTACCCATTTAATACTGCGTCTACCTCAAGGACGGCCATGACCGGTTCATATAATCGTCACCTGGTGTTGGCCGTGAGTAGAAATCGAACTCTGGTTGCCGGGTTCAGTGGGCAGCGCGTCAACCGCTACGCTACCGCTCCCCATTCGCACGCATGCACACACACACACAATTCGACGAGTGTGCGGTGAGCGTGGAATCCGATTTCGGTCCATGAATTGGGTGCATTAACTTGACTGACATCGCCGCCACGCCTACCACCACCACCGCCGCCACCATCGCTGCAGGTGAACGGGTGGGACATGACGATGGTGACGCACGACCAAGCTCGCAAGAAGCTCACCAAGAAGAACGAGGAGGCGGTGCGGCTGCTGGTGACTCGCAAGTCCCTGCAGAACGTCGTGCACCACGCGCAGCTCTGCTAGGGGTGTCGGCCAAGCCATCGTGCAGGCAAGTGTGGCCGCCTCTTTTAAACGTTTCTGGTGCACGCCCGTGATCCAACGTTGCGGAGATGAGGGGTTGGTGGACCCGCCTATAGATCTGTGAAACTGCCAAGCCCATTGGGCTGCTGCAGGTGTACTGGAGATGGCATTACAGGAAGTGGGTACTTAAAACCATCTGTGTGGACCTTTTCATGTTATGTTTGCTGGGTTTTCCATCTTGTACTCCAGTTTGGGCAATGCCTGTGCATTTTGCTTAACGGTTTCGATTTTTTGACATTGGTATGTTGACTGTGCACCATATTGTTACGGGAAGTTCCGGTAGGTGTATCGTAGGGTTGCTTGCCGAGATGTAATTTTTCACGATACGACACCGTGTTAATCTTCGCGGATATGCCGAATTATAACAACGACGGGGTTCCTGTGACTTTGCAATCGTAGTTTGTCCAACAGTTTTAATGGATGGACATAAGGGCTGCGCGTGTACACTGTGTTGGGTGAAACCCATCGCCGCTTCTGTTTTGGCAGGAGCGGCCGTCTGAACACCGCCACTCTGGGACGACGCCTCGTCCGTCACGGTACAAAGTGTGTGTGCGGTGTGCGCTCCCTCTCTCTTCCTGTCCGACCACCAGGAGGAGGACTCGCTTTGCAGCAGTCCCGAAAGAGCGTCACTTCCACCACGGCGACACCTTCCCCCCAACCCCCTCCCCGACGGACACCTCTCTACAAACCGACTGCCACACCGCGCGTTTCCAGCGTCGCGTACGCTTCCCTCGTCGCCTGCGTTAAAGCAGGGGGTTGAGGAACCTACGGTCCACGGCTACGTTTTAACCTACCATTTCAAAGCGGGCTCCGAACGGTATTTATCGGTCTCTGCGAGCATCTTGGCCACGCCAACTAGTGCACGAGAGTGGAATATTATCAAACTGGCAATGCAGCGGCGTTTTCTAATTTTAGCACGGTCACTTTCGTCACTTGTCATACTGCAAGTGCTTGAAGTGTGTGTGAGTGTGGCCACGTGTATAGCCCCGCGAAGGATTTCGAAGGTTCGAATTTATCCCTCGGTCATGAAAAGGTTCCCCTCACCCCTTCTTTCGTGGGAGAGGTCTCAAACAGCCGTGGCAGGATGACGATGGTGTGGTGGTGGTGGCGGCGGCGGCGACCGGTTTGTAAACCTCCCACGAGCCACGTTTGTCAGTGGAATTGCTGCCAACTTGTTTACGAAGTGAGGTACGTTTAGGAATTCTGACAAAAACTCCTGCCAGATATTAAAAACCACATTTTAAGTCATTTTCTTCCCCAATGTTATCCCGATTGGGTTGTGCGATTGGATTCATGTTATGATACGAAAATCCCATAAGCACTGGTGGAGTCAGTGGGGGGGGGGGTGGGGCGGCACGTTCCCCCCAATGATCCGATTGAAATCCCTAATTTCGATCGGATCATTGGGGTTTATTAGTAATAAATCGGCATTTTGCGACCCCCCACTGCCACTGTGTAACATTATTACGTGCCAGGAACTCTATGAGATGATAGGACAATAGTCTGAGTCCATAATTGGCAATAAGTAATGGCAAAGTAGTTATAAGTGACTCTCAGAATTGTGCCCAGTTGCGTATACAGTACACGACTTCCCTAAAGGCATTCACCTTCGGCGAGCGCGATGCCGATCACACAACGCGGTTCGAATTCGACCCTCAATCGATGGCTGCACCATCACCGCACACGCGTCGAATAAAAAGCAAGGGACAACTCCTCTTACTTACTAACAACTCCTCTATCAGTTTTCATTGCTGGAGGGGTTGCCCCCCCACCTGAAAATCCTGGCTCTGCCATTGCCCATAAGGCTGTACAACCCTTTGTGCTTGAGAACGGCCCATTTAAGTGAATCCGAAATCTCCTTAAAACTGTAAACTTTTTATTTTACCAGTTGAGGCCCACTGAGCTCTATAGCTCTTTTTCATAAGGGACCTGGCCACATAATAGCTCAAGAAAGTGGCTTATCACGTGGATATTTATAGCAGCCAAATACTATAAATGTACATTTCTAAATGTGGAGGGAGAAACCGGAGGACCCGTAGAAAAATCCATCCGACCTACGGGGAGAGAGAACACGCCAACTCCAAATATACAGCAGCAGGCGTCTGGGTCTGGATCAAACCCACGACCTTCCCGTATACCCAGCGAGGGAGATAACATCTCGCCACAGTGGCGCCCCTTGGTTCACACAGTAGAGGGCGTCACTTTCCCACACGCTCCACCATTCGAGTGTAATATTTATCACGTGATGCTGCTACTTTTCATTCACAGCTGGAAATCGGTCATGTTACGTGCAGACCCAAATTTTGTTGGAAAATTGGGTGACCGGACTGAAACCCGTCAATTGCACTACACTCGGGACACACCCAGTTTGTTCCACAGATGCCTGACACCTCGACTCGAGCCCAGCATCTCAACAGGGGCTGGCTCAGTGCTCTGATCTCTGCGCCACCCAGCCTTCATTTTTGGCAGACATTTTATACGAGAGCAAGCGATGGGGCACAATCTGCAATCCTCGTGATTCTCTCTCGAACTCTCCTGCACCACATTCCGTGGCCCTGGTGGGAATTGCTAACACAGTCTGTTCTGCAGAACACGTTCCTGAAGAACACGCGTTATAATAAGTAATATATAATATAGGCTAAAGCACAGTCCGCGATAACACATGAGATGAGTACGCAGGCTGAACAAAGACTGAGGTGCGTGAGTAGCATCTTGAGGCATCCAGCAGCATCCCGCCTTGTGCGATGCTATGGCGAGGCAGCCGTTACGACCACTTATTCCCACTCACACAACATGCTTCCATGCACTCATTCGCGTTATATCCAATTCGCGTTGTGAAAATAACACGCGGCGTTGCGGCGGAACAGACTAGTTGTGAATTATCCCAGTGGATGGCGGCAGCGATCACAAAAATGTGAGCAAAGTGACGGCTCCCGCTCCTGTAATCCTCGTCACCCGTGACGCACGTCTCTTTGCCTCGGCCGTTTACAGGCCCCATGTGGCAAACAGCGCCTTGCTGTGGCAAACGTGCAATCGGTGTATTTCCCCCGCAAAGAAAGGCGTCACTTGTTTTGCCCCGTGACCGGGCGTGAAATACAAAAGGCCTTCCTCCACGGGTGGGAACGGAACCCGTACCGTTTTATCCTTGCAGGGCTTACAAAAGAGAAGTGCCTTTTCTTACATCCTTCCACCTGCCTGCCAGTTCTGATATGGAGATGTTCTCACTTAGAACACACGACTACCGCACCCACTGTTGCACTGAATGATGGTTATGTAGGTCGTGTATGTGTGTGTGCACGCGCAGTCTTATCACTGTTAATTTGAGGGTACAGCATCATCGCTATTATCATGGACACCAGATTACACATTGTAATGTCAGTTATTACCCGTTATTGTCAACGCTAAGGTCTTCATTATCAGCGTCATCATAAACATTGTCATCGTCAATGTAATCATCGTCATCGCTGTGGATTATGGCACGAGTTCCATTACACGTTGAATCAACATTCATTACGTATGCATTGAGGTTATATCATTAATTTTATACCGACAAATACTGTACACATTGAATGTAACCTAGTTTTTCTTTAAAACAAAGCAATAAAATGTGCTGAAGTTTTCTTGCCGAGGTCCGTGTATGGTTTCTTTTTACACGGAGCAAAAGTGGTCTTATGTTCACTGAGTGCCACGGTGGCGAGGAGATGTTAACTACCTTTCTTGGTGTACAGGAGGTCGTGGGTTTGATCCCAACCCTGACACCTGCATATTGGAGTTTGCAAGTGTTTCCTGGTCCTCTGGTTTTCCCCTCCGCATTTAAAAACATGCGTTTAGAGTATTTGGCTGCTATAAATATCCACACGATAAGCCACTTCGTTGCGCTATTGTGTGGCCAGGTCGCTTCTGAAAAAACTGTATGGCTCGGTGGACCTTACGTGGTAAAATAAAAAATAACTTTAGTTCATAGTTTAGCTCAGGGTGTCTACCTGCTCCAGTGAACAAGCTTTTCTTTCCGGGTTTACATCGCAAACGTTATCTTTACACTTTACAATTAAGCTTGAAACCATTCGTGCATTCGATATTCATGCTTTGGCGTTTGAATCGCACTTGTGCAGTTCGCCTTTGGCGTCCTTCTAGTTACCCTTTGGTCTCTTGCACCGGTGAGACAAAGCCATAAAAAGAGGCTCTCTGGTGTCGGCCAATCGGTTTTAAGGACAATTACGTAACATCAAAGCATATTTGTTTGCACGTTTTTGCCACAAGTATGTGTGGTTAATGCACAATCGATACATTGTAATGTGTCGTATTTGGTGTTTGAGCATCTTGACACCCCTTGTATTATTGCCATAACGGTAAAGCCCATTTTCATCATCTCGATACGGGCAAAAAAGGGTCCGATAGACCTTAGCTGTTGTTACTCTGCTGCTGTCACGTTGCCTGCTGTTGCCGCCTCTCGTTGCATCAGCAGCTACTCCTGATGATGCTGCTCCTGATGCTGCTGGTGCTGCTGCTCCTGATGCTGCTGCTCCTGATGCTGCTGCTGCTGCTGATGCTGCTGCTCCTGATGCTGCTGCTCCTGGTGCTGCTGCTCCTGATGCTGCTGCTCCTGATGCTGCTGCTCCTGATGCTGCTGCTCCTGATGTTGCTGCTGCTGATGCTGCTCCTCCTGATGCTGCTACTCCTGATGCCGCTGCTGCTGATGCTGCTGCTGCTGATGCTGCTGCTCCTGGTGCTGCTGCTGCTGATGCTGCTCCTCCTGATGCTGCTGCTCCTGATGCCGCTGCTCCTGATGCCGCTGCTGCTGATGCCGCTGCTGCTGATGCTGCTGCTGCTGATGCTGCTGCTGCTCCTGATGCCGCTGCTCCTGATGCCGCTGCTCCTGATGCCGCTGCTCCTGATGCTGCTCCTCCTGATGCTGCTGCTGCTGCCACCGTTCACCGCAGGCGCTGTCAGCGCCCGTCACGCTGCTCGTCTCCTGTGATTTTAATAAAAAAAAAGCGCCGCCACCGCTGTCTTCGCTCCCTCTGATCCTTTCCGGCCCGAATTAATCAAAGGAAGCAAATGCGGAAGGATGAGATCAGCTCGGCTGGCCAGGCAGGGCCACGAAGATCCCCGTTTGAGTCGCCCCCCCCCCCCCTTTGCCCCCCTTTTGTTGCTCCTTTCGCGTGTGTCGGAGCACAATGAAGGGATTTTTTGTTTTGTTTTGCCGCGGTGCTCGACTGCGTTCAATGTGTCGGGCCGAAAAGGAGGAGCACAAATTTTTGTTAGTTGGCCCTGGTTACTCCGCGGCCCGCGCGCGTTGTGGAAGAGCGGCTGCCGATCGGGAGCTGAGCGTCGTCTTCCCGGCACCGATAGCGGAGACGGGATGGAGGGGGTTGGGGAGAGTTAATAACACTTCTCTCCGGCTCTTTCAGCTCGCGAGTAATAAACGCGATGGGAGATCGAGTGACCTCAAGTCTGGCTCTCGGCACGATGTGCATCGCCGCACGAATTCTGCAATTGCAAGTTTGTACCCAAGCGGGTGCATTTGCGTCGTTCACATTGCGGGGGGACTGAAGGACTTCAACCGGACGTTTATTGGCATCGATTTTTACGACGGCAAGGTCTGACAATGTATTCGGTAGTGGTGCCATTGGACGAGGGTCATTCAAGGTGAACCTGCATGTCGTCAAAAGATTTTTTTTTAACGTGAATTAAACAGACCCTATATTTTTGATCAAGGTAATATTATTCCCCGACTGCACGATCCGCATTCGTCCTATCCGCGTTATGACGCCTTGCCGCCAGGAGGGCCGATGTTTTAAGGAGAGGTAACGCACGCATTTCAGGATAAACTTTTGAACCGTTTGCACCGCCCGAATGCACCCGTTGAAAGGCGCGCGTCGCCGAAGCGTACCGATAACCGGTAAATTTCCCGGAAACGCATTTAACTGGATGCACGAAGCCTGTAAAACTAAACTATGTTTGACAGCTTTTTTTTTAATCAAAAGCGACCTGGCAACAAATGATTGCTCAACGAAGTGGCTTATCGTGTGTGCATTTCTAGCAGCCAAATATTCTCTACAGTACATGTTTCTAAATGTGGAGGTAAAAACCGGAGGACCTTGAGAAAAATCCACGTGACCACAGGGAGAGAGAGAGACACGCAAACTTCAAATATACAGCAGCAGGCTTCTGGGTCGAGATTGAACCCACGACCTCCTGCATACCAGGCGAGGTAGTTAACATCCCGCCACCGTGAAGCCCTGTATGTTTGGTAGCACGGGTAGATTTATGCACCCATTTTATTTCGGCTGCTCTTGACCGTTTCCTTCAACAGAAACTTCACCATGCGAGCACGTGCCACCGTTTACTACCATTTTGGAAATACCCAGATTGCTTTGCGCAGCCCGTGACATCACAAACACGCTGCTGTATTTGCCACTACCACTGCATCGCTGTTATAGTTTGAATAATTAGCATTTTTATTTATAGTTGTGTTTTTATAGCATTTTAACACTAAGATTATATCGCCAGACGCTGTACAGGAATAACTATTTACATGATGATGTGTCGGAAACATCAATTAGTATCACTGCAAGGACCGAACACACGACAGGAACACGTACAATAAAAACACGGTTCAAATGTATAACATTTTAAAACCAAAACATCTCCAGAGATCTGTCATTATAGAATCATCTAGAACAGAGTGCAGGTTATCCTCGAATGACCCCTGTTGCTAGACAATGGGACGCTACCCCCCCCCCCCCTCAACTCTGAGAGTCGCCACCTCTAAGGCATAACAATAACAAAGCATCACGGGAAGAATATATATATAATACCGGATAAGGAGGAAAACTAACTTGTAAACGCATTGTCTTGAGTGGTGCATCATCACGCACATTACAGAAGCTGGGGGCTTTCAATGTCCCAGGAAGACGTTTACACTTTTCACAACCCACCACCCGACAAAGTAAATTAGTAAGGTTTGTCACATTGACAAAACGTGTCCAATTAGTAACTACTTCGGCCCACCGGTGTGTTGGAGAGTAAATCCACAACATTTACAATTTGAGTACTGTCACGTTTCGCTGGTAATTACATCCAGCATCATCGGGTGATACTGCCAATTCTGGCAAAAACATTTGACAATGGGCTGAAGTAGTGACTAATTGGCAAGTTTTGTTAACGTGACAGACCTCATTGGTTGGCGGTGTCGGGTGGTGGCGGGTTCACGACACATTTATACTTACGCGAACTAACGCCAAAAAAAACCCTTTTATTATGAATAATATTGGTTGCGAAAGCCTACTAGGTGTCAAAGTGATATTTCTTCAGAACCGCTGCTGGGAGAAAAAACAAAACAACAAAGGACGATCATGGGACCTCCTTTGCCAGTACCAACATATAAGAATAGGTTTTCCCCTTTTTTTCTGGCAACAAAACAGCTGTGTTGAGATGTTAATACGCCAAACTGAAACCTTTTACAAGGAATCATGTCTGCATTAACCACAATACTTGTGGTCAAAATGCAAACAAAACACATGCCCTGATAGCATATGAAAAACATACTCAGATAGCATATGCGATCAGAGTGTTTTTTTATTGCATTCTGACCACAAGTATTGTGGTTAACGCAGACGTGATTCCTTGTAAAAGGTTTCAGTTTGGTGTTTTAACATCTTAACACAGCTCTTTTGTTGCCAGAAAACAGGGGAAAACCTATTCTCAACAAAGGACGATCCTTTGAGAATCTGTAAAAGTGGCAACCGCTCCTCATTTACATTTCATAGCACAGATGCACATACAGCCTCTCTATTTGGCAGCACTGATCGGCATAAACCCTTTACATTTCGAGGCCAGCGATACACGCCCCACGGCTGGGCCGTGGCCTCTGTACGAACGTGCGAAGACATCCACGAGATCAGTGTTCTTCATTCGTTTTGAGAGGGGGGGGATCACATTCGCCCATAAGACATCATCGGTGTGAGGGCCACCACACGTGTGAAGTCATTTGGTGTTTGACAGCAGCACGATGATGACGGGGGGGGGGTGTTTTCACTCTTTGTGTATTGTCGGGCGTGGGGGGGCGCACGTCAGGGGCCACACGAAAGGTCACCAGGGGCCACACGAAAGGCCACCAAGGGCCGCCAAATGGCCCGCGAGGACCTTGCAATGAAGAAGACTCCGTTAGAGGGACAGCTGCAGGAAGCTCGCCCCGGGCAGGGTGGCGAACTGTTCCTGCAGGAAGTCGCACTTGACTTGCGCGGCGGCGGTGCAGCCTGCATAGGTGTCCCACGGAGTGACCGCTGGGTAATGATGCAGCTGACGTTGCTGCTCGTGATGCTGATGAATCTGCTGCTGCTGCTGGTGCTGTTGATGTTTGTGTTGCTGAAGTTGCTGCTGCTGCTGCTGCTGCCGATTCTCACCCACCTCGAGCTCACAGCCCAGAGTCGGTCCAAGCCCGGCGCCGCCTTCGCCACGCAGAGCTCCGGCAGACGGAGCCCGCCGCTGGTGCCGTGCTGGTGCCCAGGGTGCGGTGACGTGCGGTTGCTGTCCGGCGGCAGCGGTGGCCAGGAGAGTTGGCGCGAGTGAGACGGCGATGGCAGTGGAGCTGGTGGCGGCGGTGGCGGTGGTGGTGGTGGTTGTGGCAATGCCAGTTGCGGGCGAGTTCTCCGCCTTCAGGCTGAGAGGCAGCTGGAAGGCGTAAACGTTGCCACTGTAACCTGGAAAGTGGGATTGAAAACGATCATCGGCTCGTATGTACCACACGGAATTCGCCCGATCTCATCAGACCTCGGAAGATAAACAGGGTTGAGTCTGGATGCTGCTTCGATAGGTGACATCCATTGCTCTCCAGGTTGTCACGGGGGGGGGGGGGGGCTGCGGGGCTCTACTACTTCGTGGGCAGCAGGGGCATTGAGGCAAAATGCATTGGAGTACGTACTGGACTGTGATCCTGTGGGGTGGAGTGGGTGAGTGAGTGGGTGGGAGAGTTAATGGGTGAGTTAATAGTTGAGTTGCTGAGTGGGTGGGTGAGTGAGTGGGTGTGTGAAAATATGGGTGGTGGTAGTGCAGCATGCTTGACGTGGGCCCTGCTGCACAGGATGAATTGTGAGCCCCGTGTAAATACACGTTCCCCCCTCTTTGCGGCTCCGCCACCTGGACCTTTCTTGCCCGCGGTGATGCCCGGTGCAGGTGCACCGCCTGCACACTCGGTGGCTACGCCCGCCTCTCACCCGTCGGCGACGCAGCAATTGTGGCGGAACCGGTGGAGGCGGCGGTGTCGTTGCTCCGGATGGGAGGGCCGGAGGAGCACGGTGTTGCGTACCGGTCAGCACGGGCGTGCGCCACGTGGCACGGGCCGAGCCGGTGCGCCGGCGTTTGCGGCACAGCCGAGCGGCACGTCGGAGGCATCGCCAACTGCTCCGTCCTGTGAATTGTGAACAATATTTTATCCCATCTGGTATTTGCGTCATGCTCACAGTGCAAGGCTGTCATAATAAAAATAAAATAGTTTAGCGTCAATATATTTACTTATGTATTTATGTTTAGTGATTTGTTTACCCTTACTATTACTTTGCACTCCAAAACTTTCTGACCCCGTGCCCCCTTCCTGGAACATGTGTGAAACAGACTTTGTAACTCGTCGGATTTCTCCTGCAGGATAAACGAAATATTCTAAATTCCATCACGACGGCGTGGCGTTTCACAGACGCGTACGCAGAGGAGCCTGCCTTGCGGGGGGCCGAAATTGTCGCCGATTGTTTTCGTTTTACACAATTAAATAATGAGTTTTTTTTTTGTTGTAAATTGGGAAAATTTGGACCGTGACTCCGGCACACATGGCCCGCTCTTCTTCGCATTGCCTCACGGGATGTTTATTGTTCACTGGGAAACCGATGGTTTTACTGAGTAGGAACAAGATACGTATTTGTATGTATGTTGAACTTCTTCCGCACCATACATGGCCCAACCGCGCTAATCGGAGGTGCGGGGGAAGGACGACAAACTAAACACAAAAAGCAGTTCTAAAGAAATGAGTTCGTCAATCTAGATTGATTTAAATGTGCATAGCTCCAGTGGCTAGCTAATATAGGAAGGAAGAGGCGTTCTAGACGGCCGCAGAAGTGCAACTGAAAGCGCTTCAAGGTGATCATAATATACAGGGTGGCCCAAAAGTCAGGACACATCGAATTGCTTCATTTATTTTAACACTGGCATTAAAACAATTTAATTAGCTCTTTAAGTTAATATTCTATCTATTATCATTAATATCAAAACATGATTGATGAATCATCAAAGGTTACACCTGTATAATTTTTTAAAGTCCTAAATTAATTTCAAAAGAAAATTCATGCGTGCATTCACGTCAATGGAAGTCTGTTTGAATGTTTGTTAAGCTAAATTAAGTAACCCTACGCGTCCTGACTTTTGGGCCACCCTGTAGAACATCGGCTGGCCTACGTCAGACGCCAGCATTCGGCCAGCAACGCTTTGCAGTCAGTTTCTGCAGAGGCCTCGAGCACGCGAAGTGAGACGTCACACTTCTATGTATTTAGTCCCAAAACATTATCCCCAATCGGGCCTATCGGCGGCAGGCCACGAGATGAATCACTCATTTGCATCTCTCGCAGAGCAGTGTGTGAACCTTCGTGATAGGGAACGGCCCACGGAAGTGGATGCCACGGAACTACCTCCGAAATACCTTCAAGTGAGCTACGGTCCTCGGGGTAAGCGGGCAGCACTATCCCACCCACTCTGCATATGAGAGCAATGCTCCTTGTATGCCCTTCTCAGCTTAGTCTTTTTTTAACGGAGTCAAGAGGTTTACTCATTGCTCTGCTCAGAACATTTTTTGTCCGTCCGTCCCAAGACACTTGATTTTACGAAAACTACAAAACCCCTTAAAACCATAGAAATAGGTTTTACCCTTTTAACTGGCACAAAAACTGACACCTTTATTCAAGGCATCATGTTTACAATAACCACAACACAAGCAGTCAAAATGCAAACAAGAGACAACTCTGATAATAATATTGGCACTGTCCTTGAAATTGTGCCAGTTAAAAGGGTAAAACCTATTCCTATATCTTGTTACTGGCAAAGGAGGTCTCATAATGTAAATGCTCACCCCGAGCCCTCAATACTCTGATAGTGCGCTGTTTTTGAGTTGTATGCCTTTTGGCGTCTTCTGGTCCAACACCAATGGAGACTAGGCTCTAAGAAATCTATCGGGGCCCGCGCATTGCCTCGATAAAAACAAAATAGATGTTGACTGTTGCGTTCAACTGCTGCGCCCGGGAGATTGAACCGGCGACCTCCGGATCGTAAGTCCAGTGCCGCGACCCATTACACAATGGGTAGCATCCCCCCAGCAACACGGAGGCTCACTTGATGGACTGGCTGCGGCCAACTTGGTTTGTTGTTATTGTAATCTCCCTCGAGGTAATTCACCCTTTTCACCCCCCAGGGCATTATGAACGTAAAATCTGAATGCGCAAATACTCTGCGGGACCTGTGTGTGCGTGTTTCTGGGATTTTAACATCCCCGAGGGGGGTTGGGGGGGGGGTAACGTTTCTGAAAAAGCGACGCCAGGCCGGCTTGTCGGCACAAAGTCCGCAGAGACCCGCGTCAAAGCGTCGGCGCTTTTTTCGCGAAAGCGTGGATTTTTTTTTTTAAAAAGTTAAAGTCTTCAATCTTGATTTGAAGCTTTCGTGACTGCAGGAATCCATACTCTTTGGTTCTTTCGGTAAAGTCACCCAAGTAGGTAGTAGAAAAATAAAATAAATCACGACGTTTCGATTGCAACACGAGCAATCGTCATCAGGTGGGACAACCACAGTAGGCCTAGCTCAGCAGTTTCTTCTTGCTGTGGTTGTCCCACCTGATGACGATTTGTTTGTGTTGCGATCGAAACGTCGTGATCTGTTATTTTTCTACCTACGTGACTTTGCCGAAAGAACCAAAGAGTATAAAATCTTCTTTGTTCATCACAAAGCAATCCTCGTTTTTCATTAAAGGTGTCGTGCGTTGATGGCCTCGGCACAACCACCAAATGATTGCTACCACAACAAAAAAGTACGTGGGGTTCTGCACTTCATTTGGCAAAATGTCAGCGCTGGGAATGAGATGGATCGGCTTGACTGACGAACATTTTTCTTGGCGCTGACTCCCCGCTGCGTGGACCAGAAGTCACGTTTTAGGTAATATACAAGGTAGCTCTGTGATATCCGCTTCTCCAGGCCTCGTGACATTACGCCGATATAGCACGACCGGGATAGCGTTGGGGGATGGGGGGAAATACCAAAAAATAAAATACGAGCAGTCGAATCCATCGATCCCGGGGATGCGTTGGGGAGAGTGGACAGGCCACTTGTGTTTCACAGAATCTCAGCGGGGACCCGGGTGTGGAGTTACGGCGCTGCGGTCTCTCGAAAACGTTTGACGCCACACACGGAAGAAAAGAAAAAACACGAAAAGATGAGAAGCCCCTTGACGATGAGCGAGGGGGTTGCGGGGTGGGAGCGCTGGCGGAGCGGCGCGCCGGGGCGATTTGACGGCGGCGCGAGTTGGGAGAGTGATGCAAGAAAGCGCGATGCCACGCCATGTCGTAAATTGTGCGGCGTTCCGGCCACGGTTGCACCACCACCACCCACCCCAGCTCCCCGCCACCACCACCACCCACCCCAGCTCCCCGCCACCACCACCACCCACCCCAGCTCCCCGCCACCACCACCACCACCACCACCACCCACCCCAGCTTCCCACCACCACCACCACCACCACCCACCCCAGCTCCCCGCCACCACCACCCACCCCAGCTCCCCGCCACCACTACCACCACCACCACCCACCCCAGCTCCCCACCGCCACCACCACCTACCCCAGCTCCCCGCCACCACCACCACCCACCCCAGCTCCCCGCCACCACTACCACCACCACCACCACCACCCACCCCAGCTCCCCGCCACCCCTTCCTGCCACCGCCACCTCCCTCGCTTGAATCACGAAACAGATGAGGTCCACGGGTAACGTTAACCGGCATTGTTGTTGTTGACACTCGGGCACACGATAACGCCACTTCGTTGAGCTATCATTTGCGGCCAGGTCGCTTATGAAAAAGAGCTGTACAGCTCAGTGAGCCTTACCTGGTAAAATAAACAAAAATATCTTCATTTATGATGATTATAACGGAGGGGTGCAATGGCGCACAATGGTTGCGACGATGATGATGATGATGACGACGCACTTGATTTTTGGATACGGAAACCCTAAGTTCGATTCCCGGCCACGGCTAACATCAGTGGCAAGTGGGGGTCCCATCCCCCTACCAAACCTTTTCACTGGCTCGCACTGACCAGCGTGGTGAAGTATGGTCAAATAAACCCCCGTAATTAAATCGACGTGCAGAGAGAGGCCTTCAATGCGAGGAGTCGCGTGACAAATCACTCCCATTATCCGCAGGTTTTCCACGAATTATTATTTTTGACCCCACGGGTCAGATGAGTAAAATAGCGGATAAGATACCGGCCCGCCATATCACTGCAGACAAGAGGCATTCTCCAGCAGACGACACCTTTTGTATTTTGAAGGGAAGAAAAAAAACGAGTAAAATAAAGATAAATATTAACAATGTGTGACGCTTTGTTCGCGTTATTCGATACAAAGAGACGTTCACGTAGAGCATCTGGAGATGCTTACAGCACACTATGCCAAAAGTATTCAGAGGCTTAATAGGGACTCCTCTACTTACGAACGAGTTAGGTTCCAGAGGTCTGTTCGTAAGTCGATATGTTCGTAAGTAAAACTTTACTCCTGTCGATTCCAAACGTGTTGTACGGCGTGTACACTTAACATGGGGAATGGCTTTAAAAGTTGCATAGTCTCCTTTAGATGTAGATACCACTGGTTGTACATGTCCTGCAGATGTAGATGCCACTGGTTCTTCACGTTCTGTAGATGTAGATGCCACCACCGCCATCTATTGCGCGGCGGTTTAACTTACGACTCTCGGTCCGGGCAGGCAACTGAACATACGGACAGGTTTGTTCGCGTCTCTGAAAGTTCGTAAGTCGAATGTTCGTAAGTAGAGGAGTCCCTGCATGAATCCACAGCCGCTGTTTCAAAGAGAGGCGTCCGCTTACCTCGCTGCGCCGTCTGCGACCGTCCGATGTCTGGCTGCATCGCGCGACCGCTCCGTCTCTAATGGGGGGGGGGGGGGGGGCACAGGGGGACCCCCCCCCACCGCGGGGCAGTCAGCGATGGCGGTGGAAACGCGACGGGAAACGACGTCACTTTTAGCTTGTCAAAACGGCGTCAACGTCGCGTCCGACGGAACACGTCTCCGAACGTCGTGTAAGTTTCCACCCCGTCCATTGCGCGCACTGTTTGCCGCTAATGAGCGACTCTTTCATTTTTTTTATGAACGAAAGAAAACAGCGAGAGAGAGAGGAAGGGTTGTGGGGATTGCGGATTTTGCGGGGGAGGTGGAGACCAGGGGTCAGGATACGATTTAGTTTGGCGGGGGGGGGGGGGGGGCGCCAACTACAAGCGGCGCAGAGGACAGGTAAAGCCAGAAGCTTGTTATCCTGAAGCTGATGATGCGGGCAGTAATGGTCACTGGGTTTATAAACTAAATATTTTTTTCCGAGGCAAGGCACGCCGAGCTCCTCCTGAAACAGGAGGAGGATTTCTCCACAGCTCTGGCTGTCGCCTGATGACGAGGCTGATTGTAATTACCGGCGAAACGCCACGGCAACTCGAATTGTACATGTTGTAGTGGGTTTACTCTCCAACTAGTAACGAATTGGCATTTTTTGTTTACGTGACAAACATTACTAGCAGGTTTAACGACGCATTTATATATACACGATCTAACCTGTTTAACACGTAGGCTTTCGCGACTAATATCATCCATAATAGAGGTTTTGTTGGTGTTAGATCGCGTAAATATATAAATGTGTCGTTAACTAGCTACTACTGGCCAAGACTAATTAGAGATTCTATCGAAATTGAAAGAAATAAAATTTATTTTAACCGCTCGGATAGCTACCGACTTAGTGCTGCGTGGAAGCGAATAATCAAATAATACATTGTTTAAATGCATGCCTATACAGGCCACCATACTTCAATGGGGATTACCATTGCTACGGTTATTTTAATACACACAATGGACAGGAAGGACAAGATCAAAGGGCTCGCAAAATGCGCATGCATCATGTACGTTGACTCAAGAGCGCAGAAGTGTGGTCACCACATCTACACCTCTATATAAGGAACGAAACAGGAGGACTTCTCCACAAATATGGCTGTCGCCTGATGAAGCTAGTTGTAATTACTGGCGAAACGTCGTACTCAGATTGTAAATGTTGTGGCTTGGCTCTCCAACACAGCGGTTAGTGCTGTACTAGTGACGAATTGGCCACGTTCTGTTTACGTGATAACCCTCACTAGTTGGCTGTGTCGGGTGGTGGCGGGTTTTAACGACATATTTACGCGATCTAACCCAAAAAAACCTCTATTATGGACGATTTAACCTAAAAACATCTATTATACACAGTGAGATATATAGTTTCTTTTTCAGAAGCGACCTGGCCACAAATGATAACGAAGTGGCTTATCATCAAGTGCACATTTATAACAGCCAAATACTCTAAATGCATGTTTCTAAATGTGGAGGGGAAAACCGGAGGACCTGGAGAAAAATCCACGCGACCATGGGTAGAGAGGCATGCAAACTCCAAATATACAGCAGGTGTCAGGGTCGGGATCGAATCCAAGACCTCCTGTACACCAGGTGAGGTAGTTAACATCTCGCCACCGTGGCACTCCCATTCATAAACGGGGACCAAATGATATGGTGCCATTTATGAATGAGGACCATATCTTTTTTTATGAATGGGGACCATATCTTTTGAACATCCAGTGTTTTGTTTCTATGTCCATAGTAGCTGAGATGCTCGAGCGATGCCAGACGGGACACGATCATTTTATTTTGATACCGAAATGAGGGGATCTTTCCAAGTACTCAGAATGGTCAAGTTCAGCATGACTGTGAGCCGGCTCATTGGAGCCAGAGCCAAGGCTCACAAATACGGGTCTAAGATTACGAGTAAGGAACCAATGGATTGTTACGCTGCCCAGCCACGGCTCCCAGTGCCCTGCCACGTCCCCTCCTGCCACCAGACCCTTCACCTGTAAAGAGCTCCATGCATGTGGATGCAGCGGAGGTCCCGTGCTCTGGCAGTGGGGCCCCTGGGTCGGGACAGAGCTGCACGGAGAAACAACGGGGAGCGAGGGACAGTGTTGAGATGATAGCGACGGTGGCAATTATCATATTGATGATGATTAAGCGTGGCGATGATCACTGGCGGTGCCAGTGGGGGTGGGATGGCATGTGCCCCCTCAATGGTCCGATCGAAATCCCTCATTTCAATCGGATCATTGGGGTTTATTAGTAATAAATCGGCATTTTGCGACCCCCACTGCCACTGTGTAGCATATTATTACGTGCTGATGATAGGACAATAGTCTGAGTCCATAATTGACAATAAGTAACGGCAAAGCAGTTACAAGTGACTCACAGAAAGCGCGATGCCGAGACGATGATGACACTGGTTATGATGATGACAGCCTTGATGATGACGCTGGTTATGCCGACGACGATGATGACGGTGTTGACGATCACAGCCACGACGATGATGATGCTGGTTATGACGATGACAGTGACGACCACAACGACGATGATGACGGTGATGACGACAATGCCGACACCTCGTGCCCTGGAGGCGCCTCTCCCCGCGCCGCCGTCGCCGTCGCCGCCGCCGTCGCCGCGTGTGCCTTGACGTGCTTGCGCAGCGAGCTGGGGTCCGTGTAGCGCTTGCTGCAGCCGGGCACCTGGCACACGTACGGCTTCTGTGGCGCACGTACGGAGAGGGGGGGTGCAGGTTGGGGGACAGGAGGCGGTGGTTGACGTAGGTCAGCAGGAGACCCAGTAACAGCTGATCCGAACTTCCTCGAGTAGCGTTTCTCAACTCAATTCATCGCAACCCCCCCCCCCCCCCCGATCCCCCAGAGTGCACCTGTGAATAAAAAAAAACCTCTTGTCTATCCACTGCTGGATGAAGGCCTCCCCATGCCCTGTCGGTCATTGGGGTTGTTTGACCATACTTCACCACACCGGACTAGGCAGGCTGGTGAAGTGGGAGCCCGGCAGGACCGACCGGTTGGGGTAGCGCTCCCGAACTGAAGTTAGTCGTGGCTGCGGATCAAACTCAGGTCCGCCGGGTTGTTCAGAGTGTCGTGATGACTACTGCGCACCACTGCTCCAAAATCTATATGTACGTACACATTCGCCGTATATATACTGTGAATAAACAAATAAAATATTAACTATAGGGGCTCCTCTACTTACGAGCATTCGACTTACGAACTTTCAGATATACGAACAAACATGGCCGTATGTCTAGCTGCCTGTTCGGACCGATAGTCGTAAGTTCAACTGCCGCACAATAGATGGCGGTGGTGGCATCTACATCTGCAGAACGTGAAGAACCAGTGGCATCTACATCTGCAGAACATGAAGAACCAGTGGCATCTACATCTGCAGAACGTGAAGAACCAGTGGCAGCTACATCTGCAGAACGTGAAGAACCAGTGGCATCTACATCTGCAGAACGTGAAGAGCCAGTGGAATCTACATCTGCAGAACGTGAAGAACCAGTGGCATCTTCATCTGCAGAACGTGAGGAATCAGTGGAAATCTACATCTGCAGAACTTGAAGAACCAATGGCATCTACATCTGCAGAACGTGAAGAACCAGTGGCATCTACATCTGCAGAATGTGAAGAACCAGTGGCATCTACATCTGCAGAACATGAAGAACCAGTGGCATCTACATCTGCAGAACGTGAAGAACCAGTGGCATCTACATCTGCAGACGTGAAGAACTAGTGGCATCTATATCTGCAGAACGTGAAGAACCAGTGGCATCTACATCTGCAGAACGTGAAGAACCAGTGGCATCTACATATGCAGAACGTGAAGAATCAGTGGCATCTACATCTGCAGAACGTGAAGAACCAGTGGCATCTACATCTGCAGAACGTGAAGAACCAGTGGCATCTTCATCTGCAGAACGTGAGGAATCAGTGGAAATCTACATCTGCAGAACTTGAAGAACCAGTGGCATCTGCATCTGCAGAACATGAAGAACCAGTGGCATCTACATCTGCAGAACATGAAGAACCAGTGGCATCTACATCTGCAGAACGTGAAGAACCAGTGGCATCTACATCTGCAGAACGTGAAGAACCAGTGGCATCTACATCTGCAGAAAGTGAAGAATCAGTGGCATCTACATCTGCAGAACGTCAAGAACCAGTGGCATCTACATCTGCAGACCGTGAAGAACCAGTGGCATCTACATCTGCAGAACGTGAAGAACCAGTGGCATCTTCATCTGCAGAACGTGAAGAACCAGTGGCATCTACATCTGCAGAACGTGAAGAACCAGTAGCATCTACATCTGCAGAACGTGAAGCACCAGTGGCATCTACATCTGCAGAACGTGAAGAACCAGTGGCATCTACATCTGCAGAACGTGAAGAACCAGTGGCATCTACATCTGCAGAACGTGAAGAATCAGTGGCATCTACATCTGCAGAACGTGAAGAACCAGTGGCATCTACATCTGCAGAACGTGAAGAACCAGTGACATCTGCAGAACGTAAAGAACCAGTGGCATCTACATCTGCAGAACGTGAAGAACCAGTGGCATCTTCATTTGCAGAATGTGAAGAACCAGTGGCATCTACATCTGCAGAACGTGAAGAACCAGTGGCATCTACATCTGCAGAACATGAAGATCCAGTGGCATCTACATCTGCAGAACGTGAAGAACCAGTGGCATCTATATCTGCAGAACGTGAAGAACCAGTGGCATCTACATCTGCAGAATGTGAAGAATCAGTGGCATCTACATCTGCAGAACGTAAAGAACCAGTGGCATCTTCATCTGCAGAACGTGAAGAACCAGTGGCATCTTCATCTGCAGAACGTGAAGAACCAGTGGCATCTACATCTGCAGAACGTGAAGAACCAGTGGCATCTACATCTGCAGAACGTGAAGAACCAGTGGCATCTACATCTGCAGAACGTGAAGAACCAGTGGCATCTACATCTGCAGAACGTGAAGAATCAGTGGCATCTACATTTGCAGAACGTGAAGAACCAGTGGCATCTTCATCTGCAGAACGTGAAGAACCAGTGGCATCTTCATCTGCAGAACGTGAAGAATCAGTGGCATCTACATCTGCAGAACGTGAAGAACCAGTGGCATCTACATCTGCAGAACGTGAAGAACCAGTGACATCTGCAGAACGTAAAGAACCAGTGGCATCTACATCTGCAGAACGTGAAGAACCAGTGGCATCTACATCTGCAGAATGTGAATAACCAGTGGCATCTACATCTGCAGAACGTGAAGAACCAGTGGCATCTACATCTGCAGAACGTGAAGAACCAGTGGCATCTACATCTGCAGAACGTGAAGAACCAGTGGCATCTACATCTGCAGAACGTGAAGAACCAGTGGCATCTACATCTGCAGAACGTGAAGAACCAGTGGCATCTACATCTGCAGAACGTGAAGAACCAGTGGCATCTACATCTGCAGAACGTGAAGAACCAGTGGCATCTACATCTGCAGAACGTCAAAAACCAGTGGCATCTACATCTGCAGAACGTGAAGAACCAGTGGCATCTTCATCTGCAGAACGTGAAGAACCAGTGGCATCTTCATCTGCAGAACGTGAAAAACCAGTGGCATCTACATCTGCAGAACGTGAAGAACCAGTGGCATCTACATCTGCAGAACGTGAAGAACCAGTGGCATCTACATCTGCAGGAGATTATACAACTTTTAAAGCCATTCCCCGTGTTTAGTGTACACGCCGTACAACATGTCTGGAATCGACAGGAGTAAAGTTGGACTCACGAAGAAATCGACTTACAAACAGACCTCTGGAACCTAACTCGTTCGTAAGTACAGTCCCTGTATAGCCTTTCGAATACTGTTGGCATAGTGCGTTGTAAGCATCGGTAACGTCTGTGAGAGAACCCCTCTTGTCCATGGTGATATCTCAGCATTGGGAGTCTGGCCAGTTGGTAGAGTGAGCAGCTCACAAAACGAAGGTTGTGACCTCAAATCCTAGTTGGCGGTTGACTCAGCCCCATCATCCCTCCGGGGTCGATAAAATCAGTACCACTTAGTGGGGAAGTCAAACAGCGGTTGTCCTGTGGACAGATCTCGCCCCCGCCATAGGAAGGTGGAATTTCCAGCACTGCTGCAGGACATCAAATGACCCCCACGACCTGTAAGGCACGGGGAAGCCCTCCTTATACTCAGAGCATAACACGAGCTTATTCTATGTGTGTATTGGTCCTTGCCATATGAATGTGGAATTTCCAACACTTACCTGTTCCTTTCACAATGATAGCTTGAAACAACAATAAGCAAACTAGAGGTTATTTACTCACATGAGCACGGTTTGGTTATGCACGGTGTGCATACATTTCAAGATACGTACATACAGTACATATTAGCACGGTAAAGTAAAAACGAAACGAAAATTAAACTATTTTATATTTTACCAGGTAAGGCTCACTGAGCGACCTGGCCACAAATGATAGCTCAACGCAGTGGCTTAGCACATGGCAATTTATAGCAGCCAATTACTCCAAAAAAGAAAAAACCTGAGGATCTGGATAAAAATCCACACAACCACGTGGAGAATATGCATACCAAATATGCACGCGTCAGGTTTGGGTTCGAACCCACGACCTCATGTATACCTGGAAAAGTAGTGAACATCTCGCCACCATGGCACCCCCAAGTTAAAATGAAACAAACAATACCCACCACACAAGGCACTCTTTTCTCACGCCTCTTGGAGCACGGGGAACCCAGATCTAAGCCCGGGCACTCATCCCGGGCCAGACCTTGGCTGTTTCCGGTCTACCAAGTCTTTCCACTGGCACATCTGAGCTGAGCCAGCGCAGGGCCCTAACGGTCTGAGTGGTTTCCCACAGGTTACTTGCCAAGCCCGCATCTCCGATTAGCACGGTGGACTACGTTCAGTGTGAAAGAAGTTCACATACGTACACACAAGCCGAGCCAATACTGAAACGTGTTACGCGGGCCTCCCAAGACATTTGATTTTAATTTGGATAGGGGCCAAGCAGGGCCAGGGGCGGTGCTAATGCCGCGCTCATTACATGTGACGTCAGTCAGGCCCCATCGGTGTCTCGACCCCTTCATTGCATGCGATGGCTCCAGCACGGCTCGGCTTCTCCAGTGGGAAAAAAAAAACAACCGAACCACACCGGGGCCGTGGCGAGGCAGCTCAGTTAGGATGTACAGTACGTACAGTGGAAATCAACTAATGAATTACACTTTATTTCCTTAAAAGTAGCCTTTCAGAAAACCCAAGGCTCCTGTACGTAAAAACGATCCTCAATTATAACATTAAAACCCACGCGATTGAAATAACACTTGGGCTGACCTGCAACGGTACATTTCGTATAATGTATTTACAGTGAGGGAAAAAAGTATTTGATCCCCTGCTGATTTTGTACGTTTGCCCACTGACGAAGAAATGATCAGTGTATAATTTTAATGGTAGGTTTATTTGAACAGTGAGAGACAGAATAACAACAACAAAATCCAGAAAAATGCATGTCAAAAATATTATAAATTGATTTGCATTTTAATGAGGGAAATAAGTATTTGACCCCCTCTCAATCAGAAAGATTTCTGGCTCCCAGGTGTCTTTTATACAGGTAACGAGCTGAGATTAGGAGCACACTCTTAAAGGGAGTGCTCCTAATCTCAGCTTGTTACCTGTATAAAAGACACCTGTCCACAGAAGCAATCAATCAATCAGATTCTAAACTCTCCACCATGGCCAAGACCAAAGAGCTCTCCAAGGATATCAGGGACAAGATTGTAGACCTTCACAAGGCTGGAATGGGCTACAAGACCATTGCCAAGCAGCTTGGTGAGAAGGTGACAACAGTTGATGCGATTATTCGCAAATGGAAGAAACACAAAAGAACTGTCAATCTCCCTCGGCCTGGGGCTCCATGCAAGATCTCACCTCGTGGAGTTGCAATGATCATGAGAACGGTGAGGAATCAGCCCAGAACTACACGGGTTTGCCAATGAACATCTGAATGATTCAGAGGACAACTGTGTGAGAGTGTTGTGGTCAGATGAGACCAAAATGGAGCTCTTTGGAATCTACTCAACTCGCCGTGTTTGGAGAAGAAGGAATGCTGCCTATGACCCCAAGAACACCATCCCCACCGTCAAACATGGAGGTGGAAGCATTATGCTTTGGGGGTGTTTTCTGCTAAGGGGACAGGACAACTTCACCGCATCAAAGGGACGATGGACGGGGCCATGTACCGCCAAATCTTGGGTGAGATCCTCCTTCCCTCAGCCAGGGCATTGAAAATGGGTCGTGGATGGGTATTCCAGCATGACAATGACCCAAAACACACGGCCAAGGCAACAAAGGAGTGGCTCAAGAAGAAGCACATTAAGGTCCTGGAGTGGCCTAGCCAGTCTCCAGACCTTAATCCCATAGAAAATCTGTGGAGGGAGCTGAAGGTTCGAGATGCCAAACGTCTGCCTCGAAACCTTAATGACTTGAAGAAGATCTGCAAAGAGGAGTGGGACAAAATCCCTCCTGAGATGTGTGCAAACCTGGTGTCCAACTACAAGAAACGTCTGACCTCTGTGATTGCCAACAAGGGTTTTGCCACCAAGTACTAAGTCATGTTTTGCAGAGGGGTCAAATACTTATTTCCCTCATTAAAATGCAAATCAATTTATAAAATTTTTGACATGCCTTTTTCTGGATTTTTGTTGTTATTCTGTTTCTCACTGTTCAAATAAACCTACCATTAAAATTATAGACTGATCACTTCTTTGTCAGTGGGCAAACGTACAACATCAATAGGGGATCAAATACTTTTTTCCCTCCCTGTAGTTTTTAATCTGTGAACGCCAGACTCAACACGTACGTTTTAAGTTATTTTTTCAGCCAATAGCCATTCGTATTTGGGGGGGTGTCCCACCACCGGCTCCAATAAAGGGCCCCCCACCACCACCACAAAATCACCATCGATCCCTCCACGCGATGGCCTGTCGTGGCGTGGGGTCGTTGGGGTCGTCGTCGTCGCCGCTGCTGCTGCTGCTGCACCCACCGTGTCCTGGTGCGTGCGCTGGTGCTTGGCGCGGTCGCTGGAGTTGCTGAAGGCCTTGCCGCAGCCCGGCTGCTGGCACAGGTAGGGCCGCTCGCCCGTGTGGCTTC
This sequence comes from Petromyzon marinus, assembly GCF_048934315.1. Classification (NCBI taxonomy): domain Eukaryota; kingdom Metazoa; phylum Chordata; class Hyperoartia; order Petromyzontiformes; family Petromyzontidae; genus Petromyzon; species Petromyzon marinus. The sequence goes on along the minus strand of NC_133710.1, from coordinate 6,339,394 downwards.
GCACGTGGATCTTGAGGTTCTCCAGTCGCGAGAACGCCTTGGGGCAGCCCTCGAACTGCGCAGCGACGCAAAGGGAGCAGGGGGCGTAAGTCAGTGCCGTGCATTTATGAACGCGCAGCTCTTATAGCCTGGGCCAGTGGTTCTCGACCTTGTTTTGGCTACTGTGCTATCACCCCTTGTTGAATTTTGTTTCGGACGAGTGAGCCCCTTGCCTGACCCGGCATGGTTCTGAGAAATAAACGTATGAATAATTAACGTCAATATTTTAACCACTTGTCCATTTTGTTAGGTAATCCTAACGAGGCAGTAACTGCAACCGAATAAAAAAAACGCATTGAACGGATGCTCTACAATGCGTAATGTAATTTGTTTGTGCCCTGCTGGTTACACTTGGAAACCCGCATTGTTTACGATCAATGAGTTTAGAAAGGTTTTTAATATACCGTTCTGGGTTGCCATATGGATTTAAACGTCATCGTAATTATTTTATATTGGCAGATTCATACGTGATTATTCACCACGTATAATATAATTTCACACATTTATCAATCACCTCACGTACCCCCTGGGACATTGCCACGTTCGCCCTGGGTCCGCGTACCTCCAGATGAGAACCACTGACCGAGGTTCTCACGACCACGCGGTGTTCGTACATTGTAATCGCTTAATGTCCTGGTGCGGCCTGGTGCTGTGTTTGTTGTTGATGCCTTGCCCAAACGTGCATCTGGTGTTGACTAATAGGCAGCAATGTTTGTACTTAATGCAATTTGTACTTTATATATATGACTTATTTATTATTTATTTTTTACGTAGTGACTTGTTTACCTTTTCACTATGTTGCACGACTGTCGTGTTTTTTTGTATTGTCTGCCCTTGTAGCTCGCTGATCCCGTGCCCCAACTGGGGATCTGTGAAATAGAGCTTCACGGCTCATTGGATTCCTAATGCAGTCTATATAAAGATTCTGATTCTATTAAAGCAGCTCTGTCTTGCACGTTCTACTGAACTGGTTAAATGTCGGTGAAGAGCCTCGAACATCATGCAGCGGCAGTGAGTTCTGGGCCGATGAACCGTTGGGTAGGCGAGTGGGTAGGTGAGTGAGTTGGGTGGGTATCTGAGTGAGAAAACGAGTGGTTGAGTATGGAGGTAGGTGAGTGGGTAGGTGAGTTCTATGCCAACCGATTGTTGAGTAGGTGAGTGGGTAGGTGAGTGAGTTTGGTGGGTATCTGAGTGAGAAAACGAGTGGGTGATTATGGAGGTAGGTGAATGGGTAGACGAGTTCTATGCCAATGGACTGTTGAGTAGGTGAGTGGGTAGGTGAGTGAGTTTGGTGGGTATCTGAGTGAGAAAACAAGTGGGTGAGTAAGTAGTGGAGTGGGTAGGTGAATTTCATGGCGATTGACCGCTGAGTAGGTGAGTGGGTAGGTGAGTGAGTGGGCGGGTATCTGATTGAGTGAACGAGTGAGTGAGTGGGTAGGTGAAGGAGTGGGTAGGTGAGTTCCATGCCGACAGACTGCTGACCGCGAAGCTGCAAGGTCCACGTCTCGTTGCCTGAGTGCGCGGGACGATCACGTCGCGTGGGTCAGTGCAGAGCATCGATTGGGGCCGCTGATGCTCAAATAAGTTTCCGTGCTGCTGTGCAGCAGTGCTCCGATGTGTTTTTTTTTCCGTGCTGCTACGGCGTGTCGCGGGGCACGACGTCCGACGTTCCGCGCGCACCACGTGCCGGGAGCTTCTTTGGGAAGTGAATCCGATGAAGCAGCTCCGACCCGGCACGTGCAGCGGAACGTCGGACATCGTGCCGAGCGACAGGCGGTTAACAACCCCGAAAAGACCCGTCGGACGGCGAGTCGTGCATTTGTCTTCAATTCGGCAGTGGTTTGTCTCACGGGGAGAATTTTCCCAGTCGTAGGAATGTGGAATCTTCAATATTGGAATTCCAACAATGCCATTGCTCATTTTAACAGCAAGGCACCTTGAGTCGAGAATTTGGATTGACATCTGTTGTCATTTAGCGAATACCGCCGAGGAATAAGTAAATAAATAAATGCGCGTGCGTACACTGAAATCCTCGCAATGTAATGCGACGTAGCATTAATGAAGAGTAAACTGGATATTTACGAGCGGGGTCAATACGCCTGTGAAACATCATGGAAGGCTAAAAACGGAACCGCCCCCCCCCCCCCTAGATATGGAATGGAGCAGTAATTCACTTCCCCCGATGCAAGCCAGGTGTGCACCAGGGCTGTTTCGCGTTTAGGTGGGACAGGGGGACAACACCGCTGAGTGGAAACTGTCAGTGGCCGATAAATCAGCTCACGCAGGGGCAGCGGAGAGCGGACGAGGGAGCGAGGGTGAGAGAGGAAAGCGGAAAGCTGTGGAAGTCAAATTAAAATGTTCGTGTATTTTATGAATCCCTGCCTCCGCCCCCAACGCTTTGATTTCTGCCCCCAGGAGGAGAAGCCGGGCTCTGGGATGAGGCCGCAGGGATTGAGCGGCCGTGTGGAGCTACATCCCGAGAAATGCGCTACAGCTGCGTGGACGAGATGCGTGTGTGAACAGCGGCGCGCAGGCGCACGTGCGGTTGTGTGTGTGTGTGCATGTGTCTGTGTATGTGTGTCTGTGTGTGTGTGTCTGTGTGTGTGTGCGTGTTGTGGGGAGCGGTGGTGTAGCGGTTAGTGCGCTGCGCTACGAACCCGGCGACATGGGTTCGATTCCCGCTCACGGCCAACACCAGTGACGATTATCTGAACTGGTCCCGGGCCTCCCCTAGGTCGACTCAGCCTCAAATGAGTACCCGGTGCGGTGCGTAAACATCGCCACTGGGGAGACAAAGACGGCCGGGCGTGGTGTTAGTCACCCACACCCTCGTGTGCCGTGCCGGCCTTGATAGGTCCTCGCTAACAGCACTTGCCCCAACAGTCTGTTAAGGCTATACGGGGGGTCTTTGTCTGTGTTCTGACCACACGTGTGTGTGTGTTCTGGTGGGGAGCGGTAGCGCAGCGGTTCGCGCTACGATCCTGGCGGCGACCCGAATTCGATTCCGGCTCACGGCCAACACCGGTGACGATTGCCTGAACCGGTCCTGGGACTCTCCTCGGTCGAAAAGGAATGGCTCTTCTGATTATTTTGGTTGCCGACCCCTGCCTTGCATGCCAGCATCAAGGTCTAAAAATTACTTAAATTGGGTGAACACCACAAAGTAGCGTAGCCCCACGACCTTCAGCACCCCCCCTCCCCGCACCACATGCAGTCGACTGGTCTGTGAAACATCGCCCCTCCTTCACGGTAGCCTTGTGTTGCAAGGACGGCACGAATAGCAAATCTACTGAAGTATTATTATTGTTATTGACGAGCGATCGAGAAAGAATTGAACTCGACTCTGAGAGTTCTCATTCCGACATGCTACCTGGAAATGACAACAACATAGATAATTTTGATTTAAAGCTTCTAATTCTTGGTTCTTTCGGTAAAGGCACGTAGAAGGGAAACAATAAAATAATACAAATATAAAACAATAAAATTATCACGACGTTTCGACTGCAACACAAGCAATCATCATCAGGTGTGAAAACCACAGCAAGAAAATTTGAAAAAAGTGGCGTTTTTTTAACGTTAGCACCACGGAGAGCGATTTGGCAGTTATTCAGATGGACGAGTCCATCTATGTTCGTATAAGAGGAGGAGGGAGACGAAAATAATGGATGCGGTCTGAAAGCCACCGTAAGCGTGAACAATCAATTAAGACCCGAAATGGTTTAACAAATCCTTCCAATGATTGCTAAGCCAGAATCCATCTTCTCGGTTGAAAATGTCTCTGTGTTTGTATATGTGGATAGCCTCATGAACGAATCTCTCATGGTAGCCAGATGGCTTGCAAAGATAATATCAGTAATAAAATAACACCGGTATAACCCCTACAACAACCAAAAAAACCGCTCGCCATAAACCAAAAACACAAAAGAGAAGAAACTAATCTCCGCTCTTCCTCGAGCGACGTGAAGCGGTTGTGTCCTCTGTGATATATTGCACCGGCAAGGGCATAAATACAGCGGCAGGAATGCCGTGATTTCCTCCCGGACCCAGCAGCAGCAGCGGCATCACTCCCACATACTCTCTCGCTCGCGCGATGGATGTCTCATGCGGAAAAGAAAAAAAAATCACGAGCGCACTCCGCTCATCTGACTTCAATTTTTGGGAGACGCGGGTCCATCGCGGAACGCAACGGCACAAACCATCTCCACGGCAGCGGTTGTTCTGCCAAATTTTTGCGCAGTCGGCTCCAGATTTTTTACTACCGTGTGGGGTGTTTTTTCCGCGGCCGTGCCGCGCACGCCTCTCCGGCGTGTCCTCGGCGCTGTTGCCGCGCGTTTTGTTCGGCACACGATGTCCGTCGTTTTTCCGCACGTGCCGGGAGATATTAACTACCTCGGCAGGTATACAGGACGTCGTGGGTGCGATCCCGAACCTGACGCCGCCTCTATATTTGGAGTTTGCATATTCTCCCCGTTGTCGCTTGGATTTTTCTCCGGGTCCTCCGTTTTTTCCCTCCACATTTAGACACGAAACACGCGTTTAGAGTATTTCGCTGCCTTAAATTTTGACGTTGTCACAAGCCACTTCGTTGAGCTATCATTTGAGGACAGGTCGCTTCTGAACAAGAGCTTTGTAGCTCAGTGGGCCTTACCTGTTAAATAAAAAAAAACATTCAATTGCTGAAGAAGCTACGGGCACGTGGGTCGAAACCTCCGGACGTCGTGCCGAAGAAAACGTGGCACGACCTGTAAACGCACCGCAGAGCCATAATCAGCTCCACTTCGATTTGGTTTCCTTCCTCAAGAAACTCGCACTCGATGGATCCACCTTTGAGTTATCCACCAACTCCACATCACCACTGCTATTAGGGTATGCAGGCACGGTGCATCATCATAATCATGAACATCGGGTGGTCAACCGAGGAAATGTTGGTTGCTGTGCATAGCCGGGAACGCTAACTATGGCAGAATCACGCTTCACATGCCCGACATGGTCAGATCTCAAAAGCTAAAGAGGTTTATTGTTGGTCAATGCTCGGAATGGGAGCCCGCTAAGGCCCGCCACGTGTTGTTCGCAGTACCTTTGTGAGGTGCCAATAAATGGCAGCAGAGCGATGGATTCCGGCCACAGATGCAATTTGATTCGCTCGCTGGATTGAATTTGTGCGTAGCTTTGAGCATCACTGCCTCGTACGTGTGATGGATTTTCTCCGGGTTCTCCAGTTTCCTCCCACAAGAAGCCACTCATTTTTCGATTTAAATCTTTCGTGACTGCAAGGATTCATCTTCTTTGGTTCTTTCGGTAAAGTCACGTAGAATGAGAATAAAATAATAAATTGATAAAATAACACAATAATATTCTCACGACGTTTCGGCCACAACACAAGCGGCCTTCATCAGGTGAAGGGACGAGACTGTCTGGAGGACAGTGCCGCTTGTGTTGTGGCCGAAACGTCGTGAGAATATTATTGTGTTATTTTGTTTGATCAATTTATTATTTTATTCTCATTCTACGTGACTTTACCGAAAGAACCAAAGAAGATGAAGCCACTCATTATTAATTGAACTGACCAAGACTCATGCGAATGAGTCGTTAGATTAATCGATGCTTTGCTGGGTAAACGATTCATATTATTATCATCATCGTCGTCATCGTAGTGACCGAAAAAATACTGGCACGCACTTTTTGCGCTTTCGATTTCAAAAGTGTAGCGGTTGACGCGCTGAGCTAGGAACCCAGCGACCCGAGTCTGATTCCCGCTCACGGCCAACACCAGTGATGATTATCCTGGGCCTCCCCTAGGTCGACTCAGCCTCAAATGAGTACCTGGTGTGATGTGTAAACATCGCCACCGGGGCGACAAAGACGGCCGGGCGTGGTGTTAGCTACCCACGCCCTTCGTGTGCCGTGCCGGCCTTCATAGGTGCTCGCTAACAGCACTTGCCCCAACAGTCTGTTAAGTCTATACGGGGGATCTTTGAGAGGCATAGTAGTGCAGTTGTTTTTAAAGACGTTGTACTCACCGCAGAGAACCGTAGCTACACGACCGCACACTGTGATAGCTGCCGCCAAACTGTGCCACACGCCCTCCCGCAAGTCCTTGTGTGGACCCTCGGTACAAATAAAGTTAATTTATTTTTGTCTTTCCTCCGATTCCGTTCCGATGACGATGCGTGTGCGTCATCGGAACGGGAAGTGGTTAACGCGTAGGCTCTCACGACCAATATTATTCATGATAAAGTGTTATGGGATAGATCGCGTGAATGTAAATGTGGCATACACCCACCGATTGCAGGGTAGGTCAAGGTGGTATTTATATTTCGATTTAAAGCTTTCGTGACTGCAAGGATTCAAATTGAAGCTCTATCGTCCCGACAGTTCTGTTCTTTCACCTGAAGAAGGCTACTTGTGTTGTGGTCGAAACGTCGTGAGAATTTTATTGTCTTATTATTTTATTTTTTATTATTTTATTCTCATTCTACGTGACTTTACCGAAAAAGACAAAGAAGGTGATATTTATATTTACGCATTCTAACTCAAAAGGACGTTGTCCTTAACACTTATTTGCAATTTATTTGGAGATACCTCTGCTTCTGTGTAGGCAGTGGTGCAGGAGCACAAATAACGATGACGCTCAACGCGTTCGTCAATAACAACACCACCGTGGCCTTAAAATAAAAATATAAAGGACGACGTTTCGGGCGATGGCCCTTCTTCATAGCACATACGAATGGCCATTGTAGCACATTATATATGTTATTGTTCATATATCATTGTATATTTTTAATTCATATCATTATTTTTGTTATCTCCATATATGTAAAAGGCAAAAAGTTGTGATCATGCGTGTCTGTTCAAAATGTTTAGCGTACTTCCCGACATGCAACAAACTTGAAATTTGCCATGTGGGAACTTTCCAGACTGTACACCATGCAAAAATTATAAAAATACACTTTTTTTGGGGGGAGGGGGGCTCAATAATGCATTTTTTGCACATCAAGTGAGCTGTGACGTCAATCATGTCACGTGACCCGTGCATGTGGAAGCGTAACGCATTGTAGTGTAGTGGATAGCGCGCTGCGCTACGAACCCGGCGACCCGAGTCTGATTCCCTCTCACGGCCACCACCGGTGATGATTATCTGAACCAGGGGCGGAGCCAGGATTTCAGGCCGGGGTGACATTCAACAAATGTTAATTTCAAGAATGATGAGAGAGTCAGGCTGTTGAACCAGACGCCATCGGTTGGCGGACACACTCTGACAACGCAGTTGCACCGGAGTCCGCCAGACCGAGTGTCGTTCACTTACACGCAGAATGTCACCCCCCCTGTCACCCCCCCTGGCTCCGCCCCTGATCTGAACCGGTCCTGGGCCTCCCCTAGGTCGACTCAGCCTCAAACGAGTAACTGGTGTGGTGTGTGAACATCGCCACTGGGGAGACAAAGGCGGCCGGACGTGCTGAATCCAAGTCCCGGGCGAAGCCGGGTAGTAAAGCTAGTTATTCATATATCATTGCATATTTTATTATATATCATTATATATATATTTTCCTTTTAAGGCAGTGGCATTAACGAATGTGCTGAGTTTCGCATTGCATTATTGCCACGGCTGGGAGATTCATGCGCCTCTATGTGAGCCTCCGGGTATTAGAGTTTATACAATGCAATGTTTGTGTGTGTGTATACATAAATGCAGCGTCTCAATGTGATCGCATCTTTCTGTGAATTTGTAGGTCTCGATGTAAGTCTGTATGGGGCTCTGTGTGAGTATATGGGGCTCTGTGTGAGTATATGGGGGTTTGTGTGAGTATATGGGGGTTTGTGTTAGTATATGGGGCTCTGTGTGAGTAAATGGGGCTCTGTGTGAGTATATGGGGGTTTGTGTGAGTATATGGGGATCTGTGTGAGTATATGGGGCTCCGTGTGAGTAAATGGGGCTCTGTGTGAGTATATGGGGGTTTGTGTGAGTATATGGGGATCTGTGTGAGTATATGGGGCTCTGTCTGAGTAAATGGGGCTCTGTGTGAGTATATGGGGGTTTGTGTTAGTATATGGGGGTTTGTGTGAGTAAATGGGGCTCTGTGTGAGTATACACAACCCACTGTGGATTTATACAACATCTAAATGCAACTTCATCTCAAGACGCCTTGCAAAAACCGTCGGCGTATTTCGTTTTGATGGTGAGAAAGCTTCTTCAGCAACTGAACTGAAGCAGCACTTTGCTTTTAGAGCGAAACGTCGGACATCGTGCCGAAGAAAACACATTGCAGAGCTGTAACGATCTGTACACTTACAATAATTGTACAGTACATGTCTCTGGCATGAAGCTACGTCTAATTAGGAGACACCTACTACAACTTACATTTATATTCTGATTGTCATGTAACAAACGTCTCACAGCAAAGTTATTTAGCTTAGGGGACCCCTTGATGGCAGCTGTCCCTGTGTGGGACAAGGTGAACGCAGCACCGGCCTACAAGTGGATAGAGGTCAATGTTGTGATTGGTTTTCATATTAAATAATTGAAGTATCTCACCACCCACGCCCACCACCACCATCTTCACCACCACTGTAGAACTACCACCACCACCAAGCCCATCACCGCTACCACCATCACCACCACGCCCACCACCACCAGCACTGCCACCACTACGACCGCGACCACTACCACCACCGCCGCCACCACCATGCTCACGACTGCCACCAGCAACGCCTCCACCACCATCACTGCCACCATCACCACCGCCCAAGCTGACCGCCACCACTACCTTCCCTGCCACCACTCACCATGCACTTGTTGGGCTTCTCCCCGGAGTGCACGCGCATGTGGATGAGCAGCTTGTACCGCGCGTTGAACGGGCGCCGGCGCCGCCCGCACGCCTCCCACTGGCACGCAAACTCCTCCCCGCGCTGCGGCTCCACGTGGCTCTTCTCGATGTGGCGGCACAACTGCTCGCGCCGCCCAAACGCCGCCCGGCACTCCTCCCACCGGCATGCCTCGCCGGTTGCACTGCCGCCGCCGCTGATCGCCGGGTCCTCCGAGTCACGCGCCGCCGCCGGGAAGCCGCCCGGCCCCGCGGCGGTGGCCGCCGAGGAGGAGGAGGAGGAGAGGCTCTGGCACGCCGGGAACGGTGGCGCCGGCCGCTGGCGCTCCACGCCAAAATAGCCGGCGCCTTCGCCGTGAGACGCAACGCAAAGCCAGGACGGCACGGAAGGGCGGAGCGGCTCACGCTGCTCACCAAGGTGCCGCCGCTGATTCTGCTCATGGCGTTGCTGAAGGCTTTGATGGAGGTGATGCTGCTGGTGCTGCTCTCCAAGCTGCTGGTGCTGATGCTGGCGAAGGTTCTGATTCTGCCGCTGCTGATGATGATTCTGCTGGTGCTGGTGCTGCTGGTGGGGTTGCTGCTGCTGATGACGATTCTCAGGTGTCCTCCCTTCAGGCAGGGCACGGCGCTGACCGTGGACGTGCGGGAGGAGCGCCGACGCCATGGCTCGGCCCTCGCCGCCGTGGAACTCCGCGGAGCCGGATAGGAACCCAGCGCCGGTGGTGGCGGCGGCGGGAGCCGCCGTAGCCGCGCCCGTGCGCCGGCGCGCCGGGTGGCGGCAGCAGCAGGAGGCCGGCGACGGCGTCGTCATCCCCGAAGCGCCGGCGGTGGCAAAAGAGCACGGGCAGAGCTGGGCGGTGCGACAGCTGAGAGTGGAGACACCGCACTCTCCGGAAGAAGCTGGTGCTGCTGATGGCGGCGGTGGTGGTGGTGGTGCCACTGCAGTGGTGAAGCTGAGAAGCACAGAGTGGTCATGGTTAGCGTGCGTGCGTGTGTGTGGAGCCTATGTAAGACTATTATCGGAATCACAATATTTATTTAGGCTGGAAGAATCCGATGAAGCTCTTTTTTCACAGATATCCAGAAGGGGGAGGGCGCGCGGGGGGGGGGGGCGGGCGGGGGGTTGGGGAGGTCAGACATTTACAACAATAAACAATACAAAGTATAGGAAAGTTAAGCATAAGTACAAATCGGTCTGTCTGCTAGACTATGGGCGTCTATGTAAGTCAAGTGGCATAGTGAGGTTGGTGTGCGCACTGGAGCGAGGAATACATAATCGTCCTCCCCCACCCCCCTTTCTGTTTAATTTCCACAACTTTGTTGTGGCCAGGAACGTGCCCCTCAACACCAACCCTCTGTCACGTGGCCCTGGTGCAGTTGCACCGCCTGCCGTGCCACTGGCGTGGCTGTGCCGCGTGGTGAAGCTGCGTTGGGCCTGTACGGTCTGGCAGGACTACCTCTGAGTTAAAGCACGAATTGACTATACAGGGGACAGCCCTGCCTAAACCACCCCTCTCATCTCACTCTATTCCCCACCACACACTCTCCTAACTCTACCCTCTCATCTCTCTCAGATTCCCTCTGCGCACTCTGCTACCTCTCCCCTCTCATCTCACCGTGCACTCTCCTACCTCATATCTCAATCTATTCCCGTCGACACAATCTCCCCTCTCATCTCTCTCGAATTCCCTCCACGCACTCTGCTGCCTCTCCCCTCTCATCTCACCATGCACTCGCCTACCTCTCCCTTCTCATCTCACTCTACTCCCCTCCACGAAGTCTCCTACCTCGCACCCCCAGTTAACCCCTGCCTCGGTGGGAAGTCACTCCTTCTCCACAATTCGCCTCTCTGGTCTGGAATTCCCTCCCCCTGGACATCAGTTCACGATCCATATCCTAAATTTAGATTTAACGCTTTCGTGACTGCAGGGATTCATATTCTTGGTTCTTTCGGTAAAGTCACGTAGAAGGGAAACAATAAAATAATATAATTGGTTTATATTTTTCTTATTTTATTGTTTCCCTTCTACGTGACTTTACCGAAAGAACCAAGAATATGAACCATCTCCTAATTAAGTCCAGGCTCAAGATCTTCCTCTCCTCCTTCATCCACGGGACCATTGCGTAATTTTTTTTCACCTTTGAGTTGAGTTTCACGGATAAGGATTTGCATATTTTGCCCCAGCAAGACCGAACGCCTTAACATCACACTCCATCTCAACAATTACAATGGCCAGCTGCAGTCCAGCTAAGGGGACCCCCCCCCCCCCCCGGCAGAAGCTGTCCCTGTGCGGCACGAGGCAGCACCGACCCTGATTTCGTTGCATGCTGCGGGTCATCCAGAACACACCGTATAACAACGTTATCACGATGCAATGCCCCGATCCACGCATACGAAGGAGGCATCATCGCGGCGATACACAACTCCGCTGGCTCCTGACGCGGTTGTCCGGCTTGACCGCCTGAGTGTGAAATTGCGGTCGTCGTTCCGCATCTAACATCGGCAGCCATAGGGAAGAGAGACGATGTTGCCGGGCACCTGCATTCCAGGTAATGTCCGGCGAGGTGAGAGTGGTGCATGCCGGGATGCGGCCTGCTGTTGCCATGGAGATGGTTGCCATGCGCCGGGGAACGTGGCCGCAGGAAGGACCGGGAGGGGTCGTCCACGGTGCCCAGGCAGCTGCCTGCGTCAAACGCCAGATGGAACGATTCCTCTGGAATAGAGTTAAGAGACAAGGCAGGATTGAGTTTGATAGGGGGGGGGCTGTTATTGTTTTGCGGGGGGGGCCCTCTCTGTAAATTCAATTCCTTCTCTTGACCCTTTTATCAGCACCCATGCCCGACCCCAAACGCTCTGTCGTTATTCACCTTAGTTATTAAAATTGTACATGCGAATGGATATATATACACGAATGAATAACAATTGAAGTTGATCAGCACATCATTGGCAGTATTATGAGTATGACAAATATAGATGTTATTGGTTTGAAAACGAAATTTCCCGTAGCGTCAAAATCATGTATTTCAACCGTAATAAATCTGTTTTACATTATATTATAATGCGTTTTAGAGGGCCTTCAAAATTCAAGGCCACCAGCTGCAGTCCCTCGTGCCCCTGTATGAACCTGGCCTCGGTTCAGAGGCCCTCATCCAGCAGGGGATTGAGAAACTAACTGTATGTGCGCGTACATTTTTAAGCTACTCCTATTTTTTTTTAACCAGGTAAGACCACCCTGAGCTATGCAGCTATTTTTCAGACGCGATTGCCCAACAAAGTGGCTTATCACGTGGACATGTATAGCAGCCAAATACTCTAAACGCGTGATGTTGATTCTAAATGCGGAGGGACCAACCGAAGGACCTCGAGGATAATCCACGCGGCCACGGGGAGAGAGAGACGCAAACTCCAAATATACAGCAGGCGTCAGGGTCGGGATCGCACTCACGACCTCCTGTATACCAGGCGATGGAGTTAACATCTCGCCACCGTGAACGGGGAGAGAGAGACGCAAACTCCAAATATACAGCAGGCGTCAGGGTCGGGATCGCACTCACGACCTCCTGTATACCAGGCGATGGAGTTAACATCTCGCCACCGTGAACGGGGAGAGAGAGACGCAAACTCCAAATATACAGCAGGCGTCAGGGTCGGGATCGCACTCACGACCTCTTGTATACCAGGCGATGGAGTTAACATCTCCTAGCCACCGTGAACTATTGCCACACATCTCCAGAACGTGTTGATCCTAAGGAGGTCCACCCACCTTTCGGCCAGCAGTCAGCAAGACCCCCAAACTCCTCCTTGGGGGTCTTTGAGGGGTACGGGGGCAGGGTGCGGAACGCGTGTTCCATGATACGGGGGGGTTGGAAGTGTGGTGGGGGGAGGGGGTGCAGAGCCCCCCACTCAACCCCCCGCTCGCCACTCTTCCCCACCAAGCCTTGAGGATCTCTCCCCTTGTCGACCCGAGAGGTCTCTCGCTACATCGTTCCGCTCTTCGAGTTTGTCCGTGAGCGAGCGGTAGCCCTGAAATAAACCACAACGCAGGGTTGCCGTGATGAGAGAGCGTGATCGCTGGACTAACGGAGAGTGCTGTGGTACTTGATTGTTAAGGACTGTGCTCTGGCTTTGACCCGAACCAAACAACAAAATAGCCCCAGCACAAAGCCTATCTTGAGCCAAAACCGCCCCCTATAGCCATAACAACAGCAGTATATCTAGCGCAACCCCGCACCTCCGATTAGCACGGTTGGCTACCTACGGTGCGAAAGAAGTTCAACATACACACATTGCCTAACCCTACATTGAACCCGAACCATAGGCCTGATCCAACCCCACATCTGACCCTAACCCTCATGTCGAACATCAGCACCTACCCTGTCATTGACTACATCTCTAACCTGAGCCCGAACTAACCCTAGCATAATTCAAACCAATCACTCCCTAGTCCTAACCCTGACATTAACCTAACCCTGCCGATGACCATATGACACGGAATGTGCCCGAGTTTGTCAGGTCTCGAAAGCTAAGCAGGGGTTGATCCTGGATAGTGCTTGCATGGGCGACCACATGCACGGGTAGTATGCAACAGGTTTGGTATCGGCTGCTACTGCGGGGATATATTGTGGACAGCAGCGGACAGTACAGCAAAGTACACCGTTGTACTTGAAATTTTAGACGAGTTGATTTTTTAAAATATATATGAGTGAACATTGAAAAAGAATAACGTCTGTGCGCATGTACGTTGAACTTTCTTTCGCACCGTACGTAGCCAACCGCTCTAATCGGACGTGAAAGTGATAAGGTGTGCCACCATATCTTGCCGTGCGGACTTTAAGCCCCATACACAGTAGCAACATGTGGTGTATTACTTTGGTTTGAGAAGTACAGCAAGTAGGTTGACGATTACTGACACCCTCGCACGTGTACATGGAGAAGCCCATGTTGTCAATCCACCCATCCAAGCAACAACCCAGGCTCAACGCTGCTTAGCTCCTGAGATCGGACGAGATCAGGCGCATTACTCTGGTTTAGATGAAAGAAAGTGTCGTCTCTCCGTGTCTGTGTCTTGTCTCAAGAAGAACTTACCTGCGGCGGCTGTGTCGGGAGTCTCCGCGTGTCTGTGTCCTTATCTACACGTGCGTCTCCTCTAGGAGATCACGTGAGTCTCCACACGCGCCTTCTTCACCTTCTCTCACCGTATCTTGGACTCCTTAATCCCCCGGTGTCTCCACGTGTCTCGTCTCTCGGCGTCTTCACCTTGATCCCGCCCTACCTAATTTGTGTCTCCGCATATCTCACCATCTCGCCGCGTCTCCAGCGTGCTTCTCCACGTCGCCTCTCACCTCCTCAGAACCCCCATCACCTTCTCAGAACCCCCATCACCTCCTCGTGTCTTAAGATGTCACGGTCACAAGAGGACAAACGCGCCGGCGAGTACGTCAAGTCCGAGTTAAACTCCCCGCTTCTGTTTCAACTCGTTGTCTCCCTCTGCGCCTCCTCCATTTGTGTCTGTGGGTGTCTGTGTGTGTGTGAGTCTATGGGTATCTATGTGAGTCCATGGTTCTCTATGCTGGTCTATGTGTGGGTGTCTGTGTGTGGGTGTCTGTTTGTGTGAGTCTATGGGTATCTATGTGAGTCCATGGTTCTCTATGCTGGTCTATGTGTGGGTGTCTGTGTGTGTGAGTCTATGGGTATCTATGTGAGTCCATGGTTCTCTACGCTGGTATGTGTGTGTGTCTATGTGTGGGTGTCTGTGTGTGTGAGTCTATGGGTATCTATGTGAGTCCATGGTTCTCTATGCTGGTCTATGTGTGGGTGTCTGTGTGTGTGAGTCTATGGGTATCTATGTGAGTCCATGGTTCTCTACGCTGGTATATGTGTGTGTGTCTATGTGTGGGTGTCTGTGTGTGTGAGTCTATGGGTATCTATGTGAGTCCATGGTTATCTGTGCTAGTCTCTGTGTGTGTCTATGTGTAGGTGTCTGTGTGAGTCTATGGGTATCTATGTGAGTCCATGGTTCTCTATGCTGGTATATGTGTGTGTCTATTTGTGGGTTGTCTATGTGTGTGAGTCTATGGATATCTATGTGAGTCCATGGTTCTCTACGCTGGTATATGTGTGTGTGTGTCTATGTGTGGGTGTCTGTCTTTGTGTCTGTGTGTGTGAGTCTATGGGTATCTATGTGAGTCCATGGTTCTCTATTCTGGTCTATGTATGTGTGTCTATGTGTGGGTGTCTGTGTGTGTGAGTCTATGGGTATCTATGTGAGTCCATGGTTCTCTATGCTAGTCTCTGTGTGTGTCTATGTGTGTGAGTCTATGTGTCTCTATGTGAGTCTATAGGTGTCAATGTGAATCCATGCCTCTCTACTGTGAGTCCATGGTTATCTGCATAGTGAGTCCATGGGTGTCTATGTTTGCATCTCTGGGTGTCTATGCGAGTCCATGTTCCTCTATGCGAGTAACCGCGGCACACTATTGCGCGTCTCTGTGCGAGTCTGCGGGTGTCCGCGATGCCAGTTCGCGGTTCTCTGCACAAAGTCTGTGGATCTCTACGCAAGTCAACGGACGTGAGTCTCTTATCCCGAGCGATTTGTCGCCGAGTAGACCTCGCCTCTCTCGCAGCCTGCACACCCCCCTCGCCCCTCTCTCTCTCTCTGCCCCACGGACTCCACCAACAGCCTGCAAACAGCAACACAAAAAATCTAACTCCCCCAAACCTTCCACGTGCACAACCCCCACACCGTCCCCCATGGGGCTACACGGTTCATGGATCAGGGTAGTGGTGGTGGTGGGGAGGAGGGACGCGTGGGAGTGATGTAAAGCCAGCGGGTCGCGAGGCGTGAACTAATCAATCAGAATCAGATTTTTAAATGTGTACTAGTGTAATTGCCCGTCATATGACGTGTTCATAAAATATAAATCTAATGAAAAATGCTTAAAATGTTAAGACTGTATTGGATTTTTCTTTGGTTCTTTCGGTAAAGTCACGTAGAATGAGAATAATAATATTATTCCAAAGAAGATGAATCCTTGCAGTCACGAATGCTTTAAATCGAAATGTATTGGATTTATTTGACCAAACATTTCTCTCTGTATATATTTCACATTTTGTGTAAACTGACGATCGTCTCTCAACAGTTTTCAGTGAGATAAATCTTGTTGTTGAATCAGCACTGTGAAGACAAAGCAACAAACGAATAATGATCTATAATACAGGATTTTTTTGGGTTAAATCGCCTAAATATAAATGTGCCGTTAAACCCGCCATGCAATTTTTTAATATTTAAAATTGCATGGCGCGCATGAAAATCCACGTGGCCTCCCCAACGGTACACGCAGCGTACAGAGAGCGGCAGGCGTTAAGCACAGATCACCAACAGCAAATGTGAATAACATCCTGAAGGAATCCGATGAGCTATGAAGCTATTTTGCAAATATGTTCAGTAGGGGCACGGGGTCAGAACGTCACAACAACAAACAATACGAAAACACGATAGGAGTACAAAGTGTAGGAAAGGTAAACACACCGTAATTACAGTTTTTTTGGATTTGGTCGCGTAAGTATACAGCGAGGGAAAAAAGTATTTGATCCCGTGCTGATTTTGTACGTTTGCCCACTGACAAAGAAATGATCAGTCGATAATTTTAATGGTAGGTTTATTTGAACAGTGAGAGACAGAATAACAACAAAATCCAGAAAAAACGCATGTGAAAAATGTTATAAATTGATTTGCATTTAATGAGGAAAATAAGTATTTGACCCCCTCTCAATCAGAAAGATTTCTGGCTCCCAGGTGTCTTTTATGCAGGTAACGAGCTGAGATTAGGAGCACACTCTTAAAGGGAGTGCTCCTAATCTCAGCTTGTTACATGTATAAAAGGCACCTGTCCACAGAAGCAATCAATCAATCAGATTCCAAACTCTCCACCATGGCCAAGACCAAAGAGCTCTCTCCAAGGATGTCAGGGACAAGATTGTAGACCTACACAAGGCTGGAATGGGCTACAAGACCATTGCCAAGCAGCTTGGTGAGAAGGTGACAACAGTTGGTGCGATTATTCGCAAATGGAAGAAACACAAAAGAACTGTCAATCTCCCTCGGCCTGGGGCTCCATGCAAGATCTCACCTCGTGGAGTTGCAATGATCATGAGAACGGTGAGGAATCAGCCCAGAACTACACGGGAGGATCTTGTCAATGATCTCAAGGCAGCTGGGACCATAGTCACCAAGAAAACAATTGGTAACACACTACGCCGTGAAGGACTGAAATCCTGCAGCGCCCGCAAGGTCCCCCTGCTCAAGAAAGCACATATACATGCCCATCTGAAGTTTGCCAATGAACATCTGAATGATTCAGAGGACAACTGGGTGAAAGTGTTATGGCCGGATTAGACCAAAATGGAGCTCTTTGGCATCAACTCAAATCGCCGTGTTTGGAGGAGGAGGAATGCTGCCTATGATCCCAAGAACACCATCTCCACCGTCAAACATGGAGGTGGAAACATTATGCTTTGGGGGTGTTTTTCTGCTAAGGGGACAGGACAACTTCACCGCATCAAAGGGACGATGGACGGGGCCATGTACCGTCAAATCTTGGGCGAGAACCTCCTTCCCTCAGCCAGGGCATTGAAAATGGGTCGTGGATGGGTATTCCAGCATGACAATGACCCAAAACACACGGCCAAGGCAACAAAGGAGTGGCTCAAGAAGAAGCACATTAAGGTCCTGGAGTGGCCTAGCCAGGCTCCAGACCTTAATCCCAAAGAAAATCTGTGGAGGGAGTTGAAGGTTCGAGTTGCCAAACGTAAGCCTCGAAACCTTAATGACTTGGAGAAGATCTGCAAAGAGTGGGACAAAATCCCTCCTGAGATGTGTCCAAACCTGGTGGCCAACTACAAGAAACGTCTGACCTCTGTGATTGCCAACAAGGGTTTGCCACCAAGCACTAAGTCATATTTTGCAGAGGGGTCAAATACTGATTTGAGTTATTTCCCTCATTAAAATGCAAATCAATTTATAACATTTTTGACATGCGTTTTTCTGGATTTTTTTGTTGCTATTCTGTCTCTCACTGTTCAAATAAACCTACCATTAAAATTATAGACTGATCATTTCTTTGTCAGTGGGCAAACGTACAAAATCAGCAGGGAATCAAATACTTTTTTCCCTCACTGTACATGTGCCGTTAAACCATCACCACCCGACACATCTAATTAGTAAGGGCTTATCACGTAAACAAAACGTGCCAATTAGTTGCTACTTCAGCACACGTTTACGCGATCTAACCCCCCCCCCCCAAAAAAAAAAAACACGTGATTATGAATATTATTAGTCGCCAAAGCCTACGTGGTCAACAAACCACTTAAGATCATTCAACAACGAGGCTGTTCGGATAGACGCGGGGTGTCCTCCACTGACTTAGTCCTCCCCCGGTTTAATATTCGGGGAGTTTAAAAAAAAATCTTTATAAACTGTGCAGTCACGTACCGAGCCAGGAAACTCAATGCTAGCGCACTTGGGGGACCGAGCGGCTCTCTGTGAACAATCTCCTGGTCTTTAAGAGCAACCGGTGACGCAGGCGGTGAATCTGCGAGTCCCGTTGCAAGTCAGCCTGTGTCTCTTCCGCAAGCCTATATGGGTTTGTTTACGAGTACGTGAGTCTCTCTGTGTGTCTATGGGTCTCCACGTTGCGTCTCTTGGCACCCAATTGGACGTCTGTGGGCCTACCAACATCCACGTCGCACCTCCGATTAGCACGCTTGGCGACGTACGGTGCGAAAGAAGTTCAACGTAAATGCACGTCACTCTGCATCTCAAACGACAGGGCCGCGTGAGTAACACCACCGCCCGATGCAATGATGCGCCGCTAGAATTTGATACGCGTAATCACAAGGCTCTTTCTGAAGCCCGTTACCTTCACAACTCAACCGCCAGACCGACGTAAGAATACGCAACAACGCATTCACGCAAAAGCCACACAATTATTACCCTCGTCAAGTTACTCCACCGGAATAAACACGCGGCGATCGTAGCCACCCGACTGCGGGGCTATGCCCATTCGTGCCGTGTCACCTCGGGACTTGGTCTGGGGCAGCTGCCCAAATTGGCGGTCGCCTTTTTAAAATGCGTTGAGACGAGCGGGAGGTGACGCACTCTGAGACGACGCCTCGGCGTAGAGAACGCTCCGTCGGACACAGATCGTCACCATCATCAGCCGGGATCGATCCGCTGCTGGATGAAGGCCCCCTCAAGTCGCCACCACACACACAACAATAACCTGGAGGTGGTTGGGAGTGTTGGTGGATCACACAAGAGATTAACCTGTGCCGTGGACAGGAAGGCACAGCCTGCGGGAATCAGTACAGCAAGTAGATTGTCGATTACTGACACTCTCGCACGTGTACATGGAGAGCCCCATGTTGTCAATCCACCCATCCAAGCAACAACCCAGGCTCAACGCTGCTTAGCTTCTGAGATCTAACGAGTCCAGGCGCATTCTCGGTGATGTGATCCTAGGCTCGCGCGGTCTGATATTCATCGTGACCCCTAAACGTAACGGCCACACTGACCCGATGACTCCTAACAAGAGCCAATCCAGTTTAGTCATCGTGAGTACATAACATGTCGTTGCCCACAGCTGCCCTTGGCTCGGTGGCACAGGGATGGCGTTAGTGGTGTGGAATCTGCTAAACATTGACTGCAACCTGTTGGGGTGGCATTGCATTGCAATGAGCTCATGCACTCACTTAATGGGAATCAATCATTAACGCATTATTGCGATCTGGTGGACAAAGGGTCATTGTCTGAAAAAAATATATGCACCGTGCTACAATAGGCAGTAATAAGTGTGAGCGTGCGTGTGTGTGCGCGCATGACTGAGCTAAATAATTTAAAGGTGCCTCTGGCTCCAACTATCAAGGGTTCGAGTCCCACTGCAAACCACATTCCACCATTTAGGTCATTCAAGATCAACCGTCTAGAGGTCATCAAGGCCAGCAGTACTCTTGGGTGACCAACTATTCCCTTACTCTGGCTGTCTGAGCCTCGGGCATTCAACAACAAATCTAGCAATGTCAGGAGCTGGCTCGTTGACAAGAATGTCACTGTGGCGTGAACACTGCACCCTCAGCGTCATACGTGTGTGTTCAGCTTGACTGTATACGAGCCACAAGAATGAATGTGTACAGTATATTCACAACCCGACTGCCAATCCACTGCTGGATGAGGGCCACCCACGAAACTGATCACAGCAGGTTGAACGAGGCATAGTTTCGTGGCTTTTGTGACATTGCCCTCTGCTGCCCAACACATAACCCCTGTGGTTTGTAATATGCAACGGTGAAGCTAAATTAAACTATTTTATTTACCAGGTGAAGAAGCCCACGCAGCTATTCGCTATTTATTTCAGAAGCGACCTGGCGGCCTGGCCACAAATGACAGCTCAACCGAAGTGGCGTATCATGTGTTGGCAGTGCGAACAATCAAGTACAACACAAACTCAACAAACGTATCAACAACCCTGCCCGAAAGAGGATTCAATAAGCAATTTGTGACGTTTCAGGCAACAGCCATTCTTCATAACATCTCTCCGCTATAGTGTTTCTTTACTACGAAGAAGAGTTATTACCTGATACGTCGGCTATTATTTGTTCTACTCTAGGGTAATGTTATTGACGAATGTGTTGAGATACTGTTAAGGCATCTGAAGAGGTAATTGTTAATACCTGTCCAAGGCAAACCAGGCAAGCCATAGCAATTTCTGTTACCCTTGTAGAGCCAGACTAGGGCACTCTGGTGATCTACCCAAGGCCCATCAATACGGTCCACGAAGGCTGAGGGATTCGGTAGGAGAAAAGACGGATGACGCTGTCGGCGACGTAGTGGGCTTGAGGCGACGCAAATCGCGGAGAGGTGTTCACTAAGTGACGACGTATTTGCGAAACGACGTAAAACGGGGTGACGTAAATCGGAGCATTACTTTACTCGTGGCCAGACTCGTGGCGAGACCCATCCCCGCCTGCATACCAATGAGAGACGTGATGGTGATTACATTGGTCGCGAAAGCCGACGCTTTCAAGAGACATGATGTACCTGTTGCCATCTAGAGGCAACAACCGGGTAAATGTACATTTTGCAAGCAAGGACTAGGGTACGTGTGAAGCAATTTATTCAGATTGTTTGTTATATATTTACCCAAAAAAATCGAACTGACCAAGTTTACAAAACTAACTTTAAAACGTGGTTGGCTGCAATGTAACGTATGATAAAAAAAACCGCGTGGCTGAATTTTATTTATTTATTAAATAGTAGCACCACTCAAAGCAATGCCAGCACAGGTTGAGGCTAAGCCAGGCAGCATGCGGCTCCGTAGCTGCATGCTTCTCATTCAGGAACTGCTTCGTCACATCTTCTTGGTTCTTTCGGTAAAGTCACGAATAATGGAAATAAAATAATAAAAATAAAACGTAATAAAGAATAAAATTCTCACGACGTTTTGACCACAACACAAGTAGCCTTCTTGAGGTGAAGGAACAGAACTGTCGGGACGACCTGGTCACAAATTATAGCTTAACGAAGTGGCTTGCCATGTGGAAATGTATAGCAGCCAAGACTCTAAAAGTTGAGGGAAAACCCAGAGGACCCGGAGAAAAATCCATGCGACCACGGGGAGAGAGAGAGACACCGCAAACACCAAACATACAGCAGGCGTCAGGGTCGAGATCGAACCCACGACCTCCTGTATACCAGGCGAGGTAGTTAACATCTCCTAGCCACCGTGATGATGATGATGATTAAAGAGAGACACGTAAACTCCAAAAATACAATAGGTGTCAGGGTCGGGATGGAACCCACGACCTCCTGTATACCTGGCGAGGTAGTTAACATCTCCTAGCCACCGTGGCACTCTCTCACGGTCCCTCAATGTAATATCAGAATATGTATTTATACTATAGGAATCCGATGAGCCACAAAGCTCTTTTTCACAGATGTCCAGTAGTTTCTCACAGATGTCCAGTATTATATAATATGGATCAACAACAACAACAGCCGATATTCGCCACTCAGCGGCGGTGGCGTCAGCACAGCGCTGGGTGCCAGGCTAGGTGCGCGTTGAGGTTTATCACGTGAAGTGTGCAAGGCTCGCCGACAGGACAAAAATACTGCGGCCGTTGCCAATTAAATTGGCGCGCATCTGACGCCGTTGTATTCTTCGTTATTTTAATTTTGTTAAACTCACCACTTTCTTCAATAGCAAAGCACTGTGCGTGTCGCCTTAATAATAAAGGTTTAGAGAACAGGCGACGTTTCGGGCAATGGCCCTTCTTCATGGCATACTTATTAATCGGGTTTTCGTGACAGCACCTCCTGTGCGGTTATGTAATGAGCGATACATATTGTAGAGTTAGGTAGATAGAAAAAATAATAACAATAAAATAATAAAAATAAAGTTAATAAAAAATATCACGACGTTTCAGGAACAGTTCCCGATCGAAACGTCATGATATTTGTGTTCACTTTATTTTATTATTTTATTGTTATTATATTTTTTTCTCTATCTACGTGACTTTACCGAAAGAACCATAAAATATTAATTCCTGCAGTCACGAAAGTTTTAATACAAAATAGATTGTAGAGTTACAATGCTTATTTTGCGGTAATGCTCTTGAGGAAATATTTGCGTGATTTTCATGCGTTATTAAAGTTACCCTACTTGTACTCCATAAAAGTCAGAACAGTCTGGGATGAAATTAGACAATTTATGAAATCGCGTACATTTGTGAGGAAGTCGATATCACTATAATCGCAGCATTGTGGTGTAACATTTATATCATGCGGCATCGCTAATATCGTGTGACATCGCTAAAATCGTGTGGTATCGCTAATATCGTGTGACATCACTAATATCGTGTGGTATCGCTAATATCGTGCGGTATCGTTAATATCGTGTGGTATCGCTAATATCGTGTGACATCGGTAATATCGTGTGACATCGCTAATATCGTGTGACATCGCTAATATCGTGTGACATCGCTAATATCGTGTGGTATCGCTAATATCGTGTGACATCGCTAATATCGTGTGACATCGCTAATATCGTGTGACATCGCTAATATTGTGCGGCATCGCTAATATCGTGTGACATCGCTAATATTGTGCGGCATCGCTAATATCGTGTGACATCGCTAATATCGTGTGACATCGCTAATATCGTGTGACATCGCTAATATCGTGTGGTATCGCTAATATCGTGTGACATCGCTAATATCGTCTGACATCGCTAATATCGTGTGACATCGCTAATATTGTGCGGCATCGCTAATATCGTGTGACATCGCTAATATCGTGTGACATCGCTAATATCGTGTGACATCGCTAATATCGTGTGCTATCGCTAATATCGTGTGACATCGCTAATATCGTGCGGTATCGCTAATATCGTGTGACATCGCTAATATCGTGGGGTATCGCTAATATCGTGTGACATCGCTAATATCGTGCGGTATCGCTAATATCGTGCGACATCGCTAATATCGTGTGACATCGCTAATATCGTGCGGTATCGCTAATATTGTGTGGTATCGCTAACATCGTGTGGTATCGCTAATATCGTGTGGTATCGCTAATATCGTGTGGTATCGCTAATATCGTGTGGTATCGCTAATATCGTGTGGTATCGCTAATATCGTGTGACATCGCTAATATCGGAATAGGTTTTACCCTTTTAACTGGCACAAGAACTGACACCTTTATTCAAGGCATCATGTTTGCTAATATCGTGCGGTATCGCTAATATCGTGCGACATCGCTAATATCGTGTGACATCGCTAATATCGTGCGGTATCGCTAATATTGTGTGGTATCGCTAACACCAATGGAGACTAGGCTCTAAGAAAAGCTGTCTCGGGTGTGGACCAATCAAATTCAAGGACAGTGCATATTATTATCAGAGTTGTCTTTTTGTTTGCATTTTGACTGCTTGTGTTGTGGTTATTGCAAACATGATGCCTTGAATAAAGGTGTCAGTTCTTGTGCCAGTTAAAAGGGTAAAACCTATTCCTATATCTTGTTTCTGGCAAAGGAGGTCTCATAATGTAATCGCTAATATCGTGTGACATCGCTAATATCGTGTGGCATCGCTAATATCGTGTGACATCGCTAATATCGTGCGACATCGCTAATATCGTGCGACATCGCTAATATCGTGTGGTATCGCTAATATCGTGTGACATCGCTAATATTGTGTGGTATCGCTAATATCGTGTGGCATCGCTAATATCGTGGGGTATCGCTAATATCGTGCGGCATCGCTAATATCGTGTGGTATCGCTAATATCGTGCGGCATCGCTAATATCGTGTGACATCGCTAATATTGTGTGGTATCGCTAATATCGTGTGGTATCGTTAATATCGTGCGGCATCGCTAATATCGTGGGGTATCGCTAATATCGTGTGGTATCGCTAATATCGTGTGACATCGCTAATATCGTGTGACATCGCCAATATCGTGTGGTATCGCTAAAATCGTGTGACATCGCTAATATTGTGTGACATCGCTAATATCGTGTGACATCGCTAATATCGTGTGGCATCGCTAATAACGTGGGGTATCGCTAAAATCGTGCGGCATCGCTAATATCGTGTGACATCGCTAATATCGTGTGACATCGCTAATATCGTGTGACATCGCTAATATCGTGTGGTATCGCTAATATTGTGTGGTATCGCTAATATCGTGGGGTATCGCTAATATCGTGTGGTATCGCTAATATCGTGTGACATCGCTAATATCGTGTGACATCGCCAATATCGTGTGGTATCGCTAAAATCGTGTGACATCGCTAATATTGTGTGACATCGCTAATATCGTGTGACATCGCTAATATCGTGTGGCATCGCTAATAACGTGGGGTATCGCTAAAATCGTGCGGCATCGCTAATATCGTGTGGTATCGCTAATATCGTGCGGCATCGCTAATATCGTGTGGTATCGCTAATATCGTGTGACATCGCTAATATCGTGTGACATCGCTAATATCGTGTGACATCGCTAATATCGTGTGATATCGCTAATATCGTGTGACATCGCTAATATCGTGTGACATCGCTAATATCGTGTGGCATCGCTAATATCGTGTGACATCGCTAATATCGTGTGACATCGCTAATATCGTGTGGTATCGCTAATATCGTGTGACATCGCTAATATCGTGTGACATCGCTAATATCGTGTGACATCGCTAATATCGTGTGATATCGCTAATATCGTGTGACATCGCTAATATCGTGTGACATCGCTAATATCGTGTGGCATCGCTAATATCGTGTGACATCGCTAATATCGTGTGACATCGCTAATATCGTGTGGTATCGCTAATATCGTGTGACATCGCTAATATCGTGTGGTATCGGTAATATCGTGTGACATCGCTAATATCGTGTGACATCGCTAATATCGTGTGACATCGCTAATATCGTGTGGTATCGGTAATATCGTGTGACATCGCTAATATCGTGTGATATCGCTAATATCGTGGGGTATCGCTAAAATCGTGTGACATCGCTAATATCGTGTGACATCGCTAATATCGTGCGACATCGCCAATATCGTGTGGTATCGCTAATATCGTGTGGTATCGCTAATATCGTGTGACATCGCTAATATCGTGTGATATCGCTAATATCGTGTGACATCGCTAATATCGTGTGATATCGCTAATATCGTGTGGTATCGCCAATATCGTGTGACATCGCTAATATCGTGTGACATCGCTAATATCGTGCGACATCGCTAATATCGTGTGGTATCGCTAATATTGTGTGGTATCGCTAATATCGTGTGGCATCGCCAATATCGTGGGGTATCGCTAATATCGTGCGGCATCGCTAATATCGTGTGGTATCGCCAATATCGTGGGGTATCGCTAATATCGTGCGGCATCGCTAATATCGTGTGGTATCGCTAATATCGTGCGGCATCGCTAATATCGTGTGACATCGCTAATATTGTGTGGTATCGCTAATATCGTGTGGTATCGTTAATATCGTGCGGCATCGCTAAGATCGTGCGGCATCGCTAATATTGTGTGGTATCGCGAATATCGTGTGACATCGCTAATATCGTGTGATATCGCTAATATCGTGTGACATCGCTAATATCGTGTGGTATCGCTAATATCGTGTGACATCGTTAATATCGTGTGACATCGCTAATATCGTGTGACATCGCTAATATCGTGTGACATCGCTAATATCGTGTGACATCGCTAATATCGTGTGGTATCGCTAATATTGTGTGGTATCGCTAATATCGTGGGGTATCGCTAATATCGTGTGGTATCGCTAATATCGTGTGACATCGCTAATATCGTGTGACATCGCCAATATCGTGTGGTATCGCTAAAATCGTGTGACATCGCTAATATCGTGTGACATCGCTAATATCGTGTGACATCGCTAATATCGTGTGGTATCGCTAATATCGTGCGGTATCGCTAATATCGTGTGACATCGCTAATATCGTGGGGTATCGCTAATATCGTGTGACATCGCTAATATCGTGTGACATCGCTAATATCATGTGAATCGCTAATATCGTGGGGTATCGCTAATATCGTGCGGCATCGCTAATATCGTGTGGTATCGCTAATATCGTGCGGCATCGCTAATATCGTGTGACATCGCCAATATCGTGTGGTATCGCTAATATCGTGTGACATCGCTAATATCGTGTGGCATCGCTAATATCGTGTGACATCGCTAATATTGTGTGACATCGCTAATATCGTGTGGTATCGCTAATATCGTGCGGCATCGCTAATATCGTGTGACATCGCTAATATCGTGTGACATCGCTAATATCGTGCGGCATCGCTAATATCGTGTGGTATCGCTAATATCGTGTGGTATCGCTAATATCGTGTGGTATCGCTAATATCGTGTGACATCGCTAATATCGTGTGGTATCGCTAATATCGTGTGACATCGCTAATATCGTGGGGTATCGCTAATATCGTGTGACATCGCTAATATCGTGTGGTATCGTGAATATCGTGTGACATCGCTAATATCGTGTGACATCGCTAATATCGTGAGGCATCGCTAATATCGTGTGACATCGCTAATATCATGTGAATCGCTAATATCGTGGGGTATCGCTAATATCGTGCGGCATCGCTAATATCGTGTGGTATCGCTAATATCGTGCGACATCGCTAATATCGTGTGACATCGCCAATATCGTGTGGTATCGCTAATATCGTGTGACATCGCTAATATCGTGTGGCATCGCTAATATCGTGTGACATCGCTAATATTGTGTGACATCGCTAATATCGTGTGGTATCGCTAATATCGTGCGGCATCGCTAATATCGTGTGACATCGCTAATATCGTGTGACATCGCTAATATCGTGCGGCATCGCTAATATCGTGTGGTATCGCTAATATCGTGTGGTATCGCTAATATCGTGTGGTATCGCTAATATCGTGTGACATCGCTAATATCGTGTGGTATCGCTAATATCGTGTGACATCGCTAATATCGTGGGGTATCGCTAATATCGTGTGACATCGCTAATATCGTGTGGTATCGTGAATATCGTGTGACATCGCTAATATCGTGTGACATCGCTAATATCGTGAGGCATCGCTAATATCGTGTGGCATCGCTAATATCGTGTGGTATCGCTAATATCGTGGGGTATCGCTAATATCGTGCGGCATCGTTAATATTGTGTGGTATCGCTAATATCGTGTGACATCGCTAATATCGTGTGACATCGCTAATATCGTGTGACATCGCTAATATCGTGCGGCATCGCTAATATCGTGCGGCATCGCTAATATCGTGTGACATCGCTAATATCGTGTGACAT
This sequence comes from Petromyzon marinus, assembly GCF_048934315.1. NCBI lineage: Eukaryota > Metazoa > Chordata > Hyperoartia > Petromyzontiformes > Petromyzontidae > Petromyzon > Petromyzon marinus. The sequence goes on along the minus strand of NC_133710.1, from coordinate 6,311,652 downwards.
TGCTAATATCGTGTGGTATCGCTAATATCGTGTGGCATCGCTAATATCGTGTGACATCGCTAATATCGTGTGACATCGCTAATATTGCGTGACATCGCTAATATCGTGTGGCATCGCTAATATCGTGTGGCATCGCTAATATTGTGTGACATCGCTAATATTGTGTGACATCGCTAATATCGTGTGACATCGCTAATATTGTGTGGTATCGCTAATATCGTGTGGTATCGTTAATATCGTGCGGCATCGCTAATATCGTGTGGTATCGCGAATATCGTGTGACATCGCTAATATCGTGTGATATCGCTAATATCGTGTGACATCGCTAATATCGTGTGACATCGCTAATATCGTGTGACATCGCTAATATCGTGTGACATCGCTAATATCGTGTGGTATCGCTAATATTGTGTGGTATCGCTAATATCGTGGGGTATCGCTAATATCGTGTGGTATCGCTAATATCGTGTGACATCGCTAATATCGTGTGACATCGCCAATATCGTGTGGTATTGCTAAAATCGTGTGACATCGCTAATATTGTGTGACATCGCTAATATCGTGTGACATTGCTAATATCGTGTGGCATCGCTAATAACGTGGGGTATCGCTAAAATCGTGCGGCATCGCTAATATCGTGTGGTATCGCTAATATCGTGCGGCATCGCTAATATCGTGTGGTATCGCTAATATCGTGTGACATCGCTAATATCGTGTGACATCGCTAATATCGTGTGACATCGCTAATATCGTGTGATATCGCTAATATCGTGTGACATCGCTAATATCGTGTGACATCGCTAATATCGTGTGGCATCGCTAATATCGTGTGACATCGCTAATATCGTGTGACATCGCTAATATCGTGTGGTATCGCTAATATCGTGTGACATCGCTAATATCGTGTGACATCGCTAATATCGTGTGACATCGCTAATATCGTGTGATATCGCTAATATCGTGTGACATCGCTAATATCGTGTGACATCGCTAATATCGTGTGGCATCGCTAATATCGTGTGACATCGCTAATATCGTGTGACATCGCTAATATCGTGTGGTATCGCTAATATCGTGTGACATCGCTAATATCGTGTGGTATTGGTAATATCGTGTGACATCGCTAATATCGTGTGACATCGCTAATATCGTGTGACATCGCTAATATCGTGTGGTATCGGTAATATCGTGTGACATCGCTAATATCGTGTGATATCGCTAATATCGTGGGGTATCGCTAAAATCGTGTGACATCGCTAATATCGTGTGACATCGCTAATATCGTGCGACATCGCCAATATCGTGTGGTATCGCTAATATCGTGTGGTATCGCTAATATCGTGTGACATCGCTAATATCGTGTGATATCGCTAATATCGTGTGACATCGCTAATATCGTGTGATATCGCTAATATCGTGTGGTATCGCCAATATCGTGTGACATCGCTAATATCGTGTGACATCGCTAATATCGTGCGACATCGCTAATATCGTGTGGTATCGCTAATATCGTGTGGTATCGCTAATATCGTGTGACATCGCTAATATTGTGTGGTATCGCTAATATCGTGTGGCATCGCCAATATCGTGGGGTATCGCTAATATCGTGCGGCATCGCTAATATCGTGTGGTATCGCCAATATCGTGGGGTATCGCTAATATCGTGCGGCATCGCTAATATCGTGTGGTATCGCTAATATCGTGCGGCATCGCTAATATCGTGTGACATCGCTAATATTGTGTGGTATCGCTAATATCGTGTGGTATCGTTAATATCGTGCGGCATCGCTAAGATCGTGCGGCATCGCTAATATTGTGTGGTATCGCGAATATCGTGTGACATCGCTAATATCGTGTGATATCGCTAATATCGTGTGACATCGCTAATATCGTGTGGTATCGCTAATATCGTGTGACATCGTTAATATCGTGTGACATCGCTAATATCGTGTGACATCGCTAATATCGTGTGACATCGCTAATATCGTGTGACATCGCTAATATCGTGTGGTATCGCTAATATTGTGTGGTATCGCTAATATCGTGGGGTATCGCTAATATCGTGTGGTATCGCTAATATCGTGTGACATCGCTAATATCGTGTGACATCGCCAATATCGTGTGGTATCGCTAAAATCGTGTGACATCGCTAATATCGTGTGACATCGCTAATATCGTGTGACATCGCTAATATCGTGTGGTATCGCTAATATCGTGCGGTATCGCTAATATCGTGTGACATCGCTAATATCGTGGGGTATCGCTAATATCGTGTGACATCGCTAATATCGTGTGACATCGCTAATATCATGTGAATCGCTAATATCGTGGGGTATCGCTAATATCATGCGGCATCGCTAATATCGTGTGGTATCGCTAATATCGTGCGGCATCGCTAATATCGTGTGACATCGCCAATATCGTGTGGTATCGCTAATATCGTGTGACATCGCTAATATCGTGTGGCATCGCTAATATCGTGTGACATCGCTAATATTGTGTGACATCGCTAATATCGTGTGGTATCGCTAATATCGTGCGGCATCGCTAATATCGTGTGACATCGCTAATATCGTGTGACATCGCTAATATCGTGCGGCATCGCTAATATCGTGTGGTATCGCTAATATCGTGTGGTATCGCTAATATCGTGTGGTATCGCTAATATCGTGTGACATCGCTAATATCGTGTGGTATCGCTAATATCGTGTGACATCGCTAATATCGTGGGGTATCGCTAATATCGTGTGACATCGCTAATATCGTGTGGTATCGTGAATATCGTGTGACATCGCTAATATCGTGTGACATCGCTAATATCGTGAGGCATCGCTAATATCGTGTGACATCGCTAATATCATGTGAATCGCTAATATCGTGGGGTATCGCTAATATCGTGCGGCATCGCTAATATCGTGTGGTATCGCTAATATCGTGCGGCATCGCTAATATCGTGTGACATCGCCAATATCGTGTGGTATCGCTAATATCGTGTGACATCGCTAATATCGTGTGGCATCGCTAATATCGTGTGACATCGCTAATATTGTGTGACATCGCTAATATCGTGTGGTATCGCTAATATCGTGCGGCATCGCTAATATCGTGTGACATCGCTAATATCGTGTGACATCGCTAATATCGTGCGGCATCGCTAATATCGTGTGGTATCGCTAATATCGTGTGGTATCGCTAATATCGTGTGGTATCGCTAATATCGTGTGACATCGCTAATATCGTGTGGTATCGCTAATATCGTGTGACATCGCTAATATCGTGGGGTATCGCTAATATCGTGTGACATCGCTAATATCGTGTGGTATCGTGAATATCGTGTGACATCGCTAATATCGTGTGACATCGCTAATATCGTGAGGCATCGCTAATATCGTGTGGCATCGCTAATATCGTGTGGTATCGCTAATATCGTGGGGTATCGCTAATATCGTGCGGCATCGTTAATATTGTGTGGTATCGCTAATATCGTGTGACATCGCTAATATCGTGTGACATCGCTAATATCGTGTGACATCGCTAATATCGTGCGGCATCGCTAATATCGTGCGGCATCGCTAATATCGTGTGACATCGCTAATATCGTGTGACATTGCTAATATCGTGTGGTATCGCTAATATCGTGTGGCATCGCTAATATCGTGTGACATCGCTAATATCGTGTGACATCGCTAATATTGCGTGACATCGCTAATATCGCGTGGCATCGCTAATATCGTGTGGCATCGCTAATATTGTGTGACATCGCTAATATTGTGTGACATCGCTAATATCGTGTGACATCGCTAATATCGTGTGGCATCGCTAATATCGTGTGGCATCGCTAATATCGTGTGACATCGCTAATATCGTGTGACATCGCTAATATCGTGTGGTATCGTTAATATTGCCAGGTCCTCCTCGCAAAAGACGTTTTAAACTCAAGGGTTTATATTCTTGGTTATTTCGGTAAAGTCACGTAGAAGGGTAACAATAAAATAATAAAAATATAAAAACCGCCACTTTTTTCAAAATTTCTTGCCGTGGGTTTTCACACCTGATGATGATTGCTTGTGTTGCAGTCGAAACGTCGCGAGAATTTTTTATTTATTATTTAATTGTTTCCCTTCTACCGAAAGAACCAAAAATATGAATCCCTGCAGTCAAGAAAGCTTTGAATCAAAATTCAAGGGTTTATTTTTACCTGGTTAAATAAAGGTGAAATGAAATAAAAAATATACAAAAATTGCGTGGTATCGCTAATATTCGCGTGGTATCGCTAATATCGCGTGGCTTTTGCTAATATCGTGCGATATCGCGATACGGGCGATATCGCGATATCGCGATACGGGCGATATCGCGATACGGGGCGGTGTTTGGCGCCGGGTCCTGCAGGCAGCGCGCGGGACGCCCCAAGAGGCGAGGACCCCACCGAGCAACATGGCGGCCCGCAGCGGGAGCGCGGCGCGGTTTGAATGAGGGAAGCGTGAAGAGGCCGGAACCTCACCTCGTCTATCTCCTCTCTTAACGCCTCTTTGTCTCTCTACCACCTCGTCTCTCTACCCCTCGCCTCTACCTCCTCGTCTCTGCGCCTCCTCGTCTCTCTACCACCTCGTCTCGTCTCACATCGTCCATCCACGTCGTCCTCAACCATCACCCCGTCCCGACACACCTCGTCTTGGACTAGTACTCCTCACCCACCTCGTGTATCCACTCACCTCGTCTCTCTACCCCTCGCCTCTACCTCCTCGTCTCTACGCCTCCTCGTCTCTCTACCACCTCGTCTCTACCACCTCGTCTCCCCACGTCGTCCTCAACCATCACCTCGTCTTGGACGAGTACTCCTCACCCACCTCGTGTATCCACTCACCTCGTCGCCACACCTCTTCCTGTATCCACCTCGTCGCTACGCTCACTCTACCTCGCCTCTTCGTTTCTCTTCCCCCGCCACATCCTCGTTTCTTAATCTCGTCTGAAAATTCTACGTTGTACCCGACCCCCCTTCTTCTCCACACACCTCGTCCTGCCCTCACCTCGTCTATACCAACTCGTCGCTTCCCCACCTCGTCTCGTCCACTCGTCACGTCTCGCCGCCGCGATGGGTGCCACGAAGCACTGGTTTTTGCAGAGGGTGAGAATTAACAATTCGAACGCGGTGTGACTATCCCATCTCAAGAAGCGTCGCAATGCTTTTGCCATTCAACAACAACAGCAACAACAACAAAAGCAACGTTTAAAACCGCGCCTGCGTCACGTCAAATGCATGTTGAACTTCTTTCGCACCCTACATAGCCAACCGTGCGTGTAACAAAGGTTAACAACGGGCCGAGTTGTTGGACTCGGCTGTGAAGTTGACGGCTCGTCTCTAGATCTGAAGCTTTCGTGACTGCAAGGATCAATACTCTTTGGTTCTATTCGGCAAAGTCACGTAGGTAAAAAAATAAAAACAAAAATCACGACGTTTCGGCCACAACACAAGTAGCCTTCTTCAGAACTGTCGTCCCGACAGTTCTGTTCCTTCACCTGAAGAAGGATACTTGTGTTGTGGCCGAAACGTCGTGATTTTTGTTTTATTTTACCTACGTGACAGAACTCTGTCGTCCCGACAGTTCTGTTCCTTCACCTGAAGAAGGCTACTTGTGTTGTGGCCGAAACGTCGTGATTTTTGTTTTATTTTTTACCTACGTGACTTTACCGAATAGAACCAAAGAGTATTGACGGCTCTTGTGAGTCCCCCCCCTCCCCCCCCCATGAGCGGGTCGTCTTGCCGGTACCCACCGGAGGTTTCGTCACTAAACCCGGCGACCCGAGTTCGATTTCCCATCACGGCCACCGAACATCCAGTGAGGAGTATCTAAACCGGTCCTGGGACCTCCCCCTAGGTCGACTCGGCCTCAAATTAGTACCTGGTGCGATGTGCAAACATCGCCGCTGGGGAGACAAAGGCGGTCGGGCGTGCTTGTTTGGGCCACCCACCCCCTCGTGTGCCGTGCCGGCCTTCGTAGGTGCTGCTCGCTGACAGCGCTTGCCCCAACAGTCTGTTTAGGCTACACGGGGGATCTTTGTCTTTTGCTGTGTATGGGGAGCGGTAGGGCAGCAGTCTATGAACGGGGCGAGCCGAGTTCGCCAACACCGGTGACGATTATCTGAACCGGTCCTGGGACCTCCCCCTAGGTCGACTCGGCCTCAAACGAGTACCTGTTGGGATGTTTTAAGCAGCGCCACTAGGAAGACGAAGGCGGCCGGGCGTGATGTGCGGGCTACCGACTGACTTCCTCGTGTTACCATGACGGCCTTCGTGAGAGTGCTCGCAAACAGCACTTGCCCCAGCAGTTACACGGGGGCGGCGGGGGGGGGGGATAAATGTCTTTGATGTCGTCCCCTCTCTCCCCTTGCTTCTCCGCGTGCGTTGCAGGAGCTCCGCTGGCGTGTGGCGGCCGCGGTGGCGTGGGCCGTACTGATGCTGCCCGCGTTCACCGCCGCCTACCTGGCCCTCGCCCGCCTCGACCCCCTCCACCCCCTGCTCTGGGTCGCCGGTCAGAGCAACCCCGCGCACTCTCGCACGACCCATTGTTTGCGAGCGCCTATTGTGTGGGAACGTGCTCGCTTGTGGCCCATAAGAGGGCGCTGCGGTGACGAGATGTTCGTCACCTCGCCAGGTATACAGGATGTCGTGGGTTTGATCCCGACCCCGATGCCGGTAAATTTGGAGTTTGAATCTCTCTCCCCGTGGTCACGTGGATTTTTCTCCGGGTCCTCCGGTTTTTCCCTCCACATCTAGAATCAAAGTGCGCTTAGAGTATTTGGCCGCTCAAAATTTACACGTGATAAGCCACTTAGTTGAGCTGTGACCTGTGGCCAGATTGCTTCTGAAAAAGAGCTAGATAGCTCAGGGGGCCTTACCTAGTAAAATAAAAAGTTGGGTTTAGACGGTTGGGTAAATGGGTTTGGGCAGGACACGTCGCTTGAGTCAAGTTATTTACAATTGAGACGGTGGCCTTGCCCTATTTGTATTTATAATGCTGAGCAAGTGGTGGAGATTCAACATTATTATGGTGGGGCCAAGGACAACCACTGTTAACTTTCCTACCAATGAAACTAAACAAAAACTAAAGCATTTTTTATTTTAACAGGTAAGGCCCACTGAGCTATATGGTTCTTTTTCAGGAACGACCTGGCCACAAATAATCACCCAATGAAGTGGCTTATCACGTGGAAATTTCTAGCAGCCAAGTACTCTAAAAGCATGTTTCTAAATGTGGAGGGAAAAATCCGAGGACCCAGACAAAAATCCATACAAATTGGGGAGAACATGCAAACTCCAAATATACAGGGATCATCAGGGTCGGGATTGAACTCCCGACCTCCTGTATACCAGGCGAGGCAGTTACCATCTCGCCATCGCGGCATCCTGTTGCAACCTTGCGATTGGGAGTCTCTCGCCCTACCGCTGAACCACCTTGACACTCGGCTACGATGGATGATAGCTGGTAGCCGAGACAAATGACTGAGTGGCAGCCAAGGGACAGAATGCACGGGATTTTCGAGCATAGCAACTTAATGCTCTCAACCCAGACACCAATGATTGCACACACACTAACCCATATATTTACGTGATCTAACAAAAAAAACCCCCTCTATTATGGATAATATTGGTCGCAAAAGCCTACGTGTTAAACTAACCCATCACGTTAAATTTGGCTTTGCACTTAAATTTACTCAATTTCTGTCTCTTATAATTTAAAATACTCTCTTGGTTTAATACGACAAACAGTCCGTGGCATAGCAGGTGCGAAAGTGCTGGCCTCTACTGTGTTGATGAGACGTCACTTGCAGAATTTGTTCCCTGATATCTACTTCCACGGGTCGTTGTATCATGGAGGTACTTGCTGCTCTACAAGAGTTCCGAACCGATTCTTTGTATGATGACATGATGCTGACAGCACAATCTGGATAAAGTTAGAGGGGAGGGGGGGGGTGGGTATTTCTCCTTGACAAAATTTGCAACAAAAAGAAACCTGAGTGGCATACTGAACGTGGTGATTTTTTTTTAATCTTGGCCCAAGTGCCATTAGTGTTGTGGCATCACAGAGTGAAAGAGAGGGCGAGTGCTCTTGAGCCTTCCACACCCTCGTACGCCGAGCATCTCCATCACTATCGGAGCTCCTGTTCACTCGGCGCCACTTGACTCCGTGGTTTATGGAGACTAAAATGGGTGCCGCCTTTGTTCCTGCTGCATCGCACGTGTACGAGAGTGAGTGTGTGTGTGCAGGCCACTCCACCCCCTTGTGTGCCATGTCGGCCTTCATAGGTGCTCGCTAACAGCACTCGCCCCAACAGCTTGTTAAGGCTACACGGGGAGTCTTTGTGTATGTGGGTAGCGGTGGTGTAGTGCTTAGCGCGCTGCGCTACTAACCCGGCAATCGGTGTTCGGTTCACGCTCACGACCAACACTGGTGACGATTATCATAAGCGGTCAATGGCCTCCCCTAGGTCGATTGGGCCTCAAATGAGTGTGTGGTGTGTAAACATCACCACTGGGGAGATAAAGGCGGCCGGGCTTGGTGTTGGCCACCCACCCCCTCGTGTGCCGTGCCGGCCATCATAGGTGCTGCTCGCTAACAGCACTTGCCCCAAAAATCTATTACAGGTTATACGGGAGATCTTTGTTTTTGGGGAGAGCGGTAGTGTTAGTGGTTAATGCACCGTGCTACAAACCCATAAACCGTGAGTTCACTTCCTCCTGGCCACAGCAAACGTCAGCGACAAATGTCTCAACCTGTCCTGAGCCTCCCTAAGATGGACTCGTCTATAAATGAATATGTGGTGCGGTGTGTTAAAGAAACACAAAACGTCCGCACTCGGGATAGAGAGGTGGCAGGGAATGGTGTTGGCCTCACCACCCCCTCGTGTTTCGTTCCGGCCTTAATAAGTGCTTGCCAACAGCAATTGCCCAACTAGCCTGTTAAATTTCACCTGGGCTATCTTTGTTTGTCTGTTTCTGAGTTATATCTATGTGTGTGTGCGTGTATATATGTTTAGCACAGTAGAGAGCGCAGGTGGTTTATCTAGCATTCACCTGAGTCACTTAACCCAAAGCACCTGGATCTCAAAGTACACCTAGTCTGGCACAAGTACCATGGTGACACCTCTGCCATTTAGTGGCCAATGGCAGTTCATGCACATGTCTGTGTGTCTGTGTGTCTCTGTGTGTGTGTGTGTGTGCAGACACCCTGAGTGAGCTCGCCAGCTCCCACGTCCTATTCACCTTGACGCTGCTGTCGCTAATGCTGCTGCTGGTGTCGGCGTTCGACTCGAGGAATTACACGGGTCAGCCCCGGCGTCTCCCGCCACAACCGGCACACCTCACGAGGCCTCCCTCGCTGCCCCCTGCCTCCCTCCGTTTCCCAGAGAACTCCCGCAGAAGCATCTATTCGGAGGGAAGAGGGCGCCACGCTGGCGAGATGTTAAACTACCTCACCTGGTATATGGGTGGGAGGTCGTGGGTTCAATCCTGACCCTGACGATGCCTGCTGTATGTTCTCCTCGTGGTCACGTAGATTTTTCTCCGGGTCCTTCGGTTTTTTCCTCCACACACGTTCGGAGTATTTGGCCGCTATAAATTTCCACTTGACAAGCCACTTCGTTGAGCTATCATTTGGGGGCCAGGTCGCTTCTGAATGAGAACTTAATAGCTCAGTGGGCCTTACCTGTTGAAATAAGAACAGTTTATAATTGTTTATAGAGTCGACCCACTGCGACAATTAAAACGTGGGAACATAGTCCTCGCCAAAAAAATATCCAATGGGAATTACACAAAGCGTCAATTAATGCCCACTGCTGGCGGATCCCCGCTCACAGGCCAGGTTCTGAGTGACCTTGTCTTCACAGGCATGGCTGCAACTGGGGGTTCCCTTTAAATCGTTTGACATGTGATGTAAGTTGTAAAAAATAATAATAGGCTTTTACCCTTTCCCAAAATAATACAGGAGGTGTTAAGATGTTCAAACACCAAATTGATACCTATTGCAATGCAACAAGTATGCTTTACCACATGCTTGTGATAAAGCATGCAAACGAACAAGCTTTGACAATGTATGCATTGTTTTTAAAAAATAATTTGCCTACACCAGAAACAGCCTCCTTTTTTGTCTTGACTCACCACCAGTGCTAGACCAGAGAACAACGCCAACAGGCGAACAACACAGAGGCAATGCAAATATCAAAGCATTGGTAGCTTGGATTGAGCGGTTGAGCCTGTTCATTTTCCGTAATTTTGATACCGGTGTAGTGACGCACTTTATTTAACAAGCACCATCGGGATAGATACACACCCTACGTGGGTGAACACTTATAATTAAGACCGTCTATTGTCGGCGGGCGGTACTACTTAAAAGAACAGTTGGTAGGCTGTCTGACTAACAGCACTCCGGAATGGTGAAGACGGAGACGACGTTGAGGAGATGGCGACGACGATGAGATGGTGACGACAATGGTCTTGAACAGCCACGACGGGGATTCCACTTCCAGCAACAGCCCCGAGCTCCCGCTCAGGGCCCCCTCTTATGCTCCCAGCGTGGCCTTGCTCCGCCCCGATCACGCCCCTCTTCTGGAACCTACTCGCGGATTCCCGGCACTTTCCTGATGGGCCCCTTCTTTGATCTTTTGCCTAGATGTCCCCCTCTCGTCTATACTGTGGCCTGCTGGCACGAGTACTTCCGTACACCGCAGTTACCCTTTTCCGCCAGCAGCCTGCGCTATACCGTTACACCGGCATAAAATGGTCCCGTAGATTTATGTATGTTGAACTTTTTTTCGCGCCGTACGTAGCCAACTGTGCTAATCGTAGGTGCAGGTATAGATAATTCATCATTGGTCATGAAGGTGGCTCGGCCCAAATGGGTGGACAAGCTTTGCTCCATCTCTTTCTTGCTCTCTCTGGCTCTGCTCGTTCACTCAATTCTGGGTTTTCAATTAAATTTTACAGAAGAAACGAATAAATTCTTCAAGACCGTAAGAATTATCCCCGAAATCTTGAATGTGAGAATTAGCCTTCCATCTTTTCTTAGAAAGTGGTTCGCTATTAATTTATCCTGTACAGTACATGTAGTCGTTTTTAAAGTGTTATTAAACGGTCAATATTGAATTGTAGATGTTTTAGTAGTTTGTCAGAAGCTCATCACACGCCATTTTGAACATATACGTCAGGTGCTAATTCCTTGTAAATGTCGTTCATCATAATTACTTATACGTTAATTAATTATTTGCGACATACTGAACCACCCCCCCCATAACAAGAGGCTGCGATCACAATTAGTCCAGCTTCGAAATGATTGATCGACTATGCATGTCGCGCCACACGTGGAACCTATAGAGGCCGTAGCAAGCGACCGCCCACCCCCAGCCACCCCCCCCCTTCCCCCCTCCGTAGTAGCAGACTTCTGACGCTTGCTCCCCTGCCTCCCCTTCCTCCCAGTGGTGGCGCTGGTGCCGTGCACGCCGCTGGGCGCGCTCGCCGGTGCCGTGAGTCCTCACCGCGTGCTGCACTGCGCCGCACACACTGTGGCCGGCCTGCTCGCCGCGTGGTGCGCCGTCCTCACCGCTGGTGGCGCCTACCGGGCGCCGAGCATCACGTGCGGCGCGCAGCACAGGCGAGTAGTGGCGGGGGGGGGGGGGGTGGAGGAATTGGCCCCTGCCGTGGGAATGTGGAATTGTTGAAAGGTGGTTTGGTGCTGTTGACGGCGAGGGCTGCGCCATGGCCCTTTGAGCGAGGAGACGTTTTTTTGATTGTTTACTATTTTTCCTTTTCTCCAATTTTATACTCAAGTAAGCTATTTTTTTTTATTTTACCCGGTAAATCCCGCTGAGCTATATAGCTCTTTTTCAGAAGCGCACTGGCTATCTGAAATGATAGCTCAACGAAGCGGCTTATCACGTGGAAATGTTTCGCAGCCGAATACTCTGAAGGCGCCTTGATTTTAGATGTGGAGGTGAAAAACTGGAGGATCCGGAGAAAAATCCACGCGACCACAGGGAGCGAGCGAGAGAGAGAGAGAGAGAACACGCAAACTCCAAATATACGGCAGGCGTCACGGTCGGGATCGAACCCACAACCAGGCGAGGAAGTTAACATCTCGCTCCATGTAAATTCGTGATGGTGGCGTGATGATGCAAAGGATCCATTTAGACATCTCGCAGAGCAATGCAACCCCCTCCCTGTTTGAGAACAAACCACGGAAGTTGATATAACAGAGCTACCCCTGAGATCCCTTCAAGTGACCCCTGGTCCAGCGTTTTCCCCGCTCACCATGGCACTGAGAGTAATGTTTGCGCATCACCGTCAAACCATTATTTTAAATATTTTCATAAATCCGCACTTTAGCAGCGTGGTGAAGTATGGTCAAACAACCCCCATGAACGACGTGTCATTTTTAAAAGGTGATAAAGATGCGAGCCTGTAATCTTATCACTGTCACCCCCTTCACACTTCTTTTGTGTGCATGCATGCATCTCTTGTGTACTTGAATGTGTGTTTATCCTAGTGTGTGTGTGTGTACGTGCATGTGTGGTGAAATGGGGAGAAGTAGGTGTCGTGGTTGGCACGCTCCCCTACGAACCCAGTGACCCGAGTTCGATCCTCGCTCACGGCCAACACCAGTGACACGTATCTGAACCAGTCCTGGGCCTCCCCTAGGTTGACTCAGCCTCAAATGAGTTCCTGGAGCAATGTGTAAAACATCGCCACTGGGGGAGACGAAGGCTCGCAGGCGTGGTGCTGACCGCCCTCTTAGGTGCTCGCTGACAGCACTTGCCCCAACAGTCGGTTAAGGCTACATGGGGGATCTTTGTCTTTGTGCTGCAGCCCTGTTGGCGAGTGCCTGAGCGAGCGACACCTCTTCGTGCTGCTCTTTGGGGGCTTCGTGGGCGCCACCTACAGCTTCCTCTACTTCCACAGCCACATGTACTACGTACCGTTCCCCGCCATACAGGTGGCCCCCATCGCACCCACCCATCCACACATCGCACTCCGCCTGCAGTAGCAATGATGATGTATGGGTGTTTTTTATTCATGTTTTTATTGCGGTAAGCACACAACGCCCGGTTCAACGCGTCAATGGTTTCTGGGGGGAGGGGACAGAAAAAGCGAGGGGGTAACTTTCACCGCTTGGTCGTGCATAGGTGGTGGGGGGGGGGATGCCCGGTGCCCTCCTTGACGGGGTCTTCCGTTGGGGGAGGAAGTGGGAGTTTATACATGTGGGGGGAGGGAAAAAAGGGGCGGGTGGAAGTAAATATGCATGTTGAACTTCTTTCGCACACCGTACGTAGCCAACCGTGCTAATCAGAGGCGCGGGAAGATTTTGGCGAATAATAATGATCTTGTTCATGTACAGCCCCTTAGCCTAACCGGCTTCTTTGTGCAGCAGGAGAACGCGCTAGCTTGCAATGCAGCCCAGTGTTTCGTGTTCTCGTTTAAAGACACAAACTCCCCCCCCCACCACTGTGCAACCCCTTTTTGCAGCATGCAGCATGGGGAACACACACTCGGTTGCAATCGCAGCCTGGTGTTCTTTGTGTTTTTGTTATAATACGCAAACCCGTCTTGCTAGTTTTTTTCGCAGCACGCTGCAGAAAAGCACACTCCCAGTCGCAGTTGAATCCCAATGTTCCCTGCCTGCCTTTAATGATACAAATCCTAGTGCCAACTGTGTTTACAGCACGCGGATGCGTTCTCAGTTGTAATGGCAGCCCAGTAAGTGTTCCATTTCTCCTGTGTATGCATTTAAAGACTTTACGCTGTTTGAGTCATTTTTGCAGCATGGCGAACGCACCTTATCAGCTGCAATCACATCCCAGTGTTCTTTGCCCGATGTGTATTCTTGTTGTTCAAAAATGGCAATCCCCCCCCCCTCCGTCCCCCTTCCGCACCACCCTTGCTTCGCCATCCCGCAGATGTACAAGTACCGGCGATTCCGAGCGCTGCTGCCACGCATCCTTACCCACAGCGCCGCCCAGTCCCTGCGGCTGCTGCGCTACTACTGCCTTCTCTACTTCCTGCTTGGTACGGCGGGGGAACACGGCGGAGAAGTCAACTGCGTGTGGCGAGTCGCACAGCGTGGTTGGCATAGGGCCCTGGTGCAAGGCGTCCAGGAGTTCAATAAAAACTAAGACCTCCACGTTCGGACCAATTTTCCCCAAACTCCCACCAACGTCTTGGTAGGCCGCCACGGCCCCCTCTGGCCCTAGGCCCTGGTGCATTCGTGCTGCCGGCACACCCCTCAGCTACTGGACATTTGTGAAAAAGAGCTTCATAGCTCATCGGATTCCTCCAGTATAATTCAATATTATGATCCATAGCTAAGCCACTGCACATGGCATTCGTCAATTAAAAACACCCTTTGTGGTCATCACTGTAACTATTGTATGTATATGTGTTTAACTTGTTTTGCACGCTACGTAGCCATCCGTGCTAATCGCAGATGCAGGGAAAGTACAACAAACTAGCACAAAAAGCACTTCTAAAGAAATTAGTTTTCAATCAAGATTATTTAAACGTGCATAGCTACAGTGACTTCCTAATATCAGAAGGAAGAGCGTTCCGGACGGCCACAGAAGCGCATCTGAAAGCGCGCGATGTAGTGAGGATGGTCAAGGTCAAGAGGTCATCATTGCCAGTCTTGTTGATGCACTGCACCACCCCCTGTCATTGGCTTTAGGTCTTTGTTTTGTTTCCAATCAAATTGTCTTGAAAGTGTCCGATCCTGTCAGATCTCGGAAGCTAAGCAGGCATAAATCTGGTCGGTATTTGGATTGGAAGAGACTGCGCTACCCTGTGAAAATGCACGTATCAGAGGGAGTGATATTCGAAGGTTCAGATAGTCGGGCTAGAGTGATAAGTTAAAATCACCAGTTGCTGCTAAGTTGTACAAAAAAACAACCGCTGTTTGTTTTTTGTTTTTTCTAGGCAAGTGGCCGCGAGGGTGGGTCATGGCAGCATTTGACCTCCACCTGGACAGGTGAGAGATGTCCTGTCTTCTCGTGTGATTCTGAGCGAGTGGGAGGTGAGTTGGCGAGTGAGTGAGCCCATGGCTTAGATCGGAGGGAGGGAGAGTGGGTGCATGAATGCCTGGGTAGATAACAGGGTAAGTACGTGAGTGAGCAAGTGAGAATGGCTGGGTGTATGAGAGGGTGATTGAGCAAGCGCGCAAGCCAGTGAGTAACTGACTTTGTAGAGGTGAGAAGTGAGTGGCTGGGTGAGTGATTGGCTGGGTGGGTGAGTGATCGATCAAGTTATTGAATTGTTGGTGGGGAGCCTGAGTGGATGATTGAGTGAGTGAGCAAACACAATTCCTGTGTGTGACGGGTGGTGAGTGAGTGACCGATTGAGTGAATGGAACCTGGATAAACTGGTGGCTGTGATGGGAATCAAACCACATGTCAAGCACCATGCTTCGAGCATGTGATAATTTTAATCTTGTGTGCTTGAGTACGCGCGCATGCATTTGTGCTTGTGAATGCGTATATGGGTGCGTAGTGGGCGTGCGTGTGTGGGTAGGTGTCGAATAAATGCTGCACTCGGGGAGTGGGCTGTGTGTATGTGGCACAGTCGGGGGCGCACAGGTGGTGCATCTGCCAGTCGTCTTAGTCAACCCATGGCACCTGGGTCTGTCCCGTGACCTCCTGCCAGCGGACATTCGACACTTCACGTGACCTTAAAGTGCACATACTGGAACAAGCGTCATGCCGGTTGTTGTTACGGAGCGGTAGCACAGTGTTGTGGTTCGCGTGCTGCACCACAAACCTGACAACCTAAGTTCGTTCCCCGCTCATGGTTAACATTAGTGGGGAATATCCGAACCTACACGGTGCGCCATGCAAACACGAGAACTGGGGAGACAAAGGCGGCCAGTGGTGTGGTTTCTGGCCACACCAGCCCTCGTGCACTATGCCGGCCTTCAAAGGTGCTCGCTAACAGCACTTTTGGCCCAGCGGTGTATGTAGGCTAATCTGTGTTTGTTGACAGTTCGGTGTCGAGGCTGGACTCTGTGAGCGGCTTGCTGGACGTGCCCCTGCTGTACGAGACGTGGCTGGCCGGGGCCTTCGTGCTGCTCACCTGGTACCTGTCCTGGGCCCTGCTGCGGATCTTCTCCACCGAGGTGAGAGCCCCTTTGCTCCCCTTGTCATCACGGATCCGTACACCTTTTGCTCCGCTGCTCGCCACCGAGGTGCCATGATCATGGAACTGCTTCTGGCAGGAGAAGACTCGACACGCAAAGCACGTAAGCTGTCATATTGTAGACGAACACCTTGTCTGTGTGCCCCGGGCTGCCCCGACACATTTGTGAGGACATGTGGAAAGTTCGAATGTGTTAACTTTTATAGAATGACAATTATCCTAATATATAAACACCCTGGTCTGTGATTCTGTCATTTTGTCATTCTGTGACTAACGTGGCATGGATTGGTTGAAGTGCGTCACGTGACCGGGACCAAGCAGCCAAACCAACGCTTGGCGGGGCTATAGAGGGGCGGGTGAAAGTCTGCATCGAACCAAACCCCCAGCAAGGCCATCTACTTAACGACGAGAGGAAATTCACACGAAATGTCGTTTTCAATTAAGTATTCCAGATGTAAAATGATATAAGCTTTTCGTGAAGTAATACAATTATCTAATTCAAAACATAATACAATTCAAAATATGTTTCATTTTAAAACTTCAAAACGGAGCATCGGGTGCTTGCGTGAATGTGTTGTTCGCGTGCAAATTTTTTCATGACATTCCTGGCCGAAGGCCGTAAATGTTTGTGAGGGGCGCCACAGGAGCCTCCGAACAACCCCTAGTTATTCAGAATGCTTTTTACTCAAGACAGCCTCACTGACCGTGAGTCTCATTACTTCTTTCAGGAGGGAGGCCTAATCACTTTTTGCAGTTGAGGGCGATGATCGCTATTCTGTTTCCAAATGACCAGATTTCGGAGTAATTTTTCAAATTCGGCAAATTTAGACCGTCAGTTGACGCCAGCGCACGTGACGTCACAATACATTTTTACATTTGCTGTGGAGCAGATGGCTTATGTTTTTTTTTTACAGTTAATACACAACCGCAGTATTAACCAGGGTGGCCTGCCGGCTTTGAGAACGCGAACCTCTGCAACGAGCGGCGATAGCGCCACAGCTCGACCATGTTTCAGCAGTGCGCGCGCGCGTGTCCTGAACTCGTCAAGATGCATAAACCATCGCCACACGAACTCCGGTCGTCCTCGCAGCGGCGTCTTTTGGCTGGCCATGGAACAAAGACGGTGGTGCAGCGCATCAACAACACTGGCCAAGATGACCTCTTGACCTTGACTAACCTCACTGCATCGCGTGCTTTCAGATGTGCTTCTGCGGCCGTTTGGAATGCTCTTCCGATATTAGGAAGGCAGTGGAGCTATGCACTTTTAAATAATCTAGATTGAAAACTCATTTCTTTTGAACTGCTTTTTGTGTTTAGTTTGCTGTCGTTCCCCCGCACCTCCGATTATCACGGCTGGCTACGTATGGTGCGAAATAAGTTCCAACATACATGCGTGCATACATCTGCACTTGTTATCCCCACCGTGCCTCCCCTGTGCCCACAGCCCCACGTCTTCTTTGTGGAAAGCAGCTTCCCAGAGGAGGCGGAGATGTGTCTGCCTGCCGTCCTGGCCTCCAACCCCCCGTCCATTGTGAAGGTGAACCGGCCCCGCCAATCTACAGCACTCTCGCCTGGGCCATACCAACCGGGAGGGACGGGGTGTGGGTGGGGGGGGGCGAGAAGAGGGTTGTGACACCATTCGTGATTGATGCACATTACACCGGGTTCTCAAGTGTAGTGAGTTTATGGTCTCAGCCAGGTGACCAACGACTGCACACACAAAAAAAACGATGGCATACATTTAGCGTCTGTGATTATTTTGGCTAAATTGCAGCTCGGAGAATTACTGATTATATTTTCGCTGTCAGGCGAAAAACATTACTCTCTGCTGCATGATGTGTGGGAAAGTGCCGCAAAACTACTGCGTGTGATCAGAGGCCAATCTCAAAAAGGTAACTCCTTGACATCCGCTGCCACGAAGGTTCGCAGTGCTTTGTGGGAGTTTCAAATGGATTCTTTGCCTCTTGACGTGACACCTAACGATGGCACAATTGGGATGAAATTGTGGATAAAAATTCAATGAAAATATGAATTGGATCAGGGTCTGTAGAGATGCTATATACATAATTTTAACACGTAGGCTTTCTCTCTGGCTGTCGCCTGACGAGGCTAGTTGTAATTACTGCCGAAACGTTGCACTCAAATTGTAAATGTTGTGGCTTTGCTCACCACATCAGTGTGCTGTACTAGTAATGAATTGGCATGTTCTGTTTACATTACAAACCTTACTAATTAATTGGCTGTGTCGGGTGGAGAAGGGTTTTAACGACACATTTATATATTTATACGATCTAACCCCAAAAAAAACCTGTATTATGGATGCTATATACATCTTAATAATTGTTGTTGTTTTACAGCATCTGGCTCTCCAGGACTTGTCCATTCTGGCCCAATATTCTCCCGGTCGACGTCAGCAGATATTCAGTCTGAGCCAGCCCGGTTAGTGTTTCACAGCACTTACCCTCACCACTCCCGCTGGTCATGGAAGCTGAGTGACTTGGTTAGCTCCTGGCGTTAGCGGGTGAGTGCGCGAGAAGAGATTAGTGAGTGACAAGAGGTGTGTGATAGCGAACGGTTGGCCCTGTAGGTAGGTAAGTGAGGAGATGGGAGGGTTCAAGTGTGATGCAGTGAGAGTGAATGAGTGAACAGTTGAATGAGTGATAAACCTAGTGAATGTGTGAGTGAGGGTGTTCACGTGTGATATGATTAATAGCTAAATGAGTGATTGTGTGGGTGAGCGAATGATCGACTGAATAGGTGAATAACTGAGCGAGAGAAAATACATTTGGGAGGTAGTTATTGAGTGAGCTTGTGTGGGTGAGAAGATTATTAACCAAGAGGGCGGTTGAATGAGCAGGTGAGAAGGTTCATGTGTGAATCGGTTGGTGAGTGATTGAATGGTCCCCCCGCGGTGGCGAGATGTGAACTACCTTGCCTGGTATACAAAAGGTCATGGGTTCGATCCCGACCCTGACGCCTGTATATTTGGAGTTTGCATATTCACCCTGTGGTCACGTGTATTTTTTTCCTAGTCCTCCGGTTTTTCCCTCCACATTTAGAAATATGCGTTTTGAGTATTTGGCTGCTTTAAATTTACACAAGGTAAGCCACTTCATTGAGCTACTGTTTATGTCCAGGTCACCTCTGAAAAAGAGATATATAGCTCAGTGGGCCTTACCTGGTAAAACTAAAATAGTTTAGTTTAGAATGGATTGGCGAAATGCAAAATTAATTAATGAGTGAGTGTGTGGGTGAGCAGATGATCAATCACCTGGGCAGGTCACATGACCCTCTTTTTCCCCAACCCGCGTGCGACGCAGGTGGTCGCCCACACACGTGGACGATGGTGAGCTCCACGTGCCTCTCCCTGCTCACCGAGCTCGCTCACCGTCTCGTCGCCCGCCAGGATCTGCCCACCAACCAGCTGTCCAAGGGCGGCCTCCCGGGCCCAGACGCTCCTGACCAAGCCTGCCTCCCCGGTACCCAATAACAACAAACAGCAACAACAATGCTCGCGTTTAAAATGGTGCTCCCGTAACGTAGCAAACGTCTTGGAGCGTTATCCCATACATACGGAAGAGATGGAATCCACCCTTTGCCGCGCAGCCTTCTCCTGGCGAGCCCAGGGTACAGCGAAGGTCTTTTTTTTTGTGCGATCGCAGCTTGTGATCGTTACCGGTGCCCTCCGCCCACCGACCTACCGACGGTTTCCTCCCACCGCAGGTTGCACACCGCTGCACATGCCGCACGCCGCCAGGATGCGCCCCCTGGTGCAGCCGCTGCCCCCGAGCGTCGCGGGGAGGCTCGGCCCTGCCCAGGCCCCCTCCACTCCGGCCGACCTGCGCCTCCCGCCAAGCCCGCCGTTCACGCCGGACTTGGGTGGCGCAGACATGGGAGCCGGTGGTGGCGTCGGTCAAGTAGGAGCGGTGATGGAGTTGCCGCTCAGGCCGCAGCTGGATCTGGGCTCGCCCTGGCACGGCGCGGTGCAGAGTCCCCACCTCATGCGCCGCGGTCCCCGGCTGTGGTCGTCCACGTCGCCCGGTGAGCAGTGGGCGTGGGACGAGCCGCGGTGCGACGGTTTGTGGTGGGGTGAGACGTTTGTGCGATGGTTCGCCGTGGTCGTGGTTTGATTCCGTTTAGGATGCCTCGTGACCATCATGTGACCATCCATTGATGGGACAGTTCTCAACGTTTGACGTTTCGTGATGTGACGAAACAAAACACTTCCTGAGAAATTCGACATATATCCTATTGTGTACATCATAAAACAAATATACTTGCTCATCTTGTTCAATAACCGTATCACGAGCCTTAAGAATAGAACTATGCATTAATGATGCACTTCTTTCGCACCATACATAGCTAACCGTATTAATTGGAGGTGCAGGGGAATGAGAACAAACTAACACCAAAAGCAGTTAGAAAGAAATGAGTTTTCAATATAGATGATGTACAAGTGGATAGCCCCAGTGGCTTCCTAACATCAAACGGAAGAGCATTCCAGACGGCGGTGGAAGCACATCTGAAAGCGCCCAATGCAGTGACCGTCTTTGTTCGATTGCTGGCTAAAAGCCGCTGCTACTGCGAGGATGACCGGAGTTCACACGTGATGGTTTATGCTCCTTGATGAGGTCAGGACACGTGCGCGCACACGGGCACTGCTAGAGCATGGCCCCAACAGTATGTAGCCAACCGTGTTAACCGGAAGTACGAATGGATGCGAATGGATGGATGTATCCTCGCGCCAATTGACGCATGGTGGATTAACTTTTTTTCTTCCCCCCCACCATCAGGGATGGCCTTCATCAAGGGATCATTCGCGATGGCTGATGATGAAGGTGGGGACGAAGTCACGTGAATGCAGTGTTGCTCATGTGCTGCGCTGTCCGCCCCCTGGCCCGTGCTGTTTCACGCTTTTAGTGTCGTCTCTGTTGGCGACGCCGCCGCTGCCGTCTCAGTCGCCGCCCCAGCAGAACACCGCAGCTCCTGATTGGCTGGGACAAAAGTGGGATCAGGTGACCATTGTGTGATTACTTAACGCGTCGTTGTCTTGGTTTTGAAATTAAAATGTCGCCCGTAATTACAATTGCTCTCATCTTTTAGCTCAACCTCTCGTGTCTGTCCGATATAATTGGGGAGCTTCATTCATGGGAAAAGCGACTTTAAAGCAGGGGTGAGGAACCTTTTCCCTACTCGGGGCCGAACAGGGCCACACGTTGACTCATGCTCTTCGGTCACCGCAGTTGCTGCAAGAGGCCCTTGCAGCGACAGAAGCACAACTTTGCTGCCCAAGTTCCAAAATATTCCCCCTCTTGAACCTTTTCAGTGTGGCCAAGATGCTCACAACGATGAATGTAAATGTATGTATGTATGTTGTGCGAAAGAAGTGCATAAATGTATCACATCCCATTACAGTGCAACTCATTATTTTCCCAGTAATCCCAACACGAGATATTGCGCGTGCCAGATGATTGGTAAACACAAACGGCTGCAAAGTGGCTAATCGCAAGAACTCTAGTTTGCAAAACACAATGAGTGAACAACCACCGTTTTTTTTACTGACAGTTTCTGCTGATAATATTTTTTTACCGTTTTTGCTTTTGTCAGGTCAAGAACTACGGCAGCAAAGTTTGGCCAGTGTCATATTTCGTGCACAAGGTAAGGTTTCTTAGAGGATCATTGTTGGCAATCTGGCGACCCTGCACTGAGCTGCTGGCATGCCTCCGACGCGAGTTTGAAGCTTCCTTAACGTGCGCTTGGACTGGAATGTCACGGTCAGCGTCCGTCGTGGTTCTTCGGCAGAACGTCGACGCAACGGACGTCGTACGTGTCCAGCCCATTGCCAATCCGCCAAAAACCGGCCAAATCCATCATAGGGCTGCCCAAGACCTGCTTACGTAATCCGGCGCACAAAACAAAAATCGCACAGTAATGCATTCTGCCCGGACAGCCTAACCCGTTGGCTCTCGTTCCGCTAATTAAATACTTCCGAAGACAACTGCATGTTGGAAAGTGTTACAGGAAGCGTTGCACAATATCTCGGCGTGTGCGCGGGGTTCCTAACGCCTCGTTTGTTTTTGTTCTCCGCTTTTCGTGCGTCAGCTGCCGGAGTCGTCGAGCCAAGCGCTGTTTGCCGACTGCCAGGCACACATTTGGGCGCTGGAGGGTACGAAACCAGCCCGCCCCCCCATCCCCCTGCGTCGTTCCTCCACCACACTCCCCTACACCACCCCCCCCCCCAGCTCGCAATACTCACCGGGCACACACGCAATCGCCTGGCGCGTATTTTTTTTCTCTTGTTTGCAATCATCTAAACGCAGTTGCGTCGTGTGGCAGATCGTTCATGCTGCACGCAAGTCTGCGTACAGCCCCTTTGTCCGTCCGCCGCTGGTCCACTTCGTCGGGGTTGTTTAGACTGTCTCCCCACGGCGGTTAGCGAAGGTTCACGAAGTCGTGCAGCGTAAGATGTGGGAGCATAGAAGTCGAGTGCAACGGTCGATTTTGCCACACCGCCCTCTGCTGCTCACCACGTAGCTCCGCAGCCTGTAAAACAGACTCGAGGCTGTTTTATGGTTGTATTTATTTTTGATGAATTTTGAATAACTGAGTGGCAGCCAAAGAGAGGGAACATGCCCAAAAGGACCTCCGCTGTGGAGATGGAACAGTGACATCGGCTTGTGTGCAGGTTCTGGATGGATTGTCGCATCGTGGAACCGCACGGTACTGCAACAGCTTAGGAACGCCTTCATCCAGCAGTGGGTTGGTCATGGCTGATGATAATCATGGCTAGTCGATGAGGTAGAAACTGAGGGAGATGCCGCGTTTAATGCACTATGGGTTATTTGTACCACCGTTGGTGGCCGAGCCGAGAGCATCTGCACGTTGCACGCAACACCTTGGTTTAATAACGAGGCAGTTGAATCCTGGGATGGAACCCAAGATTTTGGCGTTGTTGGCCGAATACTCCGACACGGCCATTTTGATCCCCCTTGGGAGACTCTGAGCCACATTTGGTGCGTTTCGAAGCACCGAGCCCAATCGCGCGTGGGTGGTTGGGAGGGCGTTACTGTAATACATATGCGCACATCTAGGCAGGGGGTACAAAGGTGAAACCACAACAGCAACATGGGTGGAGCGGTGGCGCAGAATCTCGCGCGCTGCTATGAACCCGGCAACCCGAGTTCGAATCCCAGCCACGGAAAACAATGGTGGCAAAATGATAACCAGAACCGGTCCTGAGGAAACTCTTCACCTACCCACACTTACCAGCGTGGTGAAGTATGGTCAATAAAGTCCCCATGACAGACACGGCGATGGCGAGGACTTTATCCGTCACTGGATTGCCAAATGGCCTGTACGTTATATATTATTGTGAAGAACAACATCCTTGTACACATCCTTCATGCGTGTGTCGCTCGAGCGTGTTTTAGAGCATTCGGCTGCTTAGAAATGTCCACGTGATAAGCCGCCACTTCGTTGGGCTATCATTTGTGAGATTCATCTTCCACGAAGCTGCTCGTGATCCACCCTAAATCGCATCCACTGCACAAACCATGGCCGTAGGTGCGGATACCTGATGATGCAGAAATGGAAAATTTTCAACTCTCCAGTACTGTGTGACTGGCCATCCAGAACAAGACCGTACAACGTATAACGGCGCAATGCCCCAATCAACAAATACGAAGGAGGCATCACAGAGATGACACTCTCTGCTGCTCCTGACGCGGTTGTCTGGTTTGACCACCTGAATGCAGTTGTTGCTCTGCATCTACATCAGCAGCCATACGGAATAAGAATGTATCTTCTGAAAAATAGCAATATAGTTGAGTGGGCCTTGCCTGGTAAAATAAAATTGAAAGTTTTCGGTTAGTTTTAATAGTGTGCGTCGGTGGAAGTAACTAATACGGATAAGATTTGAGATGGTTATTCTGTGAGTGCAGACGCTGCTGTGGTGTAACGGTTAGCACGCTGGACTTGCAAGTCGCACAGATGGCCGGTTCGAATCCATCTCCAAGCGCTGCAGTTGAAACGATGGTGCAAGTGTCTTAAATTCTTCCCCCGACCCCCTCAGATCTCTCCACCTATCAAGTATAATCAGGTACCACCACAGTTCGTGGATCAGCAGGTTACGTGTGGTATGTACGTATGTACGTTGAACTTCTTTCACACCGTACATAGCCAACTGTGCTCATCAGAGGTGTGGGGGGGGAGGTGGACAACAAGCGAAACATGAAAACGAGTTATAAAGAAACGAGTTTTTAATATTGATTTAAAATAACGTCATTTGCCTCCAAATATCGGAAGGAAGAGTGTTCCAGACGGCCGCAGGGGTGCATTTGAAAGTGCGCGATGCAGCGACCGTCTTTGTTCGATGGCTAGCCAGAAGCTCTTGGCTGCTGCGAGGATGACCGGAGTTTGTGTGATGGACTATACTCCTTGATGAGAAAATTCTCCTTGACGTGGTGGAGTAAAGTGTGAGCGCACCCACCTCTTCCAAGATGTCTGGTCAATGTCAATAATTAGGCCAAACGCCCTCTCGAGAGGGTCTTTCGAGAGTTCCTTCTAATGGTGGTTCTTCGCCCAGCAGTGGCGTGAGCGAGCAAACGCAGGGCTGCACCTTTGACTTTTATGCCGTGACTAAAACCTGCTCTGACTTCACGTGTTGTCTCGGGAAACAAGTGGTACGTTGTAATCACTGCTAAAGCTCGTGAAAAAACGAACCGAAGCCTGGAAATTAATAATGCGCATTGTAGTTGGCTTTTCAAATGAATGACGGCACGAACCAGAGGAGTGTTTTCTTTGGCAGTCAACGCTGCCAACAATGGCACATTGTCTCAACAGTTTTGCCGTACAGTGTGTGTTGTGCCGTGCAGCGCCGCACACAAGTAGATGGATTCCTGTATGATGTGGAGCCGTGCGTGGCTCGCGCTCCGCGTTACGGTCTCGGCCACCTGGGTTCGATTCCCTGCCATGGATAACCATCAAGTTTTAATTTTCAAGTGCGGCCTCTCTCCGTGTCTGGCGAGCCGAAAATGATTTTCGCACCTTGGTTACAACATCAAGTGTACTACTGACTGGCTCAGTCACGTGTCACCTAATCTAGTCTGCTAGGGACCTAGAAAAGATTTCCGCACTCGTTGCACCACATCCATCTTCTTTGGTTCTTTCGGTAAGGTCACGTAGAATGAGAATAAAATAACACAAAATTCTCACGACGATGCACCACATCCAGTTTACCCCCTCGCTATTCCTGCGGCTAGTAGTCATGCGCCACCTACGTTTAGGGCCTTTATATTAATCTTTTAGTTTTTGTTGTTGTGCTCAAGCACCACCACGGATCTCCCTTGGGAATAGCAGGGCAACTAGCTAAAGGGGATCGTCATCCGTGTGACAAATAAAATAATCTTAAACCCATATTGGTCTGTCAGCGATCTGGAAAATATTCAGTGATAAATTAAACTCTGGATAATATCAATGGCAGATCCTGGACTCTTTTAGGTTGCATCAGCCTTACACGAGTACCTGCTGCTATGTGTAAACATCAGAACTGGAGAGACAAGGTGGCCAGGCACATCACCTGACCGTATGTGGTGAGCGGCCTTCATAGGTGCTCGTTAAGAACTCTTGGCTACAAGAGAGATCTGTCATTGTTTGTGTGTATATATGTGTGTGTATGTTTAGTGGGGAGCGGTGGTGTAGCGCTTAGGGCGCTGCGCGATGAATCCGGCGACTCGAGTTCAATTCCCGCTCATGGCCAACACCAGTGACAGTTATCTGAACCGGTCCTGGGCTTCCCCTAGGTCGACTCGGCCTCAAATGAGTACCTGGTGCGGTGTGTAACCATTGCCACGAGGGAGACAAAGGCGGCCAGGTGTGGTATTGGCCACCCATCCCCTCTTGTGCCGTGCCGGCTTTCATAGGTGCTCACAAACAGCACTTGCCCCAACAATCTGTTTAGGCTATATGGGTGACCTTTGTATATTAGTGTGTGTGTGTGCGTATATGTGTCTGTGTGTTTGACGATGAAGCTCTCTCACATCTGGTGGCTGCATCGATCACCGAGGACAGGTTTGGGGTGGTGCAGACGCGACTCTCGGAGATCCTGAATGCCATGCTGGCCCTGCAAGATGTGAGTCACACCCCACAATTCATCCATTGAAGCCAATCCCTGTCAGTGAATCGCATTTCACCAGTACGTCAATGGCATGTGTGACATCACCACGTCACCCCCCCCCCCCCCCCATACTCGCTCCCTTGGCCCCCAATGCAATGCCGGATGGACTTGACGATCACTTTAGCACGTTAGCTTTCGTGACCTATATTATTCATAATACAGTTAAAACCTTGGATTGCGAGTAACTTGCTCTGCGAGTGTTTTGCAAGACGAGCGAAAATTTGTAATAAATTTAACTTGATAAACGAGCGAGGTCTTGCAATACGAGTAGTACGTATACGCTTTTGTCTGCCAAGCGTCACGTGATCACAACTGAGCCGATGGTTCTTCTCTCTCTCTCGCTGCGGGATTGTGGGTAATCGTTTCTCATGCTCGGTCTCAGTCGGCGTGCCTCACTCGTATAGTCAACATCCGTGCGAGCGTATACTGTTTACTATAGTGTTGTGACCACGTGTGTGTGCGTAAAGCATTTTTTTTATTTTGTGTCCAAGTGTAGTGACTGTTCTTTAGTAACTGTACTGCAACAATGGCCCCCATGAATAAGGCTGTAGCAGTGCGAGCGATTAATCTGTTTAACGACAATGCAATGTCACATTTCCGCGAAGTCCTCAAAAGGAGGCAAAAGCAAGTGTCATTGGATAGGTTCCTTGTTAAAGTCGCACAAAAAGACAGATTCCAGTGAGCCAACAGATAGCAGTGGTTCCGTTAGTGACAGTGAAAGTCGTCCTACACAATAACCCTCCTCTCTCTCGTCTCTCTCACACCAGCCACGATTAAATTTAATTAATAAATTGTATTACTTTATATTAAATTTAAATAATACAAATGTAAAAAGGTATTTTGTATTAATCATTTTTATATGAATATTTTTGGGTTGTGGAACGAATCATCTGAGTTTCCATTATTTCTTATGGGGAAATTCGCTTTGATATACGAGTGCTTTGGATTACAAACACGTTTCCGGAACGAATTATGCTCGCAATCCAAGGTTTTACTGTACATGTTTTTCGGTTAGATCGCGTAAATATAAATGTGTAGTTAAAGCTGCCACCACCCGACACAGCCATTTAGCAAGGTTTGTCACATAAAACATGTAAATTCGTTACTAGTACAGCACACTGGTGTGTTGGAGAATAAACCCACAACATTTACATTTCACAATCACTATTGCGGTCTTCAAGATCCTCCATGGACTTGGCAATTTCTACCACTCCCCTCTCAACTTAATCTACTCCGATCCACGTGCTCGCCTACCTCTCCCTCATCTCATTATATTCCTCTACACTCTCCCACCTCTCCCCTGTCATCTCACTCTACTCCCCTGTTTCAGTACAACATCTTGAGAATTTTGTCTTCTTTATATTTATTCGCTGGTGAGCAGGTCATGTGACGACACGTACCCACCAATCGCAGCCACTGGAATTCAGAACTTGACATTACCGCCCCTCCCTCATCCCAGCAATCTGCCACCGCCCTTGGCAAATACCTGCCGTGCCTACGTTGCCGAAAGCTGGCACTGCTAGGGCCCTCGCCAGTGTTGGCCATCACCTTCCTTTCCACATCTTTGTAGCCCCGTGCCAAGGGGTCCCTCCAGTCCATGGGCCTCTGTGCAGTTGCACCGCCTGCGCACACTCGAAAGCTGCGCGAGAAACTTTAGAAGCCGGATCCTCCGTTCTGCCCGTGACCTAACCTCTCGTGTCCTGACCCCTCCCCCCCCCGCCCGCAGGCCGTTGACCGCCATTTCAAGCTGCCGCAAGCGCCGAACCGCCCGGCACGACAGGCGCACAGCCTGGTGGACTCGTCGCACAAGAACCTGCGCTTCGCTCTGCGCGCCGCTCTCAAGACGGCGGTCTACCGCGTCGCGTCCACCTTCGGCGAGCACCTCAAGTGAGACCAACAACTTGGTGTGCCCTCCTGTGTGGCACTCATCGTCATCATCATTAGCCATGATCTATCCACCAATAACTTGGTGTGTGCCCTCTTGTGTAGCTATTCATTATTATTATCATCATCAGCCATGATCTATCCACTGCTGGATGCAGGCCTCCCCAAGGCCTTACCATCTCTCACAGGCCTGTGATCTTATCTTATTTTAATTTATATCGCGCCTTGAGCAAGGCGCTGAACAAAGAAGTAACTATTTGTACAGCAGAAGTGTGATGAGATGAGGCGAGTTGACAAGAAGGATGTTCGTACATGAGTATGATGATGCGTGAAATAAACGATGATGACAGTGGTTAATGACGACCGAGTGTGATGAATGGGCAGGGATGTTGGTCAAGGGGATGACGGTGTTGATGATGGGGAAGGGAGGGGGAAGAGGCGTTTGGGTAAGCTTGGGGAAAGTTAGTGAGTTTTAAGTAAAGAGCAAAAAATGGACAGAGAAATGTATTCATAATATAGGTTTTTTTGAGTGAGATCACGTAAGTAAATACTAATGGATATTGGTCGCGAAAGCCTACGTGTTAAACAGTGGCACTTATTGTTTGATATGTGTGGACAGTTTTCCCGCACCTCCGATTAGCACTGTTGGCTACGTATGGTGCGAAAGAAGTTCAACATACATACAATGCGGCAGTCCATCTAGCTCCTGCACACGAACTGATTTGATGGCTCCGTCTCCTGTTGTGGATGTTCTCTCGAGCGTGTTCGCCACTTCTGGCTGCCACTCCATCGTCCTTCACCATCGCCAGCCGCCATCCTTTTTCGTGACGCGTCCCACCCATGCCCCCTTACCTTTCTTGACGGACAGTACGACGTCTCTGACTTGCGTTGGCACTCTTAATTCATCTCTTGCCCTTCTATCTCATGTAATTTCAAGCACACGTCTTCTCCATGCTTTGCACACTTTTAAGATTTTGTTTTCTATTTCCTTCGGCAATATCCATGTTTTTGATCAAAGTAATCGACGGTAACATATATCCATGTATGTTGACCTTCTTTTGCACCGTACATAGCCAACCGAACTGCGCTCATCGGAGGTGTGGAATAAAAAAACAAATGTAGGATAAGAAAAACGTCCTGCTTTGTGCACATCGCTACTTTGCTTTTCATCATTAATTTCAGTTTCCCAAAAGCACTCCAACCTGCTCCTGTTTCCACCTCTGTTCCCTCCCTTTGCAGCTCCGTGCAGGTGGCTCCCGAGTATCGGCGAAGGCTACAGATGTTTCTGGACTACAAGGAGTAAGGTGCCTCTGTGCATCCCACATTGAGGCGTTGGACCGGCTGTACGGATAGAGATTTTTTGACGATGGTGGAGGTCACTAACGATGAATATATCACCCCTTCCTGCCCTCCACCCCCCCCACCATGTCTCACTCACCGACCCCCCCTCCCACTCTGCCGCCCACCCCTCAGAGTGTTGGTCACAGCCAGCAGCTCGAACTGGGCTATTGAATTATTTAAGTCAGTGATTACTCTACCGATTGTTGTTTCAATTTATCCAGCTAATCAGAAAGCACAAAAATAATTGGTGGGGAAAACACAGTCTCGCCTCTGTGCCCGTGATGTGTGGGACTTGGTGATGACCGGTGGGTATCACCAACCCTGTCACGCTGGCCGTGGATTGTGGGGTTTCTCGCCTTCAGAAAAGAAAGCTGTTGGGGGGTAAGCTGCCATTTTTAAAGGAGCCTTGGGTAATCGACCACGAAAAAAAAGTAGTTGATTAAAATGTTTTCGTCGATTGAGAGCCGTTTGATTGACGAATCCGTCCCAAGCCGCCCCCGCGCCAGCAGCTCGCTTGCTGCTGTGCACCACCGCGCCACCTCCTGGTGTGGATCAATGTCACCGCCACAGGGCCTTCTCTGAGCCTCACCCACTCGCAGGTGTTGCTTGTTGAGGTACGATTCTCCTGCTGTTCCTACGAAGTCTGGAACTGGCTTCCCCTAGCGATCGGTGCTGTCAACTCCCCCACTTCTCTTCATGTCCAGACCTTATCTGCCCATGACTTACTGCCAGTGTCTCAAATAAATATGCCCACGTTCTGTACAGTATCTCGAGATGCGGTTGTATTTAGAATGCACCCATGTATTGCATAAGCGTGTCTATAACTCTATATAGTTATTTGTATGACTTTACGTAAGTACAGGTTCAAGACCTTTTCTTTTATTTACCTGTGGCTGAACGCCTCTACATAATACATGTCTCTATATGGCGTCTTCCAACGCGCTCACATATAGAAGCATTTAAAGCCACATTGCGTTATGCTGTAATGGTCAGGATAAGTTTTGGCCTGTGTGTTGTACATCAACCCTACCCATTCTTTGGTAGGGTTGATGTAGAGTTAAGCTTGTATGGTTCAGGTTGGTAGTGTCCGTAGGTCTGTACTTGATTACTAGGCTTGTGATGATTTTGAGAATAAAATATAATTTCATCATGACTCTCACATCTAATTCTGCGCGCAGGAATAGAATATGTAAGATTTATGCAAGTTCTAACTAGATGAATGGAGTGAATTCGTTCAAAACGCATTATTTACAGACAATGCTCGATAATCTGGCCAGATTTATGTGGATTGTACATTAATCATGCTTATACTCACCTTTGTATGCATGGTGGTTTAATTAGTGCGAATGAAGTTCAACATCCATCCATACATGCATAGTAGCTGCTCCTCACTCATTGGGGGTCAGCGTCTCAGTGCCTGAGTGACTGCCAACATGTCAGTCCGTACACTGATAATAAAAACAATTAACATTCTACATTTTATGTCTTACTCCCCCCCCCGCCACAACCTTTCTACATTGGTAAGCAATATAACATGCTTTCACAGCCTAATTTACACGCATCTTGTGCTATCCGCGGTTTTTGTATTATATGGGGCCACCCATTCTGGCCGACAACCCCGGATATTCGAGAGTTGACTGTAGAATAAATGAGACCGACGATGCAACGTTGACAAGTAAAAGGAAATTATTCTCGAATTGAATTGTGACCCCCACGTCGTTATAATTCATATCATAGATACGAATCGTCGCCTGCCGACTGTTAACAGCACATTCAGATTTCAAGTATTATTTCTAAACGTGTGGATCCTGTTTGTCGAGTGAGCATGCTTCCAAACCACTCGTCTGACCTCCAAAAGCCAAGCAGCGTTCAGCCTTGATAGTGCTTGAATGGGTGACCACAGGACGTGTTATAGGCTGCAAGGGTCATGTGGTGGGCAGCAGAGGGCAGTGGCAGAAAAATTAATTGTGCCTTACAGTTGCTGGCGTTACTGTGCGTTCCCATCTGTTGATGGCCCTTAATTTATCCAGGCATGGGCCAATTGAGATTCAACATCTCTTTTGCAATTAGGGCTCTTGGTAACTGTAGCAACCTAGCAGTAGTTGCCTTATTATTTTGGGTTTAATGTAAAACTTGTGTCTTTGGCTGCAACACAGGAATAACATGTCTACTCTTTGTAAAGTTGATGTCACAGGTTTGTGTGAAATCTCCTTGACAACGAGTGATGGTGCAAAAAGTTAACAAATGTCTGCGTAAATGTACATATTTTTTGACTTGTCAGATTTTTATAAGCTTTGCAGGGTCCCACCGTGCGATGCCATTTTTGGGTGTCGTACATCCTCCAATGTCCATCTAACGAGAGATGGACACGAGATGGACACGAGATGGACAGCGGGAACGGTCATTCGTAGAGAAAGATTGAGGGTTCTGCAATACCGAACTTGTGACAGTAACAGAGCTCATTGGCCACTTGCATAAAACACTTAAGTCACGGGTGGCTAACCTTTGATTTACCGAGGGCTGTTCGAACTTTCAAATCCCTTTCGTGAGTAACCACACATTAGTCGATACTGAAGTTAGATTATGCGAGGGCTGTGTACATTTAATGTCCTTGGAAATACTTGAGAGGCAAGAGGTCACGTCGCCAAACATTATGAACAGCGCTGGCAGGAGCTTGATAACGTTTTGCCTTGGACACCCACTTCGTTGTCGTGAAGGTGTTTGCAGTGATGGTTAAACAATGTGTTTTTTTGCACGTTTTGAATCTCAAGGTTTCGTTGGTCCAACGTTCCATTTTTTTTTTTTTACTGGGACGTGGTCACGGGCGGTATGAAAAATGTTTCATCTCGACAACAGGCCCATACTTCCCCCTCCAAATCATTACTTTGATTGACATCTTTAACTGGTTTAGTAGCTAAACTGAGAGGGGAATTGCACTTACTGTGTTTTATGCATGAGGCCACAATGTTTGATGGACTTTCAAAATGAATAAGCGTGGGACTTTATATTCACGTGTTTCACGAGGAAACATTTGTATTAAATGTATTTCTGTTTATTGTTGGTCGGTTTTCAATGCCAATATTGTTTCATTTTAACTCTTTACTCCCACTTTGACTAATAAACATTGCTATAATGACCATTGATT
Source organism: Petromyzon marinus (assembly GCF_048934315.1). Lineage (NCBI taxonomy): Eukaryota > Metazoa > Chordata > Hyperoartia > Petromyzontiformes > Petromyzontidae > Petromyzon > Petromyzon marinus. The sequence continues at coordinate 6,278,940 of NC_133710.1, read as the reverse complement.
GAAATGTAGTTTGTTTTCATTGTACTGTTGCGATTAACATTCGTAAAGATGTGTTTTGTATCGTGCTGATGAGGGGAGTGGTGGCGCATTGGTTAGCACACTGCGCTGTGAAAAATGGACCCAGGTTCGATTCCATGTCACGGAAAATACATGTGGCGAGTAATATTTGAACCGGTCCTTAATCAATCCTCATTGACCAATTTGGAAAAGTTTATGGACCAACAACCCCCATGACAACCAAGTTGTGAGGAAGACGACTATCTAAAAGTGATAAGCTGCTCAAAGGAAAAAACTTGACTTCGTCAACAAATAACGTATGAACCGTAATGTGTATTGTACTTACTTACTGAAGCGTCGTTTTAATAACTTTATGAATTCAATCCCTACTTTTAAAAAAAAACTTCAACGTATGGCATATTATATTCTTGGTCCTTTCGGTAAAGTCACGTTGAAGGGAAACAAAGTTTCTAAAGTTGTAAAATTTGGCTAAGTTAAATAAGGTTAGAATAAACCGTGTAGAAATGTCACTTAGTTGGACAACCGTTTATTGCATTAATTTAAATGGAATGTTAAATGTGTTTTCAATCGTAAACGAATTCGACAAATTATCTAGTTGTGATGCTGCTGCTGTTCGCAGTGGCGTACAATTAACAACTCAACACACTCGTCGTCAACGACACAGCTTTAAAAATATATAATAGGCGACGTTTCGGGCAACGCCCCGTATTTCAAGGCAATATTCTTGTGTGGAATTTTTTTTCCTCTCCTCGAAGGGGTTGCCTCGTGCGCGCCCACGCCGCCCTTTTCCCGCCAAGTGTCACCTCCCCCCAGCCCCGCCCCTTCCCCCCCCCGCCAGCCCCGCCCCTCACCACCTCTCGGGGTTCCCCCTCCCACCGCACCGCACGCGCCACCCTTCTAGGGCACTTAACGATTCATCGAATACATAAATATAATTGATTCCTCACGATCCGTGCGTCGAATCGCGCGTGCAAGCGGCGACGTGCAGCGTTTAAAAATAAGCCCATATCACTATTGTCGTGCCGCTGTAATATAACTTACAGTCCGTTGAAGGGATACATTATTTTTTTTGTTTGCACGTAAATTTAAACGCGTTCAACATTTTCTGCGTATCGATTCCGTCCGTCTTAAAGGATTTGTTCGCGGGCGCGCGGAGTCGATTACGAAAGGAATTGCTTACGTCGCCAGCCCTAACCCGGCCCCCCCCCCTCACCACGCCCCCCTCACCACCCCCCCCACTCCCCCTCCCTTTCGCCACGCATCACTTCCACTCACGTCGCGCAACGCATCCGCCGCGCCGAAATAATCCCGACGCCCCGCCGCCGACAAAACGACGACGGGGCGGCCCGGCGAGCCGGGCGACCGCGACGTTCGACGCCCGCTGACCTCGCGGGATTATTCGACGCGTTCGGATTGAGGCGACGGGCGCGGGCGGTTCTGGCGAGTGCCCGCGCAAGGGTAGTGAGGAGGCGCGCTTATAGCAACTGTTGCCTGGAGGAGGGCTCCATAGCCACCGTAGTCGTGGAGACTGCGTAACCAAGCCGTCACATCCCAGGTGATTTTTTTTAAAACCGCGGCGGTTTTGCTGTGGGGGTTTTTTTTCTCTCTCTTCCCCGCTTTGCTTTAATTTTTGTATTCAACAATTCTCTCTCTCTCTGTCTCTGTCTCTCTCGTTCATTTTTCTCGTCGTGGGGTGGTGGGAGGAGGCGCCGCGGCGGCGGCGGCGGTGGCGGCGGCGGCAGCGTCGGTCGGTCGAGCGAGCGGCGTGAAACGATAGAAATGAAACGTCAAGTTGCGTGCTGTCGCCGCGAATCGGAACGACGCGATGGTGGGTGGAGGAGGAGGAGGACGGAGGAGGAGGCCGCAACGGCGGCGGCCTCCTCCTCCTCCGTTGTTCGGTGCAAAATGGCGGTGGGCGCTGCGGGGTTGAGGAGGGCGCTCGGCTCGGCGCTTGGAAATGGGGGGAAAAAAAAGCAAAGCGATTCGGTCCCCGCCGTTTCTTGCTAGGAGGGGATTTATTTTTTTCTTCAGTTAGATTTGTTCGTCGGTCGACGTGAGGGCGCGAACGTCGAATGCTGACGAAGCCGAGGCGCTGGCTCGGCGATGGAGGGGGGGTTGGGGTGGGGGTGTTTTTGTTGTGTTGGGTTGTTGTGTTGTCGCGCGCGGTGGGTTGTTTGATGGTGTGGTTGGACGATGGTGGTCGCTGGTGGTTGTTGGGGGGGCCTCCCACAACACCACCACCACCCCCCCTCCGTGTGTTGTTGTTGCGACGAGGGGCAAGGTGGCCGCGACTAGGCCGCGGGCGTCGACGCGTTACGTAGCGACCTCGCCGCCTGCCTACGACGCGATTAATCGTTAACTATTATCGTCTTTGCGTCTGCGAGTGATGTAAACAGCGAGTATTTATTGTTTCGGTGATGACGCCCCGTTGGTTTATGGCGGGCTTCCCCACGGCCAAGTTTTGGAAATTCCACGTTACCATGGCGGAAGCTGGGTCGCGCGATTGCTGTAAACTTCGTAAAGTGGTGCTCGTTCTTGCGATCCCCATCCCCGAAGGATGATGATGGTGATGATGATGTTAGTCGACCCTCGGGGCCCGTGTTGTGATTGCGCGTTGACCAGAGACGACACTTGGTCGTGTTAATGAACTCGTAGCCGGATACCCCTTGATTTCTGTCGGCTGTAGTGTCACTCTCCACGCGAGGCGAATTACTCGGTTCACAGATGTTGGCGGTATATTTGTAAATGTCTTAACGCTAGACTTAAAACGATGTGTTATAACTTTATGCTGCCCTCCGTATACCTCTATAAGTGAAACCAATCAACCCGCGTGCAATAATTTTAGTTTTAAGTTACAAGCGTAGATGTGAGTAGGTTTGTGCCAAATGTCATTGTGCGTCCGTCACTCAGTCACAATAGTCCGTATGTTAGACTATCCTGCCGCAATGATTATTACTAGCTGATTAATTAGGCATGGGCTCCGTTACTATGGTCCTGTTGACAGTGTTAATTTACTAAGATTATACTGAGACAACAACTATGATAGGTGGAATTTAAAAAAACCGAACGGATTCGCTTGGTAATGTTTTCAAAACTTGTTTCTACCTTCACACGGTGCGTTTGTGCAAGCGCCTTCGCGTTGAAAATGCCGCTAATAATTAAATGAGTCGGGTGTTTACGTCTCGTCTGTAAGAGGTTTAAGTTCTGACTGCGTTTCGAAAGCAAGAGTGAAACGCTGTGATGCACCTGTTTGATTTAAAGGTGTGAGACGCGCAAGCGGACTGTGCGTGTGCGGGCGGTACTGGCACGTCCGGGTTTAGCTTTGAGACGTTTGCTGTCAAACGAATGTCGTTTGCATTTAATGTTTAATTGCAGCGTTCTTGCCGTGATAGGATGCGAAGTTTTTAACTGTTGCCTGCTATTATTTTGAGTCACGGAGTCCTGCTACGTGCTGTCTTGGCGACTGGATAAGTTGCACCGCTTTAAGATTAAGAGATGGGGAGAGAAACCAAAAGCACTGTACAGTTCAGCCCTTTAATTAATCCACTGCTGGATAAAGGCTTCCCCGCGCCGTGTCGATCAGCGGAGTTTGTGGGTCCATATTCCACGACGCTAGCCAGTGTGGCATCTTGAAGGGGTTGTTTGGAGCAGGACCTCAAGAGATATCCCTTGCCACTCATTGCTACGATGAGCCGTGGCAGGGAATCGAACTCGGCTCACAGGATTCATCGCGCGCTAACAATTGCGTCGCGACCCCTCCTTCAAAATGTAACTCGTCCAAAGCCATCCCAACAATGCGTGGCACTGCTGAAACAAGTTCTTGAGACGTCTTCTCCTTCGTCGTCGTCGTAGTATTATTTCTCGAGTAAATAAATGACTTGTAATCACTTGGTGCTTTGTTGCCGCTATGCGTTTTTCGTGCCCGCCGCAAGCACCTGTTGAATGAGAGAGACAAACGCGGCGGGGACACCTGATCGCCCTCCTGAAGCCGACAGACTTGGGGGGGGGGGGGGGGGTTGGTGGTGCCGCCTACCCCCCCGTCGTATTGTCCGCCGGTTACGCGGTCATCCCCTCCGTCCTTTTTGACGGCTGTGAATTTGAGCTCCCCTCGCTTTTAAGCGTTGTGCACAAACACGACTGTTTATCATCTGTCGATTGCCCTTTGCTTAAGCGGGTGAAGATGCATTACATCTCTTGCGCAAAGTCGAATATATGGCAGGATTTGGTTGACTGTGGTAATAAATGGCGTGTAAGTGCATCGTGTGTTAATATCTTTAGCTTTCTTAATTGGCTTTGTGTTTTTAATGTTTTTGGTACTTTTTGAAATGTAAAAGCACTTATGAAAGGCACGTGGTTTTATTACTTTTGTACCATGTCGGCATATAGGAGTATGCGATGCGCTAATAAACCTGTATGAAAATAGAACTGACTTTGGTGCTAATATGCTTATTGTATAGATGTTATAGGGTTTAGATCGCGTAAGTTAGCAACACACATTCGGTTTAATCTCTTTTGCATTCAAGCCCCCTTCGTCCACGCGCTTTCCTGTATTGTTCTCGCAGTTATCCCCCCCTTTGTAGAGGCGCATTGCCTTTTTGGGCCCTTCCCCCCTCACCTGCCCAAATAAAGGACTGGCATCTAAAATAAAGTGCGAGTGATTTGTGCAGAGCACACGTGTGCAGTAACATGCAGCACTCGAGACGCGAGCAGTGATTGCACCTCAAATACAATAGCAGTTCCATTCATTTTACCCAGGGAAACATCACTGAGTCATAAGCCTCATTTTCAGTGTGGTTCTGCATCCCAATGCGTCCCAGTGCAGAACCCCGCATCCCAATGCGTGTTTTCCATGTGTACCCAGAGAAAACCCTCCGTTATCCTCTCCAAATACTCAAAAGTTCCGCACAGATTCAAGATAATCCTTTGTAAAGTACTCCCATATTATGGAGTAATGCTTATTTTACAAATCTCCCCTACGAGATACTAATAATCGTTAACCTTTTAGACTGCCATTTGATGATTTAAGTTTTTAAATCTTGTTTTCTTCTCAGCATGTCGCATATCGTTTACATACACATGCTAGAAAATACATAATGGTGAATATATACACATCCCCATTAATAGGGTATTCTTTAAAGTGTATATAACACTTCCTTACAGGCTTACACTGTAATAATTATACCATATTATGCAGCAATGCCAAACATCACACGCTGATGAGTGGCCGCTGGAAATGGTGATACCCGTTTTGTTTAATATTGCATGAGGTGCGTCTGAATAATATATGCGCTTATAATTTCAAGACCAGGAGCACTAGTGCACACTGCCAGGTGTTGTGCTCGTAAATTAAGAGGAGGTGGGGGGGGTGGTTAGTTTTGTAAATCTCAATTGAGAGGCGAGCAATATACTTCGAGGAGTATGTCCAACAAGTGGCATTAAAATACCGCAACGCCGTATTTGCGTTCAAAGCCTGAGTGTGGGGAGGTAATTTAGAATTTAAAAAAATCTCCCTCCCAAGGTGATTGGTGGCACATAATAGCACTTGCTTCTTATGCATGCGTTGCGCGGACCGAGCATCAGCCCCTCTGGCACAGTGTGAAGAAGAGCGGCGGCGAGTTGCTGGAGAGACCAAGATGTGAGTGGGCCTAGCAGCAGAAATGCTATGGGGGGGGGGGGTGTGCGGCTGAGTGTGGGATGGCACCATTCCTTTTTGTTTACGGGTGTTGCCATGGAGACACACCCCCCCAGTGCTGCCGTGGGAACAGAAATCCAAACAGGGAAATTATTAACACAGGGCCCCAACCACGTGATTCGCGCACTGGATGCTTCCAGCGCCTGGTTGCCGTTTCCTAGCAACCATTGTGTTACTCGACAATTAATTTCGAATTGTCAAGTTGCCGTTGTTAAGTGTGCGAGTCGTCGCTGTGTCTGTGAGGCGTTTTAATTTGTCGAATTATTAAAGCTGAAGAATTATACTGTTAATCTTTTGGGTTTTTTTTAAATTTCAGGAATTACATTTTTCGGCTGTCTCTGTATCATAGCAGGGCGAGTCTTCTTTCAGCGACTTTGCATGTCACAAGCATGAGGTTTAAGTGAATACAGCTGCTCCATTGTTTTTAAGCTATAGAAAGTTGGTTGCTAGGCAGCGGTTGCCTAGCGAGCATTTAATTGGCAAATCCCCCCTCTTGCACTTGGAATTGGAAAGTAATAGAATGGAGGCTTGACCAAAAGCCAAGCTTTTATACAAAAGCCGCAGCTGGAAACACTCGGCAACAAGCCTCTGTGTATGCCGATTGTGCTCCTTTCTTCTCATTTAATTAGCTAGCGCGGCACTCGTCGCATTAAATCTCTGCAGTGGAACGGGGCCCGGGTTTCCTTCAATGAAGAAACTAATTTGAAGCGTTATCATAATGTCCGCGGAATTTTTCTTAAAAGCCACGGGTCCAATCAAAAAAGTGAGGCGTAATGCGGTTGGCCTCTGGCAAACTTTTGTTTGAGGCATTACGGCGACCTGCGGCGGGCTTCAGAGGCGGTCACGCCGTCCTTGCGACACAAGAAGCTACATTTGTGTTTTTCGATTAATAGAACGTGGATTACTTGCATATTTTGAGCGGCTGATATTACCCAATGGTTTTTGCCACCGAATGCATGCCATCAGTGGATGTGTTGATTTTACACAGTATGCTGTTATAATTATTGCCATATTTTAGACGTGTACCATATTAATAAGCAAATGGTATGGCATAATGCAAAATTAGCTTTGCTTTTTAAAGTCATACCTATATATACAATTTTGATTTAAAGCTTTTGTGACTTCAGGGATTCACATTCTTTACCGAAAGAACCAAGACTATGAATCCCTTCTACGTGACTTTACCGAAAGAACCAAAAATATATATACAATGTTAACTGCCAATATTTTGTTTTATTTCAAGGAATTATATGAGTTAGTAATTACATTGTGATGATTTATGAAATGACAATATGGCCATGTGATGTCTTCTGGTTTATTCAGTAATAAAATATTACCAGGATTATGAATGTTTTTTTGCTCTACCCTGAATACCATCTACTTTAGCTCATATTTAGGTTCTAACAAGGTAAATTAGCTGTTGCATAACATGCATTACATTAAGAGCCAGCTCTCCTTTTTGATGGTATTATTAGGCCTTATGTGTATACTCAATGCAAAGAAATGTAATTTTCTTTTGCACATTTTTTTGCTCAACATTATTTCCACAATGCATACATATGGGACTTATTTAGGTCTAAACAGATTTTTGCACATACAGCCCTTGTCAGTCCGCTCCTGGATGACTGTCCTCCCTGCTGTAATTAATTTTACACCATGCTGGTAACGGGGGTTATTTGACCATTCTTCACCACACAAGTCAGTGCAAGTTTTTTGAAGTTCTGGAGCATAGTTGCACTGCCTTGTCCTGACAACATAACCAGACAACAGCCTGTTTCAGAAATGATAGTGATCCATCCCAAGCAGTATTTCCCGGCTCAACCCTACAAACCTTTCGAAATTTGATGATGATTTTGTCATAAGCCATGTACAATTATCATTGCATTAAATAGTGTTACTTGCATACGGCTTTTTAAGTGTAACTATTCCCTCCACAAGTTAATCTGAAGTGAGACGTGTGATTCACACACTTGGTATTTATGGTGAAAAAACAATATTTACGAGTTTAAATGAATGTGTACCGAATTTATTTTCATCTACTAATGATGCACCTTAAAAGCATGTAAATTACATGATTTGTCACTTGACATTTCACTAGCAGAATGTGCTGAATAGAAAAAATAATGGCACATCTGCACTGTCAAGAGTTGACTTGTCCTGAATCTATCACGAACACTGTTGTTTGTGGTTTCTCTGGGCCCCTTGAAATATGTAATGAGTCTTGTTAATAGATAAAAAAAATTATAAACGTGGAACTGTACCCACAGTAATGCATACATTTGTTTGGCCACTTTTTTATAACCAGCTAAAAAAACAGCAGATGCATGACAAAAAAATCTAAACATTGTGCTTATGCCAAGCCAGTTTTTTTTTATTTGTAGCATCCAAATGTCCATTTCGTTACATCGCTAAATAGTGCTTGGAAAATCTATGATGAATGTTGCAGATTGCACAAGTGCATGGAATGGTTTATCTGTCGTTCCACACCGCACTCAAAGGAGACAAAAGGAAGACGCCTCTTCAAACGGGGTGGGGGGTGGGCTTACATTTTTCTCGAGAAATTTAGCAAGAACAATGCAGTATAAAGCCTGAATAGAACTCTTGGCTGTTTGGTATTTATACTGATTAGCACAGATTAGGTAAATTGGCTTCCAGGAGCAGCGCGGCTCAGCGAGTCGTGTTAAATCCTGTTTAAAATGCCATCTGCTGTAATTAATTTTCATAATGCTGTGGTGTGATTTTGGTTCACCATGGCTTAAGCTTTCTTGGTAAAAGCATCTACGTCCATTTGTTGTGCTCTAGATGAGATGTGCGTGTGGGTTGGGAGTAGCTGCTGCTTAATGTGCCGTACCATCCCATATTAAACCCAGTGAAACCTTAATGGCACAATACAATGCATATTGGTGAACTAATAGGCTGTATGTGAATGGGGAGAGACATGATTTGTAGGGTTTTTTTTATTTTAGCAGGTAAGGCCTACTGGGCTTAATCTCTTTTTCAGAAGCGACCTGATCACAAACTATAGCTCTACTGAGTGGCTTATCACGTGGAAATTTATAGCAAGCAAATACTATAAAGTAATGTTTCTAAGTGTAGAGGGAATAACCGGACGACACGGAGAAAAATCCACGCGACCACGGGGGGAGAACATGCAAACTCTAAATATACAGGTGTTAGGGTCGGGATCGAACCCATGGCCTCCTGTATACCAGGCCAGGTAGTTCACATATCGCCACCGTGGCGAGTTGAACAGGTCAGGGAAATAAGTAAAACTCTGCTGTAGTAAAGTAATATTTTGCAAAGTGAAAAATCAGAAGACAGTGTCCACAGCCAAGGAAATTGAGTTACAGACATTTAGAGCAGTATTGGGAGAAGGGGTCGGCTCCCATTGAGTGATTGTTGTTTATAAAAAGCCTTAATTTGTTGGGAACAGTGAGCAAATAGCTATGGTTTACTTGATATAATTGGCATAAAAATATGGCAATTAACACATGTTGAATATCATTATCCGTAATACCAATTGTCTTACTGTCATGCATTTGTGAATCTCAGTTGTATGATAATAATGTGTATGAATCCGGGAAAGCATTGGAGTTACGTGTAATATATTTTGTTAATATGAATATAAAACCTTATGGAATGGCAGTATGTACCTGCACAACAGAATAATTGTGCGTGATGCCACATTGCTTACAATATTCAAATTCTAACATCTGGTATTTTGTCCTAAGCACAAGGCACGGACATTCGTGCAATTTTATACATTTTTAGTACATTTCTTAGACTTGACACACGCAAATCTAAATAATGAACACCATTAATGTGTTATCAATACGCTACACAGCTAACTGAATTATTAAACAACGCTTTGTAAGTAAATTTAGTTAAATGTTGTGCTGGTTAACGCTCTCAAAAGGCTCCCCCCTTGTAGCGGCGTAAACGCCGCCCTTGGTAAAAGCCACACAAAATTCCCAGGTGAGAGGGGTGGTGTTTTTTTTCCGTGACGAGCTTTCGACAGGGCTGCCACACACCGCCTTACGGGATCACTCGCAAAAAAAAACGAGAGAGAGGCAGCGGGCGCGGACAGCCTCTCAGCCACTTACCCACAATCCCCAGGGGGCCTATCTAGCAGGCGGTAATTACGGCGCTGCCGTCTGCACAGAATTTGTGGTTCTTAATTTCACCGCAGATGTAGAGGCACGAAGAGCGGGCACCTGGCTCGCGTTTTTATTTTTTATTTTAAAAAAAGCACATCTTTAAACGATATCGCTGCCCGCGACGTCGCGCCATGGAACTTGATAAGTGCGATTACGCTGACGGCGACGGAGCTGAATACAACCCTTTCCCCCGGCATCCGTGAGTCCTTATTCCAGTATTGCCGGTTTGCGCCTATTGGTTAGGCCGCTTGGCTCTGTGTGCACGGAATGGCTTTGTTACCGTTAAGGTTGCCATGGGGTCCTGGCGTTACCATGGCTACAACCTACAACACGTTTAAATCGTTGTTTTTTTGGAAAGGTTGTGTGCTTTTAAATTTAGCGTAATTGTGAGGCGGTTTATTGTATGACCTAGCCTAAGCATATTTATTGTGCAGTACCTATAAAAGAAATATGTCGTCGAGAAAGACGCGATTGCATAACAAGCCTCCCGTTACTGATGCTGTGTTTTTTTGCTTTGTGTTGTCTTTGCGAAGGTCCTAGCAAATGGAGACATGCACTTAAGAGAGGTGTAAATGAATGTATATTCAAATTATGGTCATTTACCTTAGTGTTATAAGCGATGTGCATTTGACTAGTGTGTACTTTATAAATAAGCACATTTCAGTCGATTTGCAATATGTGAAATAATCAGGGTGTGAATTATTTTGGCACATTTTTTGTTTCCACTTCGTACTTACTATAGTTAAAATCATTCATTTGAACAACCTTTTAATTCTCCATATTGATGTTCATATGTTCTTGTGTCATTACCATGACATAGAAATTGTTATAATCCTATGTCTTAGCTTTGGATAAAATGTTACGTAAACATTTTGAGATGGTAATTAATTGTTTTATTCCAAAATCTTTCCTTGCCAAATACCGGTATATTATTTTACTTACACCAGGCTGCATAGTTAGAATTGAATGCTGCCTAAATGAATTGGAGATCAATTACATTAAACAACTTAAGTTTCAAATCTAAACAAATGTGGACTAAGGGAACGTTTCCTTCAGTTGTTTCACAAAACCAGCTACAGGTGTCCACCTCATATAGATGTACAGTATCTAGCACAGCCAAGTCATTGCCTATTACCCATCAGATTTACTCTGCTGACATGAGTGAAGCTACTTTTGCATTTGATGTTATAGAAAATTGTTGTTTTTGCTTGGTTAAGCATAGGCTTCCAAATGCATTTAATCAGAATACTCATAGATTTATTGACCACGTGTTTTATAATGAAAACAGACAGCTGTCTGTCTTTATTATTTGATCACCTCCAGGCCACTGTAACAACACACATTTTGAGGAATGTGTCTATAGTCACTATATTTAATCCACTTGTATGCAAACACTATGCTTACATTTCTCCCATTCACCATCCCACCACTGAAGAGGTCAGCACGCCCTCAACCCCTGCCAGAGAGCATGTTCTTGTATTTGATTAAAACATGTTTTTAATACACCCTGTGATGTGACATAAATATCCCAGCAATACACCTGGTCACAATGAGGTCTTGTTTTATCGGCTTTGTGACGGGGGTGATGACAGTGCTGCAATTAACACCAAGTCGGTAATTGGCCGCCGCTTTTCGAGCTGCGTTTTCTGCAGTGCTGACTGCAGCACACATTTTACCGCGTGTTTGCCCATGTACGGGTGACGCTATCAGATGCTCCTCTGCTCCTCGGGTGATGCCACCATCTGCTCCTTTCACCTTTCTGTCCCCATCCCATACCTCCTTCCCTCCGTCCTGCCCGCCTGTCCGCCCACCCACCCGTGAGCGCAGTGTCGTGATGGCGACGCAGACGTATGTGACCGAGCTGACGGTGTCCCAGCCGGCGCAGCAGCAGCAGCCCCAGCAGCAGTACGTCCATGTCATCGTGTCCGGTGAGTGCCCTGAGGCTCGGGCCCAAAATGCAAACCCTGGGATGATGACCCAGGAAGGACCATTTTATCATTGCATACAACTCCTTCAGTGATTTTTTTTATACATGTACAGTACGCAAAACTTTTGTCAATCTGCTGCTGGATGAGAGCTTCCCTATGCTGTATAGGTCGTGGGGGTTATTTGAGCATACTTCACCACACTGGTCAATGCAGGTTTGTGAAGGTGGGGAGAATAAATGCTGAGGCATTGTACAGTGCAACAATTATATACTTTTCTCACTTTGCCGCTGCCCACAATGTAGCTCCACGGCAGCCTACAACACCTGTATTATGCATAGTAGTCATCCCTTCCAAGCACTCTAGTTGAAGCCTGCTTAGCTTCAAAATTCTGACAAGAGTAGTTGTGATTTAGTCATAGGCATTTCATTAGTCATTTAAAAGAAGTATAAGTTAGGGGAAATGTACACGTAAAGGATTGTGTGCAACCAGTGACAGGGGTGTAGCCGAGGGCATATGTGGACATTGGCATATAGCAACCTCATTAATGAATTTTTTGGCATATACAGTAAAACCTTGGATTGTGAGCATAATTCGTTCCGGAAACGTGTTTGTAATCCAAAGCACTCGTATATCAAAGCACTCGTATACATCAGTTGTGATCACGTGACGCTCGGCAGACAAAGCGTATACGTACTGCTACTCGTATTGCAAGACCTCGCTCGTTTATCAAATTAATATTTATTTTAAAATTTTGCTCGTCTTACAAAACACTCGCAGACCAAGTTACTCGCAATCCAAGGTGTTACTGTATTTCATTTGTTTGAGCAAATGACGCAGGCACAATAAACCACCATATGACCACTTCCTAAAGAAATATATTTTTATTGGTAAAAATATTAAGCCGTAGTCAATGTTGATGAAAAATCCCAAACATATCATGATTGGGCAATTCCATCCCATCATTGGTGACAAAACCATCGGCCCACTTTTGATTACCGATTTTCCCAAATAAAGGATATTTGGCAACACTTATCCTCGGCCATATGCAATGAGCATTGTGAGTGATGTGAGGTGGCAGCACAGGTGATCCGGTCCTGCTTTTGGTGATTTCACGCTCAATGGGTGTACCCATGAACAGGTAATTTAAGCGTGCATGGTTTATTCTGTGAGAACAATAGCGAGCGTGTGATCTTTGGTTACACCTCTATTGGTGCTGCCTGTTGTGGGAATTGTTTTGAACCTTGTAACTGCATCACATTTGTCCTTTCGTGAGCCGAGTATCGATCACACCTGTGGTGTCCGTAATATAAACCTGAGCCCAAAGTTTCACTAAATGATTATCTGATGCTTGTAAACGTGTATAATAACTTTACATGTATCCCTGAATAATTTTGGGAAATTTTAATTAAGGCGTTAATGTTTTGAAATACTATGAACGTTTAGCTTATATCCTTGCGTTGCATATTTACTCTAGCGTTTACGTTTTATTCAACATGTGGTACGCACACCTGTAAGTCTTATTTTGACAGCAAGGGTTGGTGGATCACGTTCATTTGGGAAACTGCCAATCCTGCTTGGCTAAGAGGTGGCAAATATATAGCAGTACAGCCAAGAGGCTTCTCAACCTGTCTGTGCATCAGGGGCAGAGCCAGGATTTTGACTTTGAGGGGGGCTGACTTCAATATTCTGAGATATCCAGTGTAATGTTTTCCAATGGGCGCCACAAATGTATAAAACAAATTTTATTGGATTTGAACGCGGAGTTTATTAATAGGTCGGAGCCGCTGATGTGGCTAATAAGTTCGATAAGTTCGAAAGGCTGCCACTCAAGCAGCCTGCAGGGCAGCACAAGGTGGCAGCCTGCAGGGCAGCACAAGGTGGCAGCCAGCATTTTGCAGCAGCCGGATATCCGGTTATCCCGATTATCGATTTTCCCAAAATATCAAGGGGGGCTGTGCCTCCCCCAGCCCCCCCTGTGGCTCCGCCCCTGCTGTGCATGTATTTTGGTGTTATCCCATATTTATGGGTTTTCTCTAAATTATATTTTCCTTCGACATGCAAAATACTTCTTTACTCAACAAATCCCTATGCAGGACCCTCCTGGAAAGATCTTGGTATTTCGCGAGGCTTTCCTGGATAATTAAATTACACTTATATAATTAATATATCCAACTGATACTATTTGCAGTACCAGTGTTATTTGGTTTGTGCACCATTACTCATTTGGCATCGGCTGCAGCTATGCTTGTTTGTACGTAAGTGTAGGGTGCACTTGTGGCTTTACGGATGCACTGTGCACGGTTTTGTTAATGCGCATAAGAAGATGCCGTTAATTGGCATCCGTACAGTCTCACCCTGCACAGGTGATCTCGAGCACAGGTCTCATTGTACAACAGATGGGGTTATTGTGATGTGTGCACACTTACTTGTGCGAGAGTGCGCGGGTGCACGCCTGTGTGGGTGAGTGCATGTTTGTGCGTGTGCGAGTATGCCCGTGTGTTTCTTGCAAATAATAATGCATTGGTTGACGTAGTGTGCTGTGATCTCAGTGACCTGGGTTCAATTTTTGCACATCTGCAGTGTCATTGGAAAATGAAGGACCGGAGGCTGTCCTGGAACTCTCCTATGTTGATTCAGATATAATTGAGAACCTGGAGCAGTGTGAAAACACTACCATTGGAGAAACAAGGGTGGCTGAGCATGTTGTTGGCCACACGCTGCATCTTGCGCTGTGCAGACCTGAAGGACTATTCAACTGAGAACATAAATTGGTATTCTACAAATGCTTGTCTAGGCTGTCTCTCAGGCTGTGCTATATGTTAGCGAGCAGAAATAAACTTTAAAATTACATTGAAGCACGTCATTTTTGCACTTTAGCAATGTCACTGTGAGCACATGGCAGTGATTTTAAAGTGAAACATTTCATGATCAAAGCCTCAAACTCATGTGTGAGAGCACAGGACACGAGGTACCTAGCTGAAAGATAATAGCTGTTTGTTATTTGGGTTGAGCCATCTTTCAAAACACTAACAGATATTTGCCTATAAACACTTGTAAAAACTGTCTTAAGGCTAAAAATATTAATTTCTTTGTGTTAGTTTTGTGCGTCTATGCGGATGAGGTGGCACAGGGGTGTGCGTACTGTGCTCTGAACCTATAACGGGGGTTTGATTTCTAGTCTTGGATATCAGTGGCAAGGGCTATCTAATCCTGTCTTGGGCCTCACCTAGATTGGCTGACTCGTTTCTGTGTGTGTTGTGGTCTGTCTGTATGTGCCTGCGTGTGTTTTTTGGTGTATTTTGTTTGAGCAAGTGTCTGCGTATTTGTGAATTTCTGTGCGAGTTGGTCTGTGCACTGTTTCAATTCCAGTAACAATGAGTTAAATTTTATGCAGAGATATTGCTACTTGAATTTGTGCAGGGCCTCCCCCTTGGTCAACTGAGGCCTAAATGAGTACCTGGTGCTGTGTGTGAAAATCAACCCTGACAAGGCAAAGGCTGTGTTCTACTGGTCACACGACTTTTTATTGTACAATGCCAGTCTTAATGAGTGCTTGCTAACAGCACTTGCTTCTAAAACCTACAATGTATATGTTGAACTTCTTTTACACCCTATGTAGCAAACCATGCTAATCAGATGTGGGGGGGAGGACAACAAACAAAACACAAAAAGCTCTTCTAAATAAATTCGTTTTTAATCTAGAATTAAAGGTGCATAGCTCCAGTGACTTGGAGAGCATTCCAGATGCCGCAGAAGCGCATCTGAAAGCGTGCGATGTGGTGACTGTCTTTGTTCTATGGCTCCCCTTAAGCCGCTGCGAGGATGACTGGTGTTTGCATGATGGTTTATGCTCCTTTACGAGATCAGCAAGGTATTGTGGTTAATTTGTGGCAAGCGCTTTGTGTGTAATGAGTGCGACCTAAATCATGGATCTTTGTGTGTGTGTGTGCACCCACACGTGTGTTGACTCCCCAGAGAGCGGCATGCAGGCGACTGCCTCCACCTCGGACTCGGCGCGCTCTGTGCCGCTGCAGGTGTCCTCAGCTGGGCAGCCCCCAGGGGCTGCACAGGGCGTCCAGCAGGGCCAGCAGCAGCAACAGCAGGTAGATAGTGCCTGGCAAGGGACTCTCTGATGGGATCTGGCTGCCAATAACATGGGGGGGGGGGGACAGGCTGTGGGATGGTGTGCTGTCATTCACATATGCGCCCATAGTTATGATCGGTAATTAGAATACAAATGTAAAGGTATTGTTTTACTACAGATTCAGGCACTGGAGTATCATAATCATCATCTCACAGGCAATGCCAATGCCAATCTACGACTAGTACAGGGTTCCCTCGCTTTAAGCGGGTTCGGTTTGTGTGATTTCGCGTATTTCTGCCCAAAATTCGCGATATGCAGTTTGAATTTACTCATGCATCTATGCGGTCTGATGTAGGACAGCGTTGTATGCACTACTCGGCAGGCAGCTTGTCTTGTGCGGTTTTTCTTTGTGAACCCTTCTTATAGAATGTGTCGACCACATAAAGCAAGGGAAACCTGCAGTCGTAGTACCTGCAGCTCAAATATCAATTCACACCGTGTCAGTTCTGGAGGTTGTTTAATCATACTTCATGGCCCTGTGATGTATAAGCACCAAATTAATTAATCACTTTCAATATTAAATGCGCCTTCATCATCATCATCATCTTTGATCAAACCTCTACTGGATGAAGCCCCCCCAAACCATCTCCATCCCTCACAGTGCCTTATAAAATAAAATCCATGAACACATCCTTACAAGAGACATATATCATAGGCTATTGTTTTTTAAAATGGCCCTTCATTGTCTAAAATGTCAGCCTAGAATAGATGTTTCTTGTAAAAGGCAGTGTTGATGTTGAAGGTAGTGAGTTAGTTTCATCATTGATCATTACTGTACACCGCGCTGTAAAAAAATCCAAGATCGTTATTCATTTGAATGTGATCCATGTCTTTTTTATTATCTATTTTATTCCTTTTTGCCTTGTCATGTTTTAACAACTCCCAGTGGCATTAAACTCAGTGCAGTAAACGTCACATCACCGCTTTAAAGAACATCACTGTGCACGAAGACCCTTTGTTGAATAATTGTGATTGAGACGTAATAATAATGATCAGGATGTTTACGAGTAAAATGCCACTCGCGTTCATTTGTGCATTTAAACAGCATGTTATATAGTTGAAAAGTTAGTTTACCGAGATAGTGTTAAGATGCAATTACATAGTTTGCGTCGCTTTGCAGTACGGTTAACTTATTAAGGAGCACCTTCTCACTCTGGCTGATAATTGTGAAATGTGCGTCAACAATGAAGCAAACAATTTGAAAATTTACTTTAGCCTTTTCATTATTATTAATATTGTGACAAAGTGTCAATAATGTTGATGTAAATAAATAACTGTTGTAATTTGTTTTTAAATAGAATACAACAAAAAATATTATTTGCGTATTTCTTGAAGCTAAGTTTTGTGCTACCCACTATCTCTGTTTTGGTTTAAAGACGTAATCTCTATTCCTTTAGGTGTTACTGCAATTCTATAATTTCAAGTCAAAGTGTCTCCTTGTTTAAACTCACAATTGGGTGGCACTAACTTGTGTTGTTCCTGAGCCAGTGTTAAATATTGCTGGATCCTGTGGTGAGGGAGAGTTTCTCCTAATGACCGAAGAGCACGATGATTCATTATTCGTCCAGGAAAGCCTCACTGAGTTTCAAGACTCTTTTCGATGTTCGGAAAATTCCTCACTGAGTTTTTTTTATATAAACGCAAGAATGGGACTTCTCTGTTGTATAACTACTACCACTACTGAGCAAAATGAAGTAAATATTTCACGTTTATCTTTTGTTTTTTTTTAGTTGAGGGCAAAGGTAGTCTTTATTCGTCTGGCATATGCATTCATGGTAATTATGCGAAGCTTATTGTGTCAATATAAAAAAATAAAATGTTTTATCGCCACGGAAGTACACAAACTCAGCTCATCATCTGTACAGAGTCGATTAAGTGAATACGGCTGTGGGAAGGTAACAGTGGTACCCCTCTGGGATAGACTCATTTTCGCCCGAACAAATGTGGACTTTGCACCACTTGGCTCAGGGCTCTAAGCAGGAGCACCACTCCACACTCACGTGAGCGGGGAGACCACTGACTTTTTTTCGAATCGCACAAAAGCATGCCTAACGCGTGTCGTTATCTGAACGTAATGTGCAGAGGCTGGTGGTGCAGACGTCCACACCTCCCCAGAAGTCTACGCAGCCCCAGAGGGTGCAGGTCCCGCAGCAGGTACATTGGCGCCCACACCCAAGCCCCCCACCCCAGTATACCTTGACTCGTGTTTACAAAAGGCAGGTTGCTCAGAATTTTTGTGGTGAAGAGCCAAATTTATGAACAAAAGGGCTAGTAATTTTTCTCAACAAGTGCAGAAATATTCTGTTTTCGTGAATTGTAATACAATTCAAATAGAACAGTTGAAAAAAGTTAGTGCAGTCAGTACTCGGACAAGCATCTTAGCTGCACTAACTGGGTACTAGATGTGAATATTTTAAACGTGGAAACACTTTTCAGAAACACAGTGAGCCCTAATTATTTATATTTTTGGATAACGTTTGTGTTATTGTGTGGCCCGCCAAAGGTATTTGAAAGTCTCATTTGGCCCTTGGTAAGGAAGAGATTCTCCACTCGTGATTTAACAAAGGGTGGAGATGGTAGGCGGAGTTGGAAGTCGTCTTAATCCTGGGGCCATGAGGCCTGGTGTTCAGGAACAGCTGCTGCAAATTCCAATTCCACCAATAGTTCTTGTCACCTTTAGAGTAAACCTTGGCGAGAGATGATTAATGATTTTCTTGTTTTATAAAAAAAAACTAACTGCAAAGCCGCCTTTGTGTAACGCTTAAAACCGCAAGGCACAATTTGTTTAGTTTTTATAACTTTCTATTTTGTTCAAGAGGTTTTTCCTCGCCAACAATGTTTGTTATTTGAAAACAATTTTTTGGCCTCGTTGCCCGTGAATGTTGTAGTTTTCCAGCCTCTTGCTCTGCGGAGGAAACTTGCAGTTATTCCGGTCCGAGTGTTAGTGATCCGCACGTGTTTTACAAGTGACTCGAATTCACTCGAGTGGCCGAAAAAGCACAGGAAATGTGCAAATAAATAAACAGTGCGTCGAGTAGAGGGTACGGTATGCTCATTAAAAGCAAGACCAACATTTCCAGTCTAAAACGCCACATCATCTGCTGCGCTTCCTGTTTCGTCGATTTTAATTCAGCTTTGTTTACTTTTCCTGGCACACATTCACTTAAGTCGGTGGTCACGTTTTAAAGCAAAATGGAAAGAAAAAAAATTGTTCTGGCAAGTGGTTATGATAAACCACTGCAGCCTCGGCAGACGGGACAGTGCATTCAAAGCGGATGAGTTGCACGGGCTGTACAAACCCCCCTTTGACCTAAGGAAAAGTTTATCTTGTGCGTTTGCTGTTATCTGAATGGAGGATGTCCGTTTTCAATCGTGGAGTCATCTAAACTTGCATGGGGCACGCAGCAGTTTGGTGGCAATGTTACTGCTGCTGTTACAGGCCAGGCATCCACAACTCTTTGGCTGGTGAGCTACCCTGGTTTGCACAGAATGTGCGTTGGGGCGATGATGTCGCTCGAGTGCCTTGTAAATTTGTAAGATTAAGCTTAACATTTTGATGGAGATGTTGGGTTGTGTCTTGTGTCATGAAATCGATGCAACTGCATGCAAAAAAAATGTTCTCTGTGAGGAACTGGTTCAGGTGCCCCCACTGCTTCACACTGCTGGTTTGCCCGCGTGTTCCACAGACGCTCCTGCGGTGCCGCATGCTATGCTGTGCTCGGAAAATACTGCCAGAAGCAGGAGGGGATTTTTTTCAAACGTTAAAGGACCTTATTGAGAGCTTGTCCTCGTGTGCGCGTGTGTGTGTGTGTTGCGCACGGTGTGCAATGTCGCAGGTGCAGGTGCAGCATGTGTACCCCAGCCATGTGCAGTACGTGGACGGCAGTGACCCGGTGTACACCAATGGGGCCGTGTGAGTGCTCTTGTCCAGTGGACCGCAGTGCCTGTGGGCTACACCTGCACACAGACACATACTCTACAGACAAAATCTAATGGTAGCCAGAACATTTTTTGTGTTTTAACATAATTGCAACGTCAGTAGGAATTGAATCATCATTTTCTATCATGATCAGCCATTGTCTGTTTACTGCTGGATGAATACCTCGCCCCATGCTGTTCCTTTATGGGTCTGTGTTTGGCCTATTAATCTCAGTCTGCACATGAATTAATCCCTTCACTCCATCTCCACGTTGGTTATCCTCGTGGGCCATTCCATCGCTAGTTTTGGTTATCAGCCACCATTCCTTCTTGGTGTGTTATGTCCAAGCCAACTTGCTCTTGTTATTTCGGTGTGTCTGATTGTATTTATTCCCTGGTCCACATGCTCTGTTTCCTATCCCTTTAGTGTAATACCAAGTATGCATCTCTGCATGATGCTTTGCACACTTGGCAGCTTATGTTTCCATTATGGTGTAAATAGGATTTTTAGAAGTGATTTATTTATCTTGTTTTAATGACGAGTGATGCAGGAATGTGTTCCGTGTGCTTGCACTGCAAGTGGGTCATCACGATGCTACATTCCTTGCTTAAAAGTAGCAGGAAGTATCCTCAAAACTATTGATTGAATGTTGTGATATTGTAATCAAGGTTATAGTAAATTAATCTTGTTTTTCAAAGTTACGGTCATATGTTCAACCACTGCAAATGTACGTTTGTTGGTTTCAAGTTTCATTTATTAGGTATAGCCCTGTGAGCCATGCGGCTCTTAAGTCGGGTGCAACCGCAACAAACAAAATTTGAACACAGAACATCTTAAAGCGACAACGCGTAACAGAAACATTCTGGAATAAACCAGCAAATATTCCACACAAGCAATACAGAACATTCCTATCATATATTGACTATTCACAAATTTGACTTGACATTTTTGTTCACTTGGCGGTGGTATACATATCTGTATATAAATATTACGATATAAAGTATTGAAAATTTTTTTGTATAGTTTTGTGCCGTTTGTATATTCAAATAACTTAATGTTGTTTTATACAATGTAAAGTACGCATAAAGTTAGTGTTGAGCTTTTATCACTTTTATAGGCTTGATGTGTGTAAGCATTTGTGCATACAACGTTGCACAGCAAACCTACAACTATTTGGAAAAAGCGATGCTATTCCAACTATTCACACATGGGCCCCCTGACATTCGGGAAAATGGAGGTTACAGTAGCTGTGTTTGAAATGTTTTCGATGTAAGTGGTGGCCGGGATGGCTTCGAGATCAGAGTGCTGAGCTCGCACCACTCAAATCTTGGGTTTGAACCCAGGCAGCCACAGTAGTGATACTATTTAGCTATGCAACCGAGAGATAATGGGCTCAGCCCAGTCATCATTGACAGTACACAAAAAAACTTGCATTGTTTGGTTTTTCTCCTAATCTGGTTGCCAGCTCTGAGAATTTAAAATATTGGTTTAATTGTCATGCCACCAACGTTACTCTTTGGCAAAGTAGTTGCGAATGTGTTGGTCCCTACTGAATGAGCCCTTGAGAAGTTTTTTTTTTAACATCGCAGAGGTAGCTCGATGATATTGTTTTCCACGGGTCATCAAATTAAAAGGGCTGTTCTGCTCTGTAAGAGATCCAAATGCAGACCTCGACTCGTGCTGTGACAACGATGGTACAATCGGGATAAGACTTGGGAGGGGGATGGGGGAGGGAAGGAAAAACAAAAAAAAGGAAATTAATTGTTAGATGTTTGGTTTGCAGGGACAGTAAAGGCGATTTGCTTTGCTTGTGGGCGAGCAGGCGAGCAGCATCCTACCCTTACAGTGAGGCCCAGCTGTACGGCCAGGGAGAGGGCCCTGTCTACTACGACTCACAGGTACCAATGTGTGCAGCGAACAAGCAGCAGCTGCTGCCTTTATTATTAGGAAGTTGCATCACAACACGATCGAGCTGTTTTATATAACAGTTCTCCAATCTTGTGAAGTGTCTTACCACTCATTATGAGCATGGGGTATTATCGTTGTTCATCTCTGTTTATAGCGCTGATCAGCGGTGAAAGTGACTGGTATAGAAACAATAAGTTCAGGATTAGACGGTGAAAATACTTTCTGCAGTCGTGACAAGTTCAGTGGTATGGAGTCATCTTATTTGCAATGTTCTTCAAAGGTTTTTCTTTAATATATCTTTACTGCACAAGTCTACATTGTAAAATCAACTTCAGATTCACTTGAACATCAGAGTTTTGTCCCTAACATATGAGCCATGTTTATTTTTAGTGTTTAAAATGTGCTGTGGTTGTTTTCAATTGTGTACAATGCAATGTGAACCAAACATTATATTACCATAATTACATAATTGTGTATTGACTTGCTCTCTGTAAGTACTTAATAAAATGTTTTAATGTGCACCTCTTGCAAGGTTGGCATGTAAAAAAACCTTTTCATCAAAGGGTAATTGTATAGCCACATTGTCTCCCTGCTCAAAAGAGCATTTTAGAGGGCTCATCTCTCTTAGCAGCCCTGAGCCAGTGGTGGACATTCCGCATTCCTATGGTAGGACTACACTGTCCATAATACAACCTCTGTTGGCATCCTGCAAAATTATGATACTCGTATCGGTGATGCTGAAGGGATGGTTATGATGGTGATATTGTGTTAAGTCTACCTTCAAACGAAATTTGATCTTGTGACTTTTGTACAACTGGCAGGTTCTAACCACAACCTAATCTTGCCAGTGCATGGTAATGTTCCAATTCACAAGGCATGTAATGATTCTAGATCCATTGAGTGTAGACAATTATTACACTCGTGATGCATGTGTTGTATTATAGGCGTAAGTATTCACTATTGTATATATATACACAACTCGCATGGGAGGCTGACAAAAAAGGGCTCTACGTGTATTTGTGTGCCGTGGGAAGAGTGACTCATTTCGCCCCTGCCCCCTAGGGCCGTGTCACGACGCAGCTGGGCACCGTGGTCTCATCACATGGCCTCATGAGCACAGGCGGCAGTGGCGGCGGCAGTGAGATGGGAGCAATGGGGGTCGGCGGTGGGCAGGTGCTCACCGAGGCCGGGGGTGCGTACCTCATCCAGACGATGGACGGCTCTGGGCAGTCGCTGAGCCAGGCCACACGCGCCTCGCCTGCCACGGTGAGAGTCTGATGGGATGTTCCCGCTCGGGACGGAGGTGTCAGGAAAAATCACGCAGAAGCGCCAAAGTCGAGTGAGCAGATTTACTCATGGCATTTGGGAGTAACAAGATGCACTGGTTCTGCCAAGCTGGTGTGCGAATAGTTCACCTGCTGTGCAAAGTTTGTTCAATACAATATCATGGTCTTTTTTTAGCCTTCACTGTAGTTAAAAAAGTAAATGCTAGAGTGTTTCCCCTGCTCAAACAAAACAGGGCAGTACTAGTCTATTGTCGGCTTTGAGCCAACCATTGGCGGAAGTTCCACATCGGCATGACAGGTGCCACCCTCTCTAAAACCACCACTGTTGGCATCCCGCAATGTTGCGTTACTTTTACTTTATTGACTCAAGTGGCTGAGTTGACTCCCCCCACTACGATTTTCATTGTATGGCTTTATGAGTTGAACACAATCATGTATGGCACTGCACCACCTGGCTGATCTGTAAGAAAGTCAGTCGGTAATTAAGTATGTCAAAAACTTGTACAGAAAGGCATATGAAATAGCTCCGAGGACAGTCCCCTTGTGCCCAGTGTCTTTGGTAATTCTTAAATGATTATTTCAAGCCGTAATTTTATTTTGGTGTTTCTGTGTCTTTTGCCTCTTGATCCTGTTATTGGCGAGTGTCACATACATTTTTCGTGAAGCCTGTTGCACACGACCACCTTTAACCGACGCTTGCCCTCTGAATCGCTATTCGTTTTATTTTTACATTTTATAGCAAATATTACGTAAAGTCGAATTAATGTTCTTGTAAAGTAATTTATCATTGTGAATATTGGCAGAAGTCCACTTAACTCGTGCACTGCTGGTGGTTGTTTAACACGTTTCACTCACTTATTATTTTCCTGAGTGTGTATGGTGTATGTGCAGCTGTGACTTAATCAGTAAATGTGAATTTTAAAAAGTCCTAATGTTGAAAGTCTTCGCACACTCATGAAAATAAAATTTGTGAATTACGCATTTAATACAATATTTGCTTGCTGCTTGCTTATAAATACTGTATTCAGCAAAACTGTGGTGAGCCTCTTTAAGCACTTGCGATTCTATTGCCTCTTATTTTTTCTTTTATTTTTATCTTTTGAGTTTCCAGGCAGCGATTATTTTGCTCAATTAATTGGTCTCTTTGCTGACAAAGCACGTAGGCCCACAGCCCTTGTCCCTGGCTTTCTGAGCTGCCTGTGTGCCATCTCGCCATCAGATTGAGTTGACGTTTGAGACCCTGCAAAGCTCTGAGGGTTTCCCGAATCAGCAAAGTTCTCTGCTAAACCACCATGTAAGTGTCCACTTTCTCTCTAACCCCTTCTCTTTTTGCTCTGAGCCTTTCTGCACTCCTGTCCTTTTTTGGTTTTGCCGATTTTTTTGCATGCCACTTTACACTAGTACCTCTGCTTTGGATTGAAATGGCTTTTTTTCGCAAACATTGCATCGCGCAGTCTCAAAGGTTTTGCTGGTTTTTTTACATGTTAACTTGGTGGTGCCCATATATTCACCGCCATCTCGCCCTTTGCAATCTGGTCATGATCCCCCATGCAAAGCCAGTGTTAATACCGTGTATAAGTCAGGAGAGGTGGCCATTGGCAGAAATTGGCAGCTTAGTGGCTGTGGTTGGCGGTGCACCGAGATCAACGATATTATGTTAATGTGTTATGTCGAGCGCTAAATCCCTGCCCGTCTTGCCATCTTAGTGGCAGTCCGTAAGCGACTGTGTAGCAGATGGTGGAACGGACCAAAATGCAACGTCAAATAGGACAGAAAATGCTGTGTTTAAACAGTGGGGATAACAGGTGTGAGTTAAACTGCTCCACAGTCCTATGCCGGCGAGGCCCAATTCTTATCACATTCAACTAGAAATGGAGTTTCTCGTATGCTGTTTTGCCTGTTTGTTACACCTCATTGACCTTACTCGCACACGTGGCATTGGATTCACAAATTACTGAAAATATGAAAAATAATCAGTGATTCGGTGATGCTAATGTCATACAATTTTATTTGTGCGACAGCAGCAACAGTTGAAACTTGAATACAGCCTGATTAATTAAGTACAATTTCAAGATGAAATACAGGAGCTGCGTTGGCTGCAGTGCAGAAGCACAAACTGCAAATTACTTTAAACTGAATAGCACTGTCGTCAATGGTGCTTTCGCTCGGCATGTTAGCTTGTGACAATATATCGTTCATTTATGAGGCAGAAGGATGAGGAAGTGTTTTAATAATGGTGGTAAAGTATTTGTTATCTGTCCTCCTTTTTATACGTTGACCGGTCATTGGTGTCAGAACCCAGATCCAAGTGTGTTTACCCATTCTTTTCAAGGCACAGAACCATCTGTGGATATTTCAAGAATGCACAGGAAATCCCATTTGAATGGCTCTAGTAGCCTAAAGTAATCACAATAAATTACAGTCATAAAACCAACACGTACAGTGAGTGGAGCCAAACAGTAAGTTGAAGTAAAATCGTGTGTTGGGTGGCAGTGTCATGTTAAAATATTCCTCGTGATGAGCTATCGCATTCATGGTTATCTCCAAATGAGGTAGGATTAAATGGCTGCAGAATATTAATGGGATTTGAAAATAACAATTTAGGTGGGGGGGGGGGAAACACAACCAATAATATTCTGAGATGGTGCTGGCATGGATTCCATGTGCCACAAGAGCCATTGCTGCTGTCACAGTCTGTCTTCATCAAAGTTTTTTCAACGTTTGTTCCCGCTATTGTAGTTTATCTGCACAGACCAGTAGATGAGGCTAATATTGGCTGTCGCAAGAGGCTGCACCAAAATGTGCGAGTGCCCTCGTTCTCAAACACAAGCCAATTGTAGCCGCCTTGTGTCATGCCCATGCAGTGAAGTAGTAGCCATAGACGTTTATTTATCACCAGGTAAGAGCCCATTGAAATCCGAATTCTTGTCTTTCAAGGGAGGCCTGGGTATGAGTTCAAGGGAAAATTCCAAAAGTATATACAAAATAACACGGAATAAAGACACTGTAAGAAACATTTTCATACATAAAGAATCATTATAATAAACCTCATGGGAAACAATACAACTGGTACAGGTTTCTTCAGTTTTGCCAACTTGGATATGTAATTTGTTTTTCCGAATGCAAAAAAAAAACATGCGTAAGCCTGTCACATGACGAAGGCTCGTCCGCTGTTCCTCGTAATGACACATCCTTGTGTGTGTACTCCCCGCCTCCCCCCCTTCCACACGCACCGGCACCGTCGGCCACAGGTGCAGTGGCTGATCGACAACTACGAGACGGCGGAGGGGGTGAGCCTTCCGCGCTGCACCCTCTACAACCACTACCTGCGTCACTGCCAGGAGCAGAAGCTGGACCCCGTGAACGCAGCGTCCTTTGGCAAGCTCATCCGCTCCGTGTTCCTCGGCCTCCGCACGCGGCGCCTCGGCACCAGGTCTGGCGCCGCCGCAAGATGGTCTGGGGAGTGGGCCACAGCAGGCAGTGTTGGGGGGGGAAAAAACGTACACGCATGTTGTCACTTATCAGATACATACTCTGTAATGACTGGGCATGTAATGATTTGCACCAATTGCAATTTAGTAAATTGTTGTAATTTTGACTTGTGGTTGGAATCAATAATTGTATTTTTTTCTCTTGGTATTGTCGTAAATTTAGCGCCACTCGTGGCTGTGTAAGGTTTATGCAAACCGATTACATGCACCCTCCATACGAATTGAAATTAATAGATAGATTCTTGTACCCAAAATGTGCTACATGTATTCTGAGCATAATAAAATACGAATCGATGCATCATTTCACGCGTAGAAATCACTTCTTAAAATGAATCACAAGTTGGGGTTGTAATTCATTTTTAGAAGTCATTTCTGTTTTGGCTTGCTCTTTTTGTGAAAGTAGCATCTCTGGATTGCGCTGATCTCACTTACCACTGTGCGCGTTGGCAGAGGTAACTCGAAGTACCACTATTATGGCATCCGCATCAAGGCATCATCCCCGCTCAACCGCATGCAAGATGACCACCAGCACGCGGCCCTGAGGCAGCAGCCGCTCATCCAGAAGCAGCGGTGCGGACCGTACTCACACCCACCTGTAACCACGGCCACATCGCAAGCAGGGACCTATACTGCTCACATGGAATGGGGAACATGATCCAATACATTCTAAGCACAGGGCCCAGGGTCCACTGTAAGATGCACTAAAAGGTCCACGAAAGGTTATATGGAACTATCCCAACTGCAACCCACTATCACAACTGCAACCCACTTATAAGTTCCACCGCCAGTCATGTGGGGCTAACAAGGACAAGTCTCACACAGGTTCCACGGAGCTCACATATAACTGGCTGCAGGCATCCAATACAGGTCCATACAGCTCACATGGCACCGGCTAACCAGGACTGCCATAGTGTGCCCAGCACAGAACTCGCCACAATGGTCACCACCGGTTCCATGGGACTGGGTAAAGAGTCCAACTCAAGTTCACACAGGGCCTGTACCGAGTTGACAAGGGATGGACTGTGAGGCACAATTAAGATCCTGCACTTGACTCAAGGTCCTCTAAATATGATGTGGGTTGCAATTCCCTGATCCAAAAAATACAGGTGTGAACAGGTTATAGGAATAGGTTTTACCCTTTTAACTGGCACAAAAACTGACACCTTTATTCAAGGCATCATGTTTGCAATAACCACAACACAAGCAGTCAAAATGCAAACAAAAAAGACAACTCTGATAATAATATGTACTGTCCTTGAATTTGATTGGTCCACACCCGAGACAGCTTTTCTTAGAGCCTAGTCTCCATTGGTGTTGGACCAGAAGACACCAAAAGGCGTACAACTCAAAAACAGCGCACTATCAGAGTATTGAGGGCTCGGGGTGAGCATTTACATTATGAGACCTCCTTTGCCAGAAACAAGATCTAGGAATAGGTTTTACCCTTTTAACTGGCACAAAAACTGACACCTTTATTCAAGGCATGTTTGCAATAACCACAACACAAGCAGTCAAAATGCAAACAAAAAAGACAACTCTGATAATAATATGCACTGTCCTTGAATTTGATTGGTCCACACCCGAGACAGCTTTTCTTAGAGCCTAGTCTCCATTGGTGTTGGACCAGAAGACACCAAAAGGCGTACAACTCAAAAACAGCGCACTATCAGAGTATTGAGGGCTCGGGGTGAGCATTTACATTATGAGACCTCCTTTGCCTATATCTTGTTTCTGGCACCTATATCTTGTTTCTGGCAAAGGAGGTCTCGTAATGTAAATGCTCACCCGAGCCCTCAATACTCTGATAGTGCGCTGTTTTTGAGTTGTACGCCTTTTGGTGTCTTCTGGTCCAACACCAATGGAGACTAGGCTCTAAGAAAAGCTGTCTCGGGTGTGGACCAATCAAATTCAAGGACAGTGCATATTATTATCAGAGTTGTCTTTTTTGTTTGCATTTTGACTGCTTGTGTTGTGGTTATTGCAAACATGATGCCTTGAATAAAGGTGTCAGTTTTTGTGCCAGTTAAAAGGGTAAAACCTATTCCTATATCTTGTTTCTGGCAAAGGAGGTCTCATAATGTAAACAGGTGTGAACAGTTAAACATTTATATTATTTGGTTCTTTCGGTACAGCCACGTAGATAGACAAAAAAAATATGGATTCCTGCAGTCACAAAAAGCTTGAAGTCAAGAGTTAAACGTTTATTTTATATTAAAAAAATCTTGTGGGATTATCTTCTTCTTACACACGTTTGTCCCACTCATGTCACCTTCCGCTCCTCGGACCACCATGTCCACATCACCCCACCTCTTTTTCTGCCTTCCTCTTGATCTCTTTCCTTCCACTTGCATCACTTGCACCTTCTGACCCACATCATTTTCCTGCTGTCTCTCCACATGCCCGAACCACACCCACAGCCTTTTCTCTCTCTCATCTCTGTGATTTCTACCACTTTGAGTGTTCCTCTCACTTCTTTTTTTCTCACCCTATCCTTCCTTATTAAACCCACCATCCACCGCAACATCCTCATCTCTGTGACTGAAACAGTTTGGTCCTCCCTCCTTCTTGTGCCCCAGCACTCGGCCCCATACAACAGCACCGGCCTCACCACCCCCGTCTTGTAAACTTTTCCCTTCAACCAAATTGGGGGACCCTCTTATCGCACACCACACCAGCCATCTTTCGTCATTTTAGCCATCTTGTTCTCATCTCTCCTTCTCGTGATCCATCAGCACCACATCGTTGCACCCAGGTACTTAAACTTGTTCGTCTTCATTAACTGGTCACTTCCAATTTGCAATCCTCCTCCTGCATTATTTCCACTGAAATTTTCCACCATATACTCAGTCTTTGTCCAACTGAGCCTCAACCCATTCCCAATTCACAAACCAGATTTGAGAAACAAGTAGTATACAAATGTTACAGGGACCTAAACCATCTCGCTTTAAATATTGATTGCTTAAATTGTTTTCTGTGTCCAGTTAAAATCAAGTATTATGCCCACAATTCATGCACTGATTTAGTGCCTGGTCTTATTTTGAAAGTGGTGGGGTCACCCTGTGTTTCGTTGCACACAGTTTCAAGCCAACAGCAAAGGCGGACGGAGTGGGCGAGGCGCAGGGCGTGGGGCCGCATGGTTCGGCTGAGCAGGCTCTCGTCGCTCAAACCCAGCAGCACCAGCAGTTCCTAGGTAGAGTAACACCCCGGTGGTTTATGTCGGGGATGCGTTCCTGAAATAGGCGTGATGACGAATATCGAAACGACGTCAATCAAAGCAATTTCCAGGGGTGGGTAGTGGAGGCGAAGGCCGAGGCGGCGAATACAGATAGGACGGACGATGCTGTCCGCGATGTAGGTGTGTGTTGAGGCGACGCACATCGGGTAGCGGTGTTAATAAAGTGACGACGTATTTGCGAAACGACGTTAAAGGGGGAGACATAAATCGGGGTATTGCTGTACCAGACGATAATCGTAGAGAATTAACATTTACTGTAATAATGTTAATAGCTGCAATTTAACGGTCATTGATGCTGCAATGCAGTATTTTATTGAAATAGTGGGGGAAACAAATACAGATTTCCATTTGAGTTGACTACTTTTAATGTAAAATTCTAATAAAATTTAGAAGCATATTTAGCATTACAACAATGGCATTTCTTTATCCTGGCAAGCCTCGATGAGCCTAAAAACTTTCGAGGATGGTTCTGCATTCGATTATTATGCCAAATATTTTTTAAGGTGTTATGCCACATATTTTTTTGTGAAGACTTTTAAATGTGGAAAGAAAGTGGAGTGCCTGGAGAAAATCTACGTATACCAGGACATAACACTCAAGGTCTACACAGAAGGGTTCAAGAATCCACTTTCTGTGCTATCATCCTCCTGGCCACCTTGAAGCCTAACGGATTTGAGAATTTGATAAATTATGTGATCAACCAATCTTTGCTTTCCAAGCACAGGCGCTCAATTTTAACTGCAGACATTTCACCCCACGGAGTAGCGCTGTGTGCAAACTTCAGCCTGTGGGGGTCAGAGCCAGGTTGCCTGTAGCTGTTGTTGGTTTTGTTGTGTTTTTTCTTTGGTTGTGACTCTTTGTGGCTGGCACCCCTGCCCCCCACAGATGCGTCACGGGCACTGCCGGCGTTTGCAGAGGTGGAGTGGGGGGACATCACCTTCCCGCCGGGTGTCTCCATTGAGCACGTGCGCACGCTGCAGACGCTCTACCGCGAGCACTGCGAGGTGCGCGCCAGAGGCACTACAGCCCTGTGTGTCTATGTGTAGGGGAGTGGCAGTGCAGTGGTTTAGTGAGCTGCGCTGTGAACTCGGCGGACCCAGGTTCGATTCCCGCGCACGGTAAACACCAGTGACAATGATCTGAACAGGTCCTGGACCTCCCCTAGGTCGACTCTGCCTCAAATGAGTGCCTGGTGCAGTGTGTAAACATCGCCACTTGGGAGGCAAGGGCATGGTCCTGGCCACCCATCCCCTCGTGTACCATTCTGGCCTTCATAAGTGCTCACTAACAACACTTGCCCCAAGTCTATTCAGGCTATATGGGGGATACTCTTTGGTTCTTTCGGTAAAGTCACGTAGTTAGAAATAAATTAAAATAAAACAAATCACGACGTGTCGATTGCAACACAAGTAATCATCATCAGGTGGGAAAACCACAGCAAGAAACATTTTTTTGCTGAAGTGGGAGAGAGAGCTGCTGTGGCAAGAGGTTATATAGTTAAGAAGGGGGGAGAGAGAGAGGGGGGGAGTAGGGGAGCGCTGCGTGGACGCTAGGAGAGGGGACGTGAGGCTGCGGGGGGAAGTGGGCGGGGCTGGAAGTGGGAGGCCGAGAAAGCTGGGGATGCGGGGGGAAATTAACTCGGAAAAATAGACTAGTACCCAGCAGATATGATAGACGCATCCATAGAGCAGTTATGGGTTTACCTGGTTAATAACATCCTTCCAATGATTGCTCAATTTGTATCCATCTTCTCGGTAGAAGTTACGTCTATGTTTATATATCTGGATGGCTTCATGAACAAACCTTTGATAGTCGCCCGAAGGTTTGCAGAGTACCTTGGTCTCGGAAAAAACAATATGCCAGCCCACAGCATTATAACAATGGTCAGCTACGGCAGAGGTATTGGTTCTGCCGTGTTTGTTTTACATATGTGTAGCCTCCTTGTCACTCCATCGTTAACTGTTCCCTCATACGTTACTGCTTGTTTCCTCCACCCCTGTTGAGGGCTCGGAACTACTATACTGACGGTTTTGTGTCATCATTGTGTTCAACTACTACACTGCAGGTCAAAACACAAATGTTGCTCTTTTGGTCCTTGAACCGCTCAACTTTGGAATTCCCTCCCATCATCTCTTCCCAATTTCTTTAAACCTTGCTCAAGTGGCTACTTACTATATCTTCAGCAGTGCTGTTTGTTGCTGGCCTTTTGGCATGTTTGATCCTTTGGGCCTGTGCTTGGCAATCGTGACTCAAAAATATATCTTTGTGTTGGTCGGTGCCCTGCCCTGTGAATCTGGGCCACCTGACTTTGATTTCTGGCCACCAAAGATGGGACTGTGGTATCAAAACCTGTTCTAGGGCCTCCCCAAAGTCGACTCTAACTATAAATAAGTACATGGTGTGGTGTGAAAACCATCAGCACTTGGGACACAAAGGCAGCCAGTCACAGATGTTGGCCACATCACTATCTTGCGTGTCGTGTTAAGCCTAATAATTACGTGGGTGCTAACAGCGCTTGCCCCACAGTTTATAAAAGTATGCACAAGGTGTGTGTTGTGCTGGTGTAGATGAGCCATTGTTGCTGGTGTGCGCACCTGTAACTTCCAGTATATTTGAGGCCACGAGCAGTGAGTGAGATGAGTGTTGTGTCTTCCTCTTGCAGGCCATCTTGGACATCGTGGTGAACCTGCAGTTTGGGTTGATTGAGACCATATGGCAGACTTTCTGGAGGTACAGCCCTCCGGATGATGATGATACTAGCATGGACGTACAGCACAGGCAAGTTTTTTTCTCATAGACACCATATATGATAATATATCATGGGACCTCCTTCGCCAGTACCAAAATATGAGAATAGGTTTTCCCCTTTTTTCTGGCAACAAAACAGGTGTTAAGATGTTAAAACACCAAACTGAAACATTTTAGACCAGAGGATGCCTCTGGTCTAACACCGTTTTGAGACTAGGCTCAAAAGAAAGCTGTCTCTGGTGTGGACCAGTCAGTTTCAAAGACATTGCATATTATCAGAGTACGTTTTTTGTTTGCATTTTGACCACAAGTATTGTGGTTAATGCAGACATGATTTCTTGTAAAAGGTTTCAGTTTGGAATTTTAACATCTTAACACCTATTTTGTTGCCAGAAAAAAAGGGGAAAACCTATTCTCATATAAGGAAGCCTCATTGGGTCTCGAGGCTCTATTTAGGGGGGTATTGTAATGAAATGTTTGAAAATCGGAGTGCCTCAAGAAAGCCCACCACACACATCATACATGTCATTAGATAACATGCAAAGTTGTACACATGTCGCACTGACATGTTGTGTAAGGCAGTGGCCGAAATAAGATAAAGCCAGCACTATCGGAACCCATTTCATGGTGATGCATCTTTGTGTATGCTATGATGATGAATCAGAATATTTGATTTTGCAAAGTAGCAATATGATGAACTAAGTTAGAACCCACATTTAATTAGGGTTTTGTGACATGATTGGTGATCAGGCTGGGATTATCAACTTGTTGCACATTGACCTAGAATCATCATGGGTGTCTGAAACAAAGCATTCTCACCCAAGATCTCAGTGGTGCTCTGACAGGTTAGTTTTCAGAGCCACTAAGCCATCTCAAATCAACCAAACTTAATGTTTTTTTTGTTTGTTTAGTGATTGGTTGCTGGGCTGAAACGTCAACTCACTATGTTTGAGAACTCTGTTTAATCGCCTGCAGACTGACACATGCTGTGGAGGACCAGACTGGATAGAAACCTGAGGGGGGACTAAACAATGCAGATGATAACGTGGCCTTGCTCAGCCAAGTATGCATATGTTAGAAGGTGAAGAAGATTGTGGGCAGCTAATACCAGCACTCGAACCTACAGTGAGGGGAAAAAAGTATTTGATCCCCTGCTGATTTTGTACGTTTGCCCACTGACAAGGAAATGATCAGTTTATAATTTTAATGGTAGGTTTATTCGAACAGTGAGAGACCGAATAACAACAAAAAAATCCAGAAAAATGCATGTCAAAAATGTTATAAATTGGTTTGCATTTTAATGAGGGAAATAAGTATTTGACCCCCTCTCAATCAGAAAGATTTCTGGCTCCCAGGTGTCTTTTATACAGGTAATGAGCTGAGATTAGGAGCACACTCTTAAAGGGAGTGCTAATCTCAGCTTGTTACCTCTATAAAAGACACCTGTCCACCGAAGTAATCAATCAGATTCCAAACTTTCCACCATGGCCAAGACCAAAGAGCTCTCCAAGGATGTCAGGGACAAGATTGTAGACCTACACAAGGCTGGAATGGGCAACAAGACCATTGCCAAGCAGCTTGATGGGAAGGTGACAACAGTTGGTGCGATTATTTGCAAATGGAAGAAACACAAAATTACTGTCAATCTCCCTCGGCCTGGGGCTCCATGCAAGATCTCACCTCGTGGAGTTGCAATGATCATGAGAACGGTGAGGAATCAGCCCAGAACTACACGGGAGGATCTTGGCAATGATCTCAAGGCAGCTGGGACCATAGTCACCAAGAAAACAATTGGTAACACTACGCCGTGAAGGACTGAAATCCTGCAGCGCCCGCAAGGTCCCCCTGCTCAAGAAAGCACATATACATGCCCGTCTGAAGTTTGCCAATGAATATAATGGTTCAGAGGACAACTGGGTGAAAGTGTTGTGGTCAGATGAGACCAAAATGGAGCTCTTTGGCATCAACTCAACTCGCCGTGTATGGAGGAGGAGGAATGCTGCCTATGACCCCAAGAACACCATCTCCACCGTCAAACATGGAGGTGGAAACATTATGCTTGGGGGGTGTTTTTCTGCTAAGGGGACAGGACAACTTCACCGCATCAAAGAGATGATGGACGGGGCCATGTACCGTCAAATCTTGGGTGAGAACCTCCTTCCCTCAGCCAGGGCATTGAAAATGGGTCGTGGATGGGTATTCCAGCATGACAATGACCCAAAACACACGGCCA
Source organism: Petromyzon marinus (assembly GCF_048934315.1). Lineage (NCBI taxonomy): Eukaryota > Metazoa > Chordata > Hyperoartia > Petromyzontiformes > Petromyzontidae > Petromyzon > Petromyzon marinus. The sequence goes on along the minus strand of NC_133710.1, from coordinate 6,244,181 downwards.
AGGCAACAAAGGAGTGGCTCAAGAAGAAGCACATTAAGGTCGTGGAGTGGCCTAGCCAGTCTCCAGACCTTAATCCCATAGAAAATCTGTGGAGGGAGCTGAAGGTTCGAGTTGCCAAACGTCAGCCTCGAAACATTAATGACCTGGAGAAGATCTGCAAATAGGAGTGGGACAAAATCCCCCCTGAGATGTGTGCAAACCTGGTGGCCAACTCCAAGAATCGTCTGACCTCTGTGATTGCCAACAAGGGTTTTGCCACCAAGTACTAATGTCATGTTTTGCAGAGGGGTCAAATACTTATTTCCTTCATTAAAATGAAATCAATTTATAACATTTTTGACATGCGTTTTTCTGGATTTTTTTGTTGTTATTCTGTCTCTCACTGTTCAAATAAACCTACCATTAAAATTATAGACTGATCATTTCTTTGTCAGTGGGCAAATGTACAAAATCAGCAGGGGATCAAATACTTTTTTCCCTCACTGTAAGAGCTTCGTGAAGCTAACTTTTAACGTCTCTCTAACACGAGCCACTGGTGCTTTGTTTTTTTGTTTCTGCAGGGAGAATGGCTACGAGAAGCGCCTCCCAAAAGGGGCGCTGGCGACACTGTGCCGGTGGGAGCCGGTCATGAAGTGGATGCGGAGCTGTGACTACCTGCTGTACCAGGCACTGGTGGAGGTGCTCATCCCAGACGTGCTACGGCCCATCCCCAGTGAGTGCCGTTCACCCAATTTCCGCTCCCACCCCTCTCCTCGTCAAAGTGCTGGCGCAGGGCCTGCTGTTGTGAGAGGTTTTATTGCGGCTCCTGAAAATTTGTTGTACGATGAACAGTTCTGATTTTGTGGCATTGTCTGTGGAGTTGTTTTTGTTTGTTTCCAAATTTTGTGATGTCGCCGAGAGTTTGTTGTGGCCCTTATTCGCAAGCATGTGTTGTCAACTGTGACATTTATTTACAGATTTGTGCTGTTGATAAGCAAATGTGCAGACCGTTACTTTAACACGACACCATCATCATTCTCTAGTGACGTTGCAATAAAAGTATGACATTCAAACTACAGTGGCATCGCTGGAGCGTTAAGGTAGCATGCCTAGTGGTGGAGGGTGGCGCAGCTATATTGAAACAAAACTCAAAACATAAACCATACCACAGAAACATTAAATCCTGTGTTTTGTTTTCTGCACTGCTACGTTTTACACACATGAAGCCAACTTTTGTGGTGTTGTGAGGTTTTTTTAAAAAGTGATTTTGACGAAGGCTGGGCTGTTTGCTGCAGGTGCCTTGACACAAGCAATCCGGAATTTTGCCAAGAGCCTGGAGGGCTGGCTGGCTACGGCCCTGAGTGGGCTACCCCAGGAAGTCATACACGCCAAGGCAAGTGGGAGTCTAACTTAGACTAGCTTTTGCATTGTTTGGTGCAGCTGGTCCACCATCACAGACACAATTATTATTATAGAGATGTCCAACCAGGTGGTACTGTGATCAGAGCACTGGACTCACAGTTGAGAGTACAGGTTCAAATCTTGGTCGGGAGTTGACTTGCCCACGTAATTTTAGGCTTGATAAAAAGAGTTTCTTCGTAGTAATTGTCCTATGGGATGCCTACAGGAAGACTAGCTTCCATCATGGCAATGTGGAATTTCCACCATTGCCTCGGGACTATTAACTTTGATGAAAGCTGCCCCATGCTCATTCAAACTGGGGATCCTTTGACCTTTTAATTCTTTATATTTTATGGAAACGCATCTATGTTTTAGGCCAAGGTTTTTTAACTAAAATTGTTCTGGTGGGCCACAATAAAACTTAACGTGTGTTGGCGGGCCACTTGATGCCATGTGGCATATGTACAACCATTATGACAACACATTATCATGATATCGTGTCTGCATGAAACCGCTCAGCTATATTTCTTGGCTTCTGATCGCTTGTTTATCTTGCGCTCATCTTGCTAATATTTCAGTTGTGAACAGCTCTCATCTCTACCTCTTGTTTAGCTTGCATTCATGGCACTCATGTATCACTTTATGTCTTAGTGAACCATATCTCTCGGCGGGCCATAGTTCTTCGGGCCACTTCAAGAGCCTTTAAGTCACATCTGTCCCACATGCTGCCAGTTGATGAACCCTGCTTTAGGGTACACCTTTTCCCTCCTCCTTGAAAACACTCCATCCTTAAAGTTGCACATTCCTAAACATGTGCAATTTCTCCCATGGACGACTCAGAGACAGCCTTCATGACTGTAAAATTATAATCCACCTTATCGGGGCAATGAAGTGCGCAGAGAGCTGCGTACACACACACACGACATTTTTTTGGGTGTCACAGCAAATTGGCTACCTCCTACTTATGGCCATAACAAAGGGGGTTCATGTCACGTCAGAGCACTGAGCCTGCACCCCCTGAGAATTTGGCTTGAAATCTGGGTCTCGACCAAGCGTTCTAAAATGGTGCTCTCAAGTGTAATGAGGTGATGGCCTCACGAGAACCTGGGTTTCAGCCACTGGCGATTAAACTGGGTTTTCCACTATCGTGAGTCTATAATTTCACCTGGATAATCTATTCTTGCTCTCAGAATAAAACTATATATATCATTGCTATTGCAAGAAGATGCACAGCAAGTGAACATAAGCGGAAATTGAAGGGAAACTCGGGAAGTAAGCGTGTGATGTTATCTTCTCGAGGCTGATGCTGCATCACTTTGTGCAAGCCTGATTGTAAATCTCCTCTTATGACAATATGATGCCAATAGTAATATCGGCATCATAATTTTGGGGGAAAGAAGATTTCAAAGAATGCAATAATAATCGTCATTGCCATATGTGGAACAGGTGGCGGCGGTGAGTGCCTTCGCTCAGACACTGCGGCGCTACACGTCGCTGAACCACCTGGCGCAAGCAGCACGGGCTGTTCTGCAGAACACTTCGCAGATCAACCAGATGCTCAACGACCTCAATCGTGTCGACTTTGCCAACGTGCAGGTGCCTGCCACGCCCGCGCATTTACAAAGTCCTGCCTCGGCATTTTCTGGCGCTACAAAGCGAGATGCTGCTGCCGCCAGCAGCAACGATATGGAACATAATACGGTTCACATTAGGTTGTACAGAGGAGAAAGGTAGCATGGACAGGACCAAATACAAGGTGTTCACTCCTGTCTCAGAATTGTAAAATGTCATTGGATTGTGGTTGCAGAGACCTGCATTGTTACACGTCCAGGATGTGTTAGTCATTGAGAAACACTTTAGCTTTTTGTACATATTTTTTATGTCGGTACCTCCCTCAATCCCATCAATATCCAGTCCATATATCGCACCATCTGCCACTGCAGGGAGGAGTCGACAGAACAGAACATCTTTGTTTCAGAAGAGGGTAACTTAGGCTCGTGACGAACCAAAATTCTGGCATTGCTTCTGTGCTCTAACCGTGTAGCATAAGAGGAGCGTATAAGCTTTAGCTCATTGTATATGCTTCTTTTTGTAGGTTGTTTATATTAAAGGTGATAGTTTTTTGGGCCTGTGAACAATACAACATTTACGTTTCTAGCAGGGCAATTTTATTAATGGGAATGGTTATAACATTTATTTGATTCTTTCATAAAATACTACTTTTCAGTACCATGAAATATATTTTTTTGCAAAACGGAGACAAATTACGGAGACGCATCTAGGTGCACAGATGTGGGGCAGGGTTAAGTGTTGTGAGAAGTAAGTAATGAGTGAGTAGATATGGACACTAAATATACAAATACATACTGTATGAATTATTTTAATTATTTACGAAGAAAATAACTCAATTAGTCTGGGTACTCTTTTTAAATAGGATCTGCATTAGGATGTTTGCCTAATTAAGATTAATTAGTGTATGCTATGTGGAAAGAAGCTGGGAAAATCGGAGAAAGCTCACACATACAAGAGATGATTAATTATCAAAGTGTTGCATAGCTCAATTCAGTTCACTGAGAGATCCATTAATAATCCAGGTTTTTTGGGTTAGATCACGTAAATATATAAATGTGTCGTTAAACCCGCCACGATCCGACACAGTCAATTAGTAAGGTTTGTCGCATAAACAGAACATGCCAATTCGTTACTAGTACAGCACACCGGTGTGTTGGAGGGTAAATCTACAACATTAACAAGACCCATCAACTTCAACTGCCCATTGTTGTACTGCCATCTCCTGGTCATCTCGCAGCCCGCAGCCTCATTCCTCCAAAATCCATTCAAGCACTAACCAGGTCAGCTCTCCTTAGCTTCTGAGATCTCATGAGACAGCCACATTCAGGGCAATTTGGTCATAGGCATTCATTCAAAGTTTAACGTAAATCACAAGACATTGGTGAATGTTTTGTTAATATGTCATAAATATGCACTGAAAACGTAAACCGTGATAAAGTATTTTTTACGGAACTTCATGTCCAGTTGAGCGGAAGCTCAAATAAAATAAAAGCTCGCCATGTTTGCGGCCCTTACTGTTCGACAAGAGACTGTCTCCCACTATTGATATTCTAAACTGAGTGCCGTACTATTCGTAGACAGATCAGGCACTCGGAACGTGCATTCCTTTGAATAGCATTACGTGTTTGGTCTGATATCGACTCACGGGAGGAGTCGTCTACAAGTTGGGTTTGACGCGGGGACAGGGAGGAAACACCACTGCGGAGGCAACAGCGGCTCACTTGTGGGGCTGTTTATTTTAAGAAGCGCTCTCACGCTGGGCGGTAACGGCACACTCTGTGTTTCGCAAGCTCGCACGTGCGTGCGTGCGCGCGTTTTTAAGCCCCAGTTTGTGTTCTGCCGCCTTGAATGCTCTTTCGTGAGCAGATTCGGTGATTCTGTGCGCGTCTTGCACGCACAAGTGCGTTTGCGCGTGTGTGCTTGTGCATGTGTGTACGTGTGTGCATGTAAGAATGCAAGTTTGACTTTGGTGTGCACCAGGAGTGCAGATCTGCTTTTTTTGGCAATCGTTACTGGAATTTTACTCTGATACTCTAGAGGAGGCTCATAAAACATTCCCGGAATAATAAAGTCCCTCTGCGCATGCGCACCTGTTCCGAGCTGGTGACGGGGTGGAAACTTTTGGGGCTATTTTCGATGCTTGAAGCTGCCCAAATGAGCTTTCGGGCCAACAATGCATTGCATTCCTCCATCTGTCTCTCCCAGTGCTCTCTTTCCACAGTTATTTTATTAAATGCTATATATATTTTTAAAGATCTGAGTTGTGGGAGTTTAGCTAAGAGAGCCAGAACAAAATCTATTTGGCACTCGGAAATTCGGGCATTGTGGGCAAAGGAGTCGCCAGAAAGAGAGAATGCTTGTAGAATAGAGGCGAGGGATTGGAGATTGTGCATTATTAGATCCAAACAAATGTAATCCTTCCTGTAGTGAATCTTGAACATCCATTATAATGCATAATGGTGACTGATGAAGACTATGATCCGCTTACGTGGTTAAAGTATCTCATTTATTCATATATAGGCTGGCGCTGCGTTCACATTCCAAGCCACATCGCTTGTGTTCATCCATTACAATTGTTATCGTGCCTTGTGAATTTGGCCATGCCCACATCCGCCGGTTGGCACTGGCGCTCCGGCACTGATGGCGTGTGGAGGTCATTGCTCGACAGCTGGCGGCCCCGTGGGTGGGTGGGTGGGCAGGCGGTGGCCGCACACCCAGTACACAGTGCACAGTGTGGCTTGTTAGCCTTTGTGCATTCACACGCGCTCGACAAAGGGTGTCAGTGTGCGTGTACATGTTTTCGCGAAGCGTATTGCGGCCCTGTGCAGCGTCTGTTGAGGCTTTTCTGTGTGTCGCAGTGTGGCACGGGCAACGGATACTCTTGGCTTTTAGCATGGGGGTGTGTGCTAGAGTGAAGATCGGGTCAGAACTGTGCAGCCCTTGGGTATCGTAATGTTTGGTGTGGTCAAAATTTATGGATTTTTTTTTTATGAAGAGGGTATTATGGCCAGTACAGTTGAATGCCGCCTCACCATCACTTCCCTATTTCTTCCAAATTTTGTTTTGTTTTACACAGTAAAAATCTGTCTTCCTGAGGTCTGCTGTTAGTCTCATCACCGCCATCTGGTCATCGGTATTCCCCTTGACCAGATTTTGGGTTCCCACAATATTGCCTGTGCCAGCAAATGATAACCCTCCTAAAAATGAAATGTGAGGCAAACAAATATTTTAGGCTTATAAAATAAGTTAAGGTTTAGTAAATTTTATTTGAAGGGAGACGACACAAAAATAACATGGTCGAAGCATCATTAATGAAAATAAGACTTGTGGGTTTACCCTTCACTGTAGGTCAAACTGATGTCAGAGCATAGCTATTTATATCCGATCAATGTGATTGTCCACCAGTGTTGTTCAAAAACGGCATGTGCGGAGCGTCGGAACTCAAGAGTCGTCCACCGATAAAGGATGTACAGTTGCTGTGTGGCGCAGTAGAGTGCTGTAACATGTCGGGCTGAAACAATTTAATTCTGAAGCTAGCCTGGATGCAAGCTGTGTTATTTTTTTTGTTACTCCTCCCATTAATCAGGAAATCTTGCAGTAAAGGGAATATCATTTGGGCTCGGCGTTGGGGCACATACACCTATGGTTTATTTCTTTGAAGATAAGGGGTGGATCATGCAGATGTATTTGCCTCCCAAATCTGTTGGTTTGCATAGTGGCCAAGAGATGGCAGCACAGCACTTGGATGTGTGAACCCATCTCTGCGGACCTCAGAGAGAGTGTCATTCCCTTGTATGCATGGGTGGTTATTCTGGGTACTGTGGTTTCTATCCACGTGTGAAATGTCCCTTCGTGAATAGCTCGCCATTGTGTTTTTGTGCTGCACCGCGTTATTGGCATATCTGACTTTTTGCTCCAATTTCTGAGAGCTTGAAGTGCTGGGAGCGAAACGCCGGACATTACAACCTAAAAAGATTGAGGTTTCCAGCCCAGCTGTGAAAACCTTCACATTACTCGTTCTGAGTGGAACTGATCAAGCGTCCAAATGTAATATCCTCAATGAGGAGTCTTGAGAAACATTAAAGCTGTCTTGTATTAAAAAATACAATGAATTCTTGGGGTACACGCCGCATTAGGTGACGTGATTACGCTTAGACGAGTGGAGATCGTATCACTTATTTATTGTGTTTTTCCAGAAATGCCTCAACTGAGTCTCATGACAAATTTTCAGAAGAATCCAGCCAAGTTTTCACCTACACAATAGCCTACCCATTTCAGATGACGTCGCACAATCTCTTAACGTCCACCGTGGAGCAGACGGTGTGTATTAACCAGGACCGCCTGCCGAATTCGAACCGCGAACCTCTCCAATAAGCAGGGAATGCGCTTCCAATGGTCCGCGTTACCGCTGGGGCCGTCTTTACACCTCTACGTGTCTTGTGTGCAGGAGCAAGCGTCGTGGGTGTGCCAGTGCGAGGAGGGCGTGGTAACGCGACTGGAGCAGGACTTCAAGGTGACACTGCAGCAGCAAAACTCACTGGAGCAGTGGGCTGTGTGGCTGGACGAGGTGGTCACCACCGTGCTCAAACCACACGAGGGCAGCGCCAGCTATGCCAAGGCCGCGCGCCAGTTCCTGCTGAAGTGGTCCTTCTACAGGCAAGTGTGGTTCTTGTACGGGTCGCCAATGACTGGCCAAGAAAACGCCACCGCAATAGAATTGATTCTGTACTTGGGATAAGTATCCTGCCCTTGGAATAAAAAAAAATATATATCGGTTTGTGATTTTCAAGCGCGGAGTGTGTAAGAACGCGCAGCTCTCTTAGGTGGACCAGATCACTTGTAGGGCACTAAGAGGTAGCTCTGTGATATCCACTTTGTTGACTGTTATGAAATACGAAGGGCTGCACTACGCTGAGCGATCCAAATGGATACTTCATCTCATGACATGACATGGGCAGCACAATTGGAGTAAAATTGGCAGAAAATGAGATGTACAGTCATACCTCGTTATACGACCGCTTTGGAATACGTCGAATTTGGTACACATCGTGTTTTGACGAGAGAAAAAATGTCTTGGGATACGACGTCTTGCTTGGGATACGACGCGCTTGCTAGAACTTGTATGGGTCGGGATGAGTCACCGCGTACCCGCGTCGACCCCGTTCACGACTTGAGACAAAGCGCCGCTCCTCAGTCTGCCTGTAGATCTCGTTCAGTGCACAACCCCCTTGCTGTAACTCTCTGTGAATTTTCACGTGATTTTTGTCATTTTAATGTATGTATGCATTTTAGTATTAAGTAGTGTCTACATTATGTTATACAACCACATTAATGTATAATGTGCCATATAAAATATAATTTCTTATTCTCTGGAACGGATGATTTCCTTTCCCTTTATTTCTTATGGGAAGAATTCGTTTGGTTTACATCATTTTCGATGTAAGTCCTACCTTCTGGAACGAATTAACGACGTGGTACTGTATTGTTAACTCCTGCCCATCCTTTACTTGAGTTATTTTTACGTTGTTGGTCACTATGCTGGCCATTGTAGGCATCGGTCTGGTACTTGGCACCAGGAGTGAAAAAACAAACTTTACCTCTGATGAAAAACCAAATACTTTGTAGATTAACCTGGTATCTGTGTGTTTGTTGCACAGTTCGATGGTGATCCGAGACTTGACCCTGCGCAGCGCGGCGAGCTTTGGCTCCTTCCACCTCATCCGCCTGCTCTACGACGAGTACATGTTCTACCTGGTGGAGCAGCGGGTGGCACGGGCGCGCGGGGAGACGCCCATCGCCGTCATGGGCGAGGTGAACACCGGTGGAGTGACCGATGACCACTCGTACACGCGCACGTGACCTCGTGGTGGTCCAGTTTTTCCCTACACGTCATAGACCAGGCGTGGCGAATCTACAGCTAACGGGCCGGATACGTCTCGCGACTTAAGTTTGTGTGGCCACAGGAGGCCTTCCGCTTCGGAATGGTCCACAAACGATATTTTTCCATCAGTGCAAGCATCTGAGCTGCCCGTACTGGACATCTGTGAAAAATAAAGCTTCATAGCTCATCGGATTCCTCCAGTCTAAATAAAGATTTTGAATATGATATTTTCGATCTGGAAACAGTGTTTCTAATTTTAGAAAGGCATTCTCACTTCTGCCACTGCAAGAGGCCCTTGCAAATAAATTTTATATCTTGTGGTAGTGCTGGCGAGACTGACTAGCTCAGTCGTGGAGACTAATTATGGAGTAAACATGCCTGATAGGGCATCCACTGTGGAGATGAGGTGATGGCATAAATTCACGGGCGAGTCAGTCTGGCATGGGCAAACTGTGAGAGGTGGCGATCATGACTAACGATGATAGTTGATGAGAGACGTTCACTTGACTGGTAATAGCTGGCATCATTGAAAATTTAACCCTGTGGCATAGTTGCCAAGAGTAGGCTACGGAACGACACTGCAATAGCACAAATTGCAAGCCTTACACTGCAATTACAGCTTATATACAAACGTTTATTTTAAGAAAACGTCTAAAAAGCTATTTTTTTCATCAATGCGAAATAAAAGAAAGCCTTTTAAAGTTCCAAGTGCTTCTCACAAAAGTGGTGCTTTTATCTCAGTCCATTTTCACTTATTTCTGTATAATGGAGAATAACAAGGGCTGAGAAAAGGCAGCAGTGACGCTGAGCATGCATCTAGAGGTAATGCTGTTTGTCTGCTAATCACTGCTGTGTGGCATGTGCACATATAAGCTAACGGTGTTTCTTTTTGGGTTTGTATTTCAGTTTGCTGACCTGGGATCAGGATTCTTGTCCTTGAATGGGATAAAAGGTAATACTGCAGCCATGGCAGGAACTATTGTTTGGTTTAGTTATTCTTATTTTGAGTAAAGAAATAAAAGGAAGGTATCTATTTCTTTTAGAGGAACAGGCATTGTGTGTTTTTCTTTTAGACTGCAGTAAAGAGACAACTCGTGTTTTCACAGTGGCTTAATGCAGCTCGTGAACTCAACAGTAAGCTAATAGCTTATGATTTACTTAACCAATATATGCTCAGGACTGAGTTGAAATGGTTATAATGCGAAGAGAATTCCCACGTGCCGCAAATTGTGTAGAGTTTTAAAAGCTTATATTGTCATTAATATGAGTCTCCTTTTTTTTAATTGAAATCCTGCAAAAGGGCTTGGAGGGTGTATGCGGACGATGCTTGAATTTCATGACCGGATAAGTCATTAACTTGAAAGTTAAGAATGAAATGTGGCAGGAATTAATTATAGACATAATCAGTATGAGGAAGTTTTGATGTATTGTAACGTGTGGAGAACAGAGGGCAGATTACCAGAGACATGCATTAAAGTGGCACCCGATGGTCAATGGCCAAGGGAAAACCTAAAGCCGCAGAATGGTTGTAGACTCAGGGGTGTCCTTGAAAGATATGTAAACTGCATGACGGCTGTGTACCAAAGAGAAGACCTAAATCCAAATGCTAGCTTAGAGAATTCACGAACAGATTTTGGAATATCTGGTACGAGCTGTGCATCATTCACAATCTGGCATAAGGCAGGAAGCAACGGTGATTACATTTCGATCTTGAAATGTTTGTGAAATGCAAGCGCTGACTAGCCTGGCAAAGGAAAGACACTTAAACCTTCCCGCCCTGCCTTCCCCCCTCAACATGTGAATCTTGTGTTCCACCCTCTCCCCACCCCCGTGCGTGCACGGCGTTCCCTCACGCAGACCGAGAGGCCAGCCAGAGGGACTCGTGGGACGAGGTGTCGGTGGAGTCGGGTGAACCGGCACCCAAACTGACTCGCACGGAGCTTAAGTAGGAGATGGAAAAAAAGAGCGAGAGAAAGAGGCAGGGGAAAGGTGCGGACAAAGACGGCGGCTCGGAGGACGAGAGTTTATCCAGCGTGGCTGCGACCCAACGCTACGTTGTTGTGTGTCTGTGGAAAGGGGCAGTGGGTTGAATTTGCCCGCTGCAGCTCCTGTTGCTGGTGGTGTACAAAACCTAAGACTGCGGCGAAATTCTTTGTGGCATAAGTAGTGTGGGCTGATGACTGCTGAACGTGTACAGTGCTGAATATTGCAGATGTTTATTTCGCTTGCTCTTCATTTTTTATTCATTTATTTTTTAACACAGCCTCTTTGTTATCAACATATTTTTAAAAAGATATTTAATTCTATTGAAGGCTGGCGTCCTTGTAACTCAATTGTTAAGAGATCCATGTAAATGTTTGAAGTGTGAGTTTGTGCAGAGTGAGCGATCCGGAGCCGAGGGTGGTGGTAAATGTTGTGGATGATGTAGACGGCAGAATGTCTGCAGAAATAGCAAGTGCATCAACAGACACGCACCATTCGCCACTTCATCCCTAATTAAGTTGGTTTTTAAAACTTATGAATGGTGACAGTCACTGTGTTTCCCCTTACAATATTACAAACACATGGTAATTTTGTACAGATTTAACTGTGGGTGAATTGCAGTTTTGAGTCAATTATATTTTGATGTGGCGTTGTCAGTTTAATTAACCGTGTAAATGCGAACGTGTCCTTTGTCTCATTATTCTTTTGACTGGTGCCTGTAAAGCAGCATCGGCCGCCCCGGTGAATGCTCGCTACATTTGCTTATGCAACACTTGTGTGCCAACGTGGACAGCTCGTATAAATCCTCGTTTCCCTTTCACAAAGACGCGATGGGCACGTTTGCCGTCTCCGAGCGACCGACGTATCGACAAGATTCTTGGGACGCTCTATCGCATCGAACACGCTCCGATCGGCAGCACAAAATGGACACAGTTGTAAGAGCCGATCGATCGACACACGACACATTGGGCCTCTTAAGTTGCATTTGGGACGTCCTTCATCCTTCACAGCCGCCCCATTAGACTGCTTGCTGGAGAGTGTGCTCACTATGGTAGCAGTGTGAGGAATAGGTTGCGTGGCAGAACCGCCCATCCCGAGCAGGCTTCTGTCCAGGTACATGCCTGGATTCTCAAGGCCACTGATTATACTTTAGCCACCATGGTCTTAGCCTTGTCAAAGCTGTCAATCTGGCCACACAGCAGGGAGGTGTTGATGCTGTCTGGTCAGTCTGGTGTTTGTGGTGAAAAGGTGGGTGTTTTGTGTACGTGTAAGCTCGTGCTCGGCGACACATCACGTGCACATTACAATTTGACATTTAGCTTGACAAATTGTACCTTGCCCTGACACGCTATAAATATCAGACTGGTTTGGCATCTTTGCAATTGAGCCACTTTGAAAGCTACCACGGAAGTTATTGATCTTGGAGTGGAAAATAAACGTTTAAATGCTGCCTTTGTTTCATGCAGTGGGGGGGGGGGGGGGAATAAAAAAACAGCCAGAACTTGCATCACTCCGTTTGTGTCAGTTTATTGAGACTAAATCATTAAATGATAAACGCCAAGATGCCGTACCAGTAGAGACCAATAGGTGTGATGGAAGAAACACTCGTAATCCTGCACTGTGCATTTACAGCATCCTCATTCATAGCCACCAGACGACAAAAGGCAGATGTGGCTTTTAATATATATCAAAACTGTTAAGCACACTTGGCTACTCTATAGTTTAACCATTATTAGGTGTAATACTAATTTTAATCCTTTATCAAGGAAGGCCTCATTAAGTCTCAAGGTATTTTTGGGCAGTCCTATATTGGCAAGTTTAAATTACTAAGTTTTTTTTTCACGCGAGAGGAAACTAAGAGTATCTGGGAAAAAAAACCCACCATATTAGATGACACGATTCGCTCCTGTGAACAACTATCGTGTCACTACCGAACTTCCCCCTCCCCCAGGTCCATCCCGACCTTTTTTCTTGTGTTTGTGAGAGCCAGTGGAGTCTTGTCGGCAGAAGAAACATGTAAATGAGACGTCAAAAGTCATTGTGAACAAAGGGGGTTGTTGATGGGAAAATATTGGAGGAGTCCAGTGAACTGTTTTTTTTTTATCGGGCTGTGTTGGCAAAGTGCAGCCTTTGTGGGCAGGTCACAATTTGGCATTACTGATGTTTGCAAAACAGGCGTTCAGATATTCTACTTTGTTTAATCGAAAGGGAGTTGTGTTGCCTCTTAGGTTGGGTGGCTTTTAGAGGTAACTGTTAAAACAACTTTTACTGTGGCATTGACGTTGCAACTCTCGGCAATGCGTTGCATCTCAAGTGACAGCAGCTGCTGCTACTATGAAGTTGGCCCACACTGCGGTTGTGTTAGTAGCTGCACCGGCACGTTGCTATGTTGGCATTTTTCGGGATGAAATCGCGATTGTGGTGAATGGAGCTTGCGCAAACAGCGGGGCATAATGAAGCAGATATAAGGTCGTCGTGAGTTTGTTCATTTTGGTTTTATTGCCTTTTTGTTTCTTGACAAAGTCCGTTTTGTGCGTGTTTTTTTTATCCAGGCAGGTGCTTAGGCATTTGTGTGTGTGTTCATGGCCAGCTCCAGTTTGGCAGCAGAGGTCTCACTCCGAATCATTCGAGCGGCATTATCTTTTATTGTTACCTGGTCTGTTTAACACGTAGGCTTTCGCGACCAATATTACCACCACCCGACACGGCCAATCAGCAAAAAAGTGTCACGTTGAAAGACAAATAGTTCACTACTTTAGCCCACCGGTGTGTTGAGTGAATCCACAACATTTACAGTTTGAGTACGACGTTTCGCTGGTAATTACATCCAGCATCATCGGGCAATTCGCCAGAATGGTAAAGTCCTCGCTTGCTCCTGGTCTTAAATAGAGCAGCAGGGTGACGTCATCAACTCATTTCAGGTGCAGTGATTTGAGGCGGAGGGGGGTATTGTAATTATATAATCGATTGGTAATCAGTCAATGGTTATGATTAGTAATGAGTTATAGATTAGTAATTAGTTGTAATGTTTCTTAAGTTTTGATGTGATTTCTCTATTCACTAAGGTTCCAGTGAACGAATCGCTTAAGTTACTTGATACACTAGTAAAGAATACAGGTTTACCAAAAGATATTCCGAAACTTGCTGACCATTGTTTAAATAACACTTCTTATGGAGAGGGGATTTCTTTAAACAAAAGGAAGGAGCAGCAATGGGCTCTCCTTTATCCCCTGCTATAGCAAATTTGTACGTGGAAAACTTTGAAATAAGAGCACTTGCCTCGAGCACATTAAAACCATCTTTTTGGTTTAGATATGTGGATGACACTTTGGTTGTCTGGCCACATGGTAAAGATACACTTAATGATTTTCTAAATCATCTCAATGCACAAAACCCGGCCATCCAGTTCACCATGGAAATGGAGGTGAATAACACACTCCCGTTCCTAGATATTTTGCTTGGACATGGCCTAAACGGTAAAATAACACAGCGTTTACAGAAAGCAAACGCACACTGATGCCTATCTGAATGCAGATTCGCATCATCATCCAGCTCAGAAATCCTCTCTTATCAAGACGCTCACACATCGGGCTTTAACAGTGTCAGATGGTGAAAGTCTAGTGAGAGAGATCAAACACGTTAAAGAAGCACTACGACAATGCCTACAATAATGCTCAAATTAACAGAGCACTGAATGGCAAATCACGATCGCAAAGCAATACTGCTGAAAGCGATCAGATTGTTAAAACAATAAAAATTCCATATATCTCAGGAGTAACTGACAAATTAGCCCGTGTTTTGCAAAAGCAAAACATTACAGTAAGATTTGGTACAGTACACAAAATTCAAAAACTAGTATCCTGCACTAAAGACTCATTACCTAAATTATCAACAGAAGGTGTATATCGGATTAATTGTTTGTGGCAGATGCTATATTGGACAGACAGGACGTAACATCAGCATAAGACTAAAAGAACATCAAAGAAATATCAAATTATCTCAAACACAACTGTCGGCAGTGGCAGAACATGCTTGTCAACAAGGACACTCAATTGATTTTGATAACGTTGAAGTGTTGTGTAAAACGAATTATTACTGACAAAGACTAATTAGAGAATCCATTGAAATTGAGAGGAATAGAAATAACTTTAATCGCTCTGACAGCTACAGGCTTAGTGCGGCTTGGAAGTGTATTATTAAATAATACATATTACAATTCCTTATAGGGGAAACACATACTAATTAACGGATTACTAACGTAGCATAGAATCACAATAAGACACATTACAATTAATTACTAATCTACAACTCATTACTAATAACCATTGATTACTAATCGATTATATAATTACAATACCCCCCCTCCGCCTCAAATCACTGCACCTGAAATGAGTTAAATGATGACGTCACCCTGCTGCTCTATTTAAGACCGGGAGCAAGCGAGGACTTTACCATTCTGGCGAATTTCCGGATGATGCTGGATGTAATTACCAGCGAAACGTCGTACTCAAACTGTAAATGTTGTGGATTCACTCTTCGACACACCGGTGGGCTAAAGTAGTGAACTATTTGTCTTTTGTCAACGTGACACTTTTTGCAGATTGGCTGTGTCGGGTGGTGGAGGGTACGACACGTTACCTGGTCTGTTACTCCACATAAAGCTTTGAGTCTTCTCGGCCACAATTATGCCCTCCCTTCTATGATTGCGTAATGTGGACCCCTCTGAAGGAACCTCTGCACTGATTTGAAACATTCAGACTGGCCTGTCTACGATCCAACCTGGGTTTCACCAGGATGGATTGTGTGAGGAGCTCACGAATCTTGTAAAGATTTGGACACATTCCCATTGTTGAGCTCCAGCAGGCAAGGCTGCGTTGGCTGAGTCATGTCGCCCACATGCCCAGCCACCGCATTCCCAAGCAGCTGCTGTGGCCGGAGAGGGGCTAAATGGGCACAGCACAGGCATCGAGAAGAGATGGTCTTATGCGGTACAGGAGTACATGGAGCTTTGTGAACTTGCCGAAGACTGGTACCAGCGGTATCAAGATCGACCTCTATGGAGGAGGCTCGTGAAAGACGCTATTGGGCAGTTAGTGGCAGTCGCCGTCCAACAACAGCGAAGGGCAGAGGGGTGACACATACGAGTGGAGCGCCGTGTGGCTAAAATGCAGCAAGTTGCCACAGTAGGCAGCACACAGAGTGCATCTGCCAGTCATCTCGGTCAACCAATGGCACCTGGGTCTATCCCATGAACTGCAAGCCAGCCTTTGACACTTCACGTGGCTACAAAGTGCACCTGTCCTGGCACAAGCGCCATGGTGATGGCACTGCCACTTAGTGGCGAATGGCGGCTGCTTTTTGTTTAAAATTTATCCCACACAAAACTAGCATAACATTTTGGCACATAATTGTAATTAAATTACCCGCACAATGTATTTTCATTAACTCAATATTTGAATGTCAAGTATGGAGACTCATTCTTGTCATTCCAAGAAATAGGTTCCCTCAATACTTTTTTTACAGAGGGGTTTTAAAAATGTATGACGTGAATATGCAGCACAGCTGCAAATGTGGATGAAAATATTTTTTCATAAATGCTTTTGCAGTATGATTAAGCATTTTAGAGGCAGTTGTGCATGATCAGGGTTAGGAAATAGGTGGGATGGTTAACTGTCTGTACTGTAATATACACTGGAATTATGGTATTTTCGTATGCTTTAGTCAAACTTTATATGTCGTGTCGAAGACGCTAGTAAGTCGCGAAGGCGGCGCGCGTCTGGAAACCTTTCTTGCATCGGAAAATGTAGGATCTAACAAGAACACCAAATACTGTGTCTTGACGGAAGACTTTGAGATGCATTTGCAGCCAGCGGTCACGTTAATACCCTCAGCTTGATTAAACAACCTAAATGCATGGCGGTTCGGTTTGGTGGAGAGCTGTAGATTTATATATTACGTGTGCGGAGATATTTTACAAACGTTTGACAAATTTTCTAAAATGTTTATTTTATGTAGTTGGAAGTAATTGCATACAACGTGTTGGAAACTGTAAATATATAAAACTCGTAAATGTGGTGTTGGCTTTGAAGTGTTTTTTGCAGGAGGGGAGCGGGCGGGTTGGGTTGTCTGTGCTAGTTTACACGTGAATTGTAAAAAAAAGTAGAGTTTCTGCACTTGTGTTCAGTGTACATTTTTATATAACGAATTCGATAGACTTTGGGACTGAAACATGCTTTTGCTGTAGTGACGACAATAACATTTAAGATGACGACATTATGGGCGTTTTATGAGCGGTCACAGCCCTGCCTTTCAGTGCCTTGCAACAAGCCTAAAATAGATAAGCGACACACCAAGTGTCTTAAACAGAAAACCAACCTCGTGCCTTGTTTAAGTATCACTCCCCCGCTGATTCCTGCAATTCACATTTCGACAATATCTTAACCGTAGTTGGTGTCGCTCAAAGACGCCACCAGAAATACAAACGGCTCTAATTTTGTAGTTATGCACACAGCCTGTGTGTCTTTTGATCGCCCCTAAACGCGTTTTAAGGTTTCGTTAATGGGGAAACATAATTTGATCGCGCGTTCAGACCGGCTCAAGTGATGTCTGCCGTACTTTATACGTCCAATGCAATAAAGCATCAAACTTGTGTGGGACAACCTGGAACATGCGCAGCATAGATTTTTTGAATAGAAGACAAGACCCGTTTACTTTTCAGGGTGTGTCATTAATCGCGAGTAGTGCGGGTCCGCAACAGGGAGAAATGTGTGGCCAATACTGCGAGGGTTCCATTTGCATTCATGTTGTTTCCTTACAGGGACCCTCGAAGCACTGAGCTGCACTTGCAGCCGGCCGTGCGATTCCGTGCTGTGCGTCGCAGGAAAATAGGTCTGCAAACCGGGGGGGGAGGGGTGGGTGTAAAATCGAGGGGACTCGTGTTAATCCAATCTGATACGATTCGCAAATAATTGAGCCTTGGCTTCAATTAACCCCGTGGTCTATTGCATTTAAAATACTTCAATGAGTGATCTTATTCAGTAGAAGGAGTTCCACTTTAGGTGGTTGTGTCCCGTCACTGTGTTACAAGATATAGGAAACGTGTTTCTGGCGGCGGCGGCATTTGCAGCTCAGTGTTCTCCGGAACCATTTTCTGCAACGGCACATGGTAATAATGCAAATGGCTATGTTAAATTCATGACAATACGTGTATAGTTATGAAGTTGTGTGCTTAATGTAATTTTTTTAGACGCAGCTGTTAAGAAGCTTACATGCTCACCAGTACTTGCACGTAATTGGCTGGAATCCATCTGAGTTTTTCACTATAGTATGAGTGGCAAAGTAAGGACTGATTGTAAAGTGTGGTTATAATTAGAGATGTAATGATTCACTCCAACTACAATGCATTGTCACAATTCAAATGCATTAATGATTCCCATTGTGTTAGATGGAACAGATATTGTATAAAATCTATAAATGTTTATGAATCGCAAATGATAAACTCACGCACAATGCAATGTATGTATCGCTCCCGAAATATTTTAATCGGTGAATCGTTACATCTTTACTCATAACGCGATTTCATGGAGCAAGCAGCCTGGCGATTTGAAGGGAATTCCAACTACTGTGCAGACTCATATCCTCAAACAAATGCAATAAAAGATGTTTCTCAGTCGCATAAGCTCCGGGCAGATGTAGCGGCTGTGAGCACTAAAGGTGAAGAGCGAACAAAATGTGAAAAGGCCACATTGGGAGCGATCGTGAGGAGGAGCACACTGGCCATTCGGACATTAGCCGTGCCCCTAGCCAACTGGACCATAACCCTGCACAGAACCATAATTTTCAACCAGACCGTAGCCCTAACCAGCCAACCGATCCCTTTGGCTACCTTTAACCCTCACCACACCAGTCAAACAAATCCTTTCCCTACCTCTATATACTTAGACTATTCAACCAGATCGACCCCTCCTCCAAACTACATTAGCCAACCCAGACACTTCAGACTGGTCCCCCAGACCTAACCGTAATCAGACCCTGAAGACTCGCCCAAACCCCTTAACGCAGTGGTTCTTAACCTGGGGTGAATGCATCTCCTGGGGGTACGAGATGCCCTTTCTGAGAACCTTCGGGGGTGCAGGCTGCAGTGAAGGTTAAGAACCACTGCCTTAACGCAACCTAGCCTCCTTTTCACTTTTTGTTCAATTTTCAGTTTAGCCATTTAGAGCTCGCGGTGTCATGGTGAGATGGCTGTTTTGAAACTAAACAAAGTTGACCTCACGTTTATATTATGTAAAGTGTGCTCCGTTGTGTGGCTGTACATGTGTTTGTCTCCAATAATAAGTCGTTTTGTATATTATCGGCATATCGCTGTGCAAGTTTGTTTGTAACTCTGTTTATTATGAGTCGTGAGAAGGTGAGGGACGGGGTAAGTAGATAGTTGGGTGTGGGCTTCGATCGGGGGCGTGGAGTGACAGCCGTGGGCTCGGAGTGGGGCGATGCAACGCAACATTTGGGCACCACGGTGGCTAGGAGATGTTAACTACCTCGCGAGGTATACAGGAGGTCGTGGGTTCGATCCCCACCCTGACGCCTGCTGTATATTTGGAGTTTGCATGTTCTCCCCGTGGTCGCGTGGATTTTTCTCCGGGTCCTCCGGTTTTTCCCCTCCACGTTTAGAAACGTGCGTTGAAGAGTTTTTGGCTGCTATACATTTCCACGTGATAAGCCACTTCATTGGGGCTATAATTTGTGACCAGGTCGCTTCTGAAAAAAAGCTATATATATAACTCAGTGGTCCTTCCCTGGTGAAATTAATTTAAACAAAATAGTTGAAAATCGGTCAAGTCACCAAAGAATTGTCACCTCGATACCCCTTCAGTGACCTCTGTACCACGCAAGAGGCGGAAGCATTTCCCCCCCATCTGCTCTGCTGCAGAGAGAATTGGTCATTACATAACAGTAACAAACAACTGGGTTGAGACCATCAGCCCCCCCCCCCCTCCAATTTGAAACCCAGATGACGACATCGTCTACTGAGCGCTTGATTCATTAAGCATCGATTGATCGTATTGAGTTCAGTACAGGAGTCTTAATTCTCCTCGATCGTTTAGTTTCACGTCGATATGCATAGCCCCGTTAACACGAAACCGTTTTCACAAGACGATGGTTCTTCAGCATGAAATTAAATAAGTGCCAAAAGGAATTAAGATGCAGTCATCAGTGATTGGCCAGCATTTGGATTGAACAGTCTGAGGTTTCTTTCAGCTTATCTGGTTCATGCATCATTGTCCCTGTAACATGCAATAGTAATCAATAGATCCAGACTCATTAGCATATAATGCAATGCGTCTGATAAGTGACCTGGATTCAGTAGTTTTAGGCTGGACGGCATTTGACTAATTAGTCGAGGGCTACTTAAAATTTGATTCGTGATTCGCAGTATCATTGCCATGTTCAATAGATCCGGCTTCTTTAGCTCAATGCGCCTATGCAAGTGGGAAATTGTAATTCAGTAATCCTAGACCGGCTAGTTAACATTGGATTCATTATTCCCTAGTGCGCTGACAAAATAAAAACGTTGCCCACCCCAAATGTATCCAGATTGTGCTGAGACGAAGAATCCTTTCAACCTTCACAGACTCGTCGTTAACATTCAATGGGATCAGCAGCCATGGCCCGTATTTTTAAAGTCAGACAACCCAACACGGACATCTCGGTCAACGTTGTCGGTAACGCACCTGCCATGTGATGTGGTCGTCCCGCCGACCCCAGGGCTGGCCGACATCCCTTTAAATCGCACCCATCCCTCCTCGCAAGGCGAGACATACAGATACATTAAAATTCGACTTTTTAGATTTGAGTGTCGCATTTTGCGCACCGGTGACGTCACCTCTTCGAAGCGTTTAACGGAAGCCGGGGGCGCTGTCCAACCGCAGTGATATCATCATTAGCCCCCATCACATTAAGGTATTTTAGTATTTGACAATGTAATAACTAACAAAGCAGCTTAACCCTGGGTGGATAGCCCCGGACACCCAGCCTAGGTAGCTGGCCGCAAGAGGAGGGCGAATTGTTTATTGGGTGGCCGTCTCGTGGAACGTTAATTCTTAGCCAATTAGACCTCGGGCTCATTTACATTTAGGTCAACAAAGATGTTACCGTATTCTCTGGATTATAAGACGCACTCCCCCCCCCCCCCCCCGTATTTTAAACCAAAACTTGGGAGGGTGCGTCTTATAATCCGGTATGTGTAACTAGATTTTTTTTATAACGTGTTCACCGGGCGCACGTTTGGTGGGTCCATCTTGCTTTTCGGAGCGTTTTCTAATCCATAGTTATGACGGTAATAGTCTGGGTGTTAAGATGCATTGATATCGAGTCTCAAGCTCATAGGATCGAGCGCGCGTGTAACATGAATCGATAAAATGTTCGACTCGTGTTTCTCCGTGAATGGATTTCAAGTCATCCTGCAAGCCACTATTGGCGCTCCCATTCACGGCGTTACATTTAAAAGCAAACAAAAATAGCATTACTTCTTGAATGGCGAAACAGTGTGATCGCGATCAATAATTACAATCTCCCGGTGGACTGAGGCGGGAAGGGATGTAGCTTCGACCTCCGAGGTATCAGAAATGACTAAATTGAGAAAGCGGTGTCGCTTTAAAATCAAACAAATTGCGTTGCAGCGCCCTCCAGTGTGTAGGTGGGTCCCACACAAATTTGATTTTGGTTTTGCCAATCGAGAGAAAGAAACGAGGATAATTAATTGTAAGAGGATGCTTTTAGTTGCTCGGTTGTCTTTCGTCACGGAATATAGCAGATTATAGTTCGCTGGACTGTGTAACTAATACTCTGTTACTGTTAGCGCTCACACTTGCAAAAGGTATTTTTTTTACAACATATAATTAACATCGTTATTCGCGTTGAGGAGTGGCGACCTGGCGGGGCCGCGGCGCGTAAACAAAGTGAAACACAAATCTCACACAAACTTGTATTTGTACTATATATTAAAAACCATTGCCACGCGCACACACAGACAGTCTTAGGCATATACATAACTATATATAGATATATATACACTCTGTTTGCTGGAAATCGATTTTTTTCTTTGTCTAATACAAGTGCACTTGCTAGCAGATCTCATGATGTTAGTCTTGTCCCTTATTGTAAGCTTCGTGTCCACTGCGTGTTATTATTTTGTGTCTACAGCAAAACACCCAAATTCTGACCCGAGGAAAACGACGATTTGTGAGTTAGGAAACAAGCGATTTAATTTAAAGCGTGTCGAGCTGTCGGCGTGTGTGTGTGTGAGCGCACACATCAGATGCAACACAATTAAGGATTACATTTTTTTTGGCTTAGTTTCTTTAACTACGGTTTTTTTGTTTCAACATTAAAACATGTTCGGTGCCTAGAGTTGTGTTTACCCTATGAGAGGGTCTTTTCGTTAACCTTTTACGTTTGATGAGAGAAAGCATAGTTTTATTGTCATAATTGATTTTTTTGCAAAGTGATGCCTTTTACTATACCAAACATGCCTGTACATACGTTTTGTATTGCAGTCCCATTGTGTCACTCATGCGTTCCGTTGGCTCGTGGATGTTATGATTGTTATGTTTTTTTGTATATTTATGAAGTCTGCGCTTCAGTAGTGTGTGTGTGTAACAGACTCGAGAGTTGGGGGGAATGCTTTGTTGACGGCTAGGCGAAAACGATTAACATTTCTACAGACGCATTCCCGTGTTGGTGGAACAAGTTGTTTCCGCCGATATTTGCTTAAAAAAAGAGAGAGAACCACATCACCGATGTTTCTACCGATTCGACAGTTTTTCTGCCTCCAATTGGCACAAACACAGATTCCGCCAACACATGAATGAGGTTTCTAGTGTAGTAGAGACGCTTTTATATCACGCCCATATATGAACTTGATTTTATAAGGTCTGTGTATGAATCGTGTAGTTACGTTTGCTAATATATACCAGTAAACTCTGTACAATATTAAGCGTGCTTCATTTGCATTCCCTTATCCACGTAGAATATTGCAACGTTTGGCCAGGAGATGGTAATGCCGAGTGTAATGCATTGACTATTTTTTTTACCAGTCAAGGTCCAATGAGCTATATAGCTCTTTTACAGAAGCGACCTGTCCACAAATGATAGCTCAAACAAGTAGCATATCATGTGGATATTTATCGCAGCCAAATACTCTAAATTTGTTTTTCTTACTGTGGAGGGGGAAAACCGGAGGACCCGAACAAAAATGCACTCGACCACGGGGAGAACTTACAAACTCCGGATATACAGGCGTCAGTTCTGGATCGAACCCACGACCTCCTGCATAGCAGGCGAGGTAGTTAACATCTCGTACGCGCGTTGGGTTTATTCCGGGTTCGCAGGTTTCCATTCACATGCAGCAACTCATTTAACATCCCAATACAAGGCCCTCCTGACGACGTGTCTCGAGACTCGGTGAGCTTTGCTGGATACAATTTTGGCATGATTTAATGAGGTCACCCGCTGGACTAAATTCTGTCTTGTGATAATTATTATTAGTCATCTTACAAAATCCTACAAGACCTACGTCACATGTCAGCGAACTGAAGTAGGAAGCGTAACTTTTATTAAATATTGTAGATAATGCACGGTTAAATATACATAACGCACTAAAATAATAGACGTGAAGGGGAATAGCATTTTAATAAAAAAAACTCTGCATGTTTACAACCAATCTCAATACATTTATTATATATTTGAACATACTTCTCACTTTGTCCAAGATAGCCGGTCAGATATGCTCACAACATGCAATGAATTAGCTCTGTATCATTGCAAAATGCACGGTGGTGTCTATACATTGATCACCATTTGCAGTAGCATTTCCATTGTACACTGCCATTTGTGCACAGCATATAACAAAGCCCTATCGAGTGCAGTGGATAGTGCACTCCGTTATGAACCCTACGACCTGAGCTAGATTCCTGACCATAACTACCACAACATTAAGCACCTACCTCCTTTCTGTGAGGCTCAACACGAATATTGCTCTAATTTTTATTTGCTTCAATGCCGTACTTTTCATTTGTATTATTTCCCTAACATTTTTTCAAACCTCTTTATCGCAAACGAGAATATCCTAGGACCCCGAGCTCTCACCTGGTTAAACAAATATAACTTGATCATTGGCGCGTGAAATTTGAATCGGTCCTAGGCCTCCACTTTCACCAAGACGCACGAACCTGCGTGGTGAAGTATGGTCAAACAATGCCAATGACCGACGCGGGGTGGGAAGGCATTTTATCCAGTAGCGGATTGACGAAGGGCTGTGCAAATGAGATAAACCCGCTGATCTGCTAATATACCCCAAGCGATGTGGGATTTATTTTCGTGGCGACGACCTTATTACGTAACTTTACTGGAGCCTGAATTCCACACGTGGGCACAGAGGCCCCTTCAGGCTAAAATGAGACGGTGATGTCATTTTTTCCGACCTTTCACAATGTGTAGACCAAAGTAGATTTTGTTATGTCTTCGACTGCCTATGCGCGGTACGAAATGTAATATTTGCACATGTGCGCTTCATAGAATACTGTATAGAGTGGTCCAGATGTCTTGTGACCCCCCCTCAAGTAATTGACCCTTAAAAATTCCCTTTGCACATTCTTTCGTATTTTTAAATAAACCTTACTTTAAAAAAAATATGCTCCAGATGTCTTTTGACCCCGATTGAACTCTTCAAAACTGAATATTTTTAAAAGTAAGCTTTATTTAAACACATGAATGTGGAAAGGGAAAACATGTTTGGGATCAATTGATTGGGTGTCACAAGACATCTGGAACACCCTGTATTCAGCACATTCTTCAACAACACTGCCTTAAAAGAACAAAAATACATAATAGGCGACGTTTCGGCCAATGTCCCTTCACTATGTACGCGCTATTAAGAAAAGGAGTATTGCCCGAAAACGTCGCATGTTTTTATTTTAAGGCACTTATTGACAAACATTTTTCGTTTTTGCAGCAGCACCCACACCAGTTTTATCAAATACAGTACACCCGACATAAGCGCACTGTATGAAGTGTAATAATCGGTTGATCTGTCCACTGCTAGATGAAGGCATTCCCAAAGCCGTCACTCTCACTTTCGTGAGACGCAACAAACAAGCCGTGTAGTTCCATGTCTCTCTTCTGGCTAACGACTCCGCATTTCAGTGTTCTTCACTCATTTTCAGAGGTGGGCCACTTTCGCCTATAAGACATCATCAGTGTGAGGGCCGCCACATTTGAAGCCATTTGGGGTTTGACAGCAGCACGATGATGGGGGGGGGTGTTTTCACATGTGTATTGTCAGGGGCCGCACGAAAGGCCAACAGGGGCCCAACTAAAGGCCACCAGGGGCAGCACTAAAGGCCACCAGGAGCCCTACTAAAGGCTACCAGGGGCCCTACTAAAGGCCACCAGGGGCAGCACTAAAGGCCACCAGGAGCCGCACTAAAGGCCACCAGGGGCCCTACTAAAGGCTACCAGGGGCAGCACTAAAGGCCACCAGGAGCCCTACTAAAGGCTACCAGGGGCCCTACTAAAGGCCAACAGGGGCCCAACTAAAGGCCACCAGGGGCAGCACTAAAGGCCACCAGGAGCCCTACTAAAGGCTACCAGGGGCCCTACTAAAGGCCACCAGGGGCCGCACTAAAGGCCACCAGGAGCCGCACTAAAGGTCACCAGGGTCCGCACTAAAGACCACCAGGGGCCGCACCAGGGGCCCTACTAAAGGCCACCAGGGGCCGCACTAAGGGCCACCAGGGGCCCTACTAAAGGCCATCAAGGGCCGCACTCAAAGCCACTAGGGGCCCTAGTAAAGGCCACCAGGGGCCGCACTAAACGCCACAAAGGACCGCACTCAAGGCCACCAGGGGCTGCACTAAAGGCCACCAGGGGTCACCAAGTGACCCGCGGGCCTTTCAAATCAAGCACACTGCCGGCAGTTGGTCTCGCGAGACCTCTACCAGAAGCGGTAGTTGCTCTTGCAGATTCAGAAGCGAGAGATGCCTGGGGGGAGGGGGGGACGCGTGGTGGTCGCGTTTCCGTGGTTGGGCATTGGCGGCGGGGGTGCTTGGGCGGAGTGAGAGGAGGAGAGAGAGGATGGGGGGCGGGTTTAGGGGGACTGAGGGGAGGAGGAATCGGGGGGAGGGGGCGGTTAGAGGGGAGACGGATGGGGGGATGAAGGGGGCGGGGTTCCGGGTAAGTTAGGGGGAGGGGCGGCGTGAGTGATGGGTGCGGGACTCTGGGGGAGGGGGAGTGGGGGATGATGGGGGCGGGGTTCCGGGTGAATTCGGGAGAGGGGGTAATAGGGGGCGGGGCTATGGGTGAATTAGGGGAGGGGGAAGTAGGGGGTGATGGAGGGCGGGGCTATGAGTGGGTTAGGGGAGGGGTGATGGAGGGCGGGGCTATGAGTGGGTTAGGGGAGGGGTGATGGAGGGCGGGGCTATGAGTGGGTTAGGGGAGGGGTGATGGAGGGCGGGGCTATGAGTGGGTTAGGGGAGGGGTGATGGAGGGCGGGGCTATGAGTGGGTTAGGGGAGGGGTGATGGAGGGCGGGGCTATGAGTGGGTTAGGGGAGGGGTGATGGAGGGCGGGGCTATGAGTGGGTTAGGGGAGGGGTGATGAGGGGGGAGGGGGGACGAGGGGAGGGGGGAGAAAGCCGACATGGCGACGTCGACGTTTGAAGGCGTTCGCCTGGGCTCGCTGTGCGCCGAGACGAATGGCGGCGAGGCGACTCGCACGGGCGAGCAGCCGCTCACCCTCGAGGTGAAGACGGGCCAGGACTGCGCAGACATCTCCCTCAGCGGCGGTGAGGAGGGGCGGCGTGAAGGGGCCGCGAGAGAGTGCGTGAGGCGGCGCGGGTTTGGTGGTGAGCGCCGATAAGAACAAGAGGCCATCATCATCATCATCGCGGTGATGATGATGGTGATGGAGACTTGACGCCCCCTGGGATGTGGGAGACAAACACGGCCGTGAGGGGACGGGTTTGATATCCTAGCCTGTGTGGCGTGCAGTGTGAGGGCGGTGTGCGCGCACCGCGTGGATGGTGGTGGTGGTGTCCATGCGTGTCTTTGTGCCGCGTGTCTCCGTGTCGCGTGTCTCAATCGACCGACACACACACAACACCTGCGCATGTCGTTTCATCACTTTGCCAGCGACTTATTTTTGTGTGTCCCCTCACCCCCCTCCCCCCCGCATCATCATCATCAGCCGCTTCGCTCAGAAGTAACCTCGAGATGTGCGTGCACCTAGCCTGGCACGAGGCTCCACCGCCGCGCTCGTGGCGTCTCTGTGTTTGTGTGTGGTATGGACAAGGGTGTCTTGAGCTTGCAAACCACCCGAATGCCACGAATATCTAGACGGGTTCCTTCTCTCTCGGCCTCCCCACTAAGTTGCGACGAAGCTCTTACGCGGGGAGACAAAGGCGGCCGGGCGGGCGGGGGGTGCCAAGCCACGCCGCTCCAACGTTGCATCGTCGACCGCCTTCAATTAGTTGCTCGCTAAGGACAACACTGCCCCAACAGTCTGCGTCAGGTTATACCGGGGCAACTTTGTGCACGCGTGTGTGATTAGCGCGTGGTTGTTGTTAATGGTTTAACCGGCTTCGTAACCGAGGTTGAAATCCGTGCTTCGGTTGTGTTATTACGTTTGCGATATTAGCCTGGAACACCACCCCCACCTCCTCGCCCGTCACCACCATGTCGCGTTACATTATTCTTAGATTGGTAGGAAACACGTTGGAGATGTAAGTGGGGCGAATTGGGGCCTCTTGTGTGTGGTGTGTTGGGGGCCGAGACGGAGAGTTGCATCGCCCGCAGTGCCACGGGTTGCAGTGAGTAAGGCCTTCGTCCTGGAGTGTGCACATCGGCACACTGCTGGGGAGACAAAGGCGGTCAGGATTGGTGTGATAACGCCTTAACAGGCTGTCCGGGGGCAGGTGCCGCCTACGAAGGCCGGCACGGTACACGAGGGGGTGGGTGGCCAGCACCACGCCCGGCCGCCTTAGTCTTCCCAGTGGCGATGTTTACTACACACCGCACCAGGTACTCATTGGAGGCCGAGTCGACCTAGGGGAGGTCCAGGAACCGGTTCAGATAATCCTCGCCGGTGTTGGTGGCCGTGAGCGGGAATTGAATCCGGGTCGCCGGGTTCGTAGCGCAGCGCGCAACACTACCGCTCCCCCACACACACCACGTGCTGCTGTACGCGTGCTGTTGTGCGCCTCTTGTTGTTCACGTGCTGTTGTTCATGTCTTGTTGTTCACGTGCTGTTGTTCATGTCTTGTTGTTCACGTGCTGTTGTTCATGTCTTGTTGTTCACGTGCTGTTGTTCATGTCTTGTTGTTCACGTGCTGTTGTTCATGTCTTGTTGTTCACGTGCTGTTGTTCATGTCTTGTTGTTCACGTGCTGTTGTGCGCCTCTTGTTATTCACGTGCTGTTGTGCGCCTCTTGTTATTCACGTGCTGTTGTTCATGTCTTGTTGTTCACGTGCTGTTGTTCATGTCTTGTTCACGTGCTGTTGTTCATGTCTTGTTGTTCACGAGCTGTTGTTCATGCCTTGTTGTTCACGAGCTGTTGTTCATGTATTGTTGTTCACGTGCTGTTGTTCATGTCTTTTTGTTCACGAGCTGTTGTTCATGTCTTGTTGTTCACGTGCTGTTGTTCATGTGTTGTTGTTCACGAGCTGTTGTTCATGCCTTGTTCACGTGCTGTTGTTCATGTCTTGTTGTTCACGTGCTGTTGCTCATGTCTTGTTGTTCACGTGCTGTTGTTCATGTCTTGTTGTTCACGTGCTGCTGCTCATGTCTTGTTGTTCACGTGCTGTTCATGTATTGTACGCGTGCTGTTGGTGGCGCTGTGGTGAACGCACAGGTGCCCTGCTGCAGGGTTCGATTCCGGGCCTCGGCGGAAAAATATTGTTATTCATAATAAAGGTTGATTTTTTTATGGGGGAGGGGGGTCGTTTTCGACTCGCGACGCAGTGGGAGACACACACACGGCCGATCTAACCCCCATAAAGAAAAAAAAACTTTATTAATAAAAGCGGCCGCGAAAGCTTACGTGTTCAACCACATTATTATTAATGATGTGGTTATTCCTGTATGTTGAACTTCTTTCGCACCCTACAGCCATGCTAATCGTACGTAATTAATATTATTGGGCCTAACCGCCTTCGTTCCAGTACGTCGATGTGCACGTCATCACATACGTACGTGCTGTGAAGAAGGGCCGTTGTCCGAAACGTCGCCGATTATATATGATTTTTTTTTACTCTTTAGGCCACAGTGTACTGTATGCTGGACGAATGCCTTGGGTTCATTTTTATTTATTGTGCTTCTGCGCCACTGACAACGAAGCAGCAGCGTACCTGTCAAACCCATACGGGTTACCCCGTGTTCTTGTGTAGGGAAATTGAGTTTTCATATCCATAGGGAGTGCAGCCGTTTCAATACGGGCAACAGAATGTGTTGTCTGTGTGTTTGTGTTTCTCCCTTGTGATGGAGACTTCGTAGGATGAACGTTGAGATCTATAAGGGGCACGGGGTGACCAACAAGGTCTGAATTGCTCTGTAATAAGGTAGGGCACTAGTAAAGGGGTTGACAGGCATGCAGCAGCAGTATCACCAAAGAATTTGTTTATTATTACGCCTACCTCGATAATCAATGGTCTAGACTTGAAATGGAATTAGGGGGGTCGTCTGCTCATGTGCATGCGAGTGATATGCATTGTTACATCACCTGGGCCGAGGGGATGTCATTAGCGTAGGGGGAGGATACCCAACGCCCAACAGGGGATCGATCATGGCTGACAATTGGTGACGATCGTACGTATGACCCTTAACGAGAGCACTGCCTGGTGCGGGGTGCATGGGTGCGATGGCTGGGAGAGACAAAGGCGGCCGGGCACGGTGTTTCAGCACTTAGGAAAGTGCTGTTGGCGAACACCCATGAAGGCCAATGGCTGGTGTGGAGTGCGAACATGCCCGGGGGCCGCCTTTGTCTCCCCCAGTTCTGATTATGTTTTTCACACACCGCACCTATTTACTCGTTTCAAGCCGACTTGACCTAGGGGAGGCCCCAGGGCCGGTTCAGATACTTGCTGCCGGTGTTGGCCATTGGCGAGGAATTGAACTCTAGTAAGTGGGGTTTTGTAGTGCGGTGTGGCGATCACTGCGCGCGACCCATTTGTCTTTTCTAGCGAAGTGCGACGGGGCCTGCACCGCGGTTAGCGCGCTCATCCAGCAGTGGATTGACGCACGTGGCAAGGGGAGCACCAACAATGCCGCGCATTGTGAGCTGCCGGTTGCTGTTGTTTGAACTTTATCCGCCGGATCTCTCGTAAAGCTGGAAACCCCAGCCCACAGACGGTCACGGCCACGTAAGCGTCGTACCGGCGGGAAGACAATGGACCGCGAGAAAGCGTCGCCCCAAAACTAGTTTTTGCGAAGCTTCACCTGCCCCATTGGACCCTACGGGCTAATTCCACTGACGCTGAAAAACGAAAACAAAAAATATTGGGGCGTGTCCGCCGAGGGAGATCGAGCAGATAACATCGACTCGTAATCAGGTGCGAGGCGGCGAGGGTTTTTTCCGCCATGGAGATGGAGTGCCGAAATCAGATCGTGTGTAGGGGCTGAGACGGAGTTGTTTCACCACAGGGCCACGATGCAGTAGGCCTTCATCCATGAGTAGATCACCACGGCTGATCATTGCTTCGTGGTGTGCAGTTAAGAAGCGTGCGCACATCGGCATATTGATGGAGAGACAAAGGCGGATAGGATTGATGTGAGCCGCACCACACACACCCACGTGTGTAGTAGTTCCGGTCTTAACAGGTGCTCGCTAACCGTACGCGTGTTTAAATTGAGTTTAAATTATTAGGGTAACGAAAACAAAAATATGGTGGTACGGCCACCGAGGAGAGATGGAGCAATCACCACCGACTTGTACGCAGGTGATAGGTGGACGATTACATCGCAGGATCGCGAGAGGGTGGCGGTGGCTTGGAGAGGCCTCCATCCAGCAGAAGAGCTTGACCATGGCAGATGATGAGGATGATAACAGAAAAGTATCTTATTGACTAACGTTTCAGGCGATGGCCCTTTTATTCAGGAGTAGAAAGAATGCAGAATGTCGGTCAGTCTTTGCTCAAAATGGTCATCCTCATTCACGGTCACATCAGGCCGACCGTTGTCCAGTCGGGTTGTGGTGATACGGCAATAATTGTGATAAATCGAACACTATAATTTACTCCTGTAATGAGCCAAGAATGTCTGTGTCCTGCGCCTGACGTCACTCCACGTTGGCCAGCCCCCCTCATTAATAATCATTGAACAGGTGGCGTCACTGCACATCGACCAGGCCCCCACATTAATAATCATGAAGACGTGACGTCTTCCAAATGGACACCCCCCCCACCATTAATATTAATTAGCGGGTGACGTCACTCCACATGGGGGGGGGCGAGGCGCCTCCTCCCCCCTCCTCAGCGTCAACTCAACCCTCACTACAAAGGCGGAACCCTCACGTCATCACGTGATCTCCGTAACGCTGTTGAGAC
The DNA here is from genome assembly GCF_048934315.1 of Petromyzon marinus. NCBI lineage: Eukaryota > Metazoa > Chordata > Hyperoartia > Petromyzontiformes > Petromyzontidae > Petromyzon > Petromyzon marinus. Next base: position 6,212,770 of record NC_133710.1, on the reverse strand, counting down.
ATCAAAGTAAAAAGGACGTCATGATGAACAAGGGATTATCACCTTAAAATGAAATGAGTCTGTGTCACCGCGCCCTTACAAATTGCACACCAATTGATGCAATGAATATATCAGGTCGCGGTCTGCTTTTCACTTGCAAAAGGCTAGTAGATATTGTTTGTGGTAATCGCATCCTTCGTTTTGAAAAATACCATTGTATCGTGACTATCGTTGCGATTTCCCCCCCCCCCCACCACGTTTTATTTTCTAACAATAAATATGAAATAACAAGCGGACTATTTAAGTCTCTTAAGTCAATAGCTGTTTACCCATAAAGTTTAGTATTTTGCTGAAAATAATTTCCGGGTGATTGACGTTACGTTTACACGGCCTCGTAACGTTTGTAGTTAATTTAATTGTACGACTATTACTCGCAGCGTGTGCATTATTAAAAGCATTATAGGTTGTGTAAAGTTGCGATGGATAGTAGTAGGGTCACGACTGGATTTGTGTTTGAGTGAAACGCAGCCGGATAAACTTTTTGCTGAATCGTTTTCTCACACTGGAAGTGGAGCAAAGCGCACACAGATACAATGCAATCAAATTGCGAAATGCAGTTGCAAAGTTCCGGGAAACGTCATATTGCATTAATAGCGATATTGCGAAATAGACCAAAGGCTTCGTGACGTATCGTGAAAAGTTAACGTGCGGCAAATTCACGTGTGCACAGCGCTGATGTACAGCAGTCTCTTTGTCAATCCACTGGTGGATGAATGGCCTCCCTAAGCCATCCTGCAACTACGCCATCTATCCACCCGCCGCACACGAGCTAATTTGACCACTCCATCTCCGCGGCAGGCATTCTCTCGTGCCTTACTGGACATCTGTGAAAAAAGAGCTTGATAGCTCATCGGATTTGTCGCGGATAAATAAAGATTCTGGTTTACAGCTACGGAACGAACGCTACGACTGGTGGCCCGTTCCGCCTTGACGAACAGCCGTCGCGTGAAATGCTTCCTCGGTGCCGCTGGCAGCGCAAGGCGACACGAAGGCTCTTGCCGTGCGGGCCAGGCCGATGCCCCGAGGCCGACAACAGGACCTTGTGCCCTCCCATCCCGTGATTGTGGTTGCGTTACCACCCTGTTGGCAAATGAATTGTATATAGAGGCCATAAAGCAACCCCCTCCTCTTTCCCCTCCCCCACCTGGGGTCGATCCCAACCCTGACGCCTGTATATTTGGAGTTTGCATGTTCTCCCCGTGGTCGCGTGGATTGTCCTCTGGGTCCTCCGGCTTTTGCCTCCATTCAGAAACGTGCGTTTAGAGTATTTGGCTGCTATAAATGTCCACGTGTTAAGCCGCTTCGTTGAGCTATTGTTTGTGATAGCCAGATCGCTTCTGAAAAAGAGCTACATAGCTCAGGTGGGCCTTAACCTGGTAAAATTACAAATATTTGTTTAGTAGTTTATAGATGGCGTGGGCTGGTGCTTTATCACGGCCGCGTCAAAATTGCTGACATCTGAACGGTGTGCGCGGTGGTAAAGTTCAGAGCGCGGTGCGCGATGTGGCCTGGCAGCTCGCTGGGGGAGTTTGCCGACGAGATTGTGAAGCTCCCTTATATCACGAGCGGGCCTTTTTGCGGTTGCGCCACCGGTACGGCTCTCCGATGCCGCCGTTTGGGGTTTATTCTTTACTGGGTGCCGTTCGGCACAGTGAACCGACGTTTCGCTCGGCGTGCTTGAAGAAGGCTATCCCAGCGAAAAAATGGAGCGAAACGTCGGGCAACAGCGATGCGGCTCCTGGAGAAACCCCCACCATCCCCCACTTCCCGCCCCCCCCCCCGGACGTGTGGAGCCAAGCGTTGGCCATCGTGCCCGGCAACGCGCGACACAACTGCAAAAAAACGCTCATCTAATCTGCGCTTGTAATTTAATTAGCTAAATATGCGTAATTGTCGTCCAAAGTCACGCGATGCACGTTTTAATTGGTAATTTTCTGTGGCTTGCGCGCTGCACGTGGCTGCCTTTGTAATCCAGCACTGCGGAGGAGGCAGCAGGCGAGGGTTTGGTGGATTCACCGTGCAGATGTCGTGGAACTTCCTTCCTGTGGCCGTCGACGAAGAAGCACCCGGGTACCCTGGCTTGCCTGGAGGAGGCGCGTAACAGCAAAGTGGAGGCCAATCTCCATCTGTCCCTTCTGGGTGGGATAGGCTGTTACCTCTCCCCATTTCCACGCGTGGGGGTGGGCTTGTTTTTTTTCTGGCTGCTCCGGTTTTCTCCCGCATGCATCGCTCGTAAATTGACTGAAAACACCCATGACATGTATATGGAGGACTGCGGGAGCTTGGGCAATTTGTTGTTGGCCCTGGCTCACGCTGCCTGGCTGCTGTTGCCCTTCCAGCTCGTGTGTTTGGTTCCTACTCGGCGATTGTGAGAGAGACGCAATTTGCACGAACTACGATGATGCTACATAGATACATTTTTTCTTGTTTTAAACTAACGCGATATTATATAATTACATCTTGTTCGGGTGGATGTGTTTTTACCCACCTCTGGCGAGAAATATGAACCGAAATCACAAGGGAGATATGCTCTTGTTCCCGGGGGGGGGGGGGGGGGGGGGGGCTCTTTCTGTAGGTCAGGGGGTCAGCAACAAGAAGACGAATTCGGTAAAAAAAAAATTTTCAAGAGATTCGCATTGCACGTGGTGAATGAGACGGTGGTCGTTAATGAATAACGTCACGAAACATTCCTTAAAAGATCCGCACGCGGCTCCGTCGCCGCTTATTACCATCTCAATGCTGCCCCCTACTGTTGGCATAAAGGAACCTTTGTGTGCGTGTGGGTAATCGTGATCTTTAGCCACTCTTCATGCTTCCAAGTGAACCAGGGGTGGTGGTGTGTGGCGCATTACCGTATTCTCGGGACTACAAGACGCTCCGGGGAGTAAGATGCGCGCAAAACGTGTGCGCCGCAGGTGTCGACCGAGTTGGACGAATCCCGCCTCATACACTCGCTCATGGCTACCGTATTATAAGACGCACCCCTCCCCCCACTTCCACCAAATAAGGGGGTAGGGGGGAGCGGGGGGGGGCACGTGTGCGTCTTATAATCTAGAGATTACGGTAACACTTTAAGCTACTTGATCAGCTCGCTCTACGCTTTCCCATCCCGTGGGGGGGTGGTGGTGGTGTGGCCCAGAGGGAAGCGCGTTCGCCACTCGCTGTTGCAGAGGTTCCACGGTTCGAATCCAGCAGCCGCCCCTGGTTATTACTGCGGCGTGTCATCACCATGACAATACTACCGCGTGCCCGTCTGCATCACTCATGGTGGTCGTTAAAGATCCCCTGACGCCGTTCGCAAAAGAGAGGAGGCCATTGTTGTGCGCCGGCATTATTGTCTAAATTTGCCAAATTTGAATAATTACCCACAAATGACTCAATTGAGATCACACGCACACGGACTTAGTGGCAGTCCCCGTCCCCAACTGCGAACACTTGGCAGCAATCCTGAAAAAAAAATTAACGAGGCTCGCTTTGGCTTTGTATAGATGCATGTTGAACTTGCTTCGCACCGTACGTCGCCAACCGTGCTAATCGGAGGTGCGCGGGAAGGACGACGAAGTTTTCGTGGATCAACGGCGTAATAATAGTAAGTGGACAACCCATCGCATCCCCCCACCCCCTGTTTCTACGCTGGGTCACGCATCCGTGAATTCGTCATCTGCGCCAGGCGGTCAATTTTGAGCATGCGCGCGTTTAACAAAAAGAAAAAGTCTCAACGTACAACTGCGCAATCCGAGCGCGGCTTCCCGGGTGGCGCCGTGCGTCGAGCAGATCTTCCCTCGAGCTTACGCCACCCTCTACCACCGTGGGCACGGCCAGCCGGCGATCTCTTGAGTACGCCTGGAGCAAGTGCCCCGGGGAATCTTGGGTTGACGAGCGGCTGCGAAAAATCCGCACGTGGCGATTTGGGTCGGGACGAGCGCAGGTTCGGCCAAAATAAATGCGTGCGCTTGCAATACCCTTATTATGCGGGGGTTTTTTTTTCTTCGCTCAGGCGGCAAGATTGCATCTGTTATATATTTTTTTCTGCCGGGCTCGTAATGGAACTGTAATGGCGAAGCGGACGCGCGCAACGATCGGCGAGAGGTCTCGGCTCGGCGTTTGGCTTAAACGTTTTAGCTGAGCGGGCTTCTTGAGCTGATGACACAAATCGGCCTCTTTTTTTTTCACCTCGCCCTTCAGCACGCCCCCTGCCTACTGCCGCAGCAATTCCACCCTGGCGACCGATGACCTCCCAACATCCATTGCTGTTTGGTCGCTTGCCGGTGTAAATATAATATCTTCTCGCCAGTGTGAGTCTGATGCGATTCCTCACGAGCGGTATATGTGATGTTAACCGCTTCTGTAAATTTGATGGCGTCACTCCTGTAAGTATGTACGTTGGACTTGGTACGTGCGAATCGGAGATGTGGAGGAAGCGCACTGCTCTGAGCGTGACCCTGATGTCATCTCAAAAGAGTGTAAATCTGACGTGATCGCTTCTGAGCGTAGACCTGATGCCTTGTCGGTGTAAACACCACTCCTGCCGCGGTGTGGCTTGTGGTGCGTGCACGCGCGCGTGCACGTCTCCCAGCGAGGCCTCCGTGGGCTCCCGTGCCTGCACGCCGTGCCCTTCGACCTCGCGCGAGCGTTTCCCCCAAGCGAACGCGAATGAGGCAATCGACTGTCGCATCGATTTCACCGCCGCCGTGACCGCACGAGGCCCGCTCACCCGGCGATGCGGTGGCGGTCGTGGTGGGGAGGGTGAGGGGGGGGTGGAGAGGGATAGGGGGGAGAGGAGTGGGGGCGGCCTCCGTGTTTTTCTCTTTGCCCCGTGATCGCACGCGCGGCTGCGCAGCACGCTGCCACCCGTTCAGCTAGGCGTAAATATGGAAATAATCACGGCTCGCGATCCTTGGGGCGATAGGACACGCTCCGTCTCTCTGCGTTCACGGTATCCCTCGTGGCGCGCGGTGATTACAAAGACCGCTTTGTGGTGCTCGCCGTGTTTGTAAATCGATGGGGCGAAGGGGCGGGGGGGGGGGGCGGCTGTGGGGGTGGTTTTTGTTTTGCGCGCGCGTCTCTGCGGTCCTCGCGCCCACAACGTAATTGCCGCGCTTTCTCTGCGTTCCCGTTCGATTTGACGGCTGGAACGGATCGTTAGCGACGGGGGATGCGGAGTCGGGGGGGGGGGGGGGCGGGAACGCATCGACGCCCGCGAGCATTTCGTTATTCGTTAGAAGAGCAGGTTTTTTTTTATTTTCCGAGAAGGTTGTGGAAAGAGACGGATGTCCTCTGCCTTCCAAGACTTTCCCCGCGGCCCGTCCATCGCGAGCTCCGTTCTCATCTCCGTGAATTGCGTAGCTGTTAAGTTTGTACGCAGGCGGTGCAATTGCACCGGTGCCCGTGGACCACAGGGGCCCCCAGGTGCTGAGCTATAAAGATTGCGGGGTAGGGGGGAGGTGGATGGGGGTGCGGGCGGGGGAAGTGAGGGAGAATTGAAACACTGTGGATGATAGGTGGGGGGGGGGGGGTCATTTCATACCATGCTCTGGGGCCCATGCCAACTACGCCACTGCTCCACTGCATACTTGCCCCCCCCCACCACACACAAAGACAAATATCCCCCCTATAGCCTTAACAGACTGTTATGGCAAGTGCTGCTTTTTTGTTTGCGAGCACCACCTATGAAGGCAGGCACGGCACACGAGGGCGTGGGTGGCCAGCATCACGCCCGGCCGCCTTTGTTTCCCGAGTGGCGATGTTGACACACCGCACCACGTACTCATTTTGAGGCCTAGTCGACCTATAAAGAGGCCCAGGACCGGGTCAGATCATCGTCACTGGTTTTGGCCGCGAGCGGGATTCGAAACTCGGACTGCCGGGTTCATAGCACGCGCACACATCGCTCGCGCACACGCTCGTGCGCAATAAACAAACGGCAACGGGTAATCGTACGTACGACGGGCGCTCGTGACATTTGTCTGACAATCGAAACGTGCGGAGCGTTTGCTTGTCGCGGCTGAATGTTCGACCAGTGGCGCGTTTTGTTTGCGTGCGCGCCCGTCCGACGGGAGACGGAGCTTTCTGTGTGCGCGGCAGCCACGCGTCGTCCCCGCTGCCGAATGCGAAGCGACGCTAATCGACGTCACGTGACACTGCGCGGAGAGGAGGGATCCACGACGTTTCTCCCGTGGTCAATCCACTGCTGGATGAAAGTTTCCCCAAACTAAAACTAATCTTATTCTTTTTTTTTACCACCAGATAAGGCCCACTGAGCTATATAGCACTTTCTCACAAACGACCTGGCCACAAGTTATAGCTCAACGAAGTGGCTTATCACGTGGCAATTTGTAGCAGCCAAATACTCTAAAGGGAAAAACCGGGGGACCCAGAGCAAAAATCCACACGATCACAGGGAGAGAGACACACAAGCTCCAAATATACAGCAGGCGTCGGGGTCTGGATCGAACCCACGACCTGCCGTAGACCAGGCGAGGTAGTTAACATCTCCTAGCCACTGTGATGATGAGAGACACACGCAAACTCCAAATATACAGCAGCAGGCGTCAGGGTTGGGATCGATCCCACGACCTCCTGTACACCAGGCGAAGTAGTTAACATGACGCCACCATCGCCATATTTCAGCGTTTGTACCGCAAGCGGTCAAGCTACACGAACCTGTGACCGTGTGGGCCTTTATCTCATCGGATCCCAGAAGCTAAGCGGTGTTGAGCCTGGGTAGTGCCAGGATGGGTGACCACCACGCATGCCAAGTTGTAATGTTCATATGCACCCACGTCTGTGCTGCCGGCCTCCCACCAACCGGCATCGACCGACGTGGCGAGGTATGGTCAGATCGACAAACACGACTCGCACGGTGTGGGGGAGGTCCTCGTGCAGCAGTGGATTGACCAATAATGGTTGTCAAAAGAACACCTCCTGTACCAATTCCTCCGTGTTCAGTGAATGATATGGCACGTTAAGTGTCGAACCCAGCAGTGTGATGGTGAGGGGGGGGTTGTGTACAGTCATTGGTGACTGGAAAGAGACCATCAACTCACTACACTTGAGCCCCCTGTTTAATCGGTCAGTGGCTGAAACATGGATTCAAACCCGGGATCTCAGTGGTTCCAGATCAACGCTCTGACCTCTTAAGCCACACCCGGTCTTGACCAAATATTAGGATTAGTTTTATTTTGGGGTCGATTTGCGCAAGCAATACGGTGGGGGGGGGGGGGGTGTTCACCCTCCTCCACCCGACACAGCCGTTTATTAAAGCTGTCTCGTGAACAAACGTGGCCAGGTGAGTCCCGTTGCCCGTCATTGAATGAGGTCCATTACGCGTCCCTCGTTTCCGCCTCCTGCCGCACGCTGTGTGCGCCGAGTGCAGTGCTCTGAGAAAAATGCAGAAAAACGCTCATCATGTTGGGCAGGGGAGTAGGGTCAGGGTTTCGTTTGGAAGAACGTAGAATATAAATTTTTATCAGTGCCGTAAACAAAAAAGGCGAAACGCAACTCGTTGAGTACGCTGCACTTAATTGAACAGTGAAGTGAATGTTAATATGGTGAATTGTTAAATAAAACTGTTGATTTCGAGTGGCTGGTTGCAGGGCACAGGTTTGTGCATGTTTTAGTAATCCCACCAATACACAAATACTACTGATGATGCTGCTGCTCTACGACTGCTGATGATTGCTGGAAATTTTGCTGCTGTTACTTATTCTGCTGCTCATGATGCTTATTCTGCTCCCAACGATGCTAATGACGATGATTTGGAAGCTGCTGATCGTGGTTTTGATGATGCTAAATACTGCTGCTCATGTATAATTATGTGGATGCTGATGATCCTGGTTATGCTGATGATACTGATGATCCTTTCGATTCTGCTTGCTGACTGCTCATAGTGCTGCTGCTGACGATGCGAATCGTCTTCATCCCCCGCGGCACCCACGCTCTTTAGTCACTCCCTACTCTCGCCATTAAATAAAATACCGATTTGGCAAAAAAATATATCGCTGTGGTCGCTAATTGTCGCACGAGGCCCCACCGTATCAGTGATGACACAGCGAGAATGTGCTTCTGCCACGCGCGTGCACGGCGGCTGTGTTCTGGAATCGGTGGAAAGACGTTATCTCCGTTGCCTGGTATGCAGGAGGTCGTGAGTTCGATCCCGACCCTGACGCCTCCTTTATGTTTGGAGTCTGCACGTTCTCCCTGCGGTCGTGTGGATTTTTCTCCCGGGTCCTCTGGTTTTTCTCTCCACATTTAGAATCAACGTCACGCGTTTAGAGTGTTTGGCTGCTATACATTTCCACACGATAAGCCATTTACTGAGGCTATCATTTGTAGCCATGTCACTTCTGGAAATGATCTGTACAGCTGAGTGGGCCTTACATGGTTGAAAAAAAATTGTTTAAAATCAGATCGTTTCTCGATTATCGATTTTTTTTTCCCTTAATCGTGTTCGGAATCAATTATCAATTCCAAAAGTCATGGTATTCAAATCCATTTTTTGGGTTATATTTTTGATCTTCATCATGCTTGTTTTCCCAGAAAAGCCTCGCCGATTATCAAAACTTTTTGTTCAAAGAGGGTCCTGCCAAAAGTCTTTGCAGTAGGCGGCAACGATTGCAATGTGTTTTCCAATGAGTTGGTGGATCGACCGATTTGGCTTGCTCGGTCAAAACTGCACCGTGCCATCGTAAGGCGCCAGGAATCGGGGATTCATCGAAGACGCTCCAGGCACTTGGAGCGAAACGCCGGGCATCGTGCCAAAACGACAACGTGCGGTACAACCCCGGGGAGAGCTGTACAGTGGCCAAAGTAATGTTTCGTAACTTAAAGCTTTCGTGACTGCAGGAATTCACATTCTTTGGGTGTTTCGGTAAAGTCACGTAGATAGGTTCAAATAAACAAAAAAAAACTACGACGTTTCGATCCCTTTTCCTGATGACGACCGCTTGTGTTGCGATCAAAACGTCGTAGTTTTTTTGTTATTTTCTTTGAACCTATCTACGTGAGAGACCCAAAGAATATGTTTGGTACCGTGGTAAACACTGGCGTTTGGTCGACAGTGGCGGTGTCCACAGGACTGTTCTTGCTCGTGTTAGGAATAATAATCCTGCCAACGCCAGCAACGTTGACCGCAAGCGCAGTGCCGTCGTACCGCACACCCGTCTTACGCTCGCCTTTTCTCCCTCTTACCCGCCCCATGCTCTCGTCTCCCCAGCGAACGGCGTGTGCATGTTCAAATGCTCGGTGAGTAGAGACACGGAGTGCTGCCGCGTCGGGAAGCAGTCCTTCCTCATCACGCTGGGCGTGAACAGCGTCCTCTTCTGCTTCCCCACGCCCAACGGTGAGCGGGCGGGCGAGGGAGTGAATGGGTGGGTGGGCGGGTGAGAGGGTGAGCGGCAGAGTGGGTAGGTGAGCGGGTGAGTCGGTGAGTGACAGTGGGTAGGTGGGCGGACGAGTGAGTGAATGGGTGGGCGGGCGAGAGAGTGGGCAAGCGGGCGAGCAGGTGAGAGGGTGAGCAGGTGGGTGGGTGGGCGGACGAGTGAGTGAATGGGTGGGCGAGCAGGCGGGCGTGTGGGCGAGCAGGCGGGCGTGTGGGCGAGCAGGCGGGCGTGTGGGCGAGCAGGCGGGCGAGTGGGCGAGCAGGCGGGCCCCGCTAACAATTCCCGAACTCGTCTCCTCCCTCAGTGTCCCTCGATAACCTCGCTGTCGCGGCAACTGCTGCTCCGTCCGATGGGTTCTGTCCGTATTGGACGATGGGACAGGCAGCACTTGCCACATACCGTGCATCTAAAATATGCACACGCGCACGGTGGTGGCCCAACCATGCACTATCCAGGCTCGGGCCTGCTTAGCGTTCCGTATTGGGCAGCCTTCCGATAGCGAGCCACCATGCTCCAACCGCTGCTTTCAACTCCGTTTGCCACACAGCACCGATGATCCCCTCATGATGGTGAGAACCGGTCCTGAGCTCTCCTCCTCTGTCTCTCTCGTGATAGAGCTATGCTCCTTCCACAACATCCTCAAGAACTGCCGCGGCCACAACCTGGAGCACTCGGTGTTCAGCGAGCGCACCGAGGAATCGTCAGCGGTGCAGTACTTCCAGGTGTGTGTCCGCGTCGCGCCCCTACGGAGCGACGCTCGTCGCTGTTCCCCGGCAACGCCTCCCGTGACGAAACGTCGCCGATTTATATTATTTTTCTATTAAGGTGACAGTGTTATTTGGCGAACGTGTGAAGTTTTGTTTTTGTCCTTCGTGCTCGTGCAGCAGCACCACCACACAATTCGTTTATGTTTTAGTCGAGTCGTTGTGAGGATTATGCGGCGGCGAGGTATAAACGGCCGCTCTTGTCCTCCCGCGCAGTTCTATGGCTACCTGTCGCAGCAGCAGAACATGATGCAGGACTACGTGCGCACGGGAACCTACCAGCGTGCCATCCTGCACAACCACCTCGACTTCAAGGACAAGGCGAGGCCCTCCACATCCGTACATCCGCAAATCCGTACCTCTGTATATCCGCAAATCCGCACATCCTCAGATCCGTACCTCTATACATCCAGACTTTCACCAATGACACGCTCTGTTCTGACAGAAGGATAAGAAAAGGGTGGCGGGGGGGGGGGGTTGTAATCGTTGCAACTCTTGTGCGATGCAGTTGTGCGTTACTCGACGAATCCGTTATTCGATTGTGAGTAAAATTATGGGCTCCTCCCTGCTCCTTCCCACTCCTCTCCGCTCTGCCTATGTCTCCCATCTCCACCCCATTCCTCCCTGCATCTCCCCCTGCTCCTTCCTGCATCTCCCTGCTCGCCCTGCATCTCCCTGCTCGCCCTGCATCTCCCCACTCCACCCTGTGCCCCCCCCCCTTGCTCCTCCTTGTTCCCCCCCCGCACCCCCCCTGCTGCTCCTACCCGCAACCCCCGCTCCTCCCCGTGACCCCCCCCCGCCCCCGCTCCTCCCCGTGCCCATCGCAGGTGGTGCTGGACGTGGGCTGTGGCTCGGGAATCCTGTCGTTCTTCGCCGTGCAGGCCGGCGCCCGCAAGGTCTACGCGGTGGAGGCGAGCACGATGGCGCAGCACGCTGAGGTGAGCGGCGAGTGAGGCCCACGCTCAGCTCGGTGAATGAAGACGCGGACGTTTCTCGTTCCCCCCTGCGACGGTGGTGGTGGTGGTGGTGGCGTTTGAGATGATGGCGGTGGCGGTGGTGGTGATGACATTGTAGGTGGCGATGATTGTGATGATGGTGGCAGTGGTAATGATGGAGGTAGTGATGATAATAGTGTAGGTGGTGATGGTTGTGGTGATGGCGGCAGTGGTGATGATGGTGTTCGTGGTTTGTGACGAGCTGTGACTCGGGGTTGTTGACGCGGCCCAGCGGTAGCAAGGGCAGCTGTTGGCTTGAATCCAGCGGCTGCCCTGGTTAATACTGCAGGTGAAATGACCATAACATAGATCGCTTGACATAATTTGCGATAGTAGGCCATCGTGGGTTGGTATCAAGGTTAAAATTTTAAAATGACGCCGCATATTACTCAATTGGGATTACACATACAGCAGCAGTCATCGCCCCCCGACTGGGTGGACTAATGCCATGTGTGGGTGCCGTGTCACCTTGCAGCTATCCCTGCCACACAGGGCCAGTTGCTACTGGGGGAGGGTGGGGGGGGGCCTTTAAAAATATGTTTGGGATGAGATGTGAGATGTTAAAGCGCTGTGAGATGCCCCGGCATACAGACGGGGGGGGGGTGGCAGCTCTTAACAAAAACCAAAATGGTGATCGTTGTCGCTCCGACCGCCCCCGGCCGTCGTGCTCGCGATGCCGTGCCCCTCCCCGCGCTCTCCCCGCAGCTGCTGGTGCGCAGCAACAATCTGCAGGAGCGTGTGGTGGTCATCCCGGGCAAGGTGGAGGAGGTGACCATCCCCGAGGAGGTGGACGTCATCGTCTCGGAGCCCATGGGCTACATGCTCTTCAACGAGCGCATGCTGGAGAGCTACCTGCACGCCAAGAAGTGGCTCAAGGCTGGAGGTGCACGGCGGAACACCAACCCCCGGCGGTGCTCGGGACCCCGTTCCAGAGTGGCAGGACGCGTTCTCGTTTTCGTGCAATTTTGTAGTTTTTTTTGCAACAAAAATGTGCCGACGTCCACATGGCTAACGATTATTCATAATAATAATGATGACGATAGACTTGGCCTGGGCTATTGACCATGGACCCCAGCCGGACCGAGTTTCAAACTCACTTTTGTTGTCTGTACAGGTGATCTGACCTTGCCATGTGTGTATGTGTGATAGTATAGCGAGCTACGTACCCGGCAAGCCGGGTTCGATTCCCACTCGCAGCCATCATCAGTGACGATTATCTGAACCAATCATGGGCCTCCCCTAGGTCGACTCAGCCTGAAATGAGTACCTGATGCGGTGTGCAAACATCGCCAATGGGGAGACAAAGGTGGTCGGGCGTGGTGCTGGCCACCCCACCCCCTCTCGTACCGAGCCGGCCTTCATAGGTGCTGCTCGCTAACAGCACTTGCCCCAACAGTCTGTTTGTCTTTGCACAGGTAACCTATTCCCGACCCTGGGCGATGTCCACTTGGCACCTTTCACGGACGAGCAGCTCTACATGGAGCAGTTCACCAAGGCCAACTTCTGGTGAGGACGACGAGAAGCTCAACTGGAACACCATCGTCGTCGTCATTGACATCAACGCCATGGTCGTCATGCTCGTTTACCCACGACAGTCCCGTGGAGTCTCAGCCCGTTGTTTTTTTGGGTGTCCTGCTAAGTTTTTGCAGCAGGGGAGGGACGCCGGTTGCTCCGTTCTTTTCATGAGTAGAGTTTTTTTTTTTAAACATCGGCATTGTCGTCATTCTCGTTGTTGCCCTTCTGAGATGGATAAAATCGACTCCACCTGATCAGGCTGGACCACTTGATGTGAATGTGTCTGATGGTGGTGTCTGATCATGGTGTCAGGGATGGTGATAACTATGTCATTGGTAAAGTTGGGAGTGTTGGCGATGATGGTGGCGATTGTCTGGCGTTGGAGTGTTGGTGGTGATTATGTTGTTGGTGGCGTTGGTGGGAATGTCGCTGATTGGAATGGTTGGTGATCGGTGGACGTGTCGTCTGTCGCGCCAGGTACCAGCAGTCCTTCCACGGTGTGGACTTGTCGAGCCTCAGGGCGGCGGCGGTGGAGGAGTACTTCCGTCAGCCGGTCGTGGTGAGTCCGCCCAACCGCTCGGCCGTCTTCCGCGCGGCGCGAATCGTGCGGTCTTGTGCGGAGGATGGCGAGCGAGCGAGCGAGCCGGTGGACGACGCCTTGGTGGACAGCTGTAACTCGGCAAGCGAGTGATCGGAACCGGCAGTGAGGGTACCGCGCGGTTCCGCGGTGGTGGGGGACTGCAAAACTGTAATGCTTGTTGTAATGCACGTGCCGTCAGTTGCACGACCGAACAGTTGGTTCGCCAAATGTACCGCGACATTAACGGTGTAACGTAATTGCAAAGCGCTAACGTTTACTTGATGGTCGCAGTTAATTTTTACACTTGAATTATTGCTATTGTCACTTTTGTACACGTTTTTGTTGGTGAAACCACACAGTATCGGAACAAGAATTAAACGTCGGATGCCAATCCCGACGGTGCGACATTGTACGAAAACGGACGGGGCAGTTGCCGTGGCTGGCAACATCGCGTGATGCGTCGTACACGCGCGCACATATCGTGCGTTTCCGCAGGACACGTTTGACATCCGGATCTTGATGGCCAAGTCCATGAAGTACACGGTCAACTTCCTGGATGCCAAGGAGGAAGATCTCCACAGGTGACTGAATGTTCCTTGCAATCATCTTTCTTCAGCCGTGATCAATCCACTGCTGGATGGGAGACCTCTCCCCAAGCAAATGTCTCTCGCGGTCGCGCGAAAATGAACCCTTATAAAATCTAGCGTGTAAACATCGCCACTGGGGAGACGAAGGCGGCTGGGCCTGGTCACCCATACCATCGTGTCCAGTGCCAGCCTTCATAGGTGCTACTCGCTAACAGCACTTGCCCCAAACAGTCTGTTAAGGCTACACGGGAGTGGGGGGGGGGTCTTTGTCCTTATGTGGTAATATATATGCGTGTCTGTACGCATGTCTGTGTTTCCGTGTGCTTTGCACGAGTGTTCACGTGTGATTGTGCGTGCGTCCGCAGGTTGGAGATCCCATTCAAGTTCCACATGAACCAGTCGGGCCTCGTTCACGGCCTCGCCTTCTGGTTCGACGTCGCCTTCATCGGATCGATGTACGCACCCCCCTGCCCCCCTCTCCCCCGTTCCCAGCGGTGGTGTAGTGGTTAACACGCTGTGCTACGATCCCGGCAGCCCGAGTTTGATTCCTGCTCATTGGCAACACCAGTGACATTATCTGAACTGGTCCTGGGCCTCCCCTAGGGTTGCCTCAGCCTCAGCAGGAGTACCTCGCGTAGTGTGTAAACATCGCTGGGCGTGGTGCTGGCCACCCACCACCTCTCGTGTGCCTTTCTTACCTTCATAGGTGCTACTCGCTAACAGCATTTTCCCCAACAGTCTGTTGAGGCTGTATGGGAGATCTTTGTACACTGACACGTGGTTGTGGTGGTGGTGTGGGTGCAGGGTGACGGTGTGGCTGTCCACCTCCCCCACGGAGCCGCTCACTCACTGGTACCAGGTTAGGTGCCTCCTACAGACACCGCTCTTCGCCAAGGAGGGCGACACGCTCTCCGGAACCGTGGTGCTCTCCGCCAACAAGAGGTGCGGCCACACCACAGCACCACACCTCAGCCACATCGCACTCCCAACCACACCACAGCACCACACCTCAGCCACATCACACTCCCAAACCCCACCACATACACATCACGGCCTCATCGCACTCCCAACCACACCACATACACATCACAGCCACATCACACTTCCTACCACACCACATACACATCACAGCCACATCGCACTCTCAACCACACCACATACACATCACGGCCACATCACACTCCCAACCACACCACATACACATCACGGCCACATCACACTCCCAACCACACCACATACACATCACAGCCCCATCGCACTCCCAACCACACCACACACACCACGGCCACATCACACTCCCAACCACAGCACCACATCACAGCCTCATCGCACTCCCAACCACACCACACACACCACGGCCACATCACACTCCCAACCACACCACACACATCACAGCCACATCGCACTCCCAACCACACCACACACACCACGGCCACATCGCACTCCCAACCACACCACACACACCACGGCCACATCGCACTCCCAACCACACCACACACATCACAGCCACATCGCACTCCCAACCACACCACACACATCACAGCCACATCGCACTCCCAACCACACCGCACACACCACGGCCACATCACACTCCCAACCACAGCACTACATCACAGCCACATCGCACTCCCAACCACACCACACACACCACGGCCACATCGCACTTCCTACCACACCACACACACCACGGCCACATCGCACTCCCAACCACAGCACTACACAATAGCCTCATCGCACTCGCAACCACAGCAACACACATCACAGCCACATCGTACTCCCAACCGTGCATAACCACACTGCACTTTACCACTCACAGCCGTTTCAATGCCCAAATAATTGGACCCGTGGGTTTATCTTCGGTTGCTGCGGTTTCCTCTCTCGCATATAAACACTCGTCAAAGGAGTTGTGCCAAGCACATCCAAATCTAGGGCCACAGAGCTTGGGCAATTGTTGGTAGCGCCTAGTCTGGCTACCTTTCTCGCTTGTCTGTGCTTTTCCGCGCACGTCTGGACCTAACGAACCCCCCAATTATCACGGTTGGTTACGTACGGCGCTAAAATTGTGCGCGTTTATTCATATTTAGCGCGCCGCATCGTCACCCCTTCCCATCGTTGTTCCTCCTCCTCCTCGTCACCACAGGCAGAGCTACGACATCGAGATCGAAGCCACGATGGACCAGACGGGGTCGCGCTCACGTAACCTCCTCGACCTCAAGAATCCGTTCTTCAGGTGTGTGGCCGTCCACCGCCACCGTGTTCCACCTACTTTGCTCAAGTGTAGCTAATTGGCACGTTTTGTTTACTAATTGGCTGTTGGGTTGTGGTGGTGAGTTAACGACGCATTCACATTCATGCAATCTAACAAACAAAAAATAAACCTTTATTATGAAGAACTTTGCAAGATGGGCGGGGGAGGGAATCTAAATCACCGCGTAGGGTTTTCCTGCTTGTGCCGTGTATGGATGCCCGATGCATTTTTAGGTTGGATGTACGTGTGTTGAACTTCTCTCGCACCGTATGTAGCCAGCCGTGCTAATCGGCGGTGCGTGTTGTCACGGGGGATGATGCCCGGCGTTCCGCCTCCCCCGCACTAGCTTGGGGCTTGTGCAATTTAATGACATTTGTAACTTGTAATTGATAACTACATTACACGCACTGACAGTATCGGTGCGTGTAATTTAAATGTCAATTACAGTGTGGCCGATTGCCTCGAGGATACGTCCCAAATTGTAACACAACTTTATAATAAAGATTTGTTCTAATTGTATCAACTTATCGTCACCCACCCCCGTGTTACGGATGGATGGTTTCATTGTTGGGCGGGGGCTTCACTGTTGCAGGTACACAGGAGCAGCCCCCTCCCCTCCCCCGGGCTCCCAGTACACGTCGCCCTCCGAGAACCTGTGGAACTCAACAGGCACCTACGGGGTCGCACCCGGTAACGAACGCAGTCTCAATCGCTCACTCGCTCGCTCTCAATCACTCGGTCAGTCACTCGCTCAGTCACACGCTCAGTCACACAATCACCCACCTAGTCACACACTCATTTGCACACTCCCATGCTGCCTTGTCCACCCACCTGGCCGCTTGAACACTCGCCCACTCACTCGACCACTCGTTTAGCCTATCCATCGTCGGTTTTTTTGCCCGTTTAACTTGATCACTCACTCGTCCGCCCACACAATTAACTTGTTCACTCGCCCACCTGCCTAACCATTTGCTCCACTCATTCGCTCACTCGTCCACTAGCTCACCCGCCCACTACTTCACCCGCCCACTACTTCACCCGCCCACTACCTCACCCGCCCACTAGCTCACCCGCCCACTAGCTCACCCGCCCACTAGATCACCCGCCCACTAGCTCACTTGCCCACTAGCTCACTTGCCCACTACTTCACCCACCCACTACCTCACCCGCCTACTAGCTCACCCGCCCACTAGCTCACCCGCCCACTAGCTCACCCGCCCACTACCTCACCCGCCCACTAGCTCACTTGCCCACTCCTGCATCACTGACCCACCCGGCCACCTCCCCCACACTCAGCCTTGACGGTCGTCTCCCATCCGTGTGCGTCTTTCTGTCCACAGCTGGGGTGATGCCAGCCGCCTACGATCTCAGCTCTGTCATGGGGACCGGGGGATTCGGCGTCTCCCACAACAACCTCATCCCCGTCGGTGAGTCGCAGCGCGACGAGGACCGGGGGGGGGGGGGGGGGGGCAGAACCTATTTCCACGACAGCCTTTGGAGCAAGTGGTGGCCCCCCTTTTCACGTGCATTTCATTTCCGTTGCTTTTCATAAGGTCGTCGTCTGTGCGATTTTTTTTTTAAATCTTTGCGAGCACACGTGCACGGGGGTCGTGTTGGCCACGCCGTCGCATGGCGTGGCTGTGGCAACCCTTGATAGGCGCTCGCTAACAGCACTTGCCCTCCTACAGTCTGCTATACGGGGGGGGGGGGGAACCTCTGTCTTTGTCTTTGCTCCACAGCGAACGTGGGCATCGTGAACCACAGCCCCGCGCGGCAGGGCTCCATCATGAGCACGGGCTTCGTGCAGGGTGAGTGGCGCTCGCTCCGACCGCTCGCACCCAACGTCAGTGCAGCCAACCTGGGCTCGGCAAACCCAAAGAGAGCGAGGCTTAACCCCCCTGTGTAAATGCGTCTTCGCTTGCCAGCGGTCTTCATGGCAGGAAGCAAAAGCGACAGGTTAGGAGACGTGTCATGGTTGAAAGTAAAGTTTGCAATCTTCCGTTCCGTCTCCCACGCTGCAGCTCGAGCGTGGTCTAGCGACCTTTGCCACGTCTGTAGCCGCCCACGAAATCCGTCCAGCGAGTGCCGATGCACAATTACGGAGACGCCGACGACGATCGCCACCGATAATTACATCCTCAAGGATGAATCTCGTCATGGCCTTGCGTTTTTCGTGCCATCACGAGTCAAAACACAAAGCGTGTACACGCGCGCGCACACACACACACGTGCGTGACTGTGCACCAGAAGCTGCGGAGCAAACGCAACTATACGAGTGTGACACATGGACATAAAGACCCTCACCTCCTTGTGCCCAACCCTGTGAGCGCAATCTGAATCCCGATTCCTTGCCGCCGCCACCGCTGCCAAACGCTGAAAGTGCCGCCCCTACTCATGCCACTGCGGATTCTCGTGCCTGCCGGAGGAGGAAGAGGCGGCGGCGGCGGCGCCGCTCTGGGTCCTTGTGGCAGGGCCGTGACCGTTGTGCCGTGGTGTTTTGCGAGCGCAGGGGGGTCGAGCCTGCAGCAGCCCAGCAGCTCCTACTACCCGGTGAACGTGCCCTTCTCCATGTCGGGCGCCGCCATCTCCATGGCGTCGCCCATGTCCATGGTCACGAGCTCCGTGGTGCACTACGGCAGCTGAGGCCCGCGCCAGGCCAGCCCCCGCCCGCCCGCCCGCCCGCCCTGCCGCCGGCATTGCCATCGCCGCCACAACCCCCTTGCCGCGTGGCGACCAGCGTCCGACACCGCAACCACCCACGCCCCCCCCCTCAAAAACCAACGGACGCGCCGTGTCTCCCCCGCGCACTGCGGACTTCTCCGGGGTCCATGGGGAAGACCCCGCGGCACCACGAACTCTGAACTTTGGCGGCTGCTGATGTACGGGATGGGGGAAGTCTGACCGCTGATGACGTGTGCAAGCAGGGCTTATTTTCTCATCGAATGTTTTTCCGGGTAGCTACTAGGCTGGAGGTTAGACGGCGCGTGACTGATTAACCCAGACGATGGCGAAATATGTATGCTGGATGTGGTGTGCCGGGTGCGCGGAAAAAATTGACGCGGTTGACATTAAGTTCTGCCGTGCGCGTGATGACGACGAGCCTGTTGAGTTGTTGTTTTGTTCTCGCGCATCTCCCCGCGGTTTTTTTTTATCTCCACCCAATGTGTCAACAGCTGAACGTTCCTGCCAGTCCAACACGCCAGTGTTGGGTTTTCAAGGTCTCTGGTCGGGTCTGTCCGTCAGGTTCGCCACACTCTGTTAGAGCGAAGCTGTGTGCGTGCTCGCTGCAGGTGCAGTTTAATGCACCCCGCGCGCCCCAACGCGGCGCCTTGGGTTCAGGAAATTAATGGACGGAGACGTTTTGCCCCGACGAGTCGTGTTGGTCGCAACTCCACGCCCCCGGGGGCTCTCTCTTCACGGCTTTGCCGTTCACTCGGCCGGTGTGGAAGGTCCCCTGCGTATCGTTTAAAACTTTTTTGGCGAGTGTTAACGAACTTGTGAAATTCTTGGGGGTTGATGGGTGCCACCCCCCCATCATGGACTTCTTTATGGAGGCCGTGGGTTAATGTAGCGTTCTCTCGCCTAATGCTATTGGGCCAAAAATCCATACCGGGCGCATTTTGGAAGGTAAGGTTACTACACAATTTATCGTCGATTAGTACCGTTATATCTTTTGTTTGTTGGATTATGAAGCGATGGAGGTTGCCGTCCTACTGGCTACACTGGCTCGCGTCGACGGGTAGTCTCAAGCGAGGGGAAGGAATCGAGTTATTCCTGCAGTATGGTTTTCTTTTTTTTACTTCATCGGAAGGAATTGTTGGTCTGTTTTCAATAAAATCGTTGCGTACGATGGTAGGTCCCTTGGTCACGCGTGCGTCTCATTGTGCTGCCAGCTGTGGATGTGTAAATTAAATCGTTGGTTTCCTCGAAAAAATGTCTATAGGTACAGCCCTGCAATTTCTTTGCTCGTACCACTGCTGCTGGATAGGTCCTGCCCTGAGAGGGAGGCCCATCTAGAGAGCCTTTGTTCTACTCTTCCATGCAAGCCAGACTTCCTGGAAGGTGGGAGTTATCCACACGTTTACCCCCATTGCATACGGACCTGGTCGTTGGTTGCACCCGCTGGCTAGACAGGTGATGGTTTAAAAAAAAAACTTGCAACCATTCTTTCAAATATACCGGGGCCGCGAGATGGAACCTGCAGCCTCTGGAGTGCAAAACCAGTGTGGGAACCAGTACGCCCACTTATCAACAGCAGTAATAATATTTTGCATAGGCAAACATTACATTTTTCCTGGTGTCGTTAAAGTCGGGAGTAAGTTGTCTTTAAATGCACGAGTCGTTTAAGTGAAGAAAAAAAGATGCTCTTTATTTGTCAACTCAAGTATAGGGACTGGCTTAAAATATCAGTGGCAAGGGACTGCATTAACACGACGTTACCATTAACATTTTCAGCCAGGGGGCCGCAGTAACATGCGGACCTCAACCATAGGAAGATAGAGCAATTCAAGGAAGAATAGTAAATTAGCCATGACCTATCCACTGCTAGATGGCCTCCCCGCTCCCAGGCCATGCCATCACCATCTCTGGTCCAGGTGATACAAAATGGCAATTCATCAGCTTGGTGAGCATGTCGCTCCATGTACAGCAGCCATCTGCATTGCTCCATCTCTGCAACCAACGTCCTCTCTGGCATGTCTTTGGTGGTCTCGACCATGAGCCATCACCTCTTCGAGCTGTGTTCTGTCGAAGCCCACGAACTTTAAGTCGTTGTCTGTGACCCGAGTGTTCTCTAATCCATGTGTTCCTATTTCTCCTGTGCACGTCTCTCCCCATTTGCCTCCAAGTGTCCCATCTCTGCCTCCCCTCACCGTGTCTCCCCATCCTGTTCATCCCCTCTTCACGTGTTCTCCCTCACGGTCTCCCATTCCCGCACCTCCCAGCGTCTCCGCACTCTCCTCCCCTGTGGTCTTCCAGCCCCATGCCTCCGTCTCCCCTCCGTCTCCCCTCCTGCTCAGCGAGGTCTCCCCCCGTGCTCGTGTTTCCCTCCTCTTGCGCGCGTCTCCCCCGTCTCGCTCCCCATCGTTCGCCTCCGCACGTAACCTCTTGGCGCCGTCCTGCCCGCGCGTCCTCGGCTCGGACTCCGGCCGCGGCTGCGGGTGGATGCGCTTCACGCGCTCCTCCAGCGTGAAGGCAGCCCGCGCGAACGGCAGCCCGCGCACTCGTGGCACGGGTACGGCCGCTCGCCCGCGTGGGTGCGGGCGTGCTCGGCGAGCACACCCGCACCCACGCGAGCATCCCGCCGCGGACCAAGGGCCTCGCGCCCGAGTGCCGGCGCAGGTGCTCGCGCGGCGAGCGAGCGTGCGCCACGCCGCGCCAGGCCGTCGAGCTGCGTGAACGTGCGGGGGCACCGGAAGAGCCTCTCGGCCACGTGGCTACGCTCGCGCCGCGCTGCCGAACGCTTTTGCCGCAACTTCCCGCACCCGAAGCTGCGCTCGCCCGCGGGCGCGCGGGACGACCGGTGCCTCCGCAAGCCGCCCGCGTACCGGTACGTCTTGCCGCGCTCGGCGCGGACCAAGCGTCCCCGGCTTCTCCTTGCCGCCGTCGCGATGCTCGGCCGCCGGTGGCAGCGGCCTCAACTGCTTCTCTCTCATCAGCCGGCGCCGCTTCTCCTCTTCCTCGGCTCCCAACCTGCGCTCCCCGGATGCGCGCCGAGCGAGGTGGAAGACGCGCGGCACCGGAGGAGTTCACTCGCGGACTTGGGTAACCTCGTGAGGTGAATCCTGATCTCCATGATTTTGTTGTGCCCGTTTGGGCTTTGGTAGAGCTTCACGAGGTCGGGACGATCCTTCCCTTTTGCGAACGCGGGGATGAACGTGCCGTGCCGGGCTCGGAGCTTGAGTCGGTCGCGTCTACTGATAATACATGACGAAAAAATGCAGACGTGAAAAATGATTTTCATTTTCCCCTCCCAGCCCGCTCCCCTAATTATTTTAATTGTGCTCGTGGAGTATAATATGCGATGAGGAATTTGGAAATCTTCGTTGAGCCTTGCACCCGGAGTTGTTGCAGAACGCCCAATGTAAGAAAACAGTTCTGCAGGACTTGTGAAAAAAGTGACCTCTTGAGACGAGTGTTCTTCACTCGTGGGGGCACCTTCGCCGATAAGACCTCATCAGTGTGAAGGCCGCCATATTTTGGAAACCATTGGGGGTTTAATTTTGATTTAAAGCTTTCGTGACTGCAGTAATTCAAATTCTTAGCTCTTTCGGTAAAGTCACGTTAAAGGGAAACAATAAAATATATATAAAACAATACAAAAAATTCTCACGACGTTTCGACCATAACACACCTGATGATGACCGTTTGTGTTATGGTGGAAACGTCCTGAGAATTTTTGTATTTTTATATATATTATTATTTTATTGTTTCCCTTTAACGTGGTGACTTTACCGAAAGAGCAGAACGTCAGGGCCGCTCGTGGGCTTGCAATGAAGGCCGCTGCTTGCTTTCCCAGAAGCTGGTATTCAAACGGATATATTTTTATTTTTTCTGAATTATAATTCACAGAGGTGTAATTTCATTAAATCGAGCATAAAGCCAACACGCATCGATGATTTTTCTGTGGATTATTTGGTGATCCGTGCTGACACCCAACCATTTCACTGAACTTGAGAAAACGGGTTTAATTGTGGGTTACTGAGACCTCGAGTCAAACCCAGGACTTTCATCCGTGCCGGTTCACCACGCCGGGCACCTCCTTTGAAACACGACCACTGCCAAGCACCTCCACTGCTTTGGTTGCTTCGAGCGTTGTGGTTTATAAGCAAATTGACTCGTGGACTTAACATTTACACCAGAAGAAGGGGAATGTGTGATTGTTGGGCCACTTTCCAACGCGCCCATAACGCGGCTAAGCTAAAAACTTGTGCGTACACGTAATGTGGCGGCGATAGGCCCTGATAAGGGGTGTGTGTGTGTGTGTGTTAAAAAGACAACAAATGTGCAAAGGTGACATTTTTTTAGGTCAATTAATTGGTCGGCCAGAACACATCTGGACCACCCTGCACAATATTTAGAAACAACACAGCACAAAGCACACGTCATATACATTATTATACAACACACGTCATATACATTATTATACAACACACGTCATATACATTATTATACAGCACACGTCATATACATTATTATACAACACACGTCATATACATTATTATACAGCACACGTCATATACATTATTATACAACACGTCATATACATTATACAGCACACGTCATGTACATTATTATACAGCACACGTCATATACATTATTATACAACACACGTCATATACATTATTATACAGCACACGTCATATACATTATTATACAGCACACGTCATATACATTATTATACAACACACGTCATATACATTATTATACAGCACACGTCATATACATTATTATACAACACACGTCATATACATTATTATACAACACACGTCATATACATTATTATACAGCACACGTCATATACATTATTATACAACACACGTCATATGCATTATTATACAGCACACGTCATATACATTATTATACAGCACACGTCATACATTATTATACAGCACACGTCATATACATTATTATACAACACACGTCATATACATTATTATACAGCACACGTCATATACATTATTATACAGCACACGTCATATACATTATTATACAGCACACGTCATATACATTATTATACAACACACGTCATATACATTATTATACAGCACACGTCATATACATTGTTATACAACACACGTCATATACATTATTATACAACACACGTCATATACATTATACAACACACGTCATATACATTATAGAACACACGTCATATACATTATTATACAACACACGTCATATACATTATTATACAACACACGTCATATACATTATTATACAACACAGCATACAGCACGACCATTCATACACGAGGACGTACTCGGCGGACACAACAGTCGCACACAACATAAACAACAATCACATTTAACAGACACAACAGTCGCACACAACATAAACAACAGTCACATTTAACAGACACAACAGTCGCACACAACATAAACAGTCACATTTTACAGACACAACAGTCGCATTTAACAGACAACAGTCGCACACAACATAAACAACAGTCACATTTAACAGACACAACAGTCGCACGCAACAGTCAGACAACGAACCTTCTTCTTCTTCCTCCTTCACGACGACTTCGGTCTTCACGACGACCGGCGCGCGGTGTTGAACCTGGACGCGTCCCCTCTCGTCCTCCGCACCAACACCACCATCATCATCACCACCATCATCATCACCACCATCATCACCACCACCATCATCATCACTACCATCATCACCACCACCATCATCATCACCACCACCATCATCATCACCACCATCATCATCATCACCACCACCACCATCACCACCACCATCATCATCACCACCATCACCACCATCATCACCACCATCACCACCACCACCATCATCACCATCACCACCACCATCATCATCACCACCACCATCATCACTACCATCATCACCACCACCATCACCACCACCATCATCATCACCATCATCCCACGCGAACACCTCCTTCACGGTGCCCACCTCCTCACCCACCTCATCGCCTTTCACGGTGCGGACCTGCATCATCACCTCGCCTGTGTCCGTCTCCCTCATAACCTCGTCACTCACCGCCCTCACCTCGTCGCCTAACACTCTCACCACCCTCACCTCCTCACCCGCCACCCTCACCTCCTCACCCGCCTCCGTGACCTCCTCAACCACCCACCTGACCAACTCTGCCACCTCATCGCCCTCCACCCTCAACTTCATCACCTCCTTACCAACCCCCATCGCATCAATGCCCACGTCGTCCTCCTCATCCACCACTTCGCCGACACGCTCCACTCCCTCACCCGCCACCTCTTTCTCCTCAGCTCTCACCCCTTCTCCCACCGCTCTCACTTTCGCCTGTCCGCCCACCCACCTCATCGGTCCCACCTCTTCATTCGCCCTTCTTACCTCCTCGCCCTTTCTCACCTAGTCCGCGCCGCTCGGCGGCTCTCTGTGGTCCCGGCTTCACCTCCGTAGCACGAACTTTCCCCTCTCTCGACAATCCCTCACCTCTTCGTTCACCTCCACATTCCCGCCTCGTCCACCTCGTTTACCTCATCATTTCACACCCGTCCCTTCTCCGGACCCCCGCGACGCCTTTCCCGCTGCCCCCGGCCTCGGCGAGCCTCGCCCGGCGCGGGTTCTAGGCAAGAGCCGGGGGCCCCGCTCCTCCCCCCGCCCCCGTAGGCCTTTAGGCCACAAATATAAAAATGTGCCTGCTAAAGTCCCGCAGTTCTAGACGAGACGGGGAACTTGAAGAGCGCGTGAAGAGTCCTCCTCTCCCACACACACACACACCTCCTCGCAGCCTAACGAGGTGAAGGGAAACGCACGTAAAGTATCCGCCAGCTCTCCCACGCGTGGCGGTGGTGAGCGGCGGGTGAAGAAGACGCGGGGCTTGACCGCTGCAGAGTCTCCTCCACAGGCTCCCGGGTTCAACTTCCTCGGCTGGAGAACGGCTCAAGGTCACACTACTCAACTCTCTCTCTCAAGGGGGGGTCTAAGACCCCCGAGTTGCAGCAACTCAGTAGAGTTGCAGCAACTCAGTAGAGTTGCAGCAACTCAGTAGAGTTGCAGCAACTCAGTAGAGTTGCAGCAACTCAGTAGAGTTGCAGCAACTCAGTAGAGTTGCAGCAACTCAGTAGAGTTGCAGCAACTCAGTAGAGTTGCAGCAACTCAGTAGAGTTGCAGCAACTCAGTAGAGTTGCAGCAACTCAGTAGAGTTGCAGCAACTCAGTAGAGTTGCAGCAACTCAGTAGAGTTGCAGCAACTCAGTAGAGTTGCAGCAACTCAGTAGAGTTGCAGCAACTCAGTAGAGTTGCAGCAACTCAGTAGAGTTGCAGCAACTCAGTAGAGTTGCAGCAACTCAGTAGAGTTGCAGCAACTCAGTAGAGTTGCAGCAACTCAGTAGAGTTGCAGCAACTCAGTAGAGTTGCAGCAACTCAGTAGAGTTGCAGCAACTCAGTAGAGTTGCAGCAACTCAGTAGAGTTGCAGCAACTCAGTAGAGTTGCAGCAACTCAGTAGAGTTGCAGCAACTCAGTAGAGTTGCAGCAACTCAGTAGAGTTGCAGCAACTCAGTAGAGTT
Source organism: Petromyzon marinus (assembly GCF_048934315.1). NCBI lineage: Eukaryota > Metazoa > Chordata > Hyperoartia > Petromyzontiformes > Petromyzontidae > Petromyzon > Petromyzon marinus. Next base: position 6,186,427 of record NC_133710.1, on the reverse strand, counting down.
GCAGCAACTCAGTAGAGTTGTGGTCCAGTCTCCGGTTCAGCCCGCCACCCCTACCTGGGTTAATCTCTGCCCCGCATCTCTCCCCACCTCTTCTCTCTTTAGCTCACCACCAACAAACCAACCAGCACCACCACCACCAACCAACCACCAACCAACCAGCACCACAACCACCACCAACCAACCAGTACCACCACCACCAACAAACCAACCACCACCAACCAGTACAAACCAACCAGCACCACCACCACCAACCAACCAGTACCACCACCAACAAACCAACCACCACCAACCAGTACAAACCAACCAGCACCACCAACAAACCAACCACCAACCAACCACCACCAACCAACCAGCACCACTACCAACAAACCAACCACCAACAAACCAGCACAAACCAACAACCAACCAGCACCACCAACAACCACCACCACCAAAAAACCAACCACCAACCAACCAGCACCACAACCAACCAGCCAGCACCACCAACAACCAGCACCACAACAAACCAACCACAACCAACCAGCACCACCACCAACCACCAACAAACCAACAACCAACCAGCACCACAACCAACCACCACCACCAACAAACCAACCACCAACCAACCAGCACCACAACCAACAACCCACCAGCACCACCACAACAAACAAACCAGCACAGCAACACTGCCCCCACCAGTTGAGTTTTAGCGCCGCCGCCTCCTCCTGATCGTGCCGCCCGAGATTCGAGATTCAAAATGTAAATTCCCCCCCCCTCCACTCGCCAGGGAAGTTCTTTAACAATGTTGAGTCTGAACCAGTGAAGTCGCCTTTACTTACGCGGTTTTACGCAACAAACAAACACACAAACGTTCTGCTGTGAAATTGTTCGACAGCTAAAACATTTTTTTTGTTTACATTTACACGCTTTTATTTAACTCACTGTCTGTCTGTCGTATGCTCAAATCTTGTAACTCAAATTGTAACCCACTTTCCAATGTGGTATCGACTGCAAACTTGGTATACTTATGCCATACTGATGACAATACTATATTCTTTCATTAAAAAATAAAAATACATTTTAAAACATTCTTTTTTATAGGTTAGATGGTTCGGCTTGGGTCGAATTGTCCACGCTCAACTGACGTTGGCTGTCATTGGCCACGGTCCCCTTACGTTGTGGCACGCTTCGGGGCCACTTCCTGGAGTCGTGGAGTATTTCCATTACTAGCACGGTACATTTCATTAAAGCGTGTTTAAAAAAAAAGTGTTTTTTTTATATTACTTATTACTTGCGGCTTTACACCCCTTTTGGTTCTCAGTCGTTACATTTGTTTTTACAATGTTAGTAAATACGTAGGAGGTTTGATGAAACAAAGTATGTTTGCACAGTAACAGTCACTTTTTAAGAACGTTTTCTTGTTCATGTTTTTTGTTTGTTGCGGTTGCACCCGATTCAAGAGCCGAATGGCGTCATCTGGTCGAGCACCAATTTGGTCGAGGCTCAAAAGAAAGCCGTCCCTTGGTGTGGACCAATCAGTTTCAAGGACAATGCATCATACATTATCATAGTATGTTTTTTTGTTTGCATTTTGACTGCAGGTATTGTGGTTAATGCATATATGAATCCTCGTAAAAAGGTTTCAGTTTTGTTGCCAGAAAAAAGGGGAAAAAAACCCTATTATTACATTTTGGTACTGGCAAAGGTCTAATGATTCACTGAGCTTGTAGTAAGTCAACACAACCCAGGGAATTTGTATGAATCTGAACAATGCTCGCTGAAACCCTTTCCACGTTACGCCAGGCATGGACGGGAGTGATGGGGGCGGGGAGGAGTTTTGACCATACTTCGCCACGATGTTCAGTGCATGTTGATTTAAGGGGGTTTGTGGGTAGGGATACCACGACCGGCTCAGAATGTCTCCGATCGTTTGCGGTTGGTGTCGTTACCCGTGGCCAGGAACTGAACTCGGACCGCCAGTCTCATAGCTCAGTGCACGCATTACTCAATGCGTAACTCTGTACATGGTGATAATGCTACATGACCTTAGAGTACATAGCCCGCCCTAAATCAGTGCCACATGGGGCAAAGCATGCCTCGACTCAGAGCCGTCCCTCGGGGCATGGCGAATCGGGGCGACGGCCCCGGGCCCCGCGATTTGGGGGAAAAGGGGGCACACGGTGTGGTTTGCCACGGGGCCCTGCGGTGGCGAGATGTTAACTCCCTCGCCTGGTATGCAGGAGATCCGAGTTCGACTCTCGCTCACGACCAACACCAGTGACGATTATCCGATCCGGTCCTGAGCCTTCCCTAGGTCGGCTCGGACTCAAATGAGTACCTGGTGCGGTGTGTAAAAAAAAATTGCAACTGGGGAGACAAAGGCGGTCGGGCATGGTGCTAGCCACCTACCCCACCCCCTCGTGTAGCGGGCCTGCCTTCATGTGCTACTCGCTAACAGCACTTGCCACAACTCTGTTAAGGCTATACGGGGGATCTTTGTCTTTGTTGCCAATCCCTTCTCTCCGATGCCCGGCGGTAACGTGGGCCAGCAAGTCCAGGCGGTGTTCTTTGATAACCGATGTGATTATAGCAGTGGCAGACTTTCTCGTTTGCTATCACCGTCATTGCATGATTCACGTGTACAAATCATAAAGAATGACAAGGGAAACAGCAGCCGGCACGTTTGCAAAGATGCGTGGCGAGATGAATGATCCGAAAGTGAACCACGTGGGGATAGAGAACAATCACATTAATAATGATCACGTTGCCTTAAAAAGAAAAGTCGTGGGCTTTGAGCAGCCTGAATTGCTGGGGAGGGATAACGGCCGATGGTCGAGCCTTGCGATGGAATGGCAGCCAAAGGAGTGAAACAACGCCTGACAAAAACGACTTGACAAGCAGACGCAGCAGCGTGAAGCGGCCTTCATCCCACAGCGTACAATGGTCGACGATAAATGTAACCGCAATTAAATTACACGAGATGTAATTTTGCACACATAAATGAATCTTGACACCAAGGTCTGGAAACTGGGATAGGCTTTCGAGCAGTCCTGAGCTTGGCTCCGCACCTCCGACTTGTCGGCAAAATCTGCACGGTTTCTTGCAAAACGTTAAGCTCTGGTTTAAAGACAACAAGCCACTGTGAAAAGACAAGACCTGGAGAAATATCAATTAAAACAATGGCCTTATTATAATGTGTATTCTTTCGGTTTTTTCGGTTAAAATATTCACACCGCAAACCTCACGTCGCAAATGTTTGCAATCATTTATTATCAACAAAGCCTTCAAAATACAGATCACCGTAGAACCGTATGTCCATGACTTACATGATTAAATACAAAACCTCTGCCTTTATTGTGAATTAAGCAAATTAATCGTTTAATCATCTACTTTATTAAATACACCGTTTGGTAGTTAGACGTCAATGAAAACGTTGCGTTTGAAAAGCTTCCTCACGCAGCAGCATGCACACAAGACTTAACTACCGATTACATTGTGTCACCACAAACTTGACCGGTGAGCCGAAGCAATGAACCTTTGGCAGTCGTTAACCGTAACAAATCACGTAATATTTAGACCTGCTATTATCTGGAAAATATATATTTTTGTTAACGGGATAGTTAAATCGGGCTGCATTGACACTGCTGTGGCTGTTGCGTTTCGGTAACAAAAACGGTCCGACAAGTCCATTCCAGCGTTGATCACCTTCACCGACAACGCAGGAAGCCCCGGTGTGTGACATCCCCGAAACTGCCTGTAAGGACGCACCTCAAGATCTCAACCTTTGTCTTTCCCATTTCAAGCCACAAGCCCAATGTCCCATTTTAAAACCAAGTTCTGCTCTCCTGAATTTCACAATTAACCATGTCCGTAGTCGTCAAGTGTCACAGCACATGACCATATCACCCAGAACGCGTCCCCCATCTCCACGAGGACCTCTCTGAAGTGAAGAGACGCAGAGCAGCCTGCATGGCGCTTGGAAGGGCAACCCACCGCGCAATGAGCTCCAAGAGGGTGCTTGCTGCATGGCAATGTTGTGAGGGCAGCAGAGGGCAATGCACTGACATCTATAGTTCTTGACCAGTGGTCCACCTCTTCTCCAGCCATGCATCATGCCCAATTCAACTTACTCTTCGTAGGTCAACAATGTTTCTAAACCCGCGAATGTCTTCGAATCCACGTGGCTTCTCTAGTCAGTTTAATTTCAGGCATCTTAATTAGCTCCTCTTCTTTCGTTCTCTGCCCGACGACAAATTCTCAGCTCAACCCCCCCCCCTGCACCCCCCCCCACCCTGTCCAATCTTCGGCTCTATTCTTCCGTTCCACTGTCCAGTCCCCATCCCCGGCCACCGTTCCTTAAAGGCTTCAAAAGCACGTTAATCAGGGTCGCACAAAAACTCGGCACCATCATCATTTGCAGTGGCCAAGAAAATATTCACACACCCCGGCAGAGTGTGTGTTTGTGCCAAGGCCCTTTTTTGGAGGCGAGGGGAGCCAGAAGGCAATGGACTCGCAGCTGGAGGCAGCATACGGCAATGCTAAGAACAGGTGCAGTGTAGCATTTGGTTCATCACTCAAAAGACACCACACTGCTGTGAACCATTCATACTGTAGAATTGGGGTATGCAATGTAGTCAGTTAATCAAATAAAAACGATTATGTTACAAGAATACAGCACGCCACTGAAATACAGGCATAATTCAGAGGTATGCCATGGCATACCCTGTTATTCTTATATAACATTGTCCTGGAGGTGGTGGTGGTGGTGGAGCAGGTGCAGTTAGGGACTTTTTTTACAGCACAGTACTAAACTGGGCCTGCCGGACACACGACTATTCTGCGCGGCGTGGAGCGGCAGCTAACGGCAGGTCACAGCACGGCTTTGACCGCTTAAGTCTCGAGCTTTCGGGGGTGCGATTTTCATTAATATTTTTTCCTCTCTCAAATTTTAGCGGTCCCCGCAAGCCCCTCCCCGTTCACACGGGGGGCCGCGATATAAATCCACGTAGGGTTGTGTTGAGGATACTCCGATTTGTGGAGTTTCCCAACGTGCTTAAGTTACGATAGATTAAGCTTTCATTACAACAGTGCAACTGTACACACCAAATACAGTCAACGTGATGGTCATAACAAAATATACCGTGAAACAGTAAAAAGCATTTCATTTGCTTCGGGACGTGTGTTGTGACCCCCAGCAAGACGTTTAAGTGTAGCGAATACATTTGTGGATCAGTCTGAAAGTTCAAAAACGGACTTTGACATAGGCATTATGATTTCGCGATCTGGCAAGACCCTGGGCGCCATGGTTCTCAGACCCCCAACCCCACCCCACGATTCGTAAAAAAAAAAAATTAACTGAATTAAATCCCTCGTACAACTAAAAGGTATACAATTACAAATATTTTCACATAGGGTACACATTCTTCTATTATAACGATACAGAAAATAAAAAGATAACATATTTGTTTTTACAATTCCAGCAAACGATAACAAAGTACAGTAGTAGGTAAGTGGATTGAATAGTCGCCAAAAGAACGGAATCCATCGGCCAATCAGTCATCAGATAAATGATTCCCAGTTCAAAAGCCCATAACCCCCATGGATTCAGTATCACTTTACCGAGTAGTTAAACCATCCCATTACCTACTTATATACCGATGAGACATACACCCACCCAAACTGGAGTACCTGGAGAAAACCCCCCTCTCAAACAGACAAGACTCATCAGCAACCTGCTTCCCGCACTGCCAGCTACTGGCCACCTCAACCTCCCCCGGTTGGGAATCTCACAACCACCACCAACCCCGGGGGGAGGGCCTACAGACGTGGAGCTTCATCGGCACGGAACGAACCCACGTCACTATAAAAACGAATTGTCCCCTGGGCCAATTCCGTGGCATATTCGATCTGCCGGAGAGTCTCGCCGTTTGTATAATCTCATTCTGTCTCATGTTTTTAAATATCCTAGCAGTTGACACGGGGCTTATCCAAGCAGTAACGCGCAAGGCTTTGTACTTACATTGAGCCAAATTTCCACAGGTAGTCGCCAACACACTCCCAACTCTGATTAGCATGGTGGGCTACGTAGGGTGCGAGGATGGTAGAATATATATATACCATCCTGTGCCGGGCACAGGATGGTAGGAAATTAATCATTTAATAATTATATTGACGGGTGGGTGGGGGGTAGTCGGGCTTTCCCCATCCCCACCCCTCCACCCTCTGGTGCAGCCCTAAAATCAATCTGCTGCTGGATAAGGGCCCTCCCCAAGGCGTCGCATAAAACGAGCGTGCCAACAGTAAAACAACGCACGTGCTTGCTCGCGGTTAACAATAATGTTTCAAATCCAGGAATCATTACACGCCTGACCACAAAAGACACAGGGTTAAAACATCTCCCGTCTCCCAGCAGCACCAGCTCAAGCGGAACAACTCACATTCCCCCCCCTCTTACTTGCCCGCCCGCCCGCCCGCCCGCTCGCCCACAACAAACACGCGCCGAGGACGGCTCCATTTGCTCGCGCTGCAAACTCCGAGAAGCGCCCCCCCCCCGCCGGCTCAAAGCGTGTCATCGTTGGCCGGCGCCGGCACGCCGGCGAGGTCCAAGGCGGCGATGTGCACCTTGCGGTGCCGCGAGAGGTGCGACGAGGTGATGAAGGCGCGGCCGCACTCGCCGCACTTGTACGGCCGCTCGCCCGTGTGCGTGCGCCGGTGCTGCGCCAGATGTGCCGACTGCGTGAACGCCTTGCCGCAGAAGCCGCACTTGTACGGCCGCTCACCCGTGTGGATGCGCCGGTGCATGTTGAGCTGCGCGCTCTGCGTAAACGTCTTGCCGCAGTCCTGGCAGTGGTACGGCTTGTCGGCCGACGGCTTCCACCACACGCCCACCACCTCGTCGCCGTCGCCGCCCGCCGCCTGGCTCGGGCTGTGCTGCTGCTGCTGATGCTGCTGTTGCTGCTGCTGTTGCTGCGACGAGCCACCGCCCTTCACTGCCATGATGAGTTCCTCCAGCATTTTGCTCTTGTCCGTTTTCCCGCCGCGGTGGGCGGGTCGCGACTGCTGGCGGCGGCGGCGCGACGAGGCCGAGTTGTCGGCGAAGGAGGTGGCGCGGCGGGGGCCATGGCCGTCTGCGTTCGGCTGTGGCATGGCGAGCCCGGGCTGGGCACCCCCGCCCCAGTGGTAACCGTCGTCCGACACGCCTTGCTCGTCGTCTTCGCCTGTGCAGAGAGAGGGGAAATCCACAGAGTTGTCTCGGGAACGCTCAACGTAACTTGTTGGCCAGACGCAGCCTGCGACTTAATTTCACGTGGTCCGCAGACACAAAGAGGCCTACCCCACTTAGAAAACACCTGAAATGATGTTCATACGTCAATGCAAGCATCTCGGTAAGGATAAGGAACCCTGTCCCTGGCTTGAATTAATCATTTCATTTGTCGTTAACTTGTAACCGACACCAGACTCTACACCCACTTTCTCTTTTAGAGTCGCAGAGGCAAAATTGCTTGGTTCACCGATGTGGCACAGCGAAGATTCTGCAATGGACGAGACCGTACAAATGAGCCGTGACAATTCAAATGACAATTAACGTGCATGTTGTAGTATTTGGCTACTTATAAATTTCGACGTGATAAGCCACTTCATTGGACTATCATTTGTGGCCAGGTCGCTTCTGAAAACGAGCTATACAGCTCAGTGGGCCTTAACCTGGTAAAATAAAAAGTTGTGGTAAAAAAAACGAGATAAATAAAGGAGGGATTTTTCTTCATTCTAGTAATCCAAAGGCGGTTGGAGGAGAAGCGAAACCGATAACATTCCCATTCCTCACCCCATGCTGGCATCTCAAACCCTCCACCCCAAACCCAGCTTTGTCACCTGGGAAGGCTTCGCTCTTGACCCTCCTCGGCAGGAAGCGGTAGCCACTGCTGCTGCAGCCGGCCATGTCGGCGGCATCAGGGTCGTCGTCGGTGGCGGTCGCGACGGCAGCGGCGTCGTCCACCATGGGACTGCCGGCCTCTGCCTCCGCCTCTTCTGCGGAGACGAGGTGCGAGGGGGTGCGACGACGAGTTGAGGATAAAAGAGGTGCAAGGTTAAACAGAAGAAAAACTCGCTCGGCTAAATAGCATCGATGCAATCTAGATTTGAAGTTTTCGTGACTGCAGGGATCCATGCTCTTTGGTTCTTTCGGTAAAGTCACCCAAGTAGGTAGAAAATAAAATAAATAAAATTAAATCACGACGTTTCGGGCGCAACACAATTGCTGTGGTTGTCCCACCTGACGACGGACGCTTGTGTTGAGCCCGAAACGTCGTGATTTTATTTATTTTATACCTACGTGACTTTGCCGAAAGAACCAAAGAGTAAGCATCGATGTACCTATAAGGCTTGAATATTTCTGGCAATAAAATGGAAGGTGCTAAGAAGTTTAAAGACCTTTTTTGCAAGACATCAAGTCTGCATGAACACCTGTTTTATTGTCAAAATGAGTAAATCCTATTCGATTTTTTTTCTCATCATTTTGATACTGCCAAAAAAGTCCCATCGACATGATCGATGTGACGTGATCACCAAACCCGGGGGGGGGGGGGGGGGGGGTATCAGACTTATTGACCCTATGAGCCACACGGCAAAATCCTCACTTGGCCGAGAGCCACGTGACACATTATACCCTACAGCATCACTGAGATGAGATGCTAATTAAAATTACGTCAACTTCTGACGTACACAGTATTCGCAACAGAGGCGCGAGGAACCACACGCAAGCAGCAAGGCAGCACCGCTATGAGTCGGCACCAACAACAGGCCCAAGCTCTGCAGTCCTCTACATGTTAAGATGTTACCCAACGATTAATGGGAGTTTAAAAACGGGAGGAAACCCACGCGTGCGTGCGGGCGGGGGGGAACTATCCCAGATTTTCGCCGTAACCGTCTTCCCCTGGCAAGCCAGGGTGTGACGATAACAACAGGGTGACGAGGTGAGGTGGGGTGGTAACAACGTGAAGAGGTAACAGAGTTAAACGACGTGAGCGATGTTACCTTTCCACGCGGCCTCAGTCTTGATGCGTCGCCACGACATCCCCGTCGCTTGCTGTCCGCCGGGGTCACGGGCGGCGCGAGCGGCAACGGCGCGAGACTCCACCCCCAGTGCTGAGAGTGGGGAGGAAGGGGGGAGGGTGAGGCGGGGGGGGTGCACGCTTAAGGACTGTGGCACCAAGCCACGAGCCATCATTGACAAGGCACCATCGCAATGTGGTTCGCCTGCTTGCCGTGTGCTCGTTTTGACGATGCAACGGTTCGGTGGTAGAATGGTGCAGCGAATCGGCGGCGCGTAGGCTCGCTTGGTGCACTTCGGTGGTGCAGTTCAGCGCTACAATTTTGGTGGCGGAGATGTTCAGTGGCGTGATCCAGTAGTGCAGTAGTGCCCTGGTAAAGAAATTGCCGAAACGGTTACACCATCATGAGTACGGCGGTACGGTTTGTCAGCGCCGTTGGCGGTACGACGCGGCTCAAACGGCAAAAGTTTAGCGGCGCGGCAGTGCGGACCAAGGAGACCCTCACCAGCGGTGGCAGCATCTGTGGTCGGGCTCCCGTCCGTCCACGCATTCTCCTCGTCCCACTCTGCCCCCGCCATCGCCGTCCCCTCATCTTCATCGTCAGGCAGGTACACCTCGTCACCGTCCACCGGACCTACGGCGAAGACGCAGCAGTCACGTTTTAATTTTGGTTTTCCCATCCCTCCATCATTGTGCTACTGGTGACATACAAAGTACAGTAAAATAAGCCTGAATTCAGGGTAAGCCTGAATTCAGGATAGGCCACAGAGTGGAGAAGGTGAAAGGGAGGTGGAAGACGTGAATGACACTCGGGGTGGAACAACAAAGAGTACTAAGAATGGCGCCATCAGTGAGAGAAGGAAGACGTCGCATTGAGGACGAAGTTAGGGGAGGTGATGGATGTGTAAGAGGAAGTGGCGAAAGTAGGACAGGGGTGGTACCGCTTATAACGATGGTGGAAGTGGTGGACAAAGTGGAGCTGGAGAAAAATAGGTGGTAAGAGCGGCGACAGAAGAGGGTCAGTGAAGCAAATCATTGGGTAATGTTATTAACATATTACATGTCAGTCAAGGCAGAAACAAGTAATCAGAATCAGAAAGGGTTTTATTCGCCATGAAAGTTCACACCGACACGGAATTTACTTTGGCAGGATGGTGCATACATTCAACATATAGGAATCTAAAATCTTAAATAAGTTTTAAACAAGTCTTACTATAATAAGGGTTAAAAGTCTAACTAACACCAAGGGGCTGAAGTATATAAAATTGAATAAATATCGAATATAAAATAGCTTTAAGATATAATTTAAAAATAAAAAAATACAAATAGGTTAACAATCATGTTCAACTTCAAAAACGTAATTTTTCATTTTGTGAAACGATAAAACCATTTGTTTTCTCCTTAACTGGTGTAACAACGAGGTATGCATGTAGAACTTATTTTGCACCGTACGTAGCCAGCCACCATTCTCCCTCTCGCAGTCTAATGAATTGTCACAATCTGTGCTCAAAGTTCAATTCAGACATCACACTCTTTTTTCCAAAACATTCTGATAGGTGTAGCACCTCAGGTGGTTGCAAGGGTGATCACATAAACCCAACTATGTGCAACACAGGTGAGGCCAGGTAAACATGTTTGTGGAATGCCCAGCGAAAGGAGAGTTGAGACAAGGCGGAGGAAAGAGAAAGATGCAATGAGAAAGTGAGGTCACAGCAATTTAATTTAAATGTTATTAAATTGTATTATTTTCTATCTACGTGACTTTACCGAAAGTACCAAGAATATGAATTCCTGCAGTCACGAAAGTTGTAAGTAAAAAAAAAGGTCACACAAAGGACAAAGACCCCCCGTAAAGTCTTAACACAGACTGTTGGGGCAAGTGCTGTTAGCGAGCAGCACCTATGCAGGCCTACACGGCACACGAGGGGGTGGGTGGCCAGTACCACGCCCAGCCGCCTTTTTCTCCCCAGTGGCGATGTTTGCACACCGCACCGGGTACTCATTTGAGGCTGAGTCGACCTAGGGGAGGACCAGGACCGGTTCAGATAATCGTCACTGGCGTTGGCCGTGAGCGGGAATCGAATTCAAGCCGTTTGCTTTTTCTAGCTTAGCGCAGCCCGCTTACCGCTACACTGCCGCTCTCTCACACACACACACACAGACAGACAGACAGACGCACCATCATCATCGTCGTCATCGTCGTCGTCGTTCAGGAGACCTCCATGGTTCGCCGGATCCAGGAAGGTGAATCTCTTGGCCGATTCAAGCAGCTCCTGGCTCAGGCTGTTGAGCGTCGCCACGATGGCCTCGAGCACCACGGCGATCGCCGACTGCGGCGAGAACTGCCCCTGGCCGCCGATACGACCGCGGCGCGGCCGTTTGCCGGCGCCACGCGCCGTCATCACCACGCCGGACACAATGCGTCGCAGCACGGCGTAGTGCGCGAACGGCAGCTTCTCGCGAGCAAAGCGGAACAGCTCGGCCGTCACCTGTGCATCCTCTGCGCACGCCAGAAGCTCCTCGTAGTCGGTGATGCCCAGGTCGCGCTCCATTGCCTCGGCGAACTTGAGCTTCATGCCCTGCGAGGCGAGCCATGCCGGGAAGTCCTCGTGCGGATTCGACATTGCCACTTTGGAAGCCATGAGGCGCGTTGGGTTTCAGTCAAGTCACCTGCGGGAGGGTGATGGAGAGGAGGGGGGGGTGGAAACGTGACGTGCTGCGAACCGTTGCGAGGCGTGCTCGTCGGCGATCAAGACCACACCGGTGGCGGAACACAACGCTGCCAACTGTGAAGTGTGGATCAGAAATGTGGACATCGGACAGAGGTGGTGGAACGCAACCCTAGCGGCGACGAGACAAATTCAACCAGCTGCCAAAGGGAGGAGGGGGGGGTTGCGATATTTGCCGATGCCCGTGCTAATTGCGGCACATGCTCATCAGTAATCACGCACCGTAAGACTGCACGCAGCCAACTCTGTTCAGACAACCCCAATGATTGACACTGCGTTGGAAGCACTTCAATAGTGACTTGACAAAAGGACTGTACGTTATTATTATTATCATCATCAACTGTTAGCTAGGAAAAAAATAGAAAAGCTCAAATTTGCAGCGATTTCCACCTGCCAAAGGGGAAGAGCTGTCGCATGCTGTGAATGTTGAGGATGGAGCTAACAGCGGCACATGCTAATCAGTAATCATGTACCGTAACTGCGAGTACTGCCAGCCACGCAGTACGGACCAGAGACATCGACGCAAACGAAATTGGGGAGAAGCTGCAATATGCACAAGCATGCTCGGCATTTACATTGCGAGACAAAACGGGGAATGCACGGATCACCGAGGGAACGTCACAGTGGCTGTTGAGAAGCGTTTGCGTTCATTATAAGTGGGCTTGGGCTGGACGTGTTGCAAGAATGGATAATGGCTGATGGACGAGCCCAGTGATGGAATGGCAGCCAGAGAAGAGAAGGCACCCAAAGAGCATGTCCTGCAAATATGACGATGCAGCGAGATCAAAAATCAGGAGCTAGATGGATGTTTCGTCGTGTGGCCATGATGCACGCTAACGGGTTGTAAAGGCCTCAATTCAGCTGTGGATAAATAATGGCCGATTTTACATTACGGGGTGAACCTGGTGGGAGTGGTGGCACAGTGGTTCGTTCACTGCGTCCGCCGGCCCGGTTCTCGCCAAACACTGAAATCAGCTCCCCACTTCACCAACCTGCACTGGACCAGTACGGGAAGCCCTTCATCCAGCAGTGGAGCGACAAACGGCCGCAAATAATAAAACAAAGCGAAGGCAGTTGCAGTGTTATTCTTTGCTCTTAACGTCTTCAAATGACCGACTGCCTGGTGTATGACCGAGAGTGGCTCAAGTAGGAGCTCTCGAGAAACGATCAATGCGTGAGACTGGACCTGGTCAGTTGCGGCGTGAGAGTCGGGATTCAGCAAAAGCTGCGTGGAGGAAGGGAAGGGGATGGAAGCGAGGGGTGGGTGGGTGCCTTCTTGTTCACGTATTTTCACATCCTGGAGCGGGAATTTTTTTTGTTTGCGACGTTACAATACATCATGTGGATGTGTACGGCGTTTAGATGCGACTGCATCTCAAGACGCTGTTACAGAAACGGTGGAGCGTGTTTGTTTTGTCGACCGGAAGCGTCCTCAGTAATGGGGGGGGGGTCTCGTAGCTTAGATGGATTTGAACAGGGGCAGTCGACAGTACGGATTGCTGGGAGGAAATAAGTCCAATACATTTTGGGGGCAACACGACCCTCCCACTGTGTGAAGGTTGACTGGAAACTTCGACGGGCTTGGTTGTTTGAGCGGAAGGGGGTGCGTGGAGGGGAGAGTTAGAATGAGTTGAGATGTGGGGTGGGGGGTGGGGTTAGTAGATAAGTGCGGGGAGGGAAGCTGAATGAGATGAGAGGATAGAGAGCGGGTACGAGTGTGTGGAGAGGAGACGAGAGCGGTGAGTGATTGGAGCGGAGTAGTTGTTCTAAGGGAGGGGAGAGGAAAGGAGAGCGCGTGGAGGGGGCGTAGAGTGTTGAGTGAGATCAAATGGGAGTGGTGGGAGAGTGCGGGAGCTGTGGAGGAGAGAGGCATGCCACGGGGGGGGGGTGACTTTAATGGAGGGATCTTGAAGACGGTGAAAGGCATCGGCGTGTTCGCTGTTGACAAGTCTGGTGTGGACGTCAGACCCGTCTGGACATAGTGAGCCCAGCGGCAGTAACGACGGCGGCAAAACGCAAACCCCCGGGGGGGAGGGGGGCTTACTGCCAACAAAACGAGCCACGCTGTGCATTCTATTAATCGGCGTGGTTAATCCACTACTAGGCGAAGGCATCCCCAAAGACGGACGCCTCTCCATCTATACAGAGTGCGCGATTCAATAGTCAGAAAGTTGATTTACGACTGGAGGAATCTGAAGAGCTACGAAGCTCTTTATGGGTTCCCCCCCCCACCCCACCCTCGCACCGTGGCCCACGGCTCACGATCAGCGGCCGGCGACCAAATCGACACCGGCCCCGTGGCCTCCATCGCCACTTGACCCCCACACCCCGCGCGCGCGCCCCATCACCGCGGCAAAGCAAATGGGTGGGAGCTCGACGCACGGGGCCAAACGCCCCGCGAAGACCGACGCGCAAACTGTAATACCGCAAAGGCGAGTGACCGGTGGTGGTGGTGGTGGTGGCGAGCGGCGGCGGCAAGGCGTCGTTTTAAAAACGTTAACAGCTCTAAAGCGCCGAGGGCCTCGGCCCCCCGCGCCGCATCCTGACTCGAGCCTAGGCGAGCAGGCCGCATCGCCGCCCTCTGCGGCCCGCCGCGCGAGGCCTCCGCCGCAGCCGTCGCCGCCGCCGCAGCCGCCGCCGCCGCGTCCCCCAGCCGCCGCCGCAGCCGCTGCCGCGCTTACGGAGGTGAAGTTGTGGAGTGGAAGACCTCACCGGGGAAGGGTGTGGGGGGGAGTCCCTGTGCCGGAGTCGGTGTTCAACTCGGGTCGAGGAGACGCGGGCAAAGGAGGCGCGCGCGCGCGCCTTTGTCCTGAGGGGCGGGGCTGGGATTTGTCACTTACGGGAGCCGGGGAGGGCCATTAGAACGGGGTGGGAGCGGGGGGGGGGTTTGTGAAAGGGGAAACGCGATTTTTAATTAGATTTCCCTTTTTTTAAATCCTAGAAAGCGACTCAGGAGGGTTCTGAGTCTCCAAATATTGAACGCAAATTGGGCTCATCGGTCAATTGGCTTTCCTCGATCGAATTTGTTTAAGAGAAGCAAGCGAGCCTTATTCAAATGTGCCGTATGTTGTTGTTATGCTGTTAGCCTTGTTTGGTTCCATTCGAAATGTCTTTCAAATGTTGCGTGTGTTTAAATTGGCCTTGTGTAAATCAGGCCACGCTTGCAAACAACTGTGTGGTGTGTGTTCTCAACGGCGCATTACATTTAATCTCCTGGCTTTTATAAGCAAAATACATCACAGTCCTCGTCCCATGTGGGTCTGATCAGCAGGTCAGGGCTAGTAAACCAAAGTTCTTGGTCGACAAAGCCTCAATGACTTGGTTCAGATTCCTGCTGCATTGGAATGTGGTCGATTCGATGAATGGGTGTTTTTTGGCAGAAACGTGGGTTAATCTATATATTAAAAGGAAATTTGTGAATGTGTCTGTTCGAAATTTTTTGCATACTTCCCGACATGCAACAAACTTTAAATTTGGCACGTGGGTTAGCTTTTTGTCTTTTTTTTTTGGGGGGGGGGGGCGCAATAATGGATATTTTGCACGGCAAGTGAGCGGTGACGTCACATCTGTGATGTCACCCGCATGCGGCAGCGTCACGCATTGTGCCTGCTGACGTCACGCATCCCCCCCACCCACCCTCCGCGTAGACCGTGTATTAATCCAACAAGAATCCAAGTCCCGGGCGAAGGCGGGTGTAGTAAAGCTAGTGACTAACATAGAACTATACCGGGTTACGACAACTTGTAAATTAGTCTTTAGTTGTGTTTAACTCCAGTCGTTCTCGCAGCGGCTTCTGGCTAGCCATCGAACACAAACGGTGGTCACCGCATCGCGCGCTTTCAGATGCGCTTCCGCGGCCGTCTGGAACGCTCTTCCTTGCGATATCAGGAAGCCGCTGGAGCTGTGCACTTTTAAATCATCATCATCATCTAGATTAACAATCTCATTTTTATCTTTCGGTTGTTGTCTTTCCCCCGCACCTCTGACCAGCGCGGTTGGCTACGTACGGTGCGAATGAAGTTCAGCGGACGCACTGCAAGTTGAACGTGCGCGTGGATCACAGAACAATTGCAATTCAGAGACGCCGTATTTTGGGTTGCGAAGAGAGACGGGGGCAAGTGCTTGGGCAGAACTTGTCGCTGTAAGGGATGGTCGCGACGAAAGACGGAGTTGGAATCAAGGGGTGAGGCGGCAGGGGACGTGCCCATGTGAACACCCTCCGAGGAGATGGAGCGACGAGATTAGCGCGTTTCCAGCTCATACGGATTGTTTACGTCGTGAGACTGTGAGGGGTAGTGACTGCTTGGGGAAGCCTTCATCCAGAAGTGGATAGACCACGGCTGATAATGGCATCAGTCACTTCTCAAAAGAGCGGTAGGGACTGTGGTCATCTGCCCTGGCAGCCCTGAATCACCACCAGCATCATCATCAGCAGCAGCTATCATCATTCTACTGCTGGATGAAGGCCTCCCCAAAAAGCCCCCATCAATCGTGAAAGCCAGTGGTGGAAATTCCACGTTCCCTTGGCAAGAGCCCAGTCACTTGGTAGGAGAGCCACCGATGATTTAACAGAATTGATGCAACTCTTTTTGACACCTTTAGACCAAAATGAACTTAGAAACAAACAGTAAAGCACAGCGAGAAAAAAATCATAATTGCTCTCCTTTATTGAAACTATGCAAGTTACACAGACGAGGTACAGTACTCAAACACATCCTTCTATAAAGCTATACCCGAGCGATAACACTGCTGATAGAGAGAAAGAGGGGGTTAACCTAAGGTTGACTGCGAAAATGAGAGCCCGCGGGGGTGGGGGGGGGCACATAAAACAAACAACCCAGAAACAAATTTTCAACAATTCGCACCCGAGCGAGCAGTGCGGTGAATGTGTATAACGGTGATCGGCTAGATCGTAAATGTGTCACATGGCTTGTCAGCATCGTCAGCAGATTTGTCCCATTCGCCTCAACTCCAGGCTCGGGGTGCTACTTGAAGCAGAGCCAAACAGCTTGCCCCGTGTCATCGTTTCACCTTACGATAATCACCGACCGTCCTTTAATTAATTAACGATGTTTCACCTCGATAACCCCTTCAGATTGGACCATCTCATACGCAAGGGTGTCCAGGGTTATCAATTGACACAATTTCTTGCACGGTCCATACACCTCCTGGACAAGACCCTTCCCAGGCCCTTCCCTGCTGATCTGCAGGAAGCCGTGATTTAATCGAGACTCGTGGAGACCAGTACCACAATCGGAGTCTTGATTGAGAGTTGGAGAAGATCGGGAATTTTTTGGGAGGATCCGAGTTTTGAACCTTGAACCTTATGGCGGTATCCGAGGTCACCATAGTACCCCGGCTCTCGCATAATGTCCGTGATGCAGTCATTTTTAGTATGTTGATGGTCGGCGATGCGGCAATCGACTCATCTCTACGAGCTGTACACGATGCACCACTACGGTGCGTACAAGCGTTCAGGGTATCAGCGCAATCGTCCTCGCTTTGTTTCGACATCGCGGAGTGTGGCACTAATTTCGGATTGATTGGTTACCCCAGTCGTGGAGTTAAGTAACACCCCTGGACAAAATATAGTGTCCCAGAAAAAATATATTTAATTGTCTCGGCCATTTAGTATTATTTGGCACCCCGGGGTACCGCCATAAGGATCATTTACTCTGCAAGACTGGGTGTCAGTTTGGAGTCTTGATGATTAGTAAGAGAAAGATGATCGCAGGATCAGGCTTGATGTCAATCTTCTACTTTCGTATGACATGGAGTGGGGAGATAACTACCGTACTTTTTCTATTGGTGTCACGTTGAGCTGTTTTTATCTTACCAGGTAAGGCCCACTGAGCTATCCATCTCTTTTTCAGATATAAGTATAATAAATTATAGCTTATCATGTGGACATATATAGCAGCCACGTACTCTAAACGCGTGATGTTGATTCTAAATGTGAAGGTAATAACGGAGGACCCAGAGAGAGAGAGAGACAAACTCCAAATATACAGCAGGCGTCAGGGTCGGGATCGAACCCATAACCTCCTGTATACCAGGCGAGGTAGTTAACATCTCCTAGCCACCGTGATGGTTCTGAGTTGAATTTTATGATCATTCAACCAATCTAAGGCGGCAGTGGACGCTGTATGGATTGCAGCGATACTGCCAGGGTGTGTGTGGATGGCACTGATGAACAAGGTCACAGGGCTTACTATAGTGAGCCACAGTGTTTGCAACTCCAACGAAATGGCTTACAGCCCCTCTATGTATTTTGCCCTGGCAGAGACTAACTGCAGCTCACGAGGTTGAACAAGGGGCTTTTGGTAGGCACGTGACAATTCGACTGCGAAAATTAGACTCCAATATTCGTGTGATACCTGCACAGAATTGCGTGCGTATGCGATAATTAATTAATTAGATTTATGAAAATGTTACGCATTTTTTTTCATACTTTCTAACAGTGAGAACAAGAGCACAAATGGGATTAAAAAAAAAACACAATGTGGGACAGGATGAACAAGACTGACAGAACAAACAATTCGGACAAGTACACGAGACGGACATTACACATGAGACTGACAGTACGCTTGAGACAGTACAAACAAGACTGCCAGTACAAGCGAGATGGGCAGTATGAACAAGACTGCCAGTAACAAATCAGGCAGACAGTACACACCAATACCGGCAGTACAAGTGAGAACAAGTACGAGAGAGACGGTGGTACAAACAATACATACAGGACAAAGATGACGGGACAAACAATACATGCAGGACAAAGATGACGGGACAAACAATACATACAGGACAAAGATGACGGGACAAACAATACATACAGGACAAAGATGACGGGACAAACAATACATACAGGACAAAGATGACGGGACAAACAATACATACAGGACAAAGATGACGGGACAAACAATACATACATGACAAAGATGACGGGACAAACAATACATACAGGACAAAGATGACGGGACAAACAATACATACATGACAAAGATGACGGGACAAACAATACATACAGGACAAAGATGACGGGACAAACAATACATACAGGACAAAGATGACGGGACAAACAATACATACAGGACAAAGATGACGGGACAAACAATACATACATGACAAAGATGACGGGACAAACAATACATACAGGACAAAGATGACGGGACAAACAATACATACAGGACAAAGATGACGGGACAAACAATACATACAGGAAAAAGATGACAGGACAAACAATACATACAGGACAAAGATGACGGGACAAACAATACATACAGGACAAAGATGCGGGACAAACAATACATACAGGACAAAGATGACGGGACAAACAATACATACAGGACAAAGATGACGGGACAAACAATACATACAGGACAAAGATGACGGGACAAACAATACATACAGGATGAGACCGAAAGTATAAAGGAGACGGCATTCGATTCTTGAACAAAAGTGACAATCGACATTTTTCACATGGCTCACTTTTGTTTCTTTAAGTCCAACCCCGGCAATAACGAATCATCACCCCCACTTCACGAGTCTATGGAACGGTAACAATCCCAACGTCGCGATACAACAACAAATAGTTGTCTCTGCGATTTAAAATAAACGCCTTAAAAAAGTTTTTTTTAAAAAGCAACGGTTTTATTAACAACTTCGTTTAACTCGCGGTCGAGGAGACGTCAATGGCACCTGAGGACACGCGGCGCCCACATTGTGTGCGAGCCGATTTCACAGTTTAGAGACCGCGGCGTTTTTGACCTACACAAAAATATATAATTAATAAGCCGTCCATACCAAAAATTGTAATTGCTTCAAAGGAGGCAATTAATTGATGATTTGATGCCGATTTTGATACAGGCGTGCATTGTCTCCGGATCTGAGTACCGTGTGCAAAATTTGGAATTGATTGGACAACAGGAAGTAGACTAACTTTTGATACCAATATTTGACCACGACAAACACAAGTGAAGTTAAATAAAACCGTTGAAAAAAAAATTCGTTTTGTCCTGCCTCGTTCGTTCCGTGACTTACTGTTTTGCATGCACGTTGGATAAATCATAAATAAGCAATCCTCACGCGCTCACTTTTTCACCGTGTACACCGCACATACTGAGAAGAGGCGCACAATCTGTAGTGCACCATGAACTCACCCTCCTGTCCCATCTCGCTATGAAACTATATTTCTGGGAAGCTCAACCAGGACACGTGGCAAGCTGGCAGACACTGACCTCCCTCAGCCCTGCCCACTTTTACGACTAGCCCTTGCCCACACAGCGAGTGGCCTCCCAGGTTCTTGTTGACACTCGCCCTGCCTACTCCTCTGCCAACCCCCACCCACGACTCAGCTAGCACCGTCTATTTCCCTGTACCATTAGTTGAGCACGAGGCCAGAATAAACGCATTGCAAAACCCCCAACGGAAAAAAAATTCCTCCCAACACCGGGATAGACTTTCTGATAGCAGGTCGTTTGATGACTTTCATCTCACTTGAATAGTGCACGACGCGTAACTCACTCACTCACACACACATGGCTCAACCCGCTACAAACGCCCACAGCTCCGGCACCCGAACCCGGCTGTCATCACTGCTCATAGCCGTGACCCGGGCTGCCGTGACTGCCGTGGCCGGATGGTCCCATTGCCATCATCGGCAGCGTCGCGTGCGGCGCCCTCGCATGGTGGCCGCCGCCGCCGCCGCCGCCGCCGCCGCCCGCGTGTCTCTTCTTGTGGTGCGCCAGGTTGGACGTGGCCGCGAAGCGTCGGCCGCACACCCGACAGCGGTAGGGCTTCTCGCCGGTGTGCGTGCGCGCGTGCAGCTTCAGGTAGGAGCTGAGCGCGAACACCTTCCCGCACTGCTCGCAGCGGTACGGCTTCTCGCCCGTGTGCGTCCGCGCGTGCCGGGCGTATGCCCGCGCCCGCGTGAACACCTTCCCGCACACGGCGCAAGCGCAGGGGCTCTCGTCCGGGCGGGTGCGCCGTCCGACGCTACCCGCAACGCCGCCGCGATCGGTTGGATCCGAGGGCAGCGTGGTGGCGGTGGCGGTGATGTAGGCCGATCGCTGGGCACAGCTGGGCTGACCATCAAACGGCACGGCGGAATGGTGCGGGTGCGGAACGTTCCTGTGCCGCAGCCAGCTAGTGCCGCGTTGTTGCTGGGGGGCCGCTGAGGAGACGGTAGGGAGCTGAGCAGAGGCTGGGTGGCAGGGAGGGCCGCGCAGGTGAGGGGTGTTGGGGTCCCGAGGGCACTCTTCAAGCCGGACGGCTGACGGTAGAAGGGGACACGCGTTAAGACTCATGCAGATTTCACACGCAAGGCAAAGTGCAAGACTAGGAGCGAGGCTGTCTGCTCGGTGAAGTCATCGATCAGTTCACCGCTCTACGAGGCATCGGTACGACGTGTAGCCTTTTACATATTTTGTGTTAAGTGCTGTGGCCAGAAATACACCCGTCTGCTTTGTCCCCCTGCTTTTTAGGTAAATTGATATTCTTGGTTCTTTTGGTAAAGTCACGTAGAAGGGAAATAATTAAATAACACAAATAAAACTATACAATTCTCACGAAGTTTCGATTGCAACACAAGCAATCATCATCAGGTGTGCAAACCACAGCAAGAAAATAAAAAAGTGGCGGATTTTTCACATTTTCTTGCTGATGATGATTGCTTGTGTTGCAATCTAAACGTGGTGAGAATTTTATTGTTTGATTTGTATTATTTTATTATTTCCCTTATACGTGATTTTACCGAAAGAACCAAGAATATAAATCCCTGCAGTCACGAAAGCTTTAAATCGGAAGGTAAATTGTATTGCCCGTCTCGTAAAATATTTACTTTCATTAAATGCCGAGTCAACCTGGTGGAGAATCTAGGACTGGTTCTGATACCACTTAACACTAATTGCTGTTGACAGTGGCCGGGATCCAAACTCTGGTCGCCAGGGTTGTATCAGATGGCTCGAACCACAACAGCACCACTCCCCACACACATGTGCAAAGACAAAGATCCCCCGTATAGCCTTAACAGACTGTTGGGGCAAGTGCGGTTAGCGAGCACCTACAGTGAGGGAAAAATTTATTTGATCCCCTGCTGATTTTGTACGTTTACCCACTGACAAAGAAATGATCAGTTTATAATTTTAATGGTAGGTTTATTTGAACAGTGAGAGACAGAATAACAACAACAAAAATCCAGAGAAACACATGTCAAAAATGTTATAAATTGATTTGCATTTTAATGAGGGAAATAAGGATTTGACCCCTCTGCAAACATGACTTAGTACTTGGTGGCAAAAGCCTTGTTGGCAATCACAGAGGTCAGACGTTTCTTGTAGTTGGCCACCAGGTTTGCACACATCTCATGAGGGATTTTGTCCCACTCCTCTTTGCAGATCTTCTCCAAGTCATTAAGGTTTCGAGGCTGACGTTTGGCAAATCGAACCTTCAGCTCCCTCCACAGATTTTCTATGGGATTAAGGTCTGGAGACTGGCTAGGTCACTCCAGGACCTTAATGTGCTTCTTCTTGAGCCACTCCTTTGTTGCCTTGGCCGTGTTTTGGGTCATTGTCATGCTGGAATACCCATCCACGACCCATTTTCAATTCCCTGGCTGAGGAAGGAGGTTCTCACCCAAGATTTGACGGTACATGGCCCCGTCCATCGTCCCTTTGATGTGGTGAAGTTGTCCTGTCCCCTTAGCAGAAAAACACCCCCAAAGCATAATGTTTCCACCTCCATGTTTGACGGTGGGGATCGTGTTCTTGGGGTCATAGGCAGCATTCCTCCTCCTCCTCCAAACACGGCGAGTTGAGTTGATGCCAAAGAGCTCCATTTTGATCTCATCTGACCACAGCACTTTCACCCAGTTGTCCTCTGAATCATTATGTTCATTGGCAAACTTCAGACGGGCATGTGTGCTTTCTTGAGCAGGGGGACCTTGCGGGCGCTGCAGGATTTCAGTCCTTCACGGCATAGTGTTACCAATTGTTTTCTTGGTGACTATGGTCCCAGTTGCCTTGAGATCATTGCCAAGATCCTCCCGTGTAGTTCTGGGCTGATTCCTCACCGTTCTCATGATCATTGTAACTCCACGAGGTGATATCTTGCATGGAACCCCAGGCCGAGGGAGATTGACAGTTATTTTGTGTTTCTTCCATGTGCGAATAATCGCACCAACTGTTGTCACCTTCTCACCAAGCTGCTTGGCAATGGTCTTGTAGCCCATTCCAGCCTTGTGTAGGTCTACAATCTTGTCCCTGACATCCTTGGAGAGCTCTTTGGTCTTGGCCATGGTGGAGAGTTTGGAATCTGATTGGTTGATTGCTTCTGTGGACAGGTGCCTTTTATACAGGTAACAAGCTGAGATTAGGAGCACTCCCTTTAAGTGTTCTCCTAACCTCAGCTCGTTACCTGTATAAAAGACACCTGTGAGCCAGAAATCTTTCTGAGGGGGTCAAATACTTATTTCCCTCATTAAAATGCAAATCAATTTATAACATTTTCGACATGTGTTTTTCGGGATTTTGTTGTTGTTATTCTCTCACTGTTCAAATAAACCTACCATTAAAATGAGACTAATCATTTCTTTGTCAGTGGGCAAACGTACAAAATCAGCAGGGGATCAAATACTTTTTTCCCTCACTGTATAAAGCCGGCACGGTACACGAGGGGGTGGGTGGTCAGCACCACGCCCGGCTGCCTTTGTCTCCCCAGTGACAATGCTTACACGCCGCACCAGGTACTAATTTAAGGCTGAATTGACCTAGGGGTGTTGACCACGAACAGGAATCGAACTCAGGTCTCTGGGTTCGTTGCGCAGCATGCTACCCGCTACACTACCGCTCCCCACACACACGGGCACACGCGTAAATGTACACACACGTATGGGCACACACGCATACAGACAAATTATAACCTCCACATGCCACTTGGGTCATACTTCACAGCGCTCGTCAGTGTGGGTTGGTGAAAGCAGGGAGTGCAGATGGAGTGTAGTACATTACCACAGTGCACTGTCCTTATGCTGATACCGTGGCCCCATAGCTTGTCCAAGCACCATGCAGGCTCAACCCTGCTTAACTTCCGAGATCTGACGAGATCGGATGAATTTCGGGAGATTTGTAAATATGCAACCTGACGTAAGTTTTTTTTATTTAACCAGGTAGGGCTCACGGGGTCTTAAGACTGTTTGATGAGGGTCGTATGTTTGGTGCGTTTGCATGTGGGAAGGAACTGTAGCACCTGAAGAAAACCCACACATAGGCGGAGATAACACAAAAAATCTGTACTGATAGGGTCAGTATCCTACTTGCTGTACGGCATGGCCAGCTACTTGGCCACCTTGTAGCCCAGTGGGTATGGAATCTCACACACGTAATGATCTTTGTGCAGTCCGCCAACGAGGCTTCTGAATCAATGGATCGCAGACATGCACCAGCCACCAACACTGTCGCCAACAATTACCAACATAATGATGACGTATCTTTAAGAAATTAACGTGCATTTTTATTATTTGTTAAAATCAATACCACCAAAGGGGGCCAGAGGCGCGTGAGATTCGACCGTTTACACGCGGAAACTTTAACGCCTTGAAACTAAAGTTGCAGGAGACGATATTTCACGGGTGTGACACAGTGAATGGGCCACAGGAGAGAAACACGTGGCACTGCAAAGGTGAATACGTATTTAGAGACGGCTACTTATGGACACCCCAATTAATTGAGCTGCCCAGTGTTTGTAGATGCCACTATCATTAAGCAAGAGGGCCCTCTGCCTCTGGTGATCACAGTCTGCTCTCGAATATGCGAGGTAATGGAGGGTTAAGAGTATCCTGCACGAAAAGCAAAACACGGAAGCGCTTGTGTGAATTAGACGATACACGAACGCATGTAACCCAAGATGGAGAAAGGGGGGAGGGTGAAGATATCGAATTTAATATAATTTTACTTTTTTATTTCTTGAAAGTGTTTGGTTTAACTTGCCGACTTTGTTTATGGTCACGTGGGCACCGAATCCCGGACCCTGGCCGAGTGAGGCGCAGCTGATTTTTAAACCATCGAGACGTACTGTCGGGTTGTACTGCGAGCTGTTCAGCGCAATGTCCTGCCGAACACAAGACCTACGTTCAAACCGGCGGCGCATTAAAAATAATAATTCTTTATTTCATAATCACGGTTAATACGCAACTCCGATCATCATCTGCCCATGGACAATCGGGCTGTTTAACTGTGCGATTACGAGGGATGTAACAATTCGCCGCCCTCCAGCGATCCGATTGTCACGATTCGGCATCATGATTACATGATTACGCTCGTCTCATTTGTATTGCCCGTCTCGTAAAATATTCACCTTCAATTTTTCCCGCGAGCGTAAACCTCACATCGGCAGTACAATTTGTACGCAATGCGCGCACATGACAAACAATGGACTCGGGTGCACGATTCAATGCACGCATCGGGAAGGTAAGAATCGATTTGAATCGATGGGTCGTGACATGGCTAATGATTACACAGCTTTACACAACCGGTGTTGCGAACATATGAATGTCAGTCAGTCAGATGAGTTTACTGATAAGGTCAACAATACAACTGCATGCATTTTTTTTTATTTCCATCAGCAAAAGTGGCCCGGAAACTGGTCCCCTGGACCTGAGCTGCGTGCAAGTGTAAGATAGTATTTTGACCCACACAGGTTTTGGACCCCGGGGGTCAGAACAATATATAGTATTTTTATCCTCCACTGTGATCGTTCAACTCAGTGGGGCGGCAACACGGCCTAGGAGTTTTTAATTTGTCGCAGACGTTCATGGTTTGAGATCCTGCGGCCGCTCTGGTTATCACCGCGGTTGTGAATTAACCCTAAACTTCACAGTGGACATTAAAGAACCCGCTATGTCATTCGCAAGGAGGCCGCCGTGTGCCGGCGTCATGGTATACATTTTAAAAGTTACCGCCAAATTTACTCCATTGGGATGATACTAAACAGCAGCAATCACCAGCCCCCCTTACTGCGAAAACTTGGCAGGACCCTCCTGAAAACGAGTCATGACACTCAGCGAGGCTTTGCCGGGTAAGCAAGCGGAATGACACGGCCAGCCCGTTCGGGTCATTCACCCATGTAATACTGTAGGGGAACTGGTCTATGGTACTTTAATATAGACAAAACCAATTTGAAAGTTGCAACAAAAACCTTCGGACGGACACTCTGACCCTCAATTGCATTCTTACCCTGGGGTCCAAATTCTAGGCGTCAAAATACTTTCTCATGCCACAACCATAACAGCATTTCCCCGTCTTTGTTATCGATGGGAGGAACCGTGGCACAATTATCACAAACAAGGGCCCTTGCAGTGACCGGGCACGTGATATGATGCAGGACCGGGCACGACTGCACGCGTGGGCATTTTGCAAACAAAACAATCGAAATTTACAGGCTAACCGCGTGGACACCACTGATACCGCTTGCATAAAACACCTCAAAGGAAGACATCAGATGAAAACGGATCGCTCTTTATCGTCTAGATCAGGGGTGGGGAAAGCGACTACCTGTAAGCTGACATTATTTTACAAGGCCCGTGACCACACGAGGCCTGGCACTTTGAAACGGCCTGCAAACGATACTTATCCGTCACTGCGAGGCATCTTCGCTGCGCTTATCGTGAACGAGAATGGGAGTGAATTCGAGGTGAGCAACACCGTCCGTCAGGTCACCTGTTTGTGTTTCAAATACTGTAGTTCCAAGCACAAAGATTAATGGCAACTAAACTTTACACGGGCTAGGAATGAATAAGGTTTAGTATCAACAAACATGCGGTTGGCCGCCACTGGAAATTAACAGTTTCCCCCACCAATTTTATAGATGTATATATGTCAACAGCAGCCTGAAGCTATTAATTATAAAGTAATTTACATTCACGATCAGATGCGCGACTATATCAAGGCATGCTCTTTTCAATTTACCGCAGTGTGCCTGCCCTGCATTTCACTTGCATCTACGTCGGGATGTGTGGTGCATTGTGGAAGCGTGCACTACAGTGACGTCACAACACGTGGTGCATTGTGGGAGCCAGCCACATTAAGTTAAAAGGAGACCGATAGCATTTGTTGTGGAATTTAAAATGAGAAGTGGGGGTTGCTTGTTCTGGGCAAAAATTATTGATGTTATAATTCAGCTGCCTCAATGCTGCCAGCCGATGCTATTTGAGTAATGATGTCAATTAGTCGTCATGACCGTCCCCGCAGATTTGTAATAAGAAAAGCAATCCTTATGTACGTATGTTGAACTTCTTTCGCACCGTATGTAGCCAACCGTGCCAATCAGGAGGTGCAGGGGAAGGACAACAAACTTAATAAAAAAATCCGTTCTAAAATTATATGAACTACTTACTGCCCCCAACCCCGAACCCTTACTCTTAAATCTTAACCCCTACCTCGATTAGTTGCTTTTTGTCATTCCGCTTCTTTACCCAGGAAAGCCTCACCAAGTCTCAAGACTTTTTCAGGAGGGTCCTGCCAAGTTTTCGCACTGGGGGGCCATGCTGCTGCTGTGTGTAATCTCAATTGAGTAATTCTTAAGTCATATTTTTAGTATTGAGATGTTTAGCCAATGTCGGTTACAATGTGTGTGTGTATATATACAAATATATTTTTAGCTGTGGGGGGAAACCGGAGAACACGACTCAGGCACAGAACCCAGGCCCTTCTTGCGGTGTGGCACGAGTGTTACCCCCTGTGCCACCCTGCCGTCAAACTCGGAAGCCTTAACCCAGTGTTCTTCACTAATTTTCAGAGGGGGGCCACCTTCGCCGATAAGACATCATCAGTGTGAGGGCCACCACACATTTTAAGTCAATGGGTTTGACAGCAGCACGACGATGGGGTCTTTTCACATTCGTGTATTGTTGGGTCCGCACTAAAGGCCATCAGGGACTACGAGTGGTCCGCGAGCCTTGCAATGAAGAACACTCCCTTAATCCCCAACCCTGACCCTAAGACCCCAACCCTAAGCCCTTACCCCTGACCTTACACGAAAATAAAGAGGCGGTATCCCTAAATATTTCACCAGCTGCGAGCGGAAGAAACCGGAATTTGAAAAGGCCACAAACTGGAAAGTGCTAATCAGAGGTCTGCGATTGGACAAAAATCTTCTCTATGATTGGATAAATCAAAAACAATCTCTGGGGACAGCAGCGCCAGAGGCTGCCCTCCTTGTCCCTCATCTGCGGAGAGACGGCCGTCACTCACAAATAAAAATCGTGACAATTTGCAGTTTTAGTCTCTACTTCCTTTTAGTGGGGACTTTCTCCACTTGATTTTCATTTAAAGCTGCTCCAACGTTTTGGGGATGTAGTCACTCGAGGCGTTGCAATGCCTCCGGTCAGTGTAGGGCACGAGACCACAATGAAACACAACCACTGAATGCCCCGATCTGGCAGTATTTTAAGTTCAAAAGGCAAAAAACACAGAGCAAAAAATGCAACGGGTTTGTTGTGAAGTGTTAAAATGTACGGTACTTTTATGCGATCGGGTAAACGCGATATATCAGGTTTAAGAATGCATTGTAGGATATACCTTAAGTGATCAAACACTGAACTTCAGTGCTAGAGTTTACAAAATGGACATTCCATTGCTATGCAAAGCACAACTACTGCAAATTGTAAAAACACTCCAAAAAGATAAGTATTTATGATTACTCTGCAATCTTCCAACCTGTGCAATTTAAACCAAACAAAACCAGTCAAACGATTGAAATTGTTATTATAATTCTATTTAACAGCCTCTTTGGAGGCCTAATCATTATTGCCAAAACCTAGGTGCCAAACAAGCCGCCAGTGTTAACAGTTCTTGAATTTGTGGTTCATTCCCAGCCAATATTTTAATTTCCAAAATCACACACGCACACAGTACAGCACCACGTTGGGGAGCATTATCTAAAAGAAAGGCACAACTCAAAAAAACATCAATTCATTCTCAATAATTTAGTCTGACTATATACTGGCTTGTACTTTGCAGCCATTTGTCAATCCACTTGTGGATGAAGCCCCCTGCCCCACCTCCACCCCACGCCGTATCAGACGATAGGATTTGTCAGATCATACTTCACCACGCGGGTCCGTACGGGTTGGTGAACAGTTGGGGGCGGCACGCGTGGGGGAAGTGCGCAGGACCGGTCAAGATATCGCTCGCCATTCTCTCTACAACCCCCGCCACCTCCCTTAAACATTATGTTCCTGATCGTTGCCCCATGAGAATAAGAGTAGTGAGCCCAGTCACCTCTTGCCGGTCACTATTCCGAGGGCATCATCGAGTTCTCTCTCCACCGTCGTGCGTGTTCTGTATTGGGCTCTTTTTTAATAATAATAAAAAAACATTTAAAATAAAATAAATCACTCGCCACTGATGTTGGCCATGGCCAGGAGTTGAATTCGGATCACCACGTGCGTAGCGCTGCATGCCAGCCGCTCTCTGCTACGGCTGCATGGCTTTGTTTAAGCACCGCAACGTATGATCTGTAGCAATTTCAAACCGCGCTCATTCCTGCATGCAACGTTATCTTCTGTACATCGCCCACTGCGGCACTGCGCCAAGACACCCGACGTAGAGATCAAAAGTTCATGACTTCGCCCACATTCTGTCCAGCAGTGGTTGTTGCTATAGTGTAACCCACCCCCCGCTATGGGAATGAGGAATGTCCACCACTGGCAACGAAGGCGAGCGCCGCCCTCGCGTTCGCCGGAGTAGGAAGACGTTGTTGGAAGTCAGGCGTGATTTGTTGGTTTAAAAACCGGTCCCTTACATAGGAATGGAGGAATTTCCACCGCTGGCTTACGGATCACCAAGAATGATGATCGCCGTCAAAATCATGAGAGCCATTTTTTTCGAATTCGGTAACAATATTTAAAGAGCCGCAATGCACGTGGTGAAGACGAAACGGTAGTCAATAAATGTCACAAAGCAGCGGTCCCTAAAGAGACGCATGTGGCGCCGGAGCTGCAGGTTGCCAACCCTTGGCATATTGGGACACAGCCTTGTATTGGCGATAGAAATAACTTTTACATCCTTGGACGGGACTGCCAGGCAGCTGGAACTGTGGTAGTATGAAGCGAGAGTGCGTAGGCACTCATGAGTACTCATCGTACAGTGAAATGAGCGTTGTCTGATGCGGCCAGGTGGCGAACCTACACCTGTGCCTTAGGAGATTCTCTCTCCGATGGCATTGCGAGTCTGAGCTGGCGGTGAACTTTCAACCTTGCGACTCCACTTATTAAACGTGCTCGTCACTCATTTCAACAACGGAGCTTCCAAGCAGCGGTAAGGAACCTTTTCCTTCAGGGCTAGACAGAGACTTTTAAAACCTTGGCAAAGATCTCCCGTATAGCCTCAACAGATTTTTGGAACAAGTGCTGTTAGGGATCACCTATGAAGCCTGACAGGTACACCAGGGGGTGGGTGGCCACCACCACGCCCGACCGCCTTTGTTTCCCCAGTGGTGATGTTTAGACACTGCATCAGATACTCATTTGAGCCTGAGTTAATCTGGGGAAGGCCTGGGACTGGTTCAGATAATCTTCCCTGGTGTTGGCCGTGAGCAGGAATTGAACTGCGGTCACTGGGTTCATAGCCCAGCACGCTGACCGCTGCACCACCGCTCCCCACCTTTTCCTGAATGAGGGCCAAATGGGGACTTTGAAATACCTTTGGCAAGATACGTGTTAACGCACACACACACATACCTCAGTAACCATCTGTCGCTGCAAGGGGCCCTCGTGGTGACGGAAGTGACCGAGTGCACGAACATGATGAACACAATATCACCACGGTCAAGATAATCACCCTCTGGAAACTGATTAGTGTGGACAAGATGCTGGCAGTGGAAATATTAATGTGGGTGCTGCGGAGGCGAAATGTTAACTGTCTTGCCTGGTATACAGGAGGTTATGGGTTCGATCCCGAACCTTATGCCTGTATATTTGGAGTTTTCATGATCTCTCCGTAGTCGCATAGATTTTTCTCCGGGTCCTCTGGTGTTTCCCTCCAAACTTAGCAATATGCATTTAAAAGTTTTTGGCCACAATAAATTTCCACGTGATAAGCCACTTTGTTGAGCTATCATTTGTGGCCAAGTCGCTTCTGAAAAAGAGCCACGTAGCTCAGTGGGCGACATCTGGTAAAATACAAAAAGTTTAGTTCAGAAAATTGTTTGTGGGCTAATTTTAAGGAGTAGCTCTCATTTGGCCACAGGACATATAAAGCAAAGTCAAAGGCATTGGCTTCCTCACCCCAGGTCAAAAGTGTTATCAATATCACAATGGGACGGACTCTTGCTGTGATCGGGGCTTACGTGTGAAATTTACGGGGAGGAAACTTTTGTCAGCAAAGGCAATGCCAAACACAGTTCACAACTCTGGCAACTGCCTGATGATGCGAAACGTCGTACCCAATCGTTAACCGTGTGTGGATTGATCTCCAACATTACCGGTGGTGCTGCCGAAGCAGTAATAATTTGGCACGTTTGTTGGTTGCGTTGGGCGTAGGAGGGTGTATGATACACATTTAACTCGTGCGATCCGACCCAAAAATCAATTAGGAATCATATCGGTCGCGAACGCCCGAACGTGTAAAAATATAGGGGCGAATTAGCCGAGTGCGTTAATGCGTCACCAAACCGGAGGTATCTTAAAAGTCCCATTCGTCCCACCGTTAGAAAAAAAACGCTTCCACGGTCCTACTTTAACGAACAGGTTCCTTCAAACCAAATCGGCCGACTGTGACAGACGCAGCCTCCGCCGCCTTACCGCACCGCCACCACGGTCCCCGCACCGCCACCTCAGTCACCGCCGCGTGTCCACATCGAGCCCTCTGGCCCGGAGGCGGCAGTGCCGTGTGCGCGGCCGCTCGCTTCACTGGTGCGTCGGAGGCGGAGGCTGCTGCGGTGGCAACCGGTGCCGCTCCCCGTGGGTGTTGCGGTGGCACGAGAGCGTGAAGCGGCGCGCGAATGCCTTGCCGCACACGTCGCACGAGTAGGGCTTCTCGCCCGTGTGGATACGCTTGTGCTGCGAGTAGGCGAAGGGGTGCGCGAACGAGCGCCCGCAGAACTCGCAGCGGTACGGCCGCTCGCCCGTGTGCGTGCGCATGTGCAGCCGCAGGTTGCGCGCGCGCCCGAAGCCCTTGCCGCACAGCGTACACACCAGGCTCGGCTCCCCGGCGACGCCCGAGCCGGCCGCGTCCCGGCAAGCCGTCGTCCCGCCGATCCCCCCGTCTACAACCGCCGCCGCCCTCTGCATCTGTCCACCGCAGGCCGCGTCCATTGCTGCCCCCGCCGCGTCGTAGCTCAGCCGGTAAGTGCCAGTGGCCGAGTCAAAACTCTTCAGCAAAGCCGGGCTTCTGGCGTCCGCTTGCTGTTGCTGGTTGTGCTGTTGCCGCCGCCGCCGTTGTGGTTGCTGCTGCTGCTGCTGTTGCTGCTGTTGATTATGTTGTTGTTGCTGATGATGCTGTTGTTGTTGCTGATGTTGCTGCTGCTGATGATGATGTTGTTGCTGCTGATGATGTTGGTCTTCGTGCGGGATTAGGCGGTGCGGGAAATAGTGGCGCGAGCGGCTGCTAAGGCCTCCATTAGAAGCGTCCGCGATCAAAGCTCCTTCGAACGACTGACAGGGAGCCCTGCTAGCGTTGTGTACCACTGCGCGGGATACATCGAACACACGCCTGTAGACGTTACTTGCACAAGAATAAAAGAATAAACAACAGCGTGCGTGCGCGTCTGCGATGTGCACGCTGACGTGCGAGTGACGCGGTAGCACAGTAACGCCACCGCACATTCTGCGCAGTCACAATCAAACTCTCGCCTGTGTTAAATACCCGCCAACTGATTACTAACTCAACAACAATAACAAACTTTGTCTATGTCACAAGTGTGGGTGAAATAAGTCAATCGGTCATTGATTTTATCTAAAAGGAAGATGCAATGCAAAAAAACAAAGAGCACTTGTAAATAAATATCTTCTCTGTGCGTCCCAGGCTATCCAACGCAAGATTTAAGCTTTGTTAATGAGAGGATGAACATCAGCATTAGTAATTGTGGGCACGCCAGTGACATCACTACAATGTCACGTCTGTACAGTATAATACACCGGCAATGAAGACATCACTTGGGTGTTATGACTACTTGAGCATGATTTTAATACCTTTTGGATAATCAATCGAGTGCTAAAGCCCTTCAGACAGCCTGGGACACACAGGTCAAGATGTGAGGCCGCAAGATACGTCTCATTTGGATGCGTGACAAAACCTAACGGCAATTAAATTCACAATAAGGAAATCCACCACAAGCGAGCTCTCATGATTTGTCGCTGCGCTGTTACCAAGAAATACGTGCGTCTGACATCACAGTGACATCACCGGAGCGCCATCGTGACACACTTAACTGTAATTGGTCAAGCGCACAATTTGACTGGTGAACCCATCGTTGTTTTGTTTTTTTAAAGAACCAGACGGAAGCTGCTGTATCTCCACATACCGACGCCGCTGTCACAATTAAAAAAAAGCCGAGCCCCGTTTTATTTTAGTTTTTGGTTGCGAGAGCTCGCCTCTTAAAGCGCCGCCGCCGGTCTCCGGGGCTCACCTGCATAATAGCGCTCGCTGGGCGTGTCGGGCGGGGCAAACGCCTTCCAGGCCCTGCTCACCGGCACCACCTCCTCCTCCTCCTCCTCCGCCGCCACCTCCGCCTCCAGCCCCGCGCTGTGATCGCTCCCGACGCGAGCCTTAGGCAGACCTGGTTGGTGAACCACGGGGAGAAGGGAGGCGAGGGAGGGGCGATGCAGGCTCTCGAGCAGAACTGCGAGCTACAGTTGCGCCTCGTTTACGCTCGGTATTATTTAGGAACGTTGTCGTGGTGGCAGAGTGATCGGCAACACCGTGCCGTGAACCGAGCGAACTCAGCACAATTACTAGCCAATGGAGGTCAGTACTGTCCCATTGCTTGTTTGAGCACGGTGACACTTTTGACTTTTGATGCGAGTGTTTATGAAATGTGAATATTGATCATAACAATCTCATTTTATTTATCCATGGCAGTAGAGTGGTGTTGCAGTGGTCCGTGCACTGCACCATGAACCAGAAAGGTAAGGTATGGTAAAAAAAACCACCCAGTACCAACACGGTGCGGGTTAGGGTTCACCCATTGACAAAAGGGCTCCGTGTGTGGAAGTCAAAGTGATTTCCTGCTCAAATGATCATTGAGGCATCACTCACCTCCTGTTTAAAGCCCTGCGGCAGTGGTGAAAATTCCACATTCCTATAGTGGGAGGGTGAGTCTATATCATAGGATAACCGTTGAATCCCGTACAAAGAGGTACTCTATTTTATCGACCCTGTAGAAATGCCAAGTCAACAGAGCCAAACATTACGATCTCATTTTGTGGTGTCTCTCACTGACGGCGTGGCGCACGGTGGATGCGGGGTGGGGGAAGGGGGCCGCCTCTCACCTCGGTACATCTCGTTCTTGACATCCCCAAGCACCGTATCCAGTTCGTCCGCATCCACCGCGTCCCGGGCGCCGGCGCCGGGCGACGGCGGGGCCGGCGGGGGCTCACCGGCCCCTCCCCGCGTCGCGTTCACAAAGTCTGCGGCACAGGCGTGCGTGCGCGCGCTTACTGGCGTGGCGAAGGACGTGATAGCTAGGCCCCACAGTGTTCATGGATGGCGCTCGCATGCAGCATTTGTGTCACTGCTCTGCTCTGTGAAGGTGTTGTAAATCTAAACCAGCGGTTCCCAAACCGTGACCAGCGAGCCGCTGGTAGTCTGCAATGTTATGGGAAGTGGTCTGCGGGAACTCTTGCAGATATATTTTCTTCTTTACAAAGTACCATGGTTTTATTATTACTGCACGGTGGTCCGCAAAAAACATGTTGAGCTGTTGTCAGTGGTCAGCGAGTCCATAAAGGTTAGGAAACGCTGATCTACATCATGAATTGAGACTTTGTATTAAGGCTTTCTTTCAATGATTTGCATCAAAGCAAAGAGGTGATGCAATACAATTACATCAGGAAGTAATACAATACAGTATCAAGTATTGTATCAAAGCTTTGCGTCAAGACCTTGTTTATGGAAATGTACCAAGCCCATGTATGACAACCGCACGAGGGTTACGTCAAGGCATCGCGTGAAGGTTTTGTACGGAGGCCATCAGGACTGGACGCACCTTCGGGAATGATCTCCGTCTTGACCTGGAGCCGCCCCCATGACCCGTGTGATCGCTGTTCTTTCTCCGCCTCGTGGAAATCCGGAGGCACATCCAGCTGAGACTCCACGGGCTCCGACCACGGCCCTTCGTGAAATGCAACACACGTGCATGATAACAACAATCATAATTTGTGTTTGAAATAGCGTCCTTCTCACACCAGGGTGTGGTAGAGCAATGTACACGTGATAAGCGACTTTAATCTCATCTCAAAACTTTCGGAGGGCACCCCCAGTAGCAGCTGCCCCTATATGTCACAAGGTAATTCAACACACGGCCTGCAAGCTGGCATCAGTCTAGAAACAGTGGGCGATGATTCCGATATGCAAACCAATTGAGCCTATTGCAGATCATGTTTAGTATTTGGAAAATTTGGACCATAATGCCGTAAAAACTTTTGCGAGCAATTTTAGGGGATCTTTAACGTCCCCTGTGTGCAGACGTCGTATATTTTTATAGGGTTAATACATCAACAGTAATAACCAGGATGGCCTGCTGTTTCTAAACCGAAAACTTATGCAACATGGTGAAGAGGCTACCACTGGGCCGTGTCATGTTCATTATCTGTAGCTGCCGTGGAGTAACGGTTAGCAAATTGGTCTTGAAATCTAGAGGTCGTTGGTTCAAGTCCATTGTCCAGAGGGGCGGGTGAAATGGTGAGTTTCTTAAATCGCCCCTCCTGTGTCCACCCAGCGGTAAAAACGGGTACGCCACGGTCAATCAGCAGGTTGCGTGTTGTGGGATAAAGTGTGGGTACGCCCATGTCTTCCCAACTCATCTGGTCAATGTGGAAGGATAGACA
Source organism: Petromyzon marinus (assembly GCF_048934315.1). Classification (NCBI taxonomy): domain Eukaryota; kingdom Metazoa; phylum Chordata; class Hyperoartia; order Petromyzontiformes; family Petromyzontidae; genus Petromyzon; species Petromyzon marinus. Next base: position 6,150,629 of record NC_133710.1, on the reverse strand, counting down.
CATTACCAGCGGCGGCATTAGCAAAAAAATTGCAGGGACGCACCTTTTACCTTTTGCAATTATCTACTACATAAGCGGCGAGTCAGTCTGTGTGTCCAGAGAACTCCAACCTAGAGCACTCCACTTCCGTGCAGTTTGCACAACTATGCACACTACGCTACGAACCCGGCGACTTGAGTCAATTCCTGGCCATAGGTAACGCCGGCGGCGAGCGACATTGTAACCGGTCGCGGGACCTCCGCTCTTCACCAAGCCGCACCGACCAGCACGGCGAAGTATAGTCGGACAACTATCAGGCAATGGGCAGTGGCGGTAGCGGCAGCGGTGCGTGGAGCCTCACCGGCCGAGGCTGGCGAGTGACGCTCCACCCACGCGTGCTCCACGCCCTGCTCCCACGTCTCGGCTGGATCCTCCTCCGCCAGGAATGCCGAGTCCTCCACGGGGGCTTCCTCCACCACGCCTGGGCAGACACAGACAAAAGGGGCGCCGCGGTGGCGGAATGTTAACTGCCTCGCTTGGTATGCAGGAAGTCGTGGGTTCGATCCCGACCATAACGCCTGCTATATATTTGGAGTTTGCGTGTCTCGCGCTCTCTCCCTGTGGTCATGTAGATCTTTCTCCAGGTCCTCCGGTTTTTCCCTCCACATTTAGAATCAACATGCGTTTAAGAGTATTTTTCTGCTATTAATTTATACACAAGCCATTTTTTTTATTTAAAGCTTTCGTGACTGCAGGGATTCATATTCTTGGTTCTTTCGGTAAAGGCACGTAGAAGGGAAACAATAAAATAATAAAAATACATTGTTTTATATTTTTATTATTTTATTGTTTCCTTCTACGTGACTTTACCGAAAGAACCAAGAATATAAGCCATTTTGTTGAGCTATCATTTGTGGCCAGGTTGTTTCTAAAAAAGAGCTATAAAGCTCAGTGTGCCTTACCTGGTAAATTAAAAAAAAGTTAAGTTTTAGTTTAAAGGCAGAGCGAGTTAAGCAGCAATCACTCATTGCTTCTGAGGCTAACAGGTAGGAAAACAACTAATACGCCTGTGATTATATGTATGTTGAGCTTCTTTCGCACCACATGTAGCCAACCGTGCCAATTTGATTCACAAAGTCTCTATCAAATGCCTTCATTTTGCACGTTTGCCTTGGTGTCATCTCATTTCTCTTTCAAGCCTGCAGCATGCTACCTCTCATTCCCAATGATTTGATAAAAAAAATCCCTCTTCTTATATATGCGTGGCGTCTTGAGATGGATCACATTTAAACACTTTATACACCGGAATTACATTGCACTGTGTCGTATCCTCTATGTATGTTGAACTTCTTTCGCACCGTACGTAGCCAACCATGCTAATCGGAGGTGCGTTGGGAAGGCCAAAAAACTAAACACAGTTAAGTTAATAGTAATAGGTTTTTACCCTTTTATCTGGCACCAAAACTGACACCTTCATGCAAGGGATCATGTTTGCAATAACCACAACATAAGCAGCCAAAATGCAAACAAAAAGAGACAACTATGATGATATGCACTGTCCCTGAAATTGATTGGTCCACACCCAAGACGGCTTTTCTTAGAGCCTAGTCTCCACTGGTGTTAGACCAGATGACGCCAAAAAGCCAAAAGGCATCATCTGGTCTAACACCAGTGGAGACTAGGCTCCAAGAAAAGCTGTCTCGGGTGTGGACCAATCAATTTCAAGGACAGTGCATATCATTATCAGAGTTGTCTCTTTTTGTTTGCATTTTGACTGCTTGTGTTGTGGTTATTGCAAACATGATCCCTTGTATAAAGGTGTCAGTTTTGGTGCCAGATAAAAGGGTAAAAACCTATTACTATATCTTGTTACTGGCAAAGGAGGTCTCATAACAGTTAAGTTTACTGACAAGGTGACTAACAATCAGATGCTCCCTCCGAATGCTCCCCCTTACAGGAGGAGTTGTTGGTGGAGCGCAGGGCTTCATCCGCCTCCGCCTGCTCGCCCGTGTACATCGTCGGCTCCAGGCAGCTGAAGCGGTCGGCCGACTGCAGCAGCTCGTGACTCAGGCTGTTGAGCGTGCCCACGATGGCCTCGAGCAGCGAGTTCATGAACGGGTGCACGGCCACCTCCATCACCGACTGCGCCAGCCTGGCCTTGCCCCGCTTGCCCGACGACACGGCCTTGAGGATGCGGCGCAGCACGGCGTAGAAGGCGAAGGGCAGCTTCTCGCGCGCGGCGCCAAACAGCTCGGCCATCACCTGCGTGTCCTCGGCGCACGCCAGCAGCTCCTCGTAGTCGCTGATGCCCAGCTCGCGCTCCATGGCCTCGGCGAACTTGAGCTTCATGCCCTGGGTGGCGAGCCACGTGGGGAAGTCCCCGCGTGGATCCGCTACGAGGGGACACGCCATTCCGCCCGCCAGCGAGGTGTGGGCTGCGACGGGTGGGGTCATAGTCACCATCATCATTGGCTTCATCATCGTTTATATTAAATGGATCACTGCCTTTATCATCATCATCATGCAATCTGTATTAAAGTTTCTATTAATTCTAAGGCGTTTCCCAGTTTGTTTTTACACCACTAAAAAGTGTGCACATGACGCAAATGTACCATATTTGTAAGATGAAATGGACACTCAACGACGTGAATATTTTATTTGTAAAGTGTTGCTTTTAGATGCTTTATGAATCCAGAACGTATCAGATCGCAATGTTTTGCGGAGACTCATTGTGGAGGTGGGTGGCGTTATTAATGCCCATCTGCTTTAGCGTCTGTGAGCAAATTGCCTGGGGGAATGCGCCCACCCACCCTCCCCCAACTCGTCAGATCTCGAAAGCCGAGCCTGGGCAGTGCCTGGATGCGTGAGCAGCAGAGCGACGTGCAGCACAACCCACTGTTGTGCCAAACCCATGTCCCTCTTCCGCCGCCTTCACGAACCCGCACAGATCAGCATGGTGAAGTACGGTCCAACAATCCCCAAGACCAACACGGCGTGCGCAGCAGCGGTCCGACACAACGGTTTACACAAAAGTGGTTGAAATCCAGCGAGCAATTTGGCCAGGAAGAATTGGCGACATTGTACAATTTTGTATGGCGGGAGCAAGTCTGTACATATGGTAACCGCTGCTGAAATGACCACCAAGCGGGTCATAATTTTATAGACCGCCCCACCACCACCCCCAAAAGGGCGGGATTGTAACTAACGGTTGTGAACAACCGGAGGCGTTTTTTAAATTATTGTTGCATATGTCAGTTCCTGGGTTTTAGTCAAACGAAAGTTCACAATGACCCAACGCACGGCTAGAATACGCCGAGCTGTAAACCCGGTCGCCTTCCCCGGGCCACGGCTAACATCAGTGGCGCGTTATAGATAAATACCGTCAAAATAAAGATCCCCGTATAGCTTGTAAAAGACTATTTGGGGCAAGTGCTGTTAGCGAGCAGTACCTATGAAGGCCGGCACGGCACAGGAGAGGGGGTGGGGTGGTCAGCACCACGCCCGGCCGCCTTTGTCTCCCAAGTGCCAATGTTTTTGTTTTACACACCGCAACCAAGGTAGTGAATTGAGGCTGAGTCAACCTAGGGGTGTCCCGGGACCGGTTCAGATAATCGTGGTCACTACTGGTGTTGGTCGTGAGGGGGAAGTCGAACTCGGGTCGCCGGGGTTCGCGCTAACCGTTACACGACCGCTCATCACTATACTGTATATACTGTACAAAGACAAAGACCTCCCCCCACCCCGTATAGCCTGAGCAGGCTGTAGGGGCAAGTGCTGTTAGCGAGCAGCAGCTATGAAGGTCGGCACGGCACACGAGGGGGTGGGTGGCCAGCACCACACCCGGCCGCTTTTGTCTCCCCAGCGGCGATGTTTTTTTTGTACACACCGCAACCAGCTACTCATTTTAGGCCGAGTCAACCTAGCGGAGGCGCAGGACCGGTTCGAATAATGGTCACTACTGGTGTTAGCCGTGAGGGGGGAAATCGGAACTCGGGTCGCCGGGGTTCGTAGCGTAGCGTGCTAACCGCCACACGACTGCTCCCCCACTATATATAGAGAGAGACTACATTGTACACGCACACACGCGCATCTGAACGAGTCCCGGGATCAACCCACCCATCCATCTACCAACCCGCGCCGACGAGCGTGGCGAAGTATGGTCAAGAGAGCGCTGATGCCACGGCTTGTGGTCGAAGCCTCCCCCTCAAGCCGGCAGCGGACTGACAACGTCGCCTGCCAAATTACCAATTGGCCACATTTTAATGGCAGCGCGCTTAAAAAGCAGGACTGCAATTTTTTTTCAAACAAAAATCGTCATCATCATCAGCAGCAGCATCAGCAGCGATCCACTTCAGGCGAGCTTTGCGAACGATTCGAACGGTTACCCAAGCAAGCGGCGGACGTCTTTGATTGCGCCAAAACAAATAAACACCCCTTCTTATTATTGTGTTCTTCTCATTAAAACTATTAAAGCTAAATGTTGTGTGTGTGTGTGCGATCGGGTCGGCGCGAACACTCACCATGGACGCTTCCCTGCCGTTGAACCCCCCGCTAGCCCTAGCAAGCCGAGCATTGATTGGACGAGCTGCGCCGTGCGCCTCAACAAGGCGCGCTCCGATTGGTGAGCGCGACCGGCGGAGCTTTTAAAGGGCCCCGGACTACTTTGGGCGCTGTGCGGGGGGGGGGGGCACGTCGAGATTCTTAGGGTTCCCTTTTCTGATTATTATTGTTCTTTATTTTGTTAAGTGCATAATAACCGCGGATTGTGGTTATGGTACACTTTGTTTGAACGTCTTCAGTTAGCTTTATGTTTCGCCTTATCTGTGTTCTCTTTGAGTAAGAGTGGCCAGGAATAATTAGTGGCTTGGCCCAACATTTATCATTTGCACTGCACTCAATCAACAATGTATGGGTTTCAATTTTTTTAAGTCGAATAAAAAGCTAAAACATAAAAATAAATATATGAGAGAAATATTTATCCTAATCATTTATTGGTCCTAATAGCGGTCATTATACATCTTAGACATATAAAATGTGTAACATAATTGGTGCTGTTCTTTGTATGGAATTCATATTCTTTGGGTATTTCGTTAAAGCCACGTAAGAATTGCTTTTTGTAAGTTTTGCTCTTTCACAAATGTCACTCAGATGGTGCCATTAAAGCCGCGTCATTAAACAAAGCGTCCATTCGTATCTCAGCGGTGCGATCCTCTGAAATCCCTGCCACAATTGGGATATTTGGCCAATGCTATTCTTCTTTCGTATGGATTAATAGCAGCATATTCTTTGGTTCTTTCGGTAAAGTCATCACGTAGGTAGAAAAAAATAATAGATCACGACGTTTCGATCGCAACACAAGCGATCGTCATCAGGTGAGAGAAACTGCTGAGCCTGTTTCAGCAGTTTCCCTGCTGTGATTGTCTCACCTGATGACGGTCGCTTGTGTTGCGATCGAAACGTCGTAGTCTATTATTTTTTCTACCTACGTGATGACTTTACCGATAGAACCAAAGAGTGTGGATTCCTGCAGTCACGAAAGCTTCAAATCCAGATTAATAGCAGCAGATTAAATAAGTTAATTTAGATTTGTTGTCAACTCAACTGTCTGTTCAGAAGCAGAGTGGATCTCGTCCGTTCCACAATTTAAAGGAGCAAAGACAACAGCGGCGGAGTGTTTACGATGAGGGTCGACGGTTTAGCGATTCGTGGCCGCACCACTCGCAGGCCGCCGAATCTTCGATGCCCAATTTGTGCGCTACGTGGCCGCATCGGCCATGCCCGGTCCTGATTCGGTTGATGGTCGACCGTTCGCTGCGTGTAAGGTTGAAACCGGGAGGTTCCACGGTAGGGTCGCTATACGAGATGTTTCTCTTTCGCGTCGACCACAGTCCAGACTTGCTACCATCTCCCGCCTTCATTTGTATTTGTGGCATGGAGTGAGGCTGCTGCGATCCAGAAGGCGTGCCGTGATTTTAGGTGAACAGGCGGCGCTGGGTTGATGTCCCGATAGGCTTCTGACTTTGTGCGAGAGAAAACCGAAGAACCCGTAGAAAATCTACCATGATATGAGAGCATAACACTAAAATGTCCGTTTCACAGACAGGTTCATGTACCACTTTCTGTGCTGCCATCAGCCTGACCACCTCGCAGCCAAGAGGGCTTGGAAGATTCACAAACCTCTGTATGATCTTGACTTAAAACTTGTGACTGCAGGAATTAATATTCTTTGGTTATTTCGTTAGTCACGCAGATAGAAAATAAAATTAATAAAAAAAACATTTTTATTAACTTTCTTTTCTACCTCTGTATGATCCACAAACCTTTGGCTCCAAAGCACTGCATCACAGACATTTTGTTGACTTGAGCTGTTAGAATTTGTTCCAATAAATACAAGCCACCAAATATCTGGACGGCTCAACTGGGCCACAGGGGTGAGCTTTTGCAGCCCCCTCCTTTCTGCCTTGCCCACTCGCTCTGATATTGATCCTGCCTACTCCGCATCCAACCACCGCCCAGTGCTCAGCCCCACATTGACCCCCGCCATCATCCTGAGTCGGGCATGCGGCCAGAACATTTACACCTGGGACAAATTCCCATCTTTAGCAAATGCTTCGGGGTAAGGGGAGGGCACACCGACAGAGCCTTTCTGAAACCACCGGGACTGTCCCGGCCAAAACAGGATGTATGGTTGCTTGACAACATATCAATTGGTCAGTGGCCTTTATTCAGAACCGTTGTGAAAGCAGTCTCTTGGAAGGGAGACCCTGGAGTATACTTGCAAGAGAAGAGCTTGAGCGTATTTGCTGTGGCTACAAATAGGGAACATAGAGAAGAAACAGTGAAGCCAAACAGCTCACGATACCCCGGTTCGTTGAATGCCACTCAAGTCGAAACGGCACTAAGGGCTTACACGTGGTGTAAATGGGGACATTGGCGTCCAAATGTAGTCCTGCGCCCCAATCTGAAAGTGAAAGCATTTACAGATGTATTGGCTGTCTGCGCACACGTGTGGCCGATTAAACCGAGACTCCAGCAGACTAGCCTTGGGAGCAAGTCCTTTAAATAAAAACCTCATTGGGAAGTGCTGCTCACACAGATCAAAAACAATGACGTAGCATGGTTGGCAATGGGGCCCTCTGTACAACTTGCCCTCTTTCTAGCCCTGTGCCTAGGCCCCTCCAGCTCATGGACCCTGATTGCATGTGCACCACTTGCATACTCAATGTACGTATGTTGTACGAACGTAGCCAACAGTGCTAATCGGAGGTGCGAGAAGTAGCAATACCACGGGCCAACAGCCTTCTCATCGGGCAGTGCGGGCAGAGCAGGAATGAGTACCATCTGAGGTGAAAAATCCTATGATCAAATCACCTGGTTTACAAAGTGAAGGGAGGCACTTTCCCCACCCACTCCACCACTGAGAATAATGTATGTGTTAAACTTCTTTTGCACCGTACGTAGCCAACTATGGTAATCGGAGGTGCGGGGGAAGGGCATCACACTAAACACAAAAGGCAGGTCTAAAGAAATACATTATCAATCTATAATTAAAAGTGCACCGCACCAATGGCTTCCGATTATCGGAAGAGCATTCCAGGTCGCAGACGCGCATCTGAAAGCACGCGATGCAGTGGCCGTCTTTGTTCAATGGCTAGCCAAAATGTTGGCCATGTGACAGGTAACTGATTCTCTGAGCTGGCATTTAGCAAAATTAAGTGGAAAATATAACGTAATGGTTTCCCCGCTTAATGCGATAAGATGCGTGCCAAAATAGGCAGTGCACGAAGTGAAACCGCACAAGATGCCTGCAGAGGAGCCCATACAGTACACAAAATGTTGTCCCACGTCCAACCGCAGTCACATGAGTGAATTCAAACCGAAAACAATACTATACTCTTTGGTTCTATTCGGTAAAGTCACGTAGGTCCCTTCACCTGATGAAGGCCACTTGTGTTGTGGCCGAAACGTCGTGATTTTTTAAAATTGTTTTATTTTATTTTTTACCTACGTGACTTTACCGAATAGAACCAAAGAGTATGGATCCTTGCAGTCACGAAAGCTTCAAATCTAGAATTGAAAACAATTCTGTTCATGCATAGATAATTTTGGGTAGAAATAAGTTTAACTGCACGTACGCGAAATGGCACAAACCGAACCTGCGTAAAAGGGAGGTGAAACCTGCATTGCGATTGCTTCTTTTGTGCAGTCATTGATTATCAGGCTGAAATAAAAAAAACGGAGATCAACTCAACCATAAAACATGCTTTAATCATTGGGCGGCAGTTTCCGGATTGGAACCCAGGACCGAGGTTGTACCAGCTCAGCGCTCTGACCTCCGCGCTACCCGGCCACTGAACGAAAGTTGTTTTATTGAATTTGTCTAAATTACACGTAGGGACAATCTTGCATGTGACCCGTGCCCACTGTGCCTCGGTTCTTCGTGGCCGTGATCGTCCTCTTGGGCACAGTGGGGGTGGTCAACAAAAAGTAACAAAATAAAAACCAATAGTTCTCCAGACGTGATCTTCTTGCTCTCCATGCTTGGACACAAGGAATCCAGGCAGATACCTTTCACACACTGTGGGTTTATTGAACCAGCCTCTCCAGCAAACGAGTATATTGGACCATCTTAAACGACCAAATGTGCTGTCAACTTCACGCCCCACTGATGAAAACAACTGCGCAACGCAGAGCCGATTCTCAAATCTATAACTACATGCGAATCTGTACGAAGCTGCTGAGCGGCCATTTGGAGCCCTGCTTAGAGCATCGGCGACAACGTTCCCCTTCCCCGGTATGTGCTTGATATCAAAAGCATATAGGGCCAACTTGGTAACCCAACGTTGTTCACAAGCATCCAACTTTGGCTTTGTCATGATATGCGTCAGCAGATTGTTGCCAGTGAAAACGGTGAAAGTGTCCCCTCAGCCAGTGACTACATTTCTCACAGACACTGCACTTGAACGCAAGGAATTCCAGTCAATGCGCAGGGTATCTATTCTGTGCCCATGTCAGTGCTTTGCTGGCAAAGGTCACTGGTCGCGCCTGATCTCCGCCTTCTGGCCGGATTATCAGTCATACACCCTGTAAAGGTAATGGGGGCAGGCTGTCCCTGATCTGCAACACCGGTAAGATGTAAACGATTAGCACCATCCTGTCAGAAGCTACCTTCTAGATGCATTGTGACCTCTTGGCCAATCTGCAGTGCCATCTGAGTGACCAAATCACTTACGACATCTCTCTGCTCCTGAGACTTTTGGCTTTTCCCCTGCCTGTCCCATTGCAGTACTGCAGGCGCCTGGACCCTCTAATTTATCCAATTCACCTTGCGTGGAATCAACACATCGCAAAGTGGCTGTGCCCCGTCCAAAACTCACTCTGCGACTCCCATATCCCGAATCCGTTGTTAAATGCTCATCGACATATTTTCCCAATTTGCTGTTGTCCATCTTCCGACAAGGCGTTTATCACCAACACGAACAGGAAAGCCCGACAAACAATGTCAACATGACGACCGAATATGAGAAAAAAATGTCAAAAAAATTCTGAGCAACGTGAATATTTGAACTGTCACAGCGCAGTAATCACGCAATGCAATATATGTGGTGGGTTAAATGCAGGCGCACACTGGACTTTGGAGGCAACACTATTTAGCTAACACAACAGGTAACACTTAACATAACGACTTAAGGTGGTAGCCACCGTTCACAACTTAGCTAACCCACGGGGGTACTACATCACTGGACCAGGACAGCCCAACACGCTGCTTGGTCCACTAGCGGATACCGGAGAGCTTCATCCCAGAGATGACCCAGCAGCATAGCAGGACAGCACAGAACAGCCCAGCTCTCCATCCACGCCCCGCTTATAACCACTCCGGCGTGGGCGGCTCCGCCCCAAGCCACGCCCCCCTTCCCGATCCTTTGGGAAGGCCCAAGCCCCCAACCACGTGACCCCCTTGGGGCCCCTGCCCCCCCTTTATCCAGTCATGTGTCCTGTTGGGTTCACGCAGAGTGTCACGGCCTGACACGACCTCCGTGACACCCACCTACAGCCCCCATACCGAGCCAACACAGTAGTGTCGTTCTACTACACGACACACGTATCGCAATCCGAGTCACAGCACCATTGTCCATACGGTATGCACGAGAAGCGGTATGACCCAGCACAAGAGGACACAGGCGAAAAACTCTTCAAGTGCAATGTGTGTGGGAAGGCATTTTCACGTTCATTGCATCTTAAAAATCAACAAAAATACACACAGGTGAGAAGCCCTACAAGTACAGTTTGTGGAAAGGCGTATACAGAGATAGGAACTCTTCGCACGCACCAGAGAACACACTCAGGTGAGAAACCCTTCAAGCACACTATGTATGGGGCCCAAGCAGAGGTGCACGAAGCAGCAGCCAATCTGGATAAGGAAGAGAATTGGAGTGAGTTTGACACTCAGATGCCTGTCAAGGACCGTGATCAACTTACCAGAAAAAATATTTTGGACTGGTCTGAACAATTCACCAATGCTCCTCCACCAAATGATACTGAACAAAGGGTGGACGTTGAGGCATCGCCATCTCCATACCGAGTGAACATGAATGCTGCCTACGGGAATGGTGGAAATGCATATCCTACCCTGGCAGTTAGTCGGCGACTCAGCGTCGCACACGTGGGGTCAGACATGGATGCACCAAGTCAGACCCACATTCCAGACAGTCACATAAAGGGCTCAAACCAACATGATCGAAACCCTTTGGGCTCACAATCCAACGCCATCGCGAATGACGACATGCAAGGCAATGCAGCCAACAATGGCACCTCACAAGCGCCAGTATGGACACACCCTGGATCAGCAGGCTTAGGGGAACTTTGCTAGGTACTTGGCTCACCGCGAACTAATCAACACAGGACTTGTTAAGTTTGATGACCACTCTGATAACTATCGAGCCTGGAGATCTACCTTCAGGAATGTAATCATAAATGCAGACATATCTGCAAGTGAAGAACTCGACCTGTTGGTGAAATGGTTAGGAAACGAATCTGCAGAGTACGCAAAGAGGATCCGGTCGGCAAACATAGACGACCCTGCCTCAAGCCTGCATGCGGTGCGGGAGAGGCTCGAGGAGTGCTATGGTAGCCCAGAAACCATTGAGAAGGCTCTCTTCAAGAAGTTGCAGAACTTTCCAAAAATCTCTGGTCGAGACAATAAAAGGTTATGAGAGCTTGGAGATCTTTTGATGGAGCTTGAATCAGCCCAGGCTGACCCCTACTAACCAGGTCTCATTTTCTTGAATACCTATCATGGCGTGAACCCCATCGTAGACACAGGCGAAAAACTCAAGTGCAATGTGTGTGGGAAGGCATTTTTACGTTCATTGCATCTTAAAAATCAACAAAAAATACACACAGGTGAGAACCCCTACAAGTACAGTTTGTGGAAAGGCATATACAGAGAGAGGAACTCTTCACACGCACCAGAGAACACACACAGGCAAGAATATCTTCTAGTGCAGTGTGTGGGATAGCATTTTCACGTTCATTGCATCTTAAAAATCACGAGAGAACACACAGAGGTGAGACCTTCAAGTGCACGGTGAGTGGGAAGGCGTTTACACAGCTAGGAAATCTTCGTACTCACCAGAGAACACACTCAGGTGAGAAACCCTTCAAGCACACTATGTATGGGAAGGCTTTTAAATGATCACAAGTATGAGATAGGCATGAGCAGATCCACAAGGGAGAAAACCCCAGCTTCTCAATGTGGCCAGAAGTTAGCTTGGAACATGAAGACATGAACTTGGTACGTGAAGAAGTGAATTGGAACATGAAGACATGAGCTTGGAACATGAAGTAGTTGTGGTGCCACGGCCTCGAAGCAACCTGGCAAGAGCCACGAATCCCCCCTGGCCCCCACACTGAGCACACACACGTAGTGTCCTGGCGGCGGATTGCCTGGCACAACGGGTTTTAATCCAAAGGGTCCCTAGGAGGAAAGTCCCACGGTTTCCCGGTGACAGTAGATTGGCCGACCCTCGCAGGACAGGTCACATTGCGGTGCCCCTGAGTTGGTTTAATATTGTATGGGTGCAAAAAGGTTCACCAGGCCAGCCGCAATGAGTCATTCACGACATCGGGAGGGGCTGGGGTGGAATATTAAGCGAGAAGGGCAGACCATGAGGTCAGGGGATTGCAGCGCCACGACCTCCCCCGACCTCCATACCGAATACACTTGCAAGGTGTGTATTCGCCAGTCGAGCGTCATTCTGGATTAACAAGGGTGAGTAATAAATTAATGAGTACGGACGGACAGGCAATGGGTCGCAGAAGCACCATGTAAGGACAAAAAAAAACGGGCGGTAATCACAGGCAGACGCACGATTGGCCGCGCGGTACAACGCAACCCCAGGATTTTGAAGTCAGGAGGATAAAAGGGGAGCCTGGTGTTCGTTCAAATCAGAACTTTCTTCAACCTCTTGGCCGCCAAGACCCACTCCCTGCCGTCCTGCCTTCTCGAGCCGCTCGCAGCATCCGTGTGACGTCAGCGAGTGCCACTACGAGGCAGTGGTAGGCAAGGTTTTTTCGTCCTCTTCCCTCCGACTATCACAGCGTCCGTGCGATGCCTCCGGGTAGTGCAGGGTTTGCGCCGAGAATAAAAGTTAGTGCAGAGCATAGGCGTGGTGTCTCTGATCTCTGTGTGGAGTAGGCCTCGGCAAGGTTAGGTGATTTACCCTTTTTACCGGGTAAAAGGTAAAGGTGTCGACATCTCAAGGGGTAAGGTAAAGGGTAGGGTAAAGGTAGCGCAGAAGAATAACCCGGTAGGGTAAAGGTAGCGTGAAATATTACCCGGTAAATACCTTGTTTCCCGCTCGCTAAAACCTCCGTGGCGCATCCATTATTGCGCCACCCCCCCCACCAACTACAAAAGTCTATTTGTATACTATTTGCATTGTGTACAGTCTGGAAGCTGCCCACATGCCAAATTTCAAGTTTGTATGTTGGGAAGTATGCTAAACATTTCTAACAGACACCAATTCACAAATTTCCCTTTTACATATATATAGATGAATAAAGCGCTCTACCTAGCATTTACCTGTTACGATTGCTGCGGTGTGCACGGGCGCGCATTTAGAGATAATCGGCCGCAGGTACAAGCGCGTTCGTACCCCCCCCCCCCCCTGCGTCAGCGACAGCTGTGGTGTGCACGGGTGCGTGGTTTAACTCCGTGGCTACGAGCCAGCAGCACGAGTATGTCCCTCAGAGAGGGCCCTAGCGCGGGGGGCCCGATCACTCGGGTCTGCGGGGGGCCCGGCGGGAGCCGACCGACAAGGTGGAGGGGGCGGTACGGGCGGAAGTCGCGGCCCACCTGCCTAGTGAGGGCGGTGGGGTGGACGTCGGGCCCCACAAAGTGAATTGAGAACCGTAAGACGAAGATAATCCGAGTCACGGCACCAGCGTGACCCGTGCCACACCTGTGCCTCAGTTCTTCCTGGCCGTGATCGTCCTCTTTGGTACAGCGTGGGTTGGTCAACAGTAAGTAACAAAATAAAAACCAATAGTTCTGCAGGCATTATGTTCTTGCTCTCCATGCATGGGACACCATGAATCCAGGAGACTCGGTTCACACGGTGGGTATATTGAACCAGCCTCTCCAGCGCATGAGCATGTCGGACCGTCTGCAACGAGATAAATGTGCTGTCAACTTCACGCCTCACTGATGAAAATCCTTGCGCCACGCCGAGACGATTCTTAAATCCACATCGTCGCCAATGCGAATTTGTAATTTTTTTTTTATCTCACAAGCTGCCGAGCGGCCATTTTGAGCCCTAAGCTTTACCACTTAATAGAATTAAACGATACGAACTTAAAGCAACTCATCACAAAATAACTATTTTTGTTTTATCACCAGTATTCCATTCATCCATTGATTGTTATAACAGAAGACTCCCCATGTGCACTCAAACACGCTACAAATACGAGTACAATTAATTATATGTCTTACACGAGTAACGTCCATACTCTTTGGTTCTATTCGGTAAAGTCACGTAGGTAAAAAATAAAATAACAAAAATCACGATGTTTCGGCCACAACACAAGTGGCCTTCATCAGGTGAAGGGACCGTGCTGTCATGAGGACAGCGTTGGAGTGAAAACAGCCAAGCCCAGGTCGCGTCCTTTAAGCTGTGTGGGAGGAAGCAAAAACGCTTTGACAAAGGAATTAGCGTAAAAATGAGCATGATGTATGTAGGAAGTACATGATGGACCATGATGGACCAGGCGCGGGTGGGGACCATCATGGTCCATGTACCTCCGAAGTACATCATGCTCATTTTTATGCTAATTCCTTTGTCAAAGCGTTTTTGCTTTGACAAAGGAATTACTTAACACCAAAATTAACCTTTTAAAACTCTCACAACCAAATTTAATGTCATGAGGAAAATAATAAAGTACTATTTTTTTTAGTTATTGCGTACGGAAGTATGTTCTTATTCTTGCGTGTGGAAGTAATGGTGGGGAACTAAATGCCAATGTCGAGGTCTGCATTCGGGGTTGAGTTTGTGTAGTTTTTGCTATATTGTACAGCAGAGTACATCCGTTGAAGGGGTGCACACTAAAGTGGTTTACCCTGGTCCAAAGTTTGTGATTGCATGATTCACAATTGCACTGCGACTCGTCTGTAACTGTATCTGTGTGCCTCCACGCATCTCTATGAGTTTATGCATCTGTGTGCATCTATGCGTCTCTGTGTCGTGAAGCCAGCCACCACCCGACACATACAAATTAAAGGTGTGTCACGTCAACAGAACGTGGCCATTTCGTTACTAGTACAGCAGGGGTCGGGAACCTTTTTGACTAAGAGAGCCATGAAAGCAAAAAATTTGGAAATTTATTTCAGTGAGAGCCATATAATATATTTTAAAAGTGAATTCAACTAAATGTCAGTATAATAAGCCTCTGAATTTATTCTTTTAAATAATGTTGTTATAACACTCACCATTAATGCGACTTCTGGTGCTGCATGGATTTGCTGATGTCTTTGTAGTCGGGTTGGTACTTGGTGAGGTTAAGCTTCATGCAAGCGTTGAGGCTTTCATCCGTTAAACGTGATCGTAGGTTGGACTTGATGTTTTTAAGATGTGAGAATGACTGCTCACATGCATACGTAGATCCAAACATGGTCAATACAGCAATACTCACACGCTGCAATGTGTGGTATGTGACAGGAAGCGCGTTCCAAGTTTTGAGAATCAGCTGGTCTTCGGGTTGGAGTTTTTTCATTTCTGTCCACATGTGCTTGCTCGCCAACTCCGCTTTCTGTCGTGTGATTCTTTCCAAATCTTCATTCAGTGACTTGAACTTATTCACCCACATGTCTGAGGCCTTCAGGTCAGCCACTTCTGCTTCAAAATCTCTGACGGAGATACCAGGGATGTAATTCAGGTCGGCTGTGTTCAGTGAACACTCGTTTGGATGGGTGATGAACTTAAAAAGACGAGTGTGCTCACGAAATTCTCCAAAGCGTGCTTTGAAGGACTGTAGGAGACTGGATGTGCAGCCAGCTAGCTGGTGGAGATCAAGGTTTTGAATGGGCTCACTTGCTGTGCATGCATCTTTAAATTGGCTCAGTTTTTCAAAATGTAGTAAATGACCTGTTTCAAGATCCGTGATGAAAAGCTCCAGCTTGTTTTCAAAAGCAAATACAGCTTGTTGAAGGGATAACACTGTATTTCCAATGCCTTGCATTTTCACGTTGAGCTGGTTCAGATGTTCAGTCAGATCTACGAGATAGTAAAACTTGAGGAGCCACTCGGTGTCGGCTAGCTCAGGATGCCCGACGCCTTTCATTTCAAGGAAAGTCCGGATTTCGTTCAGGCAAGCCGCAAAACGGCTAAGCACCTTCCCTCTTGACAACCAACGCACATTGCTGTGCAAAAGCAGACCAGGATAGTTATTTACAACTTCATCCAGCAGTGTTTTAAACTGGCGATCATTTAAGGCTCGGGCAACAATAAAGTTGATCACACGAATGACCAGCGACATCACTTCGCCAAACTGCCTGTCACACATCTGAGCACAAAGTGCCTCCTGGTGTATAATGCAATGGAAACTTAGGATGGGTCTATTTTCATGTTCACGGAGAAGCGCCACAAATGCTTTGTTTTTCCCCACCATACACGGAGCACCATCAGTACACACTGAGAGAAGTTTATCCATAGGTAGACTTTTTTCTTGAGCAAACTCCATGAAAGACTTGAATAAATCCTCACCTCTTGTGGACCCTTTTAATGGCAGAACAGCAAGACTTTCTTCGCGCAGTGTGTCACCAACAGCATATCTTGCAATCACGCTGAACTGCGACAAATGGCTCACGTCTGTTGACTCATCCAAAGCCAGAGAAAAGAACGGCGCTGCATTTATGTCCTTCACTTGCGTTTCCTCCACTTTGTTTGCCATCACGATGGTACGATCATGAACAGTTCTTGCCGACAGAGGCATGTCTTGTATCCGTTTGATTATCTTGTCTTTGTTCGGAAGATCATCAAAAAGTTCATTGGCTACATCCAGCATGAACGTTTTAGCATACTCGCCATCTGTGAATGGTTTTCCGTTCCTCACTATTGCTAAAGAACCAGCAAAGCTAGCCGAATTATAGTCACCTTGCCGGGTCCATACGCGGAGTTGCTGCTGGCTAGCTTGCACCCTGCTCAGCTCTTGGCACGCTTTCTTTCTGCTGTCTCCCGCAGGGTATTTTGATGCAAAGGTAGCGTGGCGCGTGTCGAAGTGCCGCTTTACATTCGACCGTTTCAACGATGTAATTTTGTCATTGCAAATTAGACACACCGCAGAACCCGCTCTCTCCACAAAGGCGAATTCTTCGGTCCATTCGTCCTGAAATGTACGATACTCGTCGTCTTTTTTTCTTTTCGCCATCTTCTTCGTCGAAGGGTTAGCTTTGAGCTAATGACCGAGCAGACGCAGTCTCAGACTGATTCAAAAGGGGGCGTTTACCTGTTTTACCCAGCAACGGCAAACGTAGGCCAGTATCATCCAATTAAAATAATGGACAATTGCTCCTGCAGCCCTGAACAGGACATGCGCAGTGAAAAATCGATGGATGGATTAAAACAAGTGAGAATATTTTGTTTTATCTGCGAGCCATATGCAATCATCAAAAGAGCCACATCTGGCTCGCGAGCCATAGGTTCCCGACCCCTGTAGTACAGTGTTGGGGAGCAAATCCACAACATTTACAATCAGAGTCCGACGTTTCGCCAGTAATTACAACGAGCTTCATCAGGCAAGTTGTTGAACGACTTGCAGCTCCGACAACAAGCGGTGTAGCGCTGTGCTCGCAACGAATCGGCACGTTCTGTTTACGTGACAAACCCCCTTGCTGACCGGCTGTGTCGGCTGGTGGTGGATTTATCGACACGTGTGTGTATATGTACGCGGTCTAATTAAACAAAAAAAAACATATATCACGTATGACATTGGTCGCGAAGGCCCTACTTACGACTACGACTACTCTCTGTGTGTTAAACTTTAACATCGTCGGCACCGCTTCACCGCTTCACCCCCTCCCCCACAACGCCCCCCCCCATCCACTTCACTTCCGGGCGGCGGAGCGTTTCCGCGCCCAAGCCCCCCGTGATTGGTCCCCTGGAATCCGTGCCGCCCACGTGACGAGGCTCGGCTTCCGGCGACTGTGTGCGTTTGGGGGCACCACGTGCGGTTCGGAGGCCGGGTTCCCGTTCGGTACGAGACGCTTCTTACTCCTACACACACACACAACACCCCACACTGTGTTGTGTGTTTTATGTGTGTTGTGTGTGTGGGGTGTTGTGTGTGTGGGGTGTTGTGTGTGTGTGGGGTGTTTTGTGTGTGGGGTGTTGTGTGTGTGGGGTGTTGTGTGTGTGGTGTGTTTAGTGTGGGGTGTTATGTGTGTAGTGTGTTTGTTTTATGTGTGGTGTGTTATCTATAGTGTGTGGTGTGTCCTGGGCCTCCCCTAGGTAGACTCAAATGAGTACCTAGGCGCGTTGTGTAAACATCGCCACTGGGGAGACAAAGGCGGCCGGGCGTGGTGCTGGCCACCCACCCCCTCGTGTGCCGTGCCGACCTTTATAGGAGCTCGCTAACAGCACTTGCCCCCTCCCCCACTCCCCCAACAGTCTGCTGAGGCTACACGGGGGATCTTTGGTGTGTCGCGAACAAATAATAATAAAATAAACCCCTCGCGAAAGACGAACTAAATAAACAATTAAAGCCGCCCACACATGCGCACAGGGGCGCGGACAAAGCGCTCCCAATTGAACTGTTGAACACTAAACCCAGGGGCAGGATTTGAACGTGGTGGGTGGTGGTGGGTGGTGGTGCTGGTTGGTTGGTGGTGGTCGAGCCCCCCTAACGCGAATAGTAACCCCGCGGTTTCTGTTAACGCTCGCTTGTTACCCCCCCCCCCCGCTCCCTCCTACTACTACTACACCACGACACACGCTCTCTCAGGAGCGGATAGAACGAACGGGCCATGGTAACGTCTAAAGTTACTCGCTCCGCGTGAATAATTCGCAAAGGCGGGCTGGTGGGGGGGGGGTTTGCTGTGAGGCAGGTGAGGGCGACAAAAGGAAGGCAGTAGGAGCGGCAGCAGAGCGGTCGTGGGTTTTTTTTTCGTGAGTGGGTGGTGGAGTTGGGTTCGTGAAGCTGTGGTGGCCGTGTTTGTTGTTGTTGGGGGTGGTGGTGGTGGTGGACAGGCGGCCGTGAGGCGGCCGTGAGGCCAGGCCCCAGTGTGCGAGGGAGCCCGTGGGCCAAGCCCCCAAAAGGTAACCAAAACCCCGCGTCGTCGTCGTCGTCGTGGTCGTCCCCCTGAATGGCGCCCACGGGGTTTTGAATGTTCGTTCAGTTTTGAACTGAAGACGTCGTTGCATTGTTGTTACGTTTACAAGTGTGCGGACACACGTACACACGCGCGTCTTGTCTCGTGCGTGGTGGTGTTTGGGCTGCTGGTGGTGGCGGTGGTGGTGTTTGGGTTGTTGTTGGTTGTGGTGGTGGTGTTTGGGTTGTTGTTGTTGGTTGTGGTGGTGGTGTTTGGGTTGTTGTTGTTGGTTGTGGTGGTGGTGTTTGGGTTGTTGTTGTTGGTGGTGGTGGCGTGACCGCCTGTGATCAATCCGCGCCGGCTTGCGACAATCTTCGGCAAGCTAAACCCGGGTGTTGGTGGTTGTTGTTGTTGTTGTTCCTTTGTGGTGTCTAGTTTTGTTTGAATGGGCTGCCACTACACACAACGGGGTGGGTGGGGGTGTTATAGGCTGTGCTGCTGAGGGCCGACGTAGTGCACATTTAAAAAAATACGACGTACTGCACTTCTATGCTGCTGTTGTATTGCACTGTTCTATGCTGCTTTTGTACTGCACTGTGCTATGCTGCTGCTGTTGTACTGCACTGTGCTATGCTGCTGCCCAAGTCATCTATGCTTGCCCGCCTTCACCAACCCGAACTGACCAACAGTGGTGAAGTATGGTCACAGCCCAATAACCTCCTCGACGCACGTTGGCGTGGAGTGGCCCTCGTCCAGCAGTGGATCGACAACAGCGAACGTGCACGCGCGTACCGTGAAAGTAACTTTGGTTTGGCTTATCCATAACTTGTCAACCCATACGGTGTACCCACCCGTATTCTTGTACAGGGAAATTGAGTACTCGGGTCCATACGGCGTTAACAGCCGTTTCAATAACGGGCAACGGCAAATTGTGTCTGTCTGTGTTTCTCCCTCGTGATGGAGACTTTGTAGGATGAACGTTGAGATTTATAATGGGCACGGGGTGAGCAATAAGGTGGTCTGAATTGGTCTGTAATCAGGTAGGGCACTGACAAGGGTTTGAGAGGTATGTATATTGTGAATAACCGACAGACGAGAACTCTTGACCGTGGCCACAATATCCTCCCTCGGCAAACGTGGGTTACGCGAAACACAGAATGTTGTCCACTGGTCCTATTCTTCCTGTTATCCGCGATTGACCGTGACTTTGTCGAATTTGCGGGGATGGCATATCCTCGATCTAGCATCCGCGATGGTTTTGGCCACATATGAAATCAATTTTTCCGCAGGGTTATCTGAGAATTGTTATCCCCGACCGCGGATTAAAGAGGGGGGTGGGGGGTAAAATCTGTGATAACCCCGCGGATTAGAGGAGTTCCCCTTCGACTGGTAAACATTGTCGCGGGGCACGTTTTTTTGACTGGTGTTGATGTTTGGTGGTTCGTGGTTTAATATCGAGGGCTATTCATATATAACCAAGCAGTCATTGTCTCGAACCGCTGTTAATTCTTAGGCGCTGTTTAAGACGATCTGTTTGTGATGATAACAGTGATTTCGAGCGATTTGTCAGAATCGGAATATTTATTTACAGAATCCGATGAGCTGTAATGCTCTCTTTCATAGATGTCCAGTCGGGGCAGGTAAGAACCTTACTACAACAATTATAAAACAAATTCGAGACTAAGGGTCTCCGTAATGCTCAAGCAGTGTATTAGTCATGGTCCTTCTTTGACCATACTTCACCACGCTGGTCAGTGCGGGTTGGTTAAAGGCGGTTTGGGGGGTGGGGGGGTAGAGCCACGACCGGTTTAGACATCACTCGCCACTGATGTTAGCCGTGGCTGGGAATAGAACCTAGCCCCTCCGGGCTCATAACGCATTGCGCTAACCATTGCGCCACCGTCCACACCCGCTTTGTCGCTTGAGTTGAGTATATTAATGATCTCAGGTAGTGGATCATTAGCAGGTATGGGTTGAGTCTGTAATGCAAAATCTTAAACTTTGAAGCGCTATATGTTTTTTAATGCCTAATCCTAGAGTGGTACAGATGGCTGAGAGTGCTGTCCTCGCAAAATCGTGGCGATAAAAGTTTATCCGAGGCACTACTGCTGTACCAGACCCCAACCCTTACGCCTAATCCCTAACATTTTCCCTAACCCCTAACATTTTCCCTAACCCCAATCCTCAACCCTAACCATAATCCTAAACTCTAAACCTCTCGCCAACCCCTAACTCCTAATCCTAGACCCCAAACACCCTATCTCTCAACCCTATCATTAACCCCTGACCAAAAACCTGAACTCTAGACCATCATTTTATCCATAACAACTAAATGCAAACTCTAAATCGTCAACTCGAACCATTAACCCTAAACCCCCGATCCTTAACCCCTGAACCATGGACAAAGACGGCATTCATAATTAATCAACTCAGTCCTAAGGAAGGTTTGTGATTGGACGAAACCCTGGTCAGTGATTACGTAAAAAACATTTCTTGGCACAGCAATCCTTTACAGAGGGTGGTTGATGCAGATTAAAATTCTGTGTTTTTATCGGGGTCGGATCAGAAACGATGATACAAAGGTGGACGACCGCAGGGTGGAGTGCATTTGTACAACTGAATTTTGGGCGAGACCAGTGATGGACTGGCTGCCAAAGGAGGGAATCAAACCCGAGCAGATGGCCACCGCGGAGATGGAACCATGAGATCCGTCTCTTGCGTGGGAACTTGAGGTATCGTGGCATCGCGAGATGGCGACGGGTCTTGGCGAGGCCTTCATCCAGCAGAGGATAGGCCACGGCTCGTGTTCACGAGTGACGCTTGCAACTGACAACGTCGCGAATTCACGATGTTGTCTGGGCATGGTACTCTACATTGGTGAGTAATGCGGTGGTGATGGTAGTGGTGGTGTGATTCATGTGCCAAATGTTCACCTGTCTATTACTGGCGAATGAATAACTTTGAGTCTCAAGCCGAGTCTTGCCCCCGCGTGCCAGAGCGAAATTGAATTTGCTGGAGTTGGACAACCGAGCCATGTGTAGTCACGGCCACGGAGGCTTTGTCCTGGGGTGTGGTGATTGTTTCAAACTCTCAGTTGGCCGAGCACAGGTCCAAAACGCCGAGTGGGCAGTAACAAACGGCACTGTTTGGGATGAAAGGTGTAATGGATGTGAGCAGGCGCGTTTCTTGACTTGAGGAAGCGTAAATATGGAACGTTTGTTCCAATGCTGGGCCAACGTTGGTCCAACATTGACCCAATGGCATGCTTACTGGGAAGGTGTCGACGCTGATTCGTGTGCTGCCAGTGCAGGAGCTGTGTCTGCACTTGCACGTGTGCAGCTCATTTCCTCAATCCACTGCTGGATGGAGGGACTCCTCCACTGTCCTTTTTTGGGTCTCAACCATCGTCGACATTCTGACGAGCAACTCGCGAAACGTGTCCACGGCGGTGTTTGCGCGCGTCAGATCTTCACAGCGAGCCTTGCCCCACATTGCTGGACGGTGCGTGTGCTGTGGTATTGTCAGCCGCTGCCGGATGAGGGCCTCCCTCCCACCCTCCCCCCGTGTGGGCTTGGGGGTTATTTGGCCATTCTTGGGTCAGTTCGGATTGGTGAAAGCGAGATGCGTAGATGTGGTACAATTATTATTAACTTGGCCACACTGTCCTCTGCTGCCCCAACGCCTATACCAACCTGTTTTTATTCATCTGCCATTGCCGAGAATGTCGCCTGTCATGTACATTTCTTTTCCCCCTTCGAAGGCTGCACGTTGTTGTTGATGAATGTGAATTTTATTCATGAGCACCTTTCCCATCAAAGCAACCCTCCAGGCACGGACCTGCTTGGTTTCTGAGATCTGATGGAGATGGGGCGAATTCCGAGTGATCTGCTCATAGGCTGCACATTTGGCGAAAGAACACGTATTTTTTTAAATCATCAGTTGGAGTTCCGCATGGCCCCCATTCAAACACGGCGGAATGCGGGACACGCTGATCCAACCTTTTGTATTGTATTCAAAAGGCTCATTCACCCTTCCAAGCAGCCCCATTCAATACAAAGGCTTTAATCACATCAATCACATTAGGCCAACCATTACGTCCCGTACAATAATAAAACCCACTGTTCCCATGGGTCCGAGGATCCACATGCGATGATCCACCTATTGACTTCTAGAATTAATTGAAAATTCAAATGCCGATTACTCCATGCTAAGGTCATCTTTGCAGCGACCAAGATCAAGCAAAACCACGGATAACGCAAACCGTGTTAATATTAGGTCAGGAAAACGCCCGTGTCTGTCAAAACAAACTAATTGTGAATTAGAATATTGGCGGTTAAAGCCCACGTATAAGACCACATCCATCGTCTACCTACGTGGAATGGGGAGGTGGGGGGGGGGTGGTGATAACATAGAATGCCGTCGTCCGTTCCTACCGCTGCTTAAAGCGATCGGTCGGTCGCAATGGGCCACTGGGCCGCCGGCCCTCCAACGATTGAGGAGCAGCGGACGATCAAAGCAGAAGTGCGAATCGAAATCCAGGTTTAATCTGCACGGTGGGTGACTCGGGCTGGCCGCTCGCCCGCGGGCAATTGAGAGTCACCGTGTCCACTCTGTGCATGCATGTGTGAGCAGGTGTCGCACTGTTCGCGACAAGAAGCCGAGCCTTGAGGACGAGACCTTTCCAAAGGCACAGACAAGAAGAAAGAAGTGCAGAGAGTGGAAACCCAGAAGGAGAAGAGGTGGAAGGAGCGACACGGGGCGAAGAGGAGGCGGTAAACACGGGAGGAGGAGGATTAGGAACGCGGGAGAAGAAGGAAGTGGGAACACAGGAAGAGAGGCAGAGGAGAAAGTGAGGGCGGAAGGGCATTAGGAATACCGGAGGAGGGATCGTTAACACGGCAGGAGCGTAAGGAGGAGACCGCAGCATTCGGCGGTTACTATGGCCGTGGAGGAGCGGCTGCATTCGCCGCACCGGGGCTTCCCGGCGTGGCTTGGCACGCGCGGGCTCAGCCCCGAGATCGCGCTCGCCATGGACACCGAGCTGGGGATCCGGGACTACGAGGTGCTGCTCGCCTGCGCCGAGGACCTGCAGGTTCGCTCCGAGCTCTTCTGCGTCGCCCGCGAGCGCCTGCCCTTCGGCTTCTACGCCGTGCTGCGCCGCGTGGTGGCGGCGTTCCCAGCGGAGCGCGTCGGCGACTGCGGCGCCGCCGCGTCGGGCCGATCGTGCCCCGGCCTTGGCTCGCTGCTGGAGGCGCTCGTGAACACGCTGAGCAGCCTGAGCCGCGAGCTCCTCCGCTCGGCCGACAAGCTGAGCGCGCTGGACGTGGGCACGCCCCGGGACGGAGACGGAGTTGCCGATTCCGGAGGCGCCGGCAGCGGCGACGGAGAAGCGTCGGAGCAGAGGCAACGGCAGCGCCAGCGTCGTAGCGGCACGCACCGCTATTCAGGTGAGCATGGGGGTGGGGTGAGGATCCTCGTCGCGTGGAAACGGGCGACTGCATTTTGGAACGCTTGGAATGTGGAGAGCAGTGGAGGGTTGTTAATGAAGCGGTTCAGGTGACATCTTCCCTCAGCTTGCTGTCGGTCATTTGAGGGCATTTTTCAGTCCGCTGCTGGTGGAAGGCCTCCCCACGGTGTGTCAGTCGTAGAGGTTGTTTGGCTGCCATGGTGGCGAGGACGTAAACTACCTCGCCAGGTATACAGGAAGTCGTGGGTTCGATCCCAACCCTGACGGCTGTATATTTGGAGTTTGCTTCTCTCTCCCCGTGGCCGCATGGATTTTTCTCTGGGATCCTCCAGTTTTTCCCTCCACATTTAGGAATCAACATGCGTTTAGGGTATATGGCTGCTGTAAATGTCCACGTGATAAGCCACTTCATTGAGCTATCATTGTGGCCAGGTTTCTTCTGAAAATGAGCTATATAGCTCAATGGTCCTTACCTGGTAAAATAAAAAATAGTTAAGACCTCACTGACCATACTGGTCAGTCAGGAATGGTGAAGGCATGACGGGAGACCGAAACCGGTTAATATATCACTGCACCACCGATGTTAGCCGGAGCCGGGAATCGACGGTCGCTGGGTTTATAGTGCTGTGAGCTAACCGCTGCCCCACTAGCTCTCCTAGTTCCGAAGTCTTTGAGGACCGGGCAAGGATTAAGGGTCACTGTCGTTGGCGCTGGAACAAGCAGTGTGATGGCGTCGTGCTCATTTTGTGGTTTCCGAGCTCGCAGTGGAAATTCCACATTCCTATCGTTGGAGGCAGTCGTTGTGTAGGACAGCCTCCTGTTGACTTCCCACAGGGCCGTCCTTTTTTTCTTTTCTCTTCTTCGGGGGGGTCCCGCAACATCGGGATAATGTTTGGCCACGAATGAATTCGGTTCACGAGAGTTTGGCTTCCGCGTGGGAGTAAACTGGCGAGCTCGGAGAAAACCCCCACCGCTTAGAGCGACGCGATGCTGATAGCCACCTTTGGGATAACATTTTGGGGTGGGGGGGTAGGTGGGGTGGGGTAGAGGGGAAAACAAACACGTTAACCCTTGCCCATTCCGAGGCGTCTGCAAGTGGCAGGGTGTGGGTCCCGTTCACCACTGGATCTCGGAACGTGCAAGCGGCTCCTCGTTAATTTGATTTAGAGAGGCGTAGCGCCGATTTATTTAAAGACATGGCACTCACCGCAGAGAACCGTAGCGACATGACCGCACTCAATGATAGCTGGCGCCAAACTGTGCCACGCGCCCTTCCGCGTGGCCTTGTGGGAGCCTCGGTACATCTTGCGACGTGAAGACGTACCAATAAAATTATTTTATTTTAGTTTTTCCTATGATTCGTGATGAAACGGATGATGTACGCGTACGTCATCGGAACGGTCGAGGGATTATAATGAGTTAATGGACGCCCGTGCCCAGATGTTGCCGACCACGGCACCGAGGAAGTGTGCGAGATGCCAGCCGAGGAGGTGGACGACCACGACGACGGCGAAGAGGAGGAGGATGTGGAAGTGCCTTCGGGATGGAGAGTCAACCAGGTGGCCGAGACCTACCCCAAGCTCCCTGCAGGTAACGTTAGGGCGACGCCGGGCGGTGGTGGTGGCGGCCACGCTGCTGTACGCTGGCTGCCTGTAGTCCACCGCTGTGCGGGCAGCAGCGAGAGGGTTGGTGGATCGCGCAGATGTCGTGAAACTGCTTCACCCCCCCCCTCCCCCACCGTGGGCATCGTGGATGTGCCCTACCCTGGCTTGCCAGGAAGAAGGCGGTTCGGCGAAGTGTTGAGTAATCTCCATCTGTTCCTTCTTCACGGGAGTGTTGGCCCCCTCCCCATTTCACACCTGCTTAGCTTTCGAGGTCTGACAGAGACCGGGAGGCTGATTTCGATTTTATCCATTTCCTGTTCCGATGACGTACGTGTATGTCATCAAAAGGAAACCGGAAAAAAAGCAAAAATACAATAACTTTATGGGTAACGAGGCTCCCACAAGGCCATGCGGGAGGGTGTTTGGCACAGTTTGGCGCCTGCGGGGAGCATGGTGTCTTTAAAAACAACGGCACTACGCCTCTCTAAATAAAATAACGCTGAGCTGCTTGCGCATTCCGAGAGTCAGCGGTGAACGTCTCGGAATGGGAAAGAGTTAAGTGTGAGCGAGCGGGTGGGCGGGCAGACTAATAACGGGCGTCACTGATTGGTTACAGATTCCGCGCAAGGGCCCCTGCTGAGGATGAGCGAGATGCTGACCTCGGCGACCTCGGCGACCTCGGCGACCTCGGCAACCTCTCCCCCGGTGGTGGAGGTTGGCGGTTCGGAGCTGGAGACCGGCCAGGTCGTGGTGAAGGCGGAGGCTTTGGACGAAGGTGAGTTTCCACCCCGGAGGTTGCCAATCGATCGGCGTTTACACGCGGCGCCACTGGGCCCCCGGTGACACGGATGTACAGGCACTCCTCGACGTACGCGATAGATTCGTTCCCGGAAAAGCGCGCGTATCTCAAAATCGCGTTACGTGAAAAGCAATTTTCTCATAAGAAATTTATGGTCAAGGAGGGAGGTTCGGGGATTTCACTCCCACTCGCAGACATAATCGCCTATATTATCTGAGCCTATGTCAATACAATACAACTACACACGATATAATACTTGAAATTAAAAAGGAAAATCGTGTAAACTCCGATATACTTCCTAGTAAATTCAAAAAAGAAAAACAGTTTTACTTGTAACTACGCCGGAGTTGCGATGTGGAGAGGATGGATGGAGACGACGAGGAGGGAGACAGACTTGGAGTTGAGGAGCCGCACGTGCGTGGATAAAGAGTGGGTGGAGTTGCTGGAGGGAAGGTGGGAGAGAGAGAGAAAGCGCAAGAGAGAAGTTGAGTAAAGGAGAGAACGAGAGAGGGAGAGTGGCGGAATCAACTTTACATCGTGCGATCACAACGAGAGACAAAGGGAAGAGTGCCGATGTACACGCGGCGTGATGCTGTACGGCACAGCACACCGATTATTGTACCGCACTGGCTGCTGGCATCGTCATTGGGTCGCGGTGCCAGGCTAGGATGGCGTTAATCCCAAAATTGCCTCGCTGTATGTAAATGAAAGGTCTAAATACAAAGCGTGCCGCGTTATTCCAAAATTGGCGTACCGCAAAAGCACGTAAACCGAGGATTGCCTGCAATCGCGATTGTGAAAAGAGTGCGGTGGTTGACGAAGTTGTGATTAACTCAGAGAGCCGTGTTCTTGACATGACGGTTAAAAGTCAGCCCAAAATGAAGTTCAAGACCAAACCTGATGTGTGAATGACTGGAGACTGGGCTCAGGCCATTAACCCCCCCCCCCCACACTTGCGAAAGCCCGGTTGTAGCCTGGATCAGAACCCAGGATCTCAGAGGGGCCAGTACAGCACTCTGACTTCTAAGCCACCCGTTATCCTCTACAAACAAATTACGTTTCCTCTCCTTTCTCCTGGTCGATGCCGCCGGTTGATGCCGTTGTTGTTGTTCGTTACAGGCGGCTGGGGCAGGGAACCCGAAAGAATCTGGAACCCCGCCAGCGCCCTTTATGTTCAGCAGCAGCAGGTGGTGGCAGACATCAAGCCGGTCGCAAGCGTTCGCCGCATCCCGGCGCCGGCAAGGAACCCGGCTCGCAGTGGCGACCGCCCGCTGTCGCATCCCTACCCGCTGTCGGCGCGCGAACTCGGCGAGACCGGCGGCACCCATCACCACCACCACCGCCCTGTAATCGCCGCGCGCCCCGGCGCGCCGGACGACGCCCCGACCTCCGCCGCCGCCGCCACCGACGAGTGGAACGGGCAGCTCGCGCTGGCGCCCGGCGAAGGCGGCGGCTACGGCGACGGCAGCGGAGACGGCGGCGCCGGCGTGTTCGGCCGCAACGCGAGCCGCTGCGAGGAGTGCGGCAAGGAGTTTTCGACGCCGTCGTACCTGACGATCCACCGGCGCACGCACACGGGCGAGCGGCCGTACAACTGCGAGTTCTGCGGGCGCTCGTTCGGGCACCTGGCGGTGCTCACCAGCCACCGGAGACGCCACACGGGCGAGAAGCCCTTCACGTGCAAGGTGTGCGGCAAGGCCTTCTGCCAGAACTCGAGCCTGGTGTACCACATGCGCACGCACACGGGCGAGAAGCCGTACACCTGCGACGTGTGCGGACGCAAGTTCACGGTCTCCAGCAACTTCATTAAGCACCGGCGCTCGCACTTCTGAGTGCCGGCGGTGGTGGTAGCAGTGGTTGGTTGCGATGGTGGCAGTGGTGGTGGTCGCGGTGGTGGTAACAGTGGTGGGGCTGCGATGGCAATGCCACCGCCGGGATGGAGAGGGAAGCCGCGCTCTTCTTGACGATCGCCGTACGTTACGCACGTGCGGACGGTCGATCGATCGGGTACGGCAAGCTGGCGAGGTGGTGTGAGCGCAGTTTAAAGGCGGTACTACAGCAAGTAGGTTGTTAGGCTTGCGTGCGCTGTGCAGGAGTGGTTGAATGTCTAAAAAGCAGGAGCCTTTTGGGACGAAATACGATGGATGGCACCATAGCTTGAGACGTTGCACAGGACGACCGGGCATATTTGATGGCCCAAGAGAAAGATCTCTTGAGCCTGTACATGAAAAGTGGCAGGGAATCGACAGCATGGATGGCTGGGGAAAGGAAGTTCTAGACTGTGGCGGCAGCAGAGGAGAATGAGCGACCGCCCACCGAGCCACAGCTGGCTTCGACGGAAAGCCTTGGTAATTGGAGTGCAGCAGAGGAGGGGAGTAGAGTGAGACAGCGAGATGAGATGGGGCGGTGTGGGGGGTGGGCGTGTAGACGTCACAGCCTACTTGCTGTACTGTCACCACCAGGCAGCTCGTCGATCCCGACCCCACCGCGGTTTCGTCACCGCTGCGCGATCCGCTAGCAAGGCGTGGCGGTTGTCCGTGGCGGGTCCGCTGTGGATGTGTGTGTTTAACTTCTTTCGCCCCGTACCTAGCCAACCGTGCTAACCGGAGGCGCGGGATATTGCGCCCGCGCGGATATCCGGAGCAGCCTCATTACGAAGCCAGTACAAACCGACTGAGCATCACTGTGTGCACACTTCGTGTCCAAGGACACAGACACGACAGCGACAGGAGGATGAAGGAAATCATCGCAAGTGCTTTTTTATATTCTTAGCTCTTTAGGTAAAGTCACGTTGAAGGGAAACAATAAAATAATAAAGTATGTATAAAACAATAAAAATTCTCATGACGTTTCGACCATAACACAAACGGTCATCATCAGGTGTGAAAACCAACGGCAAGAAACATTTGAAAGAAGTGGCGGTTTGCATTTATTTATTTTCAAACGGTGTTTGTATTCATTTATTTTTGAAAAACGTTAGCACCACAGGCAGCGATTTGGCAGTTTGTTTAGAAGGATGAGTCCATCTATGTTCTGAAAAGAGGAGGGGGAGACGAAAAATTAATGTATGCTGTCTGAAAACCACCGTAAGCGTGAACAATCAATTAAGACCTGAAATGGTTTATCAAATCCTTCCAATGATTGCTAAGCCAGAATCCATCTTTTTGGTGACCGTTTGTGTTATGGTCGAAACGTCGTGAGAATTTTTATTGTTTTATATTTATTTTATTGTTTCCCTTCAACGTGACTTTACCTAAAGAGCTAAGAATATGAATTACTGCAGTCATGAAAGCTTTAAATCGAAATTTAAGTGCTTTTTCGTTTTCAAGCGTGGATATGAAGTGTGTTTTTTTTATGTTGGTTACTTTTCCCCGTTTGAATTGTGGGTGGTGTGCGCCGGCGGCTGGAGCGGCGATGCTCGTTGGGATTCGTGGCCTCTGCCGCCACCGCTCGGCACGCGCCGATTGACCGGGCGCGCCGATTCACCGGGCGCGCCGATTCACCGGGCGCGCCGATTCACCGGACGCGGGCGGAGGCCCTCAACGCCTCCGACTTTCGCCACGACTTTGGCGGGGGTTTTGTAGCAGCGGCGTGCCATTGCGTGGAACTCCGACGCGATGCTGGGGAGACGCTGTGCCATGCCATACCTAGCTCGGCACAGCATCCAACGGAAACGCTCCACGTGCTGCTCGTTCGGCAACCGAATATTCGGTTGACCTCCGCTTGGTGGAAGAGGTCTCTCGTTCTGTCCTGTTGCCCCCCACCCCCCCACAACGACCCCTTCACCACCATTAGGAAGTTTACGGGCCAGGAGTAGAATGTTGGACAGTTGTGCCGAACAACACAAGGTATAACCCCCTACTTTCCCCGAAAGCACATCGGAGAGAGATTTATTTTGGTCTAATCTGTCGAATCGGCCTAATCAGTGTGCCGAAACAATGTTGGCCAGCAGAGGCAGCAGTTAGTTTGGACGTTTGTGGGTGAGACAATAATTACAATCGATCCTTCCCCCCCCACTACCCTCTGCCAATTGTATCCGACCGGCATGTCGGGAGATATAAATTCCCATTCGGAAGTCTGTAGACTGCCGATTCTGAAGTCTGCTCAGTCGTGACAATTAAGGCCGGACTAAAAAGCATTTCTCTTCTGTCGATTTTAATTTTTGTTTAAATCTTTCCCACCCTCTTTGTTTAGGGAACGGCCCGAGAAGTTGATGTCGTAGAACTACTTCTGAAGTCACTTCAGTAGGGGGGGGGGGACCTCTTTATCCATCCATCTCTTCACTTGCCGATAAAAACGACGTTTAATTCCCAGAGCCACAATTCGGGGAAATTCGTTGAGAAACTAAGCTCATGTTTTTATTAACGTGTGGTCATTGGTGACCGGGCTGATAGCCCCCATCGACTCAGGGCGCTGGAGATCCCTGTTTCATCCGCGAAAACCTGGAGTCGAACCCAGGTCTCGGTTGTTCCGACTCAAGTGGCCCTGACTACACTCTGTGAGCAACCGGGCCAAATCGGTTTCACGAATCGATCGGCAAACTCCGAATCGTGACCATGAATCGAGTCGGTGAGTCGCCGCATGCCGTGTGATCGGTGAAGTTTATCTCGTGTGCGTGAATCTTCTGGCCAGTGTGAATACTGTAGCCTTACAATGGTAATAATTTATAGACCTTTGTCACTCCACTGCTGGATGGAGGCCTCGCACCACCCCATGTCGGTCGTGGGAGTGAATGTTTGACCATACTTCATGACGGTGGTCAATGTGACTCGATGCAGGGTGCCACGGTCCGAGACCCGCTGGGATCACCGATGTTAGCCATGGCCGGGAATCGAACTCGGGTCACTGGGTTCATAGTGCAGTCCGCTAACGACTGTGCCGGCACTGCACCCCACTGGAGCTATAATAATTTCATATTTCCTTACGCAGGAAAGCCTCAGTGAGCCTCAAGAATATGTTTGCAGGGAGGTCCTGCTGCTACACATTGGTATGTTTGGCGATTTGAAATGTACGAGTCGTTGGCTGCGTGTGGGAGGCAGAGTACCCGAAGAAACCCCATCACGCGGATCCGACAGGAGTGGAACGAGCAAGCAACCCACTTGCCGTACTGCCACGTGATCCGGCCCTTGCTTTTCGGCGGGGGTGCGGGCATCTCTGCATGATCCACCAACCCCACGGGCTCGCCGCCTTCTACCCAAGTCCCAATCTGCCGCGACTCTCACCTCCTCCCACGATCGGCTGTATGCAACGGGGGCGGGGGAGCGGGGAGGGGGGTGGGGGCCCACGTGCGTTTTCTGGAAAGTACCGTAATCTTCTGTTAACTTTCGACAAAAAGCTGTTACCAAAAAAAATCATAGAAATTTTTTTTGCCCTCTGGGGCTAAAAGTTCGTCTCACGCAGGACCAATAATAGAGCCGTTTTACCGTGAGCGCCGATGAGTTTTTAGTGCCGCGGTGAAGGAGGGGGCCACGAGACTGTTGTGACGGCAAGGGCTTCTGCATTTATTTGTGCCGGGTCTGTCCCGCGGTGGTTGTCGATGAGGTATTTCCCAGACCCGGCACTCCCAAGTATACCTCGCCAATGGCCGTGTGGCTACCGATAGTCGCGTAGCCTTGCTCCAGTATTGCCAGCGCGCGACACCGGAACAAATGGTCACAACTGTTATTTATGAAAGTCCCGGTTGTAGTGAAGCGATCGAACTGCAATAAATAACTGCGTAGGTGGTTGCGTTGTTGCGGCGTTGGCGGTTCTGCCGCCGCCGCCACGTTGTGTGGGGGACGCGGCGCGTGCCGACGTTTCGCTGCGCGTGCCTGGAGACTTTTCTGAAAGCGAGGAGGACGTGGAGCGGTGCACGTGGTCACGTGGTACTGTACCGGGAGGGCCGTGCAGTTCGGTTACGCCGGCTGGTTTGGATGGGGCTGGTGATGCTTTTGTGGTCGGCGCTTGCATTGAATTGTGGGGGTTTCTTTTTTGTGTGTCTATTTGGCAATCGCTGAAACGAACGTTTTGGTTACCGTGTCTGTGAATTGTCTAACACTGGTTTTGAGTTTCGTTAAATATTCGCCGGCTGTTCCTTTGCGTTTTGAGTTTGTTGGTTTTTCAGTCTACAGTATTTGGGGGGAGTTGGTTTGTGTTAATGATGTCACTGAAGTTTTGTCACTAATAAGTTACGAACTACTGGGCCTGTTGTGTTTTATACGGTGTTAGCGAATTGACACAAAGTCGCTCTGCTCACTCGAAAATGTTATTCATTGACGATCATGTAATGCTAATCACGATCTTTAATAATTAGCACACGTTTTTGAATGACTTGATGAAGACAATGCTAAGATTGGCACGGACTTTATGTCAAGTTAGTCCGTCTAGAGTCTGTTTACTACTACTACTAATGACGACGATGATGAAGTGTCGAGCGAATGTCACGTTTTGTGTTTTTATTTTGTTTTGTATGATTACGTTGTTTTTCCTGCATGTGTGCCGAACATTTGATGCAGCGCATAGGAGGATCTGTACGGGCGCCGTCGCCTCTGGGTGAAAACGACGATGTTATGCATTTCCTGTAATTAAATGATAACACTTCAAGACTTCGGCCGGCGTTTGGTGCGCGAGTGTTTGTGTCGCTTTCGTTGGTTTTGGAGGAACAGTGGCGCAGCGGTTAGCGAAACTGCGCGACAAAACCCGGCGCTGACCAGTGGTGGGTTTCCAGCTCACGGCCAACAACATCGGCGATGAATATCTGAACCGGTCCTGGGGGCCTCCCCTAGGTCTACTCGGCCTTGCAAGAGAGTACCTGGTGCGGTCTGTATAAAATATTAGCACTGGGGAGACAAAGGCGGCCGGGCGTGCGTGGTGTTGGCCATTGTAGCGAGATCTTAACTACCTCGCCTGCTATACAGGAGGTTGTGGGTTCAATTCCGACCATAACGCCTCTATATTTGGAGTTTTAGTATCTCTCTGCAGTCGCGTGGATTTTTCTCCATGCCTTCTGGTTTTTCCCCGCCACAATTAAAATGTAAACGCGTTTTAGAGTATTTGGCTGCTGCTATAAATTTCCACGTGACGATAAGCCACTCTTTGTCGAGCCATCATTTTGCGATGGCAAAGTCGCTTCTGAAAAAAAGTTACATCGCTCAGTGGGCCTTTCCTGGTCAAATAACAAAAAAAATTGTTGAGTTAATAGTTTTTCGTGTGTCGTGCGGGCCTTCATAGACGCTCGATAACAGCACTTGCCCCAACAGCACATTACAGACGGTCTCCGATTTACGAACACCCGCACTTACGAACCAGCCTCCGTGAATTTTTTTTTTTAACACCGACTTAAAACGCGAACTCTCACTTGCAAATTTAACCACGGCACTCTTTTGCAAATTTAACCACGGCACTCTTTTTTTTTGTCCGACCGAGCGATCCTCCGCGAGATGTAAACGAGTCATCCTCGTGTTGGGAGTGAGAGCTTTGTGTGTTTATGATCATTTAAATATAGTAGATTACTGTTCCTACTTACGGGTCCCCGGGAACGAATTTGGTTCGTAAGTCGAGTGCTGCCCTAAATGCTAAACGGGCGTGGTGGTGGTGGGGGGGGTGGGGAGAGATGTCTTTGTCATTGTCTCCAAGTCACGAGGATAACGAAGCAATTAGGAAATCTCGCAGGGGGGCAGCTGCCGTTAACCACCTGTGTGTCGGGAGTTCCAGCTGCAGCGGCGGCTCTTCAAGAAGTGCTTCTGAAACGCCCTTGGAAGCGGCGTTTACGTTCGCGCACAGGAGGTGGCACACTCGTGCCGTTCAACAACGCTGCTGTGAAATTGTAACGGGACGTTGCAGTCTTAAAAACCGAGGGAGCTTTTCGTTCTCAAAGAGTTGCGCTCTGTTTCGAATGACGCGGCAAATCTGATGTGCAGCAGGAAGCGATGGGGCTCTGGTGTGTGACAGCCATCTGTGAACAAGCGGAGACCGTCAGCTCGCTGCACTCGAGAATCCGGGTTCATCACCGGTGGCTCCAACACGGATTCGAACCCAGACTCTCAACAGCGACGCCTCAGTGCTCTGCAGACTTCTGAGCTACAATTCTAGATTTAAAGCTTTCGTGACTGCTAGGATCCATACTCTTTGGTTCTATTAGGTAAAGTCACGTAGGTGAAAATAAAATAACAAAAAATCACGACGTTTCGGCCACAACACAAGCGGCCTTCATCAGGTGAAGGGACGAGACTGTATGGAGGACAGTCTCGTCACTGTCTGGAGGACAGTCTCGTCCCTTCACCTGATGAAGGCCGCTTGTGTTGTGGCCGAAACGTCGTGATTTTTTGTTATTTTATTTTCACCTTCTGAGCTACACCCAATCGCACCTTTCTGCGTTTGCCCGTCTCTCTTTGTGTTTGTCATTTCACTCATTTGGCATCTGCCAGTAAACCTATAACACTTATACTCCGCTATTTCAGGAACGAAACAGGACTTCTCCACAAATCTGTCTGTCGCCTGATGAAGCTAGTTGTAATTACTGGCGAAACGTCCGACTCAGATTGTAAATGTTGTGGCTTGGCTCTCAAACACACCGGTGTGCTGTACTAGTAACGAATTTGCCACGTTCTGTTTACGTGACAACCCTTACTAGTTGGCTGTGTTGGGTGGTGGCGGGTTTAACGACACATTTTTACACGATCTAACACAAAAAAACTGTATTATGGATGATATTGGTCGCAAAAGCCTATAGTGTTAAGTAAACCGATAGCACCTGGATCTGTCCCGTGACCTAGCAGCAGCGGCGAGCATTCCACACTTCACTTCAGAGCGCACCTAGTCTGGCACAAGCACCGTGGTGATGCCGCTGTTGACATCTGTGTTTGTACGTTCGTCCATCTCTTGGCCTGTTTCCCTGTGTTGCTCTCCCTGCCCGCACGTCGGCCTATGTTGATGTTCCACATTATTATTTTGTCCATCAGTACTTGTTACGATGTATGTTGAACTTCCTTTGCACGGTACGTAGCCAACCGTTTAGTGGACAAACTAAACACAACGCAGTTCTAAAGTAATTCGTTTTCAATCTAGATTTAAAACTGCATTGCTCCAGTGGCTTCCGAATAACGGAAGAGCGTTCCAGACGGCCGCAGAAGCGTTTTCGAAAGCGCGAGATGCGGTGACCGTCTTTGCTCGGTGGCCAGCCAAAAGCCGCTGCGATGTTGACCGGAGTAACGCGTGATGGTTTATGCTCCAGGACAGAGAACAACAAGGTACGGTGGTTCATTTGTGGCAAGGGCTTTGTGTGTAACGAGCGCGACCTCACGATGTTGTTCGTTCGGCAACCGCAAGCCAACGCAGCACGGCGAGCACTGCACGGACGCGGTCAGATCTTGCAGTAACCCCATCGCGACACGTGCCAAAAAGTTCTGTGCACGCTGCAGCTCGCTAATGTTTGAGCTTGGACACAAACGGGGGAATGGAGTTGACAGCACGGACGGCAGGAGGTGGGGGGAGGAAGAGAAGTTCCAGAAATTTGGCAGCAGCACAGGAGAAGAAGTGACCTCCCACAGAGTTGGCAAAAGAAAGAAGAGACCGTGCCCCATGAGTTATCACGCGAGATGGGCACGACTTCCTTTGGAACGCTCACGATTGTGGAATTTCCCAGAAAGGCTCGGTGTGCAACGAGATCAATACCCAATTTCAGGCAACAAAAACAATCGTTTAAGTGTTTAATGTTGAATCAACCTGCAATTCGTAAACTTTTCCACCGCTTACGACTTTATTCGTAAACGTGTTAGGTCACGCATGTCCTCTCCACCCGAATACTGACGCAGGGATTTCAGGCCCAGTCACGTGAGGATTATACATTTGCCAGAGATAAAATCTGAATGTTTATTTAGACTGCACGGGAGTCTGGCTGAGCCACCCAACTTACGCGGACATCTCGGGGAGTTGTCCGTAGACACACGAGGATTAATGAATTACTTGCTCATTACGGAAGGGCATTGTGCCGAGACGGTAGGTGTAGAGCCTGGCTCACACCTGAGCTCGCAACTTGAGTTGCATGCAACCGAATCGTTCGTCTGGACCAATTTTCTACCCGTGGCGCGAACACCGGGTGGGTAGCAGAGTCAAGGATGTCCATGCGTGGGAAAAGAGAAAGGAACGGGAATGGGGAGAGAGCGGAGAAAGATTTGCAAATGAGATCAGTAAATAATGAGGAAAGGAATTGAGAGGAAAAGGATGGAAAAAGAGCGGAGAAACGGAAGCACGGGATGGGAGAGAGATGAGGAATCTCATCTGGATCTTTCCCGAATCCAGACTGGATGTTCCCCAAAGTTTGGACTGGATTGCTAGGAAAGCGAGATTTGGAAATATACTTACGCAGGAGAATTGTAGGACTTTTTTTTATCAGGAAAGGTGATGCTTTGGGATTTCATTTCATGATGTTTTCAGCCAAACCAGGTGGGTTGAATCACTCACCGCCTCTTGTCTGTCCTCCTGTCCACCCGACGGCCCCTTACTGCACACGCTGACACCACCGCAGTTCGCAAGCAGACCGGCATGCAGGTGGCTGCTTGTGGTGGGGTGAAGTGTGGGAAACTACCTCCTCTCCCACGACGTCTCGACAGCGTGGAAGAGGAGGCCAAAAGCACCCTCCAGTTGGGTTTCTCTCGAGCTCCCTCTCGGGCGCCACGGTGGCTAGGAGATGTTAACTACCTCGCCGGGTATACAGGAGGTCGTGGGTTCGATCTCGACCCTGACGACTGCTATATATTTGGAGTTCGCATGGTGGCTAGGAGATGTTAACTACCTCGCCGGGTATACAGGAGGTCGTGGATTCGATCCCGACCCTAACGCTCGTTGTATATTTGTAGTTTTCATGTCTTTGGCTGCTCTAGAGTTCCACGTGATATGCCTCTTCATTTGGCTATCACTTGTGGCCAGGTAGCTTCTGACAAACGAGCATCATAGCTCAACCTTCAAGCGCCTTTTGCTGGTGATCCAGATGATGGCAACCCTCCTCGACGCGAGTTTAACCCCCAGTGACATCTCAAATTCATCGGCGCGCCGTCACGTCCACGTGCGAGTGTTCTTCGGCGATAAACAAACACACACGCGCACCTCGCGCTAAAACAAACAAAAAATCTCCCAAGACGCCGAATAATAAACAATCTCGAAACCAAAAAAAATACTCAACCATCGTGACTTCCTAAAGGCGACGGGGGGGGGGGCAGGGGGGTGGGGTGGGGGGTGGGGGGTGATGCATGGGGGGGGCAGAGAGAATTGCTGCTAACTCATGGCCAACTTTTGAAAGGAAACAGCAATTCCCCCGAGCTCACGAGATGATGTCGAATGTGGATGATGATGATGATAATATCTGATGTTCGTGAATTTAATAGCGTGGAATGCGCGACAGGTTTTGTTGTTGTTAATTAATAAACCACGGTTGCTGAGCAAAGGACCACCGCTTTGTCGTGTCTATCTTATCTCATGATCACAAAACGTTCCACATAGCGCCTTGTTCTAAAGGCGGATTTACAGCAATTATAAAATTCCACCTTTCAAGTATAGCGGTTGAGTTATTAAAAGTGGTGCTGTAGTTATAGAAGGGAATCGCTTGTCTTTGTAACGAGATTGTTTATAAATCTTCCACGTCCGTGGCTTTGACATTCCCCCCTCTCTTCCTCCTCTTCAAAGTCGCTGGGGCATTCATCAACCGCATCATCAGAATATCATCAACAGGACGATGCACGCATCTCATCCATGAACGGAAAATTAAAGTCACGAGTCGGTTGCAACACAAGCAGCTATCATCAGGCAAGAATGAATGATAAAACACAGACACGGAAACAACATAAGCAGACACACATGCAGAGACACACCGAGCGAGACACACCCCAAGACAAACAGACTGCTTGTGTTGTTAACCGAAACGTCGTGTTCTATTATTATTTGATTTTATTTGCTACGTGACTTTACCGAAAGAACCAAAGAGTAATTCCTGCAGTCACGACGGCTTCGAATCGAGTTTGAGCCACAGTAGTAGCGCGATTGTGGCCATGCAGCCCAAACTATGTGCACCGCAACACATGTCCGTAACGTTGAACTTCTTCCGCACCGTACGTAGCTAAACCGCGCTCATCGGAGGTGCGGGGGAAGGACGGCGAACGACAGCGCAAAAATGCAGTTGAAAAGAAATGAGTATTCAATCAAAAAGAAGTTTAAAAGAAATTAGTATTCAATCAAAAAGCAGTTAAAAAGAAATAAGTATTCAATCAAAAAGCAGTTAAAAAGAAATGAGTATTCAATCAAAAAGCAGTTAAAAAGAAATGAGTATTCAATCAAAAAAAACAGTTAAAAAGAAATGAGTATTCAATCAAAAAGCAGTTAAAAAGAAATGAGTATTCAATCAAAAAAACAGTTAAAAATAAATGAGTATTCAATCAAAAACAGTTAAAAAGAAATGAGTATTCAATAAAAAAAACAGTTAAAAAGAAATGAGTATTCAATCAAAAAGCAGTTAAAAAGAAATTAGTATTCAATCAAAAAGCAGTTAAAAAGAAATGAGTATTTAATTTAATCGCCTCTACGGGGAGGGTTTTCACATAACTTTAAGATCTTTCAACAAACTCCGGGATAAGAAAGCTCAGCTGATCGAGTCTCTCACCTTCCTGAAGAGATGCCGCGACTCTGGGGTAATACCAATCGCATTTACACTCACCTCTGCTACTGTAACTTCTTCTAATGCGAAACGAATTCTTTTCAAAACTAGCTTAGCTCTTATCTCAGAAAAAATCAGACTTATACGCACAGAACTAGATCAGTTAGACAAGACACTCTACAAATCACACTTATCATTGACGGCAATAATGTCCACATCGGATTGGGAACATGTAGACAATATGACTGCCTCTTCAGCTGCTACTATGTCGACCAAATGTAAGGAAAACCTGATTTCCAAATTTAACCTCCTCTTAAACAAAAGACCGGACCCACACACCAAAAAGTTAGACGTTAATAAAGTCGTAATTAATCGCAGTAACAGTTCTATTTCCGATGGTCTGAAATCCGTTTTAGCTAAAGGTCTAAACTTTGCAGTCACACCTAAACACATACCAGTTAATGATATAATTGCCCAAGTAGACGTTGCTCTCAGGGGCCTGGGTCACATCGCTGCAGACGTAGCAAGATCTGAAATCGCTGCAACCCTCAAAAACGCTAAGATGCCAGCTAGCAACCTCAGCAAAGATGAGCGTTTTGAATTATATAAATTAAAAAAGAGGAATGATATTGTAGTTCTCTCAGCTGACAAAGGCAATGCTACTGTTATCATGGATAAAATAGAATACAACAACAAAATTAAAGAATTACTCGACGATGGTAGTTATACAAAAATAAAAAGAGATCCCACCAACAGCCTCGTCACACAAACCAACAAAATAATTTCTGTTTAACACGTAGGCTTTCGCGACCAATATTATTCATAATAAAGGTTTTTGGGTTAGATCGCGTTTATTTATAAATGTGTCGTAACCCTCCACCACCCGACACGGCCAATCAGCAAAGAAAAGTGTCACGTTGACAAAAGACAAATAATTCACTACTTCAGCCCACCGGTGTGTTGAAGAGTTAATCCACATTTACAGTTTGAGTACGACGTTTCGCTGGTAAATACTTCCAGCATCATCGGGCAATTCGCCAGAATGGTAAAGCCCTCGCTTGCTCCCGGTTTTATAATAATTTCTGATTCAACCGCATTAATTGATCAATCTAAACAGTTTTCGTTGAAACCTTCTGCTGCCAGGCCACCAAGATTATACGGCTTACCAAAAATACATAAAGTTGATACACCTCTTCGTCCCATAGTCTCTACTATCAGCTCCCCCACCTACAAACTAGCTCGTTTTTTGTCTGAAATCCTGCGTCCTTTCACTGGAAAGACCACCTCTGCGGTACAAAATTCTACTCACCTGGTATCAACAATCAAGGGTATTTCCCTGTCCCCAGACGACCTGCTTGTCAGTTTTGATGTAGTTTCCTTATTCACCAAGGTTCCTGTACCTGACACCATTGCAATCATTGAAGACTTGGTTCATCAAGGACTAAACACTGAGGTACCCCCCCTGGTGAGACACTGTTTAACCAATACATACTTCACTTGGAATGGAACTTTCTACAAACAAACTGAGGGCACCCCAATGGGCTCCCCCCTTTCTCCAGTTATAGCTAACATTTTCATGGAGAAATTTGAGACTGACGCCATCCAGACTGCCACTCTGCGCCCAACCTTATGGAAGAGGTACGTGGATGACACTTTTGTCATCTGGCCACATGGCCGGCCTGCTCTAGACAAATTCTTCGACCACATCAATTCCATACACCCAGCCATCAGATTTACCATGGAAGTCGAAATAGATGGCAAGATACCTTTTTTGGATGTCCTAATTAAAAAGAGACCTGATGGTTCAATGAGCCACTCTGTCTACAGGAAAGCTACCCATACGGATGCTTATCTGAAACCGGATTCCCACCACCATCCATCACAGAAGAATTCTCTCATCAAGACTCTGTATCATAGAGCCCAATGCATATCCGACCAGGAACACATAAGCAGTGAACTCAAGCACGTACACCAAGCTCTTAGGGCTAATGGTTACTCCGACTATACAATCCGCAAAGCTATCACTCAAACCATGAAGAAGAACCCTCTTGAGGAGCCTTTCAAAACCATCACTTTACCCTACATTGCTGGGATCACAAAAAAGATCTCCAAAATCTTGAATAAACACAAGATCCAGGTCCGTTTCAACACATTACATAAAATCCGTGATCTGGTTCCGTCTGTAAAAGATGTGATTCCGGACATACAATACCCTGGTGTCTACAAACTAAGTTGCCTCTGTGGTAGTAGTTACATTGGAGAAACCAAACGCCATATCTCGGACCGCATTCGTGAACATAAAGCAGACCTTAAACACGGTAGGACCAACACCTCGGCCGTAGCAGATCATTGTTCTAATTCAGTAGGCTCACATGCCATTGACTTTTCCAAGACGGAGGTTCTTTGTAAGCCATCTGGCTTCCATGAGAGATTTGTTCATGAGGCTATCCACATATACAAACACAGATACAATTTCAACCGAGAAGATGGATTCTATCTTAGCAATCATTGGAAAGATTTGATAAATCATTTCAGTTCTTGATTGATTGTTCACG
This sequence comes from Petromyzon marinus, assembly GCF_048934315.1. Taxonomy (NCBI): domain Eukaryota; kingdom Metazoa; phylum Chordata; class Hyperoartia; order Petromyzontiformes; family Petromyzontidae; genus Petromyzon; species Petromyzon marinus. The sequence goes on along the minus strand of NC_133710.1, from coordinate 6,108,801 downwards.
CTTACAGTGCCTTTCAGACAGCATACATAAAAACAAATTTCGTCTCCCCCCTCCTCTTTTCAAAAAATAGATGGACTAGTCCTGGCAAACTGCCATCGTTGCGCGTGACGCAAACGTTATTTTTATATATATAAATAAATATGCCGTTTTCAAAATAAATTTATGCAAACCGACACACCTGATGATGACCGTTTGAGTTATGGTCGAAACGTCGTGAGAATTTTTTATTGTTTTATATATATTTTGTTATTTTGTTGTTTCTCTTCAACGTGACTTTACCGAAAAAACTAAGAATATGAATTACTGCAGTCACGAAAGCTTTAAATCAAAAGAAATGAGTATTCAATCAAAAAGCAGTTAAAAAGAAATTAGTATTCAATCAAAAAGCAGTTAAAAAGAAATGAGTATTCAATCAAAAAAACAGTTAAAAAGAAATGAGTATTCAATCAAAAAGCAGTTAAAAAGAAATGAGTATTCAATCAAAAAAACAGTTAAAAAGAAATGAGTATTCAATCAAAAACAGTTAAAAAGAAATGAGTATTCAATCAAAAAAACAGTTAAAAAGAAATGAGTATTCAATCAAAAAGCAGTGAAAAAGAAATGAGTATTCAATCAAAAAGCAGTTAAAAAGAAATGAGTATTCAATCAAAAAGCAGTTAAAAAGAAATTAGTATTCAATCAAACAGCAGTGAAAAATAAATGAGTATTCAATCAAAAAGCAGTGAAAAAGAAATGAGTATTCAATCAAAAAAACAGTTAAAAAGACATGAGTATTCAATCAAAAAGCAGTTTAAAAGAAATGAGTATTCAATCAAAAAAACAGTTAAAAAGAAATGAGTATTCAATCAAAAAACACAGTTAAAAAGACATGAGTATTCAATCAAAAAGCAGTTAAAAAGAAATGAGTATTCAATCAAAAAACAGTTAAAAAGAAATGAGTATTCAATCAAAAAGCAGTTAAAAAGAAATGAGTATTCAATCAAAAAACAGTTAAAAAGAAATTAGTATTCAATCAAAAACAGTTAAAAAGAAATGAGTATTCAATCAAAAAAACAGTTAAAAAGAAATGAGTATTCAATCAAAAAGCAGTTAAAAAGAAATGAGCATTCAATAAAAAAGCAGTTGAAAAGAAATTAGTATTGAGTCAAAAGGTGATTTAAAAGTGCATCGCTCCCAGTGGCTTTCTAATATCACCGACAGACTGCAAGCAGCCCCGGGGGGCGGGGGGGGGGGGGTGCCGGTGCCGATGTTGCGGCATCGTGAATTTTGTGCCGCGATGCCGGCACGTGACGGCCCCCCCCCCCGCGTTCCCAGTGACGTCAGGGGGTCTTTATGACGTCCGCGCGTGACGCGGACGACACGGAGTTATTTCCCGCGGTCAATCCGCCCCGCAGCAGTAACCAGGGGAGGCCTGCCCGATTCGAACCGTGACCCCCCCCCCCCCCCCCCTTGCAACAACGAGCGGCGACCGCGTGCTATGCCGCGCGTCACCCGCCCTGACATTCTGTCTGAGTGAGTGTGGATGACGAGAGGCACAGTGTTACTTATACAGGGGTTCGTTTGTGGGTTACATCGCGCAAATATGTAAATGTGTCGTTGAAGAGCACACCGGTTGTGCTGAACCAGTAACGAGTTGGCACGTTCTGTTTACGTGACAAACCTTACGAATTGGCCGTGTCGGGTGGTGGCGGGTTGAACGACACATTTATATATTTAAGCGATCTAACCCCAAACACCTGTATTGTGGATATTGGTCGCGAAAGCCTGCTCGTGTTAAACAGTTTTACTTATGTTGAACTTCTTTCGCGCCGTACGTAGCCAACCGTGACAATCGGACGTGCGGATTACAACGCGAGCAGGTGATTTATAGACATCAGAAGGCACGATTTGTGACCACAGGATCAGTCTTCCCATCATGCCTTGCACGTCACGTGACATCATCATCATCGCCATCGCCATGCGTGTCATGACATTGGGTACGTTTGGAATTTGCGCCATTCCCATAACGCACGGCCGGTAGACGAGAAACCGCACCTACCGAGTCTTCTCTCGCGGTACCTGCACGTGAAGCTACCTCACAAGTTGCTGCGGGGGTAGTCCGCTTACGTGGGGTGTTCTCCAACACCGCTGCTCTGTGAGAGTTCCAAACTGCTCTTTTCTTCTCGTGCCATGATGCCGATAGCACCACATCATCATCATCATCATCCTCGCTCATGGCCACCCAGAGCTTCCTCGAGACCCAGGGTAGAATTTTACAACTGAACACGAGGCACCTTGTGGGGACCTCTTCTCAGAATCAGAATCTTTATTTCGTCTACAGGAGGAATCCGATGAGCTATGAAGCTCTTTATCCTCAGACGTCCAGTCGGGACGGGGTCAGAAAGTCACAACAACAAACAATACAAACACACGATCGGAGTGCAAAGCATAGGAAGGGTAAGCGAATCGCTAAAAATAAATAACTTTTCCCACCTTGCCTTCTTCCTTCCTCTCCTCAAACGACTTTGAAATTTTGAAAAAAACAAAACAGTAAAAACTGTATATTCTAAGCTCTTTCGGTAAAGTCACGTTGAAGGGAAACAATAAAATAATAAAATATATATATAACAATAAAAATTCTCACGACGTTTCGACCATAACACAAACGATCGTCATCAGGTGTTTTATATATATTTTATTATTTTATTGTTTCCCTTCAACGTGACTTTACCGAAAGAGCTAAGAATATGAATTACTGCAGTCACGAAAGCTTTAAATAAAAACAATAAAAACTGTCTGACTATCGACGGCGTTGCACGGTGGAAACGTCGCCCTTTAAATGTTGTTGAGTCGCGCCGGAGACGATGGGTGTGCAAATGAAGGCTCTGCGTCGTAAATCAAGGGTGGCCCCACGTAGAGACGTCGTAAAACGCGTACTGTGGAGCAAATCCCCGACTGTCGCAAACCGGATGTAATGTTTCGCCAAACTTTAAATCATCACCGCACCCAGTCCGTTGCCTCATTTGCGCTTTCAAGCAAAGTGGTGTACGCAAATGCACGGTGATTCATTTATATCTCTCTCTTACAATGTCAGTATATGGGCAATGAAAGTATATAGGCAATGAAAATATATAGGCAATGTAAGTCTATGGGTAATGTAAGTCTATGGGCAATGTTAGTCTATGGGTAATGTAAGTCTATGGGCAATGTTAGTCTATGGGCAATGTAAGTCTATGGGCAATGTGAGTCTATGGGCAATGTGAGTCTTTGGGTAATGTTAGTCTATGGGCAATGTTAGTCTATGGGTAATGTTAGTCTATGGGTAATGTAAGTCTATGGGTAATGTAAGTCTATGGACAATGTTAAGTCTATGGACAATGTTAGTCTATGGGTAATGTAAGTCTATGGGTAATGTAACTTTATGGGCAATGTAAGTCTATGGGTAATGTAAGTCTATGTGCAATGTAAGTCTATGGGTAATGTTAGTCTATGGGCAATGTAAGTCTATGGGCAATGTTAGTCTATGGGTAATGTAAGACTATGGGCAATGTTAGTCTATGGGTAATGTAAGTCTATGGGTAATGTTAGTCTATGGGCAATGTAAGTCTATGGGTAATGTTAGTCTATGGGCAATGTAAGTCTATGGGTAATGTAAGTCTATGGGCAATGTAAGTCTATGGGTAATGTTAGTCTATGGGCAATGTTAGTCTATGGGCAATGTTAGTCTATGGGTAATGTAAGTCTATGGGTAATGTTAGTGTATGGGCAATGTAAGTCTATGGTTAATGTTAGTCTATGGGCAATGTTAGTCTATGGGCAATGTTAGTCTATGGGCAATGTTAGTCTATGGGTAATGTAAGTCTATGGGCAATGTAAGTCTATGGGTAATGTAAGTCTATGGACAATGAAAGTCTATGGGCAATGTTAGTCTATGGGCAATGTTAGTCTATGGGTAATGTAAGTCTATGGGTAATGTAAGTCTATGGGTAATGTAAGTCTATGGGTAATGTTAGTCTATGGGTAATGTTAGTCTATGGGCAATGTTAGTCTATGGGCAATGTTAGTCTATGGGCAATGTTAGTCTATGGGTAATGTAAGTCTATGGGTAATGTAAGTCTATGGGCAATGTTAGTCTATGGGCAATGTAAGTCTATGGGTAATGTAAGTCTATGGGCAATGTTAGTCTATGGGCAATGTTAGTCTATGGGTAATGTAAGTCTATGGGTAATGTTAGTGTATGGGCAATGTAAGTCTATGGTTAATGTTAGTCTATGGGCAATGTTAGTCTATGGGCAATGTTAGTCTATGGGCAATGTTAGTCTATGGGTAATGTAAGTCTATGGGCAATGTAAGTCTATGGGTAATGTAAGTCTATGGGCAATGTAAGTCTATGGGCAATGTTAGTCTATGGGTAATGTAAGTCTATGGGTAATGTAAGTCTATGGGCAATGTAAGTCTATGGACAATGAAAGTCTATGGGCAATGTTAGTCTATGGGCAATGTAAGTCTATGGGTAATGTAAGTCTATGGGCAATGTTAGTCTATGGGCAATGTAAGTCTATGGGTAATGTAAGTCTATGGGCAATGTAAGTCTATGGGTAATGTAAGTCTATGGGCAATGTTAGTCTATGGGCAATGTAAGTCTATGGGTAATGTTAGTCTATGGGCAATGTTAGTCTATGGGCAATGTTAGTCTATGGGCAATGTTAGTCTATGGGTAATGTAAGTCTATGGGTAATGTTAAGTCTATGGGTAATGTAAGTCTATGGGTAATGTAAGTCTATGAGTAATGTAAGTCTATGGGCCATGTAAGTCTATGGATAATGTAAGTCTACGTGCAATGTAAGACTATGGGCAATGTAAGTCTATGGGTAATGAAAGTCTATGGACAATGGAAGTCTATGGGTAATGTGAGTCTATGGGTAATGTTAGTCTATGGGTAATGTAAGACTATGGGTAATGTAAGTCTATGGACAATGTTAAGTCTATGGACAATGTAAGTCTATGGGCAATATTAGTCTATGGGTAATGTAAGTCTATGGATAATGTAAGTCTATGTGCAATGTAAGTCTATGGGTAATGTAAGTCTATGGGCGATGTAAGTCTATGGGTAATGTAAGTCTATGGGCGATGTAAGTCTATGGGCCATGTAAGTCTATGGACAATGTAAGTCTATGGACCGCACAGTAAACCCACTGTGGTCTGCGCACCTTCAACGGAGCAGGAGGAGGAACAGCAGCACCACACGAACTCTCTCTCTCTCTCTCTGCTAAAGCCCTCTCGTCGTGGCCAGCAGCAGCAGCACCTCCACATTGGCATCGAGCTCCCTGAACCAGATTGGTGCTGCCAACGCGCGCGAGTCTGGAACAGAGCACACGATACATTCCACGAAAGATCTTGGCAATTACTCCTCAACGCAGCCGGTCCCTTGCCTCATTTGCGCTTTCAAACAAAGGGATATACGCAAATGCACGGTGATTAATTTATCTCCCTCTCTCTCTTACAAAGACAAATATTCCCCGTGTAGCCTTAGGATGCAGTTGGGGCAAGTGCTGTTAGCGAACGCCTATGAAGGCCGGCTCGGCACACGAGGGGGTGGGTGGCCAGCACCACGCCCGACCGCCTTTGTCTCCCCAGTGATGATGTTTACACACCGCACCAGGTACTTATTTGAGGCTGAGTCGACCTAGGGGAGGCCCAGGACCGGTTCAGATGATCGTCATCGGCGTTGGTGGGCGTGAGCAGGAATTGGACTCGGGTCGCCGGGGTTTGCAGCGCAGCGCGCTAACCACTACACCACCGCTCCTCTCTTACACAAAGACAAAGATCCCCCGTACAGCCTTACCATACTGTTGAGGCAAGTGCTGTTAGCGAGCACCTATGAAGGCCAGAACGGCACACAAGGGGGTGGGTGGCCAGCACCACGCCCGACCGCCTTTGTCTCCCTAGTGGCGATGTTTTTACGCACCGCACCAGTTACTCATTTGAGGCTGAGTCGACCTAGGGGAGACCCAGGACCGGTTCAGGTAATCGTCACACACACAACAACAACAAGAACCGCCATTCGACACAAAGTGGGGTTGACGTCACCACGGCGCTTGTGCCAGGCTATGTGCACGTTGAGGCCACGTGAAGTGTCGAATGCCCGCTGGCAGGAGGTCACGGGGCAGACCCAGGTGCCACGGGTCGACTGACTGAGATGACTGGCTGATGCACCATCTGTGCACCCTACTCTTCCAACTTGCTGTGCTTTAGCCACCCGGTGCTCCGCTCGTTGTTGTGAGCGTCGCTCCTCTGCCCTCCGTTGTTGTTGGAGGGCGACTGCCTCCAACTGCCCAGTAGCGTCCTTCACGAGCCTCCTCCACAGAGGCCGATCTTGACACCGCTGGTACCAGTCATCGGCAAGTCCACTCAGCTCCACATCCTCCTGTACCACATCACTCCATCTCTTCTCTAGCCCGTGCCGCGCCCGTTTAGCCCCCTCTATACGGCCGAACAAAAGCTGATTAGGCATGCGGTGGCTGGGCATGCGAGCTACTTAACCCAGCCAACGCAGCCTTGCCTGCCGGAGGAGCTCATCGATGGGACTTTGTCCAGATCTTCTAAGGATTTGTGAGCTTCTCACACAATCCAGCCTGCTTAAACCCAGGATGGATCGTAGGCGAAGATGTTCCATTAGAGGGGTCCACGTTTCGCAAGTGTAGAGAAGGGAGGGAATGACCGTGGCCGAGAAGACCTGAAGCTTCGTGCAGAGCGACAGACCAGGTAGCTTCCACACAGCGTTACGCAACCGATGAAAAGATAATGCCGCTCAACTGATTCGGAGTGAGACCTCTGCTGTAAAATTGGAGCCGGTCATGAGCACACTGCCCAGGTATGGGAAACTCTCCACTCTCTCCACAACTGCCCCATCACCAATTGGAGTCGTGGGGGTGGAGTGTCCGATGGTACAAAATACCCAGGCAGGTGCTTAGTTTTAGTGGAGCTGATGGTAAGGCCCCACCTCTTAGTGGCAAGCTCCAGGTTCAGCAGCACCGCCTCCAACTCCTCCTTTGAATGAGCAGCAATCACCAGATCATCGGCATACATAACGTGGTTGACCAATAGGGAGCCATCCCTTGACCGCACCCGGGCATATACAGCCTCCATTTATATCTGTACCAGATGGAAATTCCTCCGGTACAGCCATCAAAGGCTTCACAAACTACGTGGTCGAAAAAGATGTTAAACAATGTGGGAGCCAGAGGACATCCCTGTCGCACTCCAAGGTAAACAGGAAATGGCTCCGACTCCCGGCCACGTAGTTTTACCCGGGCCCGCTCACCATCATGAAGGTCCTTAATGATCGTGAGCAGAGGGTCAGGGACTCAGAATGCACAAAGAACAACTCACAGCCCAGGCCTACTGATGGTATCACCAGGTCAACAAAGCAGAGATTTTGTTGGAATTCCCTACACCTCTGCTGTAGCAGACGGACAGAAAATATGGCATCTGTGCAGGACCGCCCTTTCCTCAAACCGCATTGGGGCTCTGCAAGCCTCTCCTCAGCGTGTCTGGCAAAGCGATGTTGAATAATCCTTACCAGGACCTTTCCCGGCACACTGAGGAGTGAGATGCCCCTGTAGTTGTTACTGTCTGTGCGGTCCCCCTTCTTAAAGAGGGGGACCACCAGGGCATTCTTCCAATCCTGTGGAACCTGTCCAGTGGTCCAGACTGTTGTTATCATGTCATGTAGGGCAGTCTGTGCACAAACGCTACCCTCCCTCAGCATTTCACTTGGGAGGTCATCTTTGCCCGGTGCCTTTCCTGGTCTCAGACTCTGGATCGCCGTCAGTACTTCCTCAACAGATGGCACCTCAGCCAGCCACTCACAGGGGGTGACTTCTTATTCCAATATTTGAGACACGGCAGCCTCAGCAGGATCATCCCCACTTTGTCCAACGATTTTTTTCCAGACAGAGGGATTTTCCCTCCCCCAGAACCTCACAGAAATGCTCAGCAAATCTGCAAACTTGTACCTGGGGGTCGGAGATTGAATCACTGTTCCTTCCCCTAATTATGGTAATAGGTATGGCGCTGCAGGTAACTTTTTTGATGGAGTTAAAGAGCGATTTGTGATCGCGGGCCATTGAAGAAGACTCCATCTCCTCAGCCACCCACGACCACCACCCATCCATGCAGCGCCTCGCGGCTCTCAGAACCTTTGAGCGAAGGCTGCAGTAAGCCTCCTCATTCTCTCACGTGGGATGCTGTAGGCGATGAGAGTGGGCCTGTCGCTTTTTCTCAGCCACCCTGAACACCTCCTCTGTCAGCCAGGGTCTCTGGGGAGGTCTGAACCGTGTACCCAAAGCAGGCATTGAAGCTGCATGAGCCACAGTCCTAAACCTCGCTCATGTCCCCTCGACATCAGGAGTGGGGGACGATGCCAACTCCAGCCGCAAGCCATAATGAAATTGTCTCTTGCAACTTTCATCAGCTAGCTGAGACCAGGCCACTATGGGTTTGAATGGGGTCCTGGCTGTACACCCACCACCAGAGTGGAAGAATGGCAGGCGCATCTTACAGATGACAAGTCGATGGTCAGTGGGCAGATCAGCTCCACGGTAGGTCCTGGTTTCAAGGACATGGGCCTGTATCCGCTGTTCCATCACTATATAGGCCAGCAGATGTTATTGCTTGGACCCGGCATGCATCCATGATGTTGTGTGGTGATGTGCTGATGCCGGAATAGCGTGTTGGTAATTGCAAGCCCATGAGCTGCACAAAAATCTAGCAGCCTCCTGCCGTTGTTATTGAGCTGATCTGGCCCATGCCTTCCAATCACTCCAGACCAGGTGCCAGCATCATGACCAACTCGGGCATTTAAGTCGCCCAACAACATAACTCTATCCCGATGGGCCACTTTAGCTAGCACCTGTGACAGGAGGTCATAGAAGACATCTGACTCATCGGCTTTGCCTGCATCCCTCCACAGATGTTCATCTTCGGTGGGGGCATACGTTTCCACGACCACCACTCTTCGCCTCCGTTGATGGGAAGGCGGGCCTAAAGTAGCCTGGGGCTTACCGCTTCCCACACCTCACTGCCGCGCTTCCACGCCCCTTCATTCTTTTGTTCAGAAGAAGAGCCACTCCCTGCTGTTTGGCAGTCTCCTGCCCCGAGTAGAGGACTGTCCACCCCTCATGATGGCAGGAGCCAGAGCCAGTCCACCGGACCTCCTGAATACCACAGAGATCCAGGCAGTACCGGTCCAACTCCCGACAGAGGAGTGGCAGCCTCTCCTCCGCAGTGAGCGTTTGAACATTCCACGTGGCCACCCGCAGTGGTTTTTTGTTGTTTCTGGAGAAGCCCCGAGGGTAAGGATTCAGTCTCCTAGCTCTGCCAAATGGGGTTTGGCCAGGAGACGTCATAGACACCTGTCCCCCCGGGGCCTCCGGCACAAGCTTAATTCGATATTTTAGACGTGGTTTTGTGGTGATTAATTGAAGGTGGAGGGGTTACCAGCCCCTCGCACCCGCTCAGAGCCCCCATTTGGCCGCTGTCGTGGCTACAAACGCCACGAGTGGAAAGGCCAATCTAATTTGGTCCTCCCCCCCCCCCCCCCACGGCACTGCTCACCACAGTGTTGCCGTCTGGCACCAACGAGGAGGTAGGGGGTTGCTTTTGCCAGACACACACACACAGCCATGTACACACACACGTAGACGCACGCCTACATACACACGCGCGCGCGCCACTGTGTGTATGAATACATCAAGGGGCGCCCGTAACAAATTGCGATGGCGGAACGTGCCCTCTCCATTTGGGGGATTTTTCTTTGGGCCAAAAACTTCGCCGCCAGCAATCGGGAACATCGCCACGGCCATTGCCGTTTGCACGGAGGCGTGAAACGTGAACATCACCCCCTTGAATTTCGATTTAAAGCTTTCGTGACTGCAGGGATTCATCTTCTTGGTTCTATCGGTAAAGTCACCACGTGGAAGGGAAATAACAAAATAATAAAAAATAAAACATAATAAAATAAAAAATATATATAATGTTTTATTTCTAATCATTTATTATTTCCCTTCAACGTAACTCTACCGAAAGAACCAAGTAGATCACCCCCTTGCTTTTTTTATCTCAAGACTGTGACGCTCGTAATAATATTAGTTCATCGGCAGATCGTCTGTGGTGGGGTGAAGCGTGGGTACTCCCAGAAGAAGTCTGACCAGTGTGGAAGAGTAGGCCAAATACCGTCTTAGACGGGTTCCTTAGAGCTCTCACCAGCAGGGACAGTGTACTGCACTCCGTCTGCACTCCCTGCCTTCACCAACCCGCACTGACAAGCGCGGTGAAGTATGCTCTAGTGACCAACCCATGCGTGTGTGTGCCCGTACGTGTGTGTACATGTCCGCGTGTACCCATGCGTGTGAGTACATAGTTGTACTCACGTGTGTGTGTGTGTGGTGTGGGGAGCGGTAGTGTAGCCGTAAGCGCGCTGCGCTATGAACCCGGCGACCCGAGTTCGATTCCCGCTCACGGCCATCAACACCCAGTGACGATTATCTAAACCAATCCTGGGCCTCCCCTAGGTCGACTCAGCCTCAAGTGAGTGCCTGGTGCCGTGCGTATAAAACATCAGCACTGGGGAGACAAAGGCGGGCGGGCGTGGTGCTGGCCACCCATCCCCCTAGTGCAGGGGGTCGGCAACCAAAATAACAAGAGATTTTATTGCTGTTGTCCTAATTCGGTAAAAAAACAACCCTCAATATTTCAAGAGCTGCAGTGCCACTGTGGGTGAATACGAGACGACGGTCCCTGAGTAAATAACTGTCACGGAGCGGTGTATCACGCCGGCCTTCAGCATCTGGCCCAGGGGTGGTGAACGTCAGGCCCGCGGGCCGTATAAGGCCCGCGAAATCATTTTATCTCTGGCCCTGCCAAGGATAACCGCAGGCGGGACTCGAAATTCAATAAATCTCGGAGCAAACCTGGAAAAGCAGTTGCGAGTAGCAACATCGTCAATACCGGCTAACATCATCACACGCCTCACCAAAGAGAAGCAGTTCCAGCCCATCGCATTAGGGGCGAGTTAATAAAATGTTTGACCAAATATAACGGGTTAATTTTTAAGTTGATAATTTTGTATGGCCCGCGAATGATGTTTTAAATATCCAAATGGCCCTTGCCAGACAAAAGGTTCCCCACCCCTGATCTAGCCCAAAAAAGCCTGTAACAACTATACGGGGGATCATTGTCTTGACCATACTTCCCCGTGCCGGTCAGTCCAGGTTGGCGGTTGAAAGAGCAAGGCCCAGGACCGGCTCCGACACCACTCGCTCGTGACGTTGCCCTTGGCCTGGACTCGAACTCACGACGTCGGGTTCTGATTCACACTGCACGCGGAGCGCGCGCGCGCGCGGGTGTGTGCGTGTGTACTCAACCGGTGAAAATACGCGCCCTCTTGCTTCACAGTGGCCGTCAAAGATTGCCCGGTGAAGTCATTCGCGAAAGTTGGGCCACCGTGTTGCCAACTCCATGGTCCACATTTGCGTTGGGGAAAAAAAAAAAACAATGGTACACCGTCAAGATGACTCAATTGGGGTTACACGCAGCCGCTATTGTCAGCTATTGCGCGACCGTGGCAGGACCCTCCTGGAAAGGGCGTCATGAGACTCGGTGAGGCTTTCCTGGGTAAACAATCAGAATTATACGAATAATGATAATAATAAAGCATGGCACAGTGCGCTCACCACCTCAACCACCGCTCCCCACCAGAGTCGAGAATGGAGTGTTTACATTGATGTAACTTATCAAACCCCCACACAACAGTTTACTTCTTAGGTTTCCGACGCTTGGCCCAGTCAAGCATGGAATGTTGGACCAAACGTTGGGCCAACGTTTCCAACCACGTGAAGACGTTGGCCCAACGTTGCATGTTGACTGCAACCATCGGTGACCGTGCGGAGATCATCACCATCATCACCATCATCATCAACTCACGAGGTTTAATCACGGGTGGGTGAAACCCAGATTCGAACCCAGCATCTGGACATCTGTGACCCGCCCATGCTGGACATCTGTTGAAAAAGACATCAATTTTCCCGGCACTTCCGATTAGGACGGTTGGCTACGTACGGTGCGAAAGAAGTTAAAATACATACGTGTGTGGCCCATCGTTTGGAGGGACTGTTTGTGTGTGGTCTCGGTGTCGCCTGGGACTCTTGTTGTTGTTGTTGTTTTACTGCCTCGCCCAAGCTTGGGAATTGGTGCACCTTATGCATTTATGTACCGTATATTATATCATCGTCATACTATAATGGAGAAAGTGTGAGTTTGTTCCTGTCCATTTTTTATGTTTAACATTGCAATTCAATAAAGTTATTATGTTACGTATATTTTTTCAATTTCAGCAAAAAATTATGATTTGAAGTTTAACACGTAGGCTTTCGCGACCAATATCATCCATTATAGTGGTTTGTTTGTGTTAGATTGCGTAAATATATAAATGTGTCGTTAAAACCCGCCACCACCCAACACAGCCAACTAGTAAGGGTTGTCACGTAAACAGAACGTGGCAAATTCGTCACTAGTACAGCACACCGGTGTGTTGGAGAGCCAAGCCACAACATTTACAATCTGAGTACGACGTTTCGTCAGTAATTACAACTAGCTTCATCAGGCGACAGACAGATTTGGCATGTTCTGTTTACGTGACAACCGTTACAAGTTGGTTGTGTCGGGTGGTGGCGAGTTTAACGATACATTTATATATTTACACGATCTAACCCAAAAAACCTCTAATATGATGATTTAAAGTTTGGGGAAACATTGAATCAGGGTTGCGACAGCCAGGGATTTGCTCCACAGTACGCGTTTTACGACGTCTCTATGTGGGGCCACCCTTGATTTACGACGCAGAGCCTTCATTTGCACACCCATCGTATCCGGCGCGACTCAACAACATTTAAAGGGCGACGTTTCCACCGTGCAACGCCGTCGATAGTCAGAGAGTTTTTATTGTTTTTTTTTGTAAATGCCAAGTCACTTAAGCAGAGAAAGAAAGAAGGCAAGGCGAGAACATTTTATTTAAAACTTTTCTAAAGATTTATTTGTGTAAATTTTTGGAGAAAATAAATAATGCTCTGTACTTTATCTGTTTTACGTTTTATTTTTTTATCGATTCGCTTACCCTTCCTATACTTTGCACTCCGATCGTGTGTTTGTATTGTTTGTTGTTGTGACTTTCTGACCCCGTCCCGACTGGACGTCTGAGGACAAAGAGCTTCATAGCTCATCGGATTCCTCCTGCAGTCGAAATAAAGATTCCGATTCTGAGAAGAGGTCCCCACAAGGTGCCTCGTGTTCAGCTGTCAAATTCTACCATGGGCCTCGAGGAAGCTCTGGGTGGCCATGAGCGAGGATGATGATGATGACGACGATGATGATGATGATGATGTGGTGCTATCGGCATCATGGCACGAGAAGAAAAGAGCAGTTTGGAAATCTCACAGAGCAGCGGTGTTGGAGAACACCCCACGTAAGCGGACTACCCCCGCAGCAACTTGTGAGGTAGCTTCACGTGCACGTACAGGTACCGCGAGAGAAGACTCGGTAGGTGCGGTTTCTCGTCTACCGGCCGTGCGTTATGGGAATGGCGCAAATACCAAACGTACCCAATGTCATGACACGCATGGCGATGATGATGATGATGTCACGTGACGTGCTAGGCATGATGGGAAGACCGATCCTGTGGTCACAATCGTGCCTTTTGCTGTCTATAAATCACCTGCTCCGCACGTCCGATTGTCACGGTTGGCTACGTACGGCGCGAAAGAAGTTCAACATAAGTAAAACTGTTTAACACTAGCAGGCTTTCGCGACCAATATCCACAATACAGGTGTTTGGGGTTAGATCGCGTAAATATCTAAATGTGTCGTTCAACCCGCCACCACCCGACACGGCCAATTCGTAAAGTTTGTCACGTAAACAGAACGTGCCAATTCGTTACTAGTTCAGCACAACCGGTGTGCTCTTCAACGACACATTTACATATTTGCGCGATGTAACCCACAAACGAACCCCTGTATATAATGGATAAGTAACACTGTGCCTCTCGTCATCCACACTCACTCAGACAGAATGTCAGGGCGGGTGACGCGCGGCATAGCACGCGGTCGCCGCTCGTTGTTGCAAGGGGGGGGGGGTCACGGTTCGAATCGGGCAGGCCTCCCCTGGTTACTGCTGCGGGGCGGATTGACCGCGGGAAATAACTCCGCGTCGTCCGCGTCACGCGCGGACGTCACAAAGACTCGCTGACGTCACTGGGAACGCGGGGGGGGGGGGGGCGTCACGTGCCGCTTGGAGCTATGCACTTATTAAATCAAATAGTTTGAAAAATAATTTCTTTACAACTGCTTTTTTCATGCTGTCGTTTGTCCTTCGACCGCACGTCCGATTAGCGTGGTTGGCTACGTACGGTAACGAAAGAACTTCAGTGCTGTTGAAGTTTATTTTCTTTGTTATTCTGGACGAAAATATTAAAGTTCTAATTGTTTTAACCAGGCCCGAGAACTCCAGAGACCAAGATAGAGGAGTCCCATTTGCAAGAGTGGCCCGGCTCACCAAAATAACAAAAAGCAAAACACGTGAAAATAAATTCCACGGTCGGCTACGTACGGTGCGAAGTAAATGCATCATCCTTCGTGATAGCACTGCGCTATGGAAATGACGTGCATACCAAATGTATTAAATTATTATTCTCAATAGCCACTGCGACAGAGGAGCAGAATTCTGACCTGGTTGGTGTCCCCCCCTTCCCCCCCACTCTTCCTCTGTGAATTATTACCATGGGAAGCACTCGGCTATAAGGGACACAGCCCATGATTTACATCCTGCCTGAATTTTCAAATAAAAACCCACAAGTGAAAATGTGACCAAAGCCATGAGCAGAGAGAACGCTGCTGTTGGTGGTGGTGACGATTTGTCTTCATCACGGTTTGCTGAGCGTAGGCGCTAAGGTCCAAAATGCCAAACGGACAGCAACAAACGGCACCAGATCAGACGATCGAGTTGTCATCGTGGCCACAGCCTTTGATGCCACAATCACGACCACCACCACCACCATCACCACCATCATCACCACCACACCTCATCGCCAACGCGTTCTCTCCCCTCCGCCAGATCCCGCAGCTGCTGCAGAGTCGACTCACAGCCACCTGCAAGGTCTGCCCAGGGAGTCTCATCCCACCGTCTTGGCGTTAGACTCGCACAGAGACCCAAATACTCATCACACAGAGACCCATAGACTCATCACACAGAGACCCATAGACTCATCACACAGAGACCCATAGACTCATCACACAGAGACCCATAGACTCATCACACAGAGACCCATAGACTCATCACACAGAGACCCATAGACTCATCACACAGACCCATAGACTCATCACACAAAGACCCATAGACTCATCACACAGAGGCCCATAGACTCATCACACAAAAACCCATAGACTCACACAGAGACCCATAGACTCGCACAGAGATCCATAGACTCGCGCAGAGACCCATAGATTCACGCAGAGACCCATAGACTCACACAGAGACCCATAGACTCGCACATCGATTCATAGACTCGCGCAGAGACCCATAGACTCACGCAGAGATCCATAGACTCATCACACAGAGACGCATAGACTCATCACACAGAGACCTATAGACTCACACAGAGACTCATAGACTCGCACAGAGACCCATAGACTCGCACAGAGCCCCATAAACTCATCACACAAAGACCCATAGACTCGCACAGAGGCCCATATACTCACGCAGAGATTCATTGACTCACACAGAGATCCATGGACTCATCACACAGAGATCCATAGACTCATCACACAGAGACCTATAGACTTACACAGAGACCCATAGACTCGCACAGAGACCCATAGACTCACACAGAGACCCATAGATCCATCACACAAAGACCCATAGACTCGCACAGAGGCCCATTGATTCACACAGAGACCCATAGATTCATCACACAAAGACCCATAGACTCGCACATAGGCCCATAGACTCACGCAGAGATTATTTGACTCACACAGAGATCCATAGACTCGCACATAGATCCATAGACTCGCGCAGAGACCCATAGACTCACGCATAGATCCATAGACTCATCACACAGAGACGCATAGGCTCATCACACAGAGACCCATAGACTCACACAGAGACTCATAGACTCGCACAGAGACCCATAGACTCACACAGAGACACATAGATCCATCACACAAAGACCCATAGACTCGCACAGAGGCCCATAAACTCACGCAGAGAATATTTGACTCACACAGAGATCCATATGCTCACAGAAACCCACAGATCTGCCCTAACGGTATCCCACTGTCAAGGCTGGGCCAGTGGACCAGCGACAAGCGGAAATATTTTTGTTACTTTAATTCCGAGCCCCATCAGTTACCGCACGGCGCTCACCCAGCGGCATCTGGAAACGGTTTGGTGTTTGCTCCAAAATTCCATGTTTGTGGGAAAATCCAAACACAAGTCAGAGATGTGCGTGCGTGCGTTTATGTGTGAGTTCATGGATCTCTGTGCAAGTCTATGGTTTTCTATTTGAGTCTGTGGGTCTCTATGTGAGCCCATTGGTCTATATTTAAATTTGTGGGTCTTTATGTACGTCAATGTGTCTCTATACGAGTCCATGGGTCTCTTATTTGAGTCATTGGGTCTCTATGTGAGCCTGCGGGTCTCATTGGTGGTCCGGCTGACACCGTGGTGAGATGTTAACTACCTCGCCTGGTATACAGGAGGTCGTGGATTCAATTCCGACCCTCACGCCTGCTGTTTATTTGGAGTTTGCGTGTCTCTCTCTCATCATCACGGTGGCTCGGAGATGTTAACTACCTCGCCTGTTCTACAGGAGGTCGTGGGTTCGATCCCAACCCTGACGCCTGCTGTATATTTGGAGTTTGCGTGTCTCTCTCTCATCATCATCATCATCACGGTGGCTAGGAGATGTTAACTACCTCGCCTGGTACACAGGAGGTCGTGGGTTCGATCCCAACCCTGACGCCTGCTGTATATTTGGAGTTTGCGTGTCTCTCATCATCATCATCACGGTGGCTAGGAGATGTTAACTACTTCGCCTGTTCTACAGGAGGTCGTGGGTTCGATCCCAACCCTGACGCCTGCTGCTATATATTTGGAGTTTGCGTGTCTCTCTCTCATCATCATCACGGTGGCTAGGAGATGTTAGCTACCTCGCCTGTTCTACAGGAGGTCGTGGGTTCGATCCCAACCCTGACGCCTGCTGCTATATATTTGGAGTTTGCGTGTCTCTCTCTCATCATCATCACGGTGGCTAGGAGATGTTAGCTACCTCGCCTGTTATACAGGAGGTCGTGGGTTCGATCCCAACCCTGACGCCTGCTGTATATTCGGAGTTTGCGTGTCTCTCTCTCTCCCCGTGGCCGCGTGGATTTTTCTCCGGGTCCTCCGTTTTTTTCCCTCCGCATTTAGAAAAAAAATCACACGTTTAGAATATTCGGTTGCTATAAATTTACACATTATGAAAAATAGCTATACAGCTCAGTGGTCCTTGCCTGGTTAAATAAAACAAAAATTTGTTTAGTTTAGAACCGAGGTTCTCAGTGGTGCTGGTCTCAGTGGCTTTCACTAAAATCGGTCGAACAATGATCACATTCACCACCTCCACGCTCACTCCACACGTCAAGGCATCGATCTACGTAACTTGATATTTATATTGATGCCATAAACGTTATCTGTCAGTACAGCACTGTCTATGGATTCATAAAGTGGGGCGTGTGCATACACACAAAGACAAAGGTCTCCCCTGCAGCCGCACAGATTGTTGGGGCAAGTGCCGTTAGCGAGCACGTTAAGGTCGGCACGGTGCAAAATGGGGTGGTTCGGTTAGCACCACGCTCGGCCACCTTTGTCTCCCCACGTCCTGAAGTTTGCACATGAGGCTGAGTCAACCTAGGGGAGGCCCAGGACTGATTCAGATAATCGCGACTGGTGTTGGTTGTCCATGAGCGGGATATCGAACTCGGGTCGCCCGGTTCGTAGCGCAGAGGCCTAACCGTGACACCAAAGACAAAGATCCCCCGTGTAGCCTCAACAGACTGTCGGGGCAAGTGCTGTTAGTGAGCACCTATGAAGGCCGGCACGGCACACGAGGGGGTGGGTGGCCAGCACCACGCCCGACCGCCTTTGTATCCCCGAGTGGCGATGTTTACACACCGCACCAGGTACCCATTTGAGGCTGAGTCGACCTAGGATGGGAGGCACAGGACCGGTTCAGATAATCGTCGCTGGTGTTGGCCGTGAGTGGATAATCGAACTTGGGTCGCCCGGTTCGTAGCGCAGAGCCCTAACCGCGACACTACCGCTCCCCACACGGACACACCACATGTATAGGTCGTGCTCGCTACGAACCGATTGCACACACGTGCACACGCACTCCGAAAACTCGCGAGACATTCCCGCAAAGCGACGGATAATTAAAGGTTGACTCAATTTTTTTGAAATCCCACCCCGACCTCCCCCCCCCCCCGGTGACGCAACGCGTTTTGGGGGGGGGGGGTGCCCCCCCTTCGCAGCACTCGTCTCGCAGATGAACGGCACCAATCAGCTCGCGCGGCAAAGAGCGCGCCCGCTAAACCAATCAAAGGGAGCTTGGCCGGCAGGTTCCATTATGACGCGGTAAGTGATGCACGAGGAGGGGGGAGGGGGGGAGGTGGGGGGAGGTCGTCTCCGGGCACGCCGAGGAGTAGCCCCCCACCCTCACCCCCACAACGCAGCGGGAGCGGTTAAAGGCGCAGCCCCTGGCGATTGTCCGCACGCACCACCGCCGGTGAAAGCTGTCGTCCGCTGGGAGGAGGGAGCCGCCTGAGGATCTCCGCCTCGGTGGGTACGTAGGCCTACTCTTCCCGACTGAGCTGGGGTGTGCATCCAAGTGACACCGATGGGTGGACAGGGGCGGTGGTAATTCGGGCGTTCGGCCGTCGTTTCAATTGCCGGAGATGTTGATTCAACCGACGAACTCTGGATTGCAAGTCCGGTGTGATAACCGATGCCCATAATAGCCCCCCCCCCAAAGCGCGGGGCCTGGGGCAGATGCTCCGATTTGCCATGCATCCCTAGGGGACGGCTCAGCGTCAACGGCCATCTCGAGATGTTACAGAGCCAGGGGAGAAAGTAGACGGAGGAGGAGGGGGGGGAGGGAGGGAGGGAGGTCACGAACACAAGACATTGTTGTGGTGTTTATTTTTTCAAACTCTGGTGGCCGTCTCCGGAAAGGCGGAATGGGAGGTGGGGGCGGGGAGGAGGAAAGACTGGAGGGAGGGAGGGAGGGAAGGGAGAGAGGGAAAAATGGCTAAAGAGGACAGGAGAGAGGGAGGCAGGGAGTGTGATTACATCTGACACCGTGACCTTGAAGAGCGGGGCACGCCCCCACCCTCAAAGCGCGGGGCCAATTGGGACAGTCGTCCTGATTGTCCGTGCGCCCCAGGGGAGTGCTCTCCGACACGCTGTCCACCTCTCTCTACGCACGGTGGCTACTGCGTCACGTGCCACAAAACGCTAAACTTCATCGACCGAGGTCGCCTTCGCACCGAGCACGCTGTGGTTGCCACAACCCCTATGCTGGACATACACAGAGGCCTCGCTTTGGGCCTCTGCTCAGCGGCCGTGATTTAAATTAAAAAAAAATCCAGTAACTCACTGCCATGGCGCCATCTAAATCACGGGCTCGTCGGTGGAGCACGTGAGGCCCTCGAGGTGAAGGGAGCGGGTGGTGACAACAGCGGGGGGAGGTGTATGCAGTTTATAATCCCATTTTATATTTAACATATATTAATATATATATATTTTATAGATGCGCCTTCACCCAAGGCGCTATACAGAACATAATGATTTTGAGTTTAGATGGCATGGGTAGTGCTGCGAGGATGGAGGAATGAGTGACCGAGAAGGAGGGGGTAGGACAACAAACTAAACACACTGCAAGCAGTTTCTACATAAATTCGTGTTCAATCTTGATTTAAAAAAAAAATTGAAGAGGTACAATGGGCAATGGAGAAGAGGTTCCAAGTTATGATTCTCTTCCGTCTTTCTTTGCTCATTGATGAGGCCTCGCCGCACAGTCTCCTGTTCCCACAATGTCTCTACCTCCTCCTGCTCATCCTCCTCCAACCCCACCTCATCTTCCGCCACCGGCATTCATCACGGCCACAGTCGGCACGCGCCGAGGGGCGACTGCGTTCACAAGCGACTCTCCTCCTCTGTTCCTCCTCCTCCATCTCCTCTTCCATCTCCACCGCCTCGTCGACCTCTACCTCCTCCCGTATCTCCACCACCTCCTCCTCCTCCTCCTCCGCGTCCTCCCCCGTTCACCGCGGGCATCATGGCCGCTCGGCCCCGAGGCGGGGTGGCCGTGGCCACCGCCGCGCCCTCCGGCGCGCCTTTCACGGAGGCGGCGGTGCGAAGCGCGGCGCCGTAGACCGCCGTCGACACGGACGCCGCGGACAGGCTCCGGACGGACGAGGCTGCGGTGCCGCCGCCGCCGCCGGCGCCACCGCCCAAACCGGGGCACAGCCTCAGCATGACGGAGCGGCGGAACAAGATGTAGACCCACGGGTCGAGGATCTGGTTCCAGGTCGCCATGCGGATGCCCAGGATGAGCGTGCGACAGTGGCGCTCGGCCGGTATGAGGCTGCTCTTGAGTGCGATGTTGGCGATGAACACCTGGAGGAGGGGGTGGGGGGGGTGGAGAGAAACGAGGATGGGGGGGAACGCCACCAGTGAGAGCTTCGAGAGTTACCGTGGGGTGGCTGTGGTGGTGGTGGCGGTGGCGGAGTTGGCACAGGAGGGGAGTACAGCTGGTGGTGCATCTACTGGTCATCTCGGTCGGTCGACCCATTGCACCTGCAGGGTCAGTCCCGATAGCCCCTGTCAGCAGCGAGCAGCGAGTCTTCGACACTTCACATGGTAGCCTCAAGGTGCACCTAGCCTGGCACAGGCGCCGTGGTGATGTCACCGTCACTTAGTGGCGAATGGCGGCTGTATTGGTATATTGGTGGTGGCGATGGCGGCGGTGGTGTTGGTGGTGGGTGGCTGCGGTGGGTGGCAGTGGCGGTGGTGGTGGTGGTGTCTATGCACGTGGCCTCTAAACCAGAAGCTGTGGAGGCATCGAGGGTTGGTGACGCTCCCTTCCTGCCGCCGTCGATGGAGAGCTCTCGCTAGGAAGAATCCGTCTACAGCAAAGTACTACCTGATATCACCAGTGCCCTTTGTATGGGATCGAGTGTTGTCCCCTCGCACGCTGCGGGTGCTCTGCTCTCCGGCCGCATGTAAGCACTCGTTAAGTGTCCGGTAACAACTTAATATATAGAGGATTGCCGAGCTCGCAGTGTGAATCTGGTGCTGGGCTCATCGCATTGCTGCGGTTCCTCTTCGCGCCCCTCTCGTCGAATGGCGTGCTGGTCGCGGTGCGTTAAAAGTACAAATGATTGTCGTCATAAATCGGATACAATAAATAAAGAGGACAATCCGCCTACGATTTCCTTAATTGCTGCAATTAACTTTTGCGTGTTTTGTTTTTGTTATTTTGGTGTCTATCTCGGTCTCTGGAGGTCTCAGCCTGGTTAAACTAAATACAACTTCAATCTTTTCCTCCACATGACAAAGAAAATAAAGTTCAGCAGCATTGTATGCATGTTGAACTTCTTTCGTACGTAGCCAAACGCGCTAAGCACAAAAAGCAGTTCTAAGGAAATTAGTTTGTCAGTCGAGATGGTTTAAAACTGCACAGCTCCACTGGCTTCCTAATATCGGGAGGAAGAGCGTTCCAGACGGCCGCAGAAACGCGCATCTGAAAGCGTCGCGCGATGCGGTGGCCGCCGTACTTTTTTCGATGGCTGTAGCCAAAAGCGTCGCTTCAATGCAAGCGCTGCTGGAACCAGGCGAACCCAGGGGGCCCGAATCCGGTGGAAAAAAAATAAAGAATAAACCCCTCAACATTTCAAGAGCCGCAACGCCACTGTGGGTGAATACGAGGCGGTGGTCCCTTGAAAAATAACTGTGACGAAGCAAGTTCCTTAAAGAGCCGCAGGTTTGCGACCCATTGGGCTGCCTTAAAATGATGCACTCTCGCGAGGAGTTGTTGCGGCTGCAGGGATGTGTAAAATAAGTCCGTTCAACACGTAGGCTTTCGCGACCAATGTCATGCGTAGCAGAGGTTTCTTCAGGTTGTAAATTGCCGGCGAAACGTCAGGGCACTAGAATTGTGAACGTTCGCGTGGGTTCGCTCTCCAACACACAACCGGTGTACGCTGTACTCGTAACGAATTGCCACGTTTTGGTTATGTTACAAACGAAACTATTTGGCCGTCGGGTGGTGGCGAGTTTAACGACACATTTATATTTACGTGATCTAACCCCCCCCCAAAAAACTCCTCTGTTAATGGGAACAATAAATCTGTTGTATTTTCTTTTGTTACGTGTAGGAACTGCTTGGCGAAGGAGGAGGCGACGTGTCTGCTTGTTTTGTTATGTATATATTTTATGTATATATTTATGTATATATTTTGTTATATACATACTCCCTCTGCCAGCGAGGCTAGTGGTTACTTTGCTCGAGTGGGCGAGTGGGGGTTACGAAGCGCTTCAATCACCTCGAGTTGAACGAACCTTGATAGGAGAGCTGAACGCTAAGCGGAATGAGTAATGACAGGGATTCATTTCCCGCTCGCTATATTTTCCGGAACTCTGCTACAGGCGGCCTCGGAGTCGGGTATATAGGGATTATCTGGCACAAGGCACTACCACTCGAGTACAAGGCATGTGTATCCATAATAATAATCCAATGTTTTCTAAATCAAGCGCGAAACCTAAGAGTAGATTGAATACCGCTTGGGCAGATCTATAGTTCTCTGCGTGAGTCTATCTGTCTGTGTGTTAATCTATGTGTCTGTGTGTGAGTCTATGTGTCTGTGTGTGAGTCTATGTGTCTGTGTGTGAATCTATGTGTCTGTGTGTGAGTCTATGTGTCTGTGTGTGAGTCTATGTGTCTGTGTGTGAGTCTATGTGTCTGTGTGTGAGTCCATGGGTCTGTGTGTGAGTCCATGGGTCTGTGTGTGAGTCTATGGGTCTATGTGTGAGTCTATGGGTCTGTGTGTGAATCTATGGGTCTGTGTGTGAGCCTATGGGTCTGTGTGTGAGTCCATCGGTCTGTGTGTGAGTCTATGGGTCTGTGTGTGAGTCTATGTGTCTGTGTGTGAGTCTATGGGTCTGTGTGTGAGTCTATGTGTCTGTGTGTGAGTCTATGTGTCTGTGCGTGAGTCTATGGGTCTGTGTGTGAATCTATGGGTCTGTGTGTGAGTCTATGGATCTGTGTGCGAGTCTATGGGTCTGTGTGTGAGTCTATGGGTCTGTGTGTGAGTCTATGGATCTGTGTGCGAGTATATGGGTCTGTGTGTGAGTCTATGGGTGTGTGTGTGAGTCTATGGGTCTGAGTGTGAGTCTATGGATCTTTGTGTGAGTCTATGTGTCTGTGTGTGAGTCTATGGATCTGTGTGCAAGTCTATGTGTCTGTGTGTGAGTATGTGTCTGTGTGTGAGTATATGTGTCTGTGTGCGAGTCTATCGATCTGTGTGTGAGTCTATGGGTCTGTGTGTGAGTCTATGGGTCTGTGTGTGAGTCTATGTGTCTGTGTGTGAGTCTATGGGTCTGTGTGTGAATCTATGGGTTGGTGTGTGAGTCTATGTGTCTGTGTGTGAGTCTGTGTCTGTGTGTAAGTCTATGTGTCTGTGTGTGAGTCTATGTGTCTGTGTGTAAGTCTATGGGTCTCTGTGTGAGTCTATGTGTCTGTGTGTGAGTCTATGTGTCTGTGTGCGAGTCTATGGATCTGTGTGTGAGTCTATGGGTCTGTGTGTGAGTCTATGGGTCTGTGTGTGAGTCTATGTGTCTGTGTGTGAGTCTATGTGTCTGTGTGTGAGTCTATGTGTCTGTGTGCGAGTCTATGGATCTGTGTGTGAGTCTATGGGTTGGTGTGTGAGTCTATGTGTCTGTGTGTGAGTCTATGTGTCTGTGTGTAAGTCTATGTGTCTGTGTGTGAGTCTATGGGTCTCTTTGTGAATTTAATAAATTGCATTATGCTTGCTGCTGGTGGAGGTGGTGGGGCTGTAAATTATTAATTATTTGTTATGACGATTAAAATAAGTCCAGTTCGGGTTTTCCCCGTTGTGGCTTTTTTGTCAATGAATACCGGATCGGGAACTAAAACGAGGGTACCCACGCCAGCGAAGAGTCACTCTCCCCGTGAACGAGAGACTCTGACGACGGAGCGGGGTTCACGTGGCCACGTGAGGAAAACCCGGACTGGATCGTCGTTCCGACGACGACGTCGACGGCCGTGAGGAAATGACGAGGGCGACGACTGACAATTAAGATGACGGTGATGAATATCACGATGAATTACCGACAGCGACAAAAGAAAAACCACGCAAATTAAAACGAAGACAACAAATGACAGAGAGAGCACGACCACTAAACCGGTGTCCCTACAATACTCTTTGGTTCTTTCGGTAAACTCACGTAGGCATAAAATAAAATAAATCACGACGTTTCCGCACTTTATTTTATTTTATACCCACTTGGTGACTTTACCGAAATAATTCCTGCAGTCACGAAAGCTTCAAATCAAGATTGAACCCCTACAATATTTCCGCAGCCCGGCACAACTCGCGACGACCGTGGCCACCGCTTTGTCAAGTTGCCACCCACCGCAGTCTCTGCCAGCCGGCGATCGCGAGAGCGCGGAAAATACTCGGCGAGAAATTGAACCTCGACAACAACAACACCCGCCACCGCTCCCCTTTCCACCGCCGCCCGCCCCCCCCCCCCCCCGAAGTCCCCAATGAACCGAGGGCCCCGTCTCTCACCAGCAGCGGAGTCCAGCACACGGTGGCGATCACCATGATGCCCAGCAGCTGCACCACCATTTCCAACTCGTGCTTGTTGGCGCGGTGCCGCCTCCGAGCGCCGGCCCCGGCACCGCAGCGGCGAGCACGCACCAGCGTGAGCACCGTGGTGCTGTTGAAGACGTGGGAGGCAGCGAGGGAGAGGAGACCCAGGAGGGAGAAGCAGACGGCGCCGGCCGCGTGCGCCGGCTGGCCGCAGTGGGGCATCGGGGAGGGAGGGGGAGAGGGGGAGGAACAACGAAACGCAAATGACGCTTCGCTGATGCTCCGACGATGGTGATGACGATGATCGTCAACGGAGCTGTAAGCCATCGTCACGCCAACTCTGGTCATCCTCGCTGCAGCAGCGGCGGCGGCTTTTGTCGAAGCCACCGGACAAAGACGGTGGTCCTCCTGCGACCGTCTGGAACGCTCTCCCTTATGATATTAGGAAGGCGCTGGAGCTATGCACTTTTAAACCATCATCTAGATTGGCAAGCTCATTTCTTTAGAACTGCGTTTTGTGTTTCGTTTGCTGTCCTGCCCCCGCACCTCCGATGAGCACGGTTGGCTACGTACGAAAGAACTTCAACACACTTCGATATGTCCGACACACCGCCTTTACGTACGCGCGTCGAACTTCTTTCGCACCGTGCGTTAGCCAACCGTGCCAACCGGAGCCGCCCGATGACCCCGGCCGCAACCGCACCGACCTCCAGGACGCCTCCGTCCGCCCCCTCCGTCGCGAGGAAGCACCACGAGCCCGGCCACTGCACCGAGTAGGAGCCGAGGCCGGCCGCGGGCGCCACCGCCATGACGAGCGCCAGGGCCCAGGCGGAGAGCACGGCCGCGCCGGCCCCGCGCCGCGTCACGACGGCGGCGTGGACGAGCGGCCGCGCGATGCCGAGGCCGCGCTCGACCGCCATGGCGCAGCCCAGCAGCAGGGGCGACAGGCCGAAGAACACCATGCAGCCGCCGAAGAAGCGGCAGAGGTGGCGCCGGGGGTCCACCCTCGTCCACTCGAGGTCGAGCGCGTGCATGCTCACGACGACGGCGCCCGTGACCGCCAGGCCGGCGAGGTCGGTGGCGACGAGGCCCGTGACGACGGCGAGGAAGGCGCCGCGCGAGCGGCTGCGGGTGCGGCGAGCGGCCCTCGCCACCACGACAAGGGCGAAGATGTTGGAGGCGAGCCCCGCGGCGGTGAAGATCGCCGAGTACCAGGGCGAGATGCGGTTCGGCGTCGACTTGGCGGCGCAGGAGGGCGACGCCGACGCCGTCGCGTTCTCCATCGCCGACGCCGTCGGAGCGCCGCTCGCGTCGAAGAGGACGCCCGGCAGCGAGAAGGCCGTGGCGCCGGCGGCGGCGCTGTCGGCCGCCGCCGAGATCGCGAGGGCCATGGCGAGGTTACGGTGGCGGAGATCGGCGAGGGTGAAGGTTGGCGGTGTTTGGTGCGCAGGCTCCCGTTATTAACGGAGAGGTCTCACTGTCACGAGACCGTTTCAATATTGATGAAGGAGATGTTGGTGGTGAAGGAGGTCAGCAGATCCTGGTGATGAAGGTCAGCATATCCTGGTGATGAAGATCAGCAGATCCTGGTGATGAAGGTCAGCAGATCCTGGTGATGAAGGTCAGCAGATCCTGGTGATGAAGGTCAGTAGAGCCTGGTGATGAAGGTCAGCAGATCCTGGTGATGAAGGTCAGTAGATCCTGGTGATGAAGATCAGCAGATCCTGGTGATGAAGATCAGCAGATCCTGGTGATGAAGGAGGTCAGCAGATCCTGGTAATGAAGGTCAGCAGATCCTGGTAATGAAGGTCAGCAGATCCTGGTGATGAAGGAGGTGCCTCGTTTATTGAGGCCCCAATATTCATGTGCCGGGTACCGACAGAGTAGGTGACTACGGGAGGGCAGATCGTCGAAGGGCAAACGGCCTGACGCTCCCTACGCAGTGATCCCTTCCTCCTGCGCCATCATCAAGCGACGGACGCCAACTCTGACCGACCGTAGGATAACGTGGTTGCAGTTCGGTAAAGTTTTAATTTATTTTAGAAAAAAAAAACAATCCTCGGTGCCACGTGGACCCCCGAGGACAAACACCGCTCGGTCGTCGAGTCTCGGTCCATCAACTTTAAAACGTTCGCCGCCTTCGCGATGAGACGTTCGGTCGATCCAGGGCCGGATCAAGGCACGGGGGCTTTCGGGCCTGAGCCCAGGGGCCTCCGTCAGCTGGAGGGCCTCCAGAGATGAAGTGAAAAGTTATTTCGTTTGTGAGTGCTGCATTTTATTTGTTGTTAGCCTTGTAAAAAATAAATTTATTTTTCTTTAACTTTGTTTTCCTTTGGAAAATATTACTGGGGGCCCTCACAGTAGCTGTAGCCCAGGGGGCCGATACAATCTTAATCAGGCCCTGGGTCGACCCCAACGCTGAAAAACGCAGAGTGAGCCAGTCAGTTGCCAACAGCGTATCGACGTTCACGTGTTTCGGTTTACACAGCGAGAGAGAGAGGGATGTATGCGTGTGTGTGTGTACATATATAGTCAAGCGTCGTGGTGACGTCACCGCCACTTAGTGGCGAATGGCGGTTGTTGTTATTTAGTCGTGGCAGGCGCAGGTTTTTTTTGTTGGCGTGCGATCGTCACGCAGATGTCGAACTTCAGTCGCGCGAGTCAACGAAAGGTGGTCGGGCGTTGGACAACGTTTGGACGCGTTCCAGGAGTGAACGCGCGTGCACGGTCTGACATGAAGTCGTTGAGCGAGCTCCTTCTCATCGTGCGGACGGTCCGCCCAGCGGAGTTTTCCTGCACGGCTCTGCGCTCAGCGAACCGGCGACTTAGAAAAATAAATAAAAATCTAAATTGAAAGAAGCAAAACGCATCGAGCGCGGAGCTTGAATGGCGACGACGGACGAGACGCATGAATTCCCGCACGGCCGCCTCTGCCCTCGATAAAAGAGCTCCTTAGCTAAGTGGGCTTTAACTCAGTGGGGACATATTGCACGCTGCCGGTTCTGACTCTCTCTTTCTCTGGCGTCTCTCTTCTCGCCAAGACTTCGCCAGGGACTTTGACGCGATCGGGGCTCAAGAGACGGCTGGCGACAACAAAATAACTTAAAACTCATCCCAGAAACCACCGTGACCACCAAACGCCACCACCACCCCCCACCACCCCCTCCGTGTGTGTTGTTAAAAATTGTTTTTTTACAGAAATACCGGAGAAATGCCTTCATCCACTGGTGCGTTGAGAATCCGTTGAAATGTTTTTTTGTGTGTGGCCTATCTGGTTTCGCGATGACGGAAGCCACGTGCGTCCCAGTGGTCGAAAAGTCCTGCAATGAGAGGGAGAGAGAGAGTCGGGATGCTCACGTGGCTGCAAGGGAAGTTTCGTGAGGCATATACAGCCCCCGCCATAGGAACTTGGAATGTCTGTCTGTGGCTTGAAGGCCTTGAAGGGGTAGGGGCGGGGAGGTGTGAGCAGCGACACCTCTTGTGTGAGTGAAACGTAATTTTACACACAGGGTGGCCCAAAAGTTCGGACTCGTTGGCTTGTTATATTTACGTTGACAAATCCCAAAAGGTGACCGGATTTCATTGTATTCACCACAAATATTCCAAGCTGACTTACGCTGCCTTTTTTAAAAATGGGAGACAAAAAAGAAATCGCCACCCACCAAAAAGACGTGCTTATGCTCAGCTGTCAGTCGAGTTATACAAACCTGGCTTCACTCACGTACGCGCGCACAGCTACCGGATTATAAGACGCACCCCTCAACTTTTTCTTATAATGCAGAGTGGGCTGGGCTTCGGAGTGGGGGGAAGGTGCGTCGTATATTCCAGAGACCGCAGACATCATCGTGGTCATTTTTTTCCAGCAGCAGCAGCACCGCCGGTGTGAAAATGGAAGGGAAAAACAACCGCATTTGATTCAGAAATTACGTGGGGCCCGACTCTCACCAGCAGCACTTAACACCCCCAGAAGGCACGGGATCGAGTTTCCCTTCGACGTTCACAGCCGTGGCACCGGCGCCGAAATGGAACCAGCCTGCTGGGAGATGACGCGGCTTCAACTCAGCAGCAGTAGCAGCAGCAGGAGTCACTCACGCCTGTCAACAAGACCACGTGACCACAAACGCTCTCATCCCTCACTCCACGGGATCCCAATCTCATCGCACTCTCCTGCCTCTCATCTCGCGCTCCACTCCCCTCCACGCCCTCTCCTACCTCTCCCCTCTCATCTCACTCCACTCCCCTCCACGCACTCTCCTACCTCTCCCCTCTCATCTCACTCCACTCCCCCTCCACTCACTCTCCTACCTCATTAAAAAAAACCATCATCACCACCACGACAATCATCATGACCAATCTAATCACCATCTTTTATCACGATAACCACCACTACCACCACCACGTGGCATCACCGTCATGGGTACCACTTGCGAGGAGAGAGCACAATAGGAGGCATCTGACTCCACACAAGTGATGGGTGCCCCGCGCCTTGCCAGGGGCGAACGTGGAATTCCCTACCCCCGGCACAGGACACCAGACGAAGACGAACGACGCCAGTGGGGGGGGGGGGGGGGGTTCGATTGGACACAGAAGGCTCCCCTCCATTTAACCCCCCAGAGCGGCGTCTGCCCCACTCACGACAACACGCGCGCATGTTTTCAACCGAACAACCGATAACACCGTGGCCTTGAACGTTAATATTTAAAACAGGCGACGTTTCGGGCAATGGCCCTTCCTGAGTTGTGTTTGTGTCACGCACGGTAGTTAGCCCGTCCCGAGCGCTATCCAGGCTCAGCCTCGCTAAGCTTCTGGGATCAGTTGAAATTGGGTTCTTTGGGGTTCATGCGATCATATGTTTTGTATAAAATCAATTTATTTTATTTTTTTCACTTAAATTGTAACCGGCTCATGCGCGCATGTGGATTTGGACTATTCCATGTGTGTGTATATATAATAAATATGCTGCCCTTTAAACAATCAGCAGGCCCTGTGTGTGTATGTACGCGTGTGCGTGTGTGTATGTACACGTGTGTGTGTGTGTACACGTGTGCGTATGTGTGTGTATGTACACGTGTGCGTGTGTGTGTACACGTGTGTGTATGTACACGTGTGTGTATGTACACGTGTGCGCGTGTGTGTATGTACACGTGTGCGTGTGTGTACACGTGTGTGTATGTACACGTGTGTGTGTACACGTGTGCATGTACACGTGTATGTACACGTGTGCGTGTGTGTGTAACGTGTATTTATGCGCAGTGTGTGTGTATGTACACGTGTGTGTCTTTGTACACGTGTGCGTGTGTGTGTAACGTGTTTTTATGCGCAGTGTGTACGTATGTTGGCGAGCGTGTGGGGAGCGGTGGTGCAGCGGTTAGTGCCCTGCGCTCACGACCAAATAATAACGATAATAGGTGGCGAATAGCTAAAACGATTCTGGGCCTCTTCCTCTCGGTCTACGCCTTGACTGAGTACGATGTGTAAACATCAGCGCTCGGGAGACAAAGGCGGCTTTGTTTCGTGCTCACCACTCACCCCGAATTTAAAGAAACTCACGGCCAGGGTGCTCCAGGTCTCGCGACCCCCCCCCCCCGCCCCCAATCACGCTCCGTTCCACGTTTACCAATTTCATGGGTGACGCCGTCTGCGTTACCAAAGCCGATGCAAATTAAGTTTGGGATATTGGGCCACGTGTGTACACGCGTGAGCCACGTGTTTGCGTGTACCACGTGGGAGCCGCCCATGTACCACGTGTGAGCCACGTGTGAGCGTGTACCACATGCTACGGGTTTTGGAGTAGAACGGGCGGGGCGTTCATTTGGTAACCAGTCATACAAAAAAAACACGGATTTTTTTGTACGCGTATACGTTTATGTATGCGTGTATACGTATCTCTATGTATGTGTGTATATGAATATTCGTGTGCGTATGCATGTATTTGTATGCCATGTATCTGCCTCTGCGTATCTGCAAACATGCATGTGTATCTATGTATGTCTATGCGTCTGTGTATGTATACGGGTGTATGTTTATGTGTATACGTATATCTATAATACAGGGGGGTTTTTTGGGGTTAGATCGCGTCAATATAAATGTGTCGTTAAACCCGCCACCACCCGACACAGCACAATTAGTAAGGTTTGTCACGTAAACAGAACACGCCAATTCGTTACTAGTACAGCACACCGGTGTGTTGGAGAGCAAATCCACAGCATCGGTATATACGTATCAACTATCTACGTGTCTCTCTGTGTACGGACGTAAGTGTGTTGAACTTCGTTCGCACCGTACGTAGCGAACCGTGCTAATACGGGGAAATTGACAACAAACTAAACACAAAAAGCGGTTCTAAAGAACATACTTTGTCAATATAGACGATCATTTAAAAGTGCATAGCTCCAGTGGCTTCCGAGCAAACAGAAGGAAGAGCGTTCCAGACGGCCGCAGAAGCGCGTCTGAAAGCGCGCGATGCGTGTGTACGCATCTTGTCACGTGTGTATGTACCGTGCCGTATTATCCTAGCAACTACATATGTAGTAGCTACTACATATATAGTATATATAGTAGCGTTGTTTACCGTAGTAGTAGCTACGGGCCCCGCACTTTCAAGGGCCCCGCGCTAAATGCTTTCAAGCAATCAATTGCGTATTCTTGGTTCTTTCGGTAAAGTCACATAGAAGGGAAACAATAAAATGATACAAATATATAAAACAATAAAACAATTCAATCAATTCCGGTTCAGTGATTCTGCGCTTGCTCTATTACTATAGTACTATACCGCCTTCAACTTTTATGAACGACTGAGTGTTTAAGGTTAGCGATTTGTCGTATTATCTGTGGCTGTATAGCAAATAAAAATACAATTACTTTACTATCCAAGTAAAAAAGTTGGTGTTTTAATATTCAAGTATATATTTTTTATTTAGAGCCCCTTTATAACATGTGCTAAAGGCCCCGCACTAGCTTCATCCGGCACTGTGTATATGTGTTTGTGCCTACGCACGTACGTTTACCCGTAGTCGTGTGTGCACGGTAGACAACAACAACAACAACGCGTGTACTCGCCTCGTACCTTACCGAGCTCGCCCACGCTCCTCGTTCTCTGTCCCTCGACCGAGAGCTCCGCTCGGCTCCTCCGAGTCGAGCGGAGAGGCGGGGACCGGGCCCAGCCCAGGAACTCCCTCCCACCCTCCCCCACCACGAAGGAGGGGAGGCGGGGGCGACGCGGAGAGTAGGGGGTGGTTGTGGTGGGTGTAGTGGTGGGGGTGGTTGTGGTGGGTGTAGTGGTGGGGGGTGGTGGGTGTAGTGGTGGGGGTGGTTGTGGTGGGTGTAGTGGTGGGGGTGGTTGTGGTGGGTGTAGTGGTGGGGGTGGTTGTGGTGAGTGTAGTGGTGGGGGTGGTTGTGGTGGGTGTAGTGGTGGGGGTGGTTGTGATGGGTGTAGTGGTGGGGGTGGTTGTGGTGAGTGTAGTGGTGGGGGTGGTTGTGGTGGGTGTAGTGGTGGGGGTGGTTGTGGTGGGTGTAGTGGTGGGGGTGGTGGGTGTAGTGGTGGGGGTGGTTGTGGTGGGTGTAGTGGTGGGGGTGGTTGTGGTGGGTGTAGTGGTGGGGGTGGTTGTGGTGGGTGTAGTGGTGGGGGTGGTTGTGGTGAGTGTAGTGGTGGGGGTGGTTGTGGTGGGTGTAGTGGTGGGGGTGGTTGTGGTGGGTGTAGTGGTGGGGGTGGTTGTGGTTTTGTTTGTTGCGGTTGCACCCGATTCAAGAGCCGAATGGCTCACAGGGCTATACCAAATGAATTAAACTGAAACTGTTGTGTGTAGTGGTAGGGGTGCTTGTGGTGGGTGTAGTGGTGGGGGTGGTGGGTGTAGTGGTGGTTGTGGTGGGTGTAGTGGTAGGGGTGGTTTGGTGGGTGTAGTGGTGGGGGTGGTTGTGGTGGGTGTAGTGGTGGGGGTGGTGGGTGTAGTGGTGGGTGTGGTGGGTGTAATGAAGTGCGAGTTGTTATCTACCTCGCCTGCTATACAGGAGGTCATGGGTTCGATCCCGACGCTGACGCCTGCTGCTCTATATTTGGAGTTTGCGTGTCTCTCTCTCATCATCATCATCACGGTGGCTAGGAAATTCATACCAAGACAAATTCATACCAAGACAAATTCACACCAAGACAAATTCATACTAAGACAAATACACACCAAGACAAATTCACACCAAGACAAATACACACCAAGACAAATTCACACCAAGACAAATACACACATAGACAAATTCATACCAAGACAAATTCATACCAAGACAAATTCACACCAAGACAAATACACACCAAGACAAATTCACACCAAGACAAATACACACCAAGACAAATTCATACCAAGACAAATACACACCAAGACAAATTCACACCAAGACAAATTCATACCAAGACAAATTCATACCAAGACAAATTCATACCAAGACAAATTCATACCAACACAAATTCACACCAAGACAAATTAATACCAAGACAAATTAATACCAAGACAAATTCATACCA
The DNA here is from genome assembly GCF_048934315.1 of Petromyzon marinus. Lineage (NCBI taxonomy): Eukaryota > Metazoa > Chordata > Hyperoartia > Petromyzontiformes > Petromyzontidae > Petromyzon > Petromyzon marinus. The sequence continues at coordinate 6,075,323 of NC_133710.1, read as the reverse complement.
AGACAAATACACACCAAGACAAATTCATACCAACACAAATTCATACCAAGACAATTATCTGCCGTATTGCCTCCATAGGGCAAGTGCTGTCAGTATGGAGGCCGCACGGCGCACGAGGGATGGAGTGGGTGGCCAGCAACCACGCGCGGCCACCATTGTCTCCCCAGTGAAGACCCAGGACCGGTGCAGCAATGCATCAGCGTCCAGAGGTCGCGAACGGGAATCGAACCTCGTGTCCGCCGGGTTCGTAGCGCAACGCGCTGACCCCCCAACACCACCGCTCCCGGCCCCCTAGCAGCGGCTTACACACACACACAGAGACAGCGAGCAGCACGCGAGCGCTCTTCCTGCTCATTCTCCACGCACCCTCCGATGAGCACAGTGTGGGCTGACGTGCGGTGCGAAATAAGTTCAGCACACACACACACACATACGAATCACGGGCCTGATATTCTGCCGTTAAATTCGTCGAGAGCTCAGACGTCTATCTCGCAAACCGCTCGTGCGGGCATGTCGATGCCTGCGTCGTGCGCCATCCTCAAGTCATAATATTTACTCCGCATCCCGTAAACAAAGCGTCTCCACCCCCTTCCCCCTCCCCCTCCGGCCGTACACGCGGTGTGGCCAGTGGCCAGCACCCGTGCTGGTGGCCTGCTGGGGAGGCCACGAGGCATTACTAATTCAAACACATTTTGTTCTAACTCATGGTGAGTTTATATTCGATGCTTGCTGTGATGGTGACAGCAGCAGCAGTAGCAGAGACATGGGTTCGGGAGCTCGATGCCAATGTTGGAGGTGCTGCTGCTGCTGCTGCTGGCCACGACGAGAGGGCTTCGGCAGAGAGAGAGAGTTCGTGTGGTGCTGCTGTTCCTCTTCCTGCTCCGTCGAAGGAGCACAGACCACAGCGGGGTTGATGCCTGGTCCATGGTGAGATGCCCAAAGAGATATAGAGGTGGAGATGCGGTGAGATGAGACAAATGTGGATACGAATTGAAATGTAGTGAGATGGCAGAGTATAAATTTACGCGATTGGAATAGACAACGCAAACATCACCACCGCCCCCACCCTTCCTCCCTACTGCGAACAAAAATAACTTGGCAGGACCCTCTTGGAAACGAGTCTCGATACTCGGTGAGACTTTCCGGGGTAAAGTAAGCGAGGTAATACACCGAGTGTACGTATTTTTATTCAGGACAAAGGGCGCTATAACGAATCTGCGTTCTACAAGGTCGCGCTAAGCGAGGCCTGCCCATGTCGACAAGAGATGGAGGTGTAGAAATCTGTATACTTTGAGATTAAGCCAGATTTGTGATTCTATTTGCATTGATTCCGCATGTGCACGTGAGGCTCATGCTGCATCGCCTCTTGAGTGTTCACCTCGTTAAACGAACTCAAGTTGGAACCTTGACAGAATTAAAATAGTACAGTGAGTGAGCACTCATACAGACAAAGATACCCCGCATAGCCTTGCCAGATTGTAGGGGAAAGCGCTGTGAGTGGCCAGCACCACGCTCGGCCACCTTTGATTCCCGAGTGGCGATGTTTACTACACACCGCAACAGGTACTCATTTGAGGCTGAGTCGACCTGATGGAGGCCCAGGATCGGTTCGGAGGTTCGTCACTACTGGTGTTGTGCCGTGAGCGGGATTCGAACTCGGGTCGCCAGGTTCGTAGCGCAGCGCGCCTTTAATACACCAAAGATCCCCCGTATAGCCTGAGCAGACTGTTGGGGCAAGTGCTGTTAGCGAGCACCTATGAAGGCCGGCACGGCACACGAGGGGGTGGTTGTCCAACACCACGCCCGGCCGCCTTTGTCTCCCCAGTGGTGATATTTACACACCGCATTAGGTACTCATTTGAGGCTGAGTCGACCTAGGGGAAGCCCATGACCGGTTAGGATCATCGTTACTGATGTTGGTCGTGAGCGGGAATCGAACTCGGGTCGCCGGGTTCGTAGCGCAGCGTAGTGCTAACCACTGCACCACCGCTCCCCACACGCGCATCCGGCAGGCTTTGCCTCTCGCTCTCTTTCCACGCCCCCAATGTACACTCACGTAAAAATGTTTTTTTACACATAAATAAATGATGAACATATGTTGTTGGGTGCACATGGTTTGCGTTGGAGTGCGAGTACACAGTGAGACGCACGTTGTTAAAGCCTCTCTCACCGTCGTTTTTCCGATGCAGACAAAGCCCGCACAGCAAACCCGTTGACTTGTCAATGACGGAGTGGGAGCCAATAAACCACGACTCTGAGGTTGGTGGCGGAAGTCTTGGTGGTGCTCAGAGGTGGTGGTGGAGGTGGTGGCGGTGGCGGTGATAGTACCCAGAAGTGGTGATGGAAGTCTTTTTGGTGGCCGCTCGCGGTGGTGTTGCCTGGAAATGGTGGAGGTGTTGGTGGTGCCTAGAGGTGGTGATGGAGGTAGTGGTGGTGGTGGTACCCAGTGGAGGTGGTACATGATCAATGTTAAAGTTCGATTTAAAGCTTTCGTGACTGCAATGATTCATCTTCTTTGGTTCTTTAACAACGTGCGTCTCACTACGTGACTTTACCGAAAGAACCAAAAAAGAAAATGCTAAAGTTATTTCCTGCTCGAGTGAGCATGAATTCCAAACTAAATTATTTTTATGTTACCAGGTAAGGGCCACTGAGCTATATATCCTCTTTTCAAAAACGACCTGACCATCACAAATGATAGCTCAACGAAATGGCTAATCATCGCGTGGAAATGTATAACGGTCAAATACTCTAGACGGATGTTGTTTCTAAATGTGAAGGGAAAATACCGGAGGACCCGGAGAAAAATCCACGCGACCACGGGGAGAGACACGCAAACTCCAAATATACAACAGGCGTCAGGGTCGGGATCACACCCACGACCTCCTGTATACCGGGCGAGGTAGTTAACATCTCCTAGCCACCGTGGCGTCCGAATGAATGCAAATCCGTCCGAGAAGATGTTCAAGACTTTTAAATATTCGCCGCTCTTGTTGATCGTGAGCGGGAATCGAACTCTGGATCACCACCGCTCTCGTACAGGCACTAATAGGTGCTGTTCGCGAATAGCACTGCCCCCAATAGTTTATTGAAAGCTATACGGAGGATCCTCGTCTTTGTGAGTCTACGAGACAAAGATTCCCCGTATAGCCTTAACAGACTGTTGGGGCAAGAGCTGTTCGCAAGCACCTTTGAACGCACGGCTCACGAGGGGATGGGTGGCCAGCACCACGCCCGGCCGCCTTTGTCTCCCCAGTGGCGATGTTTACACACCACGTACTCATTTGAGGCTGAATCGACATAGGAGAGGCCCACGACCGGTACAAATAATCGTCACCGGTGTTGGCCGTAAGCAGGAATCGAACTCGTAAGCGCCGGGTTAGTAGCGCAGCGCGCTAACCGCTACCACTACCGCCCTCCACTTTGCCTTTGTAAGTCCACACAGGAGGGGCCACACACACACGTGCACACACACACACGTGCACACACACACACGTGCACACACACACACGTGCACACACACACACGTGCACACACACACACGTGCACACACACACACGTGCACACGTGCACACACACACAAAAAGACAAAGATCCCCCGTATAGCCTTAACAGACTGTCGGGGCAAGTGCTGTTAGCGAGCACCTATGAAGGCCAGAACGGTACACGAGGGGGTGGGTGGCCAGCACCACGCCCGACCGTCTTTGTCTCCCTAGTGGCGATGTTTACACACCGCACCAGGTACTCATTTGAGGCTGAGTCGACATAGGGGATGCCCAGGACCGGTTCAGATAATCGTCACTGGTGTTGGCCGTGAGCGGGAACCGAACCCGTGTCGCCGGGTTCATAGCGCAGCACGCTAACCGCTACACTACCGCTCCCCACACACTCACACGCACACACTCAGACACACGCGCACACACAGACACGTGCGCGCGCACACACACACACAAACACGTGCACACACACAAACGTGCGCGCACACACACACACATGACAGGGTAAGTGGGGTTTGGGGAGATTCAGGTATGAAAAGTGGGCTCGTAAACTGGACGCGAGCCAGAGAAACGACGTCTCGTCTTCCGCTCTCTGCTGCCACGTGGACAGTTCTTGTTGTTAGTGTTGCAAATTTTACCCCCCCGCACCCACCCCAATGCGAGACTTTCCAAACTCGTCCTCGACTGAACCTCCGAGCGGAGCGATCAAAACTCGTTAATGTCAAGGTCTGAATGGAATTCCCGGTCGAGGTTAAACTCAGCTGCATCATCAACAACAAATTATGGTCGTCATCATGATAATATTTATCATTTCCACCACGATCATCATCACTAATATTGTCGTCAGCAGCAGTAGCAGCAGCAGCCACACACAGTAGCGCTTGCTGCTGCAATGGTTAGTAGCACCGATATACAATATGTTAAAAACATCAATCATCAGCAGCAGCATCAGCAGCAGGATCAGCAACATGATCACCTGCAGCGATATATCCACCACCGCAAATGCCACCACCACTATCACCACTATCACCACCATCGTCATCAATATAATTTATCCCGTTAGGGAAATGAATGGGACGACTTTTTGGTTCTCTCGGTAAAGTCACGTAGAAAATACAATTAAATAATAATAAAATACGACGTTTCGATTGCGACACAAGCAACCGTCATCAGGTAAGAATGAATGAATGAATTCTTAACGAATGAATTAATCCTTACCTGATTATGGCTGCTTGTGTCGCAATGGAAACGTCGTATTATATTATTATTATTAAATTTTATTTTCTACGTGACTTTACCGAGAGAACCAAAGAGTTAGGGATTCCTGCAGTCACGAAAGCTTCGAATTTTGAATGGGACGACTTGGAAGCCAGAGCCGGAGCCAGGGTCTGGCGAGGCCATGGGTTGAATGACCCGAACGCCGACGATGCCCCACGCGCCTCTGTTTACCCAACAACCACACGTCGAAGCGGGAGGGAGGTCACAAACACGAGATATAATTTTGATTTAATAAAAATATAAAACAATAAAATTATCACGACGTTTCGACTGCAACACAAGCAATCATCATCAGGTTTCCATCATCAGGTTTTCACACCTGATGATGATTGCTTGTGTTGCAGTCGAAACGTCGTGAGAATTGTATTGTTTTTTTATTTTTTATTTTATTGTTTCCCTTCTACGTGACTTTACTGAAAGAACCGAGAATACGAGACATACTCTTTGGTTCTTTCGGCAAAGTCACGTAGGTAGAAAAAATAAAATAAAACAAAAATATAATCCAGCAGTCGAACTGCAGTCGAACTGCTGGATTATTATTTTTTCCGCCTGAGGACGACCGCTTGTGTTGCGATCGAAACGTCGTGGTCTATTTTATTTTCTACTTACTTGTGATTTTACCGAAAGAACCAAAGAGTATGGATTCCTGCAGTGACGAAAACTTCAAATCTAGATTACACAAGACGCTTTTTTGTGGTGTTTATTTTTTTTCAACTCTGGTGGTCATCTCCGGAGAGGCGGAATTTGGGGGGGGGGGGGTGTGGGCGGGGAGGAGGAAAGACTGGGAGGGAGGAAGGGAGGAAGGGAGAGAGGATTGACTGGAGGGAGGAAGGGAGGAAGGGAGAGAGGATTGACTGGAGGGAGGAAGGGAGAGAGGATTGACTGGAGGGAGGAAGGGAGAGAGGGAGAGAGGAAAGGCTGGGAGGAGGAAGGGAGGAAGGGAGAGAGGATTGACTGGAGGGAGGAAGGGAGGGAGGGAGAGAGGATTGACTGGAGGGAGGAAGGGAGAGAGGATTGACTGGAGGGAGGAAGGGAGAGAGGGAGAGAGGAAAGGCTGGGAGGAGGAAGGGAGGAAGGGAGAGAGGATTGACTGGAGGGAGGAAGGGAGGAAGGGAGAGGGGATTGACTGGAGGGAGGAAGGGAGAGAGGGAGAGAGGAAAGGCTGGGAGGAGGAAGGGAGGAAGGGAGAGAGGATTGACTGGAGGGAGGAAGGGAGGGAGGGAGAGAGGATTGACTGGAGGGAGGAAGGGAGAGAGGATTGACTGGAGGGAGGAAGGGAGGAAGGGAGAGAGGATTGACTGGAGGGAGGAAGGGAGGGAGGAAGAAAGGATTGACTGGAGGGAGGAAAGGAGAGAGGATTGACTGGAGGGAGGAAGGGAGAGAGGGAGAGAGGAAAGGCTAGGAGGAGGAAGGGAGGAAGGGAGAGAGGATTGACTGGAGGGAGGAGGAAGGGAGGAAGGGAGAGAGGATTGACTGGAGGGAGGAAGGGAGGGAGGGAGAGAGGATTGACTGGAGGGAGGAAGGGAGGAAGGGAGAGAGGATTGACTGGAGGGAGGAAGGGAGGAAGGGAGAGAGGATTGACTGGAGGGAGAGAGGATTGACTGGAGGGAGGAAGGGAGGAAGGGAGAGAGGATTGACTGGAGGGAGGAAGGGAGGAAGGGAGAGAGGATTGACTGGAGGGAGGAAGGGAGAGAGGGAGAGAGGAAAGGCTGGGATGAGGAAGGGAGGAAGGGAGAGAGGATTGACTGGAGGGAGGAGGAAAGGAGGAAGGGAGAGAGGAAAGGCTGGGAGGAGGAAGGGAGAGAGGGAGAGAGGAAAGGCTGGGAGGAGGAAGGGAGGAAGGGAGAGAGGATTGACTGGAGGGAGGAAGGGAGGGAGGGTGATGTATCTAATCCAGGGCAACTCTCGTTTCATCTCGGGGTCTCGCTGATTGAGACACTCGGGACCCAGGGAACGGGATACTCGGGGAGGGGGAGTAGGGAGGGATGGGGGGGGATGTGGAGGAGGCTCCGTTTGGGGAAACGGGGAGCAACGGACACGATATTGTGGTGGTGGTGATGGTGGTGGTGTTGGTAGTGGTGATGGTGTTCGTGATGGTGTTGGTAATGGTGGTGGTGTTAGTGATGGTGGTGATGGTGTTGGTGATGGTGGTGGTGTTGGTAGTGGTGATGGTGTTCGTGATGGTGTTGGTAATGGTGGTGGTGTTATTGATGGTGGTGGGGGTGTTTGGAGGTGGTGTTGGTAGTGGTGATGGTGGTGGTGTTCGTGATGGTGTTGGTAATGGTGGTGGTGTTAGTGATGGTGGTGGTGGTGTTGGTGATGGTGGTGGTGTTGGTAGTGGTGATGGTGGTGTTAGTGATGGTGGTGGTGATGATAGGTGATGATGGTGACTTTTCGTGGGTGTTTACGAGAGTGTGTCAATTCATCCATAAGTCGACAACTCCGTAACCGCTGTCATTGCAAGCCGTGGGTATTGAATGGGACGTGATCTTGGCATTGATTGATGAGTAATACATATATATTTTTTACCAGATCTTGCCGCTAGATGGAAGGCGTATCAAGCGATGGCGCTGGATATTGTGGTGACATTGCACAACTGCACATTAGAAGAGCGGCGGTTTTGTCCCGCTCTCTGACGCTCGCGGCCAACACGAGCGACGATTATCTGGGCCTCTCTTAGGTCGACTCAGCCTCAAATTAGTACCTGGTGTGGGTGTGTAAAGATCGCCGCAAGGGAAGGCGACCGGGCGTGGTGCTGGCCACCCACCCCCTCGTGTGCCGTGCCGGCCTTCATAGGTGCCGCTCGCTAACAGCACTTGCCCCCAACAGTCTGTGAAGGCTACACGGGGGAATCTTTGTCTTCGTCTTTGCTTTGCTGATGGAGATTATGTTACTGCTGTTGTTGTTGCTGCTGCTGCTGCTGGCGATGCTGCTACGACGATGCTCGCCATCCACTGACAACATTCGCAGACAATCATTACAGTATCATAAACGTTTCTACAGAAATGAAATCACTGAACCGTTCAGTGATGTCCCCGCTCGATCATTTCTCCGTGCCAAAAGATTAAAGCGATCGGATGAATAGAAAATGATCCGGCTGCGATGCTGCTGAGTTGTCAATGGTGCACGCGCACAACTGGGGTGCCGCGGTTCGTAGGAGATGTTCACTCCCTCGCCAGGTATACAGGAGGTCGTGGGTCCGATCCCGACCATGGCGTCTGCTGCTGCTGCTGTATATTTGGAGTTGTTGCGTGTCGCTCACTCTCTCTCTCTCCGTGGTCGCGTGGATTTTTCTCCGGGTCTTCTTCGGGCTTTCCCCTCCACTTTTAGAACGAACATCACGCATTTAGAGTATTTGGTTGCTCTTCTTTGGTTCTTTCGGTAAAGTCACGTAGAATGAGAATAAAAGAATAAATTGATAAAATAAAATAACACAATAATATTCTCACGACGTTTCGGCCACAACACAAGCGGCCTTCATCAGGTGAAGGGAGCGAGACTGTCTGGTAGGACAGCGCTGGAGTGAGAGAGCCACGTTCAGATCACGGCTTTTAAGCTGTGTGAGAGGAACAAAGAGCCTTGACGAAGGAATTAGCATAAAATTTAGCATTGAAAAGGCTGAATGATTAACTTGTGACTGGTCACAGAAATAGCTATGTTAAAAGTTAAAGCATACACATCCGCAGAGGCACCCATTGTTAAAAGGAATTAGCATAGAATTTAGCATTGAAATAGCTAAATTAAGGCATTCGCTTGTAACTGCTACAGAAATAGTTACGTTGAAGTCAGAGCATACACATTCACCGAGGCACTTAGTACAAATCAAAACAGGAGAATTTAGCATTGAAATAACTAGGCGAATTTAGCATTGAAATAACTGGGTGATTTGCTAGTGACTGGTCACAGAAATGACTACAAATCTGAGCTATTCACAGTACTATATAGTGAACCAATAAAAACTAAAATATAAATTACCTTCATGTTATCAATAAACTCTATATTCTCCAATCAGCTAAGCTACCAACCATAAGTCGTTATATATCACAATGCTATATGGCGAAAAAATGGGTGGATTCTTACCCTCAAATTTCCGTACCACGGATAGCTACGGGCCCCGTTCAGACGGACGAGTTCGTCCATGGTCGGAACAGAGGGGGAGAGAGACAGCTGCGAAGCCCTAGTATACTCCATGTTGTAAACCATACCATTAACGGTGGTGTGAGAGGTATTAAGAGGCAATGCTGGCGAAAGAGCTGCGGTCTGAAGGTCATCGTAAAATTACAATTAATTAAGAACAGAAATGATTTAACACATCTTTCCAGTGGTTACTGAGCCTGAATCCATCTTCTCGGTTGAAATTGTCTCTGTGCTTGTATATGTGAATGGCCTCATGAACGAATCTCTCATGGTAGCCAGTTGGTTTGCAAAGAACCTCCGTCTTGGAGAAGTCAATGTCATGTGAGCCCACTGAATTGTAACAGTGATCTGCCACGGCAGAGGAGTTCGTCTTACCGTGTTTAAAGTCTGCTTTATGTTCGCGGATACGATCCGAGATATGTCTTTTGGTTTCTCCAATGTAGCTACTACCACAGAGGCACTTTAGTTTGTAAACGCCCGGGTACTGTATGTCTGGAAGAGCATCTTTTACAGATGGAACTAAATCACGGATTTTGTGTACTGTGTTGAATCGGACCTGGATCTTGTGTTTATTCAGGATTTTGGAGATCTTTTTAGTGACCCCTGCAATGTAGGGTAAGGTGATGGTTTTGAGTGGCTCCACAAGAGGATCCTTCTTCATGACTGGAGTGATGGCTTTGCGGATTGTGTAGTCGGAGTAGCCATTAGCCCTGAGAGCCTGGTGTACGTGTTTGAGTTCACTGATAATGTGTTCCTGGTCGGAAATGCATTGGGCTCTATGGTATAGAGTCTTGATGAGGCAGTTGTTCTGGGATGGATGGTGGTGGGAATCCGGTTTCAAGTAAGCATCTGTATGGGTAGCTTTCCTGTAGACAGAGTGGATCATTGAACCATCATGTCTCCTTTTAATTAAGACATCCAGAAAAGGTAGTTTGCCATCTTTTTCGACCTCCATGGTAAATCTGATGGCTGGGTGTATGGAATTGATGTGGTCGCGGAATTGGTCTAGAGCAGGCTGGCCATGTGGCCAGATGACAAAGGTGTCATCAACGTACCTCTTCCATAAGGTCGGGCGTAGAGTGGCAGTCTGGATGGCGTCAGTTTCAAATTTTTCCATGAATACGTTGGCTACAACCGGAGATAGGGGGGAGCCCATTGGGGTGCCCTCAGTTTGTTTGTAGAAAGTTCCATTCCAGGTGAAGTATGTGTTGGTTAAGCAATGTCTCACCAGGGGGGGTACATCAGTATGCAGTCCTTGATGAACCAGGTCTTCAATGATAGCGATGGTGTCAGGTACCGGGACTTTGGTGAACAAGGACACCACATCAAAACTGACAAGCAGGTCGTTTGGGGACAGGGAAATGTCTTTGATTGTCGATACCAGGTGAGTAGAATTTAGTACCGCAGAGGTGGTTTTTCCAGTGAAAGGTCGCAGTATATCAGCCAGAAAACGTGCCAGTTTGTAGGTGGGGGAGCTGATAGTAGAGACGATGGGACGAAGGGGTGTATCTTCTTTGTGTATCTTTGGAAGGCCATATAATCTTGGTGGTCTGGCAGCAGAGGGTTTCAACAAGAACTGTTTGTTCTCATCAATTAATGCTGTTGAATCAGAGATAATTTTGTTCGTTTTGGTGACCAGGCTGTTGGTGGGATCTCTTTTTATTTTTGTATAGCTGCCATCGTTGAGTAGTTCTTGAATTTTGTTGTTATATTCTGTTTTGTCCATGATGACAGTGGCATTGCCTTTGTCGGCTGAGAGAACGACAATATCATCCCTCTTTTTTAATTGAGATAATTCAAAACGTTCGTCTTTGCTGATGTTGCTAGGTGGCAACTTAGCGTTTTTGAGGGTTGCAGCGATTTCAGATCTTGCTACGTCTGCAGAGATGTGACTCAAGCCCTTGAGTGCAACGTCGACATGGGCAATGATATCATTAACCGGTAAGTGTCTCGGTGTGACAGCAAAGTTTAGACCTTTAGCTAAAACGGATTTCAGACCATCAGAAATGGAACTGTTACTGCGATTAATTACGACTTTGTTGACGTCTATCTTTTCGGTGTGTGGATCCGATTTTTTGCTGGAGAGGTGATTGAATTTGGAAATCAAATTGTCCCTACATTTGTTCGACATAGTGGCAGCCGAAGAGGTAGTCATATTGTCTACATGTTCCCAATCCGATGTAGACATTGTTGCTGTCAATTTTAAGTGTGATTTGTAGAGTGTCTTGTCTAACTGATCGAGTTCGGTGCGTGTAAGTCTGATTTTTTCCGAGATAAGAGCGAAGCTAGTTCTAGCTAGAATTCGTTTTGCATTGAGAGAAGTTGCAACAGCAGAGGTTAGTGTAAATGCGGTTGGTATTACCTTAGAGTCGCGGCATCTCTTCAGAAAGGTGAGAGACTCGATTAGTTGAGCCTTCTTATCCCGAAGTCTGTTGAATGATCTTAAGGATGTGTGGAATCCCTCCCCGTAGAGGCGGTTAAATTTCGATTTAAAGCTTTCGTGACTGCAATGATTAATCTTCTTTGGTTCTTTCGGTAAAGTCACGTAGAATGAGAATAAAAGAATAAATTGATAAAATAAAATAACACAATAATATTCTCACGACGTTTCGGCCACAACACAAGCGGCCTTCATCAGGTGAAGGGAGCGAGACTGTCTGGTAGGACAGCGCTGGAGTGAGAGAGCCACGTTCAGATCACGGCTTTTAAGCTGTGTGAGAGGAACAAAGAGCCTTGACGAAGGAATTAGCATAAAATTTAGCATTGAAAAGGCTGAATGATTAACTTGTGACTGGTCACAGAAATAGCTATGTTAAAAGTTAAAGCATACACATCCGCAGAGGCACCCATTGTTAAAAGGAATTAGCATAGAATTTAGCATTGAAATAGCTAAATTAAGGCATTCGCTTGTAACTGCTACAGAAATAGTTACGTTGAAGTCAGAGCATACACATTCACCGAGGCACTTAGTACAAATCAAAACAGGAGAATTTAGCATTGAAATAACTAGGCGAATTTAGCATTGAAATAACTGGGTGATTTGCTAGTGACTGGTCACAGAAATGACTACAAATCTGAAAGATGTGTTAAATCATTTCTGTTCTTAATTAATTGTAATTTTACGATGACCTTCAGACCGCAGCTCTTTCGCCAGCATTGCCTCTTAATACCTCTCACACCACGGTTAATGGTATGGTTTACAACATGGAGTATACTAGGGCTTCGCAGCTGTCTCTCTCCCCCTCCTCTGTTCCGACCATGGACGAACTCGTCCGTCTGAACGGGGCCCGTAGCTATCCGTGGTACGGAAATTTGAGGGTAAGAATCCACCCATTTTTTCGCCATATAGCATTGTGATATATAACGACTTATGGTTGGTAGCTTAGCTGATTGGAGAATATAGAGTTTATTGATAACATGAAGGTAATTTATATTTTAGTTTTTATTGGTTCACTATATAGTACTGTGAATAGCTCAGATTTGTAGTCATTTCTGTGACCAGTCACTAGCAAATCACCCAGTTATTTCAATGCTAAATTCGCCTAGTTATTTCAATGCTAAATTCTCCTGTTTTGATTTGTACTAAGTGCCTCGGTGAATGTGTATGCTCTGACTTCAACGTAACTATTTCTGTAGCAGTTACAAGCGAATGCCTTAATTTAGCTATTTCAATGCTAAATTCTATGCTAATTCCTTTTAACAATGGGTGCCTCTGCGGATGTGTATGCTTTAACTTTTAACATAGCTATTTCTGTGACCAGTCACAAGTTAATCATTCAGCCTTTTCAATGCTAAATTTTATGCTAATTCCTTCGTCAAGGCTCTTTGTTCCTCTCACACAGCTTAAAAGCCGTGATCTGAACGTGGCTCTCTCACTCCAGCGCTGTCCTACCAGACAGTCTCGCTCCCTTCACCTGATGAAGGCCGCTTGTGTTGTGGCCGAAACGTCGTGAGAATATTATTGTGTTATTTTATTTTATCAATTTATTCTTTTATTCTCATTCTACGTGACTTTACCGAAAGAACCAAAGAAGATGAATCATTGCAGTCACGAAAGCTTTAAATCGATATTTGGTTGCTGTCAATTTTCACGTGACGAAAAGCCACCTCGTTGCGTAATCATTTGTGATAGCCAGGTCGCTTCTGAAAAAAATAACTATTGAGCTCAGTGGGCTACATGCACTATTAGAACATTGTAGATCTCGGGGAGAGTAGCTACATCACGGGACCTCCCTTGGCAGAATCAAAATATAAGATTAAATTTTACCCTTTCTGGCAATAAAACAGTTTGTGTTAAAATATAAGAATAGGGTTTTCCCCTTTTTTCTGGCAACAAAACAGTCTGTGTTAAGATGTTAAAACACCAAACTGAAACCTTTTACAAGGAATCATGTCAGCATTAACCACAGATACTTGCGGGCGAACATGCAAACACAAATACTTGGTATTGTAATATTTGCATTGTCTTTGACACTGATCGGTTCGCCTTATGGCGTGCTCTGGTCTAATAAAGTTTGAGGCTAGGCTATAAAGAGAGTTGTCTCTGGTGTGGACTGTGGATATCGCCATATATTATCAGATCCTTTTCTTGGTTCGTTCGGTAAAGTCACGTAGAAGGGAAATAACAAAATAATAAAAAGAAAACAATAAAATATTATTATTAAATATTATTATAAGAACCAAGAAGATGAATCCCTGCAGTCACGGTAAGCTTTAAATCAAAATGTACCAGATCTTGTTTTCTGTTTGCATGTTCACAAGCGCGTGTGGTTAATGCAGCAACACGATGCCTTGCAAAACGTTTCATGTTTGGTGTTTTATTGCCAGAAAGGGTAAAAACCTCTTCTTAAATGAATAATGGTGAATTGATGTAAAAGTTTCACTGTGTACAGCGTCGTTCCAGATATCTCGTGACCCCCAATTGATTAACCCCGAGCATTTTTTTGTTCCTTTCCTCGTTGATGTATGTCTTAAATAAATATTAAACTTGTGTCTTGCAGACATACTGACACCAAATCACGTGCTATTGAAGAACAGCTTTGTAAGTGAGCGTACGGGCACATCAAAAGGTGACAAAGCAGAACAGAAAAACCGTGAAAGATGTTCTAAATTATACTCATAGGGGGTTTCGCCCTTTTTTTTCTAGCAACCAAAACTGACACCTTTTGCAAGGAATCATGTTAACATTGACCACAATGCTTGCAGTCAAATGCAAACGAAAAGCAATACTCTGATCATTTATGCGTTGTCCTTGAAACTGATTGTTTGCATTTGACTGAAAGTATTGTGGTTAATCATCATTAGACCTCCTTTGCCAGTACCAAAATGTAATAATAGGGGTTTTCCCCTTTTTTCTGGCAACAAAACTGCAACCTTTTTACAAGGATTCATGTCTGCATTAACCACAATACCTGCAGTCAAAATGCAAACAAAAAACATACTATGATATATTGTGGTTAATGTTAACATGATTCCTTGCAAAAGGTGTCAGTTTTGGTTGCTAGAAAAAAAAGTGGAAAACCCCTGTTAGTATATTTTGGTAGTGGCAAAGGAGGGCCTCATGATGTTCTAAATTATTTTTGTGAAAGGTTTAACAATAATGACATTTAATTAAGTTATATCGCTTGCATTACATTACACACCCATTGGTATTGAAACGTATAAAGTTTTTTAATGGAATTAAATGGGGGGGGGGGGGTCACAAGACATATGGACCATCTTCTATACCTTCGACGTCATAGTGCAGTGGTTAGCGCGCTGCGCGGGGAAGCAGAGGACAGTTGACATCAATTGTTGTACCCTACTGCTATGCGTCCACCTCTACCGCTCCTCCCCGCCCATCACCAAACCCGCACCGGGTCAGCGTGGTGAAGTATGGTCAAAGAGTCCCGCCCCCCTCCCCCACGACGACCCGCATGGCATGCGGGAGGCCCTCATCCAGCAGTGGAATCACGCACGTGTTTACATGCTAAGCTCACACGTGCTGTGTGTGGTAGCTGTGTGTGTGCGTGGGTAAAGCTCCGCGCACCTATGAAACGGAAATTAGCCGTAGGGATAATACATTTTTTTTACGCAGGAAATGCACGCTGCACCAAATTGCCCATTAGCGGCAGGCCCATTAGAAATCTGCGGAAGCCGCTGAACGGAGTTGATAAACAAACAAGGGCGTTAGAAAATCCGCAGAAGCCACACAGAGTGGTATTTATTAATTTATAAATTGCACCCCCTCCTCGTCGTAACCCCCGTCCCCCGCGTCACGAGACCAAGAGTCCACAGAGAACTTGCGCACAGCAAAAGCCCTCTGTGTTAGAGTACCAACTGCGGAAGCGGGTTCCACAGAGCTACTTCTGAGATTATTTAAAGTGACCTCTGGTTCACACCAGTAGGAGGAGGTCGGGTGGGGCGGATGGGCGGCACTTTCCCAACCCGGCGGTGCTACAGAAGAAGGGTCATTAACCGAAACGTCGCCTATTACACGCCACACACGCACACGGTGCTATTGACGAATGTGTTGAGTTCTTCATCTTCCTGAATATCTCCTCTTCTGCAAGTAACACTCTGGTGTACATCCCTTCATCTTCTTCCAGTTATAATTCTTCAAATTTCGCAACTCCTGTCGACCACGATGCCGGCCCCACAATCGCCTCCTCATCTTCCTTGCGAAGGACGTCGCAGGATTCTTTAACGTCCACCGTGAAAGAAGCAGACGGCGCCACTCACAGGGGGTGACTTCTTCCAGGTCTTCTCTGTCACGGTCATTCCCTACCTTCTCTACGCTTGCGAAACGTGGACCCCCTTAATGGAACATCTTCGTCGGTTAGAAACATTTAGGCTGGCCTGCCTACGATTAATCCTGGGTTTAACCAGGCTGGATTGTGTGAGGAACTCACAAATTCTCGAAAGATCTGGACAAAGTCCCATCGGTGAGCTCCTCCGGCAGGCAAGGCTGCATTGGCTGGGTCATGTAGCCCACATGCCCAGTCACCGCATGTCCAAACAGCTTTTGTTCGGCCGGATCGAGGGGGCTAAACGGGCGCGGCACGGGCTAGAGAAGAGATGGAGGGATGTGGTACAGGAGGATGTGGAGTCGAGTGGACTTTCCGATGACTGGTACCAGCGGTGTCAAGATCGGCCTCTGTGGAGGAGGCTCGTGAAGGACGCTACTGGGCAGTTGGAGGCAGTCGCCCTCCAACAGCAACGGAGGGCGGAGGAGCGGCGCTCACAACAACGAGCGGAGCGCCGGGTGGCTAAAGCACAGCAGGTTGCCACAGTAGGGGGCACAGGTGGTGCATCAGCCAGTCATCTCAGTCATTCGACCCGTGGCACCTGGGTCTGTCCCGTGACCTCCTGCCAGCGGGCGTTCGACACTTCACGTGGCCTCAAGGTGCACATAGCCTGGCACAAGCGTCGTGGTGACGTCACCGCCACTTAATGGCGAATGGCGGTTGTTGTGGGGGGCGGTAGTGTAGCGGTTAGCGCTACCCGTCATCCCGAGTTCGATTCCCGCTCTCGGCCAACACCAGTGACGATTATCTGAACCGGTCCTGGGCCTCCCCTAGGTCGACTCAACCTTAAATGAGTACCTAGGCGCGTTGTGTAAACATCGCCACTGGGGAGACAAAGGCGGTCGGGCGTGGTGCTGGCCACCCACCCCCTCGTGTGTTGTGGCGGCCTTCATAGGTGCTGCTCGCTAAGAGCACTTGCCCCAACAGTCTGTTAAGGCTACACGGGGGATCTTTGTCTTTTTGTGTGTGTGTGTCACCACACTTTAGGACAGCGGGCACGGTGATGATGATGTTGTTGTTGGGGCGGCGTTTTCTCTCTCTCTCTGTATTGTTGAGGGCCCTCACTAAAGGCCACCAGGGGCCCCCACTGGTCTCTGGTGGCCTTGCAACGAAGACCACCACTGCCCTGACACGAAGCAACCACGCCATGAAGTTGGGATTTTGTTGTTTGCGTCTTAATTGTACTATGTACACCACTCGCTATCACCAGAGCAGCAGCATAACCTCACCAATGCGTTTCATTCGGTTTGGCGCAGTGATAAACAATCGCGCCTCAACTTAAAAAGTTTCCTGGGTTCGATTCCCCACTCGGGTGCCGCCTCCCTGTTGTGAACTATTTGTCTTTTGTCAACGTGACACATTTTTTTTACTGATTGGCCGTGTCGGGTGGTGGAGGGTTGCGACACATTTATAAATAACGAGATCTAACCCAAAAAACTTTGTTATGAATCTCTGCGTGCAGTTTGTAGGTTCTACCCCACCGCTGTTCTGCACGCGGGTTTTCTTCCGGATTGCCAGTGCCCAAACATCCACGTGCTGAGACATTCAATCGCAGTGCTGTAAAAGTAATGAATTGGCACGGCAGGAACACCGACACCCCCCCCCTCCCCCCCGTCCTGTAAAGCCAAAAAATATAAAACAACCATGGCAAGACCCTCCTGAAACAAGAGTCTTGGGATTCCGCGAGGCCGTCCTGGGTAAAAGCAAAGGGAAGAGAGAGAAATAAATAAAATGTGTGCCAGGTAAGAAGATACCGCGTGCCCTGAGTGGCACTTTTACAAAACCCGGGGAGCGGTGTCACTGATCATCGACCCGAAGCCATCGGGACCAAATCAATAAGCGGCCGTAAAACCGTTTGCAAGCCCACGTGACCCCCAGCCAATTAACCAAATCATCGCCGCTAATTGGCCAGACCTATTTATTGATGTCCTATTGTCGATTACAGTAACTGCATTGAAACAAATAAACAATGTAATGTTTCTGTATTCTATCTTGATTTGAAGCTTTCGTGACTCCTGTTAGCGAGCTGTTGTAACAGATCTCTCGCTGGTTCAGCTGTTCCACTGCTCGATTATTTTTTCCGCCTGGACGACCGCTTGTGCTGCGATCGAAACGTCGTGATATATTATTTTTAGTTTTATTTTTCTACCTACGTGACTTTACTTTCTGTATTTTGATACAAAAATTGTCCAGACCTATTTATGGACGTCTTGTACGGATGTGTGTGTCGACCTTCGTTCGCACCTTACGCTACCAACCGTGTTGAATACCGTAATAGAATTTAAAACAAAAACAAATTAACTACCAACATTTTTTTTGTAGAAATCAACAGGACGTGCTCAATCCACTGCTGGACGAAGAAAGCTCCAGCTCAGCCGGCGTCAGTAAATGGGCGTTGTTTGACCATACTTCACCACGCCGGTCAGTGCGGGGTTGGTGGAGGGTGGCACGGGACCGGTTCAGGTGGCCACCGGCCACCGAGGTTCGCCACAGCTGAGAATCGGACCGCGGTGGTCATGCGGTAGCGCGGTGTGCACCGACTACGCTAACCACTGCACCACCGCTCCACTCTCCACTCCGCAACTGCAGCACGTGCGTCGCCGCCTCGTGGCTAAGCGTGGCTCTGTTCTGCAGCAGATTCTTAACAACAACAAAAACAAAAACATCAAATACACAAAGATCCACCGTCTTGCCTTAACGAACTGTTGGGAAAAGTGCTGCTAGCGAGTAGCAATCTATGAAGACCGGGCACGCCACGCGGAGGGGTGGGTGGCCAGCACCACGCCCGGCCGCCTTTGTTTCCCTCGTGGCGATGTTTACACAACGCACCAGGTACTAATATTTGGCTGAGTCGACCTAGGGGAGGCCCGGGACCGGTTCAGATAATCGCCACTGGTGTTGACCGCGTAGCGCTAACCGCTACACCACCGCTCCCCACAAACGAAATCGTAACCACCACCACTGCCATAATCAACCAAGATCAATCCACTGCTGGATGGAGGCGTCGTCATAATTTCTCACGAGCCTGCGGTGACTTTTTAGCACAACAGCAACAAACGAATACTGCGTGAGAGATAGAGGGAGGAGCACCACGTGGAGATAAAAGGCGCAGCCCTGCAATTGCTGGCTGACACCTCAACTCGTGGCAGAACCTCATCACCATAAACAAAGAACTACTTTTTATTTTTATTTTACCAGGTAAGGCCCACTGAGCTATATAACTCTCTTTCAGAATTGACCCGGCCACAAATGATGTGATATTATAATCGTGTGAAAATATACAGCCGCCAAAGACTCTAAACGCGTGATGTTGATTCTAAATGTGGAGGGGAAAAACGGAGGAGCCTGAGAACAAATCCACGCGACCACGGAGAGAGAGACACGTAAACTCCAGGTATACAACGGGTGTTAGGGTCGGGATCGAATCCACGACCTCCTGTATACCAGGCGAGGTAGTTAACATCTCCTAGCCACCATGCAAACTCTAAATATACAGCAGGCGTCAGGGTGGAGATCGAACCCACGACCTCCTGTATACCAGGCGAGGTAGTTAACATCTCCTAGCCACCGTGGCGCCCGAGAGGGAGCTCGAGAGAAACCGAACTGGAGGGTGCTTTTGGCCTCCTCTTCCACGCTGTCGAGACGTCGTGGGAGAGGAGGTAGTTTCCCACACTTCACCCCACCACAAGCAGCCACCTGCATGCCGGTCTGCTTGCGAACTGCGGTGGTGTCAGCGTGTGCAGTAAGGGGCCGTCCATAAATGACGTCACGCGATTTTGGATTATTTTTGACCCCCCCCTTCGTCACACGGCGTCACAAAAAGTCAGACCCCCCCTCAAATATGACGTCACAAAGCTCTGCCCCCCCCCCCAAAAAAAAATTAAACATGCTTCAATTCGCTTTAAACTATTGTCATTGTAGTGCGTATTTAATGTGGCGCTGCACTCTGATGTTGCAGGAGAAAACATTTATTAAAACGTCTATTTAATTAAGTAGAACGTGTTGTCTATATTTATGTAAAGTTGCGCATTTTGATGTGACGTCACATTTCTCAACCCCCCCCCCGCTCGTCACACAGCGTCACAAATGTCTGACCCCGCCTCCCCCCTAGGTGCGTGACGTCATTTATGTACGACCCCTTGGGTGGACAGGAGGACAGACAGAGGAAGGAGGCGGTGGGAAATTAAAGCCGCCTCCTTTCTCAACTGCCGTAGCCGGGATGTCGAATCGACTCGGCGATCCTCTAGGACTGCAAAAGTTCAGTGCGACATTCACCATTTTCACCGCCGTGGCCACGTCTTCAACACAAACTGCTCCTGAAAAAAGATATCTCGGCCGAAATGTCGTCGCTTTTCCATAAGAGGGCAGCAAAGAGACGCGGCCAAGCTCGGCGAAGTGACTTCTTGCTCATGAAATCAGCCATGACCCATTAGGTGCTCATCCCGTGATGGTAATTCCACATTCCCAAGACGGGTATGGGTCTATCCATACGACAAGCACTGCTGACGTCGCCATCCCAATTATCACCAGCCACGACCTATCCACTCCTAGATGAAGGCCTCCACAAGCCATGGCCATCCGAAACATTATCAGCCACGATCTATTCACTGCTGGATGAAGGCATCCTGATCTGTTGGATGAAGACCCATGTCGTTCAACAGATTCCGAATGAGACCTCCTCTACCGGAAGTCGGAGCTCTGCTTGAGCCTACTACCCAAGTAACTGGAACCCCTTCAACTCCCTCTACAATCCGACTCGTTACTTAAAGGAGAGTTGACGGGGTGGAGGATTCTAAGACACCAGGACACAGGCGCCACGGGTTTGTTCTGGCCGGGCTGGTGGAAAGGCTCCACTTTTTGGTGGCACGCTCCAGATTTCAGCAAACAGGATGCCACCACGGTGGCTCGGAGTTGTTGACTACCTCGCCTGGTATGCAGGAGGTCGTGGTTACGATCCTGACCCTGACGCCTGCTGTGTATTTGGAATTTGCGTGTCTCTCTCTTTCTCTCATCATCATGGTGGCTAGGGGATGTTGACTACCTCGCCTGGTATGCAGGAGGTCGTGGTTACGATCCTGATCCTGACGCCTGTGTATTTGGAGTTTGCGTGTCTCTCTCTCTCTCTCATCACCACGGTGGATAGGGGATGTTGACTACGTCGCCTGGTATGCAGGAGGTCGTGGTTACGATCCTGACCCTGACGCCTGCTGTGTATTTAGAGTTTGCGTGTCTCTCTCTCTCTCATCATCACGGTGGCTAGGGGATGCTAACTACCTCGCCTGGTATACAGGAGGTCGTGGTTACGATCCTGACCCTAACGCCTGCTGTGTATTTGGAGTTTGCGTGTCTCTCTCTCTCATCACCATGGTGGCTAGGGGATGTTGACTACCTCGCCTGGTATGCAGGAGGTCGTGGTTACGATCCTGACCCTGACCCCTGCTGTGTATTTGGAGTTTGCGTGTCTCTCTCTCTCTCTCATCACCACGGTGGATAGGGGATGTTGACTACCTCGCTTGGTATGCAGGAGGTCGTGGTTACGATCCTGACCCTGACGCCTGCTGTGTATTTGGAGTTTGCGTGTCACTCTCTCTCTCATCATCACGGTGGATAGGGGGATGTTGACTACCTCGCCTGGTATGCAGGAGGTCGTGGTTACGATCCTGACGCCTGCTGTGTATTTGGAGTTTGCGTGTCTCTCTCCCAATGCTCGCGTGGTTTCTTTCTCCGAATCACCCGGTTTTCCCCTCCACATTTAGAATCAACACGCGTTAAGAATATGTGGCTGCTATAAATTTCCGCATGATGACAAGCCACTTGATTGAGCAACCATTTGTGTCCGGGTCACCTCTGAAACAGAGGCTATATAGCTCAGTGGGCATTACCTGGTAATACAAATAGTTTCGTGCAGTATTCATGCTCACACGAACAGGAAATAACTGTGACATTGATCATTGACCACCTCCACTGGGTACCGCCACCACCACCACCTCCATCACCCGCTCTGGGCACCACCACCAGCAGCGCTATACCTCTACACCTCTACACATCTACACCTCTACAGCTCTACACCTCTACAGCTACACCTCTACACCTCTACAGCTCAACACCTCTACACCTCTACAACACTACATCTCTACACCTCTACACCACTACACCTCTACACAACTACACCTCTACACATCTACAGCTCTACACCTCTACAGCTCTACACCTCTACAGCTCTACACCTCTACACATCTACACCTCTACAGCTACACCTCTACAGCTCTACAGCTACACCTCTACACCACTACACCACTACACCTCTAAACCTCTACAACTCTACACCTCTACAGCTCTACACCTCTACACCACTACACATCTACACCTCTACAGATCTACACCTCTACAGCTTTACACCTCTACACCACTACACCACTACACCTCTACACCACTACATCTCTACAGCTCTACACCTCTACACCACTACACCGCTACACCACTACACATCTACACCACTACACATTACACCACTACACCTCCACACCTCTACACCACTACACCACGACACCTCTACATCTCTACACCTCTACACCACTACAACACTACACCTCTACAGCTCTACACCTCTACCCCTACACCTCTACACCACTACACCACTACACCACGACACCTCTACATCTCTACACCTCTACACCACTACACCACTACACCACGACACCTCTACATCTCTACACCACTACACCACTACACCTCTACACCACTACAACACTACACCTCTACAGCTCTACACCTCTACACCACTACACCTCTACACCACTACAACACTACACCTCTACAGCTCTACACCTCTACACCTCTACACCTACACCTCTACACCACTACACCTCCACACTTTTACAGCTCTACACCACTACACCTCTACAGCTCTACACCTCTACAGCACTACACCTCTGCACTTCCACACCTCTACACCTCTACACCTCTAGACCTCTACACCCCTACAGCTCTACACATCTACATATCTACACCGCTACAGCACTACACCACTACACCACTACACCTATACACCACTACACCTCTACACCTCTACAGCTCTACACCTCTACACCTCTACACCTCGACACCACTACACCACTATACCTGTACAGCTCTACACCTCTACACCTATACACCACTACACCTCTACACCTCTACAGCTCTACACCACTACACCTATACACCACTACACCTCTACACCTCTCCATCTCTACAGCTCTACACCTCTACAGCTCTACACCTCTACACCACTACACCACTACAGCTCTACACCTCTACACCTCTACACCCCTACAGCTCTACACATCTACACATCTACACCGCTACAGCACTACACCACTACACCACTATACCTGTACAGCTCTACACCTTTACACCTCTACAGCTCTACACCACTACACCTCTACACCGCTACAGCTACACCTCTACAGCTCTACACCACTACACCTCTACAGCTCTACACCTCTACAGCTCTACAGCTACACCTCTACATCTCTACATCTCTACAGCTCTACACCTCTACAGCTCTACACCTCTACAGCTCTACATCACTACACCTCTACACCTCTACACCTCTACAGCTCTACACCTCTACACCTCGACACCACTACACCTCTACATCTCTACACCACTACACCTCTACACCACTACACCTCTACACCTCTACAGCTCTACACCACTACACCTCTACAGCTCTACACCTCTACACCTCTACATCTCTACACCACTACACCTCTACACCACTACACCTCTACACCTCTACACCTCTACACCTCTACAGCTCTACACCTCTACACCCCTACAGCTCTACACATCTACACATCTACACCGCTACAGCACTACACCACTACACCACTATACCTGTACAGCTCTACACCTTTACACCTCTACAGCTCTACACCACTACACCTCTACACCGCTACAGCTACACCTCTACAGCTCTACACCACTACACCTCTACAGCTCTACACCTCTACAGCTCTACAGCTACACCTCTACATCTCTACATCTCTACAGCTCTACACCTCTACAGCTCTACACCTCTACAGCTCTACAGCTACACCTCTACACCTCTACAGCTCTACACCTCTACACCTCTACAGCTCTACACCACTACACCTCTACACCACTACACCTCTACACCTCTACACCTCTACACCTCTAAACCTCTACCCCACTACACCTCTACACCACTACACCTCTACAGCTCTACACCACAACACCTCTACACCTCTACAGCTACACCTCTACACCTCTACAGCTCTACACCTCGACACCTCTACACCTCTACACCACTACACCTCTACAGCTCTACACTTCTACACTTACAAACCTTTTGCTGTTTACAAACCTGTTGATGTTTACAAACCTACTGATGTTTACACACCTGTTGATGCTTCCACACCTGTTGATGCTTACACACCTGTTGATGTTTACAAACCTGTTGATGCTTACACACCTGTTGATGTTTACAAACCTACTGATATTTACAAACCTGCTGATGTTTACACACCTGCTGATGTTTACAAACCTGTTGATGTTTACAAACCTGTTGATGTTTACAAACCTGTTGATGTTTACACACCTGCTGATGTTTACACACCTGCTGATGTTTACACACCTGTTGATGTTTACACACCTGTTGATGTTTACACACCTGCTGATGTTTACAAACCTGTTGATGTTTACAAACCTGTTGATGTTTACAAACCTGTTGATGTTTACACACCTGCTGATGTTTACACACCTGCTGATGTTTACACACCTGTTGATGTTTACACACCTGTTGATGTTTACACACCTGCTGATGTTTACAAACCTGTTGATATTTACAAACCTACTGATGTTTACAAACCTGCTGATGTTTACAAACCTGTTGATGTTTACACACCTGTTGATGTTTACAAACCTGTTGATGTTTACAAACCTGCTGATGTTTACAAACCTGTTGATGTTTACACACCTGCTGATGTTTACACACCTGTTGATGTTTACACACCTGCTGATGTTTACACACCTGCTGATATTTACAAACCTACTGATATTTACAAACCTGCTGATGTTTACAAACCTGTTGATGTTTACACACCTGATGATGTTTACACACCTGCTGATGTTTACACACCTGTTGATGTTTACAAACCTGCTGATGTTTACACACCTGCTGATGTTTACACACCTGCTGATGTTTACACACCTGCTGATGTTTACACACCTGCTAATGTTTACAAACCTGCTGATGTTTACACACCTGCTGATGTTTACACACCTGTTGATATTTACACACCTGCTGATGTTTACAAACCTGCTGATGTTTACAAACCTAATTTGAGGCCGAGTCGACCTAGGTAAGGCCCGGAAATCCCGCACACAATGTGTGCCTGAGCAGGGGCCTGCCCCAGAGGAGTTCTCCTTTCTCCCCCTCTGTTTTGCGGCGGTTAAAAATAAAAGTCTGTTTTGCTCCTCCCGCCCGCACTTTATTGTCTCAAATATTTACCGAGCTCAAATGCCATCACAACTTGCTGTGCGCTGTCATTGATTAGGGGCCGTCCATAAATGACGTCACGCGATTTTGGACGATTTTTGACCCCCCCCCCCCACACTCGTCACACGGCGTCACAAAGAAGTCAGACCCCCCCTCAAACATGACGTCACAAAGCTCTGCCCCCCCCCCAAAAAAAACATGCTTCAAATCGCTTTAAACTATTGTCAAAGTGCGTGTTTAATGTGCCGCTGCACTCTGATTTTGCAGTCCATTGAATTAAGTAGAACGTGTTGTCTATATTTATTTATTAAAAGTCCATTGAATTAAGTAGAACGTGTTGTCTATATTTATTTAAGGTTGCGCATTTTGATGTGACGTCACATTTCTCAACCCCCCCCCCCTCGTCAGGTGTGTGACGTCATTTATGGACGGCCCCTTATCATGGAGAGGGTTATGGTGGCTTGGAGGGGGGTGGGTTGGAGTGGGGGGGGGGGGAGGTGGCGATGGGGGGGGGGACAGTGACCCCACCAAACAATTCGCTTGACCGCCAAATTATTCACCCATTGCTACAAGGAACGCAGCCGACGCAGCTGCGAGGTTTACGGGGAGGCTTACGAGGTTTTATGGACGAGGTTTCGAAAGCGTCTCGGGCACTTTCCATAAAACAAGATACCGGATGAATTCGCGTCTACATCGTTGGCTAAGAACACTGGAATCTTGCAGCACATTGCCGTTACCCCTGCACGGTTGGCTACGTACGGTGCGAAAGAAGTTCAACATACATACAAAGATGAAGATCCCCAGTGGCGATGTTCACACACAGCATCGGTTACTCGTTTGAGGCTGAGTCGACCTAGGGGAGGCCCAGGAGTGAGTGGAGTGTAAGTGTGTGAGGGGAGTGTGTGAGTGGAGTGTGTGTGAGTGAGTGTGTGAGTGGAGTGTGTGTGAGTGTAAGTGTGTGAGTGGAGTGTGTGTGAGTGGAGTGTGTGTGTGTGAGTGGAGTATGTGTATGAGTGTGTGAGTGGAGTGTGTGTGAGTGTAAGTGGGTGAGTGGAGTGTGTGTGAGTGGAGTGTGTGTGAGTGTGTGTATGAATGTGTGTGTGAGTGAGTGTGTGAGTGGAGTGTGAATGTAGTGAGTGTGTGAGTGGAGTGTGAGTGGAGTGTGTGAGTGTGGAGTGGAGTGTGTGAATGTGTGAGTGGAGTGTGTGTATGAGTGTGTGAGTGGAAGTGTGTGTGAGTGTGTGAGTGGAGTGTGTGAGTGGAGTGTGTGAGTGGAAGTGTGTGTGAGTGGAGTGTGTGTATGAATGTGTGAGTGGAAGTGTGTGTGAGTGAGTGTGTGAGTGGAGTGTGAGTGTGAGTGTGTGAGTGGAGTGTGTGAGTGGATGTGTGACTGGAAGTGTGTGTGAGTGGAGTGTGTATGAGTGTGTGTGAGTGAGTGTGTGAGTGGAGTGTGAGTGTGTGAGTGGAGTGTGTGAGTGGAGTGTGTGTGTGTGTGAGTGGAGTGTGTGTGAGTGGAGTGTATGTGTGAGTGTGTGAGTGAGTGTGTGAGTGGAGTGTGTGTGAGTGAATGGAGTGTGAGTGTGAGTGTGTTTTAATGGGAAGCTGTAAGCCCCAGGCTACTTTGGGTTCGCCTTCCCATCAACCAGTGGCGAGGAGTGGTGGTCGTGGTTACTTATACCCCCACCGAAGACGAACATCCGTGGAGGGATGCAGGCAAGGCCGATGAGTCAGATGCCTTCTATCACCTCCTGTCACAGGTGCTAGCTAAAGTGGCCTCTCGGGATAGAGTCATCTTGTTGGGCGACTTCAATGCCCGAGTTGGTCATGATGCTGGAACCTGGTCCGGAGTAATTGGAAAGTATGGGTCAGATCAGCTCAATAACAACGGTAAGAGGCTGCTCGATTTTTGTGCAGCCCATGGGCTTGTAATTACCAACGCGCTGTTCCGGCATCGGCGCATCCACACAACATCATGGATGCATGCCGGGTCCAAGCAAGAACATCTGCTGGACTACATAGTGACGAACCAGCGCATGCAAGCCCATGTCCTTGACACCAGGACTGATCTGCCCTCTGACCATCGACTAGTCATCTGTAAGATGCGCCTGCCATTCTTCCACTCTGGTGGTGGCTGTACACCCAGGACCCCATTCCAACCTAAGGTGGCCTGGTCTTAGCTAGCTGATGAAAGTTGCAAGCGAGAATTTCATCATCGCTTGCAGCTGGGGTTGGCATCGTCCCCCACTCCTCCTGATGTCGAGGGGCAATGGGCGAGGTTTAGGACTGTGACTCATGCAGCTGCAATGGCTGATTTGGGTACGTGGTCCAGACCTCCCCAGAGAACCTGGCTGACAAAGGAGGTGTTCAGGATGGTTGAGAAAAAGCGACAGGCCCACTCTAATCGTCTACAGTATCCCATGTCAGAGAATGAGGAGGCTTGCCGCAGCCTTCGCTCGGAGGTTTGGAGAGCCGTGAGGTGCTGCAAGGATAGGTGGTGGTCACGGGTTGCGGAGGAGATGGAGTCTGCCTCAGTGGCCCGCGGTCACAAATCCCTATTTAACTCCATGAAAAAAGTTACCTGCAGCGCCACACCTATTACCATCATTAGGGGGAAAAGAGCGGTGATCCAATCTCCGACCCCCAGGAACAGGTTTGCAGCTTTGCTGAGCATTTCTGTGAGGTCCTGGGGGAGGGGAAATCCCTCAGCCAGGAAAACATCGTGGCACAAAGTGGGGGTGACCCTGCTGAGGCTGCGGTGCCTCAAATATTGGAAGAAGAAGTGACCCCCTGTGAGTGGCTGGCTGAGGTGGCATCTGTTGAGGAAGTACTGAAGGCGATCCAGAGTCTGAGACCAGGAAAGGCACCGGGCAGAGATGATCTCCCAAGCGAAATGCTGAGGGAGGGTGGCGTTTGTGCACAGACTGCCCTACATAATAAGTCTGGACCACTGGACGGGTTCCGCAGGATTGGAAGGATGCCCTGGTGGTCCCCCTTCTTTAAGAAGGGGGACCGCACCGACTGTAACAACTATAGGGGCATCTCACTCCTCAGAGTGCCGGGAAAGGTCCTGGCAAGGATTATTCAACATCACCTTGCTAGGCACGCTGAGGAGAGGCTTGCGGAGCTCCAATGCGGTTTCAGGAAAGGGCGGTCCTGTACAGATGCCATATTTTCTGTCCGTCTGCTGTAGCAGAGGTGTAGGGAATTCCAACAAGACCTACATCTCTGCTTTATTGACCTGGTCAAGGCCTATGATACCATCAGTAGGCCTGGGCTCTGGGTTGTTCTTCGTGCTTTCAGAGTCCCTGACCCTCTGCTCACGATCATTAAGGACCTTCATGATGGTGAGCGGGCCCGGGTAAAACTACATGGCCGGAAGTAAGAGCCATTCCCTGTACACCTTGGGGTGCGACAGGGATGTCCTCTGACTCCCACATTATTTAACATCTATTTTGACCACGTAGTTCGTGAAGCCTTCAATAGCTGTACCGGGGGAATTTTCATTTGGTACAGATATAATGGTAGGCTGATCGATGCCCGGGTGCGGTCAAGGGATGGCTCCCTATTGGTCAACCACGTTATGTATGCCGATGATTTGGTAATTGCTGCTCATTTAGAGGAGGAGTTGGAGACGCTGCTTTTGAAACTGGAGCGTGCCACTAAGAGGTGGGGCCTTACCATCAGCCCCACCAAAATTAAGCACCTGCCTGGGTATTTTGTACCATCGGACACTCCACCCCCACAACTCCCAATCGGTGATGGGGCAGTTGTGGAGAGAGTGGAGAGTTTCCCATACCTGGGCAGTGTGCTTATGACCGGCTCCAGTTTAACAGCAGAGGTCTCACTCCGAATCAGTCGAGCGGCAATATCTTTTCATCGGTTGCGTAACGCTGTGTGGAAGCTACCTGGTCTGTCGCTCCGTACTAAGCTTCAGGTCTTCTGGGCCGCGGTCATTCCCTCCCTTCTCTACGCTTGTGAAACGTGGACCCCCTAATGGAGCATCTTCACCGGTTAGAAACTTTTAGGCTGGCCTGCCTACGATCCATCCTGGGTTTAACCAGGCTGGATTGTGTGAGGAGCTCACAAATTATTGAAAGATCTTAGGCTGCGTTGGCTGGGTCATGTAGCCCGCATGCCCAGTCACCGCATGCCTAAACAGCTTTTGTTCGGCCGGATAGAGGGGGCTAAACGGGCGCGGCACGGGCTAGAAAAGAGATGGAGTGATGTGGTACAGGAGGACGTGGAGCTGAGTGGACTTGTCGATGACTGGTACCAGCGGTGTCAAGATCGGCCTCTGTGGAGGAGGCTCGTGAAGGACGCTACTGGGCAGTTGGAGGCAGTCGCCCTCCAACAACAACAGAGGGCGGAGGAGCGACGCTCACAACAACGAGCAGAGCGCCGTGTGGCTAAAGCACAGCAAGTTGGCACAGTAGGGGGCACAGGTGGTGCATCAGCCAGTCATCTCAGTCAGTCGACCTGTGGCACCTGGGTCTGCCCCGTGACCTCCTGCCAGCGGGCGTTCGACACTTCACGTAGCCTCAAGGTGCACATGGCCTGGCACAAGCGTCATGGTGACGTCACCGCCACTTAGTGGCGAATGGCGGTTGTTTGGTTGTTGAGTGGAGTGTGTGAGTCTGTGAGTGGAGTGTGTGTATGAGCGTGTGAGTGGAGTGTGTGTGAGTGTGAGTGGAGTGTGTGAGTCTGTGAGTGGATTGTGTGTGTGTGAGTGGAGTGTGTGTGTGTGAGTGGATTGTGTGTGTGTGAGTGTGTGTGTGAGTGGAGTGTGTGTATGAGTGTGTGAGTGGAGTGTGTGTGAGTGTGAATGGAGTGTAAGTGTGAGTGGAGTATAAGTTAGTGTGAGTGGAGTGTGAGAGTGGAGTGTGTGTGAGTGAGTGAGTGTGTAAGTGTGTGAGTGGAGTATGTAGTAGCCTTCATAGGTGCTCGCTAACAGCACTTACCCCCAACAGTATGTTAAGACTACACGGGGGATCTTGGTCTTGGTAGCGATTCCCGCTCACGGCCAACACCAGTGACGATTATATGAACCGGTCATGGGCCTCTCCTAGGTCTCCTCAGGCTCAATTTAGTACCTGGTGCGGTGTGTAAACATCGCCACAAGAGATACAAAGGCGGCCGGGCGTGGTGCTGGCTACCCACTTTCCCGTGTGCCGTGCCGGCCTTCACAGGTGCTCGCTAAGAGCACTTGCCCCAAACAGTCTGTTGAAGGCTATACGGGGGCGGGTGGTGTCTTTGTGCGTCATCTCAGCCAGTCCACCCGTGGCACCTGGCTCTTGTTCCCTGACCTCCCTCCAGCCTTAGCGGGGCCTTTTCGACGTTTCGCGTGCAGCCTCGACAAGTTGCACCAGGCGGGCCGCGGTGACGTCACAGCCAACAATTGTCGTGGGCGATCGGCGGCGGTCATCGGCGTTTCGTTGCGCGAGCGCCGGTGGTGACGACGACGCCGAAGTCGCGTGCGTGCTCGTGGTGGACCCCTGGCGTGGCCGTGGTGGACCCCTGTCGTGGTCGTGGTGGACCCCTGGCGTGGCCGTGGTGGACTCCCGGCGTGGCCGTGGTGGACCCCTTGCGTGCTCGTGGTGGACCCCCAACGTGGTCGTGGTGGACCCCTGGCGTGGCCGTGGTGGACCCCTGGCGTGGCCGTGGTGGACCCCTGGCGTGGCCGTGGTGGACCCCTGGCGTGGCCGTGGTGGACCCCTGGCGTGGCCGTGGTGGACCCCTGGCGTGGCCGTGGTGGACCCCTGGCGTGGTCGCGGTGGACCCCTGGCGTGGCCGTGGTGGACCCCTGGCGTGGCCGTGGTGGACCTCCGGCGTGGCAGTGGTCGAGGCTGGTTGTTGTTATAATGAATTACCGGCGAAGCGTCACAGCACTCGAATTGTAAATGTTGCGTGTTGGTGAGTTGCTGACGTAGTAACGAATTGGCACGTTCTGTTTACTTGACAGACCTTCCGAATTGGCCGTGGCGGGTGGTGGCGGGTTTAACGACACATTTAGATATTTACGCGATCTAACCCCATCCAACTCTTCTCATCCACTCTGTCTCTCTG
Source organism: Petromyzon marinus (assembly GCF_048934315.1). Classification (NCBI taxonomy): domain Eukaryota; kingdom Metazoa; phylum Chordata; class Hyperoartia; order Petromyzontiformes; family Petromyzontidae; genus Petromyzon; species Petromyzon marinus. The sequence continues at coordinate 6,044,061 of NC_133710.1, read as the reverse complement.
TGCTATGCAGAAGGGCCATTGTCCGAAACTTCGCTAATAATATATATTAATTTTACAAAGACAAATATCCCCCTCATAGCCTCGGCAGACTGTTGGGGCAAGTGCGGTTAGTGAGGACCTATGAAGGCCGGCAGGGCACACGAAGGGGTGGGTGGCCAGCACCATGCCCGTCGCCTTTGTCTCCCCAGTGACGTTAATTTCACCTCGCACCAGGCACTCATTTGAGGATGAGTCGACCTAGGGGAGGCCCAGGACCGGTTCAGATAATTTCACCACTGACCTTGGCCGTGAGCGGGAATCAACCTCGGGTTTATATTACGGCGACACACACGTGTTGTTGCTGTTGTTGTTGACGCGGAACGCGTTGAGTTTGTTGTTGTTGTTGGCTGTGTCTGTGCACCACTGCCATCGTGATATCCGCAGCAGCATCAAATCCTGGAACCCCGCAGTGGGTAGGAGATGTTGACTACCTCGCATGGTACACAGGAGGTCGTGGGTTCGATCCCGACCCTGACGCCTGCTGCTGTATATTTGGAGTTTGCATGTCTCTCTCTCATCATCATCATCACGGTGGCTAGGAGATGTTAACTACCTCGCCTGGTATACAGGAGGTCGTGGGTTCGATCCCGACCCTGACGCCTGCTGCTGCTGTATATATTTGAAGTCTGCGTGTCTCTCTCTCATCATCATTATCATCATTACGGTGGCTAGGAGATGTTAACTACCTCTCTTGGTATACAGGAGGTCGTGGGTTCGATCCCGACCCTGACGCCTGCTGCTGTATATTTGGAGTTTGCGTGTCTCTCATCATCATCACGGTGGCTAGGAGATGTTAACTACCTCGCCTGTTATGCAGGAGGTCGTGGGTTCGATCCCGACCCTGACGCCTGTTGTATATTTGGAGTTTGTGTGTCTCTCTCTCATCATCATCATCACGATGGCTAGGAGATGTTAACTACCTCGCCTGTTATGCAGGAGGTCGTGGGTTCGATCCCGACCCTGACGCCTGCTGCTGCTGTATATTTGGAGTTTGCGTGTCTCTCTCTCTCCACGTGGTCGCGTGGATTTTTTCTCGGGTCTTCCGGTTCCCCTCCTGCTCCCCCCCCCCCCCCCCCATAAATTTAGAACCAACTTTCGTTTAGAGTATTTGGTTGCTCTACATTTCCACGTGGTAAACCGCTTTTTTAAGTTACCATTTTCGGTCAGGTCGCTTCTAAAAAAAAGAGCTCTATGACCCAATGGGCCTTAATGTTAGCTCTTTCGGTAAAGTCACGTTGAAGGGAAACAATAAAATAATAAAATATATATATATAAAACCACACCTGATGATGACCGTTTGCGTTATGGTCGAAACGTCGTGAGAATTTTTATTGTTTTATATATATTTTATTATTTTATTGTTTCCCTTCAACGTGACTTTACCGAAAGAGCTAAGAAATCAAAATCCAATGGGCCTTGCCTGGTAAAACAAAATCTGTTGACAACAACAGACTTCACGTCTGTGGGAAACCCAGCATCTTTACCATGGATAGATCGTTACTTTAAAGTATTTTATTGTACAGTATACACGTACACATGCACTATATACGCACGTGTGTGTGCGTACGCGTGCACCAGACGTCTATGCGTGTAGTGCGGGGTGTATATGATGGAGTATAAAGTTCACCGTCGTTATTTACAGCCGAAGATCGTCGTCGTGGTGGCTGTTGAAGAGTGATCACCCAGTAAGGTTCACACCTCGTTGTAAACAAGCTCGTTGGCATGGCAACTCATCATCACCACCACCACCAAAGACAAAGGTCCCCCGTGTAGCCTGTAACAGAGTGTTGGGGGCAAGTGCTGTTGGCGAGCGAGCACCTGTAAAGGCCGGCACGGCGCACACGATGGGGGTGGGTGGCCAGCAACCACGCCCGGCCGCCTTTGTCTCCCCAGTGGCGATGTTCACTACACACCGCACCAGGTACTCAGTTTCATTTCAGTTTTAATTTATTAGGAGGTATAACCCTGTGACTCGGGTGCAACAGCAACAAAACAAAAACATGAACGAAGAAAACATCTTAAAGTGACTTACGCGCAACAGAAAAATCTAGGACCAAAAAAAAACCCCAGCGAAGTCTTCCAGAACAAAAGCACCGCATATCAACGCTGTGTGCAAAAAACTCCCAGTGGGATGAGGGTCAAACGATAACAACCATGAGACAAATTTTGAATGGGACGACTTGTAAGCCAGAGCCGGAGCCAGGGTCCGGGCGAGGCCATGGGTTGAATGACCCGAACGCCGACGATGCCCCACGCGCCTCTGTTTACTCAACAACCACGCAGCCGCCTCCTCCTCCTCCCCTCCATCCCAACATCCACAGCCGTCCACAGTGGGGGGCGAAGCGGGTGCATGGCCCGGGGCAAACCACACCGTGTGGGGCCCCTGACGCCTCCAAAGTATTACATCTGACATGGTGACGTCGAAGCGGGAGGGAGGTCACAAACACGAGGTATACAATTTTGATTTAAAGCTTTCGTGACTGCAGGGATTCATATTATTTGGTTCTTCCGGTAAAGTCACCACGTAGAAGGGAAACAATCAAATAATACAAATATAAAACAATAAAATTCTCGCGACGTTTCGTCCGCAACACAAGCAATCATCATCATCAGGTGCGACAATTTAGATTCAAGTTATCAGGCTAACTCTGTACTACAACAAACAAACATGGCTAAACCAGAACGTTATCAAAATCACCAAAATAAAGCTGTACAAACAATGTAACAGTGATCATAGGAACTGTGATTCAAATTTAACAATAAACAATAGTGAGAATATTATTGTGTTATTTTATTTTATCAATTTATTATTTTATTCTCATTCTACGTGACTTTACCGAAAGAACCAAAGAAGATGAATCATTGCAGTCACGAAAGCTTTAAATCGAAAAATAAACAATAAATTTGAGGCTGAGTGCACCTAGGGGAGGCCCAGCACTTGGTTCAGATATTCACCGTCACCGGTGTTGGCCGCGAGCGGGAATCGAACTCGGGCGGCCAGGTTCGTAAGCGCAGCGCCACCGCTCCCCACGGACGCGCACGCAATCACACAAAGATAAAGATCCCCTGCATAGCCTCATAAATAGAACCCCTGCCTTCAAAGTGGCTGTTAGCGAGCATCTGTTAAAAGCCTGCGCGGCGCACGTGAGGTGATCAGAACCGCTCCTAGGCCACCTTTGTCTCTCCAGTGCTCATGTTTGCGCGCGATAATTTAAGGCTAAGTCGACCTAGGAGAGGCCCAGGATCGGTGCAGACATCGGTGGTCGGGCAGTAGTGCACGCGTCCGGTAATCTACCTTTGTCAAGGGGTGCCTCTGCGGATGTGTATGCTTTAACTTTAACATAGCCATTTCTGTGACCAGTCACAAGCTAATCACTCGGCCATTTCAATGCTAAATTATATGCTAATTCCTTTGTCAAGGCGCTTTGTTTCTTCTGACACAGCTTAAAGGTCGTGATCTGAACGTGGCTTTTTTCACTCCAGCGCTGTCCTACCAGACAGTCTCGTCCCTTCACCTGATGAAGGCCGCTTGTGTTGTGGCCGAAACGTGAGAATATTATTGTGTTATTTGATTTGATCAATTTATTATTTTATTCTCATTCTACGTGACTTTACCGAAAGAACCAAAGAAGATGAATCCTTGCAGTCACGAAAGCTTTAAATCGAAAAAGATCCCGGATGGTTCGAAGTGCGGTGCGCTAACCGCTGCGCCACCGCTCCACACGCGTCACGCACCTCCACTAAACTATTATTTTACCGGGCAAGGCCCACTGAACTACGTCGATCTTTTTTTCAGAAGCGACCTGGCCACAAATGACAGCTCAATAATCTAAACGCACGTTTCTAAATGTGGAGGCCCTGGAGAACAAATCCAAGGCGACCACGAGGAGAGAGGGAGAGAGAGAGACACGCAAACTCCAAATATACAGCAGCAGCAGGCGTCAGGGTGGGGATCGAACCCACGACCTCCTGTAGACCAGGCGAGGTAGTTAACATCTCCTAGCCACCGTGATGATGATGAGAGAGAGAGAGACACGCAAACTCCAAATCTACAGCAGCAGCAGCAGGCGTCAGGGTGGGGATCGAACCCACGACCTCCTGTATACCAGGCGAGGTAGTTAACATCTCCTAGCCACCGTGATGATGAGAGAGAGAGACATGCAAGCTCCAAATATACAGCAGCAGCAGCAGGGTGGGGATCGAACCCACGACCTCCTGTATACCAGGCGAGGTAGTTAACATTTCCTAGCCACCGTGATGATGATGATTAGAGAGAGAGAGACACGCAAATTCCAACCACACAGCAGGCGTCAGGGTCGGGATCGAACCCACGACCTCCTGTATACCAGGCGAGGTAATTAACATCTCCTAGCCACCGTGATGATGATGAGAGAGACGACCTCCTGTATACCAGGCGAGGTAATTAACATCTCCTAGCCATCGTGGTGCCCACGCAGTACACAGACCACAGTCGCGATCCGTCCCGTGCCAAATCATCAATCACCGGCGCCGTCGCTGAGAGCAGAACCCGAGCGTTCGAGATAAGCGGACAAAATTCGCCTCCTTCATCCACCATCCGTCTCTCCGCACGACAGATCACGCGTCCCTTTGCACAAACCCATCGGGCACTCGCGGGACCACCCACCGTCGGGTCAGAGTTCGGCGCTTGACCGACACTGCCGATGAGAGATCCCCCCGCGAAGTCGACACCGCCTCCCTGGAGTTTGTCCTCGGGCGCCGAATCAACGCTGCTGAAACGATGCACTCACGAGATTGGGCCGGTGGTTTGCGCAAAGAGAGAAAAGGTGGTGGTGGTGGTGGTTTTTTTGGGGAGGTTTCACGTGGATAGGCAGATATATATCGAGGGGACAAATTGTCCGCTTATCTGCTTTGTTCTATACCTAGGGCTCTGTCCGCTGACGCGTTCGCGTGGGCACTAAACATTGTGTCACCCGTGGTGAGCGAGCGAGCGGCCAGGCGAAGTAGTCTCGGTTTTCGCCATCCCTCTCCTCTAACATCCCTCCCATCCACCAGCCGTTCCATCCACTAACCCTCCACCAATCCTCCTATCCACCAGTCAGCCACCAACCCTCCCATCTACTAACCCTCCACCAATCCTCCTATCCACCAGTCAGCCACCAACCCTCCCATCCACTAACCCTCCACCAATCCTCCTATCCACCAGTCAGCCACCAACCCTCCCATCCACAAACCCTCCACCAATCCTCCTATCCACCAGTCAGCCACCAACCCTCCCATCCACTAACCCTCCACCAATCCTATCCACCAGTCAGCCACCAACCCTCCCATCCACTAACCCTCCACCAATCCTCCTATCCACCAGTCAGCCATCAACCCTCCCATCCACTAACCCTCCACCAATCCTCCTATCCACCAGTCAGCCACCAACCCTCCCATCCACTAACCCTCCACCAATCCTCCTATCCACCAGTCAGCCACCAACCCTCCCATCCACTAACAATCCACCAACCCTCGTACCAGTAGTGCCGGATTATCCTAGTAGCAAAAGTAGTTACATATGTAACTACATATGTAACTACTAAGTGCGGGCCCCGCACTTTCAAGGGCCCCGTGCTAAATGCTTTCAAGCTATCAATTCCGGTTCAGTGATTCTGCACTTGCTCTATTACATAGTACTGTACTACCATAAACTTTTATGAACGACTGGGTGTTTAAGGTGCACGATTTGTCGTATTATCTGGCTGTATAGCAAATGAACAAAAAATACAATTACTTTGCGTTATAATATGTACGTGTTTTATTTTTATTTAGGGCTCCTTTATAACATTTGCTACATGCCCCGCACTAGCTTAATCCGGTACTGCGCACCAGGCATTTAATTGAGGCTTAGTAGACCTAAGAGAGACCCCGTACTGGTCCAGGCAATAGTCACCGGCGTTGCTGGCCGTGAACGGGAATTGAACTCAGGCTACAGGGTTCGTAGCGCAGCAGCAGCGCGCTGACCTCTCTAATCGCCGCCTCGCCGCCAGCCCTGCCATTTGGACGACTGACGCAGTTTTTACTGTCGGGGCAGAGCGAATGCCACCCCAATAGAGGGGGCGAGACGAGACCGGGGTTGTCGATACGAGCTGATAAGACACGGGGTGTGTGGGAGGCATCGCTTTGGGGCAGTGGTGGTATTTACAAACACAAATGCTAAACACTCTCTCCGCATACCTGAGCCTCCCCGTCTGTCTGTCAGTGTCACAAAATGTGCGGCTCCCGCCATGGAAACGTGGAATTTCCAACGGATGTAACACACCACCAGGTAATTCCACTCCCAGCACACGCTATTAAAACCCAGCATGGCACACGAGCGAGGAACACTCAAAGCCCTGCACAGATGAATTCAATAATTGTATATACAGGTAGTCCCCGACTTACGATAGTCCGACTTATGATGGGGTCGTTGTAACGCATCTCCATTGTAAGTCGGGGACTACCTGCATATATTTTGCTTAAATCACGGTTGCTGAGCACAGGCGCAAAGGTCGAAAACGCCATGCGGTCAGCAACAAACGGCGCCGTTGAATCCGTACAACAGAGATCAGTGTCAACGCGTGTCGTGGGTCGAGAGATCATCTAAGCGAGAACTTCCTCACCCGTTCTTGGCAAACAGCCGCTCAGAGTCGGAGGCGACAGCGGCGGCTGGAGGTACCCAACTTCGAAGGGAGTGGCCACTTGCCGATAATAACCTAACGGTAAGTTTAACACTTACACTGTAGCGACCAATGTCATCCATTGTGGAGGGTGGTGGTTTTTTGTGTTTTTATCCCTGTATTTAAGACCGAAACAGGAGGAGGAGGATTTCTCCACAACTCTGTGGCTGTCGCCTGATGATGCTGTTGTTGTAATTAATAGCAAAATGTCACGGTACTCGAATTGTAAATGTTGTGTGTTTACTCTCCAACACACCGATGTGCTGTACTAGTGTAGTGTCAACGATTCAGAGACAGAGTTTCTAGGAGGCACCTTCTTTATTAACAACTATCACGGTCTTGTCCAGACATTCTCCACAGTAGCTTAGCCTAGCCTGTACACAACACTAGCTGTCTAACACTGACGGCGCTGGATAAGATAGCCAACTACTATCTTTCGTAGCGCCATATCTAGCGGAGACGTTTAGCGAGTCCATTCCCAGAACTGGCAGCCTCAAGCTCCCCGCTCTCGGCTCCTTTTATGCTCCCAGCGCAGCCTGGCTCCGCCCTGACTGCGCCTCCCTTCACGAACCCGCTAGCAGATTCCAGGGGCGTCCAGATGGGGTCCTCCGTGACCCTTGCCCTAGTTCCTCTGCTCTGCCCACACACCGTGCTCACGCTCACCGGCATGTGTGCTGTTTGTCCACCACATCTGCCACTGCTATCTAACAGCCAGCGCTAATAGACTACACTAGTAACGATTTGACACGTGTTGTTTACGTGACAAACCTTACTAATTGGCTGTGGTGGGTGGTGGCGGCTTTAACGACAATTATATTTACGCGATATAACCCATAAAAACCTCTATTATGGAACGTATGGTAAACCACCATTATTAATTCCTTTAGTGAGTCTGCCTGTCTGTGTGTATGTTGCACTTCTTTCGCAACGTACGTAGCCACCCGTGCTAATTGGAGGTGATGGTGAGCCTCAGAAGTGTTGAAACAGGTTCAGAACGAGGGGCCAGCACTGCACACGCATTGGCTAGCGCACCAGGCCACTTGAGTATTCCAGTGTAAACAATGCCAGACGCAGAAACTGAAATTTAGTTGTTATTTTGTTTACATAATAGAGGTTTTGTGGGTTAAATCCCGTAAATGTGTAATGATATAGAATGAGTCACTAGGGCGCATAGCGCTGGTTACTGGTAGAGAGCGGGATTGTGAGTGTAGTAGTCCGGTCTACCAGCAGGGCAGGTGAAATGTGCCACTGGAGTGCATAGCGCCGGTGGCTGGCAGAGAGGGGGGATCTGAGGACACAGCAGCGGGTCTGCCAGCAGGGTACGTGATAGGCCGGGGTAAGGGATGAAGGGTAGAGATGACAGAAGGGACACGTGGGGTGAAGCCCAGAACCTTCTGGTAGGTTCCAGAAGGGGGCGTGGCCGAGGGCGGAGCCAGGCCACGCTGCGGAGGATAAAAGGGAGGTCCCGACGCTGGGTCGAGGCTGTCATTTGGAATGGAACCCATCGTCTATGCAAGTCTTCGTCCCCGTCTTTATCTCCTCGGTGTTGTGGGTCAGGCAGTGTGCCGGCTGTCCTAACCCGAGTATAGTTATCCCCTCTACTGTCAAGTGTAGAATAAACGTACGTGCCTCCTACTATTAGTGTCTTTGAAGTGACGCACTACAAATATATAAATGCGTCGTTAAACCGGCCACCGACCCGACGCAACAAAAATGAAAGGGTTTGTCACGTGCCAATTCGTTACTAGTGTAGTGAAATACGCGGTGCACACAGTTAACCGAGGGCGACTGAGGGCAAACAGGTGCGCGTGAGGTTTGCACGGGCAAACCGTCAGTTGTAAGGGGCGAAGCAGGTGCAAACGGGGTCGACCGGTTGTGCACGCTGATACCGGAGGTGTTGCCAGGGAGATGAGGGTTGATTGACGGGCCGACAAGCGCCAGGCTGGCGAGAGCTTAAAGAGACGCGCAAGAGGTCTCGGATAATTAGCAGAGGGATATAAGGGCGTGTCCGTGAGCTGAGCGGGGAGTTGTTGCCGGGGACCAAGTTTGAAGACATCTCACCGTTGCCGCTCCAGCCGTCAACGCGACCTCAACCCTCACGCCGTCGCCGGGCGGGTGATGGCTGACCTCCAACCCCCCCGCCCGGGACAGACGGGTGGGCGGGTTTGAGGAAGCGTAGGTGAGGGCAGCTGTGTGCGAAGCAGCTGTGTGCGGAGATGCTGTGTGCGGAGATGCTGTGTGCGAAGACGCTGTGTGCGGAGCCGCTGAGAGCAGAGCCGCTGAGTGCAGGATAAGCAAGGTGAAAGGTAGATAAGAGTGCGGAGAAGTTAAACACAAGTGACCGTTTAGAGAGTTATTGGAGTGCCTACAACTGGTGCAATAATAGGTGAATAAAGTTTAGGCAGGTGACTTGTCACAACGTGTTGGTGTGAGTCATTTTTGAAGACGGGACACGAATACAGCACACCGGTGTGTTGGAGAGTAAACCCCTTACAACATCTACAATTTGAGTACGAAAACTAAAATGCGTGCAACATAAAATCAACACACTCGTCGACAACGTCGTGGCTTTAACATAAAAAAATATATAATTTCCGACGTTTTGAGAAATGGTCCTTGTTCATGGCACACAGCACATACACCTTGCAGCACAAGAACCTCGTGTTATTGCGAAGATGGGTCATTGTCTGAAACGTCGCTGAGCAAATGTGTATTTATTTTAAGGCCATAGCGTAGTTGACGAGTGTGTTTAGTTTGTTTGTGTTCATTCTGGTTGTGCACCACTGCTAACGCAGGAGCATATAGACTGACCAAACTCCATGCATGTATAGTCTGAAGGCAAACTTCCAGCGTTGAGATTTTTAATGAATGTAAAATGTATATATGTTGTAAATGGAATATTAACGCGGTCTGAATTCGCGAAAATTGTGGCTTGCACTCGCAATCATAGTCGTGCGTACACACAGGGTTCACACACAGGGCTTACACACATACACAGGACTCACACACAGGACTCACACACACAGGACTCACACACACACAGAACTCTCACACACACAGGACTCACACACACACATACAGAACTCTCACACACACAGGACTCACACACACACACAGGGCTCACACACACACAGGACTCACACACACACGGCCCTCGACACACAGGACTCACACACACACATAACTCTCACACACAGGGTTCACACACACACAGGGCTCACACACACACAGGACTCACACACACACACAGGGCTCACACACACAGGACTCACACACACACGGCCCTCGCACACACAGGACTCACACACACACAGAACTCTCACACACAGGGTTCACACACACACAGGGTTCACACACACACAGGGCTCTCACACACACACAGGACTCACACACACACAGGACTCACACACACACACACAGGACTCACACACACAGGACTCACACACACACAGGACTCACACACACACACAGGGCTCTCACACACACAGGACTCACACACACACAGCGCTCACAGGTGTCTGTGTGAGTCTGTGGGTCTCTGTGTGAGTTTATGGGTCCATGTGCAAGTCTATGGGTCTCTGTGTGAGTCTATGGGTCTATGTGTGAGTCTATGGATCTCTGTGCAAATATGTGGGTCTCTGTGTGAGTCTATGGGACTCTGTGTGAGTCTGTGGTTCTCTGTGCGAGTCTATGGATCTCCGTGTGATGAGTATCTGGGTCTCTGTGAGTATACGGGTATCTGCGTGAGTATATGGGTCTCTGCATGGGTATATGTGCAAGTCTATAGGTCTTTGTGCGAGTCTATGGTTCTCTGTGTGATGAGTCTATGGGTCTTTGTGTGAGTCTATGGGTCTCTGTATGAGTCTGTGTCTCTGTGTGAGTCTATGGGTCTCTGTGTGATGAGTCTATGGGTCTCTGTCTGAGTCTGTGTGTCTTTGTGTGAGTCTATGGGTCTCTGTGTGATGAGTCTATGGGTTTCTGTATGATGAGTCTATGGGTCTCTGTGTGATGAGTCTATGGGTCTCTGTGTGATGAGTCTATGGGTCTCTGTGTGATGAGTCTATGGGTCTGTGTGTGATGAGTCTATGGGTCTCTGTGTGATGAGTCTATGGGTCTCTGTGTGATGAGTCTATGGGTCTCTGTGTGATGAGTCTTTGGGTCTCTGTGCGAGTCTAACGCCAGACGGTGGGATGAGACTCCCAGGGCAGACCTTGCAGGTGGCTGTGAGTCGACTCTGCAGCAGCTGCGGGATCTGGCGGAGGGCAGAGAACGCGTTGGGGATGAGGTGTGGTGGCGATGGTGGTGGTGATGGTGGTGGTGGCACCCATGGATGTGACCCCATCTCACTGGCTCGCCAACCTCTGTGTTTATTTACACTGCTGTCCCGAACTCATTCGCCTGCCCCCCGCGGGTATCGCAGTCCGTGACGTGGGCCACCGCGGCTGATTGCAACGCGGCCGGCAACAATCGCGATAAATAAATGATCATAAATAACGAGCCGAAGGTATGAGAGAGAGAGAGAGGGAGAGAGGGAGATTAAGCGAGGCTCTTCGGCCGTGGCCTTTGGGCCGTCCATAAATGACGTCACGCGATTTTGGACGATTTTTGACCCCCCCCCCCTCTTCCCCCTCGTCACACGGCGTCACAAAAAGTCAGACCCCTCCTCAAATATGACGTCACAAAGCTCTGCCCCCCCCCAAAAAAACATATTGAAAATAAAACATGTTTAAAATCGTATTTAATGTGACGCTGCACGCTGATGTTGTAGTGGTGTTGTTATAACAATTCTATATTTTGATTTAAAGCTTTCGTGACTGCAGTAATTCATATTCTTAGGTTTTTTTATTGTTTTATATATATTTTATTATTTTGTTGTTTCTCTTCAACGTGACTTTACCGAAAAAACTAAGAATATAATAATTCTATATTTATTTAAAGTTGCGCATTTTGATGTGACGTCACATTTCTCAAACACCCCCCCCCTCCCCCTTCGTCACACATCGTCACAACTATCTGACCCCCCCCCGCCCAACCTAGGTGCGTGACGTAATTTATGGACGGCCCCTAAATAACGAGCCGAAGGTATGAGAGAGAGAGCGAGAGGGTGGGAGATTAAGCGAGGCTCTGAGGCCGTGGCCTTGGCATGGAGCAATTTCCCCCTGACCTGGAATGCAGCCTGATGGCAGCGCCCTGCGTGGGGGTTCGCGTCTCCCCGGCCCACAGAGCTTGCCCAATGGGCCCCACTCGACAACCACCTCCTCGAGTCATCCCAGCTGCCCCCCGCGTTACATCTCTCGCCCGTCCCTCCCCCAAATAGCCCCCCTACCCATAGGTGGAGTTTAGCTTCTATATTTCGGGGGTGGGGGAGGGGTGGGCAGGATTTGTCCCTAGTGGGTGCATATCATTACATTAGTTTAAAGCTTAATTGTAAATTGCTGAAAATGAATTAATGAAGGTGTCCAGTTTTGGGGGGGAGAAGGGAGGCATTGCCCCCCGTGCCCCCCCCCCCCGGCCAATGTCCCTACCCCTAATTCTCTGCTGTTTAACATCGAGTCGGAGGCTTTCGCGACCAATATCATCCATAATAGAGGTTTTGTTTGGGGTCATATCGCGTAAATATATAAATGTTGTGTCGTTAAACCCTGCCACCAACCGACACGGCCAATTAGTAAGGGTTGTCACGTAAACAGAACGCGCCAATACGTTACGAGTACAGCACTACACCGGTGTGTTAGAGAGCTAAGCCACCCTAATTCTCTCTCTCTCCATCCCCCCCCCCCGACTCTAGCGCGAACCTTTCTCTCCAAATTCGCCCATGCGATTTCCCCCCACCTCCTCCCCCCCTCCTCCTCTCTCCTCCTCGTCCTCCTCTTTGGACGCGGGGTCCCCGTCCCCTCGTCTACAGGGGATGGGGGTCCAGGTCGTGATGCGGTTGTCGTCTTTGGGTTGTTGTTGTGGGTTGTTGTTGTTGCTGTTCGCGATTGCGATGGAGGTGGTTGCTGTTCGTTGTGGTGTACCGGTTAGCGCTACGCTGCGCTACGAACTCGGCGATCCGTGTCCGCTTCCCGCTCACGGTCATCAACAAACAGTGACGATTATCCGAACCGGTCTTGGGCCTCCCCTCGGTCGACTCAGCCTCAAATGAGCACCGGGTGCGGTGTGTAGTAAACATCGCCACCGGAGAGACAAAGGCGGTCGGGCGTGGTGCAGGCCACCCACCCCCTCGTGTGCCGTGCCGGCCTTTATAGGTGCCGCTCGCTAACAGCACTTGTCCCAACAGCACGCTAAGTCTGTACGGGGGATCTTTGTCGTAGTAGTGCGTGTTCGTGGTTGTGCTGGGCTTGTTTGTTGTGCTGGTCCGTAGACTGCGTTGATGTGCCGTGATTGTTGTTGTTGTTGGTGGCTGTGGTGGTCCGTGGAAGTGGTTGATGGTTGTGATTGTTGGTGGTTGTGGTGGTCCGTGGAAGTGGTTGATGGCTGTGATTGTTTGTGGTTGTGGTGGTCCGTGGAAGTGGTTGATGGTTGTGATTGTTGGTGGCTGTGGTGGTCCGTGGAAGAGGTTGATGGTTGTGATTGTTGGTGGTTGTGGTGGTCCGTGGAAGTGGTTGATGGCTGTGATTGTTGGTGGTTGTGGTGATCCGTGGAAGTGGTTGATGGTTGTGATTGTTGGTGGTTGTGGTGATCCGTGGAAGTGATTGATGGTTGTGATTGTTGGTGGTTGTGGTGATCCGTGGAAGTGGTTGATGGCTGTGATTGTTGGTGGCTGTGGTGGTCCGTGGAAGTGGTTGATGGTTGTGATTGTTTGTGGTTGTGGTGGTCCGTGGAAGTGGTTGATGGTTGTGATTGTTGGTGGTTGTGGTGGTCCGTGGAAGAGGTTGATGGCTGTGATTGTTGGTGGTTGTGGTGGTCCGTGGAAGTGGTTGATGGTTGAGATTGTTGGTGGTTGTGGTGGTCCGTGGAAGTGGTTGATGGTTGTGATTGTTGGTGGTTGTGGTGGTCCGCGGAAGTGGTTGATGGTTGTGATTGTTGGTGGTTGTGGTGGTCCGTGGAAGTGGTTGATGGTTGTGATTGTTGGTGGTTGTGGTGGTCCGTGGAAGTGGTTGATGGCTGTGATTGTTGGTGGTTGTGGTGGTCCGTGAAAGTGGTTGATGGCTGTGATTGTTGGTGGTTGTGGTGATCCGTGGAAGTGGTTGATGGTTGTGATTGTTGGTGGTTGTGGTGGTCCGTGGAAGTAGTTGATGGTTGTGATTGTTGGTGGCTGTGGTGGTCCGTGAAAGTGGTTGATGGTTGTGATTGTTGGTGGTTGTGGTGATCCGTGGAAGTGGTTGATGGTTGTGATTGTTGGTGGTTGTGGTGGTCTGTGGAAGTGGTTGATGGTTGTGATTGTTGGTGGCTGTGGTGGTCCGTGGAAGTGGTTGATGGTTGTGATTGTTGGTGGTTGTGGTGGTCCGTGGAAGTGATTGATGGTTGTGATTGTTGGTGGTTGTGGTGATCCGTGGAAGTGGTTGATGGCTGTGATTGTTGGTGGCTGTGGTGGTCCGTGGAAGTGGTTGATGGTTGTGATTGTTTGTGGTTGTGGTGGTCCGTGGAAGTGGTTGATGGTTGTGATTGTTGGTGGTTGTGGTGGTCCGTGGAAGTGGTTGATGGTTGTGATTGTTTGTGGTTGTGGTGGTCCGTGGAAGTGGTTGATGGCTGTGATTGTTGGTGGTTGTGGTGGTCCGTGGAAGTGGTTGATGGTTGTGATTGTTTGTGGTTGTGGTGGTCCGTGGAAGTGGTTGATGGCTGTGATTGTTGGTGGTTGTGGTGGTCCGTGGAAGTGGTTGATGGTTGTGATTGTTGGTGGTTGTGGTGATCCGTGGAAGTGGTTGATGGTTGTGATTGTTGGTGGTTGTGGTGATCCGTGGAAGTGGTTGATGGCTGTGATTGTTGGTGGTTGTGGTGATCCGTGGAAGTGGTTGATGGTTGTGATTGTTGGTGGTTATGGTGGTCCGTGGAAGTGGTTGATGGCTGTGATTGTTGGTGGTTGTGGTGGTCCGTGAAAGTGGTTGATGGCTGTGATTGTTGGTGGTTGTGGTGATCCGTGGAAGTGGTTGATGGCTGTGATTGTTGGTGGTTGTGGTGGTCCGTGGAAGTGGTTGATGGTTGTGATTGTTGGTGGTTGTGGTGATCCGTGGAAGTGGTTGATGGTTGTGATTGTTGGTGGTTGTGGTGGTCCATGAAAGTGGTTGATGGTTGTGATTGTTGGTGGTTGTGGTGATCCGTGGAAGTGGTTGATGGCTGTGATTGTTGGTGGTTGTGGTGGTCCGTGAAAGTGGTTGATGGCTGTGATTGTTGGTGGTTGTGGTGATCCGTGGAAGTGGTTGATGGTTGTGATTGTTGGTGGTTGTGGTGATCCGTGGAAGTGGTTGATGGTTGTGATTGTTGGTGGTTGTGGTGGTCCGTGAAAGTGGTTGATGGTTGTGATTGTTGGTGGTTGTGGTGATCCGTGGAAGTGGTTGATGGTTGTGATTGTTGGTGGTTGTGGTGGTCTGTGGAAGTGGTTGATGGTTGTGATTGTTGTGGTTGTGGTGGTCCGTGGAAGTGGTTGATGGCTGTGATTGTTTGTGGTTGTGGTGATCCGTGGAAGTGGTTGATGGCTGTGATTGTTGGTGGTTGTGGTGGTCCGTGGAAGTGGTTGATGGTTGTGATTGTTGTTGGTGGTTGTGGTGGTCCGTGGAAGTGGTTGATGGCTGTGATTGTTGGTGGTTGTGGTGGTCCGTGAAAGTGGTTGATGGCTGTGATTGTTGGTGGTTGTGGTGATCCGTGGAAGTGGTTGATGGCTGTGATTGTTGGTGGTTGTGGTGGTCCGTGGAAGTGGTTGATGGTTGTGATTGTTGGTGGTTGTGGTGATCCGTGGAAGTGGTTGATGGTTGTGATTGTTGGTGGTTGTGGTGGTCCGTGAAAGTGGTTGATGGTTGTGATTGTTGGTGGTTGTGGTGATCCGTGGAAGTGGTTGATGGCTGTGATTGTTGGTGGTTGTGGTGGTCCGTGAAAGTGGTTGATGGCTGTGATTGTTGGTGGTTGTGGTGATCCGTGGAAGTGGTTGATGGTTGTGATTGTTGGTGGTTGTGGTGATCCGTGGAAGTGGTTGATGGTTGTGATTGTTGGTGGTTGTGGTGGTCCGTGAAAGTGGTTGATGGTTGTGATTGTTGGTGGTTGTGGTGATCCGTGGAAGTGGTTGATGGTTGTGATTGTTGGTGGTTGTGGTGGTCTGTGGAAGTGGTTGATGGTTGTGATTGTTGTGGTTGTGGTGGTCCGTGGAAGTGGTTGATGGCTGTGATTGTTTGTGGTTGTGGTGATCCGTGGAAGTGGTTGATGGCTGTGATTGTTGGTGGTTGTGGTGGTCCGTGGAAGTGGTTGATGGTTGTGATTGTTGTTGGTGGTTGTGGTGGTCCGTGGAAGTGGTTGATGGCTGTGATTGTTGGTGGCTGTGGTGGTCCGTGGAAGTGGTTGATGGTTGTGATTGTTGGTGGTTGTGGTGATCCGTGGAAGTGGTTGATGGTTGTGATTGTTGGTGGCTGTAAGTGTTCGCGGAAGTGGTTGAGATTGTGGCTGGTGGTTGATTGTGGTGGTCCGTGGAGTGATTGATGGTTGTGATTGTTGGTGGTTGTGGTGGTCCGTGGAAGTGGTTGATGGTTGTGATTGTTGGTGGCTGTAAGTGTTCGCGGAAGTGGTTGAGATTGTGGCTGGTGGTTGATTGTGGTGGTCCGGGGAAGTGGTTGGTGGTTGCGATTGCTCGCTGTTGTTTTCGATTCTGCGGTTGTGACTGGTGGTGGTTGCGCATAGACGTTGTGGTTATTCATGATGGTGGTGGTTGTTGTTGGTGGTTAGTGCTTGTGGTTATTCGTGAACGTGGTGGTGGTTGTTGGTGGTTAGTGATTGTGATTATTCGTGAACGTGGTGGTGGTTATTTGTGGTTAGTGATTGTGGTTATTCGTGAACGTGGTGGTGGTTGTTGGCAGTTAGTGATTGTGATTATTCGTGAACGTGGTTATTGCTGGGGGTTAGTGATTGTGATTTTTCGTGAATGTGGTTATTGCTGGGGGTTAGTGATTGTGATTATTCGTGAACGTGGTGGTGGTTGTTGGCGGTTAGTGATTGTGGTTATTCGTGAACGTGGTGGTGGTTGTTGGCGGTTAGTGATTGTGGTTATTCGTGAACGTGGTGGTGGTTGTTGGCGGTTAGTGATTGTGGTTATTCGTGAACGTGGTGGTGGTTGTTTGTGGTTAGTGATTGTGATTATTCGTGAACGTGGTGGTGGTTATTTGTGGTTAGTGATTGTGGTTATTCGTGAACGTGGTGGTGGTTGTTGGCGGTTAGTGATTGTGGTTATTCGTGAACGTGGTGGTGGTTGTTGGTGGTTAGTGATTGTGATTATTCGTGAACGTGGTGGTGGTTATTTGTGGTTAGTGATTGTGTTTATTCGTGAACGTGGTGGTGGTTGTTGGCGGTTAGTGATTGTGATTATTCGTGAACGTGGTTATTGCTGGGGGTTAGTGATTGTGATTTTTCGTGAACGTGGTTATTGCTGGGGGTTAGTGATTGTGATTATTCGTGAACGTGGTGGTGGTTGTTGGCGGTTAGTGATTGTGGTTATTCGTGAACGTGGTGGTGGTTGTTGGCGGTTAGTGATTGTGGTTATTCGTGAACGTGGTGGTGGTTGTTGGCGGTTAGTGATTGTGGTTATTCGTGAACGTGGTGGTGGTTGTTTGTGGTTAGTGATTGTGATTATTCATGAACGTGGTGGTGGTTATTTGTGGTTAGTGATTGTGGTTATTCGTGAACGTGGTGGTGGTTGTTGGCGGTTAGTGATTGTGGTTATTCGTGAACGTGGTGGTGGTTATTTGTGGTTAGTAATTGTGGTTATTCGTGAACGTGGTGGTGGTTATTTGTGGTTAGTGATTGTGGTTATTCGTGAACGTGGTGGTGGTTGTTTGTGGTTAATGATTGTGATTATTCGTGAACGTGGTGGTGGTTATTTGTGGTTAGTAATTGTGGTTATTCGTGAACGTGGTGGTTGTTTGTGGTTAGTGATTGTGGTTATTCTTGAACGTGGTGGTGGTTGTTGGCGGTTAGTGATTGTGGTTATTCGTGAACGTGGTGGTTGTTGTTGGCGGTTAGTGATTGTGGTTATTCGTGAACGTGGTGGTGGTTGTTTGTGGTTAGTGATTGTGATTATTCGTGAACGTGGTGGTGGTTATTTGTGGTTAGTGATTGTGGTTATTCGTGAACGTGGTGGTGGTTGTTGGCGGTTAGTGATTGTGGTTATTCGTGAACGTGGTGGTGGTTGTTGGCGGTTAGTGATTGTGGTTATTCGTGAACGTGGTGGTGGTTGTTGGCGGTTAGTGATTGTGGTTATTCATGAACGTGCTGGTGGTTGTTGGCGGTTAGTGATTGTGGTTATTCGTGAACGTGGTGGTGGTTGTTGGCGGTTAGTGATTGTGGTTATTCGTGAACGTGGTGGTGGTTGTTGGCGGTTAGTGATTGTGGTTATTCGTGAACGTGGTGGTGGTTATTTACGGTTAGTGATTGTGGTTATTCGTGAACGTGGTGACTGATTGCGTGCGGGTGCACCTCGCCTGGCTAAAAAAAAACGCCGTGGAGACGTCACCGCCACTTAGTGGCGAACGACGCTAGCTGTTGCTGCTGCTGTTGGTGAAATTCGTTGTTGCCTTTCTCCTGTAGTTGTGTTATTCCACATGGTTGTTGCTACTGTCCTTGTTGTTGTCGTGTTCCTCCTAGTTATGGTGTGGCGGCTGTTGGTGGTTGCGGTCGTTGTGGTTATCGTCGTGTTACTGTGGCCCGTGGCGGCGGTGGTTGTTGTGGTTGCATGTACAGACAAGCAGAGCCGTCTCTAGGGTGCACGGCGAATCGGGGTGGCCGCCCGGGGCCCCGCGCTTTGGGGGGGGAGGGGGCGGTGTGAGATGTAACCCTTCCGGTTTAGTCTGAAGGCATGGGGGGGGGGTCCACACGGTGGGGTTTGCCCCGGGCTCCGCATCCCTCACCCCCTCCCCCCGCCACCTCCTTATGGACTGCCCTGCACACATTTAGATTATTTTTGCTGCTGTACATTTCCAACATAATAAGCCACTTTTGTTGAGCTTTCATTTGTGGCCAGGTCGCTTCTGCAAAATAAGCTAATAGCTCAGTAGGCTTTATCTGATAAGATTAAAAAAAACGTTAGTTGTATTTGCATTTATTGCAAGTGATTTGTTTACCTTGTACTTGCACTCCCGTCGTGTTTGTGTATTGTTTGCTGTTGTTGACGTTCTGACCCCGTGCCCCTACTGGACATCTGTGCAAAAGAGCTTTGTAGCTTATCGGATTGCTCCTGCAGTATGAACAAATATTCAGATTCTGAGAAGCAGCACCCACCACAATCGCGGACTCACGCGAATTAAATTCCACGCCGAGGTGACTGCATCATTGTTTTTTCCATGCACGTCTGTATTTGCAAGTTGTGCACCCCGTCAAATCATCCGGACTCAGCCGCTCGCCTCATGCCCACAACTCTCCCCGCGTCACTAACATCGCGGCAAATAAATAACCAAACAAACACAATGGCTCTAAACACAAATAAATACAAATAAATTAAATCTCAATACGATAACCGTTACGCGTCCAAACCATAGCTTGCGACCGTGGTTCTGAGAATTCCTTCTTGTTCTGGAACAATTACTCAGTCATCATCATCAGCATCTTCATCATCATCAATCAGGGATTCATATCTGCCGGAAGTGCCTGGGGCTGAGCTCCAGAAAATAATTCCCAAACCCCACCCCTTTCCCAGGATGATGATGATGATGATGGATGAAGTATTAAACGTTGAGATGCAACCCAGAATTAGAAAACCCACCGTATAAAAACAAAAACACCCCAAATATTCTTTATGCCCGTGTTCATTGGCATGCTGCAGCCAGTGATTGGAAATTGCACGATCACATGACGGGGATCAGTATGTCCACGTGATATCCACCGCTGTCACTGTAATGTCCTCGGGTCGCCGCATCTCCAGCGTCGCCTCCCGGGGGTGACACCTCGTCAGGGTCACGTCCTCGCTGGACGCAGCTCCTCATCTCCTGGCAGTGACGTCTCGTCGCAATTGTTTCCCCGGCGGACGACCCAGTGTCTCACCTCCTGCGGCATCTCCATTGGACCCCCCTCCCCCTCCCTCCCGACCTCCACCAACCTCCTCGACCTCCCCGCGGTTGAGGACCTCGCGCCGAGGGCAACGCCCTCCTTGACCAGCGACCAGAACGGCCCCGTCGCTTGCGGCATCTCCACCGGCCGCCTCGTGTCCCCCGGCTGTGTGGGCAGGGCACCGCCACTAACCGCCACTAACCGCCACCGCCACCACGCGCTGTCTACTGACAGTGGCACTTGCTCACGATCATGTCCTCGACGGCGGACACGGCCAGCTTGCCGTCGCTGTCGTAGTGCAGGAGGACGAGCGGCTCCAGGGCTGCGGGTACGCAGCACGGCCCGGCCACCGCCCCGCCCGTGAGCCGATGCATCTTGGCGAGCAGCAACGCGTACCTGTTGGCCGCCTTGTACCTGTGCGGGCACGCGCCCTGGCACGCGTAGGCGGCGTACTCGGCGGGCGCCTTCACCCAGTCGTCCCAGCCGATGTCGGCGAAGGAGACGCGCATGGGCGAGCGGCAGCACTTCTTCTGCTCCGAGTCGGCGCAGTCCTCCGGCGACGCGTCGCGTCGGCTCCTCCGGCGCGCCGTCGAGCGCCGGGGGCCCCGGGCTCGCAGCGTCACGCGCAGGACGACGCCCGAGGCCCACGACTTCGGCGACGTCTCGCCGGCGGTCGGGGAAGACGGCAGGGAGATGTCCACTGCTAGCGTGCTGGTAGTGTTGATGTTGCCGCTGATGATATCGCTGCTGCCGCTGCTGTTGCTGATGTTGATTTCACTGCTCCTATTGCTGCTGCTGCTGCTGTTGTCGGTGCTGCTGCTGCTGCTGTCCCCCAGCCACTTCTCGATGACACCCCGCAGGGCGACGCTCACGTCCACAGACGCCTGGTGCCGGGATCGAACCCCGCGCTGGAGTCGGACGCCCAGGGATAGCCTCGCCCGGGGCTCCGAGTCGGGCGACCCGGTGGAAGGCGCCGTGGTCGAGGCGTCTCCGCTCGCGTGGATCAGGGTCAGCGTGGAGGCCGGGGCCAGTGCTTGGGTCAAGGTGGAGGTCAGGGCGAGGTGAGCTGACATTACGCGCAGGCGATGTCGAGAACAGGCCGCGAGAACTTCCTCCAGAGAGAAGTGGAGGCGCAGGGAGCGGGGCGGTGATGATGATGATGATGTCATCACCGGGGAGCCTGGAAAGAGATTATGACAATTATTATTATGATGATGATGATATTTATGAGACAGGCGACATAATGTAATCGTGATGATAACGTACTGCAAATAAGCAGTGTCTCATTTACATATGATTCGTCTCTCCACGTAAAAATGAATGAAAGTATGAATTACAGAACCCACCAGCCGCACTGGCTTGTGGGAGTGCATCATCTCAGCAGCATTGAATCAGGACAAGCAAACCTCTGGAGCGGTTTCGACATTTAGTGTCTCATCAGAAGTGTCACGCTTGCTTGGATCTTTTACATTCTCTCCAATGACGCGAATGATTATTTTGAATAGTGCAATAGCGATGATGATTTTCAGACTTTGTCAATGCATTAGTTGTATTGATAATGATGCAATTACTGTGTAAGAGCAATGCATCAAAGTGATGTAGAGATAATAAAATTTGAATGGTGATGATTATATGTTTACATAACTTAATTGTTCACTTATACTGACGGGAAACAATCTTAAAGTTCCAAACCGGCAAGTTTGCTCACGTCACTGCTTCATGAAATACATAAAAAAATAGATATGACTTTTAATATAACATGGTAGTTATATATTGTTCAAAGACGTTTAAAAAATCGAATGTTAAAGATGATTACTAAATTCTTAATTGATTCTTTGATGAGTAAAATGTGTTTCAATGATGGTTATGTTTTAAGAACATTTTAAATATTATTCATGGCCACATTTAAATAATATAAGTAGAATGCTAGATCGTGGCCTTTCTGGAACTATGTATACTGCACCAGGTAATCATGTTTAAGGTTGAGTCGATCTAGAGAAAGCCCAAAAACCGGTTCAGATATCACTCGAGCCCCTGATATTAGAGCCGTGGCCGGGTTCGTAGCGTTAGCGTGCTAACCACTGCGCCACCGCTCCACTCATTGTTCACATACAAACTCGTTAAACACAAGACAAAGATCCCCTATATAGCCTTCAGCTAAGTGTCGGGGCAAGTTCCATTAGCGAGCACCTATTGAGGCCGGTATAGCACACAAGGAGGGCGTGTGTCGCCAGCACCCCGGCCCGACCGCCTTTGTCTCCCCAATGCTGATGCTTAGCACACCGCACCAGATACTCTACTCATTTGAGGCTGAGTCGACCTAGGGGAGGCACAGGACCCATTCAAATATTCGCTCCGGCAGTTATTGGCCGTGAGCGGGGAATCGAACTCGGCGCTAACTACGCAGCGAGCCCCTTTGCCCGGGCACGGCTAACATCAGTGGCGAGTGATGTCTGAATCGGTCCTCAAGCCTCCACGCCTCCCCCCCGCCCCCCAGTGCCGGATGATCCTTGTAGCACAAGTAGCTACTACTACATTTGTAGTAGCTACTACATATGTAGTAGCTACTACTGCATGTGTAGCTACTACATATGCACTACACATGTAGTAGCTACATATGTAGTAGCTACTACATATGTACTACACAGTAGTACTACACAGTAGTACATATGTACTAGCTACTAGTAGTAGCTACACGTGTAGTAGTACTACATATGCTACGGGCCCCGCACTTTCAAGGGGCCCGCGCTGAATGCTTTCAAGCTATCAATTCCGGTTCAGTGATTCTGCACTTGCTCTATTACCATAGTACTATACCGCCTTCACCTTTTACGAACGACTGGGTGTTTAAGGTTAGCGATTTGTCCTATTATCTGGCTGTATAGCAAATGAAAAAAAAATACAATTACGTTACTATGCGAGTAAAAAAAATTGTGTTTTCATATTTACGTGTTTTTATTTTATTTAGGGCCCTTTTATAACATATGTATCAGGTCCCGCACTAGCTTCATCCGGCACTGACCCCCCCACCCCCTAACCCTGTTGCAACACCGTCCCACTAACAATTTGAGGCCGCTAGCCACTCGCTGTGCAACGCGCTGACTCCTCCTCGGTCCGGCAGCTGAACCCGCCCGGTCTCGCGCCAGCCTCGTCACGGCACTGGTCATCATCATCATCCTCCTCCTGCTATTAACATTAAAAATAAATATATATTTTTTTGTTACCGGGTAAAGCCGACTGAGCTATATAGTATCTCTTTTTCAGAAGCGACCTGGCTATCACGAATGATAGCTCAACGAAGTTGGCGGTTCATCATCATCTCGTGGAAATGTACAGCAGCCAAAATGCTCTAAACGCGGTGACGTTGATTCTTAAATGTGGAGGGGAAAACCGGAGGATCCGGAGAAAAATCCACGCGACCACGGGCAGAGAAACACCGCAAACTCCAAATATACAGCTGCAGCAGCAGGCGTCAGGGTCGGTATCGAACCCACGACCTTCTGTATACCAGGCGAGGTAGTTAACATCTCCTAGCCACCGTGATGATGATGATGAGAGAGAGACGCGCGAACTCCAAATATACAGCAGCAGCAGGCGTCAGGGTCGGTATCGAACCCACGACCTCCTGCATACCGGGCGAGGTAGCTAACATCTCCTAGCCACCGTGATGATGATGAGATAGAGACACGCAAACTCCAAATATACAGCAGCAGCAGGCGTCAGGGTCGGTATCGAACCCACGACCTCCTGCAGACCAGGCGAGGGATCACCATCCACGCACCTGTGTGAGCCGTCAAGGTGAAGGTGGTTGGGTTCGACTCCGGGTCCCCTCCTCCTCCTCCCCCGGTGACTCCAGACCCGGAGCCGGCTCGCCTCGCGACCATCTCTCGGTACCGTGCCCACGCCTCCTCCTCCTGCTGCTCCTGCTCCAGCCTCGCCTGGAGAGGCCCCCCGCGGGACGCGTCGGGCACCATCGGGGGCTCCTCCAGCCCCAGCCGCTCCAGGATCTCCCTCTTGATCGCTTCCACCTCCCCGGAGAGATGACGGAGGGGCGCGTGAGACGGCTCCGTCTCCTCCTGGGTGGTCCTGGAGTCGCGCTCCTGCAGCCCCGGCTCGTGATGATGATGCTGCTGCTGCTGGTGGTGATGTTGATGGTGCTGATGTTGATGGTGCTGATGTTGATGGTGCTGATGGTGGTGATGGTGATGATGGAGCCTCGCGGCGTGGGAAGCGCACAGGAGGTAGCAGAAGATCAAGGTGATGATGATGATGGTGGTGGTGGAGTTCGAGGAAGAGCAGATCCAGGAGTTCGTGGTCGACTTCATGGTGGTGACAACTCCCCGAAGCGGGGGCAAGGTGGAAGTGATGATGCTGCTGCTGATTATGATGATGTCGTTGCTGATGCTGCTGATTATGATGCTGCTGTTGCTGCTAATGACGCTGCTGCTAATGACGCTGCCGATGATGATGCTGCTGATGATGATGATTGCAGTGCTGGAGGTGCGCGTCCCGGTTGATGTCAGGGAGGAAGGTCGAGAGAGGATTTCACTTCTCCGTCAAGGTTTGCACACTGACCCAGGCTCGCGCGCGGGGTTCCCCGTGCTTCAGACCGCGAATGAGACGCGGCCTTGAGACGCGGCGGTCTTTATGGGTTGAAGGCCACACGCAGGGGCCGGGCAAGCCTGGCCACGCCTCGTGTGTCTCTGCCAGTCCGTGCGTGTGTGTGTGTGTCTGTGTGTGTCTGTCTGTCTGTGTCTGTTTGTGTGTGTCTGTGTGTCTGTCTGTGTCTGTTTGTGTGTGTCTGTGTGTCTGTCTGCCTGTGTCTGTTTGTGTGTGTCTGTGTGTGTATGTGTGTGTGTGTCTGTGTGTGTGGGCGTGGTGCTGGCCACCCACCCCCTCGTGTACCGTTCCGGCCTTCATAGGTGCTCGCTAACAGCACTTGCCCCTACAGTCTGTTAAGGCTATATGGGGGATCTTTGTCTATGTGTGTGTGTCTGTCTGTGTCTGTTTGTGTGTGTCTGTCTGTGTCTGTTTGTGTGTGTCTGTGTGTGTATGTGTGTGTCTATTTGTGTCTGTTTGTGTGTATGTCTGTGTGTGTCTGTCTGTGTCTGTCTGTGTGTGTGTCTGTCTATGTTTGTTTGTGTGTGTGTCTGTCTGTCTGTCTGTGTGTGTCTGTGTGTGTGTCTATGTGTGTCTGTCTGTGTCTGTCTGTCTGCGTCTGTGTGTGTGTCTGTCTGTGTGTGTGTGTCTGTCTGTCTGCGTCTGTGTGTGTCTGTCTGTTTGTGTCTGTGTGTGTGTTTCTGTGTCTGTCTGTTTGTGTCTGTGTGTGTCTGTCTGTTTGTGTCTGTGTGTGTCTGTGTGTGTATGTGTGTGTGTGTTTGTGTCTGTTTGTGTGTATGTCTGTGTGTGTCTGTCTGTCTGTGTCTGTCTGTGTGTATCTATTTGTGTCTGTCTATGTGTGTCTGTCTGTTTGTGTCTGTGTGCGTGTGTCTGTCTGTGTGTGTGTCTGTGTCTGTCTGTTTGTGTCTGCGTGTGTCTGTTTGTGTCTGTGTGTGTGTCTCTGTGTGTGTCTCTGTGGTAGTCTATTTGTGTCTGTCTATGTGTGTCTGTCTGTGTCTGTGTGTCTGTGTGTGTCTGTGTGTCTGTGTTGGACTGTTATTGATTACCGTCAAAAACAAAGATCCCCCGTGTAGCCTTAACAGACTGTAGGGGCAAGTGCTGTTAGCGAGCACCGCCTATGAAGACCGGCACGGCACACGAGGTGGTGGGTGGCCAGCACCACGAATCGTCACACCGGGCTTGTCGGTGAACGTGAGCGGGAATCGAACTCGGGTCGCCGGGTTCGTAGGAGCAGCAGCAGCAGCAATAGCCCGCTCCTCATCGCTGGATCACGAACCTCTGGGTGGTGGGGGTGTGGGTCAAGCTAAACCCACGAGTCAACATCCACATTCCGGGTGTTTAAAAAATAACAATCTTTTTTTTAATCTGCCCCGGCTACTGCGACGCACAGCTCATTTTGAACGTCAGCCAGAGAAACCGCGACGAGCCATCACCGCCTTCTTTATTCCAGGTTCTGCACAGTTGTGGGGAGAGACATGGGGGGTGTTGTTTATATTCTTGGTTCTTTCGGTTAAATCACGTAGGTAGAAAATTAAATATAAAAATAATAAAAGCAAAACCCACGACGTTTCGATCGCAACACAAGCGGCCTTCATCAGGCGGACCGATTTGTCTCTGCTTCATAGCGCGAACTTTGTAGTTTTGCTTTGCTCGCACGTGCACGTCAGACTCGGGCATCTTCATCTCGTCTGATTGACACGTAGTAGTAGGAGTAGTAGTATTAGGGCTTTCGCGACCAATATCATCCATGATAGAGGTTTTTTTGGGGGGGTTAAACCGCGTAAATCTATAAATGTGGTGCCGTGAAACCCGCCACCACCCGACACAGCCAATTAGTAAAGGTTCGTCACGTAAACAGAACGTGGCCAATTCGTCACTAGTACAGCACTAACCGCTGTGTTGGAGAGCCAAGCCACAACATTTACAATCTGAGTACTCTCTAACACACCGGTGTGTTGGAGAGCCAAGCCACAACATTTACAATCTGAGTACTCTCTAACACACCGCTGTGTTGGAGAGCCAAGCCACAACATTGACAATCTGAGTACTCTCTAACACACCGGTGTGTTGGAGAGCCAAGCCACAACATTTACAATCTGAGTACTCTCTAACACACCGGTGTGTTGGAGAGCCAAGCCACAACATTTACAATCCGAGTGTACGACGTTTCGCCAGTAATTACAACTAGCTTCATGGGTACTGCAGGAGGAAATCCGATGAGCTATGAAGCTCTTTTTTCACGGATGTCCGGTACGGGCGGACCAATGAGACTCACAATTCCGGTCTCTCGTTCGTCATAACCCTTCGGTGGAACAAAATCATCTTGGAACTCGAAACTGAAGCCGACGATTCCCAGCTGACATCAGTGGCGAGTGATATCAGAACCGATCCTCGGTCCCCCCACCCCTCCAGTACCTAGGTCTGTCTATTCGTGTCACATTGCAGCGTCGAGGGTGCCTTCATCCAGCAGTAGATCGAACCACGGCTCGCGACAATGTCACTGTGTGCGTGGGCCGGAGAAGTGGTGCAGCGAGTTCACGAAATGCCCTCTGAGCACAGTCGCTCGGGTTCGATTCCCGGCGACGGCTAATCGGGCGTGGCGAGAGAAACCTCGCAGTCTCGCAGCGAGAGAGGTGCCCCCCCCCCCCCCACATCATCTCCACTCAGCCGCGTTCACCAGCGCGGAGAGGTATGGCCACCGTGACCCCTCCCCCCGACTCATAGGTGGAGTTTGCGCGGTTCATCAACTCCATCTCTCCACCAACTCCATCTCTCCACCAACTCCATCTCTTCACCAACTCCATCTCTCCACCAACTCCGTCTCTCCACCAACTCCATCTCTCCACCAACTCCATCTCTCCACCAACCCGATCTCTCCACCAACTCCATCTCTCCATCAACTCCATCTCTCCACCAACTCCATCTCTCCACCAACCCCATCTCTCCACCAACTCCATCTCTCCACCAACCCCATCTCTCCACCAACTCCATCTCTCCACCAACCCCATCTCTCCACCAACTCCATCTCTCCACCAACCCGATCTCTCCACCAACTCCATCTCTCCAGCAACCCGATCTCTCCACCAACTCCATCTCTCCACCAACTCCATCTCTCCACCAACCCCATCTCTCCACCAACTCCATCTCTCCACCAACTCCATCTCTCCACCAACTCCATCTCTCCACCAACTCCATCTCTCCACCAACTCCATCTCTCCACCAACTCCATCTCTCCACCAACTCCATCTCTCCACCAACCCGATCTCTCCACCAACTCCATCTCTCCACCAACCCGATCTCTCCACCAACTCCATCTCTCCACCAACTCCATCTATTCACCAACTCCCTCTCTCCACCAACCCCATCTCTCCACCAACTCCATCTCTCCACCAACCCCATCTCTCCACCAACTCCATCTCTCCACCAACTCCATCTCTTCACCAACTCCATCTCTCCACCAACCCCATCTCTCCACCAACTCCATCTCTCCACCAACTCCATCTCTCCACCAACTCCATCTCTCCACCAACCCCATCTCTCCACCAACCCGATCTCTCCACCAACTCCATCTATTCACCATATCGCGCTGACCAGCGTGGTGCAGTAATGGCCAAGCAAGCCCGTGGCGAGGAGGCTTTCATCCAGCAGTGGAGTCACAAAAGTCTGCGCGTCTCACGTTATTTATCTTGCGTCGCTTAAATCACACCTCCCCTCGCAGCGAAGCTATGCTCACCTTTTAAGGAGAGAACGCGGTTTCTGATGGAGGGGTAAATCTCTCCTGCTTGCTAATCACGGTTCCACGGTGACACAAAAGCCCTCCCGCGTTCCTGAGCAATGCTGAAACGCGGCACAAAGACAAAGGTCCCCCGTATAGCCTCTAACAGGTTGTTGGGGGCAAGTGCTGTTAGCGAGCACCACCTATGAAGGCCGGCACGGCACACGAGGGGATAGGGTGGCCCGCACCACGCCCGGGCAACCTTTGTCTCCGCAACGCTGATGTTTACAAACAGCACCAGGCACCCGTTTATGGCTGGGTCGATTTAAGGGAGGCCCACGACTGGTTCAGATAATCGTTACTGGTGTCGATGGCCGTGAGCGGAAATCTAAATCAGGTCGGCGGGTTCGTAATGCGGTGCGCTAACCACGACACTACCGCTCCCCATACACACTCACACTCAAAGATAAATATCCCCCATATAGCCTAAACAGGTTGTTGGGGCAAGTGCTCTTAGCGAGCACACATAAAAGCCTGCACGGCACACGAGGGAGTGCGTGGCCAGCACCACGTCCGGCCGCCTTTGTCTCCCCAGTGGCGATGTTTACACACCGCACCAGGTACTCATTTGAGGCTGAGTCGACCTAGGGGAGGCCCAGGACCGGTCTAAATATTCGTCACTGGGTGTTGGCCGTGAGCGCAGCGCACTAACCGCTACACTACACGAACACAGACGACGCATGCACAGTTGACACAGCACAGGCACACGCAAGCATCTGACGGATGTGACAGCACGTACATGCCGGGCGGCGCAATATGCACCATACCTGAGCAATGCTCTTCCGCTTGGGCCTAGTGAGTCACTGTTATCTAATAAGGATACTTAATGCTATTAATAATAAAAAC
The DNA here is from genome assembly GCF_048934315.1 of Petromyzon marinus. NCBI lineage: Eukaryota > Metazoa > Chordata > Hyperoartia > Petromyzontiformes > Petromyzontidae > Petromyzon > Petromyzon marinus. Next base: position 6,014,922 of record NC_133710.1, on the reverse strand, counting down.
AACAACAATCGCATTGTCCTTATATACCCAGGAAAGTCGCACCGAGGCATTAGGCTCCTTTTACGGAGGGTACTGCCACACTTGGATATTTTGAACAATTCCATTTTAAAAACATGACTTACTATAAACAAATTCTTTTTTTAAACTAAAATATGTTTTATTTTACCAGGTAAGGCCCACTGAGCTGTAGAGCTATTTTTCAGAAGCGACCTGGTCATCACAAATGATAGCTCAACGAAGTGGCTCATCATCATCATCATGTGGAAATGTACAGCAGCCAAATACTGCCAAACGCGTGGATGTTGGTTCTAAATGTGGGAGGGAAAAACCGGAGGACCCGGAGGGAAAAAAACCCAAGACCTCCTGTATACCAGGCGAGGTAGTTAACATCTCATAACCACCGTAATGATGATGATGGGCGAGAGAGACACCACAAACTCCAAGCATGCAGCAAGCGTTAGGGTCGGGATCGAACCCAAGTCTTCCTGCATACGACCTCAAGTTGCTTGGCTTCCTGCGTGGGAGCACACCGGGTGATTCGGCGAACACCCCACGGGGCATGTGAAGGGACAAGTCAAAGCTCCGCAAAGATGGATTCAATAATTCATGTTGCTTTGCTGACATCTTCTGACCACCTTCCAGCCAAACCCTACAACACCTGGCATTGCCAGGCAGCCTCCCATGGGATTGCCAACCGAGGCTCCAGAGAGAGGTGCTCCTCGGGTCTAGAGGATATTTGGTCTAAGCGGCCACCCTGGCGAGTACGTCTTGCAAGAGGTGGGAGCTTGGTTGAGTTTATTTTACATCATTAGACCTCCTTTGCCAGTACCAAAATGTAATAATAGGGGTTTTCCCCTTTTTTCTGGCAACAAAACTTCAACGTTTTTACGAGGATTCATGTCTGCATTAACCACAATACCTGCAGTCAAAATGCAAACAAAAAACATACTATGATAATATATGCATTGTCCTTGGCGTCATCTGGTCGAGCAACAATTGGGTCGAGGCTCAAAAGAAAGCCGTCCCTTGGTGTGGACCAATCAGTTTCAAGGACAATGCATATATTATCATAGTATGTTTTTTGTTTGCATTTTGACTGCAGGTATTGTGGTTAATGCAAACATGAATCCTTGTAAGAAGGTTTCAGTTTTGTTGCCAGAAAAAAGGGGGAAAACCCCCTATTATTATTGAGCTTATTTTGTTTAACCGGGTGAGAACCCGAGTGACCCGTACATGGTCTCATTTGCAAGAGTGACCCTCTGGGGCATTCTTTTGCTGCCTCAAATGACTATCTGGTGCGGTGTAGTAAATATCGCTACTGGGGAGACAAAGGCGGCCGGGCGCGGTGCTGGCAACCCTCCCCCCCCGCCTCGTGTGCCGAGCCGGCCTTCATAGGTGCTCGACAAGAGCGCCTGCCCTCCCAACAGTCTGTTGAGGCTACACGGGGGACATCTTTTGGACTTAAAGTCCCAACTGAGTAAATTCCGGTGTCATTTTTTAATTCAGCAAATGTTGATCTTCAAGGCCGGCGCGCAATGGCCTGCTCTTGCGAATGACGGCACGGGGTCTTTAACGTCCGCTGTGAGGTGAGGAAGGGCGGTGTGTGGGAGTGTTTGTTGTTATTATTATTCCTGTGGCCATTACACCCCCGCAGTATTAAACGAAACTATTGTTTTTTTAATTTTTATTTTGCCATGTAAGACCCACTGAGCTATATAAGCTACTTTTCAGAAGCAACCTGGCCACAAGTGATAGCTCAGCGAAGCGACTCATCGTCGCGTGGAAATTTCTAGCAGTGGCCAAAGTGCTCTAAACGCGTGATGTTGATTCTAAACGTGGAGGTCAAAAACCAGAGGACCCGGAGAAAAAAATCCACGCGACCACGAGGAGAGAGAGAGAGACACGCACCGCAAACTCCAAATAGATTTGAAGTTTTCGTGACTGCAGGGATCCATACTCTTTGGTTCTTTCGGTAAAGTTACCCTCCCTTGCCCCTCCCCACTCTCTTACCTATAAAACCTATTACCACGGTATCTCTCTCCCACTTCAGCAAAAAAAAATATTGCTGTGGTTTTCCCACCTGATGATGATTGCTTGTGTTGCGATCGAAACGTCGTGATTTAAATTATTTACATGTTTATACCTACGTGACTTTACCGAAAGAACCAATGAGTAAACTCCAAATATACAGCAGGCGTCAGGGTCGGGATCGAACCCACGGCCTCCTGCATACCAGGCTAGGTAGTTAACATCTCCTAGCCACCGTTAATTAGGGCAGCCGCTGGGTTTCGCACCGCGAACCTCTGCCACAACGAGCGGCGTTAGTTTGCTGCTGCTGCTTCGGCCGCGTCACCGCCCAAACAATAGTACCCACACTTTACCCCGCCACTGTGGTCGGTGGCCATGTGCACGGCCGATTTGGTATCGAGTTTACACCTCTGACAAGTGCCACGACAGTTACCACCGTAAATGACAAAACAAACACGTGGCCGGAATGTGTGAGTCACCGAACGTCGCGGCGTTGTATAACAAATTCTATTCTAGCTACGCTGGCGGCAGATATATGGTTCAAGATTTAAATACCAATGTCGAGGTCTGCTGCTGCTGTTGCTGCTGGCTAACGACGAGAGGGCCTCGGCAGAGTTCGTGTGGCGCTGCTGTTCCTCCTCCTGCTACTCCGTTGAAGGAGCGCAGACCGCAGTGGAGTTACTGTGCGGTCCGTAGTGTGGGTGGCATGGCCACATTGTGGCTCGTGTCTTTAATGTATCTCTCTGGGTCTCTATGTATCTCTGTGAGTCTGTATGGGGTTTACTGTGTGGCCCACAGTGCGGGTGGCATGGCCACAGTCGCACCGCTGTGGCTCGTTTCTTTAATGTATCCCGATGGGTCTCGGTGCATCTCTACGTGTCTCTGTGCATCTGTGTATTTTATGTGTCTCTATGTATCTGTGATGCTCTACGTATCCCTGTGGGGTCACGACGTGGCCCATAGTGTCGGTTGCATGGCCGCGACCGCACTGCTGTGGCAGGTGGCTTTAATTTCTCATTCGTGACGGAGATGTGGCGCAGGATCAGCCTGGTGATGTTCTCATGCGGCTGATGGTTACACCGGTGCCTTCGAGGAGGAGGAAGAATGTCAAAGTCCAGAGATGTCCACAGAACTGATGTTCAGCACAAAGGGTTGACAAGGCAGCCGCAGCATCGTCCACACCCCTGATGGAGCTTCCCTTCAATTTTTGAAGACAGAATGCGGTGATGAAAATGTTGGGTGCGGTCATCACCAGTAACTTTTCAGTGCCCCCCTCCCACTCTCCCACGTTGCCTCTTTAGTTGCGTCGTGTGCTCGTATTTTTTTTATGCCTCACGGATATTACGAGCGCATGAAATGCACGAAAGCGTGTATTTATTATTAACGACAGCCAAATTTGACTGTCGCCTGATGAAGCTAATTGTAATTACTGGCAAAACGTCGTACTCGGATTGTAAATGTTGTCGCTTGGCTCTCCAACGCTCGTGTAGAGGATGTTCGGGACATCCTCACACACAAACACCGCACAACCTCGGGTTAAGGGTCACGGGAGCGCTGCCGTGTACGACACGCAATCCGATTGTTGAGTGGCAGACACTCCTATCGGATTGTCCCCAGGAGGATTAACAGAGTGGGGAAAACCCGAGAAGGCTTGTCGAAAGGGGGGAAACTCCCGGGAGGGTTAACAAGGGCTGGAAAACCCGAGATAGGGAATGAGTGTTAAAGAAGGGGGGAGACGGGCTGTATAAGGGAGAGGATTTGGAGGGTTCGGGGTTGGTTTTCGATGATGAGTGGAAGTACGGTGTGAGGTGCCTTGGAAATAAATATCCTGCGTAACCATCTCAAGTCTCCTCTTCACTAGTAACGAATTGGCGTGTTCTGTTTACGTGACAACCCTTACTAGTTGTGTCCTGTCCTATGGCAGGTATGGGGGTGTTGATTACACAGGAACTTCCTGATATGGTGTTGAGTTTGGTCACGTGACCAGGAAGTGACGATGTAAGATTCTCTAAGCCATGAGGCAGGGTGTCAGCCATTACACAGAGTACAAAATGGAGGCACAACTAGCGTCTCAGGGAAGACGGGTGCATCTGTTCATTGTGGGACTTTAAGAAGCATTTTCTATAAGTTCGCTTTTGTTCTTATAATACTGGGAATGATGTTATAATGTTAGGATTGCCTTTATAATGCTGTAAATGTCTTTATAATGCTGTTAAATTGTTACGATAAATATGAGGCCTAGTTAACAATGAAGCCTGTCACTTGCATTATTGTGAATGTTACTTGTAATTGGATAAGTTGAGTCAGACTTGTACCCATGTAACTTTAATGCGATCTTGACAGCAAGGATGAAGAAGTATCCACAGTTCAGTGTTATGTGCAGCGCTGTACATTTAGGCTGCAGAATGGTGATTACACGATGTTACCTTATTTAACACAGCTTATTCTCTTGTGTAACTATTCAGTGTTAATGTAGGTGCCTGGTCCATCCAGGACCTATTGTTGAGTTTCATGTTATCCAAGACAATGTTACGATGCTCCTTGTGTTCATTCATTGTATCGATATTGCAAGTATTAACAGATGCTGTATTTTGTGCTGGTTTTTTCCATAAGTTTCACCTCGTTCTATTCATTAAATACGTTTGGAGTGGGATGTTCACCCTGGCTCTAAAGGTTTATTGAATGAGAGTTTAACTACTTGGATAGTGGTGCAATGCAGCGCACAGCGAGGCCGAGACAAGTTGGCTGTGTCGGGTGTAATGACACATTTATATATTTACGCGATCTTACCCAAAACGAAAAAAACCTTTATTATGGAGTATATTGGTCGCGAAAGCCTACTACGAAAGCCCTACTACGTGTTCGACTGCATTGATACTATTTGTCGCCTCAACCATTACCGCCAAGACGAGCCCGCTGCTCTCTCCAGCCTGGTGGGGATTGACCAACGTGGCTGATCTCCGAGATCGACTCGAGGCCATTGTTCTGCCTCCGCCGCCGCAGGAAAAAAAACACAAAACTACTAAAAGAGAGCGGCGCTTCCGTGCGCCCAGCTTTGGGGAGGCCTGCAGAGCCACCGGCTCGTCCATACTTTACCAGGCTGGGGCAGTGCGGGTTGGTTGAGAGAATTGAACCACCGCACCTTCCGGTTTAGATATCGTTCGCCACTGATATTAGCCATGACCGGGAATCGAACTCAAGTCGCCGAACTTCATATAGAGCAGTGCACATAACCACAGTGTCGTTATTATCCAAAATCTTTTCATCATCAGCAATGGTCAATCTCTCGTGATCCTGTACGATTGTTAATAATCCACGCAGCACCTGCACGCGTGCTGATTTCATCGCTCCATCTTCAAGTGGACGTCCTCCCTGATTTCCATTCCATGGATGCCATTCCGTCATTATTCTTGCTAATATTGTACTATATTAGAAAAGGTTTTGCTGGCTGGCTGGAGAGATGGACGGACAAGTGGTGACGTCCAAGGCATATGCAGGCTGCTAGTGAAAGTGTACCGAAGTGTACCGTATAGATAGCAGTAAGAAATATATTTGCCACTTTTACATATGTGTATTGAGCGACTTCCGAGACACGTCGTGTACACAGCTTCTTATTTTTTCTCACATTGGGCACAATACTGGGCGTTATACAGAAGGGATCTACATGGCTACACATAGCCGACCTTCTACACAAACCCCCTCATCGGCGTCTAACTACACAGCTGTTTGACTAGCGCAGCGACAACGACGATGAGAGCCGTGCAGAGGATCGGCCATGAGGCCGGATGACGAAGAGAGATGACGGCGAGCAGCGACACAGCCAGGACCCAGGACCCGCAACTGCCCCGAACCTCTGGTTCCGTCCCGCTTATATACCTCCCGGCGTGGCCAAGCCCCACCTCTGGCCACGCCCCCTTCCAGAACCTTCGAGCAGGTTCCCGGAGCTTCTCGATTGACTCCGCCTTTCACCTTTACCCCAGATATTATATAACTTGCCCATACCCGCGATTACCCCTCCAGGCCGACAGGTCAATACATATGTATATGTATAAAGATGTTTGAAATACAGCAGCGGGTGCGATGTAATGTTAAGGGATTCTGCCACAGTGGCCGTGTGACGGTCAGCGCACTGACCTTGCGATCCAGAGGTCGCCGGTTCATTTCGACTTCCTGGCGCGGTAGGTGAAACAACGGTGCAAGTTGCTCAGAATTATATATCCGTCATGGCATTAATAGATACAATTTTAATGGTAAAACAAATAGTTTTAATGCCAGTTTTAAAATATATGAAATAACCCTGAATTTTGGGCCACCCTGTACATATATTTACATATGTGTATATATACACACGTACATCCTTTGGACTTTACCGTCCCAGCCAGCCAACAAACCTTTTTATAGTGTGATATAAACTAACATAACTGATTACTAATCTATTATATAATTACAATACCCCCCCTCCGCCTCTGATCTCTGCACCTGATTGGGTTAAATGATGACGCCACCCTGCTGCTCTATTTAAGACTGGGAGTAAGCGAGGGCTTCACTATTCTGGCAAATCGCTCGATGATGCTGGATGTAATTACCAGCGAAACGTCGTACTCAAAAATTGTAAATGTTGTGGATTCACTCTTCAACACACCGGTGGGCTAAAGTAGTGAACTATTTGTCTTTTGTCAACGTGACACTTTTTTTTACTGATTGGCCGTGTCGGGTGGTGGAGGGTTGCGACACATTTACAAATAACGCGATCTAACCCAAAAACATTTATTATGAATAACATATTTCCGCTCCCCCCTCCCCACCACCGCGGTCCATGTTTAACATTTTTTAAATGTTTGAAAAATATTAGCACCGGCTGGTGCAATGTATTGAATGAATGTTCGCCTTCCGTAAGCGCGAAGGAATTTTGCGTGTGGTTGCTTGTGAACCTTCAAACTTCCCTATTTGGCACCGTGCAGAGCGAGAGCGTCTTTCTGGTGAGGATGCGCAGGACACTTAAGACGCATTGCCATGTCGCGCCGGTTTAAAATATTGTTATATATTTTTTAATTTACAAGACTCGACTAGACGAGGAATATCGTAGGCCAAGATTCCACACCCCATAGCTCGGCTCCGTGCATTCCTCGCGTAACACACAGGCCACGCACAAGACATCGTGTCACCGCCCAACCTGAATTATATTCCCCCCCCCCCCAAAATGTTTCCATTGAAATATTTTGTGTGTATTCATTATTAACGATACATTTTTGTTCCGGGCAGCCAAAATAATTATTGGTGTCGTGTCACCAAACGAAGCGCCCGCTCGGAGCTTTCGCAGAGCACTGCGAGAATGGCTCGCGGAAGCGGGTATCACGGAGCCACCTCTGAGATGCCTTCTTCTTTAGAAGCGACGCTCCGTTCCGCACGGTTAGGGACATCATTCTTGCCGTGCTATTGGACGAATAATTATAATCTCCCGAAGAGAGCAGTGTGCGATCCTCTTGTTTGCCAACGGCACGTGGAAGCGGATAACGTAAAGCTACCAGAGGTACTTTCACGTGACCTTCGATCCACACAGAAGGGACACCAAATTACAATTATTTGTGATTGATATCGCAGCGCTTCTATACGCCAGGGCATATCAAGAGAGCTTTACGTGTCATCTCCAACGCATTAGAAAGGGAACCCCCAGTGTCAGCTGTCCCTGTGTGGCACAAAGCAACTCAGCACCTGGCCTACATGCGGGATACTAGTCTTCCAGTAAGGGGCGATTAACGCTAAGCAGTCTAGTGTATGGGCACCCCCAGAGGTAGCTGTCCCTCTGCGGCACAAAGTAACTCAGTACCTGACCTATATGCAGACCATAGTCTGCCAGTAGGGGGCGACGATTTCTCCTGTGTGTGTGTGCAATCCCGATTGAGTAATTCAGTTTTCGGTGTAATTTTTTTATTTTGGCAAATGTGGACCAATTCGAATGACTTCAGAGGATCTATAACATCCACTGTGAGTGAAATAAACGACGTGTCGTTTTTTGATAGTTAATGCCACACCGCAATATTAATCAGGGCAGCCGGCCGGATTCAAACCTCAAATCTCTGAAACAAGCGGCCAACACGCTAACGTTGGGCCCATTGTAAAAGCTGCGCAAGTGTTCGCAAACGCAGTTGCCACCTGCTGGCCATTGCCGATGCAGTCGTAACCCACTACGGTACATAGTTTAGTACATACAGTGAGGGGAAAAAAGTATTTGATCCCCTGCTGATTTTATACGTTTGCCCACTGACAAAGAAATGATCAGTCTATAATTTTAATGGTAGGTTTATTTGAGAGACAGAATAACAACAAAAAAATCCAGAAAAACGCATGTCAAAAATGTTATAAATTGATTTGCATTTTAATTAGGGAAATAAGTATTTGATCCCCTCTCAATCAAAAATATTTCTGGCTCCCAGGTGTCTTTCATACAGGTAACGAGCTGAGATTAGGAGCACACTTTTAAAGGGAGTGCTCCTAATCTCAGCTTGTTACCTATATAAAAGACACCTTTCCACAGAAGCAATCAATCAGATTCCAAACTCTCTACCATGGCCAAGACCAAAGAGCTCTCCAAGAATGTCAGGGACAAGATTGTAGACATACACAAGGCTGGAATGGGCTACAAGACCATTGCCAAGCAGCTTGGTGAGGTGACAACAGTTGGTGCGATTATTCGCAAATGGAAGAAACACAAAAGAACTGTCAATCTCCCTCGGCCTGGGGCTCCATGCAAGATCTCACCTCGTGGAGTTGCAATGATCATGAGAACGGTGAGGAATCAGCCCAGAATAACACGGGAGGATCTTGTCAATGATCTCAAGGCAGCTGGGACCATAGTCACCAAGAAAAATTGGTAACACACTACGCCGTGAAGGACTGAAATGCTGCGGCGCCCGCAAGATCCCCCTGCTCAAGAAAGCACATATACATGCCCGTCTGAAGTTTGCCAATGAACATCTGAATGATTCAGAGGACAACTGGGTGAAAGTGTTGTGGTCAGATGAGACCAAAATGGAGCTCTTTGGCATCAACTCAACTCGCCGTGGTTGGAGGAGGAATGCTGCCTATGACCCCAAGAACACCATCCCCGTCAAACATGTAGGTGGAAACATGCTTTGGGGGTGTTTTTCTGCTAAGGGGACAGGACAACTTCACCGCATCAAAGGGACGAATCTTGGGTGAGAACCTCCTTCCCTCAGCTAGGGCATTGAAAATGGGTCGTGGATGGGTATTCCAGCATGACAAGGACCCAAAACACACGGCCAAGGCAACAAAGGAGTGGCTCAAGAAGAAGCACATTAAGGTCCTGGAGTGGCCTAGCCAGTCTCCAGACCTTAATCCCATAAAAAATCGGTGGAGGGAGCTGAAGGTTCGAGTTGCCAAACGTCAGCCTCGAAACCTTAATGACTTGGAGAAGATCTGCAAAGAGGAGTGGGACAAAATCCCTCCTGAGATGTGTGAAAACCTGGTGGCCAACTACAAGAAACGTCTGACCTCTGTGATTGCCAACAAGGGTTTTGCCACCAAGTACTAAGTCATCTTTTGCAGAGGGGTCAAATACTTATTTCCCTCATTAAAATGCAAATCAATTTACAACATTTTTGACATGCGTTTTTCTGGATTTTGTTGTTGTTATTCTATCACTGTTCAAATAAACCTACCATTAAAATTATAGACTGATCATTTCTTTGTCAGTGGGCAAACGTGCAAAATCAGCAGGGGATCAAATACTTGTTTCCCTCACTGCATGAAGAGTTAGAGACTGGTTACGCACTAGTTTATTTTTCAACCCACAACCACACTCGTTCCTAAAACCAACCCCGAAACCGCGTCTCGCAGCCCATTTCAAACCCTCAACCTCCGTCTCGCACGCAGAGTCCGTGTCACGTCAGTGCCCTTTAACCCTTGACCCCGTCCAGTGTGTTCCCGTGCGTGTGATTGCTGTGTGCGATGCCGAGTGCGGAGATTTCATATCTGCGTGAAGTTTATTACACGTCCGCTTTCGCGACCAATATTATCCACAAGAGGTGTTTGGGTTAGATCGCATGAACGTCGTTAAAACGAAGTGTAAATGTTCTTGGTTTACTCTCCAACACACCGGTGTGCTGTACTAGTGTACTAGTAACGAATTGGCATGTTTTGTTTACGAGACAAACCTTACTAATTGGCTGTCGGGTGATGGCGGGTTTAACATCTATATTTACATAATCCAACTCAAAAAACCTCTTATGGACAGTACGTAGTATTCGTCGTGGAAATTCCATATTTTTATGACGAAGGCCAGACGGACAATCCATATAGGAAGGCTGTTGTAACTTAATTAAAAATATATATCATGGGACCTTTTTTTGCCAGTATCAGAGTATTAAAATAACAATAGGTTTTACCCTTTATGGCAATAAAACAGGTGTCAAGATGTTCAAACACCAAATTGATACCTTTTGATTCCTTGCAAAACAGCATATATTTGGCGTTTGAACATTTCAACATGTTCAATTGCCAGAAATGGGAAAAACCTATTATTTTTCTTGACAATAATAGCCCGATTATCCCGGCTCTTTGCCCAATTGCGCAAGTACGACCGAGGGAGTTGAGGTGGCAGGCGTGAGGGGCGCCCCGCACTGCGCACCCGCGCACAATGGAGAGGGTGGGAGGTGTGGGATGGTGGCTGGACCGGCCACTGGACAGCACGGAGAGATCATCAGGGTCCAGCGTGTGAACAGCGAGCTCCTTTCCTTTCCAACAATTCCCGAAAAAAAACGCGGCACACCAGCTGCGCGAGGCGCTGGATCAGAGAATACGCCACAAAGTTCGACGCAACACGTTGACTTTAAAAATGGGCCTGGGCAGGACACACCACTGGAAAGGGATGGCCTGCGGTCGAGACCTAACAGGGCGACAGCAAAAAAAAATACCCCCCCACCCCCCGAGACGTCCAACGGTGAGATGCAGAACTTCTTTCGCACCGTAATATCGGTGCACGATGGATCGTTGTATTTGCAGGATCGTTATGTGCCAACTTGGGGAGGCCTTTAACCACAAAGACTGATGAGTATATTGCAATAATACACATTTGTAAGGCACATTTCATCCGTAGATTCCAATGTGCCACCGTGTATGGAACGCCGGAAATAAACAGAACCAGGGAATTTGGCCAGAATAAGGGGGTAGAAGGCCAATGTAAAGATGTAGATCAAGGCTGATGATGCTGGGATGAGTCAAGGGCAGATGGTAATTTATCTTACAACCTTGCGATTACCGATTGACCGATCACCTAAAAGTGGCTCAAAAAAATTTACGACAAGACACCCGAGCGTTCAACACAAATACTTTATACACAATACGCAGCAACACCAGACTTCATACTGTACAGCGGAATGGCCAAACTGTCCGTTAGCAATAAAATCGCAGCGACTCACTAAATCCGCTTCGGACGACTGCCCCTACTGGGCGAGGGACAATCGGGGGGGAGGGGGGGGGGCAGGGGAGCACGAGACTAAACAAAAAAAGGGGGCAGACAAAGCGGTCGGGCGCACGCACAGATTGGAAGGTGCACGCACGAACGGGATGGTGCACGCACGGAAAGGCGGGCGGGATGGGCGAGAGGGTGAGCGACGTGAAACTAAGCAGCGGCGACAGCGGTTGGTTGGATTTTTTTGTTTGTTCTCTCTTCCCCTCGCTTGGAAATTCGCTACCGTTTTTTGAAGGAGGCCTGCGTGTTAGGAGTGGTGGCATGCACGCGAGCTCCCTGCGCGCGACTATAACTGGGTCAAGCGCCAGCTCGCCAACACAAGGGTGGCGCGGTGGTGGTGGCGGCGCCCCCCCCCCCCCCTTCCCCCACCGAGGGATGGGGGACCCTCGTCATTTGACCAGTGGCCGATTCTTGTCATCGTCCCCGCACTGGTGTGCTTTGTATTTCTTCACCTCGGCCATGTATTTGGCCCACGTGTCGCCCTTCTGCGCCGCCTCCTCCTGCGAGAATTGGAGGGGGGGGGGGGGGGGCACACAGACGCTTTCCCACGTTAGCGCCACTGGCGCGCTTGCTCCCACGCGCGGGGCCGTATGGGGCGAGTGGGCGAGGAAGGAAAATCGTGCGCGCGCCCAAAATTTCATCAAGGCTTCCGAACAAGCTTTCGTGCTCGGAAGTTTTTTAGTTAGCGCTGATGATGGGAGTGCTTTCTCGGGCCAGGCGCGCAGGAAGCAATGCGTTCATAGGCAGTGATGAGGAAACCACGGGGCTTTGATAGCGGACCTGCCGGAGAGAGTGAGCGATTCTCTGCTAATGGGGCAAGGATGCCAAGGTGGGTCTCCTTTTAATACTGGTTTTGGGGCAACGGGTGGATACATTTCACTGGTTTTCTATAGGGCAAGTCCCAAATTGTAACATAACTTTATACAAAAAATGTTATTATATTGGATAATCTTATCCAATATATTACAAAATCTTATCAAATATAATCCAGATGGATAAAATAGACCAGTGAACTTTGCCAGTAGGGCTTCAGATTTTCGAAAAGAGAATTTTGGACTGACACTTCTTTCATCTCAACGACACAAACTGGAATATTGACTTCACCTTATGATAAAGGTCAACCAGCGCGTAACAATTTTAAATAAAATGAAAGGGGCCTCAATCCGTGAGTGGCTGAGCCCTCCACGCCGACTCTGCCACCGCGCCCAACATACCTCCTCGTCTATCTTGTGCTTCTTGGCCACCATGCCCGTCTTGAGGACTTTCCCACCTCGTCGTCGCCCAATCTAATGACGAAGAGGGTGGGTGGGGAGGAGGGTGGGGGGGGGGACAGGGGTGGCCAGAAGGGAAGGCGAGGGGGGAGGGGGATAGGTGGGTCACGGGGAAGAAGATGGGGGCATGGGCGGGTAAGGAAGGGGGGGAGAGGGAGAAGACTAACAAGCGTTACGAGCGCTCGGCGAGATCGTCCACGAGCGACAAGAGTTCGCCCGCGCGGCGCCGCCAACTGCCGGTGCCTCCATCAGGTCCGGGGGAGGGTCTCCTCCCTGTCGAACCACACACAAGAGAGACAGGGCAAGCGCGTAACCACTACGGGAGGGGGGGGGGGCCCACCACGTGGCCTTACCCAGGCCGGGTCTCACACCGGTCACACAACCAAATCGCTCACGACAACCAGCCAACTCACCGGCGCCCGCAGGCGGGGTTTGCCCACATACCCGTGGGGCGAGTTGGCTGCACGACCTAATTGCGCAATTGATATTCGGGCGAGCATTCGCACGAGAAAATTAAATTGTCGTAATCAGGATGGCAGCAAGCAAGCACGTCATGAAATACGTCATGAGCAAATCGCTTTGCAGATGTCTTTTCAGCAGACTCCGTCTCTACAATTACTTGCAACTGGTTGCAGAGAAGTCCACGTATAAAGTGATTTAGTTGCATGCAACCGATAGCTCAGATTTGGACCCTGCTTTACTGGCCGAAAGGTGGGAGGGGGCCCACGATGGCAAATGGAAGCAGCAGCATAGGATCACTGGCGTGCAGTCAACACGTTAGAATGCTTTCAAGAGCGTGACCACACACGCTAAGTGTGTGCCAGATAAAACGTCGACGTCTTTATTTCCAATTACGCACATTTGGCATCGAACATTCACCCATCCAGTTGTTTTTAAGAAAAAAATATTTTAAGTCGGGGGAATTTCGACCTCCGACACACAGCATGGGGAACACGCTCGTTACTGCATGCACATGTCCACGATACACGTGTACACAACGCACGCACACACACATATCGATATAGTGCATATATCCAGCCAGGTAGCTCAGCAATATATTATTACCCCTTCGTGGGGAAGTCAAAGTTGGTCGTCTTATGGAAGCTGAACACTGCCAACGCTATATGAAGCAGGAAGTCACTGACTTTGTAGGGTTATAACGCTGTAACATCGTCTTTGCTTCTCGTCAAAGCCATGCGGTTATACCAAAGCTGTGACTTTTAGGAAAATAAGAAAAAATGGCTTCAAAGCATCACATTCACGAATTGCATTTTTTTACCAAAAAACCCTCTCATGCATTTTACATTTCAACCATGAACACATGCAATGCGCTCCAGTTGGCCAAGGATGACTGGGAACGTCGGCTTGCCTTCACACACATTGCGTTTGCATTAAGAAATGAGCCCACTTCAAATCAATTCACAACCCTTTCTCAACCCACTTCTCGATCAAAGCTCCCCCCCCCACGCCACGTCGATCATGGGGGGGGGGGGGGGCTGTTGGACAATATTTCGCCACACTGGTCAAACAATGCAGGTGAGCGCAGGGGCGCCACGGTGGTGAGACGTTAACTCGCCTGGTACATACTGTCACAGGTCATGCGCTCGATCCCGACGCCTGTATATCTGGAGTTTGCATGTTCTCGCCACGATCTCGTGTATTTTTTTCTCTGGCTCTTCCACCCATGATTTAGAAATATGCATTTTGGAGTATTTGGACCCTTAAAATTTTCAGAAGCCACTTCGCTGAATTTATCATTTGTGGCTATGTCGCTTCTGAAAAAGCTCTCTGGGTCTTACCTGGTAAAATAAAAAATATATATATCGTTTTTAGGTTGTTCAATAGCTGATTATGGGAATGACATATGGTGATGATGGCATACCTGTCAACCCCTTATCAGTGCCTACTTTATTACTGACCAAATCATACTTCAACGTTCATCCTACAAAGTCCCATCACAAGGGAGAAACAACAAAGCCAAAAACATGTTTTTTTTTGCCCCTATTGAAACGTCTGTATGCCGTATGGACCTGAAAACTCTATTTCCCCGTACAAGAATACGCGTAAACCGTATGTCTTGACATGTATTTGATGATGGCAATGACGATGGTCGTGACGTTGGTCATGATTACGGCGATTATCATGATGATCGTGATGAGCAATGTGGACCCCCGATTCAAGCCGACGTGCCACAACTCATCCTGGCGATTGGGAAGCGAGGGGTGCCCTTTCTTGTCGGCACACCGAAAAAAAAGCGGACGACCCGGTATCCCCCATGGCAAGGGGTTCGAGTTGTCAGGCGCCAGTGCTCCACTCTAAATCATTCACAATCGGATCTCTCCTCCTGAATGCGACCAATTGAGATAAAAAAGCGTGAAATTATGGCCCCCGTGACCAGTCGCTCGCTTTTGTTTCATTTAAACGGCAACGCCGCGAACGTGTTTCGCTGCCGTGCTCTACGGCGTATTGTTTGGAATAATGTTCGACGTTTCACTCCACAGTCCTGGGTGCTGTTTCGGTCACCGCATCTCCCGAGCACGTGTGCTGCGCGAACTGAAGTTCCTTAAGAGAGAGCTTCAGTGGGATAATCATTCGTGTAA
The DNA here is from genome assembly GCF_048934315.1 of Petromyzon marinus. NCBI lineage: Eukaryota > Metazoa > Chordata > Hyperoartia > Petromyzontiformes > Petromyzontidae > Petromyzon > Petromyzon marinus. Next base: position 5,999,533 of record NC_133710.1, on the reverse strand, counting down.
TCGCAGTAACTTTTTGCTGCGCGTGGAAAATACGTCAAACCGATTGGGGCTGTAAATTCCTAAAGAAATAATGTGTCCACCTTTTCTTTGCAAAGGGAGAAACACTCGTAAATGTTCCACGCCGTCAGCCGCGGTTTGTTCTCCTTCTCCGCACCTCCGATATGCACGGCTGGCTACGTACGGCGCCAAAGAAGTTCAACATGCGTACCCAGAATTACTTTAAATGGATACGTCGGGGTTTTTTTAATTCATTTAAATGGCACGACACTGACGGAGACGCAAGAAGAACCCTTAAATAACCCCATGAAACGGGAATGCAACTTGATTGGAGAAAACCCCTTAAAGTGTTCCCATTACACTGGATGTCAACTGAAGGGAACCCCTTAACGCGGATTTCACACAGCCGGACATCAAATCACCAACAACATGAAGACCCATACAAGCTCGATCGCCTCTTAAACTCCTCTCTCTCTCTCTTGCGTCTACTCTCCGCCATCCGCGACATCCTTACAAGGCCGAACATCTGCCTTTTCTTCTCTTCGGCCGGGCCGGGCTCCGAATTTAGTTTCACCGGGGCTCCCTCGCCCTCGGCCGGGCCGGGCGCCAGGCAAGGCGCGGGAGGCGGCGGCCTAGTGGAAGAGGCCGCATCGTCGTCGTCGTCGCCGTCGCCGCCGCAGTCGTCGTGTTGGGCGGCGGCGTCGCCCGCGAGTCTCCTCGCCTCCTGCTCCTCCTCCATCTTCTTCTTGAACATCTCGAGGAAGCTGCCGTCGTTGGCGAACGCGTTCACGCTGCCCGCCGAAGACGACGAAGACGCCGGACCCCGCGAAGACCTGGACGATTCGCCCGCCATCTTGGTCCGGTGTCGCTTTCGGAACCTTTTGGGGGTGGAGGTGTGTGGTGGTGGTGGTGGGGGGGTTGCACGGAGGGAATCGATCATTTTTTTACGATTATCGAAATAAAAAACGATTCTTACGTTCGCGGTGCTGGAGTCGAATCGGTAATGTTAAGTGTGCAGTTTCGATTCGTACGACGTGTTGGGATGAATGCGGCTGAGCAACGGAGGGGACCGGAGGCAGTACAGACGAAGCACGTGGTGCAGCAGTACAGACGAGACACGCTGTGCAGCAGTACAGACGAAGCACGTGGTGCAGCAGTACAGACGAGACACGTGGTGCAACAGTACAGACGAGACACGTGGTGCAGCAGTACAGACGAGGCACGTTGTGCAGCAGTACGGACGAGGCACGCTGTGCAGCAGTACGGACGAAGCACGTGGTGCAGCAGTACGGACGAGGCACGTCGTGCAGCAGTACGGACGAGGCACGCTGTGCAGCAGTACAGACGAGACACGTTGTGCAGCAGTACAGACGAGGCACGCGGTGCAGCAGTACAGACGAGGCACGTGGTGCAGCAGTACGGACGAGGCACGTTGTGCAGCAGTACGGACGAGGCACGCTGTACAGCAGTACAGACAAAGCACGTGGTGCAGCAGTACGGACGAGGCACGTTGTGCAGCAGTACGGACGAAGCACGTGGTGCAGCAGTACGGACGAGGCACGTGGTGCAGCAGTACGGACGAGGCACGCTGTGCAGCAGTACAGACAAAGCACGTGGTGCAGCAGTACGGACGAGGCACGTTGTGCAGCAGTACGGACGAGGCACGCTGTGCAGCAGTACGGACGAAGCACGTGGTGCAACAGTACGGACGAGGCACGTGGTGCAGCAGTACGGACGAGGCACGCTGTGCAGCAGTACAGACGAGACACGTCGTGCAGCAGTACAGACGAGGCACGCGGTGCAGCAGTACAGACGAGGCACGTGGTGCAGCAGTGCAGACGAGGCACGCGGTGCAGCAGTACAGACGAGGCACGTGGTGCAGCAGTACAGACGAGGCACGTGGTGGAGCAGTACAGACGAAGCACGTTGTGCAGCAGTACGGACGAGGCACGTCGTGCAGCAGTACGGACGAGGCACGTTGTGCAGCAGTACGGACGAGGCACGCAGTGCAGCAGTACGGACGAGGCACGCGGTGCAGCAGTACAAACGAGACACGTGGTGCAGCAGTACAGACGAGGCACGTGGTGCAGCAGTACAGACGAGGCACGCGGTGCAGCAGTACAGACGAGGCACGTGGTGCAGCAGTACGGACGAGGCACGCTGTGCAGCAGTACGGACGAGGCACGCGGTGCAGCAGTACAAACGAGACACGTGGTGCAGCAGTACAGACGAGGCACGTGGTGCAGCAGTACAGACGAGGCACGCGGTGCAGCAGTACAGACGAGACACGCGGTGCAGCAGTACAGACGAGGCACGCGGTGCAGCAGTGCAGACGAGGCACGTGGTGCAGCAGTACAGACGAGGCACGTGGTGCAGCAGTACAGACGAGACACGTGGTGCAGCAGTACAGACAAGACACGTGGTGCAGCAGTACAGACGAGGCACGTGGTGCAGCAGTACAGACGAGGCACGTGGTGCAGCAGTACAGACGAGGCACGTGGTGCAGCAGTACAGACGGGGCACGTGGTGCAGCAGTACAGACGAGGCACGTGGTGCAGCAGTGCAGACGAGGCACGTGGTGCAGCAGTACAGACGAGACACGCAGTACAGAAGAATCGGTGTGTGCAGAGACGCAGATTGTACACACGTAAACAGGACGTGTGTGCAAACGAGGCAGAACCAATTATAATATTACTACATACAAGACTACAGACAGTACTAACTAGACAGTACATAGTGACTACAGACAGTACTAACTAGACAGTCAATATACAGTACATACGTGACTACAGAGAGCACTAACTAGACAGTAAATAGACAGTACATACGTGACTACAGACAGTACTAACTAGACAGTCAATAGACGATACATACGTGACTACAGACGGTACTAGACAGTCAATAGACAGTACATACGTGACTACAGACAGTACTAACTAGACAGTCAATAGACAGTACATACGTGACTACAGACAGTACTAACTAGACAGTCAATATACAGTACATACGTGACTACAGACAGTACTAACTAGACAGCCAATAGACAGTACATAGTGACTACAGACAGTACTAACTAGACAGTCATTAGACAGTACATACGTGACTACAGACAGTACTAACTAGACAGTCAATAGACAGTACATACGTGACTACAGACAGTAATAACTAGACAGTAAATAGACAGTACATACGTGACTACAGACAGCACTAACTAGACAGTCAATAGACAGTACATACGTGACTACAGACAGTAATAACTAGACAGTAAATAGACAGTACATACGTGACTACAGACAGTACTAACTAGACAGTAAATAGACAGTACATACGTGACTACAGACAGTACTAACTAGACAGTCAATAGACAGTACATACGTGACTACAGACAGTACTAACTAGACAGCCAATAGACAGTACATACGTGACTACAGACAGTACTAACTAGACAGTACATAGACAGTACATACGTGACTACAGACAGTACTAACTAGACAGTCAATAGACAGTACATACGTGACTACAGACAGTAATAACTAGACAGTCAATAGACAGTACATACGTGACTACAGACAGTACTAACTAGACAGTCAATAGTACATACGTGACTACAGACAGTACTAACTAGAGTACTAGACAGTCAATAGACAGTACATACGTGACTACAGACAGTACTAACTAGACAGTCAATAGACAGTGCATAGTGACTACAGACAGCACTAACTAGACAGTCAATAGACAGTACATACGTGACTACAGACAGTACTAACTAGACAGTCAATAGTACATAGTGACTACAGATAGTACTAACTAGACAGTCAATAGACAGTACATACGTGACTACAGATAGTACTAACTAGACAGTCAATAGACAGTACATACGTGACTACAGACAGTACTAACTAGACAGTCAATAGACAGTACATACGTGGCTACAGACAGTACTAACTAAACAGTCAATAGACAGTACATACGTGACTACAGACAGTACTAACTAAACAGTCAATAGTACATAGTGACTACAGATAGTACTAACTAGACAGTCAATAGACAGTACATACGTGACTACAGACAGCACTAACTAGACAGTCAATAGACAGTACATACGTGACTACAGACAGTACTAACTAGACAGTCAATAGTACATACGTGACTGCAGACAGTACTAACTAGACAGTCAATAGACAGTACATACGTGACTACAGACAGTACTAACTAGACAGTTAATAGACAGTACATACGTGACTACAGACAGTACTAACTAGACAGTCAATATACAGTACATACGTAACTACAGACAGTACTAACCAAACAGTCAATAGACAGTACATACGTGACTACAGACAGTACTAACTAGACAGTCAATAGTACATAGTGACTACAGATAGTACTAACTAGACAGTCAATAGACAGTACATACGTGACTACAGACAGCACTAACTAGACAGTCAATAGACAGTACATACGTGACTACAGACAGTACTAACTAGACAGTCAATAGACAGTACATAGTGACTACAGACAGCACTAACTAGACAGTCAATAGACAGTACATAGTGACTACAGACAGTACTAACTAGACAGTCAATAGACAGTACATACGTGACTACAGACAGTAATAACTAGACAGTCAATAGACAGTACATACGTGACTACAGACAGTACTAACTAGACAGTCAATAGTACATACGTGACTACAGACAGTACTAACTAGAGTACTAGACAGTCAATAGACAGTACATACGTGACTACAGACAGTACTAACTAGACAGTCAATAGACAGTGCATAGTGACTACAGACAGCACTTACTAGACAGTCAATAGACAGTACATACGTGACTACAGACAGTACTAACTAGACAGTCAATAGTACATAGTGACTACAGATAGTACTAACTAGACAGTCAATAGACAGTACATACGTGACTACAGATAGTACTAACAGTCAATAGACAGTACATACGTGACTACAGACAGTACTAACTAGACAGTCAATAGACAGTACATACGTGACTACAGACAGCACTAACTAGACAGTCAATAGTACATAGTGACTACAGATAGTACTAACTAAACAGTCAATAGACAGTACATACGTGACTACAGATAGTACTAACTAGACAGTCAATAGACAGTACATACGTGACTACAGACAGTACTAACTAGAGTTACTAGACAGTCAATAGACAGTACATACGTGACTACAGACAGTACTAACTAGAGTTACTAGACAGTCAATAGACAGTACATACGTGACTACAGACAGTACTAACTAAACAGTCAATAGACAGTACATACGTGACTACAGACATTACTAACTAGACAGTCAATAGACAGTACATACGTGACTACAGACTACTAACTAGACAGTCAATATACAGTACATACGTGACTACAGACAGCACTAACTAGACAGTAAATAGACAGTACATACGTGACTACAGACAGTACTAACTAGAGTTACTAGACAGTCAATAGACAGTACATACGTGACTACAGACAGTACTAACTAAACAGTCAATAGACAGTACATACGTGACTACAGACAGTACTAACTAAACAGTCAATAGACAGTACATACGTGACTACAGACAGTACTAACTAAACAGTCAATAGTACATAGTGACTACAGATAGTACTAACTAGACAGTCAATAGACAGTACATACGTGACTACAGACAGCACTAACTAGACAGTCAATAGACAGTACATACGTGACTACAGACAGTACTAACTAGACAGTCAATAGACAGTACATACGTGACTGCAGACAGTACTAACTAGACAGTCAATAGACAGTACATACGTGACTACAGACAGTACTAACTAGACAGTTAATAGACAGTACATACGTGACTACAGACAGTACTAACTAGACAGTCAATATACAGTACATACGTAACTACAGACAGTACTAACCAAACAGTCAATAGACAGTACATACGTGACTACAGACAGTACTAACTAGACAGTCAATAGTACATAGTGACTACAGATAGTACTAACTAGACAGTCAATAGACAGTACATACGTGACTACAGACAGCACTAACTAGACAGTCAATAGACAGTACATACGTGACTACAGACAGTACTAACTAGACAGTCAATAGACAGTACATAGTGACTACAGACAGCACTAACTAGACAGTCAATAGACAGTACATAGTGACTACAGACAGTACTAACTAGACAGTCAATAGACAGTACATAGTGACTACAGACAGCACTAACTAGACAGTCAATAGACAGTACATACGTGACTACAGACAGTACTAACTAGACAGTCAATAGACAGTACATACGTGACTATAGACAGCACTAACTAGACAGTAAATAGACAGTACATACGTGACTACAGACAGTACTAACTAGACAGTCAATAGTACATAGTGACTACAGATAGTACTAACTAGACAGTCAATAGACAGTACATACGAGCCTACAGACAGTACTAACTAGACAGTCAATAGACAGTACATACGAGACTACAGACAGTACTAACTAAACAGTCAATAGACAGTACATACGTGACTACAGACAGTACTAACTAGACAGTCAATAGTACATAGTGACTACAGACAGTACTAACTAGACAGTCAATAGACAGTACTAACTAGACAGTCAATAGACAGTACATAGTGACTACAGATAGTACTAACTAGACAGTCAATAGACAGTACATACGTGACTATAGACAGTACTAACTAGACAGTCAATAGTACATAGTGACTACAGATAGTACTAACTAGACAGTCAATAGACAGTACATACGTGACTACAGACAGCACTAACTAAACAGTCAATAGACAGTACATACGTGACTACAGACAGTACTAACTAAACAGTCAATAGACAGTACATACGTGACTAAGAACAGTACTAACTAGACAGTCAATAGACAGTACATACGTGACTACAGATAGTACTAACTAGACAGTCAATAGACAGTACATACGTGACTACAGACAGCACTAACTAGACAGTCAATAGACAGTACATACGTGACTACAGACAGTACTAACTAGACAGTCAATAGACAGTACATACGTGACTACAGACAGTACTAACTAGACAGTCAATAGACAGTACATACGTGACTACAGACAGTACTAACTAGACAGTAAATTGACAGTACATACGTGACTACAGACAGTACTAACTAGACAGTCAATATACAGTACATACGTAACTACAGACAGTACTAACTAAACAGTCAATAGACAGTACATACGTGACTACAGACAGTACTAACTAGACAGTCAATAGTACATAGTGACTACAGATAGTACTAACTAGACAGTCAATAGACAGTACATACGTGACTACAGACAGCACTAACTAGACAGTCAATAGACAGTACATACGTGACTACAGACAGTACTAACTAGACAGTCAATAGACAGTACATAGTGACTACAGACAGCACTAACTAGACAGTCAATAGACAGTACATAGTGACTACAGACAGTACTAACTAGACAGTCAATAGACAGTACATACGAGCCTACAGACAGTACTAACTAGACAGTCAATAGACAGTACATACGAGACTACAGACAGTACTAACTAAACAGTCAATAGACAGTACATAGTGACTACAGACAGTACTAACTAGACAGTACATAGACAGTACATACGTAACTACAGACAGTACTAACTAGGCAGTCAATAGACAGTACATACGTAACTACAGACAGTACTAACTAGACAGTCAATAGACAGTACATACGTGACTACAGACAGTACTAACTAGACAGTCAATAGACAGTACATACGTGACTACAGATAGTACTAACTAGACAGTCAATAGACAGTACATACGTGACTACAGACAGTACTAACTAGACAGTCAATATACAGTACATACGTGACTACAGACAGCACTAACTAGACAGTAAATAGACAGTACATACGTGACTACAGACTACTAACTAGACAGTACATACGAGACTACAGGCAGTACTAACTAGACAGTCAATAGACAGTACATACCTGGACTAGACTACAGACTACTAAATGACTTATCAAGCTACCATCGTTCGGAGTCCACTCCCAACTTCACAAGCCTGGATTTCTAGCTTGCCAAGCAATAACACACACACAAAACATCAACACACTAAAGAGGAAGGGGATAAGATAGGTTGACGTTTCGGGCGATATCCCTTATTCACATCACATTGAGCATCCTCTACAAACCTCTCCAGAGCTCATGCAAGCGGAGGCCCTTCCGCCAGCAGTGGCACGAGCAAGACATTGCAGGGCTGAACCTTTACATTGTTATACGGACAGAAAGACAAAGATCCCCCGTGTAGCCTTAACAGACTGTCGGGGCAAGTGCTGCTAGCGAGCAGCACCTGTGAAGGCCGGCACGAGGGGATTGGGTGGCCAGCACCACGCCCGGCCGCCTTTGTCTCCCCAGTGGCGATGTTTACACACCGCTCCAGGAACTCATTTGAGGCTGAGTCGACCTAGGGGAGGCCCAAGATCCGGTTCAGATAACCGTACACATTGGTTGTTGGTAGGCCGTGGTGCAGCGTTGACCACTACTCCACCGCTCCCCACACACACAAGTAGTATATCATCCTCCACTGATGTTTAAGCCGTGGCTGGGAACCGAACTCTCATAATTGAGACCTTTTAGTCAGTATCAAAGTATGAAAAGTAAGAATACGGTAGGCGTTTTACCCTTTCTGGCCAATAAAACAAGGATGTGTGTTATGATTTCCAAACACCAAATTAACTATCGCTGTTTGCAAGGAATCAAGTACTGCATGAAGCACACAGTACTTTGTGAACTTGCAAACATGCTCTGATAATTATAGACGGTATTGTCTTTGAAACGGATTGGTCTCCAACCAATAGGGCAGGTTATTAAAGAAGGTTGTCTCTGGTGTAGAACAATTAGTTTCAAAGACAACGCATATTATAGTGTTGTCAGATCATGTTCTCACCACAAGTTATGTGTGTGTGTGTGGTTAAAGCAGGACTTGATCCCTTACCAAAGGTATCAATTTGGCGTTTGAACATCTTAACATTGGTTTTATTATTGATTTGAAGCTTTCGTGACTGCAGGAATCCATACTCTTTGGTGCTTTCGGTAAAGTCACCAAGTGGGTAGAAAATAAATCACGACGTTTCGGGCGCAACACAAGCGTCCATCATCAGGTGGGAAAGCGTGGTCTGCTGCTGAGGCAGACTGTTTTAGTTTTATTGGCCAGAAAGGATAAACATCTATTTCTTATTTTTGCACAAATAGAACTCTTCTTGTTTGACACTGCAAGCCTAACCGATAATGAGTACACGGAGCATGACTCAGGAATGAGAGAGATGATGGGATATTAGAGAGTGGGAGATGGGAGAGAGATGAAATAAGCGAGGCGAGATGAGAGAGAAATGAGACGGAGAGATATATGAGAGAGATGACAGGGAGATGAGAAAGATGAGAAAGGGAGATGGGAGAGGGAGAGATGAGAGAGATGAGAGGGAGATGGGAGGGAGATGAGAGGGAGATGAGAGAGCGATGAGAGGGAGATGAGGAGAGATGAGAGATCGAAGAGAGTGATGTGTGAGAGAGATGAGGAGAGATGAGAGATTGGAGAGAGAGACGAGAGGGAGAGATGAGAAGGAGAGATTGAAGAGAGAGAGAGTGATGTGTGTGTGAGAGAGAGTGATGTGTGTGTGAGAGAGTGATGTGTGTGTGAGAGAGAGAGTGATGTGTGTGAGAGAGAGTGATGTGTGTGTGAGAGATTGAAGAGAGAGAGAGTGATGTGTGTGTGTGTGAGAGAGAGAGTGATGTGTGTGAGAGAGAGTGATGTGTGTGTGAGAGATTGAAGAGAGAGAGAGAGAGTGATGTGTGTGTGAGAGAGTGATGTGTGTGTGAGAGAGTGATGTGTGTGAGAGAGAGTGATGTGTGTGTGAGAGAGTGATGTGTGTGTGTGAGAGAGAGAGAGAGTGATGTGTGTGAGAGAGATGAGAGATTGAAGAGAGAGATGAGAGATTGAAGAGAGAGAGAGTGATGTGTGTGAGAGAGAGATTGAAGAGAGAGAGAGTGATGTGTGTGTGAGAGAGAGAGTGATGTGTGTGTGAGAGAGTGATGTGAGAGAGAGTGATGTGTGTGTGAGAGAGATTGAAGAGAGAGAGAGTGATGTGTGTGTGAGAGAGAGAGAGATGTGTGTGAGAGAGATGAGAGATTGAAGAGAGAGATGAGAGATTGAAGAGAGAGAGTGATGTGTGTGAGAGAGATTGAAGAGAGAGAGTGATGTGTGTGAGAGAGTGATGTGTGTGAGAGAGAGATGTGTGTGTGAGAAAGAGAGAGTGATGTGTGTGTGAGAGATGAGAAGGAGAGGTTGAAGAGAGAGAGAGTGATGTGTGTGTGAGAGAGTGATGTGTGTGTGAGAGATGAGAAGGAGAGATTGAAGAGAGAGAGATGTGTGTGTGAGAGATGAGAAGGAGAGATTGAAGAGAGAGAGATGTGTGTGTGAGAGATGAGAAGGAGAGATTGAAGAGAGAGAGAGAGAGTGATGTGTGTGTGAGAGGAAGTCTCAAACCAGCTTCACGCCCTCCCCCGCGATGTCGCAATCGCAGCTGACGAGCGGCATGGAGTCCAACAACGGCCTGTGAGTAGCGGCGCCCTCTCCGTGCACCCCTAGCGACTACGCCTGCTCTATCCACTGCTGCATTAAAGGGACGATACCCCCACGATGTAACAATCGCAGCAGCTGCTGCTTGGCTCGTTGTTAAAGTCGCTCGCTCCATCTCCGCGGTTGACGTCCTCTCGACCGCGCGCCGCCGTGACTTCACGTACACACTCCTTATACATTATATTAGTGTACACACACACAAACACACGAGCAGGCACGCAACATAGTGCACAATTAAATACGTGGGCGTGTGTGAGTGCATGCCGCTTGAACTTGCACACAGCTGCACAATGTTTAGCGTTCGGAGCTGGACGCAAAGTGTTTGCGTAAACACGGGCACGGGTTAGAAGTGCAGCTACGTGCAGAGTCATCCTCACGCTGCTGTTTTTTTACGGCCATTTGCCAGTGTCTTAAGTGTTTAACTTCAGTATGACTCGTAAATGTATAATGGTCGTTGCATTTGTGGAGAATTAAATATGAGAATTAAGCCGTGTCCGTTAACGACACGTTGAGGCCTAGCGATCGGAGTACACACCGGTCTCGGCTAGATGCTCCTACCCGGCTGACCTCGCCGTGTAGGCGGCCGGCGCCTCGCCGGTGTCACGGTGACACCGGCACGGTCAGTGTTTGTCATTTTGTTGTTGTTAATAATTATTTTCTCTGAACAGCTTTTATCAAACAAAAGGCAATTCCCTCTTTTTATTGATTTGTGTTACCAGTTACGGTCTTGAATCTAGATTTGAAGTTTATTTTATTTTATACCTACGTGGCTTTTACCGAAACAACCAAAGAGTACAGCAGTTTACGGTCTTGTAAAAATGTTTGTTTATTAAATCGGTATAGTAGGGGGCGTCTGTGACTTGACCCTGAATGCTGCTCGGATAGATGACCCCCCCCCCATGCATAACAGGGGGCTATAGGCTACGGGGGCCACGCACTACAATATCTGCTCCCCTTCCCCCCCTCGCCTTTACCAACCTGCAGTGACCAGCGTGGTGAAGTATGGTGAAATAACACCCCCCTCTCCTCCTCCTCCTCCTCCCAACCGCGACCAGCACGTATTCGAGTGGGTGCCGTCATTCCAGGGCTCTAACATCGACACGAACCCGTTGAGGCTAAACGTGTCTTTGAACGGAGACGTGGGGTATTGATTTGAAGAACCCCAGTACGTACCCAGAACTGTATCACAAAGCAGTTCGGTAATCTTGTAAGATTCAAAGTGCAAGTCCCATTTTATATCTTGAGGTTTGTTATCGCAGAGCACATGTCCCATACGGGGATCATAATGACGACGGTGGTGGTGGTGGACATTGTGGTGCCGATTTTATTTTTTCAATGTCAGCTTTAACTAATCTGTTATGGCATCAAACATTCGCAAACTATTCACACTTTACACAATTCTTTTTAACTAGTTCATGTTATTTTGTGCAAATGTAAGAACATTATGAATATATAAAATCGGCAAAGAAAAGTGTCCCTTTTGTGTTTGCAAATTATACAATGTAATTTTTTTGGTAAAAATATAAAACAGCTTTTGAATTTGTGTAACTTTGTATACGTTACAGACTTAGAACGTGCACGTCTGCAAGTGTGTGAATGTGTTCAGTCGGGAGCGGTGGCGTTGTGGTTAGCGCACTGCGCTACGAACCCGGCAACCCAAGTTCAATTCCCACTCAAAGCCAACATCGGTGACGAATATCTGAACCGGTAGACACGGCCTTAAATGAGGACCTGGGGCAGTGGTGTAAACAGCAGCACTGGGGAGACAAAGGCGTCCGGGCATGGTGCTGGCCAACCCCAATGCCTTGTGTGCCGTGGTGGCCTTAATAGGTACTCACTACCAGCACTTGTCCCAAGAGTCTGTAAGAAGCTATACGGGGGATCTTTGTCTTCTAGATGTGTTCAGTAACATCACGTAATTAAGCTAGCCATTAGTAACAAACAAAAAAACCTTCCACGATTAATTATATGATGCACAGAGGCTCCCCGGCCTCAGTCATATGGAGATAACATTTTCTTTCCCATATAATAAATAAAAATCTGCTTGTGCAACATATTCACCAACTGACAGTTACACAACATGGTCGGTCGCATGTAGCAAGACTCGACTTGTTTGGGCAAGACAGCACAAGCGGCCCTGCTCCTGGCTGCAAGATGAGATACACGGGAGAGAGAGGGGCCGTGCCTGCAAGTCGCGTTAATCGAACCAGAAAACTCCCATTGTACACCATCGTCTGCACTGGCCGTCTTAAAGATCCTCCACCAACTCCCGCCGACCTCTTCCCTCCGGTCTCACTCCCCTCTTCACACGCTCTTACGTCTCCCCTCTCATTGCACTCCACTCCTCTCTGTGCACTCCAATACCTTTCTCTCATCTCTCTCCCTCTCTCTGCTTCCATCCACACGCTCTACCTATCTCTGTCCTCTCAATCTCACTCAACTCTCCTCCACGAAACTCCTCAGCTACAGCAACCAAGACTTTCCGTCGAAGACCCCTGGTCATCTTCACTGCGCCATCGCTGCCCTGATTCACATTGCGAGCGACAAATCATTTTAGGGATCCATCTATTTGCCTCTTTATAAGCCATTACTCAAATAAACAGTACTTATAAAATTTCGATTTAAAGCTTTCGTGACTGCAGGGATTCATATTCTTGGTTCTTTCGGTAAAGTTACGTAGAAGGGAAATAAAAAAAAGTAAAAATGAAAAAAATATTATTTTATTATTTCCCTTCTACGTGACTTTATCGAAAGAACCAAGACCAGTGCTTATTAATTCGTAGAACATCTTAACGGAATTTTATAGCGCCTTAACCACGGCGCTTTACAAAGCATTAGCAACGGTACAACGTGTGTGAATGTCACGGTGGAGATGAGGTGAATGAAATAGATGAGAGGAAGAAATGGGGGCAAATCTGTGATGGTGCGTGAATTCGGTAAACGTGAAATTGATGACAGTAAATGATGACGAATGGAATGAATGCATGTGGAATGAGTGATAGCTATATAATGAGAATATGAAGAGGGAACAGCATAACATCAACTTGTAAGTCCATTATGGGTAATAATCCCTGCAAGGGGATGCTATTGTGCTGTAGTGGTTAGCAAACTGGTGTGACTTCCAATCCAGAGGTCGCCGGTTCAATTACCTGGCGTGGCATTTGAAACAATGGCCAGATATTTTATTCGCGTTCCCCTGGCAGACCGGCCAAGTTCCCAGAGCTGAAGAATGACGCGTTCCTGAAGGCGGCGCGCGGGGAGCAGACGGACTTCGTGCCCGTGTGGTGCATGCGGCAAGCGGGGAGGTACCTTCCAGGTATGTTCCAACACTTCATTTCTCAATAAAAAAATTAAAATTCCGGCTCGCTGCTAGACTGTGAAATAGGTTGCACGGAACTCGCAGCCACAGCAGCCGTAGCGACAGGTACGCTCGATGTGTTATGCTGAGCGCGGAAATATTTTCCGGGTCGCTGGGAAAAATGGAGTGCACACCCACGTATACACGCTTTGACCACATTTATACAGGGGCTAAATTTTTTCACCGAATATCTTCCGAGTTTTATAATGACATATCTCAAAGCCAAACTGTGGAGCGACTGCCGCATTGGTTAGCGCACCGCGCTATCCATCCGGTGACCTGAGTTCGATTCCTGGCCAACATCAGCGGCGAGTGGTGTTCACTGAACCGGTAGTGGTCCTTCCTCTAGCCCTTCACCAACCTGTGCCGACCAGCCATGGTGAAGTATGGTCGACTGTGGCTTGACAGAACACAGATTATTATTTTCTATTAAATTTAGCAGACAATCAGTCACCCTTGTTATTACATTCCTGTCTGGTTGGGCCTTTAAAAAAAAAAACACCAGTGCCTTTGCAAATAATTTTCTTTTATAATTATGAATACTGTCATTTTAAATTAGGGCAGTTCCACCAATTAGCCAACATCACGATCATAATTTCCAAACCATCTCTAATAAACACGGGTTGTCATTGTGATGGTAATTATCTACGATTTAGGAAAGAGTGGCTCATTTATAGAAGAAGTTGATGGATTGAGACACACACAGAACTGAATGCGTCATCACCACCATCCCAGCGTGGAGGAAATGGTGCGTTTATCCCGCGTACGTCCGACACCACCGCGGTATCTCAAGAACGTTTCTGTCCCTTATCGAGAGAGGTGGACACACTAATTAAAACTATTTGACCATATTCTTTGGGTCTTTCGGTAAAGTCACGTAGATAGGTTCAAAGAAAATAAAAATGAAAACTACGACGTTCCGATCGCAACACAAGCGGTCGTCTTTTCCTGAAGATGGCCGCTTGTGTTGCGATCGAAATGTCGTAGTTTTTTTGTTATTTTCTTTGAACCTATCTATGTGACTTTACCGAAAGACCGAAAAAACATGAATTCCTGCAGTCACGAAAGCTTTAAGCCACTATTTAACCAGGTAAGGCCTACTGAGCTATATAGCTTTTTTTCAGAAGCGACCTGGCCACAAATGATAGCTCAACCGAGTGGCATCGCACGTGGAAATGTATAGCAGCCAAATACTCTAAACGTATGTTTCTAAAACATGGAGGGAAAAACTTGAGGACCCGGAGAAAAATCCACGCGACCACGGGGAGCACATGCAAACTCCAAATATACAGCAGCAGGCGTCAGGGTCGGGATCAAACCCACGACCTCCTGTATACCAGGCGAGGCAGTTAACATTTTGCCACCGTGGCATCCGAGAGTCCCTAAAGTGGTCGGCACACTCTGCCCAAGTAAAGAAAAAATCCACTTCACGATTCTACCAACGATTGCCCACGTCTTGAACGCGTCTCAAACCTGTACATCTGAGGCCGTGCAACTGTCCGTTGAATACTTCCCGCCTGTCCATTCACAGGAGCGCACTTCGCAGTGATGCAGGTGGTTGCATAATCTTGCTGTACATCGTCGGCTTATGTAATTCGTACTGTTCCTGTGGGGTTTATTGAAATCTTATTTCCAACCTGAGGCATTAACACAGAATCTGCCTCACCATATCAGTTTGAAGTCATTTGTTTATCTTTCCTATACTCTGCACTCCTTTTGTGTTTCGTATTGTTTTTATTTTTTTGACGTTCTGACCCCGTGCCCCTACTGGACATCTGTGAAAAAGAGCTTCATAGCTCATCAGATTCCTCCTCCAGTATAAATAAATAGTCTGATTCCGAGTTGCCCCTTTGTCTATCCGACACCGCCGCCTATTTGGTCGCTTGCCTGTGACCCAAATCACCCTCGACGCGCCCAGTCTCATCAGCTGTCCAACGCTGAGCAGGGTTGAGGCTGCACAGTGCTTGGATGGGCAATCACAAATGCATAACACAGGTGCTCCAGGATCCCGCGGGGCCACGCTGTCAGCGAAAGGCGACAAGAGCAGAAAAATAATTTATTGTACTGCACTACCCTCCGGCGCCTATGCTTCCCCAGCTTTACCAACCCGCACACTGACCAGGGCGGTGAAGTATGGTCAACCAGCCCCCACAACCCGCACAAGGTGGGGGAGTCTCGTTTTTCGTTACTGTGGAGCAGTAAGTACATCATAGCATAATTCCATTCTGTGTCTCCACATTCCCGTACGTATGTTGACATTATTTCGTACTGTACGTAGCCAACCGCGCTAATTGGAGGTGCGGGGGAACGACGACAAACTAAACACAAAGAGCAGTTCTAAAGAAATGAGTTTTCAATCTAGATGACGATTCAAAAGTGTGTAGCTCCAGTGGCTTCCTACTATCAGAAGGAAGAGCGTTCCTGACGGCCGCGGAAGGACATCTGGGCGCCACGGTGGCAAGATGTTCACTACCTCGCCTGGTATCCACGAGGTCATGGGTTCGATCCTGACCCTGACGCCTGTACATTTGGAGTTCGCATATTCTCCCCGTGGTCACGTGTATTTTTCTCCTGGTCCTCCGGGTTTTCCCTCCGCGTTTAGAAACACGCGTTTTAGAGTATTTGGTCGCTATAGATTCCCACACGACAAGCCGCCGCCTCGTTGATCTATCACTTGTGATTGCCAGGTCAGTGCGCATTAAGGTTAAATACAAAATGGTGTCGTTTCAGTTTAGAATCCGCGCAATGTAATCGTTAACATAATCGTTAATGATCATTAATGTAATCGTTAATATTCAACCCATTAATGTTGCCGCTTGCCTCTTACAGAATTCCGCGAGACGCGGGCCGGGCAAGACTTCTTCGAGACGTGCCAGAACCCGGAGCTCTGCTGCAAGCTGACGCTGCAGGTGAACACGTCGGCAACAACGGCGGCGGGGCAGACGCAGGAGCGGGAAGATTCGGCCCGTCTCGCTCGATCACGCGGCCGCTACAAATAAATCAGAACCTCGCTCGTCCTCGTGGCACGTGTAGAGACGGTGGATGCAGGTGTTTACATTCGCGTTCAAGTGCATTTGAGCGTAAGTTAATGGGTGAAGGCGCAGCCCTGCAATTGCTTGCTCACGCCACTGCTGGCGGAATGGTGCCTCCAACTATAGCCACCTCCAGACAGAGCCCCTCGGGAGCGTCATTTTGGACTTCTATTCCCATGCTGGCCAACACGCATGTATGTTTGTATGTATGTACGTATGTTGAACTTCTTTCGCGCCGTACGCAGCCAACTCTGCTCATCGGAGGTACGGGGTAAGGACAACGAACTAAAATAATAAGAGGTGTGAGTAACCCACACTTTACCCCACCGTGGCGTACACATTTGTACTGCTGGGTGGACAGTGGTGGCGAGTTAGTGAGTGGGAGGGAAGATAGATTTCAAAAAACGCCTGCCATTGTTTCAACCGCCGCGCCAGGAGATGGAATCGGACCGGCGACCACCTGGATTGCAGGTGCAGGGCGTTGCTCGCCATCGCACCGCTGTGGTGGCGGCCTCCACGGGTCATCTACGAACCGGGAATAATCGCCTCCTCGGGGCACGACTCCACGCGTGTATTGCGAGTAGCACGTGCGCTCAACGGACCGTTGCAGCACGAGACCACGGTGGGGGTGGCATACCTGCAAACCCCTCGTCAGTGCCCTACTTTATTACAGACCAATTCAGACCGTATTGGTCACCCCGTGCCCCTTATAAATCTCAACGTTCAGCCTGCAAAGTCCCATCACAAGGGAGATACACAAATAGAAAATGTTTTTAATTACCCCGTATTGAAACGGCTGTACGCTGTATAGGCCTGAAAACTCAATTTCCCTGTACAAGATTACGGGGTGAACCGTATGGGTCGACCAGCATTGGGGGGGGGCGGGCGGAGATGGCGGCGGCGGCCTGGGAAAGACCCCAGCGCGTTTGCCGGTTACGATGAAGGAGACCTCGCCTGCGTTGGTTCCGTTAATTTTTATTCTTTGTTTCCGCAGCCGATCCAGAGATTTGCGCTCGACGCCGCCATCATCTTCTCCGACATCCTGGTGGTGCCGCAGGTCAGAGGCCGCGCGAATGACGACGGCGATCTCGCCGCCCCACGCCTACGATCCGAGTCGCCCAGACCCCATCGGACCTGGGCAGCTAAGCTGGTTGTAGCCTGGGTAGCGCTTTTGATGACTGCTTGCCTTGCGTTAAAAAAAATAAACAATAACAACAGGTGTTGCAGGCTGCTGCGGGGCTATGTTGTGGTCAGCGGAGGGGCATTGCAGAGAGAAATCCATTGGTGCACCGTCCTATGCTCCGTCGGCTACGCTGCCCGCATTCACCAACTCGCACTGACCAGCGCGGTGAAGTATGGCCAGACAACCCCCATGACCCATGCACGGTGCGAGGAGTGCTCTCACCCATCAGCGAATTGTTTAAAGGGCTTTACATGTACAATAGTACATACCCCGAGGAGACGATATGGCTCAACGGGGGACGTGTCTTGTGGATGATTGCGTGCGTGTACGCCTGCATGTAAATGTGCACGTGTGCTTCACAATTGTGTCTGCGGGTCCTCACGTGCGTGTACGTGGGTGTGCGTGTGTCTGTGTCGAGCGGTGGCGCTGCGGTTGGTGCACTACCCTACGGACCTGGCGACCCGAGTTCGATTTCAACTCGCCAGCAATAGTTGCGAATAATATCTGAACCGGTGACGGGCCTCCTCCCCTCTGCCGACTCAGCCTTAAATTAGTACCTGGTTCAGTGTGTGTGAAACATGAGCACTGGGGAGACAAAGGCAGGCAGGCATGGCGTTGACACAACAAACATCTAAACTATTAAACCAAACTATTTCTATTTTACCAGGTAAGGCCCACTGAGCTAAGCGACCTGGCCACAAATGAGAGCCCGACAAATTGGCTTATCATCACGTGGAAATTTATAGCGGCCAAATACTCTAAATGCGTGTTTTTCTAACTGTGGAGGGAAAATCCGGAGGACCCGGAGAAAAATCCACGCGGGGAAAACATGCAAACTCCAAATATACAGGTGTCAGGGTCGGGATTGAACCCACAAACTCCTGTAGACCAGGCGAGGTAGCTAACATCTCGCCAGTGGCGATTGATCTCTGAATTAGTCCACACAAGCCACTCATAGGCCCGCGCCGGCCTTCATAGCTCCTCGCTGCAGCACCTGCCGCAGCAGTAGTCTTATAACGATTCACACGGCGTTGGGGGTACCTGCGTGTTGCGCACTGTATGCCGTTAAACTTCTTTCGCACTGTATGTAGCCAACCGTGCTAATCGGAGGTGCGAGGGAAAGACAACAAACCAAACACAAAGCAATTGTAAAGACAATAGTTTTCAATCGATATTTAAAAGTGCATAGCTCCGGTGGCTTCCTAGTGTCGGAAGGAAGAGCGCGTTCCAGACGGCCGCAGAAGCGCATCTCAAAGCTCGCGATGCGGTGACCGCCGCCTTTCTTCCCCGGATCATCAAAAGCCGCCGCTGCTGTTGCGAGGATGACCGGAGTGTCCAGCGAGTTGCATCTCGGTTCGTGCGTGACGAGGGCGATGTCGGCGCGTGGGCCAGGCGATGGGCATGGAGGTGGTGATGACCCCGGGGAAGGGCCCCACCTTCCCGCAGCCGCTGGCCGACCCCGCCGACTTGTCGCGTCTCCGCGAGCGCGTGGACGTGCACCGGCACCTGGGCTACGTGTTCCGCGCCATCACGCTCACGCGCCACCGCCTGGAGGGCCGCGTGCCCCTCATCGGCTTCTCCGGGGCCCCCGTGCGTAACTCCGCCCCCCCCCCGCCATCCACTGCCCCCTCCCGTCCGTCTATTGCAGTGTACACACCGCCCGAGCGACTCCGGAGTCGCAGAGTTGGTTAAGAAGAATATGGGGAACCGGTCACGGCAATGTGGAACTTACACCTCCGACGCATAGCATGGGAAACACGCACACGCGTTGCACACATGTGGATCCCACACACGTTGCTGTGCGCAACGCGTGTGGGATCCACGGGTACACGATAACGCGCGGCGCACGTGCGGGTACGTTGTATATCCGGCCGGGTGACTCGGAGGCAGAGTTCAAATACTGGTTGTGGAGTTGACTCGGCCCATCATGCCGCTGGGCCCGATAAAACTAGTACCACTTTTGTGCGGAAGTCGGGAATGGTTGTCCTATGGAGGGACTCGCCCGGATTCTAGGAACGTGGAATTTCCACTTCTGGCCCTGGCAGGGCTGTAATCAGGAGATGAGCACAAACGTTTCATTGCTCACATGAGCAGGAAACCACTGTGAGCACCAAACGGTCCAATCAAACATCGGCAGCAGGTTGACATGCGCACTTACTATTTTCATATCCCGTACCTTCGATTAGCACGGTTTGCTATGTACGGTGCAAAAGAAGTTCAACACACATACGTAACATACATACGTGTCAGATCACATTCGTTTTATTTCCCCAAACAATATTCCCTCTCTTGCGGTACCCATCTTTAATGAGAACTCTCTCAATGCTAACGCGGTTACCTTGCTATCGCGTGTTTTTGTGATCCAGAGATTTTAAAAAATTCAGAAAATCATCGGTAGCATTTACCACCCTGCGTAGTACCGTTAGCCATTTTTGGGCCTGAGGCTCAAGGACCCCCAAAATATCCTTGGTTCTTTCGGTAAAGTCACGTAGAAGGGAAACAATAACATTTTCTTGCTGTGGTTTTCACACCTGATGATGATTGCTTGTGTTGCAGTCGAAACGTCGTGAGAATTTTGTTTTATATTTTTAATATTTTATTGTTTCCCTTCTACATGACTTTACCGAAAGAACCAAGAATATGAATCCCTGCAGTCACGAACGCTTTAAATCAAAAGACCCCCAAGATGTTGAGTGAAGTCTTCCCCTTTTCGCAGTGGACGCTGATGACGTACATGATCGAGGGCGGAGGCTCCCCCACGCAGTCGCGAGCCAAGCGGTGGCTCTACCAGCACCCGGAGGCGAGCCACCGCCTCCTCTCCTCGCTCACCGGCGTCATCGTCGATTACCTGGTGGGCCAGGTGGCCGCCGGGGCACAGGTGCTGCCCCCCACCCCCGCCTCCCTAACCCCCCCCCCCCCACCTCACCACATCACCATCATTACCACCACCAAAGGCAAGGATTCCCCGTATAGCCGTGACGGACTGTTGGGGCAAGTGCTGTTAGCGTGCACCTATAAAGGCCGGCACGGCACACGACGGGGTGGTGTGTTCCGAGTGGTGATGTTTGCACGTTGCACCAGGTACTCATTTGAGGCCGAATCGACCTAGGGAAGGCCCAGGACCGGTTCAGACAATTTTCATCGGTGTTGGTGGCCGTGAGCGGGAATTGAACTCGGATCGCCGGGTTCGCAGCACTGCGCCACCGCGCCTCCAATTAACACGTTTGGCTACATACGATGCGAAAGAACATACAGACATACACACATACACTCCACAGACATGTGCAAAGCCCCCCCCCCCCCGCTCCGGGAAGATTGAAGTAAAATAAATATTGAAAGGGGGGTAAAAGGCGCTGTTCGTGACGATTTGTTACCGGTGGTGTTTCTACTGCGCAGGTTTTCAAGCGGTACTCCAATTGTGAGAGAGTAGGATAGACGCCCTCGAGGGCAGTGGTTCTTAAACGTTACTGCAGCCTCGCAACCCTTTGGTTCTCAATCGTAAAAAATATATATAATGTTAAATACATAGTCTTTGATGAAACAAAGAAGTTACTTACATGCCCGTGTTTAATTTGTGTTTTGATCATTTACCTTCTAAAAAACATCTGGCCATGTCTCGGACCCCCAGAAAGGGCATCTCACACCCCCAGGTTTTAAGAAGAACCACTGCGCTAGAGGGTGAGAGAGTATTTTGGCCCGCCCGTAGAATTTGGAATCTGGGATCCGATTGCTACAGATGGCTCCTTAGCTGTGTGTGCGGGTCGCACCGCCTGCTGTTTGGCACGACGTCCGACGTTTCTCTCCGCGTGCTGGGAGCTTCTTCATGACCTGAATATGAATTCAGCACGTGGAGGCTCCTTGACTCGGCCCATCATCCCTCCAGTGTCGATGAAATAGGTACCGCTCTGTGTGGAAGTAAGTGGTGCTCCTATAGATAGACTTCACGATTGCCATAGGAATGTGGAATTTGCACCTCCCTCAATGGTCATTTGAGCAGTAGGTCAATTTGACTGTAACATTTCATCCTCGGTCGTCCGCCCCAATCATCGTTGGATACACAGCAGCATTACCCGCCATCACCATGTTCCGTCAGCTGAACGCTATCACTGGAACACTTAGGGAAATCCTTAAAATAAATTGGCCCTTTTGGCGATTACTTTGGGCGAGAGAGGGAGGCAAGGTGGCGGGGGGGGGGGAGGGAGGTGGAGGCGTCGCAAGGTAATTACGGGCGCTCCTAACGAAGACACCGTTTAGTTTGTGCCCGCCATTAATCTGTCATCGGCCCGTTAACAATGAGGCTTCCTCGTTAGCTCATAATTATCGCTCTTAGGATGATCTTCACGGCTTAAAACAATCCGAGCGTCTGCCCCGCTCGGACGAGCGTCACACACCGCTCCTCCACGTTCAAATTCGGCGGCCCTCATCGAGTGTCAGAAATTCCACGTTCCCATGGCAGGGACTGGTCGCTTCACAGGACCGTCGCTGTCGACTTGCCGCAAAGCGGGCACCCATTCTGTCGTCTCCCGGGTCGACTTTCGAGCCGAGATTGTGAACTCGTGGGCGTTGTGAGTGAACTCACAAAAGTCCTCATTGAATCAGTCGTCATGGTTACTCTTATCAGTGTAAGAGTAGCGCGAGCGTGGGGAGCGGTAGCGTAGTGGCTAGCACGCTATGCTACGCACTCGGCGATGAGTATAACAATAATTTCAATTTATCAAGCGCCCTTCAACAATCATTCTCAGGGGCCCGGTGCGGTGTGTGAACATCAACACTGGGGAGGCAAAGGCAGCTGGCTTGGTGCTGACCACACCACTCTCTCGTACGCCGTGCCGGCCCTCATAGGTCCTACTCGCTAACAGCACTTGCCCCAACGGTCTGTGAAGGCTACACGGTTGGGGGGGGGGATCTTTGTCTGTCTGTGCGTAGGCTCTGCAGGTGTTTGAGTCTCACGCCGGCTGCCTGGGCCCGACTCAGTTCTCCGAGTTTGCGCTGCCGTACCTGCGGGAGATCGCCACGCGCGTCAAGCAAGGCCTGCGTGATGCGGGCCTCGAGCTCGTCCCCATGGTAACGACGCCATCGTTGTCATGCACGTCATCGTCGTTTCGTTTTAAAGATGATGACCGTTTGTGTTATGGTCGAAACGTCGTGAGAATTTTTTATTGTTTTATATATATTTTATTATTATTTTATTGTTTCCCTTCAACGTGACTTTACCGAAAGAGCTAAGAATATGAATTACTGCAGTCACGAAAGCTTTAAATGAAAATTTAATCTACATCTGATTCATGAGAACACAATTTTTAAAAATGTACTGCAGTCAATCACTCACTGGCAGTCAGTTGCCTCCTTATCGTTCTTTATCGCTACATTCATGGTCACTGTTCCCGTGAATGTCATTAGTTGATTCCTCCACCTGTGTTGAGGTCTCTGCCAGACACTGACCGTCTTGTCTCATCCTGCACACTGTTCAACCAGCACCACACTGCAGGTCAACACAACACACCCACCCACGCACCCACCCATGCACCCACCCACGCACCCACCCACCCACGCGCCCACTCACCCGCTCACTTATCCGCCCACTCATCCGCTCACCTGCTCACGTACGCACCCACCCACTCACTCACCCGCTCACTCACCTGCTCACGCTCCCACTAACGCACCCACTCACTCACCCGCTCACTCACCTGCTCACGTACGCACCCACCCACTCACTCACCCGCTCACTCACCTGCTCACGCTGCCACTAACGCACCCACTCACTCACCCGCTCACTCACCTGCTCACGTACGCACCCACCCACTGACTCACCCGCTCACTCACCTGCTCACGCTCCCACTAACGCACCCACTCACTCACCCGCTCACTCACCTGCTCATGCTCCCACTAACCCACCCACTCACTCAACTGCTCACTCACCTGCTCACGCTCCCACTAACGCACCCACTCACTCACCCGCTCACTCACCTGCTCACGCTCCCACTAACCCACCCACTCACTCACCCGCTCACTCACCTGCTCACGCTCCCACTAACCCACCCACTCACTCACCCGCTCACTCACCTGCTCACGCTCCCACTAAGGCACCCACTCACTCACCCGCTCACTCACCTGCTCACGCTCCCACTAACGCACCCACTCACTCACCCGCTCACTCACCTGCTCACGCTCCCACTAACGCACCCACCCACTCACTCACCCGCTCACTCACCTGCTCACGCTCCCACTAACGCACCCACTCACTCACCCGCTCACTCACCTGCTCACGTACGCACCCACCCACTCACTCACCCGCTCACTCACCTGCTCACGCTCCCACTAACGCACCCACTCACTCACCTGCTCACTCACCTGCTCACGTACGCACCCACCCACTCACTCACCCGCTCACTCACCTGCTCACGCTCCCACTAACCCACTCACTCACTCACCCGCTCACTCACCTGCTCACGCTTCCACTAACCCACCCACCCACTCACTCACCCGCTCACTCACCTGCTCACGCTCCCACTAACGCACCCACTCACTTACCTGCTCACTCACCTGCTCACGTACGCACCCACCCACTCACTCACCCGCTCACTCACCTGCTCACGCTCCCACTAACCCACCCACTCACTCAACTGCTCACTCACCTGCTCACGCTCCCACTAACGCACCCACTCACTCACCCGCTCACTCACCTGCTCACGCTCCCACTAACCCACCCACTCACTCACCCGCTCACTCACCTGCTCACGCTCCCACTAACCCACCCACTCACTCACCCGCTCACTCACCTGCTCACGCTCCCACTAACGCACCCACTCACTCACCCGCTCACTCACCTGCTCACGCTCCCACCAACCCACCCACTCACTCACCCGCTCACTCACCTGCTCACGCTCCCACTAACCCACCCACTCACTCACCCGCTCACTCACCTGCTCACGCTCCCACTAACGCACCCACTCACTCACCCGCTCACTCACCTGCTCACGCTCCCACTAACGCACCCACTCACTCACCCGCTCACTCACCTGCTCACGCTCCCACTAACGCACCCACTCACTCACCCGATCACTCACCTGCTCACGCTCCCACTAACGCACCCACCCACTCACTCACCCGCTCACTCACCTGCTCACGCTCCCACTAACGCACCCACCCACTCACTCACCCGCTCACTCACCCGCTCACTCACCTGCTCACGCTCCCACTAACCCACCCACTCACTCACGCACGCACTCATGAGTTGGAGCTCGCCGCTGAAATTGGTCATTGCTGGTTGGATTATTAACTTCCTCGGGAGTGGAGGGGTGCGGCGGGGGGGGGGCGGAGGGGGGGCGGAAGGGGGGGTGGAGGGGGGGCAGAGGAGAGGGGGGGCGGTGGAGGACGGTGTGACGACGTGAACTCTAAATCCATTGCCCCCCACTCCCCCCCCTCCCCTAAATTATGACTCACCGCTATTTGTGTGCCCCCTCCCGGTCCCTCCGTCTCACAGATCGTGTTTGCGAAGGACGGTCACTTCGCTCTCAAGGATCTCGCCAACTCCGGCTACGAGGTGGTCGGCCTGGACTGGACCATCAGCCCCAAGCTGGCACGGTGAGGCCGGGTGCCAGGACAATACAATAGCGGCATCGTCTTCACCGCCACCATCATCACCATCATTGATCAACGACGGGCATTGGAGAGCAGATGGTGGGAGACTGGTTGGGCAGATCTGTAGGATTCTGTCTATCTATGGGTCTCTATGTGAGACTATGGGTCTCTGTGTGAGTCTATGGGTCTCTGCATAAGTCTACGGGTCTCTGCATAAGTCTACGGGTCTCTGCGTGAGTCTGTGGGTCTCTGTGTGAGCCTGTGGGGTCTCTGTGTGGGTCAATTTGTCATCATAATCATCGCCGCCATCATCATCATCATCGTCATCATTGATACCGCTCTCATGATAATTAAAATTATTCATTAAAAAGGAAGTGGGCTCGGGCAGGACTCGTCGTTAGAAGGCGATCGGATGATGCCCCGTGGTCGAGACTTCACGTCTGAGCGACAGCCAAGGGAGGGAACGCGCCCCAGAGGACGTCCACCGTGGAGACGGAGTGACGCGTTGAGGATCGCGTGCAGGTGGCGCTGCGTAAGGCCGTGGCGTTGCCGGATCGTGAGGGATGGCGACGCCGTTGGGGAGGCGATTCATCCAGCAGCGGAGTGACTGTCGCGGCTGACAGTGGCGCTGTGGTTTTGTCGATGTGGTTCTGCAGGCAGCAGACGGGAGACGAGGTGACGTTGCAGGGAAATTTGGATCCCTGCGCACTCTACTCGCCCAAGGTTTGACTCCCGATCCAGTGACTCACGAGCAGAATTCACCTGGTGGCTTTGAAACTTCCTTTCGATAACAGTCACAAGTACACCCCTACCGCAGCGTCACACCACTACCGCAGCGTCACACCACTACCACAGCGTCACACCCTAACCACGATGTCACACCCCTACCACAGCATCACACTGCTCCCACATCACACCCCTACCACAGCGGCACACCCCTACCACGTCACAACCCTACCACAGCATCACACCCCTATGTCACACCCTAAGCACGACGTCACACCGTGCTTCGCACACCCTAACCACGACGTCACACTCTTACCACAGCGTCACACCACTACCACAGCGTCACACCCCTACCACAACGTCACACCCTAAGCACGACGTCACACCCTAAGGACGACGTCACACCGTGCTTCGCACACCCCAAGCACAACGTCACACCCCTACCACGACGTCACAACCCTACCACAGCATCACACCCCTATGTCACACCCTAACCACGACGTCACACCCCTACCACGACGTCACACCCTAACCACGTGCTCCCTCTCTCTCCCCCATGGCCGTCGTGGTGCAGGAGCGGCTGTGCGAGCTGGCGGGGGAGATGGTGCGGGCGTTTGGAACGCGTCGCTACATCGCCAACCTGGGCCACGGCATCTACCCGGACATGGAGCCCGAGCACCTGGGCGCCTTCGTGGACGCCGTTCACCGGCACTCGCGCAGCATCAACGCCGCGTGAACGCGCCGCCCTCCCACGCGTGAACACGCCCGCCCGCCCAGCCACCCATCCACTCGGCCATCCGCCTGCCCAGCAGTGGTGGCGTGCCAAACACACCACCCTCCCCCTGCCCCCGCCCTTGACCCCCGCACCCCCCCCTGACCCCCGCACCCCCCCCTGACCCCCACCCCCCCCCCCCCTAGACCCACGCCCCCCCCCGCTTGACTCCTCCCTCTTGATCCCCCCCTGCACCCGACCAATATTATCCATTGTAGAGGTTTTTTTTTGTTGGGTTAGATCACGTAAATATATGAATGTGTCGTTAAACCCGCCACCACCCGACACAGCCAATAAAGTGGAGGTTTGTCACGTAAAACAAAACGGAGCCAATTCGTTACTAATTCAGCACTGACGGGTTGTGTGTTGGAGACTTAAACCCACAGCAGGTTTAACGACATGTTGATGTTTACGTGATCTAACGCCCCCTCCCCCCCCCCCAAAAAAAAAGACCCCTTCTGGATGAAAACCACGCCGGTTTTGCTTTTGACAATCAAAGCGCGAGAGGGCGGTGCACCAATGCGGCGGTGTTGTCCTGAGATCAACTTCTAATGGGTGAGGTGGCGGGGGGGGGAACCCTTTATAGCTACCGCTTTGTACCATGACATTGCAATAAATGCACTCAATTTGGTGCGAGAGCTGCGAGATGTTTACGGCTTTCGCCGTCGGCGCGTTCGCCACTTGATGTCTTTGCAGAGGGTGTTCGCGGTTCGAATCCAGCGGCCGCCCTGGTTAATACCGCCGGCGTATAATGACCATAATCAGACCGGAGGAATCCGATGAGCTCTGAAGCTCTTTTCCACACGTGTCGCAGGATGGCAGCGCTGTCCTCCTCGGCACCGCCTGCTTCACTTCACGGTGGTCGTTAAAGATCCCGTGACGTCACTCGCAAGAGGAGGTCGTCGTGCGCCCACGTACGGGTCCAGAATTGCCACACTACCTTTTGTGAGTGTAGTTAAATTTGTTACGTACAGCCCTTTGAGATAAGTTCAGTATTAAGGCGCTTTATACTGGTAGGAACCTCCTGGTTACACCACCAGCCCACAGGGGATTATTGTGTACGTCTGTCCGTCGTGCATCCAAAAATGGGAGGGGTGGGGCTGGGTGGAGAGGGGAGGGTGGGGAGGGAGGGGCTGGGTGGGGAAGGGAGGGTGGGGAGGGGCTGGGTGGGGAGGGAGGGGCTGGGTGGAGGGTGGGGAGGGGCTGGGTGGGGAGGGTGGGGCTGGGTGGGGGGTGGGAGGGGTGGGGCTGGGTGGGGAGGGGCTGGTCACCCCGTGGTGCCCTTATAAAACTCAACGTTTAACCTACTCACGCCGGCTTGTGCCCGCCCTCACAGTCGGGCATATTTGCGGAATACACCACGTGGTGCCGCCGTTGACCCTGGCCATTGACCGAGCAACCCAACGTTCCTACCAGCTCCCTCTGCAGGAATGTGTTAAAGTAGAGGTTATTATATTACGGTATTCCACAGAAATCACACGGCAAATTAGTCAATTGGAATTCGACACGCAGCAGCAATCGTCACCCCCTACTAGCAGCGGATCAATGCCTCAGGGTCACTTTCTAATTATCTCCAGAGTTCTCACCCTGGTGAAACAAAATTCAAATTGAACTTGGTGGTTTGAAACTGTTGAGACAACAAACACACGTGGTGTGGTTATTATACAGCTGGGTAGACATCCCTTGTCGACAGCCCTGCAAAGCCAGTGGTGGAAATTCCACATTCCTACAGTGTGGGCCGAGTCCATCCAAGGGACGACATTGACTTCCCCGCGAGGTGGTACTTATTTTATCGAACTCCCGGAGAGATGATTAAACTATTAAAGTTTTTATTTTACCAGGTAAGGCCCACTGAGCTGTATAGCTTTTTTTTTTTAAACGACCTGGCTGTCACAAATTGATAGTTCAACGAAAGTGGCTTATCACGTGGAAATGTATAGCAGCCAAATACTCTGAACGCGTGGTGATGTTGATTATTAATGTGGAGGGAATAAACGGAAGACCCGGAAAAAAAATCCACGCGACCACGGGAAAAGAGAGACACAAACTCCCAAATATACAGCAGGCGTCAGGGTCTGCGTTGAACTCACGACCTCCTGTATACCAGGCAAGGTAGTTAACATCTCGGGCATTTGAGCTCGCTGTTCCAGATGATCCCCGTGAGCCTGGTTCGTGGGCTCCACACGGGAAGTGTTTACACGGCCGGCATTTCACCGGCGATGCCAATTCGTGTTTTCCTTGGACCCAAAAAACCAATTTATAATTGCAATGAAACAAAGAACAAAAAAAATAGCAATTACGCGATTACGAGTAGCGGTGGGATTAAGGCGACTCTCGAGGGGGAAGGATCCCGAGATCGCTCCGAACGCTTCCCAATCGACCACGCGGACGTCCGGGGGGGGCGGGGGGGGGTGGCAGCGGGGGGCGACACCCGCGCGTGCGATGAGCCGTGAATCGTTGCAGGAGCCACGTGCAATCTGTAATTATTTGCCGTGTAATTATTTTTCATTTGAACTGTCAAACGGCGGCTCAGAAAATACAATCGGTGTGGGGGTGTGGGGGGGGGTTAGCGAGACATAAGCCGTCATTGTTTAGTCCAGTCCCAAGCCAACCGAACCCGAACGCTCCCCCCCCCCCTCTCTTCCGCGTTGGTGCCTTTTGTCTCAACGTCCACCTCCTGGCGTGCCGTCCCGTGGCGGCGCTTCATAGGTGGTCGCTAGTGGCCCACTTCCCACCACCCCCCCCCCACCCCCCCCAACAGTCTGTTAAGGCTGTTGGGGGGCATGTGCGCCCGGGGGGAGACAAAGGCGCGCGGGCGTGGTGATGACCTCGCCAACAATTCGTGTGCCGTGTCGGCCTTCATAGGTGTCCGCTAGTGACCACTTGCCCCCAGCAGTCTGTTAGGGCCACGTGGGGGGAGGGGGATCTTTGTTTTTTTGTTTGTTCGCATACAAATTACGGTCTTGTTGAAGGATGGATGGACTGGGCCCTGTCATAGCCACGTGGATTTCCCACCGACCGCTGGCTCAGGGGGGCGCCTATGGAGATCAACGAATCGTCATTAACAGCAGCCACGATGTATCCACTGCTGGGTGAAGGCCTCCGTCGACACACAGTTTCCACCTGTCCCGGATTTAACCGGGACGGTTCCGGTTAAGTCGTCTCTTGTGCACGGGTGCTGCTGACATGGATGTCGTGTTGAACTTTATCGCGGTATTCTGCACCAGCTCTTTGATGATTGATCCGGACAGATTGTGAAATAACGTCCCCGGTTTTTTACTGGACATCTGCCCTCCCCCCAAAAAAAGAGCTTCATAGCTCATCGGATTCCCGCCCCCCTCCCCCGGTCTAAAAATAAAGACTCTGTTTGGCCTACATTGGAAAATAATGTGGCAATCTTACTGCCTATGCAGAGGGAGTCGGGGTCCGCCTCCCCTTCCCACTGATCCGAAGTTGACTGAAGACTTCCACACTCTCAAACTGGCCGCTATAAAGGGACCCAACAACCCACTTGCTGCGCTGCCGTCTCGTGATCATCTCAACGGACCATCGGCGCAATGTCTGTGCGATCCACCAACCTTCACCATGACGAGGGTGAAATGCACCCCCCCAAGCCCCCCAACGAGATGCTACAGGAACACGAGAATCAGGAGCATGAGCAAGAGCGGCAATGTCGTCATCATTGAGATCGTGAGAATCTTCTCCACCATCTGTATCAGTATAATTAGCAGATTGAATCAGTATGAGCCTTTTCAGCAAAAGCGTCCGCAACAACACAACGATCATCATCGGAAGCTTCAGCCACGGAAGCATCGTCGTCACCATCATCAGCAGCACCATGGGGGCGAATTTTGACTTAAACCAAGAACACCATAGGGACGGTGAACTTGCCGAGCTGTTTGTTTTAAACATTTTTTTTGCTGCCAGTCTAATCGGGGTGAACCTTGCTGGCCACGGTCAACCTGTGGTGGTTCCCAGGTCTAATACTGGTAGGAACCTCCTGGTTACACCACCAGCCCACAGGGGATTATTGTGTCCGTCCGTCCGTCGTGCATCCAAAAATGGGAGGGGTGGGGCTGGGTGAAGAGGGGAGGGTGGGGAGGGAGGGGCTGGATGGAAAGGGGAGGGTGGGGAGGGGCTGGGTGGGGAGGGGAGGGGCTGGGTGGGGAGGGGAGGGGCTGGGTGGGGAGAGTGGGGAGGGGCTGGGTGGGGAGGATGGAGAGGGTGGGGCTGGGTGGGGGGTGGGAGGGGTGGGGCTGGGTGGGGAGGGGCTGGGTGGGGAGGGTGAGGCTGGGTAGGGAGGGGCTGGTCACCCCGTGGTGCCCTTATAAAACTCAACGTTTCACCTACTCACGCCGGCTTGTGCCCGCCCTCACAGTCGGGCATATTTGCGGAATACACCACGTGGTGGTGCCGCCGTTGACCCTGGCCATTGACCGAGCAACCCAACGTTCCTACCAGCTCCCTCCGCAGGAGAATGTGTTCAAATGTCTCTCGCGCGGTGGGAATCAAGGGGGAGGATAACAGTGTTCACGATGGTGGGATGGCACGAGTTCTCTCTCTCGGTGCCAGTTGCACATCTCCGTCGCCAGGGGGCGAGACCAGCCTTCTCGCTGGAGGCAGTGTACCCTTTTCTGGCAGAGTTGTGTTAAGGGTCCCGTTCATAAATGACGTCACGCGATTTTGGACGATTTTTTGACCCCCCCCCCCCCGTCACACGGCGTTACAGAAAGTCAGACCCCCGCCTCAAATATGGCGTCACAAAGATCTGCCCCCCCACCCCCCCAAAACCATATTTACATTTTGAAAATATAACATGCTTCGAATCGCTTTAAGCTATTGTCATTGTAGTGCGTATTTAATGTGGCGTTATAACAATTCTATATTTATTTAAAGTTGCGCATTTTGATGTGACGTCGCATTTCTCAAACCTCTCCCTCTCCTCGTCACACATCGTCACAAATGTCTGACCCCCCCCCCCCCCCCCCAGGTGCGTGACTTCATTTATGGACGGCCCCTAAGATGTTCAAGCAACCAAATATAAACCTCTTGCAAGGAATCAAGCGCTGCATGAACCACACGCGTCGCTCGTGGTGAACATGAAAACAAAACACGCTCTGATTTAATGAATGGCATTGTCTGTGAAACTCAGTGGCCTCCACCAGCGTCAGATCAGAGAACGCCGAGAGGCGACCAGTACAAAGACAATGCACCATCAGAGCACTGATAGCTCGCGGTGAGCAGCAATATCACGGGATACCTTTTTTGCTAGTATCAAAGTATGAAAAATACGAATAGGTTTTAGCCTTTATGGCAATAAAACAGGAAGTGTTAAGATATTTAAACGCCAAATAGATACAAGAATAGGGTTTTCCCCTTTTTTTCTGGCAACAGAACAGGTGTTAAGATGTTGATTTAAAGCTTTCGTGACTGCAGGTAATTCATATTCTTGGTTCTTTCGGTAAAGTCACGTAGAAGGGAAACAATTAAATAATAAAAATAAAGCCGTCTCTGTTGTGGACCAATCAGTTTCAAGGACAATTAATCATATTATCAGTTTTTTTTGTTTGCATTCTGACCACAAGCATTGTGGTTAACGCAGACATGATTCATTGTAAAAGGTTTCAGTTTGGTGTCTTAACATCTTAACACCTATTCTTGGTTCTTTCGGTAAAGTCACGTAGAAGGGAAACAATAAAATAATAATAATAACAACCAAGAATAGGTGTTAAGATGTTAAAACACCAAACTGAAACCTTTTACGAGGATTCACGTTACTGCATTAACCACAACGCTTGTGGTCAGAATGCAAACAAAAATCATACTCTGATAATAGGATGCATTGTCCTTGAAACTGATTGGTCCACACCAGAGACGGCTTTCTTTTGAGCCTCGTCTCAAACGGTGTTAGACCAGAGGACGCCAAAAGGCGTACACAGCCCGAAGACAACGCCACTATCAGAGTAATGAGAGCTCGGGGCGAGCAGCTACATCACGGGGCCTCCTTCAACACAGCTGTTTTGTTGCCAGAAAAAAACCGGGGGAAAACCTATTATCATATTTTGGTACTGGCAAAGGAGGTCCCATGAGGTCCCATTTTGTATCCTTCTCACTGCCCATAAGAGAGGGGGTGGGGGGTGGGGTAAGATCGCGTAAATATTTAAATGTGTCGTTAAACCAACCAACACCGGGACACAGCCTCTTAGTAAGCTTTGTCACGTAAACAGAACGTGCCAATTCGTTACTAAAACAGCACACAGGTTGCGTGTTGGAGAGCAAACCCACTACGTTTACAATTAAGAGTGCCGTGACGTTTCGCCAGTAATTACAACCAGCATCATCAGGCGGACAGCCAAGAGTCGTGGAGAAATCCTCCTGCTTCGTGCATAGAGGGATGCGTGCGATGGCGTTACCCGTGAGCCAATCA
Organism: Petromyzon marinus; assembly: GCF_048934315.1. Classification (NCBI taxonomy): domain Eukaryota; kingdom Metazoa; phylum Chordata; class Hyperoartia; order Petromyzontiformes; family Petromyzontidae; genus Petromyzon; species Petromyzon marinus. Next base: position 5,965,818 of record NC_133710.1, on the reverse strand, counting down.
GGTGCGAAGGGTGGTGGCGGGTTCAACGACACGTTCAGCAGACCCACCTCTCTCTCTGCCCACCCCCCCCACCTCCCTCTCTCTAAGGCCTCGACACAGAGGCATTGGGTCTCTGTGTATCTATGTTGTGTGTCGCTCTCTCTGCTTTTGTGTCTGTCTGTGTGTCTCCGTGTCTGTGTTTTGTCTCACTCTCAAATGTAGTTCTACCTGATGACGGTTGCTCGTGTTGCAATCGAAACGTCGTACTCTATCATTTAATTTATTTTCTTTCTACGTGACTTTACCGAAAGAACCAAAGAGTAATTCCTGCAGTCACGAAAGCTTTAAATCAAGTTTGACACATTCATATATTGACGCGATTTCACCCCCCCCCCTCCCTCTATTATGGATAATATTGGTCGCGAAAGCCAGCTGCGTGTTAGGCCTTGTCACTGCACGGCGCTGCTGGAACGAGACCATTCACCTCCTCGTCCCTCCATGTAAAAACAAATTTTCACCGCATCCCATCAGCCACGCAGCCTTTCCTGGAGTAGACAACTTCAGCAGCATCGGTTGAACAACAAGCAACATTTTTTACTCTGGGACCAGTTTCGACATCCAATGTCTCATCAGCATTGGAGCAAATGCCGATGAACTGCCAAGATGTGTTACAGCATCGGCAAGGGGCCCCATCTCTTGTTAGATGTGCGTTTGTGTGGTCTCACACTACAAAGACAAAGATACCCCCCCCCCCCCCCATAGCCTCACGGGACTGTTGGGACAAGTGGGCATTAGCGAGCAGCACCTATGAAAACCGGTACGGCGCACGAGGGGGTGGGTGGCCAGCACCACACCCCACCGCCTTTGTCTCCCCAGTGGCGATGTGTTTACACACCGCACCAGGTACTTATTTGAGGCCGAGTCGACCTAGGGGAGGCCCAGGACAGGTTCAGATAATCGTCACCGGTGTTGGCCGTGAGCGGCAATCGAACTCTGTTCGTCTGGTTTGTAGCGCAGCGCGCTGACCGCTACACTACCGCTCTCCTACATACAATGATCGCCCGTATAGCCTGAACAGATTATTGCAACACGTACTGTTGAGCGAGCACCTATTAAGGCCGGCACAGCGCACGAGAGGGTGGTGTGTGATACGCAACACGGCCGGGCCGCCTTTGTCTCACCAGGTTATGTGCACCTTGAGGACACGTGAAGTGTCGAACGCCCGCTGGCAGGAGGTCACGGGGCAGACCCAGGTGTCACGGGTCGACTGAGATGACTGAGATGACTGGCTGATACTGTGCCAACTTGCTGTGCTTTAGCCACCCGGCGCTCCGCTCGTTGTTGTGAGCGTCGCTCCTCCGCCCTCTTTTGCTGTTGGAGGGCGACTACCTCCAACTGCCCAGTAGCAGCGTCCTTCACGAGCCTCCTCCACAGAGGCCGATCTTGACACCGCTGGTACCAGTCATTGGCAAGTCCACTCAACTCCACATCCTCCTGTACCACATCACTCCATCTCTTCTCTAGCCCGTGCCGCGCCCGTTTAGCCTCACCGGCCGAACAAAAGCTGTTTGGGCATGCGGCGATTGGGCATGCGGGCTACATGGCCCAGCCAACGCAGCCTTGCTTGCCAGAGGAGCTCACCAATGGGACTTTGTCCAGATCTTACACACACAACCGCACAAATGCTACTCGTTTTAGGCCAAGTCGCATTAGAGGAGGACCCCAACAGCAGGTAAGATATTCGCCGCCGATGTTGGCCGCGAGCGGGGACTCGGAACTCGGCTCGCCAAGTTCGTTGCCGCAGGAAGCTGCACGTCCCACGGTCCCAACCGACCCGCGCGGGCTTTGCTGCACACAGGAGGCCCGACCTTGTCGCCGGGTCGAACTCGGCCCACTCTGTTGAGCGGGGGGGGCAAATGTCACGGCGCCGGAGGTCAACAACCCTGGGCGAGGCGTGCGGGCGGATCGACCACGGGCCATGAGGGCCACCAACTACCCCCAACGCCTTGGCCATGGCACGTTCCCACGTAATATGCCGTTGGTATATTTAGTGGGAACGTGCCATGCCCCGGCTGTGGCACTTTCCCACTAAATATGCCAACGTTGGCTCAACTTTGGCTCAACGTTGGCTCAACGTTGGTATATTTAGTGGGAACGTGCCATGCCCTGGCTGTGGCACTTTCCCACTAAATATGCCAACGTTGGCTCAACGTTGGCTCAACGTTGGTATATTTAGTGGGAACGTGCCATGCCCCGGCTGTGGCACTTTCCCACTAAATATGCCAACGTTGGCTCAACGTTGGCTCAACTTTGGCTCAACGTTGGCTCAACGTTGGTATATTTAGTGGGAACGTGCCATGCCCTGGCTGTGGCACTTTCCCACTAAATATGCCAACGTTGGCTCAACGTTGGGACCGTTAGGCCAGCCAACTTTGGCCAAGCGTTCAACGATTACCGGGTTCACGTTGATTTTGCGAAATTCGATTTTGGTTGTTACGATCCGTAAAATATCGTGCACTTTCATTCCCGTGTCTGCGCAAACACGCGCTATGGCCATGGGCAAAGCAGTTTTTTTTTCCCCCAAGCTCCGACGTGCACCCGGCTTAATCCGCACACGAGGTGGTCATCACCCTCAACCATCCCAAAGGTCACGATACAGAGAGAACACACAGAATCCACAACCGCATACATTATCAAACTTTTTTTTTTATTTACCATACCATGGCCGCAGTAATCGGCTAAACAACATTTATACTTTATAAAACTGTAACTGTTACATAAATAAAATTAATATCACAGTGTCGCCTTTTCTTCTCCTAAGTTATTTTTTTAATGTGGGGGGTTTTTTTTCTCCATTTAATAATTTTTATCGATTTTTTTCTCAGCTTTTTTTTTCGTTTTACTCTGTGGAACATTTATACAGAGTGGGGGGGGGGGGGGGCGGTGGGAGGGGAAGGCGGGGGTGGGGGGAGTGCGTGATTGAATTAAAATGATAATAAATAACACATTTGTTTTTTTTTAGATACAAAGTGAGAGAGAGACAGATTTTGTACAACTTACAGCCACAAACATCACCTAACACCCATGCTGCTGCGGCCGCTCTGAGTGTTGGTCAGCCCCCCCCCAAACCCTCGCGTCATTTTCAACCTCTCTCCCTTGCAACTTTCAAACAAAGAATTAAGACGACAACCAAATTCCACTTCTTAATTTGTAAGCATAAAAAAACACTGACGTTATTATTTGTATTCACTATCGTTTTGTAATATATATCTTTATATAATTTTGTTTCCCTTCCTGTTTAATACAGGGCGCGAGCACGCACGCAAGCGCCAATTTCTGTCCAACACGGATAACGTCGCTACCTGCCAGCTGCCCCCGCGTCAAAGAGAACGGCGCAAACCGCTGAGAGACCGGATAAGAAAACAAATGAAACGTGCGTTGAGGAAAGGAACACAGGGAAGGTAAGGGGGGGGGTAGGAAATGGATAACCGTCAAATTTCAACCAAACCGTACAGCAAATTCAAAATAACGAGTTGACCCAATTCTCTTAAGTCTTGAACTTTCTCTTTAACCCTTTCCCGTTCCCGAGACGTCTGCAAGTCGCAGGGTGTGGGTATCTCGTTCACCGCTGAATCTCAGAACACGCCAGTGGTTCAGCGTTCATTTTATTTAGAGAAGCGTAGCGCCGTTTTTTTTTAAAAAAAGACACTGCACTCACCGCAGAAAACCGTAGCGACACGACCGCTCTCTACGATAGCTGGCGCCAAACTGTTCCACACGCCCTCCCGCGTGGCCCTGTGGTAAGCCTCGCTACCGATAAAGTTTATTTTACTTTAGTTTTTCTTCCGGTTCCTTTCCGATGACATATGTACGTCGTCGTAATGGGAAAGGGTTCAAATTGACAGCCCCTGACGATCGCAGGCTCCAGTCAGTCGTGGCCTGAATCGGCGTAATTTGGACAGCAATTGGTTGCCGATTTAGTCGAAGTCGCCGAGTCTGGAGGAGTGGCTCCCACCCTGGTGGTCCCCGCGCGTGCGCGTGCCTGGTCTGCGGACCCCGTTACAGACGCTGTCACGAGTTGGGAGTTAAGCTTGAACATTTTTGAACAAACAAAAAAAATAGAAACGATTGGTGCAACACAGCGGTCACACGGTGGTCCGTCACAAAATGAAATAAAGAGTTGAGGGTTTTCGCCTTGGTCCAGATACAACGTCGGGTTACCCCTGGTTCCAGTCGATGACATCTGCGGAATTTCAGTCAAGTTTAACGCGCCCCCCGTGGATTTCAGTCAGATCGACTAAAGCAAGTCAAATAAAAATTACAACACTGCGTTGACTAAATATCTTTTCTCCCGTCAATTAAATTTTCGCCGGCAAGCTAAAAACACTGTGCCGCTGAGGCCACAAAAAGAGGCAACAGACGGGCAATCAGGGGATGAAACTCAAGGAACCGGGAGGGAGGGTGCGGCGGTGGGGGGGAGAGGGGAGGGGGGTGGGGAGTGCCCCCCATTCCCACTTTCCTATTTTGAAATCTGACAACCAGAACCGAAATGTTAGAAGAGGAGCTGCCCACAAAGCAGCCTCTGTGCAATCTGCAACGCGTAGGGGGAAAAGGAGTTGGGGGGGGGGCGACGGAACGATACAGCATTGTTAAAAACAAACCTACCCCACGACTAAATAAATAAAAATAAAACAATCAAGTGATGTCCAGCTGCGGGAAGGAAAATAAAATAACAAACGCACTTAACGAAAACTGCTGATAGATCGCTGGAGGGCGGGGGGCGGGGGTCAAAGGTCGTGGTTTAGCCCCTTCGTGAGTTCAGCAGCACAGCTGGGATCCCCCTTCCTCGTCCTGGATGGTGATTGGCCGAGCACCGATGGCGGGAACGTTGTCCTTCAGTGCGCCTGATCAGACGGTGTTGTTCAGGGTGAGAGAAGGGGCATTGTGGGGGGGGGGGGGGGGGGGGGGGTTCCACCTGGATTCTGGAGTGGTTTTCACAAAATCACAGGAACGGAATCGACAAACGCTGCCCCTGGAGTCTCGCACAAACGTGTCCCTTGCGTTCTCTTATTTACTTATAGTCAACTTCGTCTTCTTGATATTTTCACACGTAAAAAATAAAAATAAATTTCAGTTCCCCTCCCCTCCCCCCCCCCCCCCAAAACGATCGTGAAAAATAAAATAATTCGACGTATAAAACCGGCCGCGGCATTGAGGTTGTCAGATTATTATTTGGAACGAGGAAACAAAAATAAACGTTATAATATCATCATCATCATAATAACAATAACAGGAGCGAGGCGCGTGGCTGGGGGTTGGAGTCGCGGTGTTCGTCGCGATGTGGGACAGACTTTCGTGGTGGCTGAGGAGGTCGGAGTCGATTACCGAACTACCGACAACCACCATACCCCCAACCCCCCGGGCCTCGTTCCGTTTTTTTTTTTACGAAGGACAATACTGTACTGTAGAGGCTGTGTAACAGTCTGTGCGATCAACGTCCCCACACACTTGGATACAAGATGCCACGCGATTACAAACGAACACACCGACTAAAGAACACAACTGAACAAAAAACGGAGGGAAGGGGGGGGGGGGGTGGTGGTGTGGGAGGGAAACAAAGAAGCGGAGAAATCTCCAACCTGCGACGACGACGACACAAGAGAACGTAAATATTAATGACTTTCATTATTTTCTCACGGTGTTTTTTTTTTTGTGTGTGTGTGTTGTCCTTCGTCACGACGATCCCATGTGTTACTACCATCGTTATCATTTACATTTTTTAAAGTCACAATTCTAATTTACAGGTCCCGCCGCCTTTCTCTCGGAAGCGGGCCGATCATAAATACAAGTTGACGCGCTCGCCACGTCGTCCCCCAGACGTCCCCCCACGACGTGCCCGGCACCACCGTGCCCCCACCCCAATTGCCGCGCACATAACCGGCTCAACGTTCCTAAAGCTCCCCCCCCCCCCCCCCCCCCCCATGGCAGCCAATCATAATTATTCTGCATAGTTACATCGTCTGGCTTTTTACTGATTGGTTGACTTGCTTCTACTGCCGTATTCGACAAGACAAGGAGAGGGAGGGGGGAGGGGTAGAGAAAGAGGGGGGGGCACAGACATCATTTAACAAGTCGGCCACACCGCTCCCCACACCCGACCCCCACCCCCAACCCCGCCTTGCCCCTCTTCCCCTCTCGATAAACTGAACCCCAATTAAGAGACCGCCCCCCCCCAAACCCCCAAATAAAAATCCTAAAATTCTGGCAGCCCTAACAGTGCCCCCCGCCCCCCACTACCTTACCCAGAAACTCGACAGACTGTAGTCATTCTGATATGTGCCATGTGCCCAGCCCCAACGGATTCAAGTATGTTATTCTTTTTATTATAAATTAATATACTTTTTACATTAATTACTTCAAACCTTTCATTGTTTTTTTCTTATGTGTGTATCAGGTTATATACAGTATATGGTAATGCACATTATGCACACTGGCTTTCCCTGAGAGTGTACTTCTCAATGACGCCTAGTTGATGTGTTATAACGGTTCGTGGTGCCGCGTGTCTTGTGGTTTACATTTGAAGATGACATTTTTTTTGAGTGTTTTTTTTTGTATTTTTTTTTCCGACAATTTTTTTTTACGTTTTTTTTGTTTGTTGTTAGTTTTTCGCCGTTTTTTTTTTGTGTGTGCGCGTGTGTTTAATCACCGTTCAAAGATTACAACTCTGCGCGTGTGACCCGATATTTCTGTTTTTTTAAGTTTTTTCTCTATATATTATGTTGTTGTTGTTGTTGTCCGGCGCCGTGGCACACACATCAATCGGCGTACGCCATCTCTCGGAGGTAACATCTTTATTTTGTTTGTTACGCATTGCTGCTGTAAGCTTCAAGTCAGGCAAATGGAGATAGGAATTATTCTCTTTTTCTTTTTAAAGCCTTCTATAATGTTAACAGGAGGTATTTTTGCTTATTAATATCATCATCATCCGTCGTCCGTCGTCGTCCATCGTCGTCATCATAATCATCATAATCGTCGTCGCCGCTGACGCCACGCACATTTGGTTTTGTGTTATAAAGTCGATCAATCGACCGCGCCGTCGGTCGCGACCCCCATGGCGCTCGCCCGCTTTGCCCCCCGTGGAGACGGATCTTCGACGCGGACGCCACGCAACGCCCGCGGAGATTTGTGCCGGCGAGCGAGGGTGGGTGGTGGTGGGGAGGGGGGGGGCTGGGGGGGGGGCTCCTACTACCCCCCCCACACCCCTGCCCCCTCCCCCCGGGAGGTAAACAGGAGCGAGAGAGAGCGAGAGAGAGAGTGAGAGCTTCGCGGCAGGAAACGGCGTTTTGCGATGCGGACGCGGGACCGCCGAACGGAACGCGGGAGAAGCGCGAATGAAACGAAGGTCCGCTTTTCTGTCGCTTTTCCGTCGCTTTTTCTGTCGCTCTCCTGTCGCTTTCCTGTCGCTCCTGTCGCGAGACAAGAGCGACGAGGCAGAGAGAACTTCTGCTGGGTGGGAGACCGTGCGAGGTCCCCTTTCATCGTCGCGTGTCCCGGTGCTGCTGCCGGCTGAGGTGGGCGGGGGGGGGGAGGGGTACAAAGCGTGGTTCGCGCGCGCGCGCGGAAGGTCGCAAAACGACAAGTGAGAAGACGCGGAGGCGGACGGGAGGAATGACGAGGTGGCGGACGGGAGGAATGACGAGGTGGCGGGGGGGGGAGGGCAGAACGAGGTGGACGAAGTTAAACGACAAGGGTGAAGCGTTGGACAGGCACGCGAACGCCGGCAGTCGGTTTTGAAAGAACCCCAAACGCGCAACGCAAAAAATAAAAACTTGTTGACGATAAGCGCGAAAGTACGCACCAACGCAGACGAAGAGGAACGATGAGGTGGCGAAGAAAGTAAGGAAACGATGAAACGGGAGTGGGGGACGTACACAGCGAAGGGAGCAGCAACGCGTGACACCCGCGGAGAGTTGAGAGAGATGCTCGTGGTGACAACAACGGCAGCAACAACCGTGGTGAGTGACGACGATGAGAACGATAAATTATGAAAAGCAGCGGCGAAGGAGAGGAGGAGAAAGTAATGAAGATGACGGCACAGACGAAAGGCCGAGCGACGATCGGCTTGGACCTCTCTGGGAAGTCGGTGGGAGGGGGGGGTGGCGGTCGTGGTCAGAATTTGGCGGAACGATTCTCACTCCCTCTCGAGCGGAGCCCAGTGCCCGCGTGAAAATGTCAAAGGTCAAAAGCGTCGCTTTCGTCTTTGGTGGGGGCGGTGGAAATCAGCGCTGGAAATTCCACGGCCCCATGGCCGGGGGCCCGTATATATATCCAAAAACCAATCGCTGTCGACTTCCCGCGCAGGGCGGTTCTTTATTTCATTGACCCAAGCGAGTCACGATGGGCCGAGTTTGGGGGTGGGGGGGGTGATTGAACTCGCGACCTCCAAAAACCGACGGGGCCGAGCGACTCCGGGCGAGGTGGAAGGAGAGCGGCGAGCGCTACCGAGGGACTGCACTGCCGCAGAGCGCCGGAGTCTCACCTCCACAGTCCTCTGAGATTTCGAAAAGATCAGAATTATCTTTGCGGTTCGAGCACGCCGTCCGTCGGAGTCACAGGCCGAGAGTCGTCATCATTATTGTCGTCGTCATTGTCGTCGTCGTCGCCGCGTTTATTCAACATCACTCAAATACTGTGTTTCCGCGGACCGTTACCGCGCCCGAATCATTCGCGCGGAGCGATCCATTCACAGGTACCCCCGCCGACGCAAATCGGGAGATGCCGACGGGGAAACCGTCACCCCTCGCTCGAAGGCTCGACGCGTCTCCCATCGAACCTCAATATCCGCTTGCCAGAAATCTCCCGACGCTCGCCCGCCCTCCCCCCAATGATACGGAACCATCTCGCTTCCATGATATCCGTCGCAAAGAAAGTTGGGGGGGGGGGGGGGGGTTCAGTGAAAAGGAAATCAGCGGGGTGTCTAGAAATGGATCGCCCAGTAGTGTTTCCCATGATCTACGCTTGGCGCCTTGCCACCATCATCGGCGTCATCGCCGCACGTCGTCGCGGTGCGGTAACGCCGCGTCACCACCACCATCGTCGTCGTCGTCATCATCGTGGTGCGGTAACGCAGTGTCACCACCACGACCATCGTCGTCATCATCGTGGTGTGGGTAACGCCGCGTCACCACCATCATCGTCGTCATCATCATCATCGCGGTGCGGTAACGCAGTGTCACCACCACCACCATCGTCGTCATCATCGTGGTGCGGTAACGCCGCGTCACCACCACCACCATCGTCGTCGTCGTCATCATCGCGGTGCGGTAACGCCGCGTCACACCACCACCATCGTCGTCATAATTGTGGTGCGGTAACGCGCGTCACCACCATCGTCGTCGTCATCATTGTGGTGCGGTAACGCCGCGTCACCACCATCATCGTCGTCGTCGTCATCATCATCGTGGTGCGGTAACGCCGCGACGCGGAGTGGCGGTAGCCCCGCGCGCCGCTCTCTCTCGTGCTCCCGCGGTGCTTCTCTCTCTCTGTGGTGTGCGACGTCGCGATTTTGAACCGGAGCGTAAGGAGAGCGACGGGCGGCTAACAATCCGCTGTGAAGTCACGACACCACACCTGCACTTGTAAACAAAGCAGCGTGGTTAAGGTTTGCATCCTATGCAGGTAGGAGGACGGGGTTTGGGTGCCGGGGTTCGTTTTTTGAGTTCGTTTCGTCACTTTTTGTCGTTTTTTTTTTTTAAAACGATTCCGCTGCCTCGCGATTTATACGCCAAGAGGCCTGGTCCGGTTAGGGCCACGCTGTTTGCTCCAAATCCTCGCGCACGTTGAGCGGGCGGGCGGGCGGGCGAGCGAGCCAAACGAGCGAGCGGTGGTACGGAGATCGGCGTCCACCGCCCCCGTCATTGCCATCGTCGTCGTCATCATCATCATCATCGGAGGGGTCCGGACTTGCGCTCGGAAATCAGGAATGTCGCCTGGGCCCCGTGTCAGCATTAAACGTGATTTCAGTGCCAGAGGGGAGGAAGAACAAAAACAAAACGTGGACAAAACAAAAACCAAGAAGAGGCAACGGCGGTGGACCGTCGTTACAGCGGCGTCGACGGCGGCGCCGCTTTGGCGCCGGCATTGGCGCCGTCAAGTTTGCTTCGCCGCGTCCCGGGAGAGATCGGCAACCAACAACAACAAAAAACATGAACCAAAAGTAAAAAATACTTTACCGGAGCGTGCAAGCTACGTGTGGGGGTATATATAACATTTATATATATGTATAGGCTTCAGAGTTGCTCCGCCAAACACCATCACCGGTGCGTCATCATTGATCTGTACATGTAAACAGTGAGTCTTCAGGTCGTCCCACACGCACGATCATCGCCCTCCTCCTCCTCCTCATCCTCGCAGCACGGCCGTCGCCCCCTGGCCGCTCCGACACGGCGGAGGGGGGGGGGGCCGAGGGGTCAAGGAAGGAACCCGGCTGCCGCCGATCGCCGCCAAACGCCGGCGTCAGCCGAAGCGCTCGCGCACCAGCAGCATGAGCTTCTTCTTGCCCTTGTACGTCTGTTTGAGGCCGTCGAGGAACTGCGCGAACTGCGCGTGGCCGTCGGGCGCCAGCAGGAACGCCTCCCGCGCCTTGCCCAGGAACTCGACGAACTCCCCGTAGTGGCGCGGCGAGATGTGCGTGAGCCGCGAGTGCGCCGTGCTCACGTACGCCGCCAGCGTCGCGTCCAGCAGCTGCCGCAGCGGGCCGCCCTTGTCCGCCGCCGCCGCGGCCGCCACCGACGCCGCCGCGGCCGCCGTCGACGACGCCGAAGCGCCGCCCCCGCCCGCCCCGCCGCCCCCGCCGCCGGACTTCCCCCGCGGCCGACGCGGCCGCGGCGGCCGCGGCCGCGGCCGCCGCGGCCGCGGCCCGCCCCCGCATGGCGGCGCCGAGCCCCCCCGGCGAGGGCAAGCCCGGGAGGCTGGCGGCGCAGCGGCGCAGGATGTCGGACAGCACGGTGGCGCACTGCACGCCCTTGACCACGAGCGGGATCATGGCGGCGAGCTCCTGCTTGCCCAGCGAGTGGCTGAGCGCGCAGGCCCACAGCACGTCGTTGATGGCCGGGTGCGTGTCCTGGTTGTACGCCAGGCTCAGCTGCGCCATGGCGAGGCTGGCGAGCTTGTAGGCGCGCAGCGGGTACCCGCGATGCTCCATGTAGCGTGCCACCGTGAAGAGCTGCGCGTGGCCCATGCCGGAGCCGCCGCCGCCGCCGCCGCCGCCGCCGGCGCCGCCGCCAATCCCCACGCCGATGCCGATGCCGCCGCCGCCGCCGCCCACGGAGCCGGCGCTGGCGGCGTCGAGGACGATCTGGTAGGCGGTCTCGAAGGCGACGGGGTCCTTCTCGCACAGCGTCAGCGCGGAGAGCGCGCAACTCTGCGGGTCTTCATGGCGCACTGCAGCGCCAGCGTGCGGGCGCACTGCGCCAGCTCCTCGCGCTGACCATAGTCCAGGCTGAGGCGCAGCGCCGTGGGCGGCGAGAGCACGCTGGTGGCCACCAGGCTGGTGGCCTCCGTCGGGGTGAAGAGGGTGTACCAGCTCTGCATGATGCTCACCAGCGCGCACACGCCTGTACCCCCCCCCCCCCCCGCCGCCACCCCACCGGTGACAGAGAGAGGGAGAGAGAGCGAAGGTGGATAGGGAGGGACATCAGCACAGGGGAGACAAAGGCGGCCGTGCTGACCTCGCTAACTTAGCAACCCCAACTGTGCATCATCGCTGTACAATGACAGTGTAGTCATAATAACAATTTACAGCCCTTAGTCAATCCACTGATGGACGAGGGGCCTCCACACGGAGTGCCAGTCGAAAGGGGGGCGGGGGTCATTGTCTGACCGTTACCTTCACCCAGGCTGCTCCGTTGTGAATCGGTGACACAGCGACCCAGAAGCGGCCTGGCTGTCACTCCGCCACTGACGGGAAATGGAACTCAGGTGGCCGGTGTTCGTGACGTGAGTGCGTCGGCCCCGTGAAGGCGAAGCGGCACGTGGAGTGAGCTCGCCAAGCGGGGGAATCTCTCTAAGCGATTCCCCCGCCGCCAGCAATGGGAACGACGGCTCGGGGGAGGCCTTCATCCCAGCACCGGGTAGATCCCGGTGATGGCATGGAGGCGGCGACAACGACGATTGGCAAGCGGGTTTGGCGAAGGACGAGGTGGGGGGGGGAACGGGGGGGGGGGGCAGAACCGGCGACGCCGCAAACTCACCGACTTCCGTGGCGCAAGTGACGAGCCATCGCACCATCTCCCTCCGGCGCCAGTTCAGCGTGGACAGCGTCATCCGCATCACCTGCACACGCGCGGCGTGGCGATCCCTGCGTCACGGGCGACTCACGAGTTTGGGCAGCATGGCCACAAGTCGCACCCGCTGTGCCTCGGCTTTAATGTATCTCTGTGTATCTCTATGGGTCTCTACGCGTCTCTACGCGTTCACGATATGGTCTATAGTTCGGCTTGCATGGCCACAATGGCACCGCTGTGCCTTGGCTTTTGATCTCCACTGCGACCATATTCGGGTGCCGAGTGCTTTGGGCACTCGCCGATATCAAAGAGGCTCACAAGTGACCCTGACAGGGGCCGTTACAATCTTCTTGTTTCGTGCGGCTGCTGATGTAGATGCAGAGCAACAATTACGATTTCACATTCAGCCGGTCAAGCCAGACAACCCCGTCAGGAGCAGCGGAGTCGATCATCCAGTGATGTCTCCTTAGTATTTGTTATATATGTTGTACTGTCGGTTCTGGATGATGACGGTCGCATACTGGAGAGTTGTCCAAATTTTTATTTTACCAGGTAACAATATTTATTTCGATTCACTCCAGCGCTGTCCTCCAGACAGTCTCGTCCCTTCACCTGATGAAGGCCACTTGTGTTGTGGCCGAAACGTCGTGAGAATATTATTGTGTTATTTTAATTTATCAATTTATTATTTTATTCTCATTCTACGTGACTTTACCGAAAGAACCAAAGAAGAACATTTTTTATGTTACCAGGTAAGGCCCACTGAGCTATTAGCTTCATATTCAGAAGCGACCTGGCCACGAACGATAGCTCAACAAAGTGGCTTATCATGTGGAAATCTAAATAAATGTTGCATAATGTCCCCCCCAAACCACCCGGCAATCTCAAAGCTGTGGGGGTGGAGGGGGTGACGGGGGTTGGTGGGTCACGGGGTGATGGGCGAGACCTGTAGGCCCAGTTCGAGTGCCACGTTGAGCAGCGTGATGTCAGGCAGCCCGTCGGCCGGAGTTCCGATCTTGAACGCGTCCTGAGCCAGCTTGAAGAGGTGGGACGACGAGTGGATGTGCTTCTGTATGGAGTCCAGCACGGCTCGCAGTCTTATCACGTCCCCTGCGGGCGGACGACGAGACGAGGAGAGGAAGGAGGGGGGAAAAAAAGAGGTGGTGAAATACGAAGGGCAAAAACTAGATCCAGGGGTCGGCAAACCTGCGGGTCCGGAGCCAACATTGCGGCTGTTTAGCTGCCCCCCCTTGCGGCTCTTGGCTGCCCCCCCCCCACCCCCCCTTGCGGGCAGCCGCTGAATGAAAAAACATATAAAAGCAAATCTTAAACGTAATTTAACGTAAAGCTAATTGATTAAATATGGCAGGGAACGGGGTCACTGTGGATGTCTTGGCGACGACAAAATCTACGACAGATTATTCCATCGCCTGCTTTGTTGATTTAAGTCAGATTGTGTTTGTCGTCAGCTGGTATGTTTTGTGTACAAGGAGCCCTGCTGCGTGTGATGCGGCTCTCATAACTAGATTGGTGAAAGACAAAAACAAATGGCTCTGCCTCTTATTCTTCTCTGAGAGGTTGCCGGACCCCCTGGAACTTGACAAACTCTCCTCAAGCCTTCTCGTGGCTAGCAGACATCACTGGCGTCTCGGCTCGTGGACACACTGCCGCCGCTGTCATCATCCCGTGCGAGAGTGGAATATCCACTGCTGGATGAAGCCCCCCCCCCCCCCCCCCACCCTCCGTGCCGCTGTCGCCAAAAGGAACTCGGGAAGGGAGCGAACGAAGTGGAAAAATAACAAAACCAAGGACAACAAATAAACCCCAATGCGTGGAACGCGTCTCGTAAAAGTGAATGCCAAACCAAGTGTGCTCGTGCATGCTTGGTTAGAGCGTGCGTGTGTGCGAGAGCGTGCGTCAGCGCATGTGTGTGCGTGCGTGCGAGCATCCGGGTTCCGCCAACCAAAATGACGGTCTGCCGGACGGTGAAAGTGGACGAGTGGCTTCCGAATCGCGCAACACAAAAAACCACGTGCCAACGGCGGTAAAAGGGGACAAAAATACCGCGTGATGGAAGGTGCCCCCCCCCCCCCGCCGCTCCCCCCCCCCCCCCCACCAGTCCCCCCAAACCACCAGGACTGGAGCGTAACCCGTGAGCTCGCACGCCGCACCGGTCAACGCGCAACATGCCGCGAGGAAGCTAGTGCGTGCGTGCGTCCGTGTGTGTGCATGGTTCAGCGGTCAGCGCTACGCTGCACTACGAACCCACCATCGAGTTCGATTCCTGCTCACGGCCAACACCGGTGACGATTATCTGAATCGGTCCTGAGCCTCTCCCCTAGGTTGACTCAGCCTCAAATGAGTACCCGGTGCTGTGTCAACATTTTCATCAAGGAGACAAAGGCGCCGGGCGTGGTGCTGGCCACCCACCCCCCCCCCCCCCCCCCCCCGTGTGCCGTGCCGGCCTTCAGAGGTGCTCGCTAAGAGCACTTGCCCCAACAGTGTGCAAATGCCATATGGGGGATCTTCATCTTTGTGTGTGTGTATGTGTGCGTGCGCAGCGTGCGTCCGTCCGCGTGAGTGCGCGTGCGTGCGGGTTTGAGCTGCGGAGAGCGGGTGGGCACAGCGGGCTGGCGCGCTGTGCCAGTGTGTGTCGTAGCGATGCGAGGGTGTATCGTGCCCCAGTAAGTCTCCATTAAAAACGAATTTCCTTCGAACTGCTTTGTGTGTTTCAGTTCGTTGTCCTTCCCCCCCCGCCCCCGGACCCGGACCTCTGATCCGCACGGCGAAAGAAGTTCAACGCGCAGACGCGCAAGCGGCGCATGCCATACCGGCGGCTGCGCCGGTGCTGCGTGGGTGCCGTACCCTTGGCGGCGGTGAGCATGGTGGAGGCGAGCTCGCACTGCTGCGACTCAATGTGCGCCAGCGTGAACCAGCGCGGGTAGCGGTTGGGCACCACCGAAGGGATGTGGTACGGGTGAGACGCCTCGCCGGGGCCCGCCGATGACTCCAGCACCGGCAGCCTGAGGGGGCAGCGCCACAGCGTTACCGCGGCGATCGTGGTGGTGATGACGACGCTGGCGGTGACGGCAGTAGTGGTGGTGGTGGTGGTGGTGCAAAGGTTGGCGCACTGCGCTGGAAACCAGTGTTACCCGATTTAGAAACCCGCGCTCGCTCTACACCAGTGATGATTACCTGAACCGGTCGTGGGCCTCCCCTAGGTCGATTCAGCCTTAAATGAGTACCTGGTGCGATGTGTGAACATCGCCACGAGGGAGACAAAGGCGGTCGGGGGTGTGGTGCTGGCCACCCACCCCCTCGTGTGCCGTGCCGGCCTTCACAGATGCTCGCTAACAGCACTTGCCCCAAAAGTCTGTTAAGGCTATACGGGGGGCCTTTGTCTTTGGTGGTGGTGATGATGGTGGTGGTAGTGGTGTTTGGAATGTTGGTCATAGTCGTGATGGTGGCAATGTTCGCGGTGGCGGTGGTGGTGATGACGTTTGCGGTGATGGTGTCGATGTCAGCGGCGATTGTGTTTTGACGCTTGTGGCAATGTTTTGGCGACGTTGGCGCCGTCGGCGGTCGCTGCGTTCGACGGCGGTGGCGGCGGCGAACTTTGCTGACGTTCCCGGCGGCGTCTCACCGCATGGCGCGCAGGGCGACGCGGTAGGTGAGCTCCGAGTCGTGCGGCAGCAGCGCGGTGAAGAGGAACTTGGCGAAGGTGTGCATGGGCACGCTCTCGCGGTGCACCACCTCGCCCAGCCCGCTGTACGGCCCCGCCTGCTCGCGCACGCGGTCGTCGCCAAAACGCCATCGTCAGCGTCGTCATCGTCGGTTTCCGACATCGTCGTGGACAACATCATCGTTGTCGTCGTCGTCGTCATCGTCGCTATCATCGTTACTGATAGCACAACAGATATCGTAATCATACGGAGGTGGTCACTGTCATTACCATGGGGTATCGTCGTCGTTGGCAACGCTGTCATCACTCATGATCATCATCACCGACGTCCGCATAATCATCATCGGCACCGTCATTGCCAGCAATATCATCAACACTCCTGACATCTTCGCCATCATCATTGTCATCGTCGTCGCCGTCGAACAATCAACATCATCAACGTCATCAACAATGACGTCGTCGTCGTCATCATCATCATCACTCCGTGGGACGAGGGCTGTGACTGTGGGCAGCACGAACCCTGCAGCAGCAGCGTGGCCTGGCGGCGAAGCACGCCGATGAGCGCCGGCGTGAGCTGCAGGTCGCCCAGTCGAGCCAGCAGCTGCTCCTCCTGCCGCCCCACCTGCACGGGGTCAGGGGAAGCGTGAGGTGAGCGGGCGGCAAACTACAAGTCCTAGGCCAGGGGCGGGAATTTTAAGGGTCAGCAATCTTGTAACGTTGGCGAGGTGTAGTTCAAGGGTCATTAGGCTGGAGATGTGATGTCAGGGGTGGTACGCGAGTGAGCGGTGAACGAGACTTCAAGAGCAGTGACCGACCACCGCTCTCGCTGGGCTCTCGCCAGGTCTAAAAAAACATATTTCAGTCTATCCGGAAAGCCAATCATCACATGCGGTCACCAAGTAACACAAAACGATTCTCCGAAGGGTCAGGGGTCTCTCAACACACACGCGCTCATAACCTACACCTCGTCGTTCATCGTCACACTATGCGGCAGAGACACACTGCCGGGAAGAACACCGAGCAACCAGGAGCCATGGGGGCAGCAGCAGCAGCTGCAGCAGCAGTGGATGCAGGAGGGCAGCAATAGACCCAAGAGGAGGCAGTGGGGGTTGGCCAACAAGAGACAGCAGGAGATACTGAAGGGGGTAAGGAGACACAGGGGGGCAAGTAGCAGAGGGCAACAGCAGACGGATGAGTAGGGTGGCAGCAGTGGCGGCAGCGCCCCACCTTCTCCTGGGCGTAGAGGCCCTCGGGCATCGTCCTCTGCTGGCCGAGGCCGAGCAGGGCCACCTCGACGGCCAGTGCGAGGCACGAGTCGGGCGACACGCCGCCCACGCCCTCCCACCAGGGCCACGCGTCCGAGCCCGCGGCCGCGGCGGCCGACAGCGGCAGGGACGGGCCCGAGGAGGGCGGTGGGGGGCCGAAGAATCCGCTCACCCCCTCCCAGGGGCACGCAGGCTCCGAGGGGTCCCCCGCCGTGCAGGCCGTCGATCCCCTTGGGGTCCCCACCCAGGGGGTCTGCGGACGGACGGAGGGGCGGGAGTGATCGTTGGCGTCGCCGGTTGGCGTCTGTCGCCGGTTGTCGTCTGTCGCCTGTCTGGGGTTCGAGGTCTCTGCCGCGTGCGTCCGGTTGTGAGACATTGCGCGCGGGTGGAGGCATGGGGGGTGCGATTATCATCGTCGTGATCGTCATCGCCGTCGCAGTCATTATCTTTTGTCTGAATTAATTAAATCGCTGTCATGCGACCATCAACAAACGTCAGATATACAGATATCGTAGATGGAATTTAGGCAGCAGCGGCAGTGTCGGTGTCGGTGGTTGTGACAGTGTTGGTGACAATGGTGTGGTGTTAATGAAAGTTGTGGTGGTGACTGGGTTGGCGAGCTCGCACGCCGCACCGGTCAACGCGTGACATGCCGCGGACATCCCGCTTGGAGAGGAAGCTGGTGCATGCGTGCGTGTGTGTGTCTGTGTGTGTGCATAGTTCAGCGGTTAGCGCGCTACGCTACGAACCCGGCTGCCCGAGTTCGATCCGTGCTCATGGCCAACACAAGTGACGACTATCTGAACCGGTCCTGGGCTTCCCCTAGGTCGGACCCAGCCTCAAAATGAGTACCTGGTGCCGCGTGTAAAAAGTGGCCCCTGGCCACTCAACCCTTCGTGTGCCATTCCGGCCTTTCACAGGCGCTCGCTGAAAGCACTTGCCTCCAAAAGTCTGTTAAGGCTATACGGGGGGGGGGCGGGGGGGGGCGTCTTTGTCTTTGGTGGTGACAGTGTTGGTGAAATGGTGGTGGCGGTGTTAGTAATGGTAGTGGTGACGGTGATGATGGCGGTGTTGGCAGCAACGGCGCTGTTGGTGGTGGCGATGGAGCGGTGTGGCTGTCCCCTGGGGTAGGGGTTGGGTGGGGTGATGAAGGGGGAGCACGGGGGGGGTGGGGTGAATGGGGAGGGCCGGCGCTGACCGCTCGTCTTGGACGCCGCTGCTGTGCGACGAGCCGACGGCTCCCTCGGTGAGCGTGGTGAAGAGGCAGCCGATGGGATCGAGGGGATGTCCCACCCACCCCTCCACGCTCGTCACGGACGTCGTGCCCTTCTGCAGGATCTCTGCGGGGAGGGAGCGGCGAGCGGGGTTGGTGGGGCGTGGTGCGATCACGAGGTGATGTCACCGCCACTCAGAATCAGAATATTTATTTATACTGGAGGAGGAATCCGATAAGTTATAAAGCTCTTTTTCAGATGTCCAGTCGGGGCAGATCAGAAATTTACAACAAACAGTACAAAAGTACGATAGCAGTGCAAAGTATAGGAAAGGCAAACAAAAAACACACAAACACAACTAAAATGATTTTTTTACCAGGTAAGGCCCACTGAGCTATTGGCTTGTTTTTCAGAAGGGACCTGGCCAAAGATGATGGCTGAACAAAGTGGTTTATAATGTGGAAATTTATAGCAGAAGCCAAATAATACAATCTAAATGCATTTTTCAGTGGGCAGACGGTGGCTGTCGCTGCTGCTGCTGCTGCTGCCGCTGTTGTTACTGCTGCTGTTACTGCTGCTGCCACTGACGCGTGTGGACACGTCAGCGGGCAGGCCCACCTTTCTCCTGCCGCCTGTACAGCTTGTGCTGGCGCTGCTGCTGCAAGCGCAGCGTGCTGACGATGGCGACGGCGAGACGCAGCGCCTCCTTGGGGTAGCCGTGCGAGCGCAGCGCGTCCACGCGGGCACACGCCGTGGGCACGTGCTCTACTCCGCGGGGGGGGGGGCGGGGGGGGGGTGGAGGGAACATGGAGAAACAAGGTGGGGAGGGGGGGACACACGGGGAAACACAGGGGGAGGGAACACGGGAGGGTGATTGGGAGACACAGGGGTCACACGGGGGTTTCGTGGAGAGACAGGGGCGTGAAAAGGGGACACGGGGGAGGGAGGAAATGCCGGGTTAAAGTGATGACAGAACGCTGTGTGGATTTGTACACTGTGTACATGTGACAGCATCTGAAGTCATAGAGAGGTGGTTTTATAGACAGTAAATCATAGGTCTCTGTGCGAGTCAACAGGTCCCTATGAGGGTCTAGGGGTCTGTGTGAGTCTACGGGTCTTAGGCAGAGGAGGAAGGCATCGAGTCTGGGGCAGGGAGATGACAGCACTGACTAAAAATCCCATTCCACAGTCGGCGAGCAGGACCGCCGCCTCACCGTTCCACAGGGGTCGTCCTCGGGGGTCAAAGAGGGGGTCGTCGGCGTGGCGACAGTTGCCGTGGTAACCGGGGTTGCCCAGGATGCGCTGGAGGTGGCCGTCCTGCCAGTGCAGGCCGCACGCGTCCACCGCTCGCGAGAACACTGTCCTCCGGCCCCTGGACAAGGGGTCTGCGCAGGGGGGGGGGGGGGCGAGGGGTCAAGAGGTCATCAAGAGGTCAAGTGGTCAGCGCAAACAGCAAAGTTTCACCGATGATGTCTCGTAGTGTGTCACGTCGCTGATGAGATGCCGGGAAAATCGAACCGAGGGCTTCATCCAGCAGTGGATCAATCTTTTTTTTTTGGTTTTTAAATCAGGGTCAGTGACTGCAAGCACAAAAGTTGAAAACGCCAAACGCCAAGCAACCAACAGCACCACTGAAGTTGAATATATACATGATGTATACACGTTCCTTGAACTGAGCAAGGTTATGGAAACTTGGGGAAAAAAAGAGAAGAGGCTGGGAGGAAGGAATTCCAAAGCGGAGCAGAGGGAAGAAGACGAAAGACAGCTGTTGTGACCTACAGTGTGGTGAGTTACTGAGCGAGTGGGTAAGTGGGTAGGTGAGTGAGTGGGTGAGGGAGTGGTTAAGTGAGTCAGTCAGTCACAACCCATGGCACCTGGGTCTGTCCCGTGACCCTCTGCCAGTCGGCGTTCAACACTTCACGCGGTCTTAAAAGTGCACATAGCCTGGCACAAGCGCTGTGGTGACGTGACCGCAACTTAGTGGCGGATGGCGGTTGTTGTTGTTGAGTGTTTAAGCGAGTGTGTGGGTGGGTGGGTGGGTGAGTGGGTGGGTGAGTGAATGGGTGGATGAGTAGGCGAGTGTGGTCGATGAACACGGTGCAGACGAGACGATACAGAAAAGAGTGATATCCATCCGGACAAACGTCCAGACAGACGGACGAACTGACGATGCTGACCGCACCTCGGCTGTGGTGCGAGGGCGACACGCTGGGCAGGTCGCCGACGCCGCTACCGTCCTCCAGGGGACACACATCCACCTCGTGCCAACGCCGCAACAGCCGCAGCCAACCGGACTTCTCCTGCAGGCGGCAGTGCGGGTTCAGCACCACGCACGTCCACAGGGCGCCTGCGGCACAGGGGTCGGGAGGGAGGGAGGGAGGGAGGGTGGGGGGGGAGGAGGTCACGGTCAGTTGGTCAATGTGTCGGAAGGTCAGCGCCCAGAGAAAGGGTGTCACGATCATGAACGCGATGATTCGTCGATTCTTGGGGGGGGCAGGCCGGAGTGGGTCAGGGCGCCGAGAACCTGGCACGCGGGTCACACGTGAAGAGACACAGACGGACGGACCGGGGTCAGGTTGTCTGGATTTGGCACGTAATCATGTATCGATCCAAATAGGATGCCACGGTGACGAGATGTTAACTACCTCTCCTGGTGTACAGGAGGATGTGGGTTTGATCCCGACCCTTGTATATTTGGAGTTTGCGTGTCTCTCTCCCCGTGGTCACGTGGATTTTTTTCCCACAAAATTAAAAAAATCAACGTGTGTTAAATATTTCCACGTGATAAGCCACTTCCTTGAGCAATCATTTGTGGCCAGGTTGCTTCTGAAAGAGAGCTGTAGTACAGCTCAGTGGGCCTTACCCGGTAAAATAAAGAGTTTTAATAGTTTTTAAATATTTTCTTCGAGTAGCCACGTGGGGATCATAGTTCAGGGTGCAGAGCCGGCAGCCGCTGAGATCTTGGGTTGGGGGGCGGAATGGTCAGAGGTCAGGGGGTCAAGAGGCAGGGGTCAAGGGAAAGCGAGTGAGGGTCGGCTCGGGCCGCGTGACGACTCCTCGAGATTTGCTTGTAGCCAGGTCGGAGCGTGTCGGCAACCACCAACCGAGTAAATAATAATAATGACAATAACGACGATGGCGACCACATAGTCCACCGCACCACTTCCCGGCACAGCGAATCGTTGCTTCACTCAGCTCGCAAACTGCAAACCATTAAAACCGGGTGGCCCGGGAAGTTCAGCCGTGTACTTCAACGGGTGGTGGGGGGCAGTGGGGGGGGCTGTGGAGGGGTTGGGGGGGGGTGGGGTGGGGAGTGGGAGGTGGGAGGGTGGGAGGATGGGAGGGCTGTGTGGGGAGGGTGGCGGAGTGGGCGGTAGGAGGGTGGGGGGCCGTGTAGGGTGGGTAAGGGGTGGTGAGTGGGAGGGTAGGAGGGTAGGAGGGTGGGAGGGTGGGAGGGTAGGAGGGTGGGAGGGTGGGAGGGTAGGAGGGTGGGAGGGTGGGAGGGTAGGAGGGTGGGGGAGCCGTGTGGGGTGGGGGGGGGGCGTTCAACAGCAAATGTCAGAGGGCTGCGCCGGACGCCACGGTAGTCGAGATCAGACCCCATGAAACCGTCATCCATCTCGGGGCCGGGGTTTAAAAATAAAGAAAAACCACAACGCCGACAACATTTCTCGATCGAGCAGAGAGGATTAAAAAAAAAATCAAATCCCTTCCCGGACGCCCGGCGATAGTTGTCTGGCGGATGAGCAGGGCGAGACGAGGGAGGAGGTGGTGGCAGGGGGTGGAGGGGGGGGGGGGTACGGGCGGCATCAACGTCCTCAGTGGTTGGCTCGGGGTAGAGAGAGGGTGGGGGGGGGGCAGGGGAGGCGGGAGGGGGGCAAGCGCTGCTTGTCAGGTTCAGCGTTCTAATTAAACGGATGGATAACGAGGGGGTGGGCGGTGGGCGGTGGGCGGTGGGCGGGGGTCCTCTCTCCACTGCCCGATTCAAATCGCATTGATCGACGGTGCCAGTCGCACGGCCCTCGCATCCGTGCCGCTCCGTTCCGGGCGCTCCGGACGCACGTCCGGAACGGGGGGCGGCTGAGGGAGCGGAGGGGGAGTTGGCAGAGTAGGGGGGCAAAGCTGGTGAACCTGCGAGTCATCTCAATAAGTCAACTCGTGGCACCTGCCGGGGTCTGTCCCGTGACCTGCTGCCAGAGAGCCTTCGACACTTCACGTGGTAGCCTCAAAGTGCACCTAGCCTGGCACAGGCGCCGTGGTGATGTCACCGTCACTTCGTGGCGAATGGAGGATATTGGTATTAGAGCTAAACACTCCGCAACCACGCCTCCCCCCCGCACTGACAGACACACACACGCACGAGACATAGATCCCGCCCCCCCATTATAACCTCACGGACCGTCAGGGTGAGTGCTTAGCGAGTGCCTATTAAGCACGGCCGAGGAAAGCTGCGTAGGAGCATTCGGAGGTCGTTCGATTAATTTGAATTTTTTTTCTTTTCTAAGAAGTGGCGGTAGAGCCGAGCCCGGCCTCAAGAGATTTGCCGACCGACCGCTCTGTCAAAACACTGAACGGCGGTGGGGGGGGGGGAGGGGGGGGGAACAGAGCCGAGATTATTTAGATTTGAAACGTCGTTTCAAGATTTTTTTTGACGCGTCAAAGATTTTGCGGCGTTATTTATTCATTTGGATGGCGGGGGGGGGGGGTGGGGGGGGCGGGGGAAAAGAGCCGACGCATTTAAATTTGCAAGGCCGCCCATTAACCCGGACCCTCGCACGTCATCAAGAAATCCGACAAGGTCAGTCACTTTGAAACGCAACGCATTTGCTGCGGCGGCTTCCTGACGGTTCATGGACTTAACCCGGCGAAGCTTCCGAACGTCGCGCAGAAGCACGGGGCACGTGATCGCCGCGTTGCGATGGGGGGGGGGGGGGGGTGGGTGGTGGTGGCAGCGTGGCGAGTGAGCGAGCGAGCTGGACTTGCGATCCAGAGGATCGCCGGTTCGACTCCATCTCCCTGTGACGCGGCGGATGAAACCGTGGGGGAAGTTTGTCTAAATCGGTGCCCGCCACCACAGTCGGCCCATGATCGGCGGGTCGCGTGGCGACCGCGCAAGCTTGGGGGGCATCTCTCCCGCCTCTTGCAAAGGCGGACCGGCACCAGAATCAGAATATTTATTTACGCTGGAGGAATCCGACCCGCCAGTAGTGGCAGGTGACACCCGCGTGGAAGACGAGGCCGAAACAATCCCCTGCGGAGGGCACCTCCTCCTCTGGAGTGCGACGCCACTCAGAGACCGACGCGGTCCATCCGTCCCAACCGCTGCACTGCCCCTTGCAGACTCTCCGAGCAAGGCAGAGGCTCGCGAAACACCGCCGGGACGTGACGCGGCGATTCGCATCGCCGCGCGCTGGCTGCCGGTTCCCGTTTGTTTATCTCGCGGTAGGCACATATTTATTTATTTATTTCTTGAGAGCGAATGGGGGGGGGGGGGGGGGGGAGGGGGCAGTGTTTCGTTGGCAATTTTCCGGAGGCCTCTTTTGGAAATGAGATGTCAATCTCGGCAACGCCGTCCGGGCTGAAATTTGAATTCGCCAAATTAATACGGAGCAATTGCTATGCAAAGACTTTTTCCCGCTGTACGTGGCAGTCTCCCCCCCCCCCCGCGCCTTCCCCCTCTCTCGCGCTCTCTCTCCGCGTGATGTTTACTAACCGTTGTGGACACGCGCAATGAAAGGAGCCTAAATTATAATTTTCAACCTTTCTTGCTGCTCTCCCCGTAACCTTTCTGCAATGGATGCGTCAGGACTCCCGATACTTAACCCTTTCCATGAACTTCAGAACGGAGGTGTCAAATACTTCCGGCTCACGATGATGCATCGCTCGCCACCCCCACCCCCCCCCACCACCACCACCAATGTTGTACTGCACTCGCCACGCTCCCAACGCGTTCGCTCTCCCCGCGCCCCCACCGGTCGGGACTGCCCCAGCATGGTGACGCCCCAATCATCCAGCAGTGGATCAGCATGCCATGACGCAGCACTGCCACCTACTGCGGGGACCGGAGGGAGAGGACTTGAAGCGAGGGATCTCGGAAGTAGCTCCGTCATATCCGCCTCCGTTCGGGAACTCCGCGGGAGATCTCTCGCGGAGATCCCCAACGGATGCTTCGTCTCGCCACGCGGCGCCGGCGGACGGCGATATCGGAATAAAATTGGGGATAAATTACTAAATATTCGTGTGTGTACATATAACGGTGGCGCGCGGCCGCGGCCAAGGTCGCGAAGAAGGGCGGACGGGAGCCGCCGGTTCTGCCAGTGGCGTCCAAAGGGCCTCGCGCGATTCACGAGCAATCAATTTGCTGCTCCAACGCACCCGCCCCTCCCACGATGGCCGCTGGCCGGAGTTGACCGGTCAACACATATCCGAGCGGCTCCCTGGTCCAGCGGTCACAACAGGCTTGCCGACCGCCCGCCTGTCGCAAGCTCGATTCCCTGTTAAAGGCTGTGTGTTGTGGTTAATTTTTGCAGTGGATTAATTTAATCAACAACCTTTTGTGGGTCAATTCCTCAGGGCCCGCTTTAAACATCACGCCCGCGCCCGAATCCTGCCTCCCCCCTACAAGGCACGCCCGGCGCGATGTAAGTACGTCTGTCTGTTGAACTTCTTTCGCACCATACGGAGAGCCAATCGGAGCTGCGGCCGATGATGTCGATGATGTCATCAAATTCCGCCCCATCACCTCCCGTCCAGCGGCGCACGCGGGTACAGAGTTGAGACTATTTTCCTGTTATCCGATTAGTCGAGCGATGGAACCGACTATCCGCTGAATAGGAATCGATCGCTAAAGTAACCGGATTACATTCGGTGGTGGGTTGGTGAGGGGGGGGGGGGTAAGGGTGGCGGTAGCGGCGTCTGCCGCAGGGCGGACGGCACAAAGGGCGATCGAGATGTGGCGAGTCCGGTGCTCGGCTGCAGGTCAAAACGAAAGTGGCAATCCAACGGACGCAACATCGCGAGCCGGAGAAACAGGCATTAACCGGGCGAGGACCCGGGCGGGGGAGGGGGGGGGGGGGATAGCGGCTGCCCGGTAAATGGTCAGGCGCGGCGGCGGCGTCTCACCAAGCTCGTCCCACAGTTGCCGGCACTTGTCCGTCATGGTCGTCCCCTGCTGCCGCCACAGCCCCAGCCGCGGGTCGGCCATGAACTGCTCCGTGATGAGCGTCAGCATTCTCGCCCCGTTCGAGTCCCGCATCTTCAGCATCTCCCGCACCTTGCGGGCAGAGGAGGGTGAGCGGAGGGGGTCGAGGGAGAGCGAGTGAGAGGACAAGCAAGGGGAGCGAGAGAAGAAAAAAATATTTTAAATGTCAAAAAACGGTTCCGGTGGGTCACACAATTGTTGTTTTTAAAAATTTTATTTTGAGGTTAGATCATCGTGCAGCGTACAATGTCAACATGCTACTGGAACCCTCCAACCGCCGGCGACGGGGTTAACCAAGAAAAGTTGTCACATGGCGGGCGAACGCGAAAAACAGATTTGGTTTAGCGGCGCAACCAGCGGAAGAGGAGGAGAGGAATGTTGAAAGGCAAGCGAGATGTTGAGGGTAGGCAAATTGTCTAGATCACTCTTCGGTTTTTTCGGTAAAGTCACGTAGAAATAATAAAAAATAAAATTTTATAATAGCATACGACGTTTCGATCGCAACACAAGCAATCATCATCAGGTAGAGGAAACACATAACTGCAGATATATATACAGACCTTAAGTAGGGGGAATTAACACAGATATACCAGGGGATACAGAGAGACGGAACATCACACTAAATCAAACAGGGTTTAGCAAAATTTGGAAACTACCTATGGTTGTCTGCCTGGGGACCTCTAAGTGTGCGCTGCTGCGCCCACTCTCTGTGTGTGCCTGACAACTGTGTGCCTGACAACTTATATCATGCAAATTTGTGTCCCATTGTCTATGAGCCTGAGCCCTCCTACATCGCTGGCCTTCTTAAAGCCTCGGGACAGATTTACTTTACTCCTTAACTGTGCGCGTGTCTCCCCCCCAAAGGTCTCTCTACGGTAAGTATTCTATCACTATCTTAAATTTCACACTTAACAATTTAACAATCTTTGAAACAGCGTATTCAACCAAACCATGCGTTGTGTTTTAACCGACCGTTTGTCTTGCTTTATATAGTTTCTAAATTTTGCTAAACCCTGTTTGATTTAGTGTGATGTTCCGTCTCTCTGTATGCCCTGGTATATCTGTGTTAATTCCCCCTACTTAAGGTCTGTATATATATCTGCGGTTATGTGTTTCCTCTACCTGATGATGATTGCTTGTGTTGCGATCGAAACGTCGTATGCTATTATATAATTTTATTTTTTATTTCTTCCGAAACCAAAGAGTAATTCCTGCAGTCACGAAAGCGCCTAATCAAGTTAAATTGTCTAGATATTTGGCGACACCGACGTATGAAATGAGACTCGTTGAGAATGCCCTCCGGTCGAACACTCGCGTTAACTCCCCCGAGAGAGAAACCAAACGATGAGCAGCGGGGGAGCGGATGAGCGCTGCAAATCCCTCGATATGGACAGCCGGACAGACGAATGTAGGGATGGAGCAACGGACAGTCAGACGGACGGAGGGAAGAACAACTAGGAGGGAGCGAGGGAGGAACGCACGCACGCACGCACCTTGGCGAACATGGAGTTGAGCTGCTTGCCGGAGCCGTAGTAACCGCCCTGTGACAGGAACTGCTTCACCTGCTCCTGCACCTGCTCCTCGTCCAGGTGCCAGCAGTTCACGTCGTCCACGCTCGCGCCCGCCGTGGGGTCCGGAGCGCCTGGAGCAACCACGCGGGGGGAGACCACTACGTCAAAACGTGAACACGCAAAACCGCCGCGTGAGAGCACAACCGTGTGCCCGTGCCGGCTACGAAAATACAACTGGTCTCCCCGAACGCGGGAGAGCGGGGTTCGGTTTTCCTGGCCACAAGCACCCTGGCCAGCCGCGTTGACCGATACGATTGTTTACGCCGAAACTGCCAGCGTCCCACCATATCAACCCGGCAAACCCTGTTTCACCCATCTGGCATCACTACCGGGGTCCCACCATGCACCCAAGAAAATAGCCGTATCGCCGATCTGGAATCAATGGTCTGGCATCACTACCAACATCTCCCTCTGTATCCGGCAAGTCTGTATCACCATTCCGGATTCACCAATTTGGCATCGCTACCAGCGTCCCACCATGCATCCAGTCCATCTGTATCGCCGATTCAGCGCCAATGATCTAGCGTCTCACCTTGCATCCGGTTATCGCAGATAATGACCCAGGCATCGCCGATCCAACAATGCGAGCAGCATCTCACCGCATACCCGGTTAACGCCCCATCACCAATCCAGCATCGCCGGCCAACACGTCACCGCCCACATCGCCGAACCCGGCAAACGCATCCCGAATCTCGCCGCTCAACCCGATTCCGCCGATGCCGGCGCTCCCCCGCCACCCCGGTCCCCCCACGCCGCGCCCACCGCCCCCGACGGCTCTCACCGTGCAGCTGGTTGATCTCGGAGTCAGCCGAGAGGATCTCGTCGGCGAGCCTCTGCGCTGTGGGCAGCACCTCGGTGTGGTGCGCCGCTATCAGGTACTGGCAAAGCTTCTGGAGCTGGTCGCGGCTCAGCTGCGACAGCGTCTCCGAGATGGGCAGGCGCAGGCGGACGCGCTCGGCGCGCCGGATGCGGTAGAGCGAGAGCGCGGCGACGTGGGCGCAGTAGACGATGTCGCGCTCGCCGCAGCCGCAGCACACAGACGTGATCTTGCAGCGGTCGAAGCTGATGGCGACGCTGTAAACGCGCTCCGGCTCCGACTGCGACGCCGGTTCCGTCACCGTGCCGCTCAGGTGGAAGCCTGGCGAGAGAGAAGGGGAGTGGGGGGTGGGGGGGGGCCACAGGGTTTATTGTTTCATTGAATTTATTTTCGTCTGCGAAATATATGTTGAACCTGGAAAAATCGATTGCGACGGAACATCCCGTTCGCAAAGAGCGTCTCCGGGTACTCTGGCTTCCTCCCACACGCCAAAAACAACAGCAGCGACATGGACAGCCGCAGTCCGTCACCATGGGAGCAGACGCCAGGCTGTGTGCACCTTGCATGCACACACATGCGTATGTACACGCACACTCACTTACCAACCCACCAGTACCCCCCGCCCCGTATAGCCTTAATGGATTTATTTTGCAAGTGCTGTTAGCGAGCGCCTATGAAGGCCGGAACAGCACACGAAGCGGTGGGTTGCCAGCACCACGCCCGCTCACCTCTGTCTCCCAAGTGGCGATGTTCACACGCCGCAACCAGGTGCTCATTTGAGACTGAGTCGACCTAGATGGAGACCCAGGACCGGTTCAGTTAATCGTGAGCAGTGTTGGCCGCGAGCGGGAATCAAACCCGGGCCACCGGGTTCACAGCACAGCGTGCTAACCGCTGCGCCACCGCTCCCTGGTGACCCTGCACCAACCCGCACCGACCAGCCAAGTGCAGATAAAATAATCCCCCATGACCCATAGCGTTAGAAGGCCCTCATCCAGCAGTGGAGTGACCAAAGGACCGGACTTGCATGTGGAAAGCAAGAGGTGGCTAAGGGGGGTCAGAGACGCTGAGCCCGGGACCAACGACAGCCTGGGTTTGACTCCGGGTTTCAACCGCAGCCGATTCAACCGATTTACATGCAGAACTGAGAGAGAGATGAGATTTAATGTAGAGACCCATAGAATTACATCCGGAGCAATGCATAGAAACCCGTAGACTCACACAGTCCCATTAACTCACATGAAGACCCATTAGACTTCACAGCAACCCGTAATACTTATGTAGACGCTCGCAGACTTCCACGGCGTAGTGAGTTGATGGCCTCACCTTGGTTAGCAAAATTTGGCTTTCTCGCTTCATTTGGCTAAATTCCAGCTCTGGGAATTGAAATGTTTGGTTTGATGGACAGGTGACGAACACTATGATCGGAGCATATCCACTGCATACGGTGTGACCTCCAAATGTGGATAACAAAGAGGCCAAGTTAATTGAGCTCTGACGTCACGCGACAGGTGCGGGGACTGTTTGACCATACTTCACCACGCTGGTCGGTGCGAGTTGGTTAAAGTGGGGGGTTCAGTGGCAGGGGGGGTTGCCCAGGAAACGGTTCCGTGACCACGCGCAAGCGACGTTAGCCGTGACCGGGAATCCAACTCAGGTCCCTCCAGGTTATTGACAGCGCGCTCACCACTGGCAGCCACCGCGCTTGACCCGGCGTTTGTTGTTTGTTGTTGTGCGACACAGGATGGTGCACTGCTCGTTGGGAAGAGTTCCCGGCCGGAAGTCTCTTTTGTCTTGCGGCTTGACACCACCGATCCCGAGTGAATGACCGCTCGGTTGAATTTGTTTTTATATATACAGAAAGTAAAATAAACGGACGGCGACATTAAATCGCGACGTCAACCAAAAAAAAACCTTTAAAAGAAACACACACGCTGCAAAGACAAAGATTCCCCGTATAGCCTAAACATATCGTTGGGGCAAGCACTGTTAGCGAGCAGCACCCATGAAGGCCGGCAAGGCTCACGAGGGAGTGGGTGGCCAGCACCACCCCCGCCGGCCTTTGTCTCCCCAGCAGCGATGTTTACACACCGCACCAGGCACTCATTTGAGGTTGAGTCGACATAGGGGAGGCCCACGACCGGTTCAGATAATCGTCACCGGTGTTGGCCGTGAGCGGGAATCGAACTCGGGTCGCTGGATTCATAGCGCAGCGTAGCGCTAACCGCTACATTGCCGCTCGCGCACAAAAACACGCGCGATGGCGACGCGGGTATAAAATAAAAAATACATACCAAGCAAATGTCACATTTTTAACCGTCGTGGAGATCGGCCACTTAACACGCGCGGCCTTAAAAGCAGAACACAAAGAGGACGGCTCCATGACACCGATAGTGCATTCACGCCAAACAAAAAGCCAGCGCCGGGTGGTAGTACCGGCGGTGCCGGCGGCGGCAATGGTGGCGCGGCAGCGTCGGCAAAGAGACACCGAACCGCAGTCGGCGGTGACCCTGAGAAAGCTATTATTTTACATTTCCAAAATCGCCCGTCCGTGTTGTTCACTTTGTGCCAGTAATTAAGAGGCATTAGCTAAGAGGCTTACATTTAATGCGTACGCTGGCGGATTTCACATTTTGTTATTTATTTATTGTCCTTCTCGTCTGCGTGCTTGCGCTTTAAACAAAGGCATCCTCGCGTGGTTCGTCTGTTCTGTCAGAGCGAGGCGGCGAGTGCCGGGGGAGGAGGGGGCACACAATACCGTCTGGGAGAAGCTATCGGTCGATAAGGTGGCCCTGAGTGACATGGGTGGCCTTTGGTGGCCTGGCTGGCCTGGGGTGGCCTGGGGTGGCTTGGCTGCCCTGGCTGGCCTGGGATGGCCTCGGTTGGTCAAGGTTGGCTTGGCAGATCTGGCTGGCCCGGCTGGCCCAGCTGGCCTGGGTGGCTCGAGTGGCTCGGGTGGCCCTGGGTGGCCCTGGGAGCCTGCCGCTCGGCTTGGGTTGTGCGATCGTAGGGTCGTGCGTGAAGCTCGTTACGTTCCACCGCTCTTCTATTGCGTCGTGAACGGTCCCTCCGGGTCGCAGGCACCGTGGCGATCAAACAATTAAACTCGACGATGACGATCGCGCGTGAGCGAGGATCGATCCCGACACATTCGCACCACTGCGAACTCCTAAAAGAATACGATGAAAGTACAGCCGGTGGATTAACTCCAACTCTATACCGGTGTTATCAATTGCCACGCATTCCGTACATTTTTAATACAACGGATTCGATAGATTTAAACCAAGACTGCTGGAAGGAGGGGGCCTCCACTCGAGGGAGCTCGGCCAAGCCGCGGCTGGCCGGACGTCTCGGAGGACGCGGGGGATTCTCCACACGACTATACCCACACTGGGATCGGACCGGCAACCTCTGGATTGCAAGTAGAGTGTATTCACCACCACCACCACCGCGGCAACAGCAGCAGCAGCCCTTAAACGCGCAGGTGCGGCACAATAACCTTGGTAATGGCTGGGGGGTGTGGGTGAGCGGTGCAGAGAGAGGTTTTGGAGGAGCGGTGGCTGCCAATCGCGATAATCAAATTCCTCCCCCCAACACGCAACACCACCCAATGCCCGCACCCCTACCCCTACCTAATTATCGCATCGGCAAAAAAAACCCCATAAACTTTACGCTCGCAACATTTGGGCCGCGTATTTAAGAGGTTCTCCTAACAAAGGCGGTTCGTTAAAACGCTACACGCACCCCCACCCCAACACCCCCTCCCCCTCCCACCACCACCCAATCCCCACCCACCACCCAATCCCATTACATCCCAACCCCCCCAATCGTCTCTCACCGCCGCACCCCCTCCACCACTCTCTCTCCCTCCTGCCCGACACCCCCCCCCTCCGAGCCCGCCCCCCCAAACACGTGAGCGAGACATCCTCCTTCTCTAACCAGGGAGGGGGGGAAGAGCGTCTGTATTGTGGGGGGGGGGGGCGATGCTATATTGTAAGGGGTCCCAGGGGGAGCACTTCTCTAATGAATGCGGCCCCCCGAGAGCACGTCTAATGAACATAGCCATCAGTGCTGATGAGGGGGGGGGGGGCGGTGGGGGGGGGGGCAAGCTCTCAAACCCCGTGCCACGTTTGTCGGGTTCTCCCGCGCGACGAGACGCCGTCGCAGCCGCAGATGCCGCGGGGGCTTTCGGAGAGGTTCCTGCAGAGCGCAAAGCCGCACGGCCACCATCAGTGGTGCCAGGATTATCGTCGACAGCGGCAGCATTATCGTAGCCGAGAATGAGAGCGAATGCGCCGCGTCATCGCCGCTAACATTAACACACCACCACCGCCGCCGCCAGCGATAACACGCAACCAGCACTATTAACGCACCGCGATCACCACTACCAACACACCACCACCAGTAACATGACGACACCACTGCTAACAAACCACCACCATCAGTAACAAAACACCACTACTAATGCACCAGTAACATCACCACAGCTAACACACCACCACCGCTAACACAACACCACCACCGCTACTAACACACCACCACCACATCCACACTACCACACCACCACCACATCTACAATACCACGACCACTAACAAACCACCACTAACACACCACCATCAACAACAGTTATTCGCCCCTAAGTGGGGGTGACGTCACCACGGCGCTTGTGCCAGGCTGTGCACGTTGAGGCCACGTGAAATGTCGAACGCCCGCTGGCAGGGAGGTCACAGGGCAGACCCAGGTGCTACGGGTCGACTGAGATGACTGGCCGATGCACCACCTGTGCCCCCTACTGTGCCAACTTGCTGTGCTTTCGCCACCCGGCGCTCCGCTCGTTCTGTGAGGGTCACTCCTCCGCCCTCCGTTGTTGTTGGAGGGCGACTGCCTCCAACTGCCCAGTAGCAGCGTCCTTCACGAGCCTCCTCCACAGAGGCCGATCTTGACACCGCTGGTACCAGTCATCGGCAAGTCCACTCAGCTCCACATCCTCCTGTACCACATCACTCCATCTCTTCTCTAGCCCGTGCCACCCCCGTTCAGGCCCCTCTAACCGGCCGAACAAAAGCTATTTAGGCATGCGGTGGCTGGGCATGCGGGATACATGACCCAGCCACCACCACTACCAACACACCACCACCAACACACCACCACCACGAACACACCACCACCAAAGACAACTCCCCTGGCCAGGTAGTCCCACGACAAAACAAACGGGGGCTGTGGGGGTGGGGATTGACTCATCCCATCATCCCTCCGTGATTGATAAAATGAATACCACTTTGAGGGCAGTTGAACGGTGGTTGTCAAATGGATATTCTCGCCCCCCGCCATAGGAATGTGGAAATTCTACCACCGGCTCAGAGCTTTGAACAGGAAATGAACATCAATGCTCATTTGAGAAGGAACTCAACACTTTTGACTCTGAAAGGCACAAAAAAAACCACAACCATTGACATGTAACCACCACCACCACTGCCACCACCACCGGAACACGCCTGGTCTTGTCTGATTCCGTAAGCTAAGCAGCTTTCAGCCTGCGCAGTGCTGGGACCGGTGGCACACCAGGCGTAACAGCTGTCACAGGCTCCTGCGTGGCTACACTTATTGCAGTACAACAGGGGGCAGTTGCGGCGAAACCCACTGCCGTAGTGCGATTGTACGCTTCCCCTCCTTCACTCGCTAATCCCCCACTGACCAGGGTGGTGAAGTATGGTCGTACGACCCCCGCGACCCTCACGGCGTGGGGAGAAACCCTCGTCTAGCAGCGGATTGCCAAGAGGGCTGTCCACTACAATGTATTACGATCATCATCGTTGTTGTTATTGTAATAAAGTGGCGAATGCACAAGCGCTGGACCTAATGAAATTAGCTATGTAGTGCAGGTTAGAGCCTGGGTTTCGGTGGAAGGTTACAGCCGGAGGCAGGCTGAGTGATCGGGGGGCCCCTAAGAGGGGCATTTCGCCGGGCGTATTGATTTCCCAGAAGCCCCCCCTCCCCCGGCAAGGAGGCGGAGGAGGGCCCTAATTTGCGCTAATTAAGCCCCGGGCCTCATTTGCTGACGCGCGCCGAGCTGAAACTGAAGACGAAACGCGCCGAGCAATGAGAGACAGTGGAGGAGCGATGGGGGATGAGGTCATCACCATCGTCGTCATCATCATCATCATCATTGGTAACGTCATCGTCATCAACGTCGCCACCGCGATCGTTATAATCATTGCCACTTGGTCTTGCTCATTGTCATCGCCGTCACCGTGACGCGTTGTGTAACGGTTTAGCAGCACCGCCAGACTTGCGATCGGGACGTCGCCGGGCCAATTCCATCTCCCCAGCACATTAGTTCAAACAACGTGGGGGGGATTGGGGGGGGAGCGAGGTTCTTCAATCCCAACCTCCCCCACCCCGAGTCTCCGTCCACCCAGCCAGCAGTGTAAATGGGTTCACCACGGCTAAGCCTGTGATCGGCTGGGTCGACTGCGGCACGGTTAAGTGTGGGCACTCCCACCCCTTTTTCCAAGACGCGCTGGAACGGCGTGGAAGAGGAGGGCCAAACGGCTGCTCGAGGTGGCCTCTCGCTGGACTCCAGAGCCCCCTCTGGTGCAGGCCTTTCGGACAGCAGCGGCGCGAGCGGGCAACTGCAGGGCTGCGCCTTCAACTTTGCTCCCGCGATTATCGTCGTCAGCGCCGTCAGCGTCGTCGTAACCATTACGATTGCGCTCCGTCAGTTTCATCTTTGTCGTCATCGTGCTCAAATATCCGGGTTTCCCGCGTTCTTTGCGGTAGATGCGTTCCGAAAAGAAAAAAAATCGGCGCACGAATCAAAGCGGCGCGGCATGGAGCGCAGCCAGCCCACAATGCAATGCGCGAGACAGCTGCATGCCGGAGTAGCGCGCACAGAACATAGACAATGTTGTCCCACGTCCGACCACATCGCCCTGCACGTAGAGCGAATTCACAGCGTGCAGTACAGCGAATGTTGGGTAGAAAATAGGTGAGCGGCGTACACAGCGCGAAAATCGCATAAACCCAACCCCCGTAGGGCGAGGGAAACCTGTGCAGTCGTTGTCATCATCGTTGCCACAATCACCACCGAGTGTAAATGATACGCAATATTATTACGTGCACAGACCGCGCTTCATTTCAGCCGAAAGTCTGGAACAGAGTTCCGAGAATTATCTTGGCACGCCACATCCGTCCGATATAGGATTACTATGGATGGACATACATTGCACTCCAGCGGGAGTGCACGTTGGGCCCGAAAATCGCCCCACTACTAAAACGGCGAGCGAGCAATTGAGCCATCTGCACAAGTGCACGAACAGCCCCCTTTGTAAATCCACTGCTGGATGACTGCGGATTGATTCCCAGCCCATTAGTAAACAATTCCTCCGGCGAGCAAAACGAAAATAATCTGAGTGGACAAAAGAAATAATTACAGAACCGACTAAAGTAAAGATCTGCTAAACTTCGTTTGTTCTCTTGAGGTGGTGGTCTAGACAAGGCTGGCAGCATTGCGTGTGCAATGTGCAGGTCACGTGACATGTGAAGTCGTGGCCGCTGCTGCTCCTCCCCCACTCCGTGCTCGCCAAGCGGGACACTTTGGCAGCGGAGATGGAGTAATCCGCCGGTATTGAATACCGAACCCTGGCACGACTCGATTCCAAAATCAATAACGTATTCAATCAGAGCTGAAGAATTCCACCCTCGCCATCCCCTCCCAGACCTAGCCCCGCCCCACCCCCCACCGCAACCATCCACGTGATGCGATGATTTGTCACGACTCTGTTCACGAATGGATCGTGCGTGGTTGCCCCTCTGGTGGCTGCAGTGGTGACGTGGGCCCCCATCGCGCACAACGCGCATCGAAGCCTTTGACCAAACCACCTGGGACAGTGCCCCGTGCCCCCCCCCCCCCCCGGTTCCCCTCACGTCCTCGCAGCTAAGCGGGGTTTTGAGCCTGGGCATCGCTCTGTTGGGCGAACACCCTGCCGAGGAGTTGGCGAGGGCAGTGGTGCAAAACGTGGATAGGCGCCGCCGTGGAGAGATGTTAACGCCCTCGCCTGGTATGCAGGAGGTCGTGGGTTCGATCCCGACCCTGACGCCTGTTGTATATTTGGAGTTTGCGTGTCTCTCTCTCTCCCCGTGGTAGCGTCGATTTTTCTCCGGGTCCTCTGGTTTTTCCCTCCACGTTCAGAATCCACATGCGTTTCAGAGTATTTGGCTGCTATAAATTTCCTACGTAAGAAGCCACTCTGTTGAGCTATCATTTGTGGCCAGGTCGCTTCTGAAAAAGAAGCTAATAAGCTCAGCGGGCCTCATCTGATAAAAATACGAAAATAGTAATACATGGAAACGATCACAAAGCCAGTTGAATCTTGCCTCGCAAATTGTGACAATTCATTGACTCATGGGGCTGGTGAATGACCACAGATCCCCCCCCCCCCCCCCCCCAAAAGCATCGCCTCCTTTAGCACACACCTCCGATAAGCATGGCCGGCCGCGTATGGGGCGAAAGAAGTTCAACACACACACACACATACGTACAACACCACCCGCGTTTCCAGACCCAGGCCTTCGCGACGGCGGTGGGGGGGGGGGGGGGCGCCTCAATCGGACGTATTAAATGAGGGAGGCAACGAGATTTTCACGCCACGGCAAGACGTCACCGCCAAAGCCGCCGCCAAAGCCGCCGCCGCAAACCAAGAGACGGACGGAGACGTGAGCGGTGGCAGGCGATCGGTAAAACGCACGGAACCGGGAGGGGGGGGGGGGCGGTGGCGAGCGGCACTCAGGTGATTCATTAAGGCGGTTAAACGGTCCCGCGCGCTCGCTCACAACCGGTCCTCGCAAGAAACATCTGCGATCGTTCCATCACGCTCGCTAAACGGCGGCACAAAAGCCCAAGTGGTCAACTGCTTAATCGGCGGCTTTTTAAAAAGGCCTAATTAAATTATTGCGTAATTGTTTGGATTCATCACCGGCGCGCGGCGCAAGTTTTCGGCGTTTTCCTCCGAGGGCGGCCGCGCTCGGAACGAGCGGCGGCTTTAACCGGGGAAGATTGTGGGGTACTGCCAAGGCGCGGCGAGGCCCAGTTGGGAGGTCGCATCGTGGTCACTTTTACCTTTGACCCAACCAAGTCTGCTCTCCTCAGCGACGCAGCACAACAGCCAATGGGCCACCCCCCCCCCCCCCAATGGGCCCCCCCCCCCCAATGCGCCCCCCCACCACATAGTGATCGTTACAGCAACAAGAATTGTCTGCGAGCGTGACGACACTTCAAGAGGCATCGGATTAAACGGGGCAGCTAGCCGACCTGTTTTCATCAAGGCAAACCTAGCCCTCGTCTCTTCTCCCCTCTAACCCCTAACCTCTGCCCACCACCTCCTGTCCAACGAGACATCCCATCACCCTAATGACTCGCACAACCCATATTCCTCCTCTTCCCGTACGTTCCTCCTTTCCTGGCGATATTTTCCGCCAAATTTTTCTCCCCCGATTGCGCCATCGGCGTCGACGGAAAACAAAAGAGTATCCCTTCGGATCTCTAGAAACGGAAGCGCGACTCTCGGTACTGCGCATTTTTCCACTGGCGCATCTGCCGGGCCAAGCCAGCGCAGAATCCCGAAGAGCCGTGGGTGCTAAACCGGGGGGGGGAGTACGCGGACCCCTGGGGGTGCACGTGGCAATGTCCCACGGGGGTACCTCAGGTGATTTATAAATGTGTGAAAGTTTACCGTACGTGAGAATAATAATCATGTTCGAGTCTGCCAAGATAAAATAACTAAGATAACATTTTAATGCATACGGTAACCTAGAACGGTATAAAAGACATTTCTCAACTCAATGATCGTAAACAGTGCGGGTTTACAACAGTAACCAGCGATCGCGAACAAATTACGTCACGCACGCAGAGCGTCCGTTGATTTTTTTATTCGCTTAAAGCTAATAACAGCTAGTTAGGATTACCTCACAAAATGGACAATTGATGTACATTTTTCATACATTCATTTCTCAGCACTGTTGGGTCAGGCAAGGGGTAGGGGGGGGGAGTTAACTCGGCTGAAACAAAATTCAACAAGGGCGGTACACAGTAGCCAAAATAAAAGTTGAGAACCACTGCCGAAGAGTCTGGGTGATTTTCCACTGGCTACTCAACGTGCCGAACCAAACTGGCTCACTGGGGTGAGCGGGGGCCAAGAGCCGAGGGCCTTCACGGCGCATTTGTTTAAGTGCGAGATCGGTCGGTAATGGCACGGTTTCTGCAGTGGGAAAAACAAACCGATGGTGGTGGTGGTGGTGACGCCTCCTGACCCACGCTGCGGCTGGCTGGGCACAGTCTCGTCATGAGCAAAAGAGATTGCACAGTGGAACACAAAAAAAAAAGGAGACATTTGAGAACGGTGCACGGAAGCGGATATCGTAGAACTAGGTCCGGCCGAGATCCCTTCCAAATGACCTCTGGTCGGATATGGCAGAGGGGTGGGCACCGTCTCATCTGCTCTACCACGAGACAGTAATGTTCCCTTGTTATTTACAGACCACGAGCGAGGAGGGGAAGACCACGAGCGAGGAGGGGAAGAAGAGAGCTGGGGAGGAGCGAATGCGGCTGGGAGAGGAGAGACACTCTCTCCTCCTCCCTCTTCCGCTCTCTTCCCCTTCCCGGAGAGCTCCCCCGTCGCTCTCCGGGAAGGCTGTGAACTCTCCCCAATTCTCCCTCCGTCTCCCGTCGCCCCTCCGGGATTCATTATCGCGTTTGTGAGGAGGTGAGGACAACTGGCCCGGCGGATTTCCACCGCACGCAAGTAACACATTTTAAATGAAAGACTTAAAAAAACCCGTAATAATTCCACTGCTGGATGTAGGCGTCCCCACCGCCGCCGCCACCGCCCACGATCCACAACAGCGCCGCCACTCGCCACAAATACACCCACCCCCGTCGCTCCAGGCCCCCACCGTGTAGCCTCGTAGACTGTTGGGGACAAGTGCTGTAGGGCAGACCTGAGGTCCATTACAATAGTAATCGTGTCGTTCTTAACGAGCGTGAATTTACCACAGAGAGACGGCGGCGGGGGGGGGGGGAGGAACAGATGCGGATTTGGTTTTGCTCCGTTAGCCCAAAGTAACATTAGCGGAACATTTGCATACGATTTGCATAAGTTGCGTGCAATCGATTGCCGTTCGCCCGGTTTATTCGAAGCGTGCTCCGGGCAGGGGAATGACGGAACAAAAGACGCGCCTGCCTGCAATGAATAACTGGTTTTTATTTTACCAGGTAAGGCCCACCGAGCTAAATAGCTCTTTTTCAGGATTGACCTGGCTATCATAAATGATAGCTGAACGAAGTGGCGTATCGTCACTTGGAAATTTACAGCCAGCCAAATACTCTAAACGGGTGATGTTGAATCGAAATGTGGAGGGAAAAACCGGAGAAGACCCGGAGAAAAATCCACGCGACCACAGGGAGAGCGACATGCAAACTACAAATATACAGCAGCAGGCGTCAGGGTCGGGATCGAACCCACGACCTACTGTATACCAGGCGAGGTAGTTTACATCTCGCTATGGCGAGACGGGAAGAGCAGCACGTGAATCGGAGAACGCGCGCTCAAGCAACTGAGGCATCACATGGCCCTTAGAGGCGAGTGGGGCTAGGGTGGGCCGCGACATGCCGAGGCTAGGAGGGAAGATAAAATTGACGGCCGAGACTCACGATGGAGTGACAGTAAAAGGGGAGCGGAGGCGTCCTGGGAGCCACTCTGCCCAAGATGAGCAGCGATGAAATCGGCACATGAGCACGGGTCCTGGCCGGATTGTAAGCGTTGTGCGGTCGTTAAAATGTACCAAACGGCTTGGAGACCCCTTCATCCAGCAGTGGATTGAACATGGTGGTGATGATGATGTTGTCACGTGACAACGCAGGGCATGCTGCGTTGTCACGTGGGTCACAATAGCATGAACGCTCGCGCACAAAGACAAAGCTCCCCTCACATAGCCTTTAGTAGACTGTTGGGGCAAGTGCTGTGAGCAAGCGACTATAAAGGCCGGCAGGGCACACAAAGGGAGGGGTGGCCAACACCACGCCAGGCCACTTATGTGCATAGTTGATGATATTAACATGTGATATATTAACATACTGGTAATGAATATAATAACAGTGCTGATTTATACACGCCGCACCAGGTACTCATTTGAGGTTGAGTTGACCTCGGGGAGGCCCAGAGCCGCGTCAGAAAATCGTCACTGTTAATAGTCGTGAGCGGGAATCAAACTCGGGGTGCCGGGTTTGTAGCGCAGCAAGCTAACCCACTGCGTGCACAAAAAGAAAAAGATTCCCTGCGTAGCCTTAACACACTATTGAGGCAAGTGCTGTTTGCGAGCACCTTTGAAGACCAGCATGGCACACCAGAGAGGGTGGGTGGCCAGCACCACGTCCGACCGCCTTTGTCTCCCCAGTTGCAATGTTTACACACCGTACCAGGTACTCATTCGAGGCCGAGTCGACCAAGGGGAGGCCCAGGAAGGGTTCAGATAATCGTTACGAGAGCTGGCCGTGAGCAGGAATTGAATCCGGGTGGCCATTCGCCACTAAGTGGCGGTGACGTCACCACGGCGCTTGTGCCAGGCTAAGTGCACTTTAAGGCCACGTGAAGGCGCGAACGTTCGCTGGCCAGGAGGTCAAGGGACAGACCCCAGGGTGCCACGGATCGACCGGCCGAGATGACTGGCACACACAAGCACGTACACAGGGGTACGCTAGCGGGCCCCAAAAACGCACCCGAGCCACGGGGCGTCAACAACAGACAATCCTCACTGGTGAGAGCGTAGAGGGAGAAACACAATCCGCCGCGGAGCATTTCGGGCAACTACTCCCCACCCCCTGCTGGCGGTGACCGCCGGAGTATTAAATAGCACCGGGAGAGGCGCACGAGCCGGCGGGCGGGCGGGCGGGCGGGCGGCCGGGCTTGGTGACCCGAGGCCACAGGCCACGCCCGGCCCGGCACGGGGGCCCGCGACGTCTACACGGGCAGAGCGATACGGCGCAAACCGAAACGTGCTACCGTTTCATCACGGAGGGCGGGCCACGCCGCCGGGCCTCCAAGCGCGAGACTGGCACGCAGCGAGTTTAAATTCCTAGTTGGGGTCAATTATCGTAATCGTCGTCGTCGTCGTCGTCATCGTTAAGCCCGCTCCCCCCCCCCCATCACCACTGTCATCGTCATTGCATCGTCACTGGAACCACAATCATAATTTGCATGACCAAAGACCCACCACCCACCACTCTCCGCATAGACTGAAGTGCTGTTAGCGAGCACCAATTAAGGTCGTTACGGCACACGAGGGGGTGGGTAGCCAGCACCACGCCCAGCCGCCTTTGTCTCACTGTCATCGCAATTGCATCTTCATTGCTACCACTATCATCTTCATTACCACAAATCCCCCACCGGTGAGGCCTTAACAGGCTGTTGGGGCAAGTGCTGTTCGCGTGCACCTATGAAGGCCGGCACGGCACACGAGGGGGGTGATGGCCAGCACCACACCCGGCCGCCTTTGTCTCCCTAGTTGGCGATGTTTACACATCGCATGAGGTATTCAATTGAGGCTGTGGCGACCTAGGGGAGGCCCAGAACCGGTTCAAATAATCTTCACTGGGTGTTGGCCGGGAGCGGGAATCGAACTCGGGATGCTAGGTTTGTAGCGCAGTGCGCTATAACCACAACACTATCGCTCCACCTGTCATCAGCACATCCTTGACAACTATCATCATCATGACCGCCGTGAATATTTTTTTATCATTATCACCCACAGCTATTACCGTCGCTGCAAACATTAACACTGCCTTCATCGTTCACCAATTAACACCACCCCACTGTGGATCACCGCCCATCGTCACCAAAGATCATTGCCACCACGATCACGATCATCATCATCATCATCACGACGGTCGCTTCCAGGAACAGTTGATGTTAGCGCCGAATCAAAATACAGGGTCACTGGGCCCATCGGCACAGCGCGCTAACCACTCGCTGCTACGCTTCCCCCCCCCACTTCCACACGACCGGAAAGCCATTTTTATACAGAGGGATTTAGTGCTGCCACAGGAATGTGGAATTTCCGCTTGTGATGGGGGCCATGAAAAAAAAAACACGTAGATATATATTTTTTTTACGCATATACATGGAAAGCTCCCGTGTTCTTTTGTTGGTTATGTTGTCACCGCAGTAACCGAGATTTCGACGACGGAAAAAAAACAAACAGCAGAAGAAGAGGTGGCGGGAGGTGGCGGCGGCGGGGCGGGGAGAGAAAATCGCTTTGTTGGAACGCGAATTTTAAGAGCCGTGTCGAGGCATGCCGCAAAAGAGAGCGAGAGAGCAGTGGAAGCTGGGGGGGGGGGGGGGGGGATAAAACGAGCTCATGACAACGACACAATTAGAGGTTGGGCGGTTTCGGGTTTTTTTGAAAGATGAAAAGTCGCCCCCTCGAACCTCGACAAAGAACCCATTGCCAAAGGGGGGGGGGGGGATTAATGGCGGTCGTGTTGAAGAGGGGAGGGGGGGAGTCGTTGTCATGGCTACTCGGCAGTCACGTGACACAGGCCGTCGAGCTGCCCCCCCCCCGCCTCAAAGCGACCCTTGCCCTTTGACCTCGCGACAATGGCTCCAACATGACACGACAGTCAATAGCTTTGTAGCGGATCTAATTAACAGGTTGAAGTTCAAACGGGTAAAGATACGCGCGTGTGTGTATGTGTGTGTGTGTGTAGTGTAGTGGTTAGCTGTAGCGATTCCCGCTCACGGCCACCAACACCAGCAGTGATGATTATCTGAACCGGTCCTGGGCCTCCCCTAGGTCGATTCAGCCTCAAATGAGTACCTGGTGCGGTGTATAAAAAAACATCGCCACTGGGGAGACAAAGGCGGGCAGGGGTTGGTATTGGCCACCCACCACCTCGTGTGCCTTACCGGCCTTCGTAGGTGCTCGTTGACAGCACTTGCCCCAACATCCTGTTAAAGCTACACGGGGGATCTTTGTCTTGTACACATGCTGCGAGGGGAATGTGGGGGGAGCGGAAAGTGAAGCAGTTAGCGCTACGCAGCACTACGAAACCCGGCGAGCCCGAGTTCGATTCCCGCTCCGGGCCGACGCCAATGACGAATCTCTGAACGGGTCCTGGGCCTCCCCTAGGTCGACTCGGCCTCAAATGAGTACCTGGTGCGGTGTGTAAACATCGCCACGGGGGGTGACAGAGGCAGCGGGGGTGGGGTTGTGGTGATGACAACCCACTCCCCCGTGTGTCGTATCGGCCTTCATAGGTGCTACTCGCGAACAGCACTTGCCCCAAAAGTTGACAAAGGTTCCCACAGGGGACCTTTATCTTCGGCGAGGGGGATAAAAACAAACATTTGTGGCATGCTGCGTCGTGAAAATAAACGTCCCGTAAAAGTTTAACAGT
Source organism: Petromyzon marinus (assembly GCF_048934315.1). Lineage (NCBI taxonomy): Eukaryota > Metazoa > Chordata > Hyperoartia > Petromyzontiformes > Petromyzontidae > Petromyzon > Petromyzon marinus. The sequence goes on along the minus strand of NC_133710.1, from coordinate 5,922,356 downwards.
GTGTGAAGGTGCAGCTGTGTACGTGCTTGCCACCGCTGCTGAGAAAAGTGGTGGAGTACCCACATTTTATACCCCACCACAGGCGGTGAACTGTGGTGTTTATCCACCTATACTGCTGGGTGGACAGGTAGCGGTCTAAGCAACTTAAACTATTGTTTCAACTGACGTGGCCAGGAACTGGAATCCAACTTGCAATCCAGAAGTCGCAAGTCCAGTGTGCTCACTATCATACTAAACTAAACTGTATGTATATTTTGTTTTATTTTACTAGGGAAGACTCACTGAGCTGGCCACAAATCATAGCTCAACGAAGTGGTTTATCGTGCTGAAATGTATAGCAGCCAAATACTCTGAACGCGTGATGTTGATTCTAAATGTGGAGGGGAAAAAAGCGGAGGACCCGGAGAAAAATCCACGTGACCACGGGGAGAGAGAGAGAGAGAGACACGCAAACTCCAAATATTCAGCAGGCGTCAGGGTCGGGATCAAACCAACGATATCCTGTATACCAGGCGAGGTAGTTAACATCTCATAGCCACCGTGGTGATGATGATGACGAGAGAGAGACACGCAAACTCCAAATATTCAGCAGGCGTCAGGGTCGGGATCAAACCAACGATCTCCTGTATACCAGGTGAGGTAGTTAACATCTCAGCCACCGTGGTGATGATGATGACGAGAGAGAGACACGCAAACTCCAAATATTCAGCAGGCGTCAGGGTCGGGATCAAACCAACGATCTCCTGTATACCAGGCGAGGTAGTTAACATCCCGCCACCGCACTACTGCAGTTGTTCCCTTTAATCCAGGAAAAGCACCAAAAAGGAGAATGGAGCGGTGGTGCAGTGATTAGGGAACTGCGCTGATCGCTACCCCACCGGCAAGCCGAGTTCGATCCCCCAGCCAGTGGCGAGCGACCTCTGAACCGCCACTGTGCCTCACACGCAGCAAACAATTTTCACAAACCCACACCGGCCAGCGTGGTGAAGTATGGTCAAACGAGCACCCATGATGAACACAGCATGGGGAGGGCCTTCGTCCAGCAATGCGTCGTACAAAGGTACAAATGCAAGTTGGAAACGGTAAAATTCTCAAATAAAAAAGCCCACAAAGACTTACACGACGAGCAGTGGTTGTTTAAACAAGCCTGATGAGAACCCAGAAGGTTGAAACCACAGGTGTGAAAAGCCAAATCGGAAAATGGACTAATATATGTTTTTATTATAATATATGTAGAGTCGTAAGAACAGAGTTATGCTTTATATACATTCGGAACCAAGGCCGTAGCCATGGAGTCAACATTGGGGGGGACCAAATCTTCCAGAGGTTCTGGGGGTCCCCCCCTCCCAAAAAAAAATCTAAATTTGAAAACGCATTTCCTGCCTAAAATATTTAAAAATTCACTAACACATAGGATGGACTTTTTACAATGTCTAATAATGTCTAATAGTGTATTGTATCCCATTGCTCTGTTCTTTCTTTTTTACCTTTTCTTGTTTCATTGTATGTAATGGCAGAGATTAGGGATTAATAAAGTACAACCATAACCACAATCATATAAACAGAAATCTATTTTATAGCAATATATTGGGGGGGACATTTTGAGCATATTTGACTATTGGGGGGGGGGGGGATGTGTGTCCCCCCCCCCTAATATATATTATAATTACGGCCTTGTTCGGAACCATCCAGTCACCTCCGTTCATCCGCCATCAGTTCCTTCGCTCGTTTGTTCCATTTGGCCGTGTGTTTTTGTTCCGCACGAGCAACCGGACCAACGAGCCGGGGAACGCGAGCGAGCGAGCGAGCGAGGAGTTTCAAGCACAGGGCAGTGAATGCGCGTCCGTCCGCGTTGTGGCGCAAAACACATCCCTCGCGTCGTAGTCCCCTCCTGTCCAGCTGATGGCATGCCAAGCATGTGCCAGGCCACATTTCATGAGCCTCTCCTCGCCGCTCGCTCGCACGCATGCCAAGGCGGCGAAACTCGGCGAGCGTGCGTCGGCTTTTTTATCGGCGAGCAAGATTTTAAAGAATATACATATTGCGTCGTGGGCCCCGAGGGCTCGGTGGATTCATAATGGCCGTGTCGCAAACTTGCACGGAGTCTCGTACTAAGACCCCCCCCATATAGCCTGTAACAGACTGTTGGGGCAAGTGTTGTTCGCGAGTATCTGTGAAGGCCGGCACGGCACACGAGGGGGTGGGTGGCCAGCACCACGCCCGGCCGCCTTTGCCTCCCGAGTGGCGATGTTTACACACCACACGAGGCTGAGTCGACCTAAGGGAGGCCCAGGACTGGTTCAGATAATTGTCACTGGTGTTGGCCGTGTTCGTAACGCAGTGCCACTAACCGTTGCACTACCGCTCCCGTACACTCACGTAGGCAACCACAGACTTCCATAGGCTCGCGTAAAGAAGCAAACGCTCATTTAGCGATCCAAAGACTGGAATAGAGACCCACAAGACTTACACGGAGACTCTGATATTTACACAGACATCCGCAGAATTTCCTTGACTCACAACAGAGATATGTAGACTCACCAGAAAACCCACGTACTTACATTGAGACCTAGAGACTTGCATGGAGATTCTAATAAGTGTATAGACACCCACATACTTCCAAAGACACAGAGACCTTACATGGAGACTCGTATCATTACAATGCCATCAAGTCGTTTTGGGGGTGGTTCCATAATGGTCGTGTCATACGAACTGGGCTCCGAGTCTGGGTTTTCTGTCTCTCTCTCGCTCTCAAAAGGTTCATCATAATGGCTGTGTTGAAATCATTGCGCCGGCACCCGCGCTGCTGAGATGACAGGATCTGAAACCGAGATTCAGCTGCCCAGGCATGATCAGGTGTAGTGAGATGCCGGTGTCAGACGAGTCACGAATCATTTCAACTTAAACTAAACACTTTTTTTCATATCATTAGACCTCCTTTGCCAGTACCAAAATATAATAATAGGGTTTTTTTCCCCTTGTTTTGGCAACAAAACTGGTGTGGACCAATCAGTTTCAAGGACAATGCAGATATTATCATAGTATGTTTTTTGTTTGCATTTTGACTGCAGGTATTGTGGTTAATGCAGACATGAATCCTTGTAAAAAGGTTTCAGTTTTGTTGCCAGAAAAAAGGGGGAAAAACCCTATTATTATAATTTTTTATATTTTTGCCAGGTAAGGCCCACTGAGCTATATGTAGCTTTTTTCGGACGCGACCTGGCCACCAATGATAGCTCAACGAAGTGGCATATCACACAGATATTCATAGCAGCCAAATACTCACAAATGTGTGACGTTGATTCTAAATATAGATTGGAAAATCAGAGCATGCGGAGAAAAATCCACACGGCTACGGGGAGAAAGAGACACGCAAACTCCCAAATATACAGGAGTCAGGGTCAGGATGGAACCTACGACCTCCTGTATATCAGGCGAGGTAGTTAAGATCTCACCACCTGCGGCGCCCTTCATGGGGACCCACAGACTCACATGGAGACCCACAGACTGACACAGGAGACCCATGGACTGACACCCATAGCTTTATAGAGAGACCAAGAGGCTTACATAGATACCCATAGGCTCATGCAGAGACCCCCCCAACTGACAAGTATAAACAAATAAACCCCGTATAGTGTTAACAGACTAAAGGAGCAAGTGCTGTTAGAGAGCACTTAAAGGCCGGGACAGCGGAGACCAGCACGGCACACGAGGGGTAGGTGACCAGCACCTTGCCCGGCCGCCTTTGCCTCCCCAGTGGCAATGTTTACACACCGCCATTGGTACTCAATTGAGGCTGAGTCGACCTAGGGGAGGCCCAGGACCGGTTCAAATAATTGTCACTGGTTTTGGCTATGAGCGGGAATCAAACTCGGTTTGCCGGGTTCGTAGCGCGGCGCGCTAAACGCTACACTGCCGCTCACCATTCATAGACACGCATAGAGGTGTATTGACTTTCAGATACCCATAGGCTCACAGAGATCCGCTGACTAGAGACCCAGTGACTCGCATAGAGACCCACGGACGACCCACAGCATCACCACCTCTCCCCCCCCCCCCCATTACAAAACATCACGATGACGCTCACAGAAGAATGGCTGCCCCTGACAAGACCACGGTGGTCAGAACGCGCACCAGACGCAACATTCATCCTTCAAAAGTCTACCGTTGGCAATTTGACTATGGCCAGTCTAATAAATAATCTGCCTGAGCCCACCTGCGCGACAGGCAATTCATTACTTAACGATCAAACTTGATTTGGCCCTTTCGTGACTGCAGGAATTACTCTTTGGTTTTGTCGGTAAAGTCACGTAGCTATAAGAAATAATAATAAATTTACATAATAGCATACGATGTTTCGATTGCAACGCAAGCAATCATCATCAGGCATAGAAGAGTTAATTTAAGAGAGAGAGGAAACACAGAACCACAGATATATATACAGACACCTACGTAGAGGGAGTTAACACAGAGACACAAAGAGAGACACAACGTATGGAGCACAGAGAGATAGGGTCTCCGTGCCGAGGCCTTAGCATGTAGGGGAGACAAAGAGAGATGGAGAAGCACACTAAATTGAACAATATTTAGTAAAATTTGGAAACAATATAATGCAACACAGAGGGTCGATCAAAAGACAATTAACGCATGGTCTGGCTGATTACGTTATTTCAAAGATTGCTAAATTATAGGTAAAGTGAGACAAAAAACAGACATAAGTAGAGAGAGAGAAGAAGCTCTTCTATGCCTGATGATGATTGCTTGCGATGCAATCGAAACGTCGTATGCTATTATGTAATTTTATTATTATTACTTAACAATCGTTTGTATTTGTTGTCGATTCCTCCACGTGACACGGGTCATCGATTTTGTTCAGATTTCCATATTGTGCTTCACCTACAGTGAGGGAAAAAAGTATTTGATCCCCTGCTGATTTTGTACGTTTGCCCACTGACAAAGAAATTATCAGTCTATAATTTTAATGGTAGGTTTATTTGAACAGTGGGAGACAGAATAACAACAACAAAAATCCAGAAAAACGCATGTCAAAAATGTTATAAATTGATTTGCATTTTAATAAGGGAAATAAGTATTTGACCCCTCTGCAAAACATGACTTAGTACTTGGTGGCAAAAGCCTTGTTGGCAATCACAGAGGTCAGACGTTTCTTGTAGTTGGCCACCAGGTTTGCACACATCTCAGGAGGGATTTTGTCCCACTCCTCTTTGCAGATCTTCTCCAAGTCATAAAAGTTGAGGCTGACGTTTGGCAACTCGAACCTTCAGCTCCCTCCACAGATTTTCTATAGGATTAAGGTCTGGAGACTAGCTAGGCCACTCCAGGACCTTAATGTGCTTCTTCTTGAGCCACTCCTTTGTTGCCTTGGCCGTGTATTTTGGGTCATTGTCATGCTGGAATACCCATCCACGACCCATTTTCAATGCCCTGGCTGAGGGAAGAAGGTTTTCACCAAAGATTTGACGGTACATGGCCCCGTCCATCGTCCCTTTGATGCGGTGAAGTTGTCCTGTCCCCCTAGCAGAAAAACACCCCCAAAGCATAATGTTTCCACCTCCATGTTTGACGGTGGGGATGGTGTTCTTGGGGTCATAGGCAACATTCCTCCCCCTCCAAACACGGCGAGTTGAGTTGATGCTAAAGAGCTCCATTTTGGTCTCATCTGACCACGACACTTTTCACCCAGTTGTCTTCTGAATCATTCAGATGTTCATTGGCAAACTTCAGACGGGCATGTATATGTGCTTTCTTGAGCAGGGGGACCTTGCGGGCGCAGGATTTCAGTCCTTCACGGCGTAGTGTGTTACCAATTGTTTTCTTGGCGACTATGGTCCCAGCTGCCTTGAGATCATTGACAAGATCCTCCCGTGTAGTTCTGGGCTGATTCTTCACCGTTCTCATGATCATTGTAACTCCACGAGATGAGATCTTGCATGGAGCCCCAGGCCGAGGAAGATTGACAGTTCTTTTGTGTTTCTTCCATTTGCGAGTAATCGCACCAACTGTTGTCACCTTCTCACCAAGCTGCTTGGCAATGGTCTTGGAGCCCATTCCAGCCTTGTGTAGGTTTACAATCTTGTCCCTGACATCCTTGGAGAGCTCTTTGGTCTTGGCCATGGTGGAGAGTTTGGAATCTGATTGATTGCTTCTGTGGACATGTGTATTTTATACAGGTAACAAGCTGAGATTAGGAGCACTCCCTTTAAGAGTGTGCTCCTAATCTCAGCTCGTTACCTGTATAAAAGACACCTGGGAGCCAGAAATCTTTCTGATTGAGAGGGGGTCAAATACTTATTTCCCTCATTAAAATGCAAGTCAATTGAAAACATTTTAGACATGCGTTTTTCTGGATTTTTTGTTGTTGTTATTCTGTCTCTCACTGTTCAAATGAACCTACCATAAAAATTATAGACTGATCATTTCTTTGTCAGTGGGCAAACGTACAAAATCAGCAGGGGATTAAATACTTTTTTCCCTCACTGTATGTCACTTTATTTCACTTTATTTCAATCTGTTTTGCGGTTGCACTCTCCTGCGCACTCTGCAGCCAGACACCCCCCCCCCCCCCCGCTGGAGCGCCGTTTCCCTCTACGGGTAAGCACGCTTTGTACGCGGGGTCTTTATTGAGCTCTCTGTGAATCACTGGATCTGTGTGCGTGTCTACGGGTGTCAACGTGAGTTCTCTGGTGGGAATGTGCCCGGCTGCACTGAGCCGTGCATTTACGACCGGTTTCGTCCGCATGACAACAGGAAGCCGAACGGTAAAAAAATCAAATGCGTTTCTCGAACGTGAGGAGGAATCAACGGGGACTCCCACGTTTTCTTGCATCGTTCCCCCTAAAAGCACGCACGCACGCCACGGGTGTGTGGTGTTACAAACAAGCACTGTTGTCACACCGTTACAAACAAGCACTGTTGTCACACCACCGCCACCGCTGCCACCACAACGCCACCATTACAATGCCAACACAACACCGCCACCACCATCACAACACCGCCTGTACGACACCGCCACAACCATCACAACACCGCCACCACAGCGCCGCCGCCACCACCGCCGCCGCCGCCGTCGCCGACTAAGCCAGTTCAGCAAGTCCTAAAGGAATGGGAGCGATGAAGGGGAGGGTGGAGTTGGGGAGGAAGGGAGGAGGAGGTGCCCAGCAGTGGCAGCAGCTGTCGACGGTACAGGTGTGACCTTCTGATGACCGGGTGTGGTGGTGCTGTGTTCGTTGTTCCGGTGGTGGTGGTGCTGGTGGTGCTAGTCGTGCTGGTAGAGAGAGCGGTGGAGGTGGTGGTGGTCGTGATGCTGGTGCTGCTGGTGGAGAAGAGCTGCTCGTGGTGTTCGTTGTGGTGTGGTGGTGGTGCTAGTAGTGGTAGAAGTTCTGGTGATGCTGGTGCTAGCGGTGGTGTTGGTGGTGATGCTGATGCCATTGGTTCTGGTGGTGGTGGAGGTATTGGTGGGGTGGGGTGGGTGGCCAGCACCACGCCCAAACGCCTTCGTCTCCCCAGTGGCGATGTTTACACACCGCACCAGCTACTCATTTGAGGCCGAGTCGACCTAGTGGAGGTCCTGGACCGATTCAGATAATCGTCACGAGTGTTGGCTGCGAGTGGGAATCGAATTATTTTCACCAGGTTCGTAGAGCGGTGCGCTAATCGCTGCCACTACCGCTTGCCACACACACACTACGTACAAAGACATGAACATCACACACACACATGCACTCTGGGACCCTCGGAACTGGCTTTCACACACGCGCACGCACTCAGTCACACGCACGCGTACACACACTCACTCACACACTCACTCACACTCACTCACACACTCACTCACACACTCACTCTCACACACACACACACTCACTCACACACTCACTCTCACACTCACTCACACTCACTCTCACACACTCACTCTCACACTCTCACACACACTCACTCTCACACACTCACACACTCTCACACACACACACTCACTCTCACACTCTCACACACATTCACACACCGACCGCAACAGACGTCACCAGCAGACGTGCGGCGAGACAGACAAGGAAGGTAAAACAAAACACACGCAAACAGAAAGTGCGAAATCCCCCCCTCCCCCCCCCCGTGTAGTCACGGCATACACGCAATAAATAAATAAATAGTTCCGGGGTTGTGCCGAAGCCCACCAGCCAGCGGGGGTGTCACAGTCATCTGGGCCGTCACCACGGCAACCGGTTTCGGGTGTTTGGCAGCCCAAAACTACAGCAACCACCCCCCACCACACACACCACCCTCACCTCTCCTCCGGCCAGCGGCTGAGTTGACTCAATTCTCAGGGCGCCGTCCCTCAACTCGGTGGCTAGGAGATGTCGACTACCTCGCCTCGCTTGCGGGAGGTCGTGGGTTCGATCCCGACCCTGACGCCTGCTGCATATTTGCAGTCTGCGTGTCTCATCATCATTATCACGGTGGCTAGGAGATGTTAACTATCTCGCCTGGTCTACAGGAGGCCGTGGGTTTGATCCCGACCCTGACGCCTGCTGCTGCTGTATATTTGCAGTCTGCTTGTCTCATCATCATCATCATCACGGTGGCTAGTAGATGTTAACTACCTCGCCTGGTCTACAGGAGGCCGTGGGTTCGATCCCGACCCTGACGCCTGCTGCTGCTGTATATTTGCAGTCTGCGTGTCTCTCTCTCTCTCTCCCCGTGGTCGCGTGGATTTCTTCTCCGGGGCGCTCCGTTATTTATCCCTCCACATTTAGAGACAATGTCACCAGGCGTTTCGAGTGTTTGGCTGCTATACATTTTCACGTGAGGATAAGCCGTTCCGTTGATCTATCATTTGTGGATAGCCAGGTCGCTTCTGAAAAAAAAAAAGTCTATATAGCTCCGGTGGGCCTTTTCTGGTAAATGAACAAAAATATTTTATTTTAACTCCGATGGAATTGCCATTTCTGTCACACTCCGCACGGTTTTGTTCTCACCGTCCATCACCCTCCTCCGATTGGGGACCGCCGCCGCGAGATGTTTGGGGTGACGACCGACGACACGGCTCTGGATGGCTGGGTTTGGATAGCGATGGTGGGTTCGTCAAGCCGAGGTTGCGTACGTACGCTAAGCCGAGCTTCTTTCGCACCGTACGTAGCCAAGCAAGCTTAATCGAAAGGTGCGGGAGGGGGTGGGGGGGGGACAATAAACTAAAGAAATTCGTTTTCAATCTAAATTTAAATTGCGTAGCTCCAGTGGCTTGTCATATTAGGTGAGGGGGGAGGATAAGTCCAGTTCAGTAAGTTTGACATAGGCTAGGCCGTTTCGTATTAAGTTGGGAGAAGTTAACTTGGGTTAAGTGAGGCTAGGCAGTGTTAGCTTAGGGTGGGGGTTAAGTTAAGCTATGCTGTGTTATATTAGGTTGCTTTAAGTTATGTTAGACTGTTATATTAGCTTGGGTTAAGTTGGGTTAAGTTAGGCTCGACCGGGCTGGCTTAGGTTGGGTCAAGTCAAGTTGGGTTAACTTAGAGCTATAAGGCTGTCAATGATTTGGCCGGGTTGCACAAGGTTAGGGTTACTCCAGCGTGGGCCGGTTAACAATGCTGCTGAGTGATAATAACAACAACGTTGCCAATAACAGCGCAGAAGAACCAAAGGCCTGCAATCGCTAAGTACCGCAGAAAGATTTAAAAGCACACCGTCTCACCACCGTGGTGGCGACCTATGGGGTGTGGGGGTGGGGTGGAGGGAACGAGGGTGGGGGGGGTGCCGGGGGAATCGTCATCCTGCATTCCAGATCACCAATGCAAAAACGGATGATTCGCAGGTGCGTGGTTAAAGGGCTCTAATTACGGAGCCGACAGTTTCGCTCTGCGATTGCACCTTCCCCCAATTAGCGGGAGGGGCCGCGGGAAGAGGCCACGGGAAGAAACCGCGGGAGACCCAAGAGACTGCGGGAGATCACGGGACATCGCGGGAGACTGCGGGAGATCACGGGACACCGCGGGAGATGACGGGAGATCACGGGACACCGCGGGAGACTACGGGAGACGACGGGACATCGCGGGACATAGCGGGAGACCGGTCTCCGTAGGTCTGACCACACCTGAACGCTCCGCGCGGCCACTGGCCCGATGCGGCGCACGCACAAAGGCAAAGATCCCGCTCCCCCTCCCGCGTATAGCCTCAACAGACTTTTTGTGGCAAGTGCTGATAGCGAGCAACACCTATGAAGGCGGACACGGCGCACGTGGGGGTAGGGGGGGCTGTGAGGTGGCCAGCACCACGCCCGGTCGCCTTTGCCTCCCCAGTGGAGATGTTTACACACCGCACCAGGTGCTCATTTGAGGCTTAGTCGATCAAGAGGAGGCCCAGGACCGGTTCCTAGGAGTCCCCTAACGACAGTTTGGTGGCCGTGCGCGGGAAATCGAACTCGGGTCGCCGGGTTCACAGTGCAGCGAGCTGACCGCTGCGCCACCACTCATGACGTGGATGTGATCGCGCACGCAGCAGACAGGGCTGAGTGGACAAAAAAGACTCGCGTCACGTATCAACACGCATGCAAACACAGACACAAAGACTAGAAGTTCGACAAATACACTCGCACAGACAAATACCCTGCTCGCACGGATACACACACACACACGAGCCACGCACAACAACGGCTGATATTCATCACGAGCACTGTCACCACAGGGCTCACGCCAAGCTAGGTACACCTTGAGACTACGTGAAGTGTTGAAGGCTCGCTGCTGGCAGGTCAGGTGAGATGACTGGCGGATGCACCACCTGTGCTCCTCACCACGCCAACTAGCAGCATTTTTAGCGCCGCTCCTCCGCCCTCCGCCGTTGCTGCTGGAGGGCGACTGCCTCCAACTGCAGAGTCGTAGCGTTCATCACGAGCCTCCTCCGCAGAGGCCGATGTGGACACCGATAGGTACCAGTCATCCCCGGGTCCACTCGGCTCCAGATCCGCAGCCGACGCCGCACCCGTTTAGCTGCCTCGATCTGGCCGAAGGCCGAAAACATATTCCATATTCCCTTCGCTGGCAAAAAAAAGCACTTAGCCCCCCCCCCCCCAGTAACCGGCTGCTGCGTGCTCGCGATTTTGGAATCGTGCCGGCCACGTGCCAGTGTGCCCCCCCTCCCTCCCCCCTTTCACGCGGCTACTGAACTCCCGCTCACTGCCAGCAAGCGCTCCCTCTTCTTTCCCCTGCCCCTCCGTGGGTCGGATGGGCAGGGGGAAAAGGGGCCGCTACCGAGGAGGGGGCAGCGCCAAAAAAGTCTGCAGGCATGCAAACGACGACCGCACCGCCCCCCCCCCCTCCACTCGATACCCCCCCCCCCCCCACCACAAGAGGATTTTTTCTGGCTCCAAGCTCTGGTCCCGTGATGCCGGCCAACAGATCGCGTTCACCAAAATTGGCGCTGATTCAATATCGAACGCTAATGGCGATACCCACTTAACAGCCATAAATACGAACATTCACACACACAAACCCACCCCCAGCACTCCGCATTCACCCCACTCTACTACTACTACATTCATCCCACCCCACTACCTTGACCCCACCCCACTACCTTGACCCCACCCGACGACCTTGACCCCACCCGACGACCTTGACCCCACACCACTATCTTGACCCCACCCCACTACCTTGACCCCACACCACTACCTTGACCCCACACCACTACCTTGACCCCACCCGACGACCTTGACCCCACCCGACGACCTTGACCCCACACCACTACCTTGGCCCCACACCACTACCTTGACACCACCCGACAACCTTGACCCCACCCGACGACCTTGACCCCACCCGACGACCTTGACCCCACATCATTACCTTGACCCCACCCTACTACCTTGACCCCACCCGACTACGTTCACCCCACCCCACTGCATTCACCATACTCGACTACGTTAACAAGTGCTGTTAGCGAGCACCTATGAAGGCTGAAACGGCACACGAGGGGGGGGGGACCAGCACCACGCCCGACCGCCTTTGTCTCCCCAGTGGCCATGTTTACACGCCGCACTCAAAACTAATTTGAGACTAAGTCGACCTAGGGGAGGCCCAGGACCGGTTCAAATAATCATCACTGGTGTTGGTTGTGAGCGGGAATCAAACTCGGGTAAATGGGCATTGTAGCGCAGCGCGCTAACTGCTACACCACCGTTCCGCGCATGCGTGCGCACTGAAAACTGTGACCTGCGGCTGAACCTAAGGCCTCGGGAACAGTGTTGCGCTAAAAATTTACGAGACCAAGTGGACAACCTCTGTTTACGATGCCCAGCTGTCATCATCGTCGTCGTCACCGACATCGTTGCGATCATGATTGAGTCAACATCGTCCCCGACATCGATGTTTTAATATCACGGGCATTTTTTCCCTTATCAAGACCAAGCTATTTTGGAGCGAATTTACAGCCCTCGTCGCTTATTGCACTGCTACTACCACCTACACACCGCCATGGCATGGCCACGAGCGTTTTTCCCATACCCAACCGAGAAGGGGGGACAAGCGATTTCCGTGTGAAAGCGCGGTGCCACTCATCGGTTTGACGTTCGGCGTCCCAGTAAATGAAGCCACTTGACGACCACGCTCACCACTACACCCACCGGCTTCAACGTGTCTGCGACATCTGAAATCACGGAACCGCCGTTAAAATTATTATCGTCCTCATGAAACCGATGAGCACCAAATGCCTCGCTGTTAATTCAAGCGGCTGGAAATCACTCTTTCGACTTGGCCGCGTGTAAAAAGTTTGCGTGAGTACTTGTGTGTATGTTCTGCGGTTTCAGGAAAGGGCGGTCCTGCACAGATCCCATATTTTCTGTCCGTCCGCTACAGCAGAGGTGTAGGGAATTCCAACAAGACCTACATCTCTGCTTTATTGACCTGGTCAAGGCCTATGATACCATCAGTAGGCCTGGGCTCTGGGTTGTTCTTCGTGCTTTTGGAGTCGCTGACCCCCTGCTCACGATCATTAAGGACCTTCATGATGGTGAGTGGGCCCGGGTAAAACTACGTGGCCGGAAGTCAGAGCCATTCCCTCTACACCTTGGGGTGCGACAGGGATGTCCTCTGGCTCCCACATTATTCCACATCTATTTTGACCACGTAGTTCGTGAAGCCTTCAATAGCTGTACCGGGGGAATCTCCATTTGGTACAGATATAATGGGAGGCTGATCGATGCCCGGGTGCGGTTAAGAGATGGCTCCCTATTGCTCAACAACGTTATGTATGCCGATGATTTGGTAATAGCTGCTCATTCAGAGGAGTTGCTGCTGAAACTGGAGCGTGCCACTAAGAGATGGGGACTTACCATCAGCCCCACCAAAACTAAGCACCTGCCTGGGTATTTTATACCATCGGACACTCCACCCCCACAACTCCCAATCGGTGATGGGGCAGTTGTGGAGAGAGTGGAGAGTTTCCCATACCTGGGCAGTGTACTTATGACCGGCTCCAGTTTAACAGGCAGAGGCCTCACTCCGAATCAGTCGAGCAGCAATATCTTTTCATCGGTTGCATAACGCTGTGTGGAAGCTACCTGGTCTGTCGCTCTGCACTAAGCTTCAGGTCTTCTCGGCCACGGTAATTCCCTCCCTTCTCTACGCTTGCGAAACGTGGACCCCCTTAATGGAACATCTTCGCTGGTTAGAAACATTTAGGCTAGTCTGCCTACGATCCATCCTGGATTTAACCAGGCTGGATTGTGTGAGGAGCTCGCAAATCCTTGAAAGATCTGGGCAAGGTTCCATCGTTGAGCTCCTCCGGCAGGCAAGGCTGCGTTGGCTGGGTCATGTAGCTCGCATGCCCAGCCACCGCATGCCGAAACAGCTTTTGTTCGGCCGGATCGAGGGGGCTAAACGGGCGCAGCACGGGCTAGAGAAGAGATGGAGTGATGTGGTACAGGAGGACGTGGAGCTGAGAGGACTTGCCGATGACCGGTACCAGCGGTGTCAAGATCGGCCTCTGTGGAGGAGGCTCGTGAAGGACGCTACTGGGCAGTTGGAGGCAGTCGCCCTCCAACAACAACGGAGGGCGGAGGAGCAAAGCTCACAACAACGAGCGGAGCGTCGGGTGGCTAAAGCACAGCAGGTTGGCACAGTAGGGGGCACAGGTGGTGCATCAGCCAGTCATCTCAGTCAGTCGACCCGTGGCACCTGGGTATGCCCCGTGACCTCCTGCCAGCGGGCGTTCCGACACTTCGCGTGGCCTCAAGGTGCACATGGCCTGGCACAAGCATCGTGGTGACGTCACCGTCACTTAGTGGCGAATGGCGGTTGTTGTTGTTGTGTGTTCTGCGGGGGAGCGGTGGTGCAGTGGTCAGAGCACTTGGCTATGAACCCGGCCCCCGTCCGAGCTCGATTCCCGCTCACGGCCCAACACGCGAGTCGAATATCTGAACCGCTCACGAGTCTCCCCGAGGTCTTAGATGAGTTTACCTGGTGTGGTGCGTGCACATCGCCAACGGCCGCTCGTTGTGCTAGCCCCACATCCTTTCGTGTGTCCCTCCGGCCTCAATCGGTGCTGCTCGCTCACAGCGCTTGCCCCAACAGCCTGTATGGGCTACACGGGGGATCTTTGGTCTTTGTATATATGTACACATATATACAAGGATGTATATGTACGATCCTTGTGTCAATCCACTGCTGAACGAGGACCGTCCCCCGTGCCCATGCGGGGTCACGGAGGACAACTGACCAAAGCTTACCACGCCGGTCAGCGGGAGTCGGCGAAGGCCGGGAAGCATAGAAGTACAGCGCAACTAATGGATTTTGCCGCAGTGCCCTCTGCAGGCTGCCCGCCGCGCCAGGCCCGCCCGCCCGCCCACATGGACGTTTGAAATCTGGACATCTGTGAAACTACTGGCCGTCTATGAAGAAGAGTCTCGAAGCTCAATGGATTCCTCCAGTATCAATACGTATTCTAACTCACATTTTTTTTTTAAACTGTCTTTTGATGATGGCTATCGCCACCAGCCGGACTCTTCTGGCATAACCGACTTTAGCCACATCCCCGCAGGGCCTGATAGGACGGCAGAGGGAGGGGGCTTTGGGGAGGGGTGATGGCTGAGGCCTGAGGCATTACAGAACCCTGAGGATCTTAAAGAGCGCCTTGGCCTGGCTCTATGAGCCTCAGGTATTACAGAACCCTGAGGATCTTAAAGAGCACCTTTGCCTGGCTCTGCAAGCCTCAGGCATTACAGAACCCTGAGGATCTTAAAGAGGCACCTTGGCCTGGCTCTATGAGCCTCAGGCATTACAGAATCCTGAGGATCTTAAAGAGCGCCTTGGCCTGGCTCTGTGAGCCTCAGGCATTACAGGACCCTGAGGATCTTAAAGAGCACCTTGGCCTGGCTCTGCGAGCCTCAGGCATTACAAAACCCTGAGGGTCTTAAAGAGCACCTTGGCCTGGCTCTGTGAGCCTCAGGCATTACAGAACCCTGAGGGTCTTAAAGAGCGCCTTGGCCTGGCTCTATGAGCCTCAGGCATTACAGAACCCTGAGGATCTTAAAGAGGCATCTTGGCCTGGCTTTATGAGCCTCAGGCATTACAGAACCCTGAGGATCTTAAAGAGGCATCTTGGCCTGGCTCTGTGAGCCTCAGGCATTACAGAACCCTGAGGGTCTTAAAGAGGCATCTTGGCCTGGCTCTGTGAGCCTCAGGCATTACAGAACCCTGAGGGTCTTAAAGAGGCATCTTGGCCTGGCTCTGCGAGCCTCAGGCATTACAGGACCCTGAGGATCTTAAAGAGCACCTTGGCCTGGCTCTGCGAGCCTCAGGCATTACAAAACCCTGAGGGTCTTAAAGAGCACCTTGGCCTGGCTCTGTGAGCCTCAGGCATTACAGAACCCTGAGGGTCTTAAAGAGCGCCTTGGCCTGGCTCTATGAGCCTCAGGCATTACAGAACCCTGAGGATCTTAAAGAGGCATCTTGGCCTGGCTTTATGAGCCTCAGGCATTACAGAACCCTGAGGATCTTAAAGAGGCATCTTGGCCTGGCTCTGTGAGCCTCAGGCATTACAGAACCCTGAGGGTCTTAAAGAGGCATCTTGGCCTGGCTCTGTGAGCCTCAGGCATTACAGAACCCTGAGGGTCTTAAAGAGGCATCTTGGCCTGGCTCTGCGAGCCTCAGGCATTACAGAACCCTGAGGGTCTTAAAGAGCGCCTTGGCCTGGCTCTGCGAGCCTCAGGCATTACAGAACCCTGAGGGGGGATGCTAAAGGGGTGGCTTGGCCTGGCTCTGCGAGCCTCAGGCATTACAGAACCCTGAGGGTCTTAAAGAGCGCCTTGGCCAGGCTCTGCGAGCCTCAGGCATTACAGAACCCTGAGGGGGGATGCTAAAGGGGCGGCTTGGCCTGGCTCTGTGAGGCGCAGGCACCGATGATTTAATCAGCGGTGATAACGGCGGCGCAGGCGCGCGAGTCCATCACCGCCATCGACACCACCTCACTCGACTACACCGCTCGCTCACGGGTGGTTAAGTTAATTACGTTAATCACGATGGTTTAAGTTGTCTGGGTGCCGGGTGCCGGGTAACGGAGTGGAGTTCACGTGCGAGGGATCCGGAGCGCATCGGCGACAGCCGTTACCGATAACCCGGACCGGATCGCAGACTCGTCGGCGGTTAAACTTTATGGATTAACTGGTTCTCTTTTGGCGTTTGACGTCAAACAAAGGGAGACTAGGGCTTAGATATATATAGTTTTCATTATTATTTCACTGCTCTTAAAGAATTTCCTGAACGGAGACTCTCGCGGCCGCGAGATTACGACCGCCCCCGCTACGCGGCCGTTGGCCGCTCAGCGTCATGTGGGTCTCATTTGGAGATCTCTCCATAGGAAAAAAAACAACCACAACCAAAACCACCACCACCGCATTCTCTCTCCCTTCTCCTTCCCCCTGCCACTCCCAGGAGCGCCGCCGCCGCCGCTAGCGACCACCACAACACATACCAGCCCCCACCAACGCCGCCAAAAAAGTTACACGCACACTACCGCAACCGCCACAGTTACATAGAAAATCGGAATATCAAATATATTTGTTTATACTGGAGGAATCCGTTGAGCTATAAAGCTCATTTTCAAAGATGCCCACCACCACCTCCCATGACTACGACAACCACCACCATTACATACACCACGATCACCACACAGACCACCCCCTTAACGATCACCACAACTACCAGTTACAAAGATATCTCCCCCCCCGTATAGCCTTAACAGACTGTTGGGGCAAGTGGTGTTAGCGAGAACCTACGGAGACCAGCACGGCACACGAGGGGGTGGGTGGCCAGCACCACGCCCGGCCGCCTTTGCCTCCCCAGTGGCGATGTTTACAACACCGCACCAGGTACTAAATTGGGGCGTAGTCGACCTAGGGCAGGCCCAGGACCGATTCAGATAATCGTCACCGGGTGTCGGCTGCGCAAGTCAGAGCGCTAACCGCGACACTACCGCTCCACACACTCGCACCCTCCGCCACCACACCCACCATCATTCCGACAGGAATCCCTTCAAATTCCCTACAAACGGGCAGGGGTCTGGGCAGTGTTGTCTACACAAGTGAGTGGGAGGGGGGGGAGAGGCCCTGGTGGGGCAGGAGGCAGTGGAGGGCGGTAAAGGGGAGGGGTTGGGGGGAGCGGTAGGGGGTGGGGTAGGGGGAAGAAATAAAAACCTGGCCGGACAATTGGCTCGTCGGCCTGCACCCGATAACATATGGGGTCTGCATGGCTTCATTTACAAAGAGAGCGGCGCCGGAAATGGGAATTTTTACTGCCAGGCTATTTCATTACATCTGCTTTGTTCTGACAGCTTCATTTTTCTCGCGGCACCCGGCGCGCAGTGGCGGCGGCGGCGGAGGAGGGCGGCCCGGTCGCTATTCCGGTTGCCCTGTGCCAGTGAATCGGACGGTCGGCCCGCAAGCACCAACCACAACTAACTGCACTTCGCCCAGCCGGTGTGGCGGTGTTGCCACCCCCTCCCCCCCCCCAACGCCTTACTCGAGGCGTCGTAGATAACGGGGGGGGGGGGTTGATTGGGCGCGGCCGGACCGGCGCCGTAGATTCGGCACCCCGCTCTTCGGTGATTGTAATAATAACAACAGTTCCACTCTCGTGCATGATGATGGCAGCAGCAATCTGGTTCAAGAGCTGAATGCCAATGAGGCCTGCTGCTGCTGCTGCTGCCGCGTCGAGAGGGCTTAAGTAGAGAGAGAGTTCGTGTGTTGCTGCTGTTCCTCCTCCTGCTCCGTTGAAGGAGCGCAGACCACAGTGGGGTTACTGTGTGGCCCATAGACTTACATTACCCATAGACTTACATTACCCATAGACTAACATTACCCATAGACTTACATTACCCATAGACTAACATTACCCATAGACTTACATTACCCATAGACTTACATTGTCCATAGACTTACATTACCCATAGACTTACATTACCCATAGACTTACATTACCCATAGACTTACATTACCCATAGACTTACATTACCCATAGACTTACATTGTCCATAGACTTACATTACCCATAGACTTACATCACCCATTAGACTTACATTGTCCATAGACTTACATTACCCATAGACTTACATTACCCATAGACTTACATTACCCATAGACTTACATTACCCATAGACTAACATTGCCCATAGACTTACATTACCCACAGACTTACATTACCCATAGACTTACATTACCCATAGACTTACATTACCCATAAACTTACATTACCCATAGACTTACATTACCCATAGACTTACATTACCCATAGACTTACATTACCCATAGACTTACATTACCCATAGACTTACATTGCCCATAGACTTACATTACCCATAGACTTACATTACCCACAGACTTACATTACCCATAGACTTACATTACCCACAGACTTACATTACCCACAGACTTACATTACCCACAGACTTACATTTCCCATAAACTATTCTATTCTTGAGTATGGTGGCAGTGGAAGAAATCTGTCCAGGATCTCGATGCCAATGTGGAGCTGCTGCTGCTGCTGCTACGATGAGAGAGCTTCGGTAGAAGGAGCGCAGACCAGTGGATTTATTATGAGGTCCACAGTTTGGGGCTGCATGGCCACAATCGCCCACTATCTATGGATTGTGTGTCCTTAATTTTTTTTCCCATCTAATGAAGCACACGTGTGTGTGTGTGTCTGCGCGCGCATTGGCGTGCGCGAGATGGGAGCCCCCTTCACGCGCGGTGGGGCTGCGCAAAGAACGCCGGCAGATTTTGCCTCCTTCCCCACCCGCCCCGAGAAAACGAAGCCGCGTCGCTGGATTCGGAGCGACGTGCGGCGCGCGCCCGTACGCTGTGGCAAGGCGCAACTTTTTACCTACGGGGGGTACACGCACGCCCGCCACCCGATACGGTCGGGCACGGCGGGCACATCGTTCGAACGGTAGCGTGGTTGGCGCGGCGGAGGTGGGGGGGGGTGGTGAGCCAAAATAAATACAAATACAATTTAAATTTTTTTTTATAATAGAAACAAAAACATCCATCTTGGCCGGCCCGAGCGGTGGCGTCAGCAAAAAAAATGCGCTGGCAGGGGCCACCCGGCGGTGCGGCTGTGCCAACGGCGCGACCTCGGCCGCGGGCGAGACGGCGAGCGACACCGCCACGATCGCCGGCGTAACGGCGACACCGCCACGATCGCCGGCGTAACGGCGACACCACCACGATCGCCGGCGTGACGGCGACACCGCCACGATCACCGGCTAAAGCAAACAAAAAATGTTTCACCAGGTAAGGCCCACTGGGGCTACATATAGCTCTTTGTCGGAAGCGACCTGGCAATCACGAATTATAGCTCAAGAAAACGGTTCATCACGTGGAAATATTTATAGCAGTAGGCAAATACTCTAAAACGCGCGATTCTAAATGTGGAGGGCAAAAACCGGGGGATCTGGAGAAAAATCCATGCAACCACAGAGAGAGAGAGAGACAGGCAAACTCCAAATGTGCAACAGGCATCAGCGTCGGGTTCGAACCGATGACCTCCTGCATACCAGGCAAGGTAGTTAACATCTTCTAGCCACCGTGGCACCCAATCTCACCGCAATCACTGAGATCAGCGGCGGTGTGGGGGAACACGCGGCTCCCGCTCAACGACCAGGGAGTTCCGGCAATCACCTGCCGAGATCCGAACACTGCCAGATGGATATATGACATCCGGGCGAATAGTGGTAATGGGTCCTGGATACTGCAAGACGAGATCTACATGCTGAATGCTGATCATGTTGGAAATCGGGCGTCACTCATCCTGCCTGCAAAGAAAAAGGATTCCCCCGTGTAGCCTTAATAGATTGTTGGGCCAAGTGCTGTGAGCGAGCGGCACCTATGAAGGCCAGCACCACTCCCGGCCACCTTCGTCTCCCCAGTGGTGATGTTTACACACCGCACCAGGTACTCATTTGAGGCTGAGTTGACCTAGGGGAGGCCCAGGACCGGTTTAGATATTCATCACTGGTGTTGGTGGCCATGAGTGGGAATTGAACTCGGGTCGCCGGGTTCGTAGTGCAGCGTGCTAAGCGCTCCACGACCGCTCCCCACACACACACATCCCACCTAGATAGCATTCAGGTACTCTATCAAATCCAATATTTTATTTGGGTATCCCGGGGGCCGACGGGTGAAGTCTTATAGAGCTAGCAAGCTCTCGTTCAAGGGTGACTGCGAAAAATCCAGATGATAAGGATTACTATGACGACGACGACGACGACAATTGATTATGATGCTGGATGTCCTGCACAAGCTGTCATCTTTGCACGGTCCTCCAACCCACCCACCCAAGCCCGGGGATCAGAAGCTGCGCGTGCGATCGCGGGACGTGGCGCACCGCGCGAGCGCCGTGCGCGCCTGTCAGCTGCTGCGGCGGGCCGGGCTTGTCGCGAGACGTATTAGCCTATTCTCATCGCCGCTTATCTTTCACGGGAGATAATTTTCCGCGGCGAATAATCCAATCCCACGCAGCGGCAGTGATTGAACGAGCTTTCCTTGAGCACGACCTTGGAAATTTCTAACGACGCGTTTCGAGAGGAGAGAGGGGGGAGCGGGAGAGAGCTACGGGATATGCAGAGTTGCAATATGATTTAACGCAAATTTAAACACGAGGAAGAAAAAGCATGCACGCGCATTGCACGCCAGAAGGATATTTCCCCAATACGGATGGAGTTTCAGATTTACCGTTTTGGATTTTGAAGCGATATCACGGATTTTGAATTTTCGCAACCATAATTGAATTGCGGCGTCGCCCAGTGCCACGAGCCCGCCCCCTCCCCCACCCCCTCCTGGTGAGGACAGCGAGGAAGCCACGCGAAATGAGTGATGTCATTTCCGCTGACATCATACTTTCGGATAGATCCCAAAAAAAATGTTGACTCGTTTAAATAATTTCGCGTCCACCTAGGACCCATATGTTCAAGACAGCATCCTTGTCTAAGGCATCTGGCAGCTTGCCAGGATTGATTCAAGCCCGGCTGCGCCGATGAAGACCGTGAATGTCGAAACCGGTCGAGAGCTTGCATGTACTGAATCAATGCTGCTGAAATTATGCTCTCCCAGAGGGCTGTGCAGTCGATAGGTTGCATAACAGATACTTTTAGATATTAATGTGGATAAACAAATACGTGGAGGAGGAGACATTGCCAGCTTGTCGATACAACAAAAAATTTTGATCGTCCGAAAATGAAATATCGAACTTTTAGGAATATTCGGATCAACTCAAACATCGGCAGTGCATCCCTAACTTTCCAATATGCGATTGTCCGGGGAACTATTTACTTTCATCGGCAGTGACAAAGCTGGCGGGCAGCTGTCAGGGCCAAACACGGCGCATTTGCAAATACGTCCTGTCATTGCTGGTTTTATCTCTCCCAAGTCTTGGGCAATGCTTTCATAAATTTGATCGGTTTTCCAGAGTGCGAGTCCCCAAAAGCAACACAACTTTGTAAGAAAGTTTCACTCACAATGGATCATCTTTACGAGTTATTTTGCTTTGTTTACCCCCCGACCCATAGCACCTACACTTAACCTCTAACCTAACCCCCTACTCGTAACACCTAACCTTTGACCCACACCACCAACACCGAACCCCAAACCGAAACACCTTTGCCCTGAACCTGGCAACCCCTGACCCTTGGTTGGGGCAGACCGCGTCCAGATTCTCCGGCACGCCGCGGCGAGCCGCCCTCCCAAGGCTCAACATAATTTCCCATTATCCCTTCCGGCGGATATATCAAGTGTGAAGGGTGGTGGCGGAGAGGGAGGTGGACAGACTTACAATGCACCCCCCCCCCCCCCCACCGTGCTCCCTTACTGCGGCCACCCCGCTGCGTTTTAGCCGCCCGTCGCTCCGCTCGTTCTTGCGAGCGGAGCTCCTCCCACCCTCCGTTGTTGTTGCCGGAGGGCGTCCCCCTCCGCGACTGCCCACGCAGCAGCGTCCTTCCGCTACTGCTTTTGATACCACTGCGATACCAATCGTCAGCAAGTCCACTCAGCCAGAAATCCTCCGTTTCCACGTCAGCCCATCTCCTGTCCAGCCCGTGCCACACCCATGAAGCTCCCCCTATCCGGGCCAAACAGAAGCCACCCCCGATTAACCTACTTTGGCTGTTGGTCTTTGTCTCCCCAGAGCGGATGTTTACACACCGCACAAGGTACTCATTCATCGCCGAGTCGACCTTCGGGAGGCCCACTCTCGCAAGTTGACAGGCCCACTCATCGGCTCTAGGACAGGAATCACGGTGCAGGAGACGGGGAGCGGGGGTAAACAAGAGGGGGGTTTGGGGGGTGGCGTACGGGGAGGGGTTCAGCTGCACGGGCAAGGCCCCCCACCACCTCCCAATGCCATCCCCCCCACCCCCTTGCCGTTCCAAAGCACGTTGCGATTGGCCAAGGCACCCAGCCACCGGCGGGAGGAAGTGGGCAGACGCAGGTTACCCCCCCCCCCCCACCTAAGTGGGGTCGACCGCAGGGCAGACTTCCCGCTCTCTCGCGCGCGCGCTAGGAAGCTATCGCGCCCGTTTCGTTAATTGTTTTTTTTTCTCGTTGCTATTTTCCGTCCCTCCGCGCCGGCAGCTAAATTTGGCGTTTGGGTCCGTCGGCGGAGTGTCAGCGGCGGCGTCGCAATTCGTCGTCGCGATGATCGCTTCATTCTTTTTTTGTTTCCGCTTCTGGGTCCTCTCCCCGAGCCACAACGTCGTCGGTAGAAATCGGCGCTTTGCCGGCGATGGCCGAGCTCCCACCGCCCGAGCGGTGGCCATCAGAAGCTCTGCCCGCCCGCCCGTCACATCGCGCAATTGTCAGTTCGCTCACCGCGATAACTCACGCGCGCTCACCCACCGACTCGCCCACTCGCTCACTAATTCACTCACTCATTAATCCACTCGCCCGCTCATTCATCTGCTCATCACTTGCCAATTTGCCCACCTACCAGCTAAATCGCCAGCTCGCTCACTCGTCAATCCATGGTCCATTCGCTCGCTCTTTTGCTCAGTCGCTCGCTCTTTTGCTCAGTCGCTCGCTCACCCCCACTCACTCACTAAATCACACACTCGCACGCTCATTGGCATACACGCTCGCTCAGTCGCCCACACCGGCTCATTCATTCGCCAGCTGGTAATAACTCTCTCCCCTTTGACCTCGCAAGCTCGCCCACCACACACACGAGACGGGCGCCCGTCGCACATGGCGATGGGAAGTCAAAACCGATGAAAGAAAAAGCACGACGCTCGAGAACCCGGCTTAAACCGCAGACGGACAAAACCGAGAATCGAACCCAGGCTCTGAGCGGTGGAAGAAGCTCAAGGTTCTGACCTCCGAACCCACACCGGCCGCAAAGGGGCAAACAAGTCTTGCCGCTCACCGTTGCCAGGCGCCTGAATGGAGGAAGACGAGGAAGAGGAGGAGGGGGAAGGATGCGCGGAGGTAAACAGCCGGGCTTGGGGAAATCGTCGTTTTATCTTTTTTTAAAGATAGAAAAGCGGCGCTTAAGCGTTGCGTGTTTAGCGTTAAAACGCGAGCGGAATCGCGGGGGCCATGAATTATTCCGCGGCGTGCTCGCGCATTATTCAGCCGCTCCGGTGTACGCTTATTTATTTACTTATTCACCTGCTTGCCGGCCTGCTCGCTAGCCCGCCCGCCCGCTCGCCCGCCTGCTCACACCACCGCACTCACACGGACACAACACCGCGCGGCCGGTTAATGAACTCCTCCCGGCGCAGAAGGCGGGGGGGGGGTAGTGAGAGGGGGGGTTTGGGGGAGGTGGTAAACAAGGAACACGTGGGCAGTGCAGCAGAAATCCGTCGATGTAGACCTAATGCACAGTAAGTCCTCGCTTAATGCGTGTTTACTCAACGCGATTTCGCTGTAACGTGGGGCGCACACCGTTATAACACAGGGAGAGCACGTTTTTTTAATGTGTAACGTGCACCGTTATAACGTGGAACGTGCACCGTTATAACGTGGAACGTGCACCGTTATAACGCGGTTTCTGAGCGGTGGACGACGAAATACTTTCTCGAGGTGCGCTGCTGAGAGAGGCGATACAGCACGCGGAATGCTACGGTAACGCGTCGGCGTAACCCAAATCACTCGTCCCACCGCCTCACCGCGTGTGCGTGCGTGGTAGGACATCGTGCCTTGAAACAAATGTCACTCGTTACATTGTTTATGGGGACATTTTTTTGTTCGCTCAACATGGCGCGCTAAAACGAGGACCGCCTGCACTTCTAGCTCATCGGTTGCGGGCACGCCGGACTTTGCAGTCCCAGAGATTGGCGGTACGGTTCCATCTCGCGCCGGAGTGCCAGCCGGAAGCGCCGGCGCGCTCTCCAGAGCTCCCTCTCGTGGCAACGGCTATGCCCCCCCCCTCGCTCTCCCCGACCGGCACGGTGAAGTATTGTCAAACGAGTGAGGGATGATGGCGATTGGGCTGGCGGAGGGAGGCCTTCATTCAGCAGTGGCTAAGTCAACGGCTGCTGAAGATGTTGATTGAAAAAAAAATTGCAGCCACGTTTTGTCAACCCACTGCCGGATGCTGTCCGAGCCTTCTTCGCCGCGTGACGTTCCCGCTTCACCGCGCACGAGACAAAGATCCCCCACGCGGCCTACACAGGCCGTTGGAGCGAGTGCTGCCACTAAGTACCCACGAGGGCCTGCACGGCGCACGAGCCGGAGGGGGTGACGGTGGAGTGGCCGGCGCACCCGTGCCGGTGCTTACACACCGCACCGGGCCCTCGTGATGTACTCAAGGCCGAGGTCAGCCACGGGGAGACCCGGGACCGGTTGAGACATTCGTCTCCGATGTTGGCCGTGGCCGGGAATCGAACTTTTGGGCGACCGGGCTCGCCGCGCGTTGCGCCGGGGTCGCTGTGTCGAGCCACGCCACCCCTAGGCACGCCGCCGCACACACCACACCGCACGCACCAAGCACCGCACCGCACGCACCAAGCACCACGCGACACACCGCGAGCACCACGCAGAATCCAGCATGCACCACACAGCACGCACCACGTCACACCAAGCACCACGTCCAACGGCCGCATAATCGCCGAAATATGCGAGCGCCCTCAACAGCGAACGCGGCTTTCCGAGATCCGGGCTTTTTCTTCTCTTGCTCGGCAAAATAAATAAGACGTACATTACTTGGAATTCGCTTTTGGCCGCGGCAAGCAAAAAAAAACCCTCACGCACGCAACGACCACAAGCCCGGTCTACCCCCACTTGGTCACGTGACAGGGGCGGCAGTTTCCCTCCCTGCAGGAGAATCCCACTCCTCCCTCCCACCCCTGCCGGCCTTTCTCCGGTGCTGCGACCAGACCGAGCGCCACCACCCGCCCCCCCTCCATCGCTCCCCGTCCTGTCGCTCCCTCCCGCTGCGTCGCTCCATCCGTCAGCACCCCCCACCGCCCACCCTCGCTCCACCATCCCGGTTCTCTCCATCGCTGTCGCCGATCTCCACGCCTTCTCATCCCTCTGTCAAGCTCTTTCCTCTCATCACCTCTCCTCTCCCGCAGTGCTCCACGATGCCCTGCACCTGACTCCTAACCTCATCTCTCCTGTCCTCTCTTCGCATACGATTCGGGTATTCACTCCATTCTGATCCTGAAGGCGAAGACGATGATGATTTATAACGAGGGGGGTGTGTGGCCAGCACGTCTCCCCAGTGGTGATGTTTACACAACTCACACGCTACTCATTTGAGGCCGAGTCGACCTAGGGGTGGCCCAGGACCGGTTCAGATCATCGTCACCGGTGTTGGTGGACGCGAGCGGGAAATCGAACTCCGGTCGCCGGGTTCGCAGCGCAGCGCGCTAACCGCTGCACCACCGCTCCCTGCCATGCTTACACCGCGCGCCGCCCCCCTCCCCACCCGGAGCTGGAGCCGAGTGTCGGTACTGCAATCCCCATGCCGGCGCGCGCTGTCGGAATTATTCACGATCGCGGTGAGAGAGAGCGCTCCGGTGCAACCTGACGACAAGACGCATCCTGCTGCTGCTGCTGCTGCTGCCTCTCTCCCTCCTTTGCAACATTCTCCTTCCCCTGCACCTCTCTCTCTGTGTGTTCGGCTGTCTCTCGCTCTCTCTCTCTGTATCTCCGTGTGTCTCTGTCTCCATCTCCTTGGGTCGCTCCCCTCCCTGTGTCCGTCTCTATCTGTCTGTGTATCGGTCTCCCTGTGTGTGTGTTTGTCTCTCATTGATCTCACCTCTCACACACATCTCCTGGTCTCTTCTCTATATCATAATCACCCCCCCCCCACCTCACCATCCAACCTCCAAATGCCTCTCAGTGCCTCCAACTCTCTCCGTCTCCATTCCTCACTCTCTTTTCTTCTCCCCGCTTCTCTCCCATCTGTCTGCCAAGCTCTCTCTCTCTCTCTCCTCCTCTGTCGCTCCCTTCCGTCTCGTTCTCTATCACTCTCCTTGCCTTTTCCTCCTCTGCCTTCTCCAGCCGAGTGCGGGTGGCATGGGGACCCCGGCGATGCCCGGCCCGTGAGCCCCGGGTGCAGTTGCACCGCCGACACACTCGTACGCATGTTGAACGTCGTTCGCACCGTACGTAGCCAACCGTGCTAATCGGAGGTGCTGGCGGGTGGAAGGACAACAGACTAACCATAAAAAAACAGTTCTAAAAGAGATGAATTATCAATCGAGTTGATTTCAAAAGTGCATAGCTCTCAGTGGCTTCATAAGATTGGAAAGAAGAGCGCTCCACACGGCCGCAGAAGCGCATCTGGAAGCGCGCGATTGCAGTGATATTCTCTGTTCGACGGCCAACCAAAAGCCGCCACCGCCGCCGCCGCTGTTGCTGCCGCTGCTGCGACGGTGACCGCAGTTCGTGTGATGATGGTTGATGGTCCTTGGCGAGATCGCTACGCCACCGTGTCGCCCCGCCGCCACCACCGCCACTCACTCGGCCGGCCCCCGCGCACTGCGAGCGGAGGAGATGCGTCGTCCATCGCTGAGAAGGCGGTTGACATCGGCAAATGATACCGCTCCCGCTGCTCAGTCAATCCCACTGCTGGATGATGAAGGCCTTCCCCCCCTTCCCCCCCCATTGGACTGGAAGTACAGTGGTAAATCATTACGCAACACTACCTCACACTCTTTCCCCACTCTCACACTCTCCCCCCTCTCTCTAACACACTCTCCCCCCTCTCTCGAACACACTCTCCCCTCTCTCTCTCTCACACTCTCCCCTTCTCTCTAACACACTCTCCCCCCTCTCTCTAACACACTCTCCCCCCTCTCTCTAACACACTCTCCCCCCTCTCTCTAACACACTCTCCCCCCTCTCTCTAACACACTCTCCCCCCTCTCTCTAACGCACTCTCCCCCCTCGCTCTAACACACTCCCCCCCTCTCTCTAACACACTCTCCCCCCTCTCTCTAACACTCTCCCCCCTATCTCTAACACACTCTCCCCCCTCTCTCTAACACACTCTCCCCCCTCTCTCTAACACACTCTCCCCTCTCTCTCACACACTCTCCCCCCTCTCTCCAACACACTCTCCCCCTTCTCTCTAACACACTCTCCCCCCTCTCTCTAACACACTCTCCCCCCTCTCTCTAACACACTCCCCCCTCTCTCTGACACACTCTCCCCCCCCCCCTCTGACACACTCTCCCCCCTCTCTCTGACACGCTCTCCCCCCTCTCTCTAACACGCTCTCCCCCCTCTCTCTAACACTCTCCCCCCTCTCTCCGACACACTCTCCCCTCTCTCTCTCTAACACACTCCCCCCCCCTCTCTCTAACACACTCTCCCCCTCTCTCTAACACACTCTCCCCCTCTCTCTAACACACTCTCCCCCTCTCTCTAACACACTCTCCCCCCTCTCTCTAACACACTCTCCCCCTCTCTCTCACACACTCTCCCCCCTCTCTCCAACACACTCTCCCCCCTCTAACACACTCTCCTCCCTCTCTCTAACACACTCTCCCCCCTCTCTCCAACACACTCTCCCCCCTCTCTCTAACACACTCTCCCTCCTCTCTCTAACACACTCTCCCCCCTCTCTCTAACACACTCTCCCCCCTCTCTCTGACACACTCTCCCCCCCCCCTCTGACACACTCTCTCCCCTCTCTCTGACACACTCTCCCCCCTCTCTCTAACACTCTCTCCCCCCTCTCTCTAACACTCTCCCCCCTCTCTCCGACACACTCTCCCCTCTCTCTCTCTAACACACTCTCCCCTCTCTCTCTCTAACACACTCTCCCCCCTCTCTCCAACACACTCTCCCCCCTCTCTCTAACACACTCTCCCTCCTCTCTCTAACACACTCTCCCCCCTCTCTCTAACACACTCTCCCCCCTCTCTCTAACACACTCTCCCCCCTCTCTCTAACACACTCTCCCCCCTCTCTCTAACACACTCTCCCCCCTCTCTCTAACACACTCTCCCCCCTCTCTCTAACACACTCTCCCCCCTCTCTCTAACACACCCTCCCCCCTCTCTCTAACACACTCTCCCCCCTCTCTCTAACACACTCTCCCCCCTCTCTCTAACACACTCTCCCCCCTCTCTCTAACACACCCTCCCCCCTCTCTCTAACACACTCTCCCCCCCCCTCTCTAACACGCTCTCCCCCCTCTCTCTAACACACTCTCCCCCCTCTCTCTAACACACTCTCCCCCTCTCTCTAACACGCTCTCCCCCCTCTCTCTAACACGCCCTCCCCCTCTCTCTAACACACTCTCCCCCCCCCCTCTCTAACACGCTCTCCCCCCTCTCTCTAACACGCCCTCCCCCTCTCTCTAACACACTCTCCCCCGTCTCTCCGACACACTCTCCCCCCTCTCTCTAACACACTCTCCCCCCTCTCTCTAACACACTCTCCCCCCTCTCTCAAACACTCTCTCCTCCCTCTCTCTAACACACTCTCCCCCCTCTCTCCGACACACTCTCCCCTCTCTCTCCGACACACTCTCCCCCCTCTCTCTGACACACTCTCCCCCCTCTCTCTGACACACTCTCCCCCCTCTCTCTGACACACTCTCCCCCCTCTCTCTGACACACTCTCCCCCCTCTCTCTAACACTCTCCCCCCCTCTCTCTAACACACCCCCCCCCTCTCTCTAACACACCCCCCCCCTCTCTCTAACACACTCTCCCCTCTCTTTCTAACACACTCTCCCCCTCTCTCTAACACACTCTCCCCCCTCTCTCTAACACACTCTCCCCCCTCTCTCTAACACACTCTCCCCCCTCTCTCTAACACACTGCCCCCCTCTCTCCAACACACTCTCCCCCCTCTCTCTAACACACTCTCCCCCTCTCTAACACACTCTCCCCCCTCTCTCTAACACACTCTCCCCCCTCTCTCTAACACACTCTCCCCCCTCTCTCTAACACACTCTCCCCCTCTCTAACACACTCTCCCCCCTCTCTCCAACGCACTCTTCCCCCTCTCTCTAACACTCTCCCTCCTCTCTCTAACACACTCTCCCCCCTCTCTCCAACACTCTCCCCCCTCTCTCTAACACACTCTCCCCCCTCTCTCTAACACACTCCCCCCTCTCTCTAACACACTCTCCCCCTCTCTAACACACTCTCCCCCCTCTCTCCAACGCACTCTCCCCCCTCTCTCTAACACTCTCCCTCCTCTCTCTAACACACTCTCCCCCCTCTCTCTAACACACTCTCCCCCCTCTCTCTAACACACTCTCCCCCCTCTCTCTAACACACTCTCCCTGGGAAGAGAGGACTCCGCCTCCACAAGCGCACGGCCGCCCCTCGCCACACGCAAAAACGCAATGGTACACACTACCCAGCATGCACCTCTCTGCCGCCCCCCTCCCCCCCATCTGTTTCCTTCCCAGTGGAGATTCACCTGATCCATTCCTCTAGCAGCTGCTCCCATCCGTGGAGGGGGCGGGGGAAGGCGGAAGGGCGGGGGGGTGGACAGACCGCATGTGAACCGCACCATCACCAAGAAATCCCGATCGTAAAGGGTGCCTTGGCCTGGCTCTATGAGCCTCAGGCATTACAGAACCCTGAGAATCTTAAAGGGTGCGTTGGCCTGGCTCTGTGAGCCTCAGGCATTATAGAACCCTGAGGGTCTTAAAGAGGCGCCTTGGCCTGGCTCTGTGAGCCTCAGGCATTACAGAACCCTGAGGGTCTTAAAGAGGCGCCTTGGCCTGGCTCTGTGAGCCTCAGGCATTGCAGAACCCTGAGGGTCTTAAAGAGGCACCTTGGCCTGGCTCTATGAGCCTCAGGCATTACAGAACCCTGAGGATCTTAAGGAGGCACCTTGGCCTGGCTCTGTGAGCCTCAGGCATTACAGAACCCTGAGGATCTTAAAGAGGCACCTTGGCCTGGCTCTATAAGCCTCAGGCATTACAGAACCCTGAGGATCTTAAAGAGGCACCTTGGCCTGGCTCTATGAGCCTCAGGCATTACAGAACCCTGAAGATCTTAAAGAGCACCTTGGCCTGGCTCTATGAGCCTCAGGCATTACAGAACCCTTAGAATCTTAAAGAGGCGCCTTGGCCTGGCTCTGTGAGCCTCAGGCATTACAGAACCCTGTGGGATCCTAAAGGGCGTTTGACCTCGCTCTGCGAGACTCGACTGGACGCCCGAGAGCTTCATGGCTCATCGGATTTCTCCAGTCTAAAGAAATATTCCGATCCTGATTTTTCAGACTCGTGCCCAGAAAGAGGAATGTGCAATTTACACGCAGCCTGGTACGTCTCGGAAGAGGGCTGGGGGTGGGGTGGGGGGGGGGGTCCCACATCTTACAGTCACACAAAGTCACTTTAAGATGTTTTCTTGTTCATGTTTTTGTTTGTTGCGGTTGCACCCGATTCAAGAGCCGAATGACTCACACAGGGCTATACCAAATAAATGAAACTGAAATGTGACCTGCGTATCAACTTACCTGCGGTGTTGGTACCCAATTTGTGTTTAGTTTGTGGTCTTGACTTAAAGCTTTCGTGACTGCAAGAATTCATATTCTTTGGGTCTTTCGGTGAAGTCACGTGGATAGGTTCAGAATAATAAAATAAACAAAAACTCCGACGTTTGTCCTTCCCCCGCACCTCCGACCAACGAGGTTGGCGACGTACGGTGCGAAAGACGTTCAACACACGTAATAAGCACGCTGGGTGGAGAGTGGTGGTAAGATTTTGTAAACTTACCCCACGGTTTCAACCGGATCGCTCGCTCGCTACACCACCGTGGCAGCGCCGCGCCCCCCCCCCCCCCCCATCGCAACACGATGATCATGTGCCACGTGCTTCTGTGCGACGTTAGGAAGCTTCGCCGGGTTAAGTCCACGAAGCGTCAGGAAGCCGCCGCCGCAGCAAATGCGTTACGTTTCAAAGTGAAGCCGGTGGTGGTGGTTGGGGTGGGGGGGATTTAATGTGATCTAATTTATATTTATTTGTATATAGAGAGAGAGCGCCTTTACTGAAGGCGGCGCTTTGACGCATCTGACAAAAGGGTGACACAGAAATTGAACGATGAAGACGCCAGCGTTGAGAAATGAGATGGAGGGCTACTTGGGGATAATGAAAGGGCGACAGGGAAGGGAGGGACGGGAAGGAGAGGGAACAGGAAGAGAATAGGGCGACAGAGAAGAGGTGAGGCTTCGAGAGAGGAACGGAAGGGAGGGGAGGGCACTGGTTAATGTACATGGGAAGTCGATTCCATTGGAGGGATGTCGCATTGCCAGGATGTGGAGTTGAACCGGCGAGTTGTGCATTTGGAAATTCTGCGCACTGACCGGGACACTACAGGGCAGGGTGAATGTTTTTTTTCATTTTTTTTTAATCGTCAGGCCCTTTCGCCAGAGCGGTTATTTAGTTTGGCTCGGGGGTCTCGGCGTATCGCTAACGCGGAGAAATATAAATTTTGCACACTTACTCAGTTCAAAGCCTCGCCAAAGTAAAAACAATTCACCCCCCCCCCCCCCCCCTGAACTCGCACAGCCCAGGGGTCAAGGCTCAAGACAACAGAGCCACCGCGTTTACGATTTCAACCGCGCACGGTGTGGATTATTAAACGCGTTGGCCGAGTTTCCGTGCCAAATTGTGGTTATTTACCTAAAGGGATCGTCTCAATTTAAGTCGGAATCCTACTCCCCCCCCCTCCCCCCGAGTCACAGCCATCAGTTTAAACTCAGGTTCACTGCGGTTAGTCGACGAGTGGCAGGATTGCGGTACACAAGAGAGGAGAGACGCCGAGGGGGGGGGGGGTGAGAGCGGGAGAGAGAGGGTGGGAGGTCGGCGAGAAGATGGGAAACTGGCGACTCGGGCGGGCAGTGCCGGCGATGCCAAAACACGCCGCAGCTGCGACGGCGGCCGCTGCTGGCACTCGCTGCCGACGCTCCGATCCGTCGCACCGCGACATTCACCGCGACATTCACCGCACACGCCGCGTCTCTTCAACCGCCTCCGTCTAACGCGTCCGTCGTCCCGGGCCGAGACGACAAGGGGGAAGGGGGCGGGGGGGGGGGGGCCGCGCAATAATGTTGAGAGAGACGAGCACGTACTGAGTGCTGCTCCCTCCGCTACTCTGAACGCAGCCAGGTAACGCGGGCGCGGCCCTGCAAACGCTGGCTCACACCACTGCTGGTGGTGGAAGGACCTCCATTAAGAGACAGAGAGACCCCACCACCCCCTCTGCTCCTCTAGGAGGCTTATTTTGGCCTACTCTTCCACGCAGGCCAGACGTCTTAGGAAAAGTCGCGAGCACCCGCACTCAAACGCACCACATGCGACGCCGCTTATCAACTGGACTGCTGCGGTGGACTCATTTGGCAGTGCTGGGACGGGCAGAGGCGTTGGTGAGGAGTTAAGAAACGTGGCAATTTTGCCAAGGCCGCGCGGGGGGTTGTGTAGGGGGGGGGGGGGGTGTGCAGATGGAATCGAACTGGCGGCATGTACCGACCAAGTTCCAGCGCGTTCGCCATCGCACCGTAGTGGCAGCTCCCAGTCGCCGCCACTCCCCTGCGTCTACCCCCCTCCCGACCCCCCGCCCCCCCGCCCCCCGTGGAACGCAACGAAAGGCGGACAACGCGCGCGTCGGTTTCAGCGGCCCGCAGATGTTCCTGCGGCAGGGGAAACTTGTCGTCCACTTGGGACAACCTTATACGTTGATTTCCCACCGAGTGGGAGTTGTTTCGATCCGGTAGCGACGGCGTCTGCCGGGTGGTCAGAGATAAGAGAGAACAAAAATAAGCGCGAGGGGCGAGTGGCGGCCGAAGGCAGGGAGAGAAACTCGCCCGTCAGACCCGGGCGCGTCCGAGCCGCGTGAAGGACGGAGCACTGACGGCAATCGGCTCGCAGGACGGATCGAGAGATTGCGATGGCGACGAGATGACGTCGTCATTCACAATAAAGGGGGGGGGGGGGGGGGCGGGGTTTGTTGGGTTACATCGCGTAAATATTAATGTGTCGTTAAATCCACCACCACCACCACAGCCAATTTATAAGGTTTGTCACGTAAGCAAAACGTGCCAATTAGTTACGAGTTCAACACACCGGTGTGTGGGAGAGTAAACCCACAAAATGTACAATTTGAGTACGATGTTTCGCTGGTTATTACAACATTTATATTACGCCACCCAACCCAAAAAGCCTTTATTATGATTAATATTGTTCGTGAAAGCCCACGTGTTAAATTGACTTCATCACCCGGCAGCGGAGAGATCGTGGCTGATGATGGCGCTTATGAAGACGATAATGATAACCAAGACAGCGATTTTTTTTTTAAATCACGTTGAAGCGTAGTAAACAGTATAAAATTGAACGGCAGATTTGTATCATCCCGACGTAAAAACTCGAGAGCGGCCGCGACGCCACATTGCAAAGAATGCGAGCGATGCAGCTGGGTAATCGAAATAAACAAACTCAAAGCGCTCGCCAATATAACACCGTGGCCTTAAAAGAGAAAAAGGAAAACATACAATGGGCGAAATTTCGGGCCAAATCGCAATTGCCGGACAAAATGTTTTTTTTTTTAAGGGGCCACTGCTCGAGACGTTGTGCTACGCGGGGGGGAAAAAAGGGAAATTGCCACGAACATCGCCCGCTCAATATATTTTATTCATTTTACAGCAACAAAAAACACAAAGGCACGCACGCGCACGCAGTCTTTTCTGATGCCTGTCGCGCGTTATGTTGCCGTTGTCGTTGTTTGTGCTCGTGCCCCAACCGCCAAACGCAGCAGCAGCAGCAGCATCATCGCCAGGCAATTTCAAGGTTGCTCGGGATGCTGCGGGTGGGTATGACGACACCATTACCGTACTACGTTCCGTGGCCAACGGGCATTGGATCGTCCGTTTCGAAAAAATATCGTCACGTCGCGATTACCGTTGCGCGCTCATTCATTTTTTTTCTTTCTTTTTTTAATCCCTGTCATCGTTTCTCATCACCCCCTCCGCCCCCCCCCACTCGGCCAAAATATATTCACGAGATAACGATCGCCGGCGGCGGCGGCGGCGGCGCCGAACAGCGCCGCATTCGTCGCTCACTGCGCTAACCGCTGCGCCACCTCTCCCGCAAAACCGACACTATTATCAATAAATTACAACCTGGCTTTGGGGGGCAGCAGGGGGCAGCTGGTGTGGGGGTGGGGGGGGGGCGAGCGGTCGCCACACCTAATTGGCGGGCGCGCGGGAAGTGGGGGAGCCAGCCGCCACCCTGCCTGGCTCCCAGCATCCCCCGGGGCGGCACCAAAGGTCAAGTTTGCGTGGATCGATAGCTCATTACTTAGCTATGACAGGCGCCCAAATTGCATTCTCCTCCCGTTTGCGGGAGATTGGGATGGGGCCCGATGTGTATGTGGGTGGGGTGGCGGGGGGGGGGGGAAGCTGCGGTGAGTTGCGGGGGGGCTAGATGGAAGAGAATGTTGCGGAAAAGAGAGAGAGAGCGGTGGAAAGGGGAGGCGGGAGGCGGGAGGCGGGGGGAGGGCGGTAGTTCGGTAGGTGGACGGAGTTACGGCGGCGGCAGCGGTGGCTGCGAAATCTGCGGTGGAACAAAAGAGAGTGTGGGGGGGGGGGGGGGGCGGACTCCACGCGCAACCCTCGGCGAAATGAGGACGACAAATCGGGCGCGTGCGACGGATGCCGAGATGCTCTCCGACGAGATCGCGCGCGCGTGTGCACGCGTCCCCCAGCCCCCCCCCCGAAAAAAATGTCTCCACTCGTTTGTTTCACTTTGTGGTGCAGCCCCTGTTGCAAAACCCCCTTGTGACCGACACGGCCATTGTACGTCATCACAAGGGGTTGTTGTTGGTGTTGTTGGTGTTGTTGCCGCCGTTGTTGTTTGACCGTACTTTGGAACCGTTTAGTCGGCGGCAACATCGGAAGCGCTCGCGCGCAGGAGAGACGTCGCCGAGGCCGGGATGGGCGAGAGACGTCGCGGCCCGGACAGCGGTCCCCCGCCGGGCAGGGGGGGGGGGCGCGCGGCGCTCCGAGCTCGATGTGGCGGTTCGCTACAGGGCGACGAGCGACGAATAGCAACACAACAGGTTTTGTTCAAACCAGATCATATTTACGAGCGTACCCCCCCCCCCCAACCCACTTGGTCTGCCCCCCCCCCCCCATATGCCACCCCCCCCCACCCCACTGTTGTTACAGACAACGGGCAGAGCTAATGCATCGGTAGCTCGGCAGCGCATTGGGGAACGACAAACGCTTGGATGCTGACAGCCGCTGCCAACCCTCCCTCTTCTTCCCTTTCCGGCTCACCGCAGCCGCCCCCCCCCATCAACCCCCCTTCTCCCCCCAAAAATGATTGTTAAATATATATATAAATAATTAACTCTGCGCCACTCGACGGCCAGGCCGGCCATACAGTGCGCATAAATATTTGGGTCTCGGAACGCGGAGCGTTGCTGTGACCGGCATGGGCGGGGCGCGGGGCGAGGGGAGCCGGGGGGAGGGGGTCGGGAGGCACGCGCGCTGCCAGCACGTCGAGAACCGTGCGCCCGCGACATCCGAATATTTACGATTTTACTCCGGCGCAAGCGGCTAACGATTTCGCACGCTCGGCATTCGCGCGCCATTCTCATAGAGGAGGAGCAGCAGCAGCAGCAGCAGCAGGGCCGTCATCGCGTCGGAGGGCCGCGACGTTTCGTGGTAGTGGTGGAGGGGGGGGCGGGGGCGATGTTGCTAAGTGTAACCGCGCCTCCAATTAGCCCGGCTGGCGACGCACGGTGCAAAATAAGTGAAACACACACACGCGCGCGCGAACACACAATTTGCGGTGAACGAACGCCTTTCGTTTTGGGCCAAATGTGGACGACAACGCCGGCCGGCTCCCTTTGGAGTGACGTCAAGGAGATGTTTTGCGAAGGCAGACGGCGCGTGCCAGCGTGCCGCAGCGTACGCGCGGCGGAGCAATAACCAGGGCGGCCGGCCGGATTCGAACCGCGGACCTCCGCGGCAGGCAGCGAGCGCGAGACCACCGCTGGGCCCGCGGCCTCCAACCCAAGAGGTAGCGGCCGCTTGGGGACGGGGGGATAAGCCTTCATCCAGCAGTGGATCAATCAAGGACGATGATGATGATGATGGCGATAGTTGTGTGTCGTTGAGGAGGACTGGTAGGGCGGCGCGTTGGGATCCTCGGAGGGAATGCTCCTTACAAATGTAAATTCCTATCACTGTACGAGCGCACCGTGCCGCGAACGCGGCAGCCCGAGTTCGATTCCCGGCGACGGCTAACATCTGTGACCGGCGTGGTGAATTACGGTCGAAGAACTGCCGCTCCCCCACACGATACAACACAGCGCAAAGGGAGACAAAGGGCACTGCAAAAACATTTTTTTGTTAACTTGTCTTGGTGATTTTAACTGTCGACTCGTTTGAAACGTCTCCTTCCGATATGGAAACAAAAAACACTCGTCCTTATTTTCTGGGGCGCTGCTCCCGCGGGGTGCAGTGCTCGGCGCAATGGTGGACTTGCACTCGAGGGGTCGCCGGTTCAAGATTTCATCTCCCGGCGCGGCGGTTTAAAATAAAGAGTAAAAATTCGGGCGAGTTTCTGAAATCTCCCCCCCGTCCACCCACCCCCCACCCCCCATCGCCTTCTGTCCACCCAGCAGCAGTGTGAACGTGCACAACCATAGCTAGTCTGGGCACACGTGCCGTGGGGTAAAGTGTGCGCAAGTGCTCCCCCCCACCCCTTCTCCACCTTAGTCGACGGCAACCTACGGTGAAGTCTGGGCCAGCGTGGAAGAGTAGGCCCCACAAAACCCTCTTTGGCTCGGCTGCCTCGAGCTCCCTCTGGCGGCACGCGCGGACAGACATACTTGCAGGCGCGCGCCTTTGCCGTAGCTACACCTCATTGCTATTTGGGACGAGCGAGCGAGCGTGCGTGGCGTGGGGGGGGGGGCCCCCTAAGTTTTAGCGGACGGCAGCAATAATTACACTAATGCGGCGAAATCGTTACTCACGCGCGGAGGCGTCCCCGGAGCTTTGGCTTCTCATTTACCAAACGCGACAGCCGCGGGAAAGTCGCGGAGGCAGAAGCGGGCGGAGGCGCAAGTTGACGGCTAAATTGTCGCGCAAATTGTCACGAGGAACCCAAAAGCGGGGGGGGGGGGGGGTAGGAGCGGGAGGAGGGAGGGAGGGAAGAGGAGGGTAAAGGTGCAGCCCTGCGATTGCTCGTTCACAACACCGCCTCTGCCAGGGGGATAGATTTAGAGAGCCTCTCCAAAAATGGGGGGGGGGGGGGTTACTTGGCCTCCTCTTCTAACGCGTGCCAGATATCCTTAGGCAGGGGTGTTGTGAGTACATACGCTGTCCCACTACATCCGGGGTGCAGCCGGAGAGTGTGCTGAATGAGCGGGCCAAGTGAGCAAGTTCGTGACAGGGCGAGTGGGAGTTAACCAGCGGTCGCGGAAGCAATTATTAAGACGAACGGGTGAGTGAACGGGGTGAGTGCAAAGGTTAGTTACCGGGTGAGTGAATGAGCGCGTAGGTGAGTGAGCAGCTGAGTGAACGAGTGGGTGAGAGAGAAGCTGAGTGAACAAGTTGGTGAGTGAGTAGATGAGTGAACGAGATGGTGAGTGAGTTGGTGAGCGAACGAGTGGGTGAGCAAGTAGCTAAGTGAACGAGTGGGTGAGTGAGACGCTAAGTGAAGAGTGGGTAAATGAGACGCGAAGCAAACGAGTTGGTGAGTAGCTGAGTGAACGAGTGGGTGAATGAGAAGCTGAGTGAACGAGTGGGTGAGTGAGTCGCTGAGTGAACGAGTGGGTGAGCGAGTCGCTGAGTGAACGAGTGGGTGAGTGAGAAGCTGAGTGAACGAGTGGGTGAGTGAGTCGCTGAGTGAACGAGTGGGTGAGTGAGAAGCTGAGTGAACGAGTGGGTGAGTGAGTCGCTGAGTGAACGAGTGGGTGAGTACCTGAGTGAACGAGTGGGTGAGTGAGTCGCTGAGTGAACGAGTGGGTGAGTGAGTAGCTGAGTGAACGAGTGGGTGAGTGAATCGCTGAGTGAACGAGTGGGTGAGTGAGTCGCTGAGTGAACGAGTGGGTGAGTGAGTCGCTGAGTGAACGAGTGGGTGAGTGAGTCGCTGAGTGAGCGAGTGGGTGAGTGAGAAGCTGAGTGAACAAGTGGGTGAGTGAGTAGCTGAGTGAACGAGTGAGTGAGCGAGTCGCTGAGTGAACGAGTGGGTGAGTGAGTCGCTGAGTGAACGAGTGGGTGAATGAGTCGCTGAGTGAACGAGTGGGTGAGTGAGAAGCTGAGTGAACGAGTGGGTGAGCGAGTCGCTGAGTGAACGAGTGGGTGAGTGAGTAGCTGAGTGAACGAGTGGGTGAGCGAGTCGCTGAGTGAACGAGTGGGTGAGTGAGAAGCTGAGTGAACGAGTGGGTGAGTGAGTCGCTGAGTGAACGAGTGGGTGAGTGAGAAGCTGAGTGAACGAGTGGGTGAGTGAGTCGCTGAGTGAACGAGTGGGTGAGTACCTGAGTGAACGAGTGGGTGAGTGAGTCGCTGAGTGAACGAGTGGGTGAGTGAGTAGCTGAGTGAACGAGTGGGTGAGTGAATGGCTGAGTGAACGAGTGGGTGAGTGAGTCGCTGAGTGAACGAGTGGGTGAGTGAGTCGCTGAGTGAACGAGTGGGTGAGTGAGTCGCTGAGTGAGCGAGTGGGTGAGTGAGAAGCTGAGTGAACAAGTGGGTGAGTGAGTAGCTGAGTGAACGAGTGAGTGAGCGAGTCGCTGAGTGAACGAGTGGGTGAGTGAGTCGCTGAGTGAACGAGTGGGTGAATGAGTCGCTGAGTGAACGAGTGGGTGAGTGAGAAGCTGAGTGAACGAGTGGGTGAGTGAGTCGCTGAGTGAACGAGTGGGTGAGTGAGTCGCTGAGTGAACGAGTGGGTGAGTGAGTCGCTGAGTGAACGAGTGGGTGAGTGAGAAGCTGAGTGAGCCACGTCGTCTCTAATCCGGACAGACCTGATCTAGGGACGAGACACGGCAAATGTTGGCCGACCCGTTTATTTGTATCGTCTTTGGAGGGTGTCCTTCTCAATCTAAAACATTTCCTCTGCCCCCGCCACCCCACCCATCGTTCCCTGCCACCTTTTTTTTTCTTTAACGATTTCGACTTTCGGGCAGCGGCACAATAAAGCCCCGCACAGAGGCCTGCGAGCAACTAAACGCGGCAAACAATGTGAGCGACAAAAAGGTGACGCGGGGGGCTCCTCCTTCGTTGCGTGCGGGGGGGGGGCAGCGCGGGGGGGGGGGGCAGCGCGGGGGGGGGGGGGACACCGCGGGGGAAGACAGGCTTCACGCCGGACGCCCAACGGGAGCGTCTCCCCACCCCCAAAACCAGCGGGTGCAAAGGAGGGTTTCCTCCGCTTATTAATATTCGCGAGCCCTGCCACTGCCCCCCACACCCCAACAAAAAAATAACTCCCGCGCGCGCTCCTCCGAGAGTCCGCCGATCTCGTCAGCGGGGTTTCCTCCAACTCGACCCTACACCGGCCGGGGCTCGCCGACCCGTCGCCCGGTCGTCACCCGTCCACTTTGCTTGCCAGCGGCGATGTTTGCACAGCACTGCACCAGGTACTCG
Source organism: Petromyzon marinus (assembly GCF_048934315.1). NCBI lineage: Eukaryota > Metazoa > Chordata > Hyperoartia > Petromyzontiformes > Petromyzontidae > Petromyzon > Petromyzon marinus. The sequence goes on along the minus strand of NC_133710.1, from coordinate 5,881,817 downwards.
TTTGAGGCCGAGTCGACCTAGGGGAGGCTCAGGAACAGCTCAGATAATCGTCACTGGTGTTGACCATGACAGCGGGAATCGAACGCGGGTCACCAGGTTCGTAGCGCAGCGTGTTAACCGCTACGCTACCGCTCCCCACCACTGCACACACATCCGTGGATGGTGCTAGTGACGGAGTGGGCGTGGCTATGCGAAATAAAAAAAAGGGCGGAGCTCGCGGGGGAGGGGGGCCAGCTCACAACCACGTGTCGCCGTTGACCCTCGCGGAATTTCGGTGGTTTTCGCCAAACGGAGGAAGTCGTCAGGGTCCTTGGCATTTGGTTCCGCCCCCTTCGTCCTCCGCGTCACGGCGGCGAGATGTTAGTTACCTCGCCGGGTGTACAGGAGATGGTAAGTTCGATCCAGACCCTGACGCCTGCTGTATATTTGGAGTTTTCACGTTATCTCTCCGCGCGGTCGCGTGGATTTCTCTCCGGGGTCTTCCGGTTTAACCCTCCACATTTAGAAACAACATCACGCGTTTAGAGCATTTGGCTACTGCGAAACATTTACACACAATGATGAGCCGCTTTGTTTCAGCTATCATTTGTGATAGCCAGGTTGCTTCTGAAAAAGAGCTACATAGCTTAGTGGGCCTTAACTAGTAAAAATAAAGACTACATATTTTAGTTTAGCTTAATTGCATGGCAGTCGTATCGAAAGTTGCATTTAGGAATGTTTACTTGTTTGCTGGAATGTTTACTTTGTTTACTGGAATAGTTACTTATTTACTGGAATAGTTACTTATTTACTGGAATGTGTACTTGTTTGCTGCAATGTGTACTTAACTGAAATGTTTACTTGTTTACTGGCATGTTTACTTATTTACTGGAATGTTTACTTGTTTACTGGAATGTTTACCTGTTTACTGAAATGTTTACTTGTTAACTGGAATGCTAAGTTGTTTACTGGAATGTTAACTTGTTTACTGAAATGTTAACTTGTTTACTGAAATGTTTACTTGTTTACTGGAATGTTAATTTGTTTACTGGAATGTTTACTTGTTCACTGAAATGTTTACTTGTTTACTGGAATGTTTACTTGTTTACTGGAATGTTTACTTGTTTACTGGAATGTTTACTTGTTTACTGGAATGTTTACTTTGTTTACTTGTCGACTGCCGGGCACGCAGGCACAAAACCAAACGAGAACACGATCGTCACCGGCGTGGACGGGAAAAGTCGCTTCGTCGGGGCTCGTCCAACCCCGCGAGCACGCGAGCACTTCTCCCTTTTGCCGAGAGAGGCGGACAATTTTAATTGGCAAACATCACCCCGGTCACGGCTTGTAATGGGGGGGGTAGGTTTCCCATCTTTGCAAGGCAGGATGTGGGATTTCCCACCTTCGCAATTGAGGGGACTGTTCTCTCTGTGTGGTCTTGGCTTGTTCCTGCTGCTGGTTTTTTTTGCTGTTTTGCCCAAGCATTTGTTTTATGTTTTGTTTTCATTGACTCGCTTAACTCTTCTCCACCTTACTCTTGCAATCTGGTATTGTTCTTTGCTGTGGATGTCACTTGCTGACCCGCTTCCTTCTGGACATCTGTCAAAAGGATTCCTCCTGTTCCAGCCTAAATAAAGATTCTGGTTATGAAGGGGCCCGAAAATCGACTTAATCGTAATCGATTAATCAACTTACTGTCATAGATTAGATGGTCCCATCATCTCTAGCAAGTAAACGCAACTAACTATAAACGTATTATTTTATTTAACCAGGTCAGGCTTCACTGAACTACACAGCTCTTTTTCAGAAGTGACCTGGCCACCACAAATGAGAGCTCAAACGAAGTGGCTTATCATCATCACGTGGACATTTATAACGGTAGCCAAACACTATAAATGCAAGACGTAGATTCAAAATGTGGAGGGCAAAACCGGCCGGAGGACCCAGAGAAAAATCCACGCAACCACGGGAAAAGAAAGAGACACGCAAACTCCAAATATACAACAGGCGTCAGGGTTGGGATCGAACCCACGACCTCCTGTAAACCAGGCGAGGTAGTTAACATCTCCTAGCCACCGTGATTATGATGAGAGAGAGAGACACGCAAACTCCAAATATACAACAGGCGTCAGGGTTGGGATCGAACCCACGACCTCCTGTACACCAGGCGAGGTAGTTAACATCTCCTAGCCACCGTGATGATGATGAGAGAGAGAGAGACACGCAAACTCCAAATATACAACAGGCGTCAGGGTTGGGATCGAACCCACGACCTCCTGTACACCAGGCGAGGTAGTTAACATCTCCGAGCCACCGTGATGATGATGAGAGAGAGAGACACGCAAACTCCAAATATACAACAGGTATCAGGGTTGGGATCGAACCCACGACCTCCTGTACACCAGGCGAGGGAGTTAACATCTCCTAGCCACCGTGATGATGATGAGAGAGAGAGACACGCAAACTCCAAATATACAACAGGTGTCAGGGTTGGGATCGAACCCGCGACCTCCTGTACACCAGGCGAAGGAGTTAAAATCTCCTAGCCACCGTGGCGCCCTCGAATCTCGCTAGCAAGGGGAGATCTTCGCCAACCGTCACGAGGGCATGCAGAACTTAACATCGCAAAAGACGACGAAAAAAATCTCTAAACTAAACTATTTTTCATTTTACCAGGTAAGGCCCACCGAACTCTGTGGCTCTTTTTCAGAAGCGACCTGGCAATAAATTAAAGCTCAACGAAGTGGCTTATCACGTGGACATTTATCGCAGCCACGTCCTCTGAACACAAGTCGATTCAAAATGTGGGGGGGGGGGGGGGACCCGGAGAAAATCCACGTGACCAAGGGGAGAGAGAGAGAGACACGCAAACTCAAAACACACAGGCAAGGGGGTACACACATTGCTGCCCCCCTCCCCAATGGACTCAGTTGAACCGTAGAGAGTTAATATTTTTTTTTATGATTTACTTCTTTATTTTTGCGCTCGCAGAACAAACAGAGAGGCGTGGGTGAGAGCAGATTGGGCGCGTGGGGGTGGGGGGAACCCGAGCGGGGGTTTGCGATTCGCTGGAGTGACGACACACCTCCTGGCCTGCCCCTGCCCTGGTGGGTGGGTGGTTCAATGGGTTGCTAGGTGAGCGAGTTAGTGGATTGGTGGGTGGGTGAGTGGATTGGTGGGTGGGTGAGTGGATCGGTGGGTGGGCCAGTGGTTGAATGGGTTGCTAGGTGAGCGAGTTCATGGATTGGTGGGTGGGTGAGTGAGTGGATTGTTGGGTGGTTGGGTGGGCGAGTGGTTGAATGGGTTGCTAGGTGAGCGAGTTAGTGGATTGGTGGGTGGGTGAGTGGATTGGTGGGTGGGTGAATGAATGGGTTGCTAAGTGAGCGAGTTAGTGGATTGGTGAGTGGGTGGATGAGTGAGTGGATTGGTGGGTGGGTGAATGAATCGGTTGCTAGGTGAGAAAGTTAGTGGATTGGTGGGTGGGTGAGTCAGTGGATTGGTGGGTGGGTGAATGAATGGGTTGCTAGGTGAGCGAGTTAGTGGATTGGTGGGTGGGTGAGTCAGTGGATTGGTGGGTGGGTGAATGAATGGGTTGCTCGGTGAGCGAGTTAGTGGATTGGTGGGTGGGTGAGTCAGTGGATTGGTGGGTGGGTGAATGAATGGGTTGCTAGGTGAGCGAGTTAGTGGATTGGTGGGTGGGTGAATTAATGGGTTGCTAGGTGAGCGAGTTAGTGGATTGGTGGATGGGTGAGTCAGTGGATTGGTGGGTGGGTGAATGAATGGGTTGCTAGGTGAGAAAGTTAGTGGATTGGTGGGTGGGTGAGTCAGTGGATTGGTGGGTGGGTGAATTAATGGATTGCTAGGTGAGCGAGTCAGTAGACTGGTGGGTGGGTTGCTAGGTGAGCGAGTTAATGGATTGGTGGGTAGGTGAGTGGATTGGTGGGTGGGTGAATGGGTTGCTAGGTGAGCGAGTTAGTGGATTGGTGGGTGGGTGAGTCAGTGGATTGGTGAGTGGGTGAGTGGTTGAATGGGTGAATGGGTCGCTGGGTGAGCGAGTTGGTGGGTGGGTGAGTTGACTGAGTGAGTTAGTAGTTTAACAAGTGGGTTGGTTGCCGAGTGCTCGGTTCACTTTGCAAACACAAAAAAACTAAACAAAGATGCTCCTGTATAGCCTTTAGCAAACTGTTGGGGCAAATGCTAAGTGAGCACTTTTTGCACACACGCACAGACACACAAGACAAAGATCCCGCGTGTAGCCTTAACAGACTGTGGGGCAAGTGCTGTTAGCGAGCACCCATGAAGGCCGGCACGGCACACGACGAGGGTGGGTGGCCAGCACCACGCCCGACACACACACAGACACACACAGGCCCACACACAGGCACGTCTTCCTGCCCAGCGACAGCTCATCAAACCAAGCAATTCCCTACAGTCGGCGCACAACGGCGCAACAACAGCAGCAGCAGCAGCACCGGGCCTTCACCACCACCTCCGCCGTCGCCACCATCACCACCACCACGGGCCTTTCCCACGCTCCCCGAGCCTCCGCGTGCCGGCGGCCGGGTGGTTTCGCTCCGCAGGGAGAGAAAACGCCGAGAGCGAACGCAACCCAACGCCCTCGGATTTTGGCACGGTCGGTCCTCCCACCACCCCAACCCCACCAACCCCGGCTAACCCCCCTCCCTCCCTTCCTCCAACACAACCCGCATCATCACCGCCACACAGCACCGCACCCCACCCCACCACCCCAGTCTCACCGCAGAGCCGCACAGCTGTTCGGTCACGTGGGTGGTGGGCGGGGGGGGGGGGTTTGGGGAGAAGTGCCGGCGTGTGACGGCGCAAAAACAGAAACAAAAACAAGGAGGGAAACGTAAACAGAGGAAACCGCTCGCAGCAGGCCCGGGACAAAACCCAACGTGCACACGCAGGCATGCACGCGAGACGCCGCCACCGCCACCGCCGCCGTCACCGCCGCCACCACGGGCGCCGCCCGCCCGTAATTGAGTATCGCGTTGCGCCAGGAAGCCAGCCGATGCCAACGCCAACGAGACCGCGTCGATTTTCGGATCAGACTGTGCGTTCGGTCGAGAGGCGCAGCAGCAGCGGCGGCGGCAGCGGCGGCGGCGGCAACATCTCATCAGCGGCAGCAGTAACGGAAACAGCGTCAGTGGCAGCGGCAGCAGTTGCAGCAACAGCATCAGTCGCAGCAGCAGCTGCAATAGCAGCAGGAAGCTTGGCAGCAGTAATAGCAGCAGCAGCAGCAAAGACAGCAGCAATCAGTAGCAGCACCATCAGCAGCAGCATCAGCAGCAGCAGCAGCATCCACTGGAGAAGCAGCAGCGGCATGCAAAGGAGGGCAGACGGCATTCGGACCACGATGGCATCGACCGGGCCGGCGCTATCGCTTTGAACGACGTCGCCTCTCCCGTGCGTCTCATCGCCGAGTCACGTGCGTCCAGGTTGCGCTGCGAATTCGGAGGGGAGGTGGAGGGGGGAGGGGTTGAAGGTGGGGGGAGGGAGGGGGGCAGCCAAGAGGAACTCTTTCGGTCAGCCGCGTGACGCGACAGAGATCGGAGAGAGAGGCGAGGAACGTCGACCTCTCCGGCCGCTCTCTGAACTGTTCCGGCCAGAACCTGTTTAGGTGCTGGACACGGCTGGCTACCAACTGCTTGTAGGGGTGGCACTTCGCCTCACATCGAGAAGATACCTGGGTTTGATTCCCGACCCGGACGCCTTTCTGTTATGGAGTTTCTACGTTCTCTCTCCCAAACCCCCTCCTGCACGGGTTTCAGACTCAGAAAGTTCATTATCCGAATAAATAGCCCGGTGGAGCCATGCGGGTCTCTGTCACGGGTGCCACGGACAGCAGCCAAACACGGCAGCAAAGCGTGATGCAAATTCACAAGTAAACACGATGTCAAATGTGAAACCATACAACGGCATTGGTGTTGGCCAAACATCCAACTGCAGCAGGACCCTATTGATACAGAGCCTACACAGACTCGAGCGTAAATAAGTAACCGTAATTATATATGTCGTGTGTCAAGTTCATTCTCCTATACACGCGGGGGTTCCAAAGATCAACCGTTCCCCTAACCGTACCCCCCCCCCCCGACCTCCACACCACCTTCACGCCGTTTAGAACATTCCCCCACCGGTTGGACTCATGCCAGGGATCAAAGAAGTGCAAGGATCCCACGCGTGCCAAAAGTCCGGCCCTGCGATCCTCTTTCATCGACAGCGGACGCCAAGGTCCCCCCTTTTTCCACTTTAAAACGATAACAACTGCGAACTACTCTTTGTTTTGTTAAACCACGCACGGCCCACCGAGCTATTTAGCTCTTTTTCAGAAGCGACCTGGCCATCACTAATGATAGCTCTACGAAGTGGCTTATCACGTGGAAATGCATAGCGGCCAAGTAACTCTTGAAAGCACGTCGATTCTAAACGTGGAGGGGGAAAAACCGGAAGGACCCGGGAGAAAACTCCACACGGGCAGCGAGAGACACGCAAGCTCCAAATATACAGCAGCAGGCATCTGCGTCGGGATCGAACCCACGACCCCCTGTATACCAGGCGAGGGAGTCAACATTTCGCCCCCACTTGCGCACACGAGCCGAGGCAGCGTGGGGTCCCAGGCGGTCCCGGTGTGAACTCCATTCTAAACGTACACGCACAAGGAACTTACCGACGTACACGCACAAAAGTACACGCACAAACGTACACGCACGAGGAGTGACCGATTAAACACAAATCTTGTCTTGCATAGATTGATATCGCGCCTTAATCTAAGGCGCTTTTCGACGATCCGAAAGTTTCACACCCAAGATCGGGATATTTACCCATCCCCAGGACAAATCTGACGAGACGTGAAGCTCTTTTTTACAAATGATAGCGGTTGAGATAACGAGCGGGGGTTGTCATTTAAAAGTGGTGATGTAGTTATGGTGACAGGACATGTGGGGGTTGTTAAGGAGTGGCTGGGGTAGTGATAGGGGTTGGAGTGGTGAAATATGGGTAGTGATAGGGTTTGGGGCAGTGATAGGGGTAGTTATAGGGCTTGGGTTAGTGATAGGAGACGGGGTAGTGATAGGGGTAGTAATAAAGGTAGTGACAGAGGTAGTGATAGGGCTTGGGTTAGTGACAGGGGTTGGGGTAGTGATAGGGTTGGGATAGTGAGAGCGGAAGTAAGAGGTAGAGACAGGGGTAGTGATAGGAGTTGGGGTAGTGATAGGGCTTAGGGTAGACCTAGTCGTAGCTGCATGGCAGGCGCCGGGAGTAGCAGTAGCAGAACGGGCTCGGGAGGAGAGACGGGATTTGAGGGAGGCACGGAAGCTGCGCGTTGCTACAGCGAAGACGACTCGCTCGGTGTGCTGCAGTGGGAGTTGGCTCCTGCAGTGGAGCGGAGCGAGAAAGGGGAAAAGGACCGAGGGAGCGAGACTGCGGCGCAGGCAGTGCCGGATTAAGCTAGCGCGGGGCCTGTAGCATATGTTATAAAGGGGCCCTAAATTTAAGAAAAGAACACACAAATATTAAAGCACAAATGTTTTACTTGCATAGTAAAGTCATTGTATTTTTTTTCATTTGCTATACAGCCAGATAATAGGACAAATAGCTAACCTTAAACACTCAGTCGTTCGTAAAAGTTGAAGACGGTATAGTACTGTAGTAATAGAGCAAGTGCAGAATCACTGAACCGGAATTGATAGCTTGAAAGCATTGAGCGCGGGGCCCTTGGAAGTGCGGGGCCCGTAGATACTACATATGTAGCGACTTTTGCTACGAAGATAATCCGGCACCGGGCGCAGGGCGAGGGAGGCATCGGTCACCGTGGACCATGCGGAAGCTGTCGTGGCGTGAACGAACACCGACGGCGCCACTGGCAAATGCACGTGGAAAAAGCGAAGTCTCAATTGTGCGTGGCGCTCGCGCGCGCATGCCCTCCTCTCGACTCGTCAGCGTCGGTGTAAAAATGTCTGACAGCCGAGAATGTCGTTTACACTCTTGTACCGTGGTTACAGGTTACTCAGGATCACCCCCTCCTCCTCTTCTTCGCCGAGTCTTTGCCCCCCCCTCCCCCCTCCTGGCCCCTCTAGACGAGTGTGTGGAATGACTGCAATGCATTGTTCAACTCCGTGGAGTGCCCGGTGGTAAAGTTTAAGGCCGAAACAGGAGGGAGGATTTATCCACAATTCTGGCCGTCGCCTGACGAGGCTGGCTTTTGTTAGTTACCGGCTAAACGTCACGGCACACGAATTGTAAATGTTGCAGTGGGTTTACTCTTCAACACACGACCGGTTTGCTGAACTAGTAACGAATTGTCACGTTTTGTTTCACGTATCAAAAGCCTTACTAACTGGCTGTGTCGGGTGGTGGCGAGATTAACGACACATTTATATTTACGCGATCTAACCTAAATAAAAAAACCTCTATTATGGGTAACGTTGAGCTATTGTCTCAAACTCCGCAGCGACTTCAGTTTCCGGGCAGGCGAACACAACCAGGAGGAGGGCATGGGCCTCGAAAATAGCCAACTTGAATGTAGAGTTGGCACCCTAATCTACATAATACAAGATTGATTAATAATTTACAGCAATTTATCAATCCACTGGTGCATGAAGGTCTCCCCCATGTGGTTGTCAATCATGAGGGTTGTTTGACCATACTTCACCTAAACCGGTCAGGTCAGCAAGGGTTTATTTTTTACGTGAAGAACCGGCTCCGTTGTCACTCGCCACTGATGGGAGCCGTGGGCCGGGGATCAAACTCAGACCCGCCGGGTTCAGAGCACGCGGTGCGCCAACCACAGCTTCCATAGTGGTGGTAATCTCCTATTAAGAGTCGCAGTGGTTACAAACGCACGCAAAAAAATGTAGCGCTGTGAACAAAGTGAAATGTAAATTATCGTGATCATCATTTGTTACCGCCATCATTCAAGGCATGTATCATGATGGAAAAATATGTATATTAATCGACGTATTACCATACAAGTCCACAGCCGCTACATTCACACTGGCAGCAAAAGCCAGCCGATGATGCAGAATCCCCCCCGTTGACCCCCACCTCCCCTTGACCCTCCCCCCGATGCGGAACCGCTGACCCACACAGAACCTCCGACCCGTCTGATACAACGCCCCCCGTCTCATTAGGCAGGGAGAATTAGCTTCGCGCATACACAACCGCGCGCGCGCAAACATGGCCTCACGCACAAACAACCACACGCACGAATACCAAAACGCGCGCGCCGGCGAACAATCGTCAGCGGAAAAACAAAAATCACGAACCCGCACATTGTCCACCGCGACGGAGGTGAATCGACCCTCCCGATCGATCGCTGGCGGCGGCTCTCATTGTGCGCCGGTACGCGCCGGTTTTTGATTCGTCGACGCTTCGCCGTCCGACAGACGGCGAAGCTCGCCGGACGACGGGCGACTTGCAAAAAAAAAACGCGACGGGCCGGGACCCACCGCGGCTCTCCCGCCGGAGACCCTCGAACCACGCGCCTTGGGCGTGAGCCGACTCGAAGGCCGCAACTCCATCTCTCTCTCTCTCTCTCGCTCTCCTTCCGGGGCCTCCGTTGAAGCGACGTCGGAAAAAACGATCGCGGCGTTTTCGTGTTGCGGAACTCCGCAACAACAACGCGCAAATAAACAAACGACGGCAAGAAGGGAGAAATAAATGGCCGGGGTTCCCACACGGCCGGCGAAGCTCCACCTGCTCGGTAGGCCCGGCAGCATCGGCCTCCAAAGCGGGGCGGGCGGGAATGCGCCGCGCAAGCAAGGACCCGACGCGACGCGAGAGCGGGACCTTGACTGTCGGGGTGTCGCCCCCCGTAACAACCGCACTGGATCTGTCAGTGAGCAGAAAGCGTTGTGGCGGGGCGAGGTTTTCGCGGCGCTATCAGCAGCTGTGGCCGCGGTGACCTCTCGCCCTTGGCCTAGAGACGCACGGTCACCGACTGGGCCTCGGTCTGGGCTCGCTGCAACTCAAAGATTGTCCTCGCCGTCATGCACGAGCCTTCATGGACTCACGACTCCTGCCTCCCTCTCAACTGATTCTACTCCCCTCCATGCACTCTCCTACCTCTCCCCTCTCTCCACTCACTCTCCCCTCTCATCTCACTCTACATCCCTCCACCCACTCTCCTACCTCTCCCCTCTCTCCACTCACTCTCCCCTCTCATCTCACTCTACATCCCTCCATGCACTCTCCTACCTCTCCCCTCTCTCCACTCACTCTCCCCTCTCATCTCACTCTACATCCCTCCATGCACTCTCCTACCTCTCCCCTCTCTCCACTCACTCTCCCCTCTCATCTCACTCTACATCCCTCCATGCACTCTCCTACCTCTCCCCTCTCTCCACTCCACCCTCTCATCTCACTCTACATCCCTCCATGCACTCTCCTACCTCTCCCCTCTCTCCACTCACTCTCCCCTCTCATCTCACTCTACATCCCTCCATGCACTCTCCTACCTCTCCCCTCTCTCCACTCCACTCACTCTCCCCTCTCATCTCACTCTACATCCCTCCATGCACTCTCCTACCTCTCCCCACTCACGGTGGTCGCCCACCCAAGCACGGTGCAGGCGCAACACCTGCTTAGCTTCCGAGGCCTGCCGAAATCGGCTGCATTCCGGGAGATTTGGTCAAAAGGCAGCGACCATGAATAAGGTGGTAGAGCGGTGGCGCAGTGGTTGGCTCACTGTGCCACCGCATTCAATTGCCGCCCATGGCTAACATCAGTGGTGAGTAACATCTTACTTAATCCAACCCTGGGTCTCATTACGTAATAATTCACCAACCGGCGTTGACCGGCCTGGCGACGTGTGGTCAAGCAACCGACACGGCTTGGGGCTAGGCCTTCATCCAGTGGTGGGATTGACAAAGGGCTAGCAAATGTGTGTAATGCAGAAAAAATATACATGTATTTGCATAATAAAACCAGACCCCCAAGGTCAACAATATTCAACAAACGTTTGATCGTTGCAACGCAGCATAAAGGGAAGGAGGGTGGGGGGGGGGAGGGTGTCCACGGGCTTTGGGTTTCTTAGAGATCGTCAGCAAGCTGTGGCACAACGGGGAGCCGGCGTGTTCACGAACGCAAACAGTGACGTGTGACGCAGACGTGGCTCGGCACAATGCAAAACATGGCAGGCACGTGCAAATGATTGGTACCGAAACGCACGGACGCGCACACACACACGTACACACACGAGACAAAAGTGCCTCGTGTATCCAGGACACAGGCTGCTGGGGCAAGTGCCGTTCGCGAGTGCCTACTGAGGGCCCGCACGGTACGTGTGGGGGGTGGTGGTGCGGGAGGCACCACGCCAGTGCGCCTTTGTATCCCCATTTCAGTTGTGTACACACAAAGACAAGGATCCCCCCCCGTATAGCCTTAACAGACTGTTTGGGGCAAGTGCTGTTAGCGAGCACCTATGAAGGCCGGAACGCTACACGAGGGGGTGGGTGGCCAGCACCACGCCCGTCCGCCTTTGTCTCCCCAGTGGCGATGTTCACTAGGTACTCATTTGAGACAGTCAACCTAGGGTTCAGATAATCGTCACTGATGTTGGCCACGAGTGAGAATAAAACTCGGGTCGCCGGGTTCGCAGCACACTAACCACTACGCTACCGCTCCCCACACACACACACACCACACCACACACCCCACCAGTTGACACTTCTACTGCATTGTTCATGCCTACCCAGACCCGTCACAAACATGGCCACCCGAGTTCGATCCCTGCCCACGGTTAAAACCACTGACGGATATCTGAACTGGTCCTGGGCCTCCCCGAGGTTGACTCGGCCTTCAATGAGTACTTGGAGTGCTGTTTACACGTCAACTCTGACAGGGTGGGGAGGGGGTTAACAAAGGCGGCCTTCATAGGTGCTCGCTTACCAGCACTTGCCCCAACAGTCTGTTAAGGCTATACGGGGGAAATTTAGTTTTTGTACGCTATGGGAAGCAGTAGTGTAGGCGTTAGTACGCTGCGCTACGAATCCGGCGACCAGAGTTCCATTTTCACTCATGGCCAACACCAGTGACGATTACCTGAACAGGTCCTGCCCCCCCCCCACCCGAGATCAACTGGGCCCGAAATGAGGACCTAGTGTGGTGTGTAGCAAATATCGTCACGGGGCGAAAAAAAGCAGCCCGAGTGTGGTGTTTGCCACCCACCCCCTCGGTGCGCCGCAGCCGGCCTTCATAGGTGCCACTAGCCAACAACACTTGCCCCAACAGTCTGTCACGGCTATACAGGTGATCTTTATCTTTGTAATTATGCGTATGTGCGTACTCGCCACCCGTGAGTTGCGAAATCGCCGCGTGCACTCTGACACACCCTCGCACGTCCGGTTAGCACGGTTGGCTACGTACGGTGTGAAAGAAGTTCAACACACGGTACGTGTTGAACAAGCGTCTCAAATCGCAGCGGCCATAACGTCCATAATTGATGTCTGGTTTGGGCCACGTGATGATCTGGCCAATATTGTCGGAAGACCCTCGCACCACCCAATGTGGTGTACGAGCGTCAAACGTGCCAAATGCTGTCGCGGCAGCCCAGCCCGTAAGCCGATTGGCATCTCTCGCCACCAAATTAGCAAATTGGAGACGCGACGATCTGCCTAGCAACTGCGCTAAGCAACTTCAGGAAACGTCCAAAAGGTCGGGATAAAATCCAGCAAGTCGGAATGATCGTTTACGCGTGCCGATCCAAAAATCAATCACGAATCGTAATATCGGCGACGAACACCCAAAGGCGATAAGAGAACCATTACATCGTCACATTTGTGATTAGCGTCACGTAAAGAAGGTACGTTGCAATTACGAATCCACGTTGCTCCGTCGTTGTTGTGGTGTTGTTGTTGTTGTAGCATTGTTGCGTTGTTGTTGTTCCGTTGTATCAACAAGCGGAGCTTCACGTTCGTGCGGTTCACAGGGAGGGAGGGGTAAGGCTCCCTTCCCAGCGCCTCCCAATCCCCCGCCCCCGCGTTACAAAGAGCGTCTCACGAACCAGCAACGACTGCTCCCGAGAGCGCTCCAATCATTCGATAATCCAATAATCACGAGAGAGACACGAGAGCGCGCAGGGAGGCGAGGAGGGCCGGAGTAGTCGGAGGAGTGAAACTCAGGGCACACAATCACCCCCACCGGCACCCCCCCCCACCGCCCCCGCCCCCCTCACCCTGGCCATGGAATAACGAAGCGGTCGATGAAGGTAATTGTGCTGTTAATGCCGCCCTCATACAGACTCTAACCCAGGGTTCAGGTTGGAGCTGGGGTTAGGGTTCAGGGTTCAGGGATTCAGCTTAAGAGGCATGGGGGGGGGGGGGTTGTGGTGAGGTGGGGGGTTAGGGTTCCAGAATTAAGGAGCAGAACACTTGGACTAGAAGACCAGGAATCCATACTCTTTGGTAAAGTCACGTAGGTAGAAAATAAAATAATAGATCACGCAACAACAAGCGACCGTCTTCAGGTGAGAGAATCAGACTACTGTGGACGAGGCATTATAGGCTGGTAGTGAGTTGTTGATGTCGGTAGTAAGATGAGCCCCCCCCCCGCCCCAACTCGCCCAGCCCCCCAATGTTCTCGGCACCACTTGTCAACATCCTGAACCTCCCGGCACCTCCCTGCCAATCCCCTGCACTCTAAACTAAACTATTTTTATTAGTTTACGAGGTAAGGTCCACCGAGCTATTAGCTTCGTTTTTATACATAGCAGTAGCCAAAGACTCTAAAGTGCAGGTTGGTTCTCAATGTGGAAGGAAAAAACGGAGGGATCAGGGAAAAATCCACGAGACCACGGGGAGAGAGAGATACGTAAACTCCAATTATACAGCAGGCGTCAGGATCGGGATCAAGCACACGACCTCCTGTATACCAGGCGAGGTAGTTAACATCTCCTAGCCACCGTGGCGCTCAGAAGTGACCTGGCCACTCACCCCTTCACTGGCAGTGCCTGGCCTTGGCCTGCACTCCCTTTCGATGCCCGGTGTCCCTCTCCAATCCCCCTGCACCTCCCTGCACCTCCCTGCACACAGTCCTGGCTCCCTGTACCTCCCCCACTCACTCCCCACACCCTAAGCGCGCTTGGGTGCATGCGTTTGCGTGTGTGCATGTGCGCCCGTGTGTGCACGTGTGCATGTATGTGCGTCTTTGTATGCGTGTGCGTGGGTTTGCGCGTATGTAGGTGCGTGCGTGCAGGTGTGTTTGCGTGTATGTAGGTGCTGTGCGCGCGTGGGTTTGCGTGTATGTAGGTGCGCGCAAGCATTTGTCTCCATTGCGTTCCATTCGTTTAATGCCCCGTGTTGAATTCAACACAAAAAAACGAGAAGAGGTGGACAGAAAAGGGACTAGGGGAGGGAGAGACAGCAACCCCGCACCCCACCCAACCCAACCCATCGCATGCCTCTTTTTTTTTTGGTACATTCAATTCAAAAGGCAGCTCTCGCGGAGCACAAGAAACTGGGAAGCCGGTTATTGTGCAAAGAGAATTCTCCTCTTTTAGAGAACGTACAAAAAAAACCGAGGGGGGGAAAAAAAAGAGAGAGAGAGAGAAAGGGAGAGCGAGCGGGAGAGCGAGAGAGGAAAAGGCGGAGGGGGGGGGGGGACACAGGAAGGCAGTGCGCATTATAAACACGGCACGAAAGGGGGGGATGGAGACGCAGAGTTGGGGGGGGAGCGTGCGGGAAGGGGCTTGGGGGGGGGGGTCAGTGCGGGGGCCGGGGTAGAGAAGAAGAAGGAACGGGGGTTTAAACTGGGCATGCATCTTAGAGGCTTGTTGTTCGTAAAGCCGCTGCTTTGAGACGCAACGGCAACGCGAAAAACTCTTGCAGCGGCACGTACGGCGCCGGGGGGGGGGGGGGGGCGGGGTGCGACTCATCCGGTGATCGCTTTTGCGAGAAGTGGAAATGGTGGTGGCGGCGACGACGACAATGACGACGGTGGGAAGAGGAGAGAAGCGATGACGATGGTGGGAAGAGACGCGAAGAAGGGAGGTGATGATGAACGGGGGAAGAGAGAGGTGCCGAAGGAGGTGAAGATAAGTGGGATGTGGAGGGATGAGAAGAGGTGGTGATTGAGGGGCAAGATGAAATACATGAATAGGAGGTGACTGATGATGACGATGATGATAGAAGAGGAGAGACGTGAAGAAGAGAGGCATGACGGGGGAGGCAAGATATGCAAGAGGCAACAATGATGATGGTGGTGGTGGGCAGGAAGAGACGGTGAAGCCGACAGAAGAATTAGAGATCGAGAGTGCAGTGTGCCGGCGTCAGCTTGAGGTGTGCGGTGTCAGGAGGAGTAATATTTGGGTAGGAGATATTAATAGTCGGTGCGTCCACCACCACCCTCGCCGAGTCTCAGCGACTCCCGCTACATTGCCGTGGTCGGCACGGCAAAAATAAAGCTGGCGATGCTGATGAAAGCCAAACGCTACGTAAGATTCCGGACCCATAACCGCACACCGGCCCTTGATGTGCTACCCCCGACAATACACAACACGTGACAACAGCACCTATCATCATGCTGCTGTCAAACCCCAATGGTTTCAAATGTGTGGCGGCCCTCACACTGATGGTGTCTTATGGCCAAAAGTGCCCCCCCCTCCACCTCTGAAAATTAGTGAAGAACACTGCACTAGACCTAGCCACAAGAGACACTTTCCCAACCCTACCCCTCTTTCACGACATATTTACCATAATGCTACCCATGTACCAAACTAAGCCTAGCCCTGCCGCTACCCGTTCAAGACAGGCTAACCCTGATGCTAACCCCGTACTTCACACACGAGGCCTAGACCTAGCCAGAACTCTACCCCTGTTCCTGACACACTCACCCTACCTCTCAACCTGACACCCTACCCTTTTCCATAGGCCTACCCCTCGCTATAACCCGACGCCTGTATCTGCAATGGAAGCGCTACTACTGACCCCTTCCACAGCCCCTTCCAGACACACTCCAGGCCCAAATCTGGCTCATACCCCTGACCTGAACCTTTACCTCTGTACCTAAAACACCTGCCCCCAACCCAAATCCAAACCCTTGACTGTAACCTCACCCATAACCTTACCCCTTACTCCCGTTCCTGACAGCAGCCCTAAACCCCGACCCCCTAACTCTACTCTCCCCGTTGGTGACGTACGCATAGCAAGGCCTAGCCTCTAACCCCTGACAACCCTTAACCCCTAACTCCTCGCGGCCATCGCGCATTCCTTCCTCGGGTCGCCGCCACCACCACCCACCCCCCCCCCCCCGCCAAACACAATCGGCCGAAAACTCTGCCTCCGCCATTCGCTTCATTCTCACCGCGCGGCGGCCGCCGTGGCCGAGAGACAACAACGGCCATGGGGGGCGACGACGCGCCAGCGAGAGCAACGCCACAATGTCAACGTCGCCGGTGTGCGGAGGTCACGGGGAGGTGCCGCCCGCCACCGCCGCTCTCGCCGATTGCGATGTGGCTACGATGTGGGGGGGGGGGGGGGGGGGTCTCTCAGCTGTTTTTTTTATGCGCAAAAACCGCGGGGGCCCCCCCCCCCCCCTCTCTCTCTCTCCGTCTTTATTGTGACGAGAACCGTGTAGGAGTCAGGAATCGTCATCGCTTCTGTGCCGCCCCAGTGTACGATCACCATCATCGCCGCCGCCGCCGCCGCCCTCACCCACCATCATCGCCATCAGCAGCAGGCATAACGGCAGCAGCGGTAGCGGCAGCGGTAGCGGCAGCGTATGCGGCATATGTGATAAGTAGCAGAGGCTTCGCCAGCAGAGTCGGCAGAGACCGTCAACATCGGCAAGGGTAGCGTCGGCGATCGTAACTGTCAACAACAGCATCGTCAGCAGCAGCGGCTGCAGCAACAGCAGCAAACACGGCACCAATACCACTCACGAGCGCCAGCACCAACAATCAGCAGCATAGGTGCCATCAACAGCGGTATCGACAAGGGTAGCATCAGCCTCAACTATGGCAACACGAAGAACAATCGACAGGAGAAACAGCAGCATCATCAGTAGCATCAACAAAAATAGACTCGGCGTCCTACCACATTGGCTACATCAACATCAGGATCAATAATCATCATCAGCAGCAGCAGCAGCTGCATCAAGGAAATCAGCAGCATCATCATTATCAGCAGACACGATATCATAATCAGCACATTCAGCAGGATAGGAACATCAACGTCACAGCCATCACCACCATCAACAACAGTACGTCGTCACCATCACGAATTCCGAACCATCATCATTCATCGACATCAACCATCCTTACAACTATAGCGGCTTTTATCAAGAACACCATCAACAATAGCAGGGAAAATAGCCATAACCACCACCATCGAGAACACCAGAAGAAGTGACGCAACTGCATGCATCATCAACAGGCCCATGAACTATGACCAATAACCTAATCAACGTCATCATCACCACCACCACCAATAGCATCACCAAACGTGAATAACCCCAAACCTTCACCACCACTCCAACCTTCACCACCAAAGCGCACCACACAAGAACACACTAACCATCACCAGAACCCACACTACACACCTACCATCACCACCAATCGCATCACCACACACGAATACTCTAACCATCACCACCACTCTAACCATCACCACCGTTAACAGCACCACACATGAGCACACTAACCACCACCAACCACTTCGACCATCAACACCAATAACATCACCACACATTAATACACTAACCATCACCACCACTAAAATTACCACCATAACCATCAACACTACTACCATTGCCAGTAACGCCATCATCACCACTACAACCACATCACTACCACAACTACGTGTCCAACATCATCACCACCAACACTACATCATCACCACCACTATCTCTACAATGATCACCATCATCAACCACTGCCAACATCATCATCATCCCTCAATGCCATAAACTATAGTAGCCACTATCACCACCACCACCACTAACGTCACTATCACTCTCCCATCATCACCACCAACACTACCATCACAAATGCTACCACCACAACCACCACCACGGCCTCCAACAACAGTACAATTAAGCCCATTATCACTGCCACGGCCAGCCGTAACACCGCACTACTCTTACCCATCGCTGTCACTAAAACCAACATACACCCCAAACAACAGAAGCATAAACAACTAGCATCAGCAGTAGCGGCAGGTAAACATCCACAATCACCACCACAACCACCACCACCCTCGTCATCACCACCACATCACCACCATCAGCATAACAACCACCACCACCACATCACTACCAGAAGCAGCAGCAGCACAGCAAGCAGCAGTATAGCAACCACCATTATCACCATCACCATCCCCCTCCACACCCCAATCATCACCACCATCAGCAACAGCAGTATAGCAACCCACCCCCATCATCACCACCACCACCACCACAACAAACCCCTCATCATCACCAGCAGCAGCAGTATAGCAACCCCCCCCCCCCCATCATCATCACCATCATCAGCAGTATTGCGACCACCACCATCACCACCACAACCACCACCCCCATATACATCACCACCACCATCATCAGTAGTATAGCGACCATCACCACCACCACCACAAGCCCCATCATGATCACCACCATCAGCAGCAGTATAGCAACCACCATCATCACGCCCCCCCCCCACCACCACCATCCTCAGCAGTATAGCGACCACCACAACCACCACCTCCTTATACATCACCACCACCATCAGCAGCAGTATAGCAACCACCATCACCCACCGCCCATCACCACCACCATCCTCAGCAGTATAGCGACCACCACCACCCCCTTATACATCACCACCATCAGCAGCAGTATAGCGACCACCACCACCACAACCACCACCCCCTTACACATCACCACCACCATCCTCAGCAGTATAGTGACCACCACAACCACCACCCCCTTATACATCACCACCACCATCATCATCAGCAGCAGTATAGCGACCACCACCACCACAACCACCACCCCCTTATACATCACCACCATCAGCAGTATAGCGACCACCACCACCACAACCACCACCCCCTTATACATCACCACCATCATCATCATCAGCAGCAGCCCGGAGAGGCAGGCCCGCCCTCGGGTGTTCATTACGCGACCAGCAGACAAAGGGATCGCGTTATCCGCCGAGCCTAGCCTAGCCTCCTCGCCAGGAGCCCCCCTTCTCTCGAGCCACACCGTGAAACAAGACCCCGACAGCCCCCTGGCCATTACACAGACAGACACACACACAGATAGATAAGAGAGAAAGAGAGAGACAGTCACACACACAGAGACACACAAAGAGAGAGACGCACAGAGATGGAGAAAGGCACACACACAGAGATAATATAACAGACAGACACAGACACACAGACGCACGGAGATGGAGACATGCACACACAGACACAGAGAGGAATCTAGACAGAGACACACAGAGACAGACACACGCACACGAGAGATAACATAACAGACAGACACACACAAAGACAGACACACACACGAGAGATAACGAGAAACAGACAGACAGACATACAGAGAGACAGACACGCACACGAGAGATAACATAACAGACAGATACAGCCACATACAGAGACAGACACACACACGAGAGATAACGAGAAACAGACAGACACAGACATACTGAGAGACAGACACACACACGAGAGATAACGAGAAACAGACAGACACAGACATACAGAGAGACAGACACACACACACGAGAGATAACGAGAAACAGACAGACACAGAGACACACAGAGACAGACACACACACGAGCGATAACGAGAAACAGACAGACACACTGAGAGACAGACACACACACGAGAGATAACACGAAACAGACAGACACAGACACACACAGAGACAGACACACACACGAGAGATAACATAACAGACAGACACAGACACACACAGAGGCAGACACACACACACGAGAGATGACGAGAAACAGACAGACACAGACACTGAGAGACAGACACACACACGAGAGATAACGAGAAACAGACAGACACAGCCATACTGAGAGACAGACACACGCACGAGAGATAACATAACAGACAGACACAGACGCACGGAGATGGAGACATACACACACAGACACAGAGAGGAATCTAGACAGAGACACACAGAGACAGACACACACACGAGAGCTAACATAACAGACAGACACAGACACACATAGACGCACAGAGATTGAGACATGCACACACAGACACACAGAGACACACACACACACACGAGATAACGAGACACAGACGCAGATGGAGACGGGCAAAGACAGACGGGACACAGAGATTTCGAGACACAGATAGACACACCGAGGTACACACCGAGATACAGGCAGAGCGAGAGAGAGAGAGACGCACAGAGACACAGGGAGTTAGATAGAGAGAAACATGCAGCGACAGTAGCACATATACATAGTATAAACATATAGCCTAACACAGACTGTAGGGGCAAGTGCTGTCAGCGAGCACCTATGAAGGCCGGCACGGCACACGAAGGGATGGGTGGCCAGCACCACGGCCGCCCCGGCCGCCTTTGTCTCCCCAGTGGCGATGTTTACTACACACCGCACCAGGTACTCATTTGAGGCTGAGTCGACCTAGGGAAGGCCCAGGACCGGTTCATATTAATAGTCGCTGATGTTGGTGGCCGTGAGTGAGAATTGAACTCGGGTGGCCGGGTTCACAGCACGAACCGTTGCGCCATCGCTGCCCGTGTAAACACAGAGACACAAGGAACACAGCAGCAGACACACAAAACCACAAAGACACACACACACATACACGTTGTGTTATCCGTCTATGTTACCCTACCCGTGCCATGAACCAAGACCTGGGCCGCTGTGATCATTGCACAGAGACAGAGAGAGAGCTAGAACACAGGCACACGGACAAACACATACACACACAGAAACACATACAGTACAAAGTCAAAGATGCCCCGTATAGCCTTAACAGAGTGTGTGTGTGTGTTGTGTACAAAGAACAGAAAATGCAAGATAAAGACACACACGAGAGACACGGACAAAGCACAGACAAGTAACGCAAGCGCACAGAGACAAAGACAGACACACGGGCACCACCGCAGAGAAGGTGATGAGGAGGTGGAGGAGGTGTGTGGGTAGGATTAGCAGTAGCAGATTATGGAGGTGATGCAGACAGAAGAATCAATAGGAGCAGGACAGTATACGAGGTGTAGGAAGGTGTTAGAGGAGGTGGGCTAATAAGGATGAGATTTTGTCAAATCGTAGATGGATCAGGCGAAGGAGGAGGTATGGGACAGGCTTAGCAGTAGGATGATGAGGAGGTGTAGATGTCAAAGAGATGCAGAAGGAATTTATCTTCTTTCTGTATAGAATTAGGTGGTAAAAGCAGATGCAGAATGATGTGTGTACATGGCGGAGAAGAAGAGGTGGTGGTGGTGTGAGTGTACTGCATGTGGAGAAGAGGTGGTGGTGTTAATGTAGATAGAGGTGGTAGTGTTGATAGAGGAGGTGGTGGTGTGAGTGTAGGTAGAGGAGGTGGTGGTGTGAGTGTAGCTAGAGGAGGTGGTAGTGTGAGTATAGATGGAGGAGGTGGTAGGAGGGGGGTGTAGAAGGAGGAGGTGGTAGTGTGAGTATAGATGAGGTGGTAGGAGGGGGGTGTAGATGGAGGAGGTGGTGTTAGTGTAGATAGAGGAGGTGGTGGTGTGAGTGTAGAGGTGGTGGTAGGAGTGGGGTGTAGATGGAGTAGGTGGTGTTAGTGTAGACTGTACATAGAGGAGGTGGTGTGAGTGTAGACTGTAGATAGAGGAGGTGGTGTTAGTGTAGACTGTAGATAGAGGAGGTGGTGGTGAGTATAGATGGAGGAGGTGGTTGGTGGGGGGTGTAGATGGAGGGGAGGGGAGGCAGGAAGGGCACGCGTGAGCAGCTGAGTGGGGGTGGAAACCCGGTTAAACCCCCAACACACACATTACACACACACATTACACACACATATTACACACACACATACATCTACAAAACACACACGCGTCTACACAATACGCATACATCTTCACAACACACACAACATAATACAACACGCGATACAGAATACATACGGACAATACAATAGGCAGACAAATACACAATGCGCAAAAAATGCACACGCAACACAATATACATACACGCGACGGACTGCATGTCCACGTACAAACACACACACAGTACGGTACACACACACACAGTACGGTACACACACACAGTACGGTACACACACACAGTACACACAAAGCTACGATCCCCCCCCCCCATTGCCGTAAAGAAAGCGCACACAGTACATACACATACAGTATACTAACACACACTGTACAAAGACAAAGATCCCCCGTGTAGCCTGAACAGATTGTTGGGGGCAAGTGCTGTTAGCGAGCAGCACCTACGAAGGCCGGCACGGCACACACGAGGGGGTGGGTGGCCAGCACCACGCCCGGCCGCCTTTGTCTCCCCAGTGGCGATGTTTACACAACGCGCCTAGGTACTCATTTGAGGCCGAGTCGACACACACAGCATAGCATATACACAACACACACACCATAGCATATACACAACACACACACACCATAGCACACCCACAACACACACACCAAACGGCACATATACACACGGATACAAGGTCACGACACACCACTGAATAATCACACGGCCGATATACACACACCCCCCCGATACACGGACAAACACACCACGCCATACACAACAGACACACAAACCGCGACACGCACACACACGACGCTAGCTTCCACCGCCTTTGGGAGGCCAGGTCATGGAACGTCAGGTCAGGTCAAGCACACGTCACATCACCTAAGAGGCGGCCTCAGCATTCTGCCTTACGCCTTACGGTCAGTGGTCCGGCATCGTTCCGGCTTACGTGAGATCGGAGCCTCTCCTCGTCGACGCACGACCCGGAGACGCCACACACACACACACATGCCCAGGTCACCACGCCAGGGTCAAGTAGGGCGACGCCAGACCGAGTCCAGGGTCAGGTCATTCGGTCATTACAGGTCACCCCCCCCCCCAACCCCCACCGCCGCCTTCTTCACTCTCAGCTCACCGACTTGCAGCACGTTATCCACGCATCCGCCTTCGAGGAGCCGCACGCCGCGATTGAAGGGCAGCTTGCTCTCCTCCTCGCCGTCCTCGGCCGAGCACTCAAGCGACGAGTACATGCACACCTCGCGCTCGCTGCGAGGGAACGACCAGAACACGATCCGCCTCTGCACGGGCTCGGGAATGTGCGTGAAGCGCTCCTCGACGCGCTGGAACGGCCACTTCTCGGCCACCCGCTTGGCGCTCAGGTCCAGCAGCGACTCGGGACTGTGGCCGGCGCCCGCCGCCGCGGTCCTGCGCGGTGAGAGAGGCGCCGGGAAGGGCCGACAGCACGGCCGCTTCGCGGGAGGCTCCGAGCGCTCCGCCATGCTGCCTCGCTCTGACCCCGTCCGCACGGAAGCGAAGCGGCTCAAGGCGACGCCCCGCCCCCCAACAACCCCGCCACGCCCCCTAATTGTGGACACGCCCTCCCCCCTTTAATGGGAACGCCCCCCACATTTCCCCCCACCTTCACGGTGGACACCGCGCTACCCTACCCCCACCACCACCCCCACCTCTGCAGTGGACACTGCGCGCGCCCTCCCCACCGCTCCCCTATGCGGTGGAAACCTCCCCCCCGCAGCCCCCACCTCACAGCCTTAGTCACGCCTACTAGCTAGCCACACCCATCTATAGACTCCGTCCCGCTTCATCAAATATGTAAATGACAAACCCGAATCACAACAGAATAACAAAACTAAATTAGAATACTGTATATAATAAGCGACGTTCTGGGTAATAAGCGACGTTCTGGGCGATAAGCCCTTTGTGCTGCGAAGGATCATAACACTAAAACGTCGGCCGTTTATATATATTTTTAAAGACCACGCACGGTTTTTGTTTTTGTTGACGAACGTGTTGTGTTGAGTTTGTTGTTAGTTATGCCGGGGCACCAGTGTCAACGCAGAAGCAGCATCATCATCATCATCTCCAGGTAATGTCTAACAGGAGAATAGTGCAGGCCGGAAAACTGAGGTTCGAACAACGCACAGGGAAACGTTGTACACAAAGCTATCAGCAAAATGGGACCTGATTTTTATTGCCAGGAAGGGTAAATTTACCTCTTGTTTTTTTGGCTATTGCGCATTACGCAAACAAACAAAAAAACCCCATCGGCAGTTTTGAGATCACCATCAAAATAAATGTAAAGTTTTTTGTCACTAAATAATTTTACTTTTAATACGAATTCAGCGCTATGAAGGAGGACCGTTGCACCCGAAAAGAAACCTCATATATACTTCAGTGCCGTTGACAGGTTTATTGACGAATGTGTTCAGCTTTTGTCGTGTTAACTGCGGCTTGGTGCAGCAGCAGCACCAACATAATCTATCCAATACAGCAAACTGTACATCAAAAAAAGAAGCTTTAAACCAATCCAATCACGTGGCAGAGAAGGAAATGTTTAAATACCCGACCATTAAACCCCCTCCCCCCAGCCACGCCCCCGCCTATGGCAAGCCACGCCCCTTGCATAACAAGACACGCCCCTCCCCTGGGTTCTAGCCCCGCCCGCTCCCTGCGTGGGTTCGTCACGCGTCATGGCTCTGTTGAGTTCCCCACACTCGAGAAAGAGACGCAAATTAGTACAACTTGCATAAACCAGGGTTAATCCACTGCTGGATAAAGAACTCTCCACCTCCACAATCCGCCATCTCGCACGACACCGCGGACGTAACTCCCAAGCCATTGCAACCGCGAACACGCGAGGTCATTTTAGTCGCTCCCGTCTCCTTAGGGGTTGAAAAAACGTCCCCGGGGTCCTTCTCCGGGACGCGTTCGACACGGCTGACGAATGGCTTTTCCATTGTTTGATTAATCGATTGAAATCCCGAGGCTTTAACGCTCACGATAAGCGCGCATCGACGGGGGGGGGCGGGGGGGTGTATTTCGATGTCATTAACAGACTGTAATAATTGCGGCGTCCGCCTTATTTAAGGCACGCGGGATTATTAGACTCACCCTCGACGTTTGTGCGCCTTATTAACTCGCTGCTAGTTGGAACCACGGGATAGCGGCTTGCTGATGGGCAGGCGGGACACGCGGGAGAGTTGTTGGCAGCTTGGGAGGGGATGCATTCATCCAGCAGTGGATTGATGATGGCTGAGGAACGCGGTGAGTTTATTTTTAATTGAATGTTTGTGCTCTTTTACCACTGCCAAAGCATTTGGGTTCGTCTGTTTGTGTTCCTCATGCCGCTGCGCGTTCTACAAACATTACAATGACAATATACTCTCAATGTTTACAATCAACTCTACTGTACCTAGACCAAGGGTGACGTCATCTGAGGGGAAAATGTTTAACAAACGGTGACGTCATCATATTTCGGAACAATGACGCTATGCCGCCTTGACGTAATGGCGCGGTGTCAACAAAGCTACGTGACGTCATCTCAGAGCAATGCGACGAGTTGGAGGAGAGGAAAACGTCATCGCGTTTTTTTTTAGTTCTGCGGTGCGTGACGCAACGACGTCTGATTGGCGTCGCGTGGTTGTCGCGACCTCGGACGCGAGCGCCTGCCGGTGACGTCACTGCGCCACTTTGTTTTCCGACCGGAGTGACGTCATACACCTGGTTCCACAGAGACCACGCCCCCATAGCGGTAAAGCCACCAGCCACCCACACACTGACCATTAGTAGACAAGTCCCGCCCACCCGTATACAA
Source organism: Petromyzon marinus (assembly GCF_048934315.1). NCBI lineage: Eukaryota > Metazoa > Chordata > Hyperoartia > Petromyzontiformes > Petromyzontidae > Petromyzon > Petromyzon marinus. The sequence continues at coordinate 5,856,062 of NC_133710.1, read as the reverse complement.
GCTCCGCCCATCCGTATACAAGCTCCGCCCACCCGCATATAAGTCCGCCCCGCCCACCCGCACACAAGCCCCGCCCACCATAAAGGGGGTATGCTCCCCCTTATTTTCGAGCCACGTTTAACTCGGTTTAAAGGGCCACCCAGCCCCCCCTCTCAATCAAGTAAGCTCCGCCTATGATTATACCCCCCCCACCTCTCAATCAAGTAAGCTTCGCCTATGATTATACCACATAAGGACACGTTCACCTTTATAAGGCGGCAACGCGTCTAAATTAATTACCCAGCTAGGAGTTTGCAAGGGTAGATTCGTGGTGCACCGGCACAGAACTGGAGTTAGAATATTTATTTGTACTGAAGGAATCCGATGAGCTATGAAGCTCTTTTAAACACAACGTAAGAAGAACGTACGGAGGAAGAGGCAACAACGGAGAGGGAACGCGTGAGAGATGCGGGCTAAAGTTGTCCTTAAAGAACAAAAAACACATTAATGTTAATAAAATATACAGCAGACACATCGCACCAACAACAAGGATGAGTTTCATGAGACGAAGCGAACGCGATCCAGCGAATAAAATGACAACCATCACGGGATCGGGATACGTGCATTATAACATGAATTGCAAATACATATATACGGTAAGGATACATTTCACTGTTATCTAATTTTAACATATTTTAATTGTAAGGCCACACTGACAACCGTGTTGAGGTTATTGTTCGTGATTTGGCAAAGATCCCTCCCTATAAAAAAAAAATTAACAGACTGTTGGGGGCAAGTGCTGTTAGCGAGCACCAATGAAGGCCGGCACGGCACGCGAGGGGGTTGATGGCCAGCAACCACGCCCGGCCACCTTTGTCTCCCCAGTGACGATGTTTACACACCGCACCAGGCAGCCATTTGAGGCTGAGTCGACCTAGGGGATAGCCATGGCCGTTTCAGATAATCGTCACCGGTGTTGGCCGTGAGCGGGAATCGAACTCGGTCCACCGGGTTCTGCACAGCGATCTATAACCGCAACACGACCGCTCCCCTCTGTTGCACCGCTGCCAACACAGTAATCACCAAAAACAATCCGCTTTTTCAGTTTCAGTTGCATTTATTTGGTATAGCCCTGTGAGCCATTCGGCCATTCGGCTCTTGAATCGGGTGGTGGTGCTACGCGTGTACACATTGAACCTCTTTCGCACCGTACGTAGCCAGCCGCGCTAATCGGACGCTTTAAAATAAGCAAAATATAGGCGACGTTGCGGGCAATGGACCCTTTTCGTGATCGCAAAAGGCAACGTGATCGCACAAAGGGTTATTGTTATAACGAAGGTCCATTTCCCGAAACGTCGCCTCTTGTTTATTACATAATTGTATATGTATACAGTACTTTGTATATATTTTTAAACAATCCCTTTTAAGGACACGGCGGCGCTGTCACTGACAACCGTGTTGATGTTTGTTTTGTTTTAATTTAAAGGGATTCCCATCCACTTCCCACGTAAAGCCCCACCCAAAGCCCCACCCCCCTCCCTACCCCACACGGTGGGGGGCCCAGGGCTCCCGCCCAGTCGCCACACCATATAAGGACACGCGCGCCTTATAAGGACGCGCCGTCGTTCGCAACGTAACGCCACCGTATAGCAACAACCGTAGTAGAAAATGTAATCATTAAATTGAATAGGAGGGGTGTTGGAGGGGGCACCCTTCCTTCTATAGACCTTCACGAGACAATGGACTCGCAAAACGAGTTCCCTGCAGGATCTAATACGTAGGGGTTTGTGGTGGTGGTAGTGGGGGATGTCTTGTCTTTAGCTGTGCGAGTCTTGCGTGTGTGTCTCTTCGTGTGTGTATGTTAAAATGCGTGTGTATGTGTGTGTGTCTGGCGTCCCCTAGGTTGGCTCGACCTAAAATGAGTGCCTGGTGCCGGTGTCTAAGCATCACCACTGGGGATACAAAGGCAGCCGGGCGTGGTGCTCACCACACACCGCCTCTTTGTGTGTTGTATCGGCCTTAATAGGTGCTCGCGGAGAGAGAGCACTTGCCCCAAATAGTATCTGCGTCAATGTGTGCAGTGTTTCAATGCTGTCCCATCTTTGTGTGCTTGCTGAGCAACAACAGTTAGCAATTGTTAGTAACTTCCATGAAAGGCATCCTACAGAAAAGGCTTACAGTTCCTCTCACTGGTGCCATGCGTAATGCTATTTTGGATTGCTCACTAGATTTCCATTGTGCACAGTTCTGGTTGTTTATTATATTATTATGTATTCGTCACGTTTATATATAAATAAACGTCCACGCTTTTATATGCAGCCCCTGTAAAACCCTACCCATGTCACGTGCTGGTGAACGTGGTATCAGCTGTTGTGTGCAGCCCCTGTAAACCTTCCCCATGTCACGTGCTGGTGAACGTGGTATCAGCTGTTTAGTGCAGCCCATGTGAACCTTCCCCATGTTAACGTGCTGGTGAACGTGGTATCAGCTGTTTAGTGCAGCCCCGGTGAACCCTCCCTCCCCATGTCACGTGTTATCAAACATGGTATCAGCTGTTGTGTGCAGCACCTGTAAAACCTCCTTCCCCATGTCACGTGCTGGTGAACGTGGTATCAGCTGTTGTGTGCAGCCCCTGTTAACCTTCCCAATGTAACGTGCTGGTGAACGTGGTATCAGCTGTTTTGTGCAGCCCCTGTGAACCCTCCCTCCCCATGTCACGTGTTATCAAACATGGTATCAGCTGTTGCGTGCAGCCCCTGTAAAACCTCCTTCCCCATGTCACGTGCTGGTGAACGTGGTATCAGCTGTTGTGTGCAGCCCCTGTAAACCTTCCCAATGTAACGTGCTGGTGAACGTGGTATCAGCTGTTGGGTGCAGCCCCTGTGAACCCTTCGCCATGTCACGTGCTGGTGAACGTGGTATCAGCTGTTGTGTGCAGCCCCTGTAAACCCTCCTTCCCCATGTCACGTGTTATCAAACATAGTATTAGCTGTTATGTGCAGCCCCTGTGAACCCTTCGCCATGTCACGTGCTGGTGAACGTGGTATCAGCTGTTGTGTGCAGCCCATGTGAACCCTCCCTCCCCATGTCGCGTGCTGGTGAACGTGGTATCAGCTGTTGTGTGCAGCTCCTGTGAACTCTCCCTCCCCATGTCACGTGCTGGTGAACGTGGTATCAGCTGTTGTGTGCAGCCCCTGTGAACCCTTCCCCATGTCACGTGCCTGCCGCTTTGGTCGGGTCGTCAGTGAAAACGAGCTTCTTAGTTAAATGAAGCTTACCTGAAATAAAGACTCACTGTACTACTGACTTTTGTTGTGCGTGGTGTATTGAGGTAGATTATAAACCGGTTAGGTGGGCAGCTTTACCCGAAACGGTTAATCCAACAGATTACACAGAAGAGATTAAACACACATCCTACACCAGTTGATAATTAGACAACACATCGCAACATACCAATTCCCGTCATTCGCCACTAAGTGATGGTGACAATCACCACGCTGCCTGTGCCAGGCTAGGTGCACTTTGAGGCTACCACGTGAAGTGTCGAAGGCTCGCTGCTGACAGGGGGTCTCGGGACAGACCCTGCAGGTGCCATGGGTTGACTGAGATGACCGGTAGATGCACCACCAGCTGTACCGCCTACTGTGCCAGGCTAGGTGCAGGAGATCTTGGGACAGACCCAGCAGGTGCCATGGGTTGGCCGACTGAGATGACCGGTAGATGCACCACCAGCTGTACCCTGTGCCAGGCTAGGTGCAGGAGATCTTGGGACAGACCCTGCAGGTGCCATGGGTTGGCCGACTGAGATGACCGGTAGATGCACCACCAGCTGTACCCCCACTGTGCCAGGCTAGGTGCAGGAGATCTTGGGACAGATCCAGCAGGTGCCATGGGTTGACCGAATGAGATGACCGGTAGATGCACCACCAGCTGTACCCCTACTGTGCCAGGCTAGGTGTAGGAGATCTTGGGACAGATCCAGCAAGTGTCATGGGTTGGCCGACTGAGATGATCGGTAGATGCACCACCAGCTGTACCCCCCTACTCTGCCAACTTTCTGCATTTATCCGCCCGGCGCTCCGCTCGTTGTTGTGAGCGTCGCTCCTCTGCCCTCCGTTGTTGCTGGAGGGCGATAGCCTCCAACTGCCCAGCAGCAGCAGCTGCGTCCTTCACGAGCCTCCTCCATAGAGGCCGATCTTGACACCGCTGGTTACCAGTCATGGGCAAGTTCACTCAGCTCCACATCCTCCCGTACCGCATCACTCCATCTCAGCAACATTCCACACCACATTTTACACGCACCCGCCAGTTTACAGCTTGCATTGACACTACAGCTACACCCCACACATAACATGCACAAATTACACAGGTTACACATTCAGAATAAGAACCTTCATCCTGGGGATAAAAAAATCCGATGAGCTATAAAGATATTTTCCCACAGATGTCCAGTAGGGGCGGGTCATAAAGTTACAACAACAAACAATACAACAAAAAACCTGAAAGCAGTGCAAATTATAATAAAGGTTAACAAATCACTAACAATAAATAAACTGTTTTATTTTACCAGGTAACGCCCACTGAGTTATTGGTTATTTTTCATACCTGGCCGCAAATGATAGCTCAACGAAGTGACTCATCATGTGGAAATGTATACCAGACAAATACAATAATGTAAACGCATTTTATTTAACTCACTGTCTGTTGTATTCTCAACTCTGTCTGTTGTTGTATCCTCAAATCTTGTAACTCAATTGTAACCCACTTCCCAATGTGGTATCGACTGCAAACGTGGTATACTTATGTCATACTGATGACAATACTATATTCTATCATTAAAAATTTAAATTATATTCTTAAACATTATATTTTATATGTTATGTTTCGGCTTGGGTCTAATTGTCCACGCTCAACTGACGCTGGCTGTAAATCACGACGGTTCCTTAAGTTGTGGCAAGTTTCGGGGCCACTTCCTGGAGTCGTGGAATTCTGCCATTACTCGTACGGTACATTTCATTGAAGCGTGTTTAAAAAAAAAAGTTTTTAAAAGTATTACTTATTTATTATAAAAGTGGAAGGGGAAAAAACCGGAGGACCAAAAAAATATCCACGCGACCGCCGGGGAGAAAATGGGAACTCCAAAACACACCACAACATCATAACACACTTGATAATTCATCACATTATCACAAGCGACGATGTGTACACCACGGGTGAATCGTGGAAGCAAATACACCCACAGCTCGCACGCAAAACACACCACAGATCTCACACAAAACACACCACAGATCTCACAGAGTACAATGTGCAGGAGAGGTCAGTTGTGACTTATACAAACATATAGCTCACACACACACATATTACATTCCACAACACAAAGACACACACAAGCACGCCATAGATCACACAGTCCACATCTCACACACACACGCCATAGATCACACACACTCCACATCTCAGTTCACACAGACACGTACACTATAGATCACACACACGCAGCCCACATCAGCTTACACAGATACACCATAGATCACACAAATGCACACTCCAAATATCACCGTTCATAGACACATCACACACGTATTCCGCATCGCGGGTCAGAGACATACACACCATAAATTACAGACACATACACACACTCTCTGCATCACAGACACATGCACACGCCGTAGATGACACACAACATAGATTACATGCACACTACACATTACAGCTCACACACACACACATCACAGCTCACACACACAATCACTATAGATCACACACACACTACACATTACAGCTCACACACACACACATCACAGCTCACACACACAGTCACTATAGATCACACACACACCACATCATAGCTCACACACACAGTCACCATAGATCACACACACACTACACATCACAGATCACACACAGTCACCATAGATCACACATCACAGCTCACACACACAGTCACCATAGATCACACACACAGTCACTATAGATCACACACACCACATCACAGCTCACACAGTCACCATAGATCACACACACACACCACATCATAGCTCACACAGTCACCATAGATCACACACACACACCACATCATAGCTCACACAGTCACCATAGATCACACACACCACATCATAGCTCACACAGTCACCATAGATCACACACACTACACATCACACACACACAGCCACCATAGATCACACACACACACTACACATCACACACACAGTCACCATACATCACACACACAGTCACCATAGATCACACACACACACACTACACATCACACACACACAGTCACCATAGATCACACACACAGTCACCATAGACCACACACAGTCACCATAGATCACACACACATCACAGCTCACACACACAGTCACCATAGATCACACACACTACACATCACAGATCACACACAGCCCACAGTTCACACACACAGCCCATAGATCATACAGTCCACATCACAGCTCACACAGACACACAACCCATAGATCACACACATTACACATCACAGCTCATACAGACACACCATAGCTCATACACACACACACAACCCATAGATCACACACACGCAACCCATAGATCACACACAGTCCACATCACAGCTCACATAGACACACAGTCACCATACATCATACACACACGACACATCACAGCCCACACATAGCACGGACATCACGTCACACCACATCTCTCACACGCACTGTCCACACGCAGTATATTGTCCTGTGACGTCATCCACAGTACAATGCACCGTGGCTTACGTCACTCGGTACAGCATTATGTGTGACGTCACAAACAGAACAGTGAATTGCGCGCATTACGTCACAGCGCGCGGTGTACTGTCGGCGATGCCCCACAATCACCATGACCCAGATGACAAACCCCCTTTACCCGCCCATTCCCACAATACCCCCCCCTCATCCCCCCACCCACCCATTTCCACAATACCCCCCCTCATCCCCCCACCCACCCATTCTCACAATACCCCCCCCCTTATCCCCCCGCCCACCCATTCCCACAATACCCCCCCCTCATCCCCCCGCCCACCCATTCCCACAATACCCCCCCCTCATCCCCCCACTCACCCATTTCCACAATACCCCCCCTCATCCCCCCACCCACCCATTCTCACAATACCCCCCCCCCTCATCCCCCCGCCCACCCATTCCCACAATACCCCCCCCTCATCCCCCCGCCCACCCATTCCCACAATACCCCCTCCTCATCCCCCCACCCACCCATTTCCACAATACCCCCCCTCATCCCCCCACCCACCCATTCCCACAATACCCCCCCCCCTCATCCCCCCGCCCACCCATTCCCACAATACCCCCCCCTCATCCCCCAGCCCACCCATTCCCACAATACCCCCCCCCCTCATCCCCCCGCCCACCCATTCCCATAATATCCCCCCCTCATCCCCCCACCCATTCCCACAATAGCCCCCCCTCATCCCCCCGCCCACCCATTCCCACAATACCCCCCCTCATCCCCCCACCCACCCATTCCCACAATACCCCCCCCCCTCATCCCCCAGCCCACTCATTCCCACAATACCCCCCCCCTCATCCCCCCGCCCACCCATTCCCACAATACCCCCCCCTCATCCCCCCACTCACCCATTCCCATAATATCCCCCCCTCATCCCCCCACCCACCCATTCCCACAATACCCCCCCTCATCCCCCCGCCCACCCATTCCCATAATATCCCCCCCTCATCCCCCCACCCACCCATTCCCACAATAGCCCCCACCCTCACCCCCAGCCCCCGCCTGCCCTGTCTGCCGGGCACATTATTCGGGTGCGGGGAGAGGGATGATGGCGCGAGGGGGGTGGGGGTCACCCCGGGACTGATCAGTGTGAGGACTGTGGTGTCCAGTGTTAGAGATGTGGTGTCCAGTGTTAGAGATGTCGTGTCCAGTGTTAGAGATGTGGTGTCCAGTGTTAGAGATGTGGTGTCCAGTATTAGACATGTGGTGTCCAGTGTTAGAGATGTGGTGTCCAGTGTTAGAGATGTGGTGTCCAGTGTTAGAGATGTGGTGTCCAGTGTTAGAGATGTGGTGTCCAGTGTTAGAGATGTGGTGTCCAGTGTTAGAGATGTGGTGTCCAGTGTTAGAGATGTGGTGTCCAGTGTTAGAGATGTGGTGTCCAGTGTCAGAGATGTGGTGTCCAGTGTTCGGACTGTGGTGTTCAGTGTTAGAGATGTGGTGTCCAGTGTTAGTGATGTGGTGTCCAGTGTTAGAGATGTGGTGTCCAGTGTTAGAGATGTGGTGTCCAGTGTTAGAGATGTGGTGTCCAGTGTTAGAGATGTGGTGTCCAGTGTTAGAGATGTGGTGTCCAGTGTTAGAGATGTGGTGTCCAGTGTTAGGACTGTGGTGTTCAGTGTTAGAGATGTGGTGTCCAGTGTTAGAGATGTGGTGTCCAGTGTTAGAGAGGTGGTGTCCGTGTTAGAGATGTGGTGTCCAGTGTTAGAGATGTGGTGTCCAGTGTTAGAGATGTGGTGTCCAGTGTGAGGACTGTGGTGTCCAGTGTTAGAGATGTGGTGTCCAGTGTTAGAGATGTGGTGTCCAGTGTTAGAGATGTGGTGTCCAGTGTTAGAGATGTGGTGTCCAGTGTTAGCGATGTGGTGTCCAGTGTTAGAGATGTGGTGTCCAGTGTTAGAGATGTGGTGTCCAGTGTTAGAGATGTGGTGTCCAGTGTTAGAGATGTGGTGTCCAGTGTTAGAGATGTGGTGTCCAGTGTTAGAGATGTGGTGTCCGGTGTTAGAGATGTGGTGTTCGGTGTTAGAGATGTGGTGTCCGGTGTTAGAGATGTGGTGTCCAGTGTTAGAGATGTGGTGTCCAGTGTTAGAGATGTGGTGTCCAGTGTTAGAGATGTGGTGTCCAGTGTTAGAGATGTGGTGTCCAGTGTTAGAGATGTGGTGTCCAGTGTTAGAGATGTGGTGTCCAGTGTTAGAGATGTGGTGTCCAGTGTTAGAGATGTGGTGTCCAGTGTTAGAGATGTGGTGTCCAGTGTTAGAGATGTGGTGTCCAGTGTTAGAGATGTGGTGTCCAGTGTTAGAGATGTGGTGTCCAGTGTTAGAGATGTGGTGTCCAGTGTTAGAGATGTGGTGTCCAGTGTTAGAGATGTGGTGTCCAGTGTTAGAGATGTGGTGTCCAGTGTTAGAGATGTGGTGTCCAGTGTTAGAGATGTGGTGTCCAGTGTTAGAGATGTGGTGTCCAGTGTTAGAGATGTGGTGTCCAGTGTTAGAGATGTGGTGTCCAGTGTGAGGACTGTGGTGTCCAGTGTTAGAGATGTGGTGTCCAGTGTTAGAGATGTGGTGTCCAGTGTTAGATATGTGGTGTCCAGTGTTAGAGATGTGGTGTCCAGTGTTAGAGATGTGGTGTCCAGTGTTAGAGATGTGGTGTCCTGTGTTAGAGATGTCGTGTCCAGTGTTAGAGATGTGGTGTCCAGTGCTAGAGATGTGGTGTCCAGTGTTAGAGATGTGGTGTCCAGTGTTAGAAATGTGGTGTCCAGTGTTAGAGATGTGGTGTCCAGTGTTAGAGATGTGGTGTCCAGTGTTAAAGATGTGGTGTCCAGTGTTAGAGATGTGGTGTCCAGTGTTAGAGATGTGGTGTCCAGTGTTAGAGATGTGGTGTCCAGTGTTAGAGATGTGGTGTCCAGTGTTAGAGATGTGGTGTCCAGTGTTAGAGATGTGGTGTCCAGTGTTAGAGATGTGGTGTCCTATGTTAGAGATGTCGTGTCCAGTGTGAGGACTGTGGTGTCCAGTGTTAGAGATGTGGTGTCCAGTGTTAGAGATGTGGTGTCCAGTGTTAGAGATGTGGTGTCCATTGCTAGAGATGTGGTGTCCAGTGTGAGGACTGTGGTGTCCAGTGTTAGAGATGTAGTGTCCGGTGTTAGAGATGTGGTGTCCAGTGTTAGAGATGTGGTGTACAGTGTTAGAGATGTGGTGTCCAGTGTTAGAGATGTGGTGTCCAGTGTTAGAGATGTGGTGTCCAGTGTGAGGACTGTGGTGTCCAGTGTTAGAGATGTGGTGTCCAGTGTTAGAGATGTGGTGTCCAGTGTTAGAGATGTGGTGTCCAGTGTTAGAGATGTGGTGTTCAGTGTGAGGACTGTGGTGTCCAGTGTTATAGATGTGGTGTCCAGTGTTAGAGATGTGGTGTCCAGTGTTAGAGATGTGGTATCCAGTGTTAGAGATGTGGTGTCCAGTGTTAGAGATGTGGTGTCCAGTGTTAGAGATGTGGTGTCCAGTGTTAGAGATGTCGTGTCCAGTGTTAGAGATGTGGTGTCCAGTGTTAGAGATGTGGTGGCCAGTGTTAGAGATGTGGTGTTCAGTGTTAGAGATGTGGTGTCCAGTGTTAGAGATGTGGTGTCCAGTGTTAGAGATGTGGTGTCCAGTGTTAGAGATGTGGTGTCCAGTGTTAGAGATGTGGTGTCCAGTGTTAGAGATGTGGTGTCCAGTGTTAGAGATGTGGTGTCCAGTGTTAGAGATGTGGTGTCCAGTGTTAGAGATGTGGTGTCCAGTGTTAGAGATGTGGTGTCCAGTGTTAGAGATGTGGTGTCCAGTGTTAGAGATGTGGTGTCCAGTGTTAGAGATGTGGTGTCCAGTGTTAGAGATGTGATGTCCAGTGTGAGGACTGTGGTGTCCAGTGTTAGAGATGTGGTGTCCAGTGTTAGAGATGTGGTGTCCAGTGTTAGATATGTGGTGTCCAGTGTTAGAGATGTGGTGTCCAGTGTTAGAGATGTGGTGTCCAGTGTTAGAGATGTGGTGTCCTGTGTTAGAGATGTCGTGTCCAGTGTTAGAGATGTGGTGTCCAGTGCTAGAGATGTGGTGTCCAGTGTTAGAGATGTGGTGTCCAGTGTTAGAAATGTGGTGTCCAGTGTTAGAGATGTGGTGTCCAGTGTTAGAGATGTGGTGTCCAGTGTTAAATATGTGGTGTCCAGTGTTAGAGATGTGGTGTCCAGTGTTAGAGATGTCGTGTCCAGTGTTAGAGATGTGGTGTCCAGTGTTAGAGATGTGGTGTCCAGTGTTAGAGATGTGGTGTCCAGTGTTAGAGATGTGGTGTCCAGTGTTAGAGATGTGGTGTCCAGTGTTAGAGATGTGGTGTCCAGTGTTAGAGATGTGGTGTCCTGTGTTAGAGATGTCGTGTCCAGTGTGAGGACTGTGGTGTCCAGTGTTAGAGATGTGGTGTACAGTGTTAGAGATGTGGTGTCCAGTGTTAGAGATGTGGTGTCCAGTATTAGACATGTGGTGTCCAGTGTTAGAGATGTGGTGTCCAGTGTTAGAAATGTGGTGTCCAGTGTTAGAGATGTGGTGTCCAGTGTTAGAGATGTGGTGTCCAGTGTTAAAGATGTGGTGTCCAGTGTTAGAGATGTGGTGTCCAGTGTTAGAGATGTCGTGTCCAGTGTTAGAGATGTGGTGTCCAGTGTTAGAGATGTGGTGTCCAGTGTTAGAGATGTGGTGTCCAGTGTTAGAGATGTGGTGTCCAGTGTTAGAGATGTGGTGTCCAGTGTTAGAGATGTGGTGTCCAGTGTCAGAGATGTGGTGTCCAGTGTTCGGACTGTGGTGTTGAGTGTTAGAGATGTGGTGTCCAGTGTTAGTGATGTGGTGTCCAGTGTTAGAGATGTGGTGTCCAGTGTTAGAGATGTGGTGTCCAGTGTTAGAGATGTGGTGTCCAGTGTTAGAGATGTGGTGTCCAGTGTTAGAGATGTGGTGTCCAGTGTTAGAGATGTGGTGTCCAGTGTTAGGACTGTGGTGTTCAGTGTTAGAGATGTGGTGTCCAGTGTTAGAGATGTGGTGTCCAGTGTTAGAGAGGTGGTGTCCGTGTTAGAGATGTGGTGTCCAGTGTTAGAGATGTGGTGTCCAGTGTTAGAGATGTGGTGTCCAGTGTGAGGACTGTGGTGTCCAGTGTTAGAGATGTGGTGTCCAGTGTTAGAGATGTGGTGTCCAGTGTTAGAGATGTGGTGTCCAGTGTTAGAGATGTGGTGTCCAGTGTTAGCGATGTGGTGTCCAGTGTTAGAGATGTGGTGTCCAGTGTTAGAGATGTGGTGTCCAGTGTTAGAGATGTGGTGTCCAGTGTTAGAGATGTGGTGTCCAGTGTTAGAGATGTGGTGTCCAGTGTTAGAGATGTGGTGTCCGGTGTTAGAGATGTGGTGTTCGGTGTTAGAGATGTGGTGTCCGGTGTTAGAGATGTGGTGTCCAGTGTTAGAGATGTGGTGTCCAGTGTTAGAGATGTGGTGTCCAGTGTTAGAGATGTGGTGTCCAGTGTTAGAGATGTGGTGTCCAGTGTTAGAGATGTGGTGTCCAGTGTTAGAGATGTGGTGTCCAGTGTTAGAGATGTGGTGTCCAGTGTTAGGACTGTGGTGTTCAGTGTTAGAGATGTGGTGTCCAGTGTTAGAGATGTGGTGTCCAGTGTTAGAGAGGTGGTGTCCGTGTTAGAGATGTGGTGTCCAGTGTTAGAGATGTGGTGTCCAGTGTTAGAGATGTGGTGTCCAGTGTGAGGACTGTGGTGTCCAGTATTAGAGATGTGGTGTCCAGTGTTAGAGATGTGGTGTCCAGTGTTAGAGATGTGGTGTCCAGTGTTAGAGATGTGGTGTCCAGTGTTAGAGATGTGGTGTCCAGTGTTAGAGATGTGGTGTCCAGTGTTAGAGATGTGGTGTCCAGTGTTAGGACTGTGGTGTTCAGTGTTAGAGATGTGGTGTCCAGTGTTAGAGATGTGGTGTCCAGTGTTAGAGAGGTAGTGTCCGTGTTAGAGATGTGGTGTCCAGTGTTAGAGATGTGGTGTCCAGTGTTAGAGATGTGGTGTCCAGTGTGAGGACTGTGGTGTCCAGTGTTAGAGATGTGGTGTCCAGTGTTAGAGATGTGGTGTCCAGTGTTAGAGATGTGGTGTCCAGTGTTAGAGATGTGGTGTCCAGTGTTAGCGATGTGGTGTCCAGTGTTAGAGATGTGGTGTCCAGTGTTAGAGATGTGGTGTCCAGTGTTAGAGATGTGGTGTCCAGTGTTAGAGATGTGGTGTCCAGTGTTAGAGATGTGGTGTCCAGTGTTAGAGATGTGGTGTCCGGTGTTAGAGATGTGGTGTTCGGTGTTAGAGATGTGGTGTCCGGTGTTAGAGATGTGGTGTCCAGTGTTAGAGATGTGGTGTCCAGTGTTAGAGATGTGGTGTCCAGTGTTAGAGATGTGGTGTCCAGTGTTAGAGATGTGGTGTCCAGTGTTAGAGATGTGGTGTCCAGTGTTAGAGATGTGGTGTCCAGTGTTAGAGATGTGGTGTCCAGTGTTAGAGATGTGGTGTCCAGTGTAAGAGATGTGGTGTCCAGTGTTAGAGATGTGGTGTCCAGTGTTAGAGATGTGGTGTCCAGTGTTAGAGATGTGGTGTCCAGTGTTAGAGATGTGGTGTCCAGTGTTAGAGATGTGGTGTCCAGTGTTAGAGATGTGGTGTCCAGTGTTAGAGATGTGGTGTCCAGTGTTAGAGATGTGGTGTCCAGTGTTAGAGATGTGATGTCCAGTGTGAGGACTGTGGTGTCCAGTGTTAGAGATGTGGTTTCCAGTGTTAGAGATGTGGTGTCCAGTGTTAGATATGTGGTGTCCAGTGTTAGAGATGTGGTGTCCAGTGTTAGAGATGTGGTGTCCAGTGTTAGAGATGTGGTGTCCTGTGTTAGAGATGTCGTGTCCAGTGTTAGAGATGTGGTGTCCAGTGCTAGAGATGTGGTGTCCAGTGTTAGAGATGTGGTGTCCAGTGTTAGAAATGTGGTGTCCAGTGTTAGAGATGTGGTGTCCAGTGTTAGAGATGTGGTGTCCGGTGTTAAATATGTGGTGTCCAGTGTTAGAGATGTGGTGTCCAGTGTTAGAGATGTCGTGTCCAGTGTTAGAGATGTGGTGTCCAGTGTTAGAGATGTGGTGTCCAGTGTTAGAGATGTGGTGTCCAGTGTTAGAGATGTGGTGTCCAGTGTTAGAGATGTGGTGTCCAGTGTTAGAGATGTGGTGTCCAGTGTTAGAGATGTGGTGTCCTGTGTTAGAGATGTCGTGTCCAGTGTGAGGACTGTGGTGTCCAGTGTTAGAGATGTGGTGTACAGTGTTAGAGATGTGGTGTCCAGTGTTAGAGATGTGGTGTCCATTGCTAGAGATGTGGTGTCCAGTGTGAGGACTGTGGTGTCCAGTGTTAGAGATGTAGTGTCCAGTGTTAGAGATGTGGTGTCCAGTGTTAGAGATGTGGTGTACAGTGTTAGAGATGTGGTGTCCAGTGTTAGAGATGTGGTGTCCAGTGTTAGAGATGTGGTGTCCAGTGTTAGAGATGTGGTGTCCAGTGTGAGGACTGTGGTGTCCAGTGTTAGAGATGTGGTGTCCAGTGTTAGAGATGTGGTGTCCAGTGTTAGAGATGTGGTGTCCAGTGTTAGAGATGTGGTGTTCAGTGTGAGGACTGTGGTGTCCAATGTTATAGATGTGGTGTCCAGTGTTAGAGATGTGGTGTCCAGTGTTAGAGATGTGGTATCCAGTGTTAGAGATGTGGTGTCCAGTGTTAGAGATGTGGTGTCCAGTGCTAGAGATGTGGTGTCCAGTGTTAGAGATGTGGTGTCCAGTGTTAGAGATGTGGTGTCCAGTGTTAGAGATGTGGTGTCCAGTGTTAGAGATGTCGTGTCCAGTGTTAGAGATGTGGTGTCCAGTGTTAGAGATGTGGTGTCCAGTGTTAGAGATGTGGTGTCCAGTGTTAGAGATGTGGTGTCCAGTGTGAGGACTGTGGTGTCCAGTGTTAGAGATGTGGTGTCCAGTGTTAGAGATGTGGTGTCCAGTGTTAGAGATGTGGCGTCCAGTGTTAGAGATGTGGTGTCCAGTGTTAGAGATGTGGTGTCCAGTGTTAGAGATGTGGTGTCCAGTGTTAGAGATGTGGTGTCCAGTGTTAGAGATGTGGTGTCCAGTGTTAGAGATGTGGTGTCCAGTGTTAGAGATGTGGTGTCCAGTGTTAGAGATGTGGTGTCCAGTGTTAGCGATGTGGTGTCCAGTGTTAGAGATGTGGTGTCCAGTGTTAGAGATGTGGTGTCCAGTGTTAGAGATGTGGTGTCCAGTGTTAGAGATGTGGTGTCCGGTGTTAGAGATGTGGTGTCCGGTGTTAGAGATGTGGTGTCCAGTGTTAGAGATGTGGTGTCCAGTGTTAGAGATGTGGTGTCCAGTGTTAGAGATGTGGTGTCCAGTGTTAGAGATGTGGTGTCCAGTGTTAGAGATGTGGTGTCCAGTGTTAGAGATGTGGTGTCCAGTGTTAGAGATGTGGTGTCCAGTGTTAGAGATGTGGTGTCCAGTGTTAGAGATGTGGCGTCCAGTGTTAGAGATGTGGCGTCCAGTGTTAGAGATGTGGCGTCTAGTGTTAGAGATGTTGTGTCCAGTGTCAGAGATGTGGTGTCCAGTGTTAGAGATGTGGTGTCCAGTGTTAGAGATGTGGTGTCCAGTGTTAGAGATGTGGTGTCCAGTGTTAGAGATGTGGTGTCCAGTGTTAGAGATGTGGTGTCCAGTGTTAGAGATGTGGTGTCCAGTGTGAGGACTGTGGTGTCCAGTGTTAGAGATGTGGTGTCCAGTGTTAGAGATGTGGTGTCCAGTGTTAGAGATGTGGTGTCCAGTGTTAGAGATGTGGTGTCCAGTGTTAGAGATGTGGTGTCCAGTGTTAGAGATGTGGTGTCCAGTGTTAGAGATGTGGTGTCCAGTGTTAGAGATGTCGTGTCCAGTGTTAGAGATGTGGTGTCCAGTGTTAGAGATGTGGTGTCCAGTGTTAGAGATGTGGTGGCCAGTGTTAGAGATGTGGTGTTCAGTGTTAGAGATGTGGTGTCCAGTGTTAGAGATGTGGTGTCCAGTGTTAGAGATGTGGTGTCCAGTGTTAGAGATGTGGTGTCCATTGCTAGAGATGTGGTGTCCAGTGTGAGGACTGTGGTGTCCAGTGTTAGAGATGTAGTGTCCAGTGTTAGAGATGTGGTTTCCAGTGTTAGAGATGTGGTGTCCAGTGTTAGAGATGTGGTGTCCAGTGTTAGAGATGTGGTGTCCAGTGTTAGAGATGTGGTGTCCAGTGTTAGAGATGTGGTGTCCTGTGTTAGAGATGTCGTGTCCAGTGTGAGGACTGTGGTGTCCAGTGTTAGAGATGTGGTGTACAGTGTTAGAGATGTGGTGTCCAGTGTTAGAGATGTGGTGTCCAGTGTTAGAGATGTGGTGTCCAGTGTTAGAGATGTGGTGTCCAGTGTTAGAGATGTGGTGTCCAGTGTTAGAGATGTGGTGTCCTGTGTTAGAGATGTCGTGTCCAGTGTGAGGACTGTGGTGTCCAGTGTTAGAGATGTGGTGTACAGTGTTAGAGATGTGGTGTCCAGTGTTAGAGATGTGGTGTCCAGTATTAGACATGTGGTGTCCAGTGTTAGAGATGTGGTGTCCAGTGTTAGAAATGTGGTGTCCAGTGTTAGAGATGTGGTGTCCAGTGTTAGAGATGTGGTGTCCAGTGTTAAAGATGTGGTGTCCAGTGTTAGAGATGTGGTGTCCAGTGTTAGAGATGTCGTGTCCAGTGTTAGAGATGTGGTGTCCAGTGTTAGAGATGTGGTGTCCAGTGTTAGAGATGTGGTGTCCAGTGTTAGAGATGTGGTGTCCAGTGTTAGAGATGTGGTGTCCAGTGTTAGAGATGTGGTGTCCAGTGTCAGAGATGTGGTGTCCAGTGTTCGGACTGTGGTGTTGAGTGTTAGAGATGTGGTGTCCAGTGTTAGTGATGTGGTGTCCAGTGTTAGAGATGTGGTGTCCAGTGTTAGAGATGTGGTGTCCAGTGTTAGAGATGTGGTGTCCAGTGTTAGAGATGTGGTGTCCAGTGTTAGAGATGTGGTGTCCAGTGTTAGAGATGTGGTGTCCAGTGTTAGGACTGTGGTGTTCAGTGTTAGAGATGTGGTGTCCAGTGTTAGAGATGTGGTGTCCAGTGTTAGAGAGGTGGTGTCCGTGTTAGAGATGTGGTGTCCAGTGTTAGAGATGTGGTGTCCAGTGTTAGAGATGTGGTGTCCAGTGTGAGGACTGTGGTGTCCAGTGTTAGAGATGTGGTGTCCAGTGTTAGAGATGTGGTGTCCAGTGTTAGAGATGTGGTGTCCAGTGTTAGAGATGTGGTGTCCAGTGTTAGCGATGTGGTGTCCAGTGTTAGAGATGTGGTGTCCAGTGTTAGAGATGTGGTGTCCAGTGTTAGAGATGTGGTGTCCAGTGTTAGAGATGTGGTGTCCAGTGTTAGAGATGTGGTGTCCAGTGTTAGAGATGTGGTGTCCGGTGTTAGAGATGTGGTGTTCGGTGTTAGAGATGTGGTGTCCGGTGTTAGAGATGTGGTGTCCAGTGTTAGAGATGTGGTGTCCAGTGTTAGAGATGTGGTGTCCAGTGTTAGAGATGTGGTGTCCAGTGTTAGAGATGTGGTGTCCAGTGTTAGAGATGTGGTGTCCAGTGTTAGAGATGTGGTGTCCAGTGTTAGAGATGTGGTGTCCAGTGTTAGGACTGTGGTGTTCAGTGTTAGAGATGTGGTGTCCAGTGTTAGAGATGTGGTGTCCAGTGTTAGAGAGGTGGTGTCCGTGTTAGAGATGTGGTGTCCAGTGTTAGAGATGTGGTGTCCAGTGTTAGAGATGTGGTGTCCAGTGTGAGGACTGTGGTGTCCAGTATTAGAGATGTGGTGTCCAGTGTTAGAGATGTGGTGTCCAGTGTTAGAGATGTGGTGTCCAGTGTTAGAGATGTGGTGTCCAGTGTTAGAGATGTGGTGTCCAGTGTTAGAGATGTGGTGTCCAGTGTTAGAGATGTGGTGTCCAGTGTTAGGACTGTGGTGTTCAGTGTTAGAGATGTGGTGTCCAGTGTTAGAGATGTGGTGTCCAGTGTTAGAGAGGTAGTGTCCGTGTTAGAGATGTGGTGTCCAGTGTTAGAGATGTGGTGTCCAGTGTTAGAGATGTGGTGTCCAGTGTGAGGACTGTGGTGTCCAGTGTTAGAGATGTGGTGTCCAGTGTTAGAGATGTGGTGTCCAGTGTTAGAGATGTGGTGTCCAGTGTTAGAGATGTGGTGTCCAGTGTTAGCGATGTGGTGTCCAGTGTTAGAGATGTGGTGTCCAGTGTTAGAGATGTGGTGTCCAGTGTTAGAGATGTGGTGTCCAGTGTTAGAGATGTGGTGTCCAGTGTTAGAGATGTGGTGTCCAGTGTTAGAGATGTGGTGTCCGGTGTTAGAGATGTGGTGTTCGGTGTTAGAGATGTGGTGTCCGGTGTTAGAGATGTGGTGTCCAGTGTTAGAGATGTGGTGTCCAGTGTTAGAGATGTGGTGTCCAGTGTTAGAGATGTGGTGTCCAGTGTTAGAGATGTGGTGTCCAGTGTTAGAGATGTGGTGTCCAGTGTTAGAGATGTGGTGTCCAGTGTTAGAGATGTGGTGTCCAGTGTTAGAGATGTGGTGTCCAGTGTAAGAGATGTGGTGTCCAGTGTTAGAGATGTGGTGTCCAGTGTTAGAGATGTGGTGTCCAGTGTTAGAGATGTGGTGTCCAGTGTTAGAGATGTGGTGTCCAGTGTTAGAGATGTGGTGTCCAGTGTTAGAGATGTGGTGTCCAGTGTTAGAGATGTGGTGTCCAGTGTTAGAGATGTGGTGTCCAGTGTTAGAGATGTGATGTCCAGTGTGAGGACTGTGGTGTCCAGTGTTAGAGATGTGGTTTCCAGTGTTAGAGATGTGGTGTCCAGTGTTAGATATGTGGTGTCCAGTGTTAGAGATGTGGTGTCCAGTGTTAGAGATGTGGTGTCCAGTGTTAGAGATGTGGTGTCCTGTGTTAGAGATGTCGTGTCCAGTGTTAGAGATGTGGTGTCCAGTGCTAGAGATGTGGTGTCCAGTGTTAGAGATGTGGTGTCCAGTGTTAGAAATGTGGTGTCCAGTGTTAGAGATGTGGTGTCCAGTGTTAGAGATGTGGTGTCCGGTGTTAAATATGTGGTGTCCAGTGTTAGAGATGTGGTGTCCAGTGTTAGAGATGTCGTGTCCAGTGTTAGAGATGTGGTGTCCAGTGTTAGAGATGTGGTGTCCAGTGTTAGAGATGTGGTGTCCAGTGTTAGAGATGTGGTGTCCAGTGTTAGAGATGTGGTGTCCAGTGTTAGAGATGTGGTGTCCAGTGTTAGAGATGTGGTGTCCTGTGTTAGAGATGTCGTGTCCAGTGTGAGGACTGTGGTGTCCAGTGTTAGAGATGTGGTGTACAGTGTTAGAGATGTGGTGTCCAGTGTTAGAGATGTGGTGTCCATTGCTAGAGATGTGGTGTCCAGTGTGAGGACTGTGGTGTCCAGTGTTAGAGATGTAGTGTCCAGTGTTAGAGATGTGGTGTCCAGTGTTAGAGATGTGGTGTACAGTGTTAGAGATGTGGTGTCCAGTGTTAGAGATGTGGTGTCCAGTGTTAGAGATGTGGTGTCCAGTGTTAGAGATGTGGTGTCCAGTGTGAGGACTGTGGTGTCCAGTGTTAGAGATGTGGTGTCCAGTGTTAGAGATGTGGTGTCCAGTGTTAGAGATGTGGTGTCCAGTGTTAGAGATGTGGTGTTCAGTGTGAGGACTGTGGTGTCCAATGTTATAGATGTGGTGTCCAGTGTTAGAGATGTGGTGTCCAGTGTTAGAGATGTGGTATCCAGTGTTAGAGATGTGGTGTCCAGTGTTAGAGATGTGGTGTCCAGTGCTAGAGATGTGGTGTCCAGTGTTAGAGATGTGGTGTCCAGTGTTAGAGATGTGGTGTCCAGTGTTAGAGATGTGGTGTCCAGTGTTAGAGATGTCGTGTCCAGTGTTAGAGATGTGGTGTCCAGTGTTAGAGATGTGGTGTCCAGTGTTAGAGATGTGGTGTCCAGTGTTAGAGATGTGGTGTCCAGTGTGAGGACTGTGGTGTCCAGTGTTAGAGATGTGGTGTCCAGTGTTAGAGATGTGGTGTCCAGTGTTAGAGATGTGGCGTCCAGTGTTAGAGATGTGGTGTCCAGTGTTAGAGATGTGGTGTCCAGTGTTAGAGATGTGGTGTCCAGTGTTAGAGATGTGGTGTCCAGTGTTAGAGATGTGGTGTCCAGTGTTAGAGATGTGGTGTCCAGTGTTAGAGATGTGGTGTCCAGTGTTAGAGATGTGGTGTCCAGTGTTAGCGATGTGGTGTCCAGTGTTAGAGATGTGGTGTCCAGTGTTAGAGATGTGGTGTCCAGTGTTAGAGATGTGGTGTCCAGTGTTAGAGATGTGGTGTCCGGTGTTAGAGATGTGGTGTCCGGTGTTAGAGATGTGGTGTCCAGTGTTAGAGATGTGGTGTCCAGTGTTAGAGATGTGGTGTCCAGTGTTAGAGATGTGGTGTCCAGTGTTAGAGATGTGGTGTCCAGTGTTAGAGATGTGGTGTCCAGTGTTAGAGATGTGGTGTCCAGTGTTAGAGATGTGGTGTCCAGTGTTAGAGATGTGGTGTCCAGTGTTAGAGATGTGGCGTCCAGTGTTAGAGATGTGGCGTCCAGTGTTAGAGATGTGGCGTCTAGTGTTAGAGATGTTGTGTCCAGTGTCAGAGATGTGGTGTCCAGTGTTAGAGATGTGGTGTCCAGTGTTAGAGATGTGGTGTCCAGTGTTAGAGATGTGGTGTCCAGTGTTAGAGATGTGGTGTCCAGTGTTAGAGATGTGGTGTCCAGTGTTAGAGATGTGGTGTCCAGTGTGAGGACTGTGGTGTCCAGTGTTAGAGATGTGGTGTCCAGTGTTAGAGATGTGGTGTCCAGTGTTAGAGATGTGGTGTCCAGTGTTAGAGATGTGGTGTCCAGTGTTAGAGATGTGGTGTCCAGTGTTAGAGATGTGGTGTCCAGTGTTAGAGATGTGGTGTCCAGTGTTAGAGATGTCGTGTCCAGTGTTAGAGATGTGGTGTCCAGTGTTAGAGATGTGGTGTCCAGTGTTAGAGATGTGGTGGCCAGTGTTAGAGATGTGGTGTTCAGTGTTAGAGATGTGGTGTCCAGTGTTAGAGATGTGGTGTCCAGTGTTAGAGATGTGGTGTCCAGTGTTAGAGATGTGGTGTCCATTGCTAGAGATGTGGTGTCCAGTGTGAGGACTGTGGTGTCCAGTGTTAGAGATGTAGTGTCCAGTGTTAGAGATGTGGTTTCCAGTGTTAGAGATGTGGTGTCCAGTGTTAGAGATGTGGTGTCCAGTGTTAGAGATGTGGTGTCCAGTGTTAGAGATGTGGTGTTCAGTGTGAGGACTGTGGTGTCCAGTGTTAGAGATGTGGTGTCCAGTGTTAGAGATGTGGTGTCCAGTGTTAGAGATGTGGTGTCCAGTGTTAGAGATGTGGTGTCCAGTGTTAGAGATGTGGTGTCCAGTGTTAGAGATGTGGTGTCCAGTGTTAGAGATGTGGTGTCCAGTGTTAGAGATGTGGTGTCCAGTGTTAGAGATGTGGCGTCCAGTGTTAGAGATGTGGCGTCCAGTGTTAGAGATGTGGCGTCTAGTGTTAGAGATGTTGTGTCCAGTGTCAGAGATGTGGTGTCCAGTGTTAGAGATGTGGTGTCCAGTGTTAGAGATGTGGTGTCCAGTGTTAGAGATGTGGTGTCCAGTGTTAGAGATGTGGTGTCCAGTGTTAGAGATGTGGTGTCCAGTGTTAGAGATGTGGTGTCCAGTGTGAGGACTGTGGTGTCCAGTGTTAGAGATGTGGTGTCCAGTGTTAGAGATGTGGTGTCCAGTGTTAGAGATGTGGTGTCCAGTGTTAGAGATGTGGTGTCCAGTGTTAGAGATGTGGTGTCCAGTGTTAGAGATGTGGTGTCCAGTGTTAGAGATGTGGTGTCCAGTGTTAGAGATGTCGTGTCCAGTGTTAGAGATGTGGTGTCCAGTGTTAGAGATGTGGTGTCCAGTGTTAGAGATGTGGTGGCCAGTGTTAGAGATGTGGTGTTCAGTGTTAGAGATGTGGTGTCCAGTGTTAGAGATGTGGTGTCCAGTGTTAGAGATGTGGTGTCCAGTGTTAGAGATGTGGTGTCCATTGCTAGAGATGTGGTGTCCAGTGTGAGGACTGTGGTGTCCAGTGTTAGAGATGTAGTGTCCAGTGTTAGAGATGTGGTTTCCAGTGTTAGAGATGTGGTGTCCAGTGTTAGAGATGTGGTGTCCAGTGTTAGAGATGTGGTGTCCAGTGTTAGAGATGTGGTGTTCAGTGTGAGGACTGTGGTGTCCAGTGTTAGAGATGTGGTGTCCAGTGTTAGAGATGTGGTGTCCAGTGTTAGAGATGTGGTGTCCAGAGTTAGAGATGTGGTGTCCAGTGTTAGAGATGTGGTGTCCAGTGTTAGAGATGTGGTGTCCAGTGTTAGAGATGTGGTGTCCAGTGCTAGAGATGTGGTGTCCGTGTTAGAGATGTGGTGTCCAGTGTTAGAGATGTGGTGTTCAGTGTGAGGACTGTGGTGTCCAGTGTTAGAGATGTGGTGTCCAGTGTTAGAGATGTGGTGTCCAGTGTTAGAGATGTGGTGTCCAGTGTTAGAGATGTGGTGTCCAGTGTTAGAGATGTGGTGTCCAGTGTTAGAGATGTGGATCGGCTACGGATAGGCATGCATTCGGCTCGCAACCATTGTGTTTGTGGTAGAGCTATGGCTTGTGTGAGTGTTAGGGGGTTTGGCTATAACTTGGGCTATGGCTCACGTATAGTGTTTGTGGTAGACCTATGACTTGGGCTTGGGTGAGTGTTAGGGCTCACGGCGACTGTTTGGGGTAGACCTATGGCTTGGGCTATACCCGTAGGGCTCGGCTAGCGTTTAGATCTACGGTTAATGTTCGTGTCAGGGCTTTGGTGAGTGAGATAAGACCGTGTCTATTATTCGAGATTGGGCTACAATTAGTGTTAGGGTTCGAGCTATGACGTGTTAGAGTTAGAAATACGTCTGTGATTAGCGTTAGGGTAGGGATTTTAATTCCGTTCGAGTTAGGACTATCATTAGTAGTGTGGTTATGGATAGAGCTATGCCTATAGCGTTATGGTAATTACGTCTTGGATTAGGGATAGTGGTATGGGTATAGTGTTATAGCTGTGGTAGGCATGCGTCTGAAAGCATGGGTAGAGCTATGGGTACACAGTAGTGTTATGGCTATGGTAGGTATGAGTCTTGGCTTAGGGTTATGGGTATACAGTAGTGTTATAGCTATGTTAGGTAAGAGTCTTGTATGAGGCATCGGGGTATGGCTATCGTGTTATGGCTATGGTAGGCTTGACTGTAAGTCTTGCATTCGGGCTAGTGTTTGGATTAGGGTTGCATCGCTCGGCTCTGAATTTCTTAGAAAGAGACTAACAGACCTCTTTGTCTGTGCCTGCTCAACACGTCACTATCAAGTTCTGTCTGAAAATGCCCACGGGAGCATCCACAAGGTAAACTCAACCTTACACGAGCACGTGTGTAAAACAACACCGGTGGGGAGACAAAGGCGGACTGGCCGTACCAACCCCTCCTCGTTTGTTTTGTCAGCCTTGCTTAATAGGTGCTAATACCCCCCACCGAAGCGTATGTGATGCTGAATCGGTGATCTATGTGTGTGTGCCAGTGTGTGGTGCTCGCTAACAGTACGTGCCCCAACAACAGCCTGCTAAGGCGATACGAGGGATCTTTGTTGTACGAACCGGTTCTGGGTCTTCACAAGGTCAACTTAAACATGAGTACCCGATGCAGCGTGACATTAGAACTGGCAGGGAGACAAAGACGGCTTTGGAGGAGAGAGGGGCTGTGCTGACCACACCACCTCCTCGTGTGATGTGCTTATAGCCTTGTATACAAAACACAATGATCACGATCATCGTTTTTGAGAATACAATAAATAATACAAATAAACGTGTTTCCCTTAAATAATAAAAAGTTAAATGATTACACATTCCATCAGGCGCACGGCCGATGTCAGCAGGCATTGGTTCAACACAAGCAGATCTCTGGACCGGTGTCTCGTCAGCAGTCACGCTGGGTGGCTTGAATCAATGCTTGTCTGCTGCCAGATGTTTATCGACAAGGACCCTCTCTGAGAGTAAGACTATGGGGTCCTGCTTGGACGCAAAACCGCGTAAGACAAAACCAAAATAACCATCATACTAATTCTAGCAAGCCTTTAATAGGTGCTAGCTAACGTCGCATACCCCAGCCGCCTAATGTAGGCGATCCTAGGGAGGGGGCTAATCTTTGTCGTTGTTCCATACGATAATTACACAGAGGAGAGGCTCTCGAGCCTGAGATTTAAATCAAGTGGCCACGGGTCCACGTGTACACAGCGACCGCATGTGCACGTGTGTTCTTCCACAATGACCTCACCGCTCCTCCTACGGACACAACGCCCATTCAGTGGATTGATTGATTGATGGGTATCCCCCTTGTTTCAATACCTGAGAGACACAGAGCGCGCATTGTGATGATGATGATCTTTCGATTTAAAGCTTTCGTGACTGCAAGGATTCATCTTCTTTGGTTCTTTTGGTAAAGTCACGTAGAATGAGAATAAAATAATAAAATAACACAATACGTCGTGAGAATTTTATTGTGTTATTTTATTATTTTATTCTCATTCTACGTGACTTTACCGAAAGAACTAAAGAAGATGATGATCTTCTTTGTAACGTGTATAGACAGGCCGTTTTTTTGTCTTTTCACTACTGGATGAGGATATCCCCAACGTCGTGATGGTCGAATGGGTTTATTTGGCTATACTTCACCACGCTGGTTAGTACGGGTTGGTAAAGGAGGTGGGCATAGACGCGGGAGCATAGTACAGTACAGCAATGTATATTTTTACATGGCCGAATTGTTCTTTATTAGACATTAGTAGAAGGCGTCTTACACATAAATGTAAATTATTATTAGTTTTTTTTTGTTTAAATTATTTAGCGTCTCCGACACAGCCATAATGAACCCCATGCAGTGCCCGCTTATATATCTCGCAGGGGGCCGTCTAAGCTGATGGGATGTGTAAAACAAAGTTATATATATGTTTACGTGGAGGGACAGATAGGCATATTGTCTGCTTACGTATGTAATGCTTATATATTCTCCATAACGACGCCAATAATTACGTTGTTACATTCGTCAATAACATTGCCCGTAAAGGCAAAAAATAATATAGGCGACGTTTCGGGCAATGACCTATTTATTAGTTTTCGAAGCCGACAATCCAAGCTCGTCTCGCCGCAGGCTCGCATCGAACCCCTGCAGAAACAAACCCCACGACTCCAATTCCCCTCGGGCCATCTCCGAATGCGCCCTCACCAGAGGCACTCTCGCCGTGTTGTTCGCTTGAAACGACGGTGCTGCTGCAGATTTCTAAACTCATCAGAGAGTCCGGCGGTGGCTTTGAAGCGTCACTTGTTCCATTGACAAACAGCGTAAACCCCCCCCACCACCATCTCCTCCTGCTCCTCATCATCCCCGTGCATCACACGGATACACAAGTGCAAAGCAACCAAGTGTTTCTATAGACAGATAATGAAAGCCAGTGGAATAATGGATGTTTTGTTTTCTCTCTTTGAGATGTGGATCTAGATTTTGCAAACGGTGTTGCATTATTCATAAAATGAGGCAGAAAAAAATATACAAATCGTCGCAAACAACAATGCGCTAAGAAACCTGATTATTTAAGTTCGATTCCCGGTCACGGTTGACTTAACATCAGTGTCGATTTATATCTAAACTGGTTCCTCGGGTTTCCCATCTAAGTATGATTAAACCCTCAAGCACCAACACGGAGGGGAAGAGACGCTTTAATCCAGCAGCGAATTAATAGGCGTAAGAAAGCCACGTGTGTTGTTTTAAACCACACGAAGATGCGCGGCAGCTGAAATAATGTGTAAGGGGCCGTCCATAAATGACGTCATGCACCTGGGGGGGTCAGACATTTGTGACGATGTGTGACGAGGGGGGGGGGGGGTTGAGAAATGTGACGTCACATCAAAATGCGCAACTTTAAATGAATACAGACAACACGTTCTACTTAATTAAATAGACTTTTTAATACATGTTTTCTCCTACAACATCAGAGTGCAGCGCCACATGAAATACGCACTACAATGACAATAGTCTAAAGCGATTTGAAGCATGTGTTTTTTTGTGGGGGGGGGGGGGGGGCAGAGCTTTGTGATGTCATATTTGAGGGGGGTCTGACTTTTTGTGACGCCGTGTGACGAAGGGGGGGGGTGTTAAAAATTATCCAAAATCGCGTGACGTCATTTATGGACGGCCCCAAAGCTTTCCGAATGCGCCCGGCCTCTGTCCAGCCATTAGCGGTATAATGAATGGGGTGCCACCGGGATTATTCGATCGGTAGACTCCGTTGCTCCTGACGCGGCTATCTGGCTTGACCGCCTGAATGTGAAATTGTAGTCGTTGCTCTGCATCGACATCAACCGTAAGGAAGAAGAAGATTTGATGACGCCTTTTGGCGTCATCTGGTCCAACACCAATGTGAGACTGGGCTCTAAGAAAAGCCGTCTCGGGTGTGGACCAATCAATTTCAAGGACAATGGCAATACATTATCGAGGTTGTCTTTTTGTTTGCATTTTGACCGCAAGTGTTGTGGTTAATGCGAGCATGATCCCTTGTAAAAAGGTATCAGTTTTGTTGCCAGATAAAAGTGAATGTAATTAAATCTGCTTTGTAAGGAAAATCCTATTATTATATCCTGCTTCTGGCAAAAGGAGGTCTCATAATGCAGAATCAGAATCTTTAAACTCGAGTGTGTTGTACGCAAGCTGAACTTCGTTCGCACCGTACGTAGCCAACCGTGCTATAAATCGGGAGGTGGCGCTATTTTGGCGGATAATTAATTAGCCGCTGCTGATGACGACGACGAGAGTCCGGCAATTGCGATTCCGTACGAAATAAATCACGCGAGATTGTAATTAAATCTGCTTTGTAAGGAACTGCAATAAGGCAATGCATAATCCAGATAGATGCATCCACCGCGAGTAGCGGCCAGCCCAGTAACCCCCTCCTCCTCCTCCTCGCGTGTTAAATGACCCGGCTAGGCCCACGTGCTCACTCGGATCCCCACGCGAGGCCCTCCCGCCAATCCCCACCCACGTGGTCGTTCCTTTTAAACCCCCTCCAATATCCCCTCCCCCCAATCACCCCGCCCACTCCTCCATCGCCCCGCCCAGTCCACCCATCACCCCGCCCACTCCTCCATCGCCCCCGCCCAGTCCACCCATCGCCCCGCCTCTCTCCTCATCGCCCCGCCCTTTCACGCCCAACTCCTCCCCCCCCTTATCCTCGCGCAGCCAATGACGGCGCACGCCTCAGTTACTACTCTCGTGTGTAGAGGGAACGTCAAGATGTGTAAGGGGTCGCGGCGAACTGTTTGTAAATTCATTTAAACTCAACACGTTCGTCAAGATCACTGTGTGTGTGTGTGGCTTTTAACATGAAATATGATAGGCAACGTTTCGGGCAATGACCCTTCTTCATAGCACATAAGTAAAGAGGCCAGAGAGCTAGAGTGTATAATACGAGTTGGAGACTATTTTACTCCCAAGGGACTGATAAGAATGACATGAACATGTTTCCAAATGGACAGTTTTTAAATTGTTAGCTATCAATTAAATTTGAGTTAGGGCCGTCCATAAATGACGTCACGCACCTAAGGGGGGTGGTCAGACATATGTGACAATGTGTGACGATGGGGGGGGGTTGAGAAATGTGACGTCACATCAAAATGCGCAACTTTAAATAAATATAGACAACACGTTCCACTTAATTAAATAGACTTTTTAATAAATGTTTTCTCCTACAACATCAGAGTGCAGCGCCACATTAAATCCGCACTACAATGACAATAGTTTAAAGCGATTTCAAGCGTGTTTAATTTTGGGGGGGGGGGGGGGCAGAGCTTTGTGACGTCATATTTGAGGGGAGGGGGGGGTCTGACTTTTTGTGACGCCGTGTGACGAGGGGGGGGGGGTCAAAAATCGTCCAAAATCGCGTGACGTCATTTATGGACGGCCCCTTAATACATTACGGAAACAAATCTGCAACCGGCTGTGACAATCAGCGTCTCGTTGGCAGAGTCGGACTCTCTTAAACCGCTGCTGGTGAACTGCCAGATGACTCTAGACACGTGCTCTCTTAGATATGGGTTCCTAGTTCTGCACGAAAACTATGCAATGCATAACGCAAGGTGATCACACTTTCGAGACAGCCGTCTGAGCGTGCCTGCTTTAAAATCGATTTAGTTTAACAAGGTGAGAACTCAAGAGACCAGGATGAGATGTGAACTACCTCGCCTGGTATACAGGAGGTCGTTGGTTCGAGCAGGACTCTGATGCCTGCTGTGTATTTGGAGTTTGTGTGCCTCCCTCCCCCGTGGTCGCGTGGATTATTTTCCGGGTACCTCCGGATTTTCCCCCTACACATTTAGAATAAACATCACGGCGTCTTTGGCTGCCGCTGAACATTTCCACACGACGACGATTAAGCCGCGGCGTTGAGCTATCATTCGTTACAGCCAGGACGCTTCTGAAAAAACAGAGCTACGTAGGCTCAGTGGGCCTTGCCTGGTAGAATAAATACAAATTAGTTTAGTTTTGTAGTTGTATCATTTGCTAGAGCGACCCGGGGGCATGACTCTGGCAGCAGGGAGCGATCACTGTCGCCGCTGTGTGTAACACCGGTTCAGTAACTCGCGGGCATTGTTTGAATTTGTCAAATTCGGCCTCTTAAAACACCGGCACGTTGAGCGCCCAACCAGTGCGAATGACCTTTGACGATCTCGAGCAGACTTGCGCGGAGTAAAGTACAGGTATTGTAGTATTATTAGGACCGTGGTCATTACACCCCGCAGTATTGATCAGTAGGTGGGGGGGGGGCCTCTGGATTCGAACCACGAACCTCTGCAAGGAATACGCGAACGCGCTACCCCGAGACCACGTTTGTCAACGCGTGATGGGTTCAAGACGGCGCCGCAGGAGACGTGATGGGTTCAAGACGGCGCCGCAGGAGACGAGATCGGTTCAAGACGGCGCCGCAGGAGACGAGATGGGTTCAAGACGGCGCCGCAGGAGACGTGATGGGTTCAAGACGGCGCCGCAGGAGAAGTGATGGGTTCAAGACAGCGCCGCAGGAGACGTGATGGGTTCAAGACGGCGCCGCAGGAGACGTGATGGGTTCAAGACGGCGCCGCAGGAGACGAGATGGGTTCAAGACGGCGCCGCAGGAGACGTGATGGGTTCAAGACGGCGCCGCAGGAGACGTGATGGGTTCAAGACGGCGCCGCAGGAGACGAGATGGGTTCAAGACGGCGCCGCAGGAGACGTGATAGGTTCAAGACGGCGCCGCAGGAGACGTGATGGGTTCAAGACGGCGCCGCAGGAGACGAGATGGGTTCAAGACGGCGCCGCAGGAGACGAGATGGGTTCAAGACGGCGCCGCAGGAGACGTGATGGGTTCAAGACGGCGCCGCAGGAGACGAGATGGGTTCAAGACGGCGCCGCAGGAGACGAGATGGGTTCAAGACGGCGCCGCAGGAGACGTGATGGATTCAAGACGGCGCCACAGGAGACGTGATGGGTTCAAGACGGCGCCGCAGGAGACGTGATGGGTTCAAGACGGCGCCACAGGAGACGTGATGGGTTCAAGACGGCGCCGCAGGAGACGTGATGGGTTCAAGACGGCGCCGCAGGAGACGAGATGGGTTCAAGACGGCGCCTCGGTGGGAAGGTCTTCATCCAGCCGCGGATTGACCGTGGCCTGACGGTGATGATTGTGATGATCGTGGATGATATATTCTTGGTTCTTTCGGTAAAGTCACGTAGATAGAAAATTTTAAATAAAAAATGAAAAAACCACGACATTTCGATCGCAACACAAGCGGTCTTCTTTCCGCCTGATGAAGACCGCTTGTGTTGCGATCGAAACGTCGTGGTTTTTTGCTTTTATTTAATTTTTGTAATATTTTTTGTATTTAATTTGGCATTTATTTTCTATCTACGTGACGTTACCCGAAAGAATCAAGAATATTAATTCCTGCAGTCACGAAAGTTTTAAGTCATCGTGGATAATGGTGATGATGGCGATCGTGGATGATGATGTTGATGATGGTGATCGTGAATCATGGTGATGATGGCGATCGTGGATGATGATGTTGATGATGGCGATCGTGGATGATGATGGTGATGATGGTGATCGTGAATCATGGTGATGATGGCGATCGTGGATGATGATGGTGATGATGGTGATCGTGGTTAATCGTGAGTGATGATGGTGATCGTGGATGCTGATGGTGATGATGGTGATCGTGAATTATGGTGATGATGGCGATCGTGGATGATGGTAATGGTGATGATCGTGGATGATGGTGATCGTGGATGATGGTGATGATCGTGGATGGTGGTGATAGTGATCGTGGATGATGATGGTGATCGCGGTTGACCGTGAATGATGGTGATGATGGTGACCGTGGATGATGGTGATGATGGTGGTGATCGTGGTTGACCGTGAATTATGGTGATGATGGTGACCGTGGATGATGGTGGTGATGATGGTGATCGTGGTTGACCGTGAATGATGGTGGTGATGGTGGTGATCGTGGTTGATGGTGATGATCGTGGATGATGGTGATGATCGTGGTTGACCGTGGATGATGGTGATGATTGTGGTTGACCGTGGATGATGGTGATGATGGTGATGATGGTGAACGAGGAGTGGTTGACCGTGGTTGATGGTGACGATGGTGATTTTGGTGATCGTGGTTGACCGTGGATGATGGTGGTGATGGTGAACGAGGAGTGGTTGACCGTGGTTGATGGTGACGATGGTGATTTTGGTGATCGTGGTTGACCGTGGATGATGGTGATGATGGTGGTGATGGTGAACGAGGAGTGGTTGACCGTGGTTGATGGTGACGATTGTGATTTTGGTGATCGTGGTTGACCGTGGATGATGGTGATGATGGTGGTGATGGTGCACGAGGAGTGGTTGACCGTGGTTCATGGTAACGATGGTGATTTTGGTGATCGTGGTTGACCGTGGATGATGGTGATGATGGTGATGATGGTGAACGAGGAGTGGTTGACCGTGGTTGATGGTGACGATGGTGATTTTGGTGATGATGGTTGACCGTGGATGATGGTGATGATGGTGGTGATGGTGCACGAGGAGTGGTTGACCGTGGTTGATGGTGACGATGGTGATTTTGGTGATCGTGGTTGACCGTGGATGATGGTGATGATGGTGGTGATGGTGAACGAGGAGTGGTTGGCCGCGGTCCCTTACTTCGTGAATCTTCCCGCCGCCAACTTCCCTCTCCCACCCCGCTTCGCGCCGGACCTTCGCCTCGGTTAGGTGAGAGTTTGGAGTTTAACAATTCTTTGTTAAATTTAAATTAAAACAAAATTTAAAAAAACTTCACCGAGCGTCGCCTTGTTTACACGAGCGCGCGTAAACATTTGTGTCGTTATTTTGGCGTCACCGTTGGACGTTTTAAAAATAACGACGAGTTGTTTTGGGTTGTTATAGGCGCAGTGGGTACAGTGCGGTAGGCCTCTGTGGTTGACTAGGCCGCCAATGATTCAAGTTAATTGACGATTAGTGAGCAAATATTTACATGTTTAGAATGCCGCGCCGCGTTCAATCAATCCAGCAGTGGACCGGCCGTGGACTATGATCGTGGTTCATTATATAAAAGTTCAATGTCAATCGCGAACCCCGTTGATTGTTGTGCGCGTTTGAAATGACGCAATGCGACTTTGCCAAATCCGCGTCGTCTGCCTAAGTAACTTTATCGACCTTCGTGAAAGTTGGTTCCGCAGTGTCAGCATCGACAATTGCCGACGGCAAGTTTATTGGGTTCTTTTGTTTGTTTGTTCGCGCAAGACGCAACTGGGCAAGTTGATCGAGCTTTAGCGGCGAGTGATAACCCGAATCTAGCCCTGGCAAACCTCTCCCTATCATCGACCCGTGGTGAAGTACGGGTCGATAAATCATCACCACCAGAATCGGAACACCTTTACGCAGCAGTTGATTTGATGCAGGGCTAAAAAAAAACCAAAACCGATTATAATAACGTGAAACCGCAGAGTTGTTCCATTAGCGCACACGGCACGCGCGGCGTTCACTTCCGTCTCCGCAAGAAGAAAAAGCAGAACCCAGCTGCTATGAGCTCACTCAAGTTAGAAACACGATTTGTGTTGCCAGGGTCCAAGATATTCCCACGTCTCAGTACCCGACAAATACGAGCTTAGAAGACACTTTTGCAGTGACGGACAAGCATCTTGTAATTGTTGTTGCGGGGACCGTTAAAGTCAGGCGGCCGCGGGGCGAATTAAATGAAGCTTTGGGGGGTCCCCCGCCTGTATTTAAATGAACAGAGTATAACGTGTTTTGTTTTATTGCTACTAATCACTCCAGTTCAAACAACATTTATCTGCCGCTGCCATAAGTAAATCGTGCAAGGCATTCAGCACTTTAAAAATATATATTATTTCTATATTTCTGCAAACTGTGCGCAGTGTACGCAGTATAGTCTTTCAATTGTTGATCGTGTTGTCTCCTTACCATTGTAACCCTGGATTCTCCTGGGCTGTCCACAGCTGGGCATGCATCACCGATGTGCCCCTATAATGGTTGACGTACAGTCCCGTTGTCTATCCACTGCTGGATGAGGGGGTCCTATTTCATTCATTCATTCATGCGGGGTCGTTTGGGTTGTGTGACCGTGCATTCACTTCGCAAGTCTGGCTTGGTGAAGGCGGGGAGCCTGGTGGCACAGTAAAACGAAACGCCGTATATGTCTGCATCTGCCCGCTTTGTCGTCACCGCAGCCTGTTCACGCCTGTTACACGCATCGTGGTCGTCTCGGGGCTATTCGGGCTCCTCGCAACCCTTCTTCGCGTAAGCCGAGGACCTGACGAGATAGGTCACATTGCGGGTGATTTGGCCATAGAGCCGGGAATGATTCCGAGGACCCATGTTACGCTCGAGACTCTGTACCTGGCCACGGCTCGTAGATGATCCCAAATACGAAGGGGAATTCATCCACGTCTACCATGGTTTTTTTAAAGCCTGTATTAAAGGCCTGTCGTGGGCTGATAAATGACGCAGTAT
The DNA here is from genome assembly GCF_048934315.1 of Petromyzon marinus. Lineage (NCBI taxonomy): Eukaryota > Metazoa > Chordata > Hyperoartia > Petromyzontiformes > Petromyzontidae > Petromyzon > Petromyzon marinus. The sequence goes on along the minus strand of NC_133710.1, from coordinate 5,823,087 downwards.
TGTAATCGCTGACACTCTGTAGACATTCTCTACGCACACGTATTATGTGTCATTTTATATTTAAACACTGGTCTCTTTTTGGCTGCAAACACGACTATTATTTTTCTTGACGCGTGGGAACAGCCGAATGATGAGCCGTTCTCTCTGTCACTGACTTAATGTCCGGTAATTGTCCGCGTACGTTTTTTTTTTTTTAGAAAGTGTCGACCCATTGAGCGCGTTTTGCAACAACAACAAAAAGAGCTACCGCGTGATAACAGCCTCAACGGCGGCGTTAATACGCGAAATTTGTCGTCCCGAACCGATGACGTGAGATAGAGAGCCAAAGAATGCACGCCCGGTACGCGTGTCACCACCACGTTCAGCAACAACGGTCGTTAACATAATTGCCACGTGCGGCTCGGGATAGGTGGTGGTGGTGGTGGTGGGGGGTTAAAGTCAGACATACCTAGCCGGCGCCAGAACAGATTTCCCTGGTTCGAGTCCAGGTTTCAGCAGCCCGTGATTAAGCCGGGATCTCGGGATTAGCCAGGTTGATGGTCTTATCCCAGGTCCGCCAATCGCAGCATTGGGCATTGACACCCATAGACTTATTCTTGGTTCTTTCGGTAAAGTCACGTAGAAGGGAAACAATAAAATAATAAAAATATAAAACAATATTGTTTCCCTTCTACGTGACTTCACCGAAAGAACCAAGAATATGAATCTCTGCAGTCACGAAAGCTTTAAATCAAAACCCATAGACTTACATAAGAGACTCGTGGCACTTGTACAGAGACCCATGGTCATGTGTTTTACCAATTGAGTAATTTGCAAGGTTTTTTTTCATTTTGCAGATTTGATAAAGTCAAAGGGATCATGAACATCCACTGTGAAGCGGATTGCGAGTATTTTATGTTTTAAGAGTGAAATTGATACCCTGCCTAAATGAGCATTGAGGTAGTGTCCAACTCCTACTTTCAGCCCAGACCCGGTGGTTGAAATTTCCAAATTCCCATGGTGGGGGTGAATTAATGTATAGGACAACCACTGTTGACTTACCCACCAAGAGGTACGCATTTTATCAACCCCGGACGGATGGTGTGAGTTAGCACCCCAACCAGGAATCGAACTCGCAAACTTCCGATTGCGAGCTGCTCACTCTACTGCACGGCAGCCACGTGGTCGGCCATAACCACGTTACATATCATCCTGCAACCTTGTCCCAGATCATCTCTGTTCTTCGACACGACCGTGTTTCAAGGATGAGACACTGAATGTCAAAACCAGTCCCGATTTGGTTTGCACTGAACCAGTCCTGTTTGAAAGTATGTGTGCTTCTCAGAAGCCTGTGGCATCAGTGGGTTGTGTAAAATACTTGTGGGGTTTTATTTATTTTACACGGAGAGACGGATATGTGCGAATTGAGATATTGTCTGCTTATCTTTTTTTTTTTAGTTATCTATGTTATTCGTCAACCACCCAACCAGTATTTCAACTTCGCAACACAAGCCACCTGGCCGGTTACTACACCCGGAATTACTAACCAGGGCGGCTGCGGGTTTCGAAGCTCAGGTGGCAACACGCGCTATTGGCTATGGCCACGTCAGCGCCCCTGGGTGCTTGCGACTGCTGGGGGCTGTCGGTCGCTTAGCAGTGAGCCCCCTCGATGGGTTGAACGATCGGTGAGGGCGGCAGATGACGGAACAGCTGACGCGTGCTTTACGAGCGCGGCCCGTGGTGGAGGAGGCTCGTTGCACTGTTTGGCGTTTTCCAGAAAGCGTCGATTCCTTTTTTTTGTTGTTTTGGTTTGCCCAACACGTTTTGTGTTTCCAAATCTGCAACCGGTTCCCTTGGGTCCCTTGGGTCCCTCTGTGCTTTGTGTCGAGTTTCGACAAAGTTGGCCAGATCCCTGCGGTGTGGGGGAGAGCGGGAGATAGAGAGGACTGCTGTTGATTGTGTTGAGTGTCTTTCACTACAGCCTTATCAGCTTCTTTATGTGCACGGCATATGACAAATTTTAAGCGTTGCGGAAGAGAAATGCGTTCGGCTGGTTTTAAGGAAGGCGTGTGACGTTTAAGATTGTTTTTGCAATTACACAGCAGAAAGTATTCACTCTTGCGAGTTGGTGGTCTAAACCAAGCGTGCGTGCACGATACACGCAGTATGTGGTGGGCTCGCCGCAGTTAGTCGATCGACAGGTCGTGTGTGGGTAATCCCACCTGTCCCAAGACATCTGACCAGCGTGGAAGAGTAGGTGGATGCACTTCAGCCAGCAGTGGCGTTAGCGAGCAATTACAGGGCTGCATCTTTGCCTTGGCATTGATGTCACGTGACATGCAAGGCATTTTGGGTGACCGATTCCGTGATCACAATCCTGCTTTGTGCTGTCTAGAAATCACCGCTTACGTATTTTATGACTTAGATTATATACTTTGCAGCCTACACGGATATTTTTTTTGTTCAACATGATGTTTCTCTCGTTTGTGGGAAAGCATTCGAAATTTGTTCAGACTGCACTTGATAACAAACCAATAACATTTTTTTGGGAAAAGTTACATTACATTTATAAAGTTTGGTCTTTTTTGAATTCCAGCCAGTCTCAACCCACCAATTTTGATAGAAGGCCTCACCACTACCATGTTGGTTTACCACGCTGGTCAGCGCTGCTTGGGTCAAAGGATAGGACCGAGGCCCAAGGACCGGTTCTGACGTCACTCGCAACCGCCGATATGCGGTAGCCCCGTCTGAGAATCGAACTGAGGTCGCCGCGTTCACACCGCGGCACGCTGACCACTTGACCACCGCTGCTGCAACCCCCTTCGCTGTATCTGCTGCTCGTATTTTATCCGACGCGCGTTTCTGTCGCTTCGCCACCTCACCGTCGGAGTTTTAACTCCGCTCTGTTCTCTTTGCGCAGCGTTTGTTGTTGTTGTTGTTCTGCTAATGCCCGGCCTCGCTAATAGAAATACGATTAGTCAAGCGGAAAATTGGTTTAAAGCAATGGGGGAGGGGGTTAGATTAGCAACGATGCTGTTCCCCTTTGTATTAGCACACACAGCAGCGCACGTCGCAACAAAACAAAGCCCGACTCGCCAACACAAATGTTTAGTATGGCCCTAACCAGCATAGTGTTTGGACTCTGGCTGCTTTACAATTTGGACTTTTAACTCGCTTGTGGCTTTTTTTTTTTGGAATGGTCTTCGGCGTGGAATTCGGCCTATTGATTGCGACGGAGGCGGGTTGGATGTAAGCGCTGGTTTGGGCTCGTGCGAATCATTCCGAGTCGTACCCTTGCTACGGTGTACGCTTGGGAAAATTGTTGCGCGTAGGTTCGACTTCGTCAGAAATGTCACCGCCGCATCTGGAGACCGGTTCTCCCCGCGATCGAGGGCTCAGTTCGAGGGAGACGGCTGCCGCTTTGTGGACGCGTCGCCCCCGTCTTGATGCGCAAACTCGAGAAAATCGGGCACTTTGGTTCGCGGTTCGACGTGGAAAGTGGACCGCGACCCTCATAGGAATGGCACCTGCCCCCCGTGCTCTCCCATGTGATTCCGTGGATCAAGCAAATCACTCGAGACACCGGTGTACGGCAGCAAGAACAGTTTACGCGCCTGCTGTCGCAAGAGATCACACGTTTGACGCAACGGTCCTCCGCTGACTGTTGCGTGACGAACTAATTGAATTGTGGGTTCGGTCTGAGTCGGCCTTCGCCCTGGCTGCAACGTTGAGCCGCGCTGGGCCAGCCGCCCCTTTGTCTACCCGGCGGCGTGAATGCGTATGGCGCAGTCGGGCGATCAGTCGGCAGGCCATCCGTGTGTGGTGGGCATCATTATTATTGCACGTGATGGCAGCAGCATTGTGGTTCAGAAGGTCGATGCCAATGACGAGGGTCTGTTTGCTGCTGGACGCCGATGAGAGGGCTTTAGCAGCTATAGAGAGTTTGCGTGGTGCTGCTGTTCCTCCTCCGTTCAAGGAGCGCAGACCACAGTGGTGTTTACGGTGTGGGCCATAGTTTCGGTTTTATGGGCACAGTCACACTACTGTAACTTGTGTCTTTAATTTTACACTCATGAAGGAAATGTAGACGTCAGCCTGATGATGCTCTGATGCTGTTCATTTGTTACACCGGTGTTTTGGTGGGTTAAAGTGTGGGTACTCCCACACCTTGCAAGACATCTGGCTGGCGTGGAAGAATAGGTGACGTTCTCGAGAGGAGCTTTCTGGAGCTGCCTGTGGTGGAGGCCCTTCTGCTAGCAGTGCCATGAGCAAGCAATTGCGGGGCTGCACCTTTACTGGTTTCGATTATTTGCTCACTGCTATAAATTCCCACGTGATGATAAGCCACTTCGTTCAGCTATCCATTTGTGATGGCCAGGTCGCTTCTGAGAAAAAAGCTAAAAAGCTCAGTGGGCATTACCTGGTAAAATAAACAAAAAAAATAGTATCGTATCCTTTGAGTTAGGATGAGGTTAAACGTTTAATGGTAAGAGATAACTTTGGAAACACATTTTTGGAGTAGATTGGGTTTATGTTAGGCTTGGGGCTTAGTCAGACACACTTTAATGCCTGGAGTAAATTATTTATCGATCAAATCGATACTTAGGCTGAAGGTACATGCATGCGCCAAGGTTGGCAAGACGTTAACTCCCTCATCTGGTATGGAGGAGGCCGTGGGTTCGATCCCGACCCTGACGCCTGCTGCTGTATATGTGGAGTTTGCGTGTCTCTCTCTCCCCGTGGTCACGTGGATTTTTCTCCAGGTCCTTGCGTTTTTCTCTCCACATTTAGAATCGCCATCGTGTGTTTTGAGTATTTGGCTCCTATAAATTTCCACACGATGATGATAAGCCACTTTCTTGAGCTATCCATTTGTGATAACCAGGTTGCTTCTGAAAAATCTACATAGCTCAAGATATAGTTTTTTATTGAATCGTGTGTTCCGTGGGGGTAATCTCTTATTTACATTTTGTGTAAAGTCGCACGCAAACGAGGCACACGCGTTCCCTTGCAGCCGGACGAAGCGAACAAAAACTGTGGAACCCGAGACAAAAAATTAAATACAAACGTGGCGGTGGAAACTGGACGAAAAGGGATCGATTCTCCAATGGGATCATGACCCCTCAATTGTGCCAAATCTTTTGAATCGCTGAGAGGGGCGGAATTGGTAAATGGCTCTTTTGTTTCTTCTTGCGATAGCGGTCGAAAGACATTTTGTTCAGATTTGGTTTTGTTTAGTGTCGGGGCGGGTTTTAATTCAAACGCATCTCTTTTGTAAGCTTTACATTTCAAAGCGTTTTGTGTACATTTGGTTCTGGTTAGTGTTAGGGCGAGCGCTTATGCCAAACACATTTCTTGCAAACACTTAAGTCTCAAAGCAATTTTGTTTAGAGTTTGAAATCGCATTCCATCCGACCGTTGTGTTGCAGATCGCCGGTTGCGTGTGCGAGTCGCCCGCGCCTTTTGCGTTATTCATCAAAGATGTGTGGCGGCGGGGGGAGAGCGGTGACGTGGCAGCGGACCGCACCACGCTGCAGACCCCTCCCCCCCCCCTGCAGCTTGAGTTCGATTCCCGCTCAAGGCCAACGTCGCCAGGGAATATCGGAAAAACGGACCCTGGGCCTCGGACGGTTTGACTTGGCGTCGAATAACTTCCGACACTGCGCGGGAAGACAAAGGCAGCCAGAGACGGTGCTGGCCACACCCAATCCCCTCGCGTGGTCCACACTCCGGCCTTTTAATAGGTGCACTCGTCCCAGCAGTCTGCGTAGGCTATATACGTTGGGGGTATCTTTGCGTGCGTGCGCGTGGTGTGTGTTTTATTCATCACTGTGCCCCTCCACAGCTCCACCAGCCTCGTGGCGCTGCCGAAAACTTTGTTGAGAAGCCCTTCAGCCCATTTCGATGTGTTGGGGGCCAAGGGGCGCGCACGGTTTCACAAAACTAGATTGTATTATTTTATCCGACGGTCAAACAATAAAATAAACAAAATGAAGAGTCGTTGCCCGTGTGGCCTCTTCCTCGGGCACCTTATCCTGCGTAGGGTTACTGCTTCGGTGAACGCTTGCAATGAATAGCAGAGGTCACGAGAGTTCCAGGAATTTTATTGTCACTCGCAGGAAGGAAAGAATTAGATTTTTTTTTAAACGTCTCTACGGTCGGTCGACTGTGAACCCCTCCCCCCCCCCCCCAGAGTGATTTGTCGAAACCGATGCAGTGTTTGCTTTGCGTTAGTCTTAACCACGGGCCACCGTACCTTCCACCGATGCTGCATGCTGCCCAAGCCCACTCGACCAGCGAGCCCGACTCTGCTGATGCGACGCTGAATGTTGAAACCGGGCTAGGTTTTTGCTTGTGTCAAGCAAGTGCTGCTGAAATTATACATCCCCTCAAGTCCACCCTCCCACCATGCCACCCTACCGCTCTGCCGCCCTGCCACTGGACCGCCCTGCCAACCTGGGTTCCTGCCACCCTGCCACCCTGCCACTTGACCTTCCTGCTGCCCTGCCGTTCTGCCGCCCTGCCACTTGACCATCCTGCCAACCTGTGGCCCTGCCACCCTGCGGCCCTACCACTTGACCGCCCTGCCAACCTGCGGCCCTGCCAGCTTGCCACCCTGCCACTTGACCGCCCTGCCGTTCTGCCGCCCTGCCACTTGACCGCCCAGCCAACCTGCGGCCCTGCCAATCTGCTATACTACCACCCAGCCGCCCTGCTAACCTGTCACCCTGCCACCCAAACAAACGCTGTCACTTCGTGCATAGACACTTTGCGTTTTCCCCTTTGCACGCCAAGTCATTTCAAACCCTCAGCTGATGTCGTTATTTCAACGCTCGCCCTCGTGTGCAGGAGAGATTTTCGAGATTTGCAGTGAGCCCTCCTTGTGCGACAAAATCCCATCAGTCACCACGGCCTTCTGGGAGCGCGCGGCCTTCTGGGAGCGCGCAACCTCAGCAGCATTGGTTTAACACTCGCAAAACTCTGGCCTGCTTTCAACATACGGGATCTCACTGGCAGTCAAGCTTGCTTGATCCAATGCTGGTGAACTGCCAGATGTTTATAGGCATCTGTGTGCGTGTGTGCACGCGCGAGTGAGGTCGTGATAACCTGGTCCCTTATCTGATTGCTGGGCACGGCCTAGGATACATTCCCCCCCCCTATCCTCCTCCCAACCTCTTGTCTCAGGAAGCTCGACATTCCTCAAGCGCACGGAAAGTCTCTTTTAAAAAAAGATCCCGACCTATAAACGGAACGGGCAGGAATTTAAAACTCTGTCTTGCGTTCCCCGGCTGCCGCTTAGGGCGGCCCCATACTGAGTGCCGCCGTTTATTTTTTTTGGTGGGGGGATGGTGGTGGGGGTTTGAGGGGGCAGGGGGGGGGGCGAGGTGAGGGAGTGAGTGGGAGGGGGGCGTGGTGTGAAATGTGCTGACAGCCTCTCGTTGGCTGGCTGGCTGGCAGGCCCGTCGTGTTTTGGACCGCGGAGTTATCTGGCGAATGCGCGAAAACTCTTGCAGAGTTTTAAAACGCGGCCGGTTGTGGCGGTGTTTTTTTTTTACTTTTTTTTTACCGCCGCCAGTTCCTGTTGATCGGGCGTCAAAAAACTTCGATGGCGAATGTTCTTCCGTGAGCTCCCACCCTCGCTCACCGTCGTGTGTACATGTCACGGACTTAGCCGCGATCGAGATAATCACGGCTCTTGTCGTTTGATTAAGACGTTGCCGGTTAACCGGGACGGCAGCTTCTGATCAGATGGCGGGCGGACGTCACGTGGCCATCCATAGGTTGTGCGCTCCAGAGACCAGTCGCTGTTCATCGAGCATGCTTTCAAGCAAACTCTTAAACAGAATATTTATTTGTACTGGAGGAATCCGATGAGCTGTAAAGCTCTTTTCCACAGATGTCCAGTAGGGGAGAGTGGTTAACAACGTTACAAAAACAAAGAAGACAAAAACAGGAGTGCAAAGTATGGAAATTGTAAATTAATCACTTAAAAAATATATATATACAAATAAAACCAAACTAATTTTTTATCTGACCAGGTAAAACCCCACTGAGCGATAAGCTTTTTTTTCATAAGAGACCTGTCCACAAACAATAGCTCAACAAAGTGGCTCATCATATGGAAATGTATGGCAGCAAACACCGACTCCCGTCACTCTACCGCATTGCCGTACCAGGTCACCGCAACAGCGGGCGGCAAAGGCGTCGCCGTTGACTCTTGCCGTTGGCGATGGCCTGAAAATTGCCTCGCCTGGCGCCCGCACCGCCCCCGTCCCAGTTTTGATCCGAGCACCGTTGCGATTTCGTGCGAGCAGCAGGGTCCCGCTGCGACGTTGCTGCTGGTGGTGTCGTCCGGTGGTGTCCGTTCGTCTCCTCCGCTCGACCGCCCCCCCGACCGACCGACCGACCGACCCACCCCGCCAGCACTCCCGGCCGGCGCTACGAGACGGAGGAGCGGGCCGAAGAGGAGGAGGAGGAGGAGGCGGCGGCAGGATGTGGGAGACGCTCCAGGGCTGGCTGCAGTACTGCGTGGAGTGGGCCGCCAAGGACCCGTACGGCTTCCTGTCGACGGTACTGCTGGCGCTGTCGCCCTTCTTCCTGGCCAGCGCCGCCCTCTCCTGGAAGCTCGCCAAGGCCATCGAGGCGCGCGACCGCGACGCCAAGAAGAAGGCCAAGCGGCAGGAGAACGTGTTGCGCTCGCGCAACAAGGGACGCAAGGCCGAATAGGCCCCGCGCCCCCAGCGGCCTCTGTGGCGGCCACGGGAGGTCTCCGGTGTTGGCCGCTGGGTGCGGCCTCACGGTGGCGAGCTACCGGCGATAGTGTAGCGGCGGCGTCCGTGGCTTCCGCCTAACCTTCACCGGTCTTCCTGTGCCGCCGCCGCCGCCGTTGTTGTCACCACGTTGTTGTCACCACGTTGTTGTTGTCACCACGTTGTTGTTGTTGTCACCACGTTGTTGTTGTTGTCACCACGTTGTTGTTGTCACGTTACTTGGCGACGTACGGCGATGTTCGCCGTAAGGCGGCGATGGCGACGTAGGCGGCGGTGTTGGCAGAGGGATGGTGACGGTGGTAGTTTAGCGGGGGTGGGGGGGTGTCAGAGTGTGCGTGGAGGAACGCGGATCGGCCACGATGTGTGTCTCGACGAAGAATAATGAGGGTGTGTTAGGCGGTTCCGACAAAAATTATGGGGGGAGGGAAGTAATTTTCTTAATGAAATAAATCTTGAGTAAGCCCAATAACCCGGGACCAAGCCCTGGATCGAGTTGTCATCGTGGCCACGGCTTTTGATGACACCATCACCACCACCACCATCACCACCACCACCACCGCACCTCATCGCCAACGCGTTCTCTCCCCTCCACCAGATCCCGCAGCTGCTGCAAAGTCGACTCACAGCCACCTGAAAGGTCTGCCTTTAGAGTCTCGTTCCACTGTCTGGCATTAGACTCACACAAAGACCCATAGACTCATCACACACAGACCCATAGACTCATCGCACACAGACCCATAGACTCATCACACAGAGACCCATAGGCTCACGCAGAGACCCGTAGACTCGCACAGAGACTCATAGACTCATGCAGAGACCCATAGACTCACGCAGAGACCCAGGACACACACAGAGACTGGAAATCTGTGAAAAAGATTTTAATTCTGAGACCCATAGACTCAAACAGAGACCCATAGACTCACACGGAGACTCATATATTCACACAGAGACCCGTAGACTCACACAGAGGCTGGACATCTGTGAAAAAGAGCTTCATAGCTCATCAGATTTCTCCAGCAAAATAAAGATTTTGATTCTGAGACCCATAGACTCAGAGGGGCACACAGTTGTGCCCTGACCAGTCTCCCACCATCTGCTCTTTGACCTTCTCTTCCCCTTGGTCGCTGGACTCGTGAAAGGCCGCCACCCCAATGCCTGTCTGGGCAATCGGCCCTCGCGCCCCCACCCTGCACGCTCGCCCCACCCAGCGCCGCCGTTTCTGCCTCACCCTAGGACCACCACTGGAGCCAATAAAACAACAAAAATGAAGATTTCTTTTTTGTTTAAGACCTGCCTGTCGACGACAGACTTTCTTTTGCGATACGTGTACATTGCGAAAAGAGGATGATCAACCCGCTTCGTACGCTGCTCCCTGAAAAGAGGATGATCAACCCGCTTCGTACGCTGCAAAGAAATCTCCACACGGCGGCAGCGGCAGCAGCAGCAGCACTCATTCTCACCTCTGTACATTACCCCTCCCCCCCCCCCCCTCGATGGCACGAGAAGCTTGCGCCACCGCGTCAATTTGTCAATGAAAAAATGAACGGGGCAACCGCGGCGGCGAGGAGACGTGTCCTCTCCCTCGCCTGTTAACGCAGGAGAGTCGTGGGTGTCGCTCCCGTACCCTGACGATGCCTGCTGTTGCATATTTGGAGTCGGCGTGTTCTGTCTCTTTGCCTGTGGCGGTCACGTGGATCGTTCATCCTGGTTCCTGCGGTTTTGCCCCCCCCCCCCCACTCCGCCCTCCCTCCACATTTAGAATGAACACACGTTTAGATAATTGGGCTCGCCAGTATAAATTCCCACGTGTGATGATGATGATGATACCAGCCACTTCGCCGATGAGCTTTCGTTGTGTGTGGCCAGGTCGCCTCTGAAAAGTGGATATCTCGTAGAGGTTTAACCTGCTAAATAATGTTTTTAGTTTCTAGATTCATTATTATTCTCGCGATGCGCGCATAGGATCACACTTGCGAGAGTCGGATCGTCTTCAGTTTATGCAAACGGTAAACTTTTATTTTAAATAGCGGCTCCTGAATGCAAGCCCGCAAGCCCAAAACGCCAAGAGGGAATCACAGAGTGAGGCAGTGCGTGGGAAGCAGAAAGAGAAGTAGTGTTGGGACCTGCAAGTGTGGTGAGTTGGTGAGTGGGTGAGGGTGGTGTTGTGATCTGCAAGTGTGGTGAGTGGGTGAGGGTGGTGTTGTGACCTGCAAGTGTGGTGAGTTGGTGAGTGGGTGGATGAGTGAGTGGGTGAGTTGAGGTGAGGGTGGTGTTGTGACCTGCAAGTGTGGTGAGTTGGTGAGTGGGTGGATGAGTGAGTGGATGAGTTGAGGTGAGGGTGGTGTTGTGACCTGCAAGTGTGGCGAGTTGGTGAGTGGGTGGATGAGTGAGTGGGTGAGTTGAGGTGAGGGTGGTGTTGTGACCTACAAGTGTGGCGAGTTGGTGAGTGGGTGGATGAGTGAGTGGGTGAGTTGAGGTGAGGGTGGTGTTGTGACCTGCAAGTGTGGTGAGTTGGTGAGTGGGTGGATGAGTGAGTGGGTGAGTTGAGGTGAGGGTGGTGTTGTGACTTGCAAGTGTGGTGAGTTGGTGAGTGGGTGGATGAGTGAGTGGGTGAGTTGAGGTGAGGGTGGTGTTGTGACCTGCAAGTGTGGCGAGTTGGTGAGTGGGTGGATGAGTGAGTGGGTGAGTTGAGGTGAGGGTGGTGTTGTGACCTGCAAGTGTGGCGAGTTGGTGAGTGGGTGTATGAGTGAGTGGGTGAGTTGAGGTGAGGGTGGTGTTGTGACCTGCAAGTGTGGCGAGTTGGTGAGTGGGTGAGTTGAGGTGAGGGTGGTGTTGTGATCTGCAGTGTGGTGGTTGATCACGGTGCGGAGGATGAGCTGAAACGGCCAGTGTCCTGGAGACCAAATCCTCACCGTGGGTGGAGGAATCCGTGAGCGAAGTTCTTGTACCGTAACCATGGTAGGTGACCAGACTGGAAGTAAGTCGGTGCTGGAGCGTCATTCAACCTGAATCGGTTTTTTTTCTCGGCTAATGGAACAAACCGAACCCTGCAAAGGAGATATAAATGACAGCAAGAACAATACAAATGAGGTGGTCAAAATGAGACAGCATCGAAACTCCGATCCTGAATCTTGACGATTAGAATCACTGTGGGAGGGATGTGAAATGTCTCGTGGTGTCTGCTCTTGTGCATGACTTCTCCGGTTTTCTACCAGCACCACATTTATGAATGAAACTGGCCAAACATCTCAATGCAGGATGATTGAAAGCTAAGCAGGGGTGTGAACCTGGTTGGTTACAGCGTGGATGAGAGACTCCTGTGTGTGAATGGCAGATATCAAGGTAGGTTTGATTTAATCTAGATTTGAAGTTTTCGTGACTGCAGGGATCCATAATCTTTGGTTCTTTCGGTAAAGTCACGTGGTAGGTGTAAATAAATTAAATCACGACGTTTTGGGCGCAACACAAGCTGTCCGTCATCAGGTGGGACAACCAGGTTTGATTTGTAAGGTGCCCATGAGATAGCTGTAGGGCGGATGGATTCTAGAATCATGAGGTTAACAAAATGTAATGGTATCGCCGAGTGGCGGCGAATTATTAAATAGCAAAAAAATTTAGTAATTCGATTTGTAATTCGTTTTTGTTGTTGCCGGTAACGATCCGGAAAAATTTGTGTCGTAAGACCCTCCACCGCGCGACACGGCCCAGCGAATAATATTTGCCGCGCTGTGCACACGCGTTTTGCGACGCACACCGATGATTGCCGTGGTCAGCTCGCTCACCGGCGAGTCTGCAGAACGGCTCGCACACCCAGAGTTCGAAGTGGTTCGATGTGCAACGATGTTTGCGTGGACGCTGCCTCGAGCATCCTCAGGAAAGTCGGCATGTACGCGGTCACTTGTGTGGCTATGGCAGGGGTCATGGAGGCTCTTCAAGACACAATTATGGCCATGCCGTTCCGTGGCCAAAACCAAGACGTAATTTTTTTTATACTGCGGAAAATTACGCGTGAAGTCAATCCCCGAGTCCTTGGCCCGCGTGAGCCCGAGTTCGAACCCAGGGCACGCGCGGCGTCATGCAACCTGTTTTCTCTCATTCGTTGGATTCTAACGGTTTGGAAGCCGTGCCGAAATCAGGGATCGTGAACTCCAGAAATTGCGCGACACATGCACAGACAGACAGACTGACGCACGCATGCATGCGCACTTTGTCTCAACCCGACCCCGCTCACCTCGTAATCATCGACTATTGATTCCAGTCCAATTCTACTCGTCGACGAAGGTGAGCGGCTAGTCTGGTGGGAAAAAGATACACCGTGCTGAGCTGTCTGATGGACTTGAGTTGGCTGGAGCTGTGTTCTGTATCGGCTGGAGCTGTGTTCTGTGTTGCCTGGGGCTGTGTTCTGTGTTGGCTGGAACTGTGTTCTGTGTTGGCTGGAGCTGTGTCGGCTGGAGCTGTGTCCTGTGTTGGCTGGAGCTGTGTCCTGTGTCGGCTGGAGCTGTGTTCTGTGTTACCTGGAGCTGTGTTCTGTGTTACCTGGAGCTGTGTTCTGTGTTGGCTGGAGCTGTGTTCTGTGTTGGCTGGAGCTGTGTTCTGTATTGGCTGGGGCTGTGTTCTGTGTTACCTGGAGCTGTGTTCTGTGTCGGCTGGAGCTGTGTTCTGTGTTGGCTGGAGCTGTGTTCTGTGTTACCTAGAGCTGTGTTCTGTGTTGGCTGGAGCTGTGTTCTGTGTTACCTGGAGCTGTGTTCTGTGTTGGCTGGAGCTGTGTTCTGTGTTGGCTGGAGCTGTGTTCTGTATTGGCTGGGGCTGTGTTCTGTGTTACCTGGAGCTGTGTTCTGTGTCGGCTGGAGCTGTGTTCTGTGTTACCTGGAGCTGTGTTCTGTGTTACCTGGAGCTGTGTTCTGTGTTGGCTGGAGCTGTGTTCTGTGTTGGCTGGAGCTGTGTTCTGTATTGGCTGGGGCTGTGTTCTGTTTTACCTGGAGCTGTATTCTGTGTTGGCTGGAGCTGTGTTCTGTGTTACCTGGAGCTGTGTTCTGTGTTGGCTGGAGCTGTGTCCTGTGTCGGCTGGAGCTGTGTTCTGTGTTACCTGGAGCTGTGTTCTGTGTTACCTGGAGCTGTGTTCTGTGTTGGCTGGAGCTGTGTTCTGTGTTGGCTGGAGCTGTGTTCTGTGTTGGCTGGAGCTGTGTTCTGTGTTGGCTGGAGCTGTGTTCTGTGTCGGCTGGCGCTGTGTTCTGTATCGGCTGGGGCTGTGTTCTGTATTGCCTGGAGCTGTGTTCTGTGTTGGCTGGAGCTGTGTTCTGTGTTGGCTGGAGCTGTGTTCTGTGTTACCTGGAGCTGTGTTCTGTATGGCCTGGAGCTGTGTTCTGTGTTGGCTGGAGCTGTGTTCTGTGTTGGCTGGAACTGTGTTCTGTGTTACCTGCAGCTGTGTTCTGTGTTGGCTGGAGCTGTGTTCTGTGTTGGCTGGAGCTGTGTTCTGTGTTGGCTGGAACTGTGTTCTGTGTTACCTGCAGCTGTGTTCTGTGTTGGCTGGAGCTGTGTTCTGTTTTACCTGGAGCTGTGTTCTGTGTTGGCTGGAGCTGTGTTATGTGTTGGCTGGAACTGTGTTCTGTGTTACCTGGAGCTGTGTTCTGTGTTGGCTGGGGCTGTGTTCTGTGTTGGCTGGGGCTGTGTTCTGTTTTACCTGGAGCTGTGTTCTGTGTTGGCTGGAGCTGTGTTCTGTGTTACCTGGAACTGTGTTCTGTGTTGGCTGGAGCTGTGTTCTGTGTTGGCTGCAGCTGTGTTCTGTGTTGGCTGGAACTGTGTTCTGTGTTACCTGGAGCTGTGTTCTGTGTTGGCTGGAGCTGTGTTCTGTGTTGGCTGGAGCTGTGTTCTGTGTTGGCTGCAGCTGTGTTCTGTGTTGGCTGGAGCTGTGTTCTGTATTGCCTGGACCTGTGTTCTGTGTTGGCTGGAGCTGTGTTCTGTTTTACCTGGAGCTGTGTTCTGTATTGCCTGGAGCTGTGTTCTGTGTTGGCTGGAGCTGTGTTCTGTTTTACCTAGAGCTGTGTTCTGTATTGGCTGGAGCTGTGTTCTGTGTTGGCTGGAGCTGTGTTCTGTGTTGGCTGGAGCTGTGTTCTGTATGTAATGGATCTTGTTGTAACTGGAGCTATTGTTCTCTGTCGGCTGCAGCCGCCACGTGCTCGTTTTGTGCATGGAGCTCACCAGCAGCTGGCACGAGGAAACAGCTGCGACCACCAAACCAATGGGGGCACGGCAATTACAGCGAACCCTAAGAATCCCGAGCATGTGGGGAGCGGTGGTGCAGCGGTTAGCGCACTGCGCTACGAACACCCCCGCTCAGACCCGAGTTCGAATTGCGCTCACGGCCACCAAGTGACGATTATCCAAACCGGTTGTGCCCCCCCCTCTAGGTCGACTCAGCCTCAAAATTAGTGCCCCGGCGCGGTGTGTAAACATCGCCACTGTGGAGACAGAGGCGGTCCGGGCGCGGTGCTGGCCACCCACCACATAATGTGCCGTGCCGGCCTTAATAGGCGCTACTCGCTAACAGCACTTGCCCCAATAATCTGCTGAAGCTATACGGAGGATCTTTGTCTTTTTGTGTGTGTGCGTGCGCTATCAGAGTCTGCTCCAAGCTGCGCGTTCCCCCTTTTTTACAATTGCGGGTTTTGACATCACATTTCGTTATCCGCGCAGCTGGAGTCGGCCTCATGGCAATCGGTCCCGTGGGATATTGTTGTTGTTGTGTCGCCCTCCTTGTTAAACATACACCCGCACGTTTGATTCTCCCGCTCAATCAATGGAACGCGATCCCACCCGCGCGTTGCGTGTTGCCGTCTCTCCCCCCTTCCCTCCCTCCCTCCCTTACTACTTTTTATGCCTACAGGATAATAACAATAGCGATTAAAAACACGTCTTCAACGTTCGTAACAAAATCTACTTTTGCACGGTGCGATTTATGTTGATCGTCTTCGTTGTCATCAGTCATGGTCGATCCACTGCTGGCTGAAGGCTTCACCCCAGGCACCCACCGACACCACCTCCCATGCTGCTCCACCCTGCATCTGCACACGTACGCGATGGCCGTTTCGATTTTAGATAGTCCTACGACAATGCATTGCTCAGAATCTGAATATTTAATTATGCTGGAGGAATCCAATGAGCGAAAAAGCTCTTGTTCACAGATGTCCAAGCTGGCCCCAAAAGCCCAGGACACACAAGGGGATATTATATGGTAAAAACAAATAACAAGGTTATTGCATTTTTAACAAATGGACGTATGGGCTGTACACACCGGCGCGGCCTAACACAACGGCCGTCGTAGAACAGTCGAACGATGTCGCTGTTGCTCCTTGAGTGAGCTGCAGGACTCCTCCATCAGAAGTTGACACCTTTAGATTCAGACATCCGCAGCTGTCCCTGTTCGAACGTGGCGGCGGCGGTGGTGGTGGTGGCGGTGGTGGCGGCGGTGGTGGTGGTGGCGGTGGCGGCGGTGGTGGTGGCGGTGGTGACACCATCGCGAGTCGTCATCTTTTGATGCCACCGTCCGGCAAGAAACGCTTCTGGAAATGAATCGAGGAACCGTCCGACCCGTGTCTGGGGGGGCGCGAGGAGTCGAACGTTGCCCTTGGAACACGTAGCCAGACGATTGTCATCGAGCTCGGTGCTGCGGTACGGCAACAGACTGCGTGAAGCGTCTTCGTGTTCAGCCGCTCATATCACATGCCTGTCTTCCGACTGCTTTGACATCACGAGAGCTGATTTTGACGCACCGACACCACCCACCCACCACCATCTACCCACCCACCACCACCACCATTTACTCACCACCCACCCACCACCGTCCACCCAGCCATCCATCCACCCACCCACCACACACTACCCACCACCCACCCACCACCATCATTCACTCACCACCAACCCACCACCATCTACCCACCCTCTACCCACCCACCACCATTCACTCACCACCACCCACCACCCTCTACCCACCCACCACCACCATTTACTCACCACCCACCACCATCATTCACTCACCACCAATCTACCCAGTCACCCACCTACCACCATCTACCCACCCATCCACCACCATTCACTCACTACCAACCCATCCACCCACCCATCACCATCATCCACCCACCACCATCCACCCACCAACCCCGCAGGATTTTCTGACGTGGTTGCGAATCGCGGGAAATTAAATAATTATAGCGAAAATTTTAGATAAAAAATATATATACCGTGTACCACCGGTGTACTGACGTCCGTTAGTCAAGATATGAGAGGGAAGAGGGGTAGGCAAGGGAGGCCTTACTCCGTGGAGGATCCTGAGGGTGGTTGCCACCTTCAGGATCTGGTTACGCTCGGGTAATTGTATCCACGGAATGTTGAACTTCTTTCGCGCCGTACGTAGCCAACCGTGCCAATCGGAGGCGCGATCAGCACGGCTGCCACTTTGTGTGTCCAGCGACGTGAAGTACTGCGCAATCAACCCACCAATCACGACCGCGCACTGTGTGCGGAAGGGCCTCATCCAGCAGTGGATTGACAAAGGGGGGCCGTGGCTATTTTATTTTTACTGTTGCCATTGTGAGAGCATTCGGCCCAAAGGACGAGAGCGTTTTCACTCGTCGCACATGAATTTCGGTTGACGCGTCGAGCGGAAACGTGGGACGTTCGCGAAGACTCCACCAAACTTGTTTTTATTTATTTATTTACTTATTTGACCAGGTAGGGGCCCACCAAACTATGTAGCTCTTTTTCAGAAGCCACCTGGCTATGATGAGCTCAACGAAGTGGCTTATCACGTGGAGATTTATAGCAGGAGCCAAAATACTCGAAACGCGTGACGTGCATTCTTAATGTGGAGAGGGGGGGAAACCGGATGGCCCGGAGAAAAATCCATGCGGCCACGAGAAGAGAAAGAGAGACAAGCAAACTCCAAATATACAGCAGCAGCAGGCGTCAGGGTTGAGATAGACCCCACGGCCTCCCGTACACCAGGCGAGGTAGTTAACATCTCCTGGCCACCGTGACAATGGAACCAAGGCCACCATTCACCAACGCGCACTGACCAGCGTGGTGAAGTATGGTCAAACAACAATGATGTGGCTGTTTGCTCAGCTGTGAGTTGGGTTTCGCTGGCAGTGGCAGGTGAAGAGGTCGGTGCCACGATATACTTTATTTTTACAGACAGCGGCTGACGGCGAGACAAAAACAAAGATCCCCTATATAGCCTCAACAGATATTTTTGGGGGGGAAAGTGCTCTTCGTGGGGGTGGGTGGACAGCGCCACGCTCGGCCGCCTTTGTCTCCCCAATGGCGATGTTTACGCACCACACCAGGTACTCGTTTGAGGCTGAGTCGACCTACCGGAGGCCCAGGACCGGTTCAGATAATTAATCGTCACCGCTGTTGGCCGTGAGTGGGGAATCGAACTCGGGTCGCCGGGGTTCGTAGCGCATCGCTTGAAACTCAAGCGAGGCTTTGCTGGCTGGGGTTGAGCCGTGCCCCCGTCTTCTCGTGATCCTCCAACCCCAGCAGAGACCACACACACAGCGGACCGCGCCGTATCCCCTGGCACCGGGAATTACCCCCCCCCCCCATATCGCGGTGCATTATTCATGGCGCGATATTGGAAGAAAAAAACCGGAAGTAGCACAGATTTCGCTTCTTAGCGGCTCCTATTTAACGTCATACATATTTAAAAGGCGAAAGAATAAGACGCGCGAGAGAGAGAGAGGGGAGAGAGAGGAGAGAGAAAATATACAACGAGGTTGAGTGCGAACGGCCCCTCCGTGTACCCCACTGGAAATGCATCGTTTCGTGACCACGTGACTCCCTCCTGTGTGTGTCCGTCCGTGAGTGATGTGCCTCTTTTACAGGGGGGCGGTGGCAGTGCAGTAGTCCTAGTAATAAAAGCAATAAAAAATAAATAAATAATGATGTGGAGGGGGGGTGACTCCATCATCAGCCATGATCGATCCACTGTTGGATGAATGATTACACTCCACCACCACCACTCACCACCACTCACCACCACCACCCCCCAAAGCTGTCACCCAACTCTCGATCCTGTGATGTAATTAATAAGGATGGGGGGGGGGGCTAATCGGTGTAGGGGAGTGGTGGCGCAGCGGTTAGCGCGCTATACCGCGCTACGAACCCGGCGGCCCCAGTTCGATTCCCGTTCACGGCCACCAACATCCGTGATTGCGATCATCTGGACCGGTACTGGGTTTTTTTTCTAGGTCGACTCAGCCTCAAATGAGTCCACCTGGGGCGATGTGTAAACGCATCGCTGCGAGGGAGACAAAGGCGGCCGGGTGTGGTGTTGGCCACCCATCCCCTTTGTGTGAGGTTCCGGTCTTAATAGGTGCCCCAACAGTCTGCTAATGCTATGCGGGGGGGGGGGGGATATTTTCCTTTGCGGTCAGTCCCAAAGTTCAACATGTTTGAATGGTGCCCCGTACATTAATGATCATAAATAAATCAATGGCTTTTCTCTGGGAGATATGAATAATATAATAATTCGTAGAGTCTCAGGGAGGGAGAGAGGGGGGTGGAATCACCTCCATCGCCCCCCCCCCCCCGCACGCTCCGTCTCCCCTTGGATCCGTAACGAGCACATTCCATGGCTCCATCTCCACGCGAGTCGCCCTCTCTTACACATTCGCTCCCAATTTGGTAAATTTGCTCTCAACGGCCAGAATATAACGCACGCGGTAGATTTATGGTTTTTTTTTATTTCTGGAAGACCCGAAGTGGAATTTGCACAGCGCGCACAAGATGGATTCAGGAGTCACCACCGGTGGCAAGACCAAATCCAGTCCGGTCAAAAAGCTTTTGGATTTTCCCATCCGTGTTTTGATCGCTGCCCTTTGCTGATGCATGAAACATGAATAGCTACTGTGCGCACAATGATGCACCGCACGTGTACACAACCCAACGTTGAACAATGGATCATTTGTGAATTCCAGCTGAGGCTCGCCATGGTGGCGAAATGTTAACTACCTCTCATGGTATACAGGAGGTCGTGGGTTCGATCCCGACGCCTGCTGTATATTTGGAGTTTGCGTGCCTCTCTCTCCCCGTGGTCGCGTGAATTGTTCTCCGGGTCCTCCGGTTTTCCCCCTCCACATTTAGAATCAACGTCACGCGTTTGGAGTATTTGGCTGCTTATAAATGTCCACCCACCACCACCCACTACCCACCACCACCCACACGTGTTTACTCTTCCCAGGCGCGTCCGTGACATTTCCTCGCGAGCCACCCCGTGACCACCCCAGCGAACGTCAGCGAAGTGACAGCGAGAGACCGGAGACGCGGTCTGGTGTTACACGTGACGCAGCAGCCGAAGTGAGCTTTACCGCTCATCCGATTCCTTCAGTGTGAAATTTAAAAAAAAAAATATTCTTGAACCTGCCGGCTGTCAAAGCGGCCGCAAGAGGCTGACAAACGACGCAGCTTGCGGCCCCTTGGGAGTGCCAATGTCGAGCCACGGATAATGAAACTTTTTTTTTAAATTTAATAATGGTAATGAATTGAATCGTAAATTTGTTTTTATTCGTCAATCCAAGGGGGCATCGACGAGTCGTGTGACTCTCGTTCTGAAGAGGGCCCTGCCGCTGCTGCCACTGCATTTGTTTATTTATTTGTGAAGATGTCTTTGTTTATTTGTGAAGATGTTTTTGTTTATTTGTGAAGATGTTTTTATTTATTTGTGAAGATGTTTTTGTTTATTTGTGAAGATGTTTTCAGACGATTCGCGGCGAGTTGTGTTTGTCATTCACTCGTGAGGGAGGACACCGGAGCAGCCCGTAGAAAAAAAACCCCGCACGCCTCGCGCGAGGGGGCAACGCTCGATCCCCCGCACGGACGGAATCAACAGGCGAGCACAGGGGTACAAGGAGCCTCCTCGACGCCCACAGGAAGAACGAAGCGAGTTTGGCAGCGTTCGTGCGCGGCGATCCACCAACCCTCGCTGCTGCCTCCACAGTCCTGGGGGGGATTACGGGCAGTCAGCCGCGTGGCTGAGAGGGCGGGGGCCCTGGGTTCGACTCCGGGGTCAAATCCAAAGCCACCGTTAGGGTCAACACCTTGCCCACAGATCGAACCCGGGATATATTTCCTTAGTAGGCACGCGGTCAAATATTAAACCAGTGAGGAACACCGTGATACAAGTTCAACGCAAAAGCGGTACCAGATATCGGTATAAATCAGAATCGGAACCTTTTTAAGTTTTATTTGATGATTCGCTTCCACACAGCACTAAGGCGATAGCTATCCGAACGGTTAAAATTACTTTTATTTCTTTCAGTTTCGATCAATTCTCTCATTACTATTATTTTAGTTTTTTTCTTCGGTAAAGCCACGTAGATAATATTATAAACACGTGGATAGTTTAGCACAGAACTTCAACATTATCACAATAAATTGAGTGTCCTTGTTGGCACGCGTGTTCTGCTACTGCTGACAGTTGTATTTGGGAGTATTTAATATTTCTCTGATGTTCTTTTAGTTTCGTGCAAATCATTCGTCCTGTTTGCCCAACATAACATTTGCCACACGTGCAGTTAATCCTGTACACACCTTCTGTTGATAACTTCGGTAATACATCTTTTGTACCAGATATTGTTTTTTTTACGAACATTTATATATTTACGCGATCTAATCCCAAAAAAAACCTCTTCCCGATTATCAACATTTTTATTATAAGAATTATTTTCTCACTTAACAACGCAACTCTGCAGTCAAGGGCTCCCTCTAGCGGCGAACGGCGATATCGACATCAGCATCAGCAAGCAGCAGCTGAATGGAGTTCAAAAGAACTCACGAACCACCAATTCGTTGTGACAGACCCAACGCAGAAGATCCCCTTGGGGTTTTTATATTCCACGAAGCTGATCATGGTTCCACCCTAAACCGCAGCCACCGCACAAACCACGGCAGTAGATGCCGGGATACCTGATGATGCACAATACAATAATATAAAAAAAAACTCTCCAGTAGTAGAGGTGTTGGCGACTGTGGTCATCCAGAACGGGCGGTGCAACATATGACGACGCAATGCCCCGATCCATAAATGCGAAGAAGGAGACATCGCTACGATAAGTCCCCGCTGCTACTCACGCGGTTGCCTGGGCTTGACCACCAGAATGTGAAATTGTAGCCGGTGCTTTGCGTCTACATCAACAGCATCAGCACGACTCATCGGCAGCAGCGGTTTCATCCTGATTATAATCATCATCATCATTCGAAGCAGCAGCAGTATCATCGTCATCAGCAGCAGCGGTTTCATCCTGATTATAATCATCAGCAGCAGCAGCAGCAGCAGCGGTTTCATCCTGATTATAACCATCATCAGTAGAAGCAGCAGCAGTATAATCGTCATCATCATCAGCAGCAGCAGCGGTTTCATCCTTATTCTAATCATCATCATCATCCTTAGCAGCAGCGGCATCATCAACAACACCATCATTGTCAGTAGCATCAGTAGCAGCAGCCTGTCACGGACTGTTGGGGCAAGTGCTGCTAGCGAACAGCACGTATGAAGGTCACCACGGCACACGAGGGGGCGGGTGGACAGCACCACGCACGGCCGCCTTTGTCTCCCCGAGTTGCGGTGATTACACATCGCACCAGGTATTCATTTGAGGCTAAGTCGACCTAACCGCTGCGCCACCGCTCTCCACCACCCAAATACACTCAAGTGTACACATACATTATGCATGCAAGCACACATACATAATGTATGTGTACAAATACGTAAACATAATGTATGTGTACAAATACGTAAACATAATGTACGTGTACAAATAGGTCAACATAATGTTTGTGTGCAAATAGGTCAACATAATGTATGTGTACAAATACGTAAACATAATGTATGTGTACAAATAGGTAAACATAATCATGGCTTGTAAGCCCGTCGAGATTTGATGCACTCACAAAATCGCACCAAACAATCGAGAGAGGGGGGGAAAGTTCTGAAATAATATCACGAAGCGAATAAAATCGTCGTCATCTTCATCAGCAGCAGTCATGCTCAATCCACTGCTATATGGAGGTCTTACCTGCACACGAGGTGAGTTTGGAGGGGAGGGAGAGGGATGGGGGGGGGGAGGCTGGATGTGACGAAGGCGCGGATCTCATCAGCAGATGGGGTAAAAAGGCGTTCGTGTTTGATGTTTACAGTTGACAACATCAGACATTTACATCGACAAATTATTCTGTGGCGTATGAGCTGGTGCCATGATGTGATCGGCACATTGTGGTGCCATTCATGCTGTAGAAATCTGCGGAAACTACACCACACTTCCACTCACTTAACGCAACCCCACCAGCTGCTGTCGTGGCGAGGGCTCCTGCTTCCGCGGGTTTCTACTCATGGATTGGGACCCGATGAAGAAATCTGCGGAATCCACCACCACTCCCTACGTTTGATCCAGCCGGTGAAGAATATTCCTCCACCGTCCGGCTTCTGGAATTGATTATTACGCCTGCTGCTGCCGCCGATGTTTGATTCGGGATTTGTGGAGAAGCACTGTGGTGGCGGTGTGTTCTCCGGGCGCGCTTCGGACAATTAAAATCACGGGGCCGTCTGCAGGTGAACGAGATGCACACCAGACCAACGAGATGAGATCTGGCGACGAAGGCGGGGATAACGGATTAACTTTCCGCACCCGTGAATGTTGTACGTGTGGTGAACTTCCTTCGCGCCGTACGTAGCCAATCGTGCTAATCGGAGGTGCGAACACGCGTGAATGGTCGTGCATCGGTGAGCGTTACGAGCCGAGTTCGATTCCCGGTCACGGCCACCAACATCGCTGACGATTATCCGAACCGGTCCTGGGCCTCCCCTAGGTAGACTCAGCATCACACGAGTGCCTGACGTGGCGTGTGAACTTCGCCACTGTGGAGACAAAGGTGGCCGGGCGTTGCCATGCCGGGATAAACAGCTGCTCGCTAACAGCACCTGCCCCAGCAATGGTTTAACAACAACAAAAAATACGTACGGGGAACATCTGTGTCGTGTGTGTAGTGTAGTGTATGTGTGTAGTGTGTTTATGTTTTAAGTTGCAAGTTGATGTTGTGCACCAGGTAAGGGCAGGGGGAGAGAGGGGGAGGCGGAGGGAGGGGAGAGAGGCAGGGAGTGGGAAGAGCGGTGCAGGGTAGGATTAGGGGTGGGGGGAGAGATTAATGGAGGGGAGAGAGTGAGGCAGGGAGGGGGATGGAGAGAGCAGAGAGTGAGAATAGAGGGATGAGGGTGGTGGGGGAGTGGGGTTCACGGTAGAGCTGCCATTGATGAGGTCTGGGTGCCGAGATGGGAGATGGGGGGGTCACTGGGGTGAGGTGGCGCGTGTGGGCTGGGAGTTCGTGACTGACGATGGCGATGGGGGCTATGTTCACACACAGCGAGTGATGATTTTTTTTGTTTTACATAGAAAACAGGGGAAACATAGACATGGAGTAGGAAGAGAGGGGGTAGAGAGAGAGGGGGGGGGGTAGAGGTAGAGAGAGGGGTAGAGAGAGAGAGAGGGGGTAGAGAGAGAGAGAGGGAAGGGGTAAGAAGGAGGAGAGCAGAGCGTACAATCTTTCGTGAAATCTTTCATTTAAAAAGGAGGGGGGGGGGCGGTTTACATAAAGCAAAGCATTGAAAAAATACGAAAAAAACCGAAATGATGAACGAAGCAAAGTGCCGACTACACCGAGCATCTTCTTGTTTCCTCTGATCGTAAAAAAATCAGAGTGATGAGGGTGATGGTGGTGGACGGGGAAAGAACTTTCATCGGGTGTGGCAGCAAGAATCACAACTCAAAGTGGGGAGCGGTGAGCGTTAGCGGTGTTGCGCGCCGCACTGCGAACCCGGCCACCCGAGTTCGATTCCGGCTCACGGTCAACACCGGTGACGATTATCTGAACCGGTTCTGGGCCTCCCCCGGGTCGATTCAGCCTCACAATGAGTGCCTGGTGCGGTGTGTTGGTAAACATCGCCACGAGGGAGACAAAGGCGGCGGGCGAACGTGTTCCTGGCCACCTCCCCCCCACCCCCCAACCTTTGTACGCCGTGCCGGCCTTCACAGGTGCTCGCTAACATCAACCCCGCGACCTTGTCCCAGGTCATCGATGTTTTGTTGCTCAAAGGATGAGACAACTGCATGTCGAAGCCGGTCCAGAATCTTCTTGTGTACAGGGACCGTGGGCCACATGTCTTGTGCCCCCCCCCACACCCACCAAATTAATTGACCCCCCAACATGCTTTTTGTTCCCTCTTCGCGTATTAATTTGTTTTAAATCATTTAAATCCATGATAATTGAATGGTGGTCACAAGACAACTGGACCACGCCGCAACTTAACCAATGCTGCTGAGTTGCGTCGCGACGGGTTGCGTCGCGACGGGTTGCGTCGCGACGAGTTGCGTCGCGACGAGTTGCGTCGCGACGGGTTGCGTCGCGACGAGTTGCGTGTGGTTTTTTGTTGTTTGTTGACGTGTTTGTTTGAAAAAAAAAATGAACTGCCGGCGGAATCGCATGGCAACTGACTCTGTCCATCGCGCATTCTGCCCGAGCTCTCATGAGCTGTGTGTATAGGAGCAGCAGGCGGGCGGGGAGAGCCTTTAGTTGGGCGCCACGGTGGCTAGGAGATGTTGACTACCTCGCCTGGTCTACAGAAGGTCGTCGGTTGAATTCCGACCTGACGCCTGCTGCTGCTGCTGCTGTATATTTGGAGTTTGCACGGTGGCTAAGAGATGTTAACTATCTCGCCTGGTCTACAGGAGTTGTGGGTTCGATACCGACCCTGACGCCTGCTGCTGCTGCTGTAGTATATTTGGAGTTCGCGTGTCTCTCTCTCATCATCATCATCACGGTGGCTAGG
This sequence comes from Petromyzon marinus, assembly GCF_048934315.1. Taxonomy (NCBI): domain Eukaryota; kingdom Metazoa; phylum Chordata; class Hyperoartia; order Petromyzontiformes; family Petromyzontidae; genus Petromyzon; species Petromyzon marinus. Next base: position 5,797,461 of record NC_133710.1, on the reverse strand, counting down.
AGATGTTAACTACCTCGCCTGGTCTACAGGAGGTCGTGGGGTCGATCCAGACCCTGACGACGCCTGCTGCTGCTGCTGTATATTTGGAGTTTGCGTGTCTCTTTGCCCGTGGTCGAGTGGATTTTTCTCCTGGTCCTCCGGTTTTCCCCCTCCACATTTAGAATGAACGTCACCGCGTTTAGAGGATTTGGCTACTGCTATTAATTTGCACGCGACGACGATGACGACGACGACAAGCCACTTCGTTGGGCTTTCACTTTGTGGCCAGGTCGCTTCTGAAAAGAAAAGAGCTAATGCAGCTCAGTGGGGACTTACCTGATAAAATAATGAAATTGTTTGCATATATTTTTTGTACTCCCGTCTCGTAGAACAGATATGTCAAGTAAAGTGACGCAGGAAAGAAAATAAATTGAAAATAATAGAATACGACGTTTCGATTGCAGCACAAGCAACCATCATCATGTACGAATGAATGAGAAAATAAACATAATAAACTTAGAAATATAATGCAATGCAACACAGAGAGTTCGGCTAACACAACAGTCAACACCCTACCTGGTTGATTACGTTCTTTCAACGATTGCTTTAGCAATATATATTTCTAATTTAATTTATTTTCTCTCTACGTGACTTTACCGAAATGACCAAAGAGTCATTCCTGCAGTCACGAAAGCTTCGAATCTACCCATTGGAACCTCCTTTGCCAGTAGCAAAATATGATCATTGTTTTTGACCCTTTTTAACTGGCAACAAAACTGACACCTTTTTTTCGTCAGTTTTGTTACCAGATAAAAGAGTAAAAAAACAATTATGATATTTTGCTACTGGCAAAGGTGGTTCCAATGGTGTAAATGCTTAGTCCTGAGCTCTCATACTCTGATGGTGGCATTGTCTTTGAGTTGTGCGCTTTTTGGCGTCCATCTGGTTCAACACCACTGTGAGGCTAGGCTCTTAGGAAAGCTGTCTCGGGTGTGGATCAATCAATTTCAGGAACAGTACCAATACATTATCAGAGTTGTGTTTTTTTGTTTGCATTCCGACCGCAGGAATTGTGGTCAATGCAAACATAACTCCTTGTAAAAAAAAGGTGCCAGTTTTGTTACCAGATAAAAGGGTAAAAAACCAATGATCAGCTTCGAATCTAGTTTGATATTTCAAGCTAAGCATCCAGCAGTCGCAATGGTGCTGCTGGTGTCGGGCAGCCGATTCGCGGGACGCCACCATCACCTCGGTACACTTCGCTTGCTAAGATCGCCTCGCCGCCCAGCGCTGTACACTGGCTCCCGTCTGGATCCGCTATTAACAATCTTTATTCAGAGCGGAGGAATCCGATGGGCTGTGAAGCACTTTTTCACACGTGTCCTCAGCAGATGCCACATCAGACACTCACTCACTCACAGGGGGTGGGATACTTCCTCTGATATTTGAGCCTCGACAGCCTAGCAGGCTCAACCCCATCTTGTCAGCCACTCACAGGGGGTGGCTACTTCCTCTGATATTTGAGGATAAATATCCCGAGCAAGCCTAACCCCATCTTGCCAGCCACTGTCTCACAAGGTCCGGCTACTTCAGCTGATATTTGAGGCTAAACATCTCTAGAAAACTTAACCCTTTCTTGCCAGCCACTCACTCACCAGGGGGTCTGGCTACTTCCCCTGATATTTGAGGCTTATCATCCCGAGCAGGCTCAGGCGATATCCGTTTGGTTTTAAAGGATTTCCCCTCCCCCCAAGACCGAAGGATAAATGCCGCAGTAAAAAAAAATCTGCAGATGGGATCGCCTTCAGGACGGTAATCATGGCCAGCGGTGCCAGCCGCATTTATTTATTTATTTACTTGATTTGGTATCGCTGAGTTGATTTGTGATCGCGGGTCGCTGGGACTCCTTTTTCCATATCCTCAGCGAACCGCGACCACCGCTGATGGGTGCCGCGCCCAGCGGCTGTGACTCTCCCATCCTCGGCACGCAGATTGCGGAAAGCTCCTAATTCTAAAACACAGAGAACACATAAACATGGCAATATATTCATAAAAAACAACCCTCCCCTCCTCCCCTCCCTCCCTCCCCCTCCCCCTCCCCCTCCCCTCCCTCCCTCCCTTCCTCTCTCCCTCCCTCCCTCCCCTTCCTCCCTCCTTCCCTCCCCTTCCCTCCCTCCCTCTCCCCTTCCTCCCCTCCTCCATCCTTCCCCTCCGTCCCTCCCTCCCCCCTCCCTCCCTCCCTCCCCTCCCTCCCTCCCTCCCCTCCCTCCCCCTCCCTCCCCTCCCTCCCTCCCTCCCTCCCCTCCCTCCCTCCCTCCCCTCTCTCTCTCCCTCCCCTCTCTCCCTCCCTCCCCTCCCTCCCTCCCTCTTCTCCCTCCCTTCCCCCTCCCCCCTCCCTCCCCCCCCTCCCTCCCTCCCCCTTCCTCCCTCCCTCCCCTTCCTCCCTCCCTCCCTTCCCTCCTCCCTCCCCTCCCCTACCCTCCCCTCCCGACCATATAGTATTACTAGCCTTTTAGGGCCAAGTACTGTTAGCGGGTAGCTCTTATGAAGGCCGGCACGGCAACGATTTGGTGGGTGGCCAGCACCACGTCCGGCCTTTGTCTCCCGTTGGCGATGTTTTACACACCGCACCAGGTACACATTTGAGGCTGAGTCGACCTAGGGGAGGCCTAGGACCGGTTCAGATAATCGTCACTGGTGCTTGGCCGTGAGCCGGAATCGAACTGTAGCGCTAACCGATGCCCACACACACACGCGTTACTGATACACGACCGCACAACACACACACGTACTCCAGCACTGGCCTTCCATGATTATTGACGGTGCGGCCCTTGTGAACAGTATGAATATTT